>NC_091438.1:44329406-45529406 GCF_964237555.1 Oryctolagus cuniculus
CAGGAAACTGGATCAGAAGCAGAGCATCTGGGACTCAACCATTGCTGCAATGGAATGCTGGCGTCACAGGTGGCTGCTTCACCTCCTGCACCACAATGGCCCCTTATTTTTATTGTTACTTGAAAGGCAGAGACAGAGTAATTTGGGGCTGGTGCTGTGGCACAGTGGGTTAAAGCCCTGGCCTGCAGCACTGGCATCCTATACAGGCTGTTCTACTTCCGATCCAGCTCCCTGCTGGTGCCCCTGGAAAGGCAGTAGAAGATGGCCCAGGTGCTTGGGCCCCTGCACCCACATGGGAGACCTGGAAGAAGCTCCTGGTTTCTGGCTCCTGAGTCCTGGGTCCTGGCTTCAGATTGGCCCATGTCTGGCTGTTGTGGCCATTTGGGGAGTGAATCAGCAAATTAAAGATCTCTGTCTCTCTCTATATATATATAACTCTGCCTTTCAAATAAATAAATAACTCTTTTAAAAAAAAAAAAAGAAAGAAGAGAAAAAGAGAGAAAGATGAGGGGGAGGGGGAAGAGTAAGAAGGGAGGAGGAGAGGGAAGGAGGGTCACATTACAGATTATAGAAGACTTCAAATACTAGCTGCAGAGCTTGAATTGACCTAATAAAAACAGTTAGCCATTTAAAATGTTTGAGTAAATGATTGTAGATACACATATGTATATGAAGATAGACATCTACATATACAGAATGGTGTAGAAGAGTGGAGGGTCCCAAAAGACTGTCCGTGTATTTCTTGTTCCCATTTGTAGGTCAAACAAGAACTCCTCATACATTTGTTGAAATCCTATTTTTGGACTCAATGACCCTCACAAGTGGAAAGAACTGTAGTTTTGCCTGGCCCATTCCCTCATTTAATAAAGGCACTGAGGGGCCAGCACTGTGTCGTAGTGGGTAAAGCCACCACCTGCAGTGCCGGCATCCCATATGGGTGCCGGTTCAAGTCCCAGCTGCCCCACTTCTGATCCAGCTCATTGCTATGGCCTGAAAGCAGTGGAAGATGGCCCAAGTCCTTGGGCCCCTGCACCCATGTGGGAGACCCCAGAAGAAGCTCCTGGCTCCTGACCTTGTATTGGCACAACTCCAGTCATTGTGGCCATTTGGGGAGTGAACCAGCAAATGGAAGACCCCTCTCTCTCTGCCTCTGCCCCGCCTCTCTGTCATCCATGTCCCACATTGGAGTGCCTAGGTTTCTAGTCCCTGTTCTGTAACTGATTCTAATTTTTCCTGCTAATGGATACACCATGAGGCAGCAGGTGATTGTGCAAGTACTTGGGTCCCTGCAACTCACATGAGGAACCCAAATTGAATTCCTGGCTCCTGAGCATTTGAATGTAAACCAACAGGTGGGAGGTGTGTGTGTGTGTGTGTGTGTGTGGCAAATAAAATAAATTAGAAATTTTCAAACAAGTTCATAAAAATTGTGCATTGTTTTTAGAACTATGAATTTCAATTTTTTTACCAAAATAAGTTTACTTTTTAATTCTACTTTTCCACAAATGATTTGAAATATCTCCATAGTGGCAGAGTTAACACTGAGTTAGAATGCAGTTTTCATTTCTCATGTATTCCCCCCATTCAGTGTTTTCCTCCTCTGCAATAAAACACCATTTGGAAAAGATTGGGACAAAATTTGGTGTTCTGGAGATACTTTTTTATGGTTTTTTAAATTTATTTATTTGAAAGGTGGTGTTACAGAGAGGCAGAGAGAGAAAGAGAGAGTGGTCTTCCATCTGCGGGTTCACCCTCCAAATGGCCACAACAGCCAGAGCTGAGCCAATCCAAAGACAGGAGCCAGGAGCTTTTATATTCTACATGTTACTGGCTTTTTTTTTTGTATTTTTTTTTATTGTATGTATGTTATTGTATTGTATTTCTGTATGTTTTCAGGTCATCAGGTCCTTAAAGTACATGGGATAAAAGGGACGGTACTCATTGGAGTCAATTTTGTTGGCTATTCAGCAAAGAAAAGCCCAAAGGTAAGTGAAGATTATGAAATAAGATGTATAAATTGGGCCAGTGCTGTGGGACCATGGGTTAAAGCCCCAGCCTGCAGCTCTGGCATCCCATATGGGTGCCAGTTCAAGTCCTGGCTGCTCCTCTTCTGATCCAGCTCTCTGCTATGGCCTGGGAAAACAGTGAAAGATGGTCCAAGTCCTTGGGCCCCTGCACCCACCTGGGAGACCTGGAAGAAGCTCCTGGCTCCTGACTCCTGGCTTCAGATCAGCTCAGCTCTGATCGTTGTGGTAATTTGGGGAGTTAAACAATGGAATGGAAGCCCTCTCTCTCTGGCTCTACCACTCTCTCTGTAACTCTGTCTTTGGTATAAAAAAGTAAATCTTTAACAACAAAAAAAGATTTGTAAATTAGGGGTGGGCATTATGGAACTCTGGGTTAAGCTGCGTCTTTGGATGCCAGTATCCTGTACATGCCTAAGATCAAGTCCCACCGCCGTTTCTGATCCAGCTTCCTCAGAGCACCTCAGAGGCAGCATATGATGGCCCAGGTACTTGGGCTCCTGCCACCCACCTGGGAAATCTGGATGGAGTTCTGGGCTCCTGACTTCTGGCCAGGCCCAGCTGTTTCAGGCATTTGGAGAGTGAACCAACAAATGGAATCTCTCTCTCTCTCTGCCTCTCTCCCTCCTTCCCTCCATCTCTCTTCATCACTCTGCCTTTCAAATTAAACAATTGAACCTTAAGGCTTTGTTTTTTTCTTTTTAAAGATTTATTTTATCTGAAATACAGGGTGATAGATAGAGAGAGGGAGAGAGGGATAGAGAGGGAGAGGGAGAGAGAGAGAGAAAATCTTCCGTCCACTGGTTAACTCTCCAAATGACTTCAAAGGCCAGTGCTGGGTCAGGCTGATGCCAGGAGCTTCATCCAGCTCTCCCACATGGATGCAGGGGCCCAAAAACTTGAGCCATCTTCCACTGCTTTTCCCAGGCCATTAGCAGGGAGCTGGAGCAGAAGAGGAGCAGCTGGCACACAAACTGGCGCCCACATGAGATGCCGGCACCGCAGGCAGAGGCGTAGCCCACTATGTCGCAACACTGGTCTTGAGAATTATGCACTTCTGTGATTCTGTAACCTTTGGCACCAATGAGTACAGGGATTTTCTCTCACTGAGCTGAGAAATGAGAAATTGTGTGGTTCTCCTTACATTTCTAGGAAATTTCCGACTTGCCCAGATCTGCAGCTGTGGAACTGCTCCTGGTGGATGATGTAACTGTGCTGCCTGAGAATGCTACCATCTATAATCATCCTGATGTGAAGGTAGAAGCTGTATGGGTCTTGTGAAAGGGAATCATGTTGGAGGGGAGATTATCAAGAGTATGAGAAAACACTCACTTGGGGCAAGCATTTGGTGGCTAAGCTCCTCCTGGGATGCTCACATCCCATGTCAGAGTTCCTAGGTTTGGGTCTGGTTTCATTCTCCACTCCAGCTTCCTGCTAATGCACACCCTGGGAGGCAGCAGGTGATGACCCAAGTAGTTGGATCCCTGCCACCCATGTGGGAGAACAGGATGGAGCGCCTGCCTCCTGGCTTCCGCCTGACCCAGCCCACGTTGTGGCAGGCATCTGGGTAGCTTAGCAGCAGATGGGTGATCTCTCTCTATCTCTCCTGTCTTTCTGCCTTTCAAATAAATTAAATAAACAAATAAATTTTGAAAAACATTCACTTATATGTTGAAAATCGCATTCATATGTATAACACATATATAATAATTAGCTGTAATATTCTTAAGGTATATTTAATAATATTTTATATTGTGTCCATTAACTTTAATATTTTAACTCCACACCCTTTTAGATAAGTGGAAGCCATTCCCTTTGAGCTATTTATAAACTGAATGGAATAGAATATTGTTGTCTGATTGTTCCACAGGAAACATTTAACCTCGTGGAAGGGTCTGGTTATTTTTTGGTTAACAGCAGTGAGCAAGATATTGTCACCATCATTTATATGGAAGCAGAAAGCTCTGTCCAGGTGAGTTGTGGAGCTATTCCCAGACTGATGGTCTCAGGCCAAGTTCATTGTTAGGCAAATCATTAAAAATTTCACTGTGTGTCTAAAACTTGTTACAAAAGTAACATTTTCCTTTTTTTCTTTCTTTCACCTAATTGATTCTTCAACGAAAAATAGCTAAAATACTGAGCAAGTTTTGTTTCTATCTGAACTGAGAACAGTATAACATACATCTAGATTAGATTTCCATTAAAAAGAAGGCTAATTTTCATAGGTTTTAAAATGTATACCTGTGTAGATAATTAAATATACTAATGACTTTATAACTTGAGTATATCATGTTTTCAGGCAGAATATGAAAACTGGAAATATTAAGCTGACCCCACAGACAGTATGCCAAAGGACTTGTTTTTAGTTGACCTGCAGTAATAAAAATACCTAAAGATAATATTTATACTTATATATCTTTCTAAGAGCTCAAACAACTTCAGATGTCTTTGTTTTTAAAAAAAAAGGGAGTCAGGCACTAGGTGCTGACAAAAGATGTGAAAAAACATGCTGTTATTCAGAGCTGTAGTACAAGGAGGAAGAGTGAAGTGTCAGTCAGCTCCTAGTGGTGATCTCAACACCTGTAAATGGACTTGATTCTCTTCTTGAAATTCTTTCCTTGTCCATACTTAACAAGCTGGATACGTATGTTAGATTCTGCTTGAATTCAATCAACTTAAATTCTACTCTGTCAGTCAATATTTATTAAGGTACTTTGCCATGAAATGAAACATCCTGTTAAGAATACACACTGTACTATGCCTGAAATATGTGAAGGAACCTTCAAGAGTTCCCATCCCAAAGGAAGTAAGATGTCACATTTTCCGCTTTGAGGAGAATATTGCTCTGATTATGCTTGGACCATGTTTGCTTCTTTACTCAGCTGCTATCATCTTCCTTCTAGTTAATCCCAGTGCACCCTGGATTTCTCACCTTAGAAGTCTATGATCTTTGCTTGGCTTTCTTGGGCCCAGCAACAGCCCACCTCAGAGTGTCAGACATACAAGAGCTGGAGCTCGATTTGATTGATAAGGTGAGAGACGTCTGCTTTGTCTCAGATATGAAGTGAGCTTCATTCTTATTCCCTAACAACACTCAATATAGTTTCTTCTCAGCTACTACGTGTGTATAGCAGGACTCTTGGTAGTGTTTATAAAAATACCAGCCCTTAAGGGACAATACTCTGGCCCGTGCACAGGGTCCATGTGTGCGCCCGTGCTGCACAGCGCAAGGTCACATGGCAGAGCTGCAGCAGCTCCGGCTGCAGGAGGCGGTGGACTCCATGGTGAAGAACCTGGAGAGGGAGAGCATCCGTAGATGCAGAGCTTCATGTTCCAGTGCAGCACTGGCTGTTGTGAGGACAGCTGGGTGTCCATGCAGCAGGTGCACCAGTGCATCGACACTGCCACATGCCTCTGGCTCAGGCCCAGGCCTTGGTGACAAGCGAGCTGGAGAAGCTCCAGGACCGCCTGGCCCGGTGTATCATTCACTGCAACGACAAAGCCAAAGATTCCATAGACGCAGGGAATAAGGAGCTGCAGGTGATGCAGCAGCTGGACAGTTGTGTGACCAAGTGTGTGGATGGCCACATGCACCTCATCCCAACCATGACCAAGAAGATGAAGGAGTCGCTCTCATCCATTGGTAAATAAAAGTCTGCCGGTGGCCATCGGGGCTGTGGGAAGGAATCTATTTTTAAAAGGAATGGGAACTTTAGTCTTTTATGAATGAAGTTATAGAAGACAATGAGTTTAAAGTATATGAAACTTGCCTCTGGACACTGATTCCTTTATATTTCAATCCTTGGAAGTGAAAAAAAAAAAAAAAACTGGTGCTAAAATCTGGGTTAGAGATACAGGGGAGTGTTTTCGAGCCTAGACTTCATGTGGCAAGGGTTTGTGCTGGCAGTAGGGCCCTCCCTTGTATCCAGGCGGAGCCCCCCAAAGCACCAGATTCTTCTTACCTGCACAGGTACAGTAGGCGGTGGGTTCCTCTCACCTGCCTGAGGTCTGGTACAGTTGGAGAGAGGGGCTTCTGTGCATTGCCAGCCTCCTATTTGGCAGAGCTGTTGCCACACTGTTTTCCATACATTGTAACACAGAATTCACAAGGTCACTAGTGGAAAAGGGGAAAATATGTTTCTGGGCCTTTGTTTTGCTTGGTTTTGTTTTATATACAAGGGCATGAGGTTGATTCAAGATGTGGAGTTGGGAGGGAGAGTAGTTTGGGAAAGAATTTTTGAAGGACCCTGTGGACTGCATCTTTCAGCCTGGAGACAAGCAAACTCAGGAGAAGCGATGTCACGCAGGGTGTGGGAAGCACAGCTCCCCTCTCACGGGTCCCAGGATAAACTTGCGGCGACAGTTTCCCCTTGTAAGGAAAGGGGGTTTTGACCGTGACTTATACCAATATCTAGGAATGAACGGTAAAAGGTGAACTACTGGCTACATAATAAAGAGCTGTCAAGTACTAGGTTTGAAAGAACCTGAGTTTTGTGTAACGGAATGGGATGAAAGCCTAAACAGAGCATTGCTTACTTAGCCCCTGAATTAACAGAGCCTTATTCAGACAATCCCCTGGCGACTAGAAGGTCAAAGGAGGAAAAGCAGCAGCCTGGGGGAGCCTCAACTGCCTGAGAGCGGGGAAAGGGAAGGGAGCCCCACATTACCAGGTCCCATCTTGTCTGGGGCCCTTGCAGCCCACAAGTGTCGTGCCCCAGAATGGCACCTTATCATTTTTGATAAGGATCTTGTTTGTTTTTTTTAAGAACTTGCTGAAATGATCATATAGCTTGTCTGTTCACTGTTAGAATGCTGTGATATATTTTCCTAGTTGTTTGGTTTTAAAGAAAATAAATAAGGTTTAATCCCTGCCCCCTCCCCCAAAAAAGGGACAATACACCAACATTAAACATGATGAAGGTAAGTAGAACGTTAAAGAGCAACTTAAACAGTACACACACATTAGGCTTATAGGATCAAAGGCTGACCAGGAACATTTAGCATGAACATAAAAGGTTGTCTCCCTTTAAGCGTTAGACAGCCCTTGATGAATGAGATACCTCTATTAAACATCTACTATTTCCTTTTTTAAACTACTAGGTTGAGATAGGCAAGACTGTGTTAGTGACTGTGAGGGTTCTTGGCCCTTCCAAACGTCCATTTCGAAATAAATACTTCCAAAACATGGAGCTTAAACTGCAGTTGGCTTCTGCCATTGTCACCCTCACGTAAGTATCATTTCAATACATCTTTCTCCTTATGCTTGATATCATGGGGCTCTCCCTCCTGGGAGCCTGGGCAGCTTTCTCTTAGGTTACTTCAGATTTTCTCCTTTCCTTTTATTGGGTGGAGGGTGGGGTGGGGAAACAGGTAGAGAGAGAGAGCTGCCTTACTCTGGCTCATTCCCTAAATGCCCCTCAGCCAAAGGAGCCGAGAATTCAATCCAGGTTTCCCATGTGGGTGGCAAGGGCCCAACTACTCCACCCATCACCTGCATTAGCAGAAAACTAGAATCAGGAGCAGAGCCTAGATTCAAACTTAAGGGCTCCATTTTGGGACGAGTCCTAACCCGACTTTTAACGGCTGGACCAAGTGCCTGCCACTCCTTTCCTTTTCTGATACAGTAAATTTCAGCCCAAAACTCACTTCTCATATTCAGCCCTCTACAAGATACCTATTTCAGGTTCTCAGATGTTTTGTTTGGGGACTAAAATCATGTGTGCGTCATTAATATTTCCATTAAAAAAGATTTATTTATGTATTTATTTATTTACTGGGTGGGGAGGGGAGCATCTTCCACTTACTGGTTCAGGGCCAGGCCAAAGCCAGGAGGCAAAAACACCATCCTGGTCTCGCTCTTGAGTGTCAGGGGCCCAAGCACTTGGTCATCCTCTGCTGCCTTCCCAGGCACTTTGGCAGGAAGTTGGATCAGAAGACGAGTGCTCAAACTGGTGCTCCAGTGTGGGATGCCCATGTCACAAACAACAACTTAACTTGCTGGCCACAACACTGGCCCCTCCCTTTTTTAAAAAATTTATGTATTGGGGCTGGCGCTGTGGCGCAGTGGGTAACGCCCTGGCCTGCAGTGCCAGTATCCCATGTGGGCCTCAGTTCGAGACCCGGCTGCTCTATTTCCCATGCAGCTCTCTGCTATGGCCTGGGAAAGCAGTACAAGATGGCCCAAGTCCTTGGGCCCCTGCACCCATGTGGGAGACCCAGAAGAAGCTCTTGGCTCCTGACTTCGAATTGGCACCGCTCTGGTCATTGCTGCCAATTGGGGAGCGAAACATTGGATGGAAGACCTCTCTCTCTCTCTCTCTCTGCCTCTCCTCTCTCTGTGTAACTCTGACTTTCAAATAAATAAATCTTTAAAAAAAATTTATGTATTTATTTATTTGAAAAGCTAAGTGATAGGCGAGGGAGAGAGAGAGAGAATCTTCCATCTCCCCAAACTGTGTGCAATTGCCAGGGCTGGGACAGGCTACAGTCAGGAACTCAGAACTCCGTCTTGGTCTCCCATGTGGGTAGCAAGGACCCAAGTTACTTGGGCCACCTTCTGCTGCCTTCCTAGGTGCAGTAGCAGGAAGCTGGATTGGAAGCAAAGCAGCCAAACTCTAACTGGCACTGTGACATGTGATACAGGAGTCTCAAGCAGTGCCTTTACCAGCTGTGCCACAATGGCCGCTCTAATATTTCCATCTTTTAAAATTTCTCCTTGTGGGGGAGGGTACTGTGGCTTAGCAGGTAAAGCCACCACCTGCAGTGCCAGTATCCATATGGATGAGTCCTGGCTGTTCCACTTCCAACCCAGCTCCCTGCTAATGTGCCTGGGAAAGCAGTAGAAGATGGCCTAAGTGCTTGGGCCCCTGCCACCCATGTGGGAGACCTGGAAGAAGCTCCTGGCTTCGAATCAGCCCAGCCCCAGCCATTGCAGCCATTTGGGGGGTGAACCAGCTGATGGAAGTCCCCCCCTCTCCTCTCTCCCTCTGCCTCTCTGTAACTCTGCCTTTCAAATAAATTTTTAAAAATAAAATTTTTTAAAAAAATTTCTCCTTGGAGGACCAGCATTGTGATGTATCAGGTAAAGCTGCCACATGCAATGCCAGTACCCCCTTATGGGCGCCAGTTCAAGTCCTAGCTGCTCCACTTCCCATCCAGCTCTCTGTTAATGTGGCTGGAAAAGCAGTGGAAGATGACCCAAATACTTGGGCCCCTGTACCCACATGGGAGATCCGGAATAAGCTGCCTCCTGGCTTCAGATGGGCCCAGCTCTGGCTTTTGCAGCCATTTGGGGAGTGAACCAGTGGATGGAAGAGTCTCTCTCTGTCTCTCCCTCTCTCACTCTCTCTCTCTCTCTCTCTCTGTGAACTCTGCCTTTCAAGCCAGGGGACTATCAAAAATCTGTTTAGAAGCAGAGACACTGTCGTTCTCTCTGAGAATGGAGAAATACAGGAATTCCAAGACAATTTAGTATTTGCAGGTTTGCCAATCTATGTTTATATTGCCCTATTCCCTTGGAACCTTAGAACAATTTTTTGTCCCTCATAAGCTTCCTATTGTTGCTATGAAATTTGTCTTGGCTCTGGAAATTTACAACTATTGTCTTGCAGTTCCCCCTAGCCGAATTAAAATGAGCATAAAATGTTAAACATCTTGAAAATCTGCATTGCTGGCCACTCTCAAAAATAAATCTTTTAAGGCCCGGTGCTGTGGCATAGTGGGCTAGGCCTCCGCCTGTGGCACCAGCACCCCTTATGGGATGCTCTTCTTTCAATCCAGCTCTCTGCTATGGCCTGGGAAAACAGAGGAAGATGGCCCAAGTGCTTAGGCCCCTGCACCCATGTGGGAGACCCGGAAGAAGCTCCAGGATCCTGGCTTCAGACCAGCACAGCTCCAGCCATTGGAGCCATTTGAGGAGTGAACCATCAGACGGAATACCTTTCTGTCTCTCCCTCTATCTGTAACTCTACCTCTCAAACAAATAAAATAAAACATTTAACACAAATCTTTCTTATGATAAATGCATGGATCTTTGCAGGCTAATGGACGAACAAGATGAATACTCTGAAAATTATATCCTTCGAGCTGTCACTGTTGGGCAAACCACACTTGTAGCTATTGCCAGAGACAAGATGGGGAGAAAATTCACATCAGCTCCTCGGCAAATTGAAGTAAGGAAATGATCTCATCCAAAATTTATACTTCATCTTTTTTAGCATTGTGTATCTTTTTCTATTTAGTTTGCACAAATTGAAAATCATCTGACCAAAAAATAAAAATATGAGAGTTGTCTAACTCTTGAACAACTTATAGTATGCTTTTGGTCTTTTGTTTTCTGTAAAACAGTAATACAGTTCTTGTAGAAATTTTGCAAAGCACAAAAGAACGTTTAAAAATACAGCGTAAGGGGCTGGCACTATGGCTCATTTGGTTGGTCCTCCGCCTGTGGCGCCGGCATCTCATATGGGCGCTGGGTTCTAGTCCGGGTTGCTCCTCTTCCGGTCCAGCTCTCTGCTGTGGCCCGGGAGGGCAGTGGAGGATGGTCCAGGTGCTTGGGGCCCTGCACCTGCCATGGGAGACCAGGAGGAAGCACCTGGCTCCTGGCTTTGGATCGGCACAGCGCGCCAGCTGTAGTGGCCATTTGGGGGGTGAACCAACAGAAGGAAGACCTTTCTCTCTGTCTCTCTCTCTCACTGTCTAACTCTGCCTGTCAAATTAAAAAAAAATGCAGCATAAAAGTCACCTGTAGGGGCCTGTGCTGTGGCATGCTGCAAGTCCCAGCTGCTCCACTTCCAATCCAGCTCTCTGCTAACACTCCTGGGAAAGCAGTGGAAGCACTTGGGCCCCTGACCCACCTGGGAGACCCAGAGGAAGCTCCTGGCCCCTAGCTTCAGATCATCCCAGCTCTGGCTGTTGCAGCCATTTGGAGAGTGAACCAGCAAATGGAAGATCAATCTCTCTCTCTCTCTCCCTCTCTGCCTCTGCCTCTCAAATAAATAAATATCAAAAAAAAAAAAAAAAAAAGCTGCCACCTGCAGTGCTGGCATCCCATATGGGCAACAGTTCGTGTCCCGGCTATTCCACTTCCAATCCAGCTCTCTGCTATGGCCTGGGAAAGCAATAGAAGATGGCCCAAGTGCTTGGGCCCCTGCACCCATGTGAGAGACCTGGAAGAAGCTCCTGGCTCCTGGCTGCAGATCTTCCCAGCACTAACCATTGCAGCCATTTGGAGAGTAAACAAGCGGTTGTTAAGATATCTCTCTCTCCCTCTCTCTCTCTCTCCCTCTCTCTGTATCTCTCTGCCTCTACCCCTACCTCTCTGTAACTACCTTAAATAAGGGGCTGGCACTTTTTTTTTTTTTTTTTGACAGGCAGAGTGGACAGTGAGAGAGAGAGACAGAGAGAAAGGTGTTCCTTTGCCGTTGGTTCACCCTCCAATGGCCGCCGAGGCCGGCGCACTGCGCTGATCCGATGGCAGGAGCCAGGAGCCAGGTGCTTTTCCTGGTCTCCCATGGGGTGCAGGGCCCAAGCACCTGGGCCATCCTCCACTGCACTCCCTGGCCACAGCAGAGGGCTGGCCTGGAAGAGGGGCAACCGGGACAGAATCCGGCGCCCCGACCGGGACTAGAACCCGGTGTGCCAGCGCCGCTAGGCGGAGGATTAGCCTAGTGAGCTGCGGCGCCAGCAAGGGGCTGGCACTTCTTTAAAAATAAATAAATAAATAATTTTTTTTTTTTTTAAATAAGAGTGGTTGCCTCTAAGTTGCAGAATTACAGGTGACTTTTTTTTTAAAGATTTATTTATTTGTTTGAAAAGCAAAATTATAGAGAGGCAGAGGCAGAGAGAGAGAGGTCTTCCATCTACTAGTTCACTTCCCAAATGGCCACAACAGCTGGGCTGGGTTGATTCGAAGCAAGGAGCTTTTTCCAGGTTTCCCAAATGAGTGCAGGGACCTAAAAACTTGGGCCATCTTCCACTGCTTTCCCAGGCACATTAGCAGGAAGCTGGATCAGAAGTGGAGCAGTGGGGACTTGAACCAGGGCACATATGGAATTGCTAGCACTGCAGGCGGCACTTTTACCTGCTATGCCACAGCCCTGGCTCCAAGGCAACCACTCTTAAGATTTCAATTAGGGGTGATGTTGTGGCACAGTGAACTAAGCCGCTGCTTAAGGTGCTGGCATCCCATATCTGGGCACAGGTTCAAGTTGCAGCTGCTCTGCTTCTGATTCAGCTCTTGGCCAGTGTGCCTGAGAAAGCAGTGGATTGTGGCCCAAATATTTGAGACTCTGCCACCCACGTGGGAGAACTGGATGGAGTTCCTGGCTCCTGGCTTCAGTCTGCCCCAAATCTGGCTGCCTACCTTTCAAACAAATATTTAAAAGGAAAAGAAAACAGACTTTTACTACAACAAATGAAAAAGGAGAGGCTGATTGTTGTGGCACAGTGACTTAAGCCACTGCTTGAAATCCCGGCATCCCATAATGAAGGACTGGTTCAAGTCTTGGCTACTCTACTTCCTATCCACCTTCCTGCTCATGTGCCTGGGAAGACAGCCAATGATATCCCAAACCTACACTCACCCGCCCATTGGTACCGTTTGGGTAGTGAACCAGTGAATGGAAGATTCTCTCTCTGTCTCTCTATCCCTCTCTCCCTCTCTCTCCCTCTCCCTCTCTCTCTCCCTCTCTCCCTCTCTTTTTGCCTTTCAAATAAATAAGTAAATCTTAAAAAAACAATATTTCAGTGGATTTCCTTCACTCTTTCCCCTGTGAATATTTTAACGTGGATAACTCACACTCTTGTTTTCATCTGAATCTTTTATCAAAAGTATTTTCTTATGTTATTAAAAGCTAATTGTTGGTGAAAGTGGGTAATAGGTGCCTGAGAGCTCATTGTTCAAAAAAATTTAATTGTAAATATAAATTTAATGGCCACTTTTACTCCAGTATGTGGATATATAGTAACATATGTAAGTATTCCCACTTAAGCTACTTAAAACTTTTTGCTATTATAAATACAAGTAGTAACTTCTTTGTACATAGTTAGAAGTTTTCCTTAGACTAAGACCAGTCATTTGTTATGAAATTGACTCTAGTTAGTTATTGTCGTCTTTTGGGTTTTCTCCTTCAAGGTGTTTCCTCCCTTCAGACTTGTTCCGGAGAAAATGACACTGATTCCAACTAACATGATGCAGGTGATCTGAAAGAAAAATAAGGTTTACCTTCTCTCTCTCTCTCCCTCTCTCTCTTTCTCTCTCTCTCTCTCTCTCTCTCTCACACACACACACACACAAATCCTCTTCCTGTTGTCTTCCTCTTATCTACTCCCAACCAAATACAACCGAATTTGATACCGAAGAAAATGAGTGTTTTCCCTCATTTACGATGTACGTGGTATAAACCCTCTCTTGGAGTCCCATGGACAATTCACAGCACTTCCATTTCTTCTGCATTTGAGCTGATATGGGATATGCTCTACAGGAAGTGCGGGGAACTGAAGAAGTCAAGTTGTTTGGATAAAATGTTGGGGAAAGGGATGTGACTTCTTCCCGATATTCCAGGTATTCACTGGCATGTTTATAAATTCCAGGTAATGTCTGAAGGCGGCCCCCAGCCCCAGTCAATCATTCACTTCTCCATCAGTAATCAGACTGTGGCTGTTGTTAATAGGCGTGGACAGGTCACAGGCAAGGTGGCTGGCACAGCTGTGGTCCATGGCACTATCCAGGCAGTAAATGAAGATACTGGAAAAGTCATTGTGTTTTCTCAGGTATTAGTTCTGCTTCTGCTCTTCCATCTGGGAACCAGATTCATAGTGGGGAGGTGTGGGAGGGCTTCGTGATGATAAGGGCATAAGCAGCACAAAAAAACCCTGGTAGTCCCCCTTACCTTGCATTCTCTTGACAGGCACGGAAAACAAGTCATTTGTAGTGAAAAACCTACAGAGTATGGGCATTGTTGTAAGACATGGTCCCTATCATGAAGTAGTTTCAAGAAAAAAAAAAAAAAACTATCTATGGTGTGAGGTTATTGGTGAATGCCAAAACAACAAACCAGTTGTTGTAAGCATCTTTGTCCACCCCACAGAAACTCCCTCTTAGACTAAGCTTGCTCTCCACCCTGTTGAGCAGGATGAAGTGCAGATTGAAGTCGTTCAGCTGAGGGCTGTGAGGATCCTCGCAGCTGCAACTAGACTCATCACAGCCACTGAGGTCAGTAGGCTGGCCTGTTCCTGGCTCACACTCTGATAACACCAGGCAAGGGAAATGTAGGGCACAAGACCACTTTTTCTTTCCAGATGCCTGTTTATGTCATGGGAGTGACCAGTACCCAGACCCCTTTCTCATTCAGCAATGCCAGTCCCGGGCTCACATTCCACTGGTCTATGAGCAAAAGGGATGTATTGGACCTCGTGCCCAGGCATTCAGAGGTATGAGTTTCTCTATTTATTCTATTATCTTAGTCATGTTGATGTCCGACTTATTTTATTTCCTCATAAGTTTTAGATTGGCTCATTTTCTAAACTATACAGTATTGTCATCTATCTACTTTTACTGTTGTTCTGTGAACTCTGGAAACCTGCATATCATATGAAGAATCCAAATTTAAGGGTTAGGTGTTATGGCACCATGGATTAACTCTGCTTGGGATGTCCACATCCCATATTGGAGTACCAGTTCTAGTTTTGGCTGCTCCGCTACTGATCCACTCATTGCCAATATGCCGGGGAAGCAGTGGATGATGGCCCAAGTACCTGAGCTCCTGCCACCCATATAGAGTTCCTGGCTCCTGGCTTTAGCTTGGCCCAGCTCCATTGTAGCCATTTGGGAAATGAACCAGCAAATGGAAGATCTCTCTCTCTCTCTGCCTTTTAAATAAATAAATATTTTTAAATTTTGAATTAATTTTTAATGTAATTTTAAAATATGTTTAAGGCTCCAAATTTTGAGTAATCACGATACTATATGAGTTTTAATTATTTTTGCTGGAAAAAGCTCTCAAAAACAAATTTTTTTTACATTGTTTTGTTTTTTTTTTTTTTTTTTTTTTTTTGGACAGGCAGAGTTAGTGAGAGAGAGAGACAGAGAGAAAGGTCTTCCTTCCATTGGTTCACCCCCCAAATGGCTGCTACGGCTGGCTCGCTGAGCCGATCCCAAGCCAGGAGCTAGGCGCCTCCCTCTGGTCTCCCATGCAGGTGCAGGGGCCAAGCACTTGGGCCATCCTCCACTGCCTTCCCTGGCCACAGCAGAGAGCTGGACTGGAAGAGGAGCAACTGGGACAGAATCCGGTGCCCCAACCGGGACTAGAACCCAGGGTGCTGGAGCCACAGGTGGAGGATTAGCCTAGTGAGCTGCGGCACTGGCCTATATTGTATTTTTTGAATAATATATTTACGAGCAGGTGGTTTTTATATGAGTAACACCTGATATCTTTTAACATGTTCAGACACTTCTAACTGTGTTCATAACCATGGTGCCTGCATGATATGAAAGGTGTATCCAGAGGACTGTAGATGGCACTGTGAAGCCAGGCAGGTTCCTGGGCCCACCTTAACAGGAGCTGGAGAAGAACGGGATTCGCACAGTGGGCTGTCAGTCATCGTGAACATTGACCGGCAGCTGGTTCTGGGTACATTGTATCAGAGCCAATTTAAGAAATATTAGTTAAACAACCCCTCCATGATTCCGTTTGGTATCTGGTGGTGCTGGCTCCTAGTTTCACATCTACTGTGCCTGGAACCATGGACATGAGGACAATCCTCAATGCATCTAAAGAGTTTGTTTCTGAAAATATATGTGATCTTTGTATGCACAAAACATTAAACTTCACACTGAAGCCTGAAAAAAAAAAAAGTTTGGTAAGAAATTAGGTAAAGTGTGCTACAGACAACCTATATCTAGTTCATAGTGTTGGTACCCGGTCATCTGTTTGATGAACTCACCCAAGATAGCCTGAGGACAGTGCCAGCCACCTAGGTCTGAGCATTAGCTTAGGAAGGAGGGGTCTGGGGCCATGGCAATGCAGTAGGTCACAATTCAATGCTAATGAGAACAAAGAATTAGAGTTAGAGCTTGGACAAGAACAGAAGGGTTACAGGAACTACAATTAGGAGAATATGTCTGGAGCCCGCTAAAAAGATAAAAGGAGAAATATGAAAAAAAAAAGTTTAAAAATCTATTCTTAGGACTGGCGTTGTGGCACAGCGAGTTAAGCTTCTGCTTGTGACACCAGAATACTACATGAGTGCCAGTTCCAGTCCCAGCTGCTCCACTTCTGATCCAGCTCCCAGCTAGGGAAAGCAGCAGAGGTTGACCCAAGTACTTGGGTCTTTGCTACCCATATGGGAGACCCAGATGCACTTCCAGGCTCCTAGCTTCAGCCTAACTCATACCAGACTGTTGCAGCCACTCAGGGAGTACATCAGAGGATGGAAGCTAGCTCGCTCGTGCTGTCTCTCTCTCTCCTCTGCCTCTCTGTAACTCTGCCTTTCAAGTAAATAAATTTTTTAAATCTATTCATAATTTTTCTAAAAATATGCTGAGTCTATAATTTAGGATGGTAGGTTCTTCTATAAGGTACTTTCCAGAGCCCAGTTGTATTTGGAATGGAGGAGGATTGGAACTGTACTTAGTTGGGTATGATTCAGCATGGAGATTTGGCTTTGTTTCTGGAAGAGCAAATCGAGGTTGTGTGAAGAGAGGGAATGGCCTAGGCCTTAGTTTTTTAGCTTTGTTATGTAAAGTACCAATGTTTCCTGTAGCAGATGGAATCACTGAGAGCCATGCAAATATTTTCTTTTCCTGCCTCAGACTCAGCATAGGCAAACTGAATGATGAAATGGGTGAGAGAAAGGTCTGCATTGCCCCACAAGGCAGACTTCCTACACTGTGGAAATGTTGCTATTTAGAGATTCACTTGGATTAACCAATTTTAAGCCACTTGTTGTTTGTTTTTTGTTGTTTTTTGTTTTTAAGTGTCATTTTATTTGAAAGTCAGAGAGGAGGCCAGCGCTGTGGCGCAGTGGGTTAAGGCCATGGCCTGAAGTGCCAGCATCCCATATGGGCGCCGGTTCTAGTCCCGGCTGCTCCTCTTCCAATCCAGCTCTCTGCTATGGCCTGGGAAAGCAGTAGAATATGGCTCAAGTCCTTGGGCCCCTGCACCCATGTGGGAGACCAGAAGGAAGCTCCTGACTCCTGGCTTTGGATCGGTGCAGCTCCGGCCGTTGTGGCCAATTGGGGAGTGAACCAGCAATGGAAGACCTCTCTATCTGTCTCTACCTCTCTCTGTAACTCTGTATTTCAAATAAATAAAATAAATCTTTAAAAAAAGAAAGAAAGAAAGAAAGGAAGAAAAAGAGAGACAGAGAGAGAGAGAGAGAGAGAGAGAGATCTTCCATCTGTTCACTCCACAAATACCTGCCACAGCCTGGGATGGGCCAGGCTGAAGCCCAGAGCTCAATCCAGTGTCCCACATGAATGGTAGTGACCCAATGCTTGGGTTATCATTTCCTACCTTTCAGGGTACACATTTGCAGGAAGCTGGATCAGAAGCAGAGGAGCCAAGACTCAAACCAAGAACTCTGATGCGGGATCCAGGCATCCCAAATGGTGTCTTAGCTCCTGTGCCAGAAACCTGCCTCACCACTTGCTCTTAGCCTGAGGCTCTTTTCCAGACAACTGATTGAGATTTGCACAAAGGAAATGAGATTTGTTAAAATATTTATTTATTACATATTCGAAAGGCAGACTTAGAGCGAGAAAAAGAGAGAGATCTTCCATCTGCTAGTTCACTCCCCAAGTGGCTACAACGGCCAGGGCTGGGCCAGATTGAAGCCAGGGGCCTGGAACTTCATCCGTGTCTCCCACATGGGTGGCAGGGGTTCAAGTACTTGGGCCATTTTCCAGTTTTTCCCAGGCACATTAGCAGGGAGCTGGATCAGAAGTGAAGCAGCTGGGACTGGAGCTGGTGTCACGAGTGGCAGCGTAACTTGCCATGCTACAGTGTCAGCCTCAGGAAACGAGAGTTCTTATGTCAGAGAGAAGGGAGAGGCGATTTTGGAATTTGGGACTCAACTATGAGTCAAGAGAGGTAGAAAGGTTTTGAGGGCTGTTGCCAGCAAGAATGCTGGGGAGTTAGGACATGAAATGCGAAAGGTGGGCAAGTGCTTTCTTCAACACATATTTGCCTTCATTTTGACCATACTGTCCCTATTGCCAGAAGTCTGTCGAGTTCTAATCCTCCTAATCCCATCTAGACTGGAATGGTGAGTAAGGCAGGTAGGAAGATGGTCAGCCAGTTTTAGCATTGTCCTAAAGATGGAGCTTCTCTTTCTGGAACTCATTGTTCCCTACTACCCTGAACTCCAGGAATAGTTTGCTTCACTTCGCTCCTATCTCAGCTTCTATTGTCTGGGCCCATTTTGGAAACCACTTCCATCATTTCCACTTTTCTATCAATGAATTAACTTTGAGGTAATGTAAAAGAGTCTTAGGCATGCTTGCTACAATGAGTTGAACACTGCAAACATAGATTTACTTCAAGGAGGACTATGCTACTGGGAATAGGAAAAGAAAAGGCTATGGGGCTAGTGGTTAAGATGCCTGAATCTCGCCGGCGCCGCGGCTCACTAGGCTAATCCTCCGCCTAGCGGCGCCGGCACACCGGGTTCTAGTCCCGGTCGGGGCGCCGGATTCTGTCCCGGTTGCCCCTCTTCCAGGCCAGCTCTCTGCTGTGGCCCGGGAGGGCAGTGGAGGATGGCCCAGGTGCTTGGGCCCTGCACCCCATGGGAGACCAGGAAAAGCACCTGGCTCCTGGCTCCTGCCATCGGATCAGCGCGGTGCGCCGGCCGCAGCGCGCCGGCCGCGGCGGCCATTGGAGGGTGAACCAACGGCAAAGGAAGACCTTTCTCTCTGTCTCTCTCTCTCACTGTCCACTCTGCCTGTCAAAAATAAAAAAAAATAAAAAAAAAAAAAAGATGCCTGAATCTCATTTCAAGAGAGCCTGAGCTGGATAACTGTCTGCACTCTTGACTCCAGCTTCCTGAACCCTGGGAGGCAGCGGTGGTGGCTCAAGTAGTTGGGTTCTTGCCACCCATGCAAGAGACCTGGATAGAGTTCCTGGTTCCCAGCTTTATTCTCTGGCCCAGAGTCATTATAAGCAACTGAGAAGTGAACAGTGGAGGGAAGCACTCTCTCAAATAAGAGGAAGGGGTCGGGGGGAGCAAATGAAAATAAACTCTTGTACTCTAGTTCTTCTAGAAAGCCCTTTTCAACATACATTTTCCTTGTTACAACAGAGAAGGAAGGGCACAGTGTTTACTCATGAATATTTCTGAATCCATACCCTCCCTGTCTAGGTGTTTCTACAGCTCCAGGTAGAGAATAACTTTGCAATGGTTGTCCGTACAAAAGCAGCTGGCCGGACCAGCATCAAAGTCACTGTCCGCTGCATGAACAGTTCCTCTGGGCAGTTGGAGGGAAATTCGTTGGAATTGTCTGATGAAGTTCAGATCCTGGTAAGCTCCTAAACCTAGATCTTGGTTTTGTATATCAAGGAGAAGAAAATCTTACCATCTATGAAGTGCTTAGTCTAAAAAGAGAGGGAGAAACTACTAGAGAGACTCTTGGAACAGGTTTGTAGTTCCTAGGCCTGTGTTATTTCTGCTAATCGCTTCAGTATAGTATTGACATTAGAAACCTTAGCACATGTTCTTCCTTCAACTCCCCACACTATGAACACAAGCTGTGAACCTATAATACCTAGAGAGGGTTTAATTTCTGAGCTGTGGCATCTAATGTAGATGCTATGACTTGCCCATTTAGATATATTCACAGGTAGAATGAACTACAGTCCTAATTTGTGGTAAAGTGGAAGAGTATGAACAGTTTCTTCAGATGTTCTCAAGCAAAAACCTAAATGGCTGTATTGTTTTTAGAATTCAAGATGAGTCACCATTGTATGGGGCAAGTAAGTTTCTCTGTTTCCTAATTTGGAGCTGATTCTTGCCCGCTCTATTTTGGTTTTTTGGTTCTCTGTCTCAGTGTGATGTAGAGGAGGTAGTAGTCCCTTACTAATTCAACATTATAGGTTCTCTGTTCCAAAGTCTTTCAATTATCAGAGCTAAAAGTACACTTTTCAAAGCTATTTTATAATTCATATCTAAGTGATATAGAAGATGCAGTGAGTAAAAACTGTGACCATTCCTAGTCCCTCTTAGACAGAAGCAGGACTCATCAGGTTGTCTATTCTAGAATACCTAGATCTAAGTGCCTGGCTCATTCTGAAAAGGAGTATTGTGGAAGATCTTAGACTAAGTAGAAGTTAGGCAGACTGTTAATTTGTGATTATCCTGTGTGATTTTACTGAAGTTCACATGGAGTAAAGGCCATAATTTGTCTTTCTAAATGAGGAAAATATTATTTTCTCGCTATAGGTGTTTGAAAAACTCCAACTTTTCTATCCGGAGTGCCAACCCGAGCAGATTCTGATGCCTATGAACTCTCAGCTTAAACTCTACACCAACAGGTAGGGAAGGGAAAGGAGAGACCAGGTTATAACTTCAAGTATCTTCAGTAAAACATTGCACACGGAAACAACTACATTTGCCTTCTAGGAGATTTTTCTATTCCCTGACTACTTTGTTTTTAGTTAAGGTGACATTTACATTATATAAAACTAACCATTTAAAGTATAAAACTCAGTGGCATTACACACACACAGAAGTGTACAATCATCACCTCTACCCAGTTGCAAAATGTTTTCAGCACCACCTAAGCAGACCCCATTCCCTTAAGCGGTCACTCCCCACTCTCCTTCCCCCCACCCCTGACAACCAACAATCTGCCTTCTGTCTCTGTGGATACTCTGGATATTTCATGTAAATGGAATCATGCAATACAAGACTTCTTACGTTGGTTCCCTTCAGTTAGCGTGTGTTTGAAGTCCATCCTCAGTGTATCATGTATCAGTACTTCATTCTTTTTTGTGACTGAATGATCACTCCGTTTTATGGATCAATCACATCTTGTTCATGCAGTCATCCACTGATGGACATTTGGGTTGTTTTCACCTTTTGACTGTTGTGAATAGTGCTGCTATGAACGCTCATGTACAAGTATTTGTTTGCATGCCTTTTTTCAATTGTTTTGGCTGAATAATTTTTTACTGATAAATGTGTCCTAGCCTTTGATTTTAAAGATATAAGAATAATATAAAATGAGACTTTTATCAGAAGCACACAATGTGGAGAATGGCAAGCAGCCATGAACAGCCTCTCTCGGCAGGGCCCCCGTTTGTTCCCTAGGGAAGGAGCTGCCTTTGTGAGTTCTCGTGTTCTCAGATGTTTCCCTAATTCATCCGTCATTGAGGAGGACGGTGAAGGACTCCTGAAAGCTGGATCCATTGCAGGGACTGCCGTCTTGGAAGTCACTTCCATAGAACCTTTTGGAGTAAACCAAACAACTATAACTGGGGTTCAGGTGAGTTCAGGAACTTCTGCAAGGCAATAATAAGAATACAATGGCCTGAAGAGGCAGCTTTGTGGGACAGGTGTTACGGCCCAGCCACCAGCATCCCATATCAGAGTGCCTGGGATAAATTCCCACCTCTGCTTCCAATCCAGCTTTCTGCTAACTTGCACCCTAGGAGGCAGTAGATAATGTCTCAAGCCCCTGACAACCACATGGGAGACTGGGATGGAGTTCCCGGCTCCTGGCTTTGGCCTGGCTCAGCCCTGGTTGTCGCCATTATTTGAGGAGTGAAATAATAGATGAAGATCTCTTGTCACTTGACCTTTCAAATAAATAAAAATAAATAACTTTTAAAATGAAGCAAATCTCCTTTTTTCCTTTTTTGAGACTAGAAACTTCTCTGAATGTCAGACATGAAAGTGTAAGATAAGAGGCAAATCTTAGCATGATGATAAACCGCCAGATTAAAATGGACTTGAGAGCCCTTGTTATTTATAAAAGAAATTGGCCTCAAATCGGTACGGTTGTCTTGGTTGTTTTCTGAGCAGCTTTGGCAAAAGAGCTGCTGTGGGATAAATGTAGAACTACTGCCATCAAAATCAGACTTTGTTGTTAGAATTTAATTTTACTTTTTAAAGGTTTGTTTATTTATCTGAAAGTCAGAGAGAGGGAAAGACAGAGAGATCTTCCATCTGCATGTTCACTCCCCAGCCAGGACTGGACCAAGCCAAAGCCAGGAGCCAGGAGCTTCTTCTGGTCTCCCATGTAGAGTGGCAGGGGCCCAAACACTTGGGCCATCTTCCGCTGCTTTTTCCAGGCCTTTAGCAAGGAGCTAGATCAGAAGTAGAGCAGCTGGGACAAGAACGGGCACCCATATTGAATGCCAGAACCGCGGGTGGCAGCTTTATCCCTTACACCACAATACCAGCCCCTAAACTTTAAAAACTCTAACAACAAGGGCTGGCACTGAGGTGTAGCAAGTAAAGCTGCTGCCTGCAATGCCAGCATCCCATATGGGCAGCTGTTTGTGTCCGTCCAGGCTGCTCCACTTCCAATCTAGCTCCTTGCTAATAGCCTAAAAAAGGGCAGTGGAAGATGGTCCTAGTGTTTAAGGCCCTGCCATCCAAGTGGGAGACCCGGAAGAAGCTCCTGGCTCCTGGCTTTGGCCTGGCCCAGCCCTGTCTGTTGAGGCCATTTGGGGAGTGAACCAGCAGATGGAAGTTCTCTCTCTCCCTCTGGGTCTCCTTCTCTCTCTGTAACTCTGTCTTTCAAATAAATAAATAAATCTTAAAAAAAAATTTTTTTCAAGTTTAGAATTAGAAGAGAGCTCAGAGGTAAGCCGGTATAATACACACAAAAAAATTAGGCATTGACCATCTACCATGTTCCAGCCACTCTGATGGTTCTGCTGTGCCACAAAATCCTCTGAGCTAGGACTGTTAACTCCACTTAACTACTGAGAAATCCGAATCCCAGGATAGGTGCGTGAGGCGATGAAATAATGAAGTTATATGATTCAAATCCAGACTTCTCTTATTGTAGTGCAACTATTTCCTACAGAATGAAACACAACCCATGGTATTTTTCATAAGTAATCAATTATTTATCAATAAATACTGAGCACCTTGCTCAATTCACCTATTTTCAGTCCTTTCCTCAAAACCTCCAACTTCTCTTCACGTAGCTTTAATAATTAAATAACCACTTCCTGTGCTATCATAATTCTTTTCACTTCGATTTAAATCACCTCAAATCAAATCTGTTTCTATTGTTAATTACAGATCTCAGAATATGGTAGCAGCTCTCCTCTAGTGCATCCTTCTCTGTCTTGTCTCCCACAGGTAGCGCCTGTGACTTACCTGCGCATGAGCAGTCAACCCAAGCTGTACACAGCTCAAGGAAGGACCCTATCCGCCTTTCCACTGGGCATGTCCCTCACTTTTGTTGTTCAGTTTTATAATAGCATCGGAGAGAAATTCCACACACACAATACTCAGCTTTACTTGGCTCTGAACAGGTATGGAAGTCAAAGGAATTATGTTGGTACTGTGGGAATGTTATGTAGCAGCCTCAGCAGGTTCTTCTGACATGCTGAACTTGGAACCTGATCTTTATGTCTTCTGTTAAGATTTTTAAAAAAGATCAGAGTCAGTTAAAGAATGGTATTAGTTTAAAAAAAAAAAGAATGATATTAGTTATCAATAAAGAAAAATTTCAGGATGTTTGGAATCTGTCAAGTCCTAATTCACAGAAAGACCCATAAAGAGTTCATTGGAGTGTTATTATCCAAAAGCTTTACTGGACAAAAAATAACAAGAAATCCTTGTAGTGAAAACTCACTGCCATTGTTCTCATGAGAACTGAGGGGATGCCGAACCAGGCACCCTGCACAGGAAGGTGGTAGGATGGTCCTTTCTGTGCACAGGGAGGTGGTAGGATGGTCCTTACTGTGCACAGGAAGGGGTAGGATGGTCCTTACTGTGCACAGGAAGGGGTAGGATGGTCCTTACTGTGCACAGGAAGGGGTAGGATGGTCCTTACTGTGCACAGGAAGGGGTAGGATGGTCCTTACTGTGCACAGGAAGGGGTAGGATGGTCCTTACTGTGGATAGAAGGTGATAGGATGGTCCTTGTTTGGTCTGTGGCCGCCTATTCTCCTGTAGAATTCCTTCTGAGCTTTTGAGATGCTTGACCATAAAATGTTGCAATAAGGTCCACCCCAGAACTGCTGATGGACTGCTGACTCTTCAGATATTTCTCTCTCTCCTGTCTATTTTTAGAGATGACTTGTTGCTTATTGGACCAGGAAACAGGAACTACACTTACATGGCTCAGGCTGTGAACAGAGGGGTGACAATTGTGGGGCTCTGGGACCGGAGACATCCAGGCATGGCAGATTATATTCCTGTTGCTGTAGAGCACGCCATTGAGCCAGACACCAAGCTTACCTTTGTTGGAGATGTCATTTGCTTTAGTACTCACCTGGTCAACCAGCATGGTCTGTATACATTTCCTTCTCTACTTCACAGCTGACAGTTAATTCAGGGTATGAAATAGTGAATCCCATAGAGGAATTTTCCCCAAATATATGTTATCTGAGGAAGAAAATAGTTTGCAGTATTTCACTATTTGTCATGTTAACTGATAATTCTGTTTAATGCACATTTCTTTCAATAGCTAGCCTGGTAGAAGTCAGCCAGTAGTGCTTAACAAGTACATATTGAATACAAAGCTCTACATTGTATTGTGTAGATGCTGCAGGATACTGTGTCTTTACCAACCTTCCGTTTCTTAAGAAGGACACTTGCTAAGGTGAAAAACAATAAAGAACGAAACAAAAGGAATGAAAGGGCAGCAAGGCTCTAATTCTCAAAGTCAATGTGTGTGTACTCTTTTGTGAGGCACATTTTAGGGCCTAACTTAAAATACCTTCACTGTAATACAATTTGGCCTTGTGTTGGACTAAACTGTACTCTTTTTTTATATTTATTTATTTGAAAGACTTACACAGAGATATAAGCGGAGGCAGAGAGAGAGAGAGAGGTCTTCCATATGCTGGCTCACTCCCCAATTGGCCACAATAGCCGGAGCTGTGCCAATATGAAGCCAGGAGCCAGGAGCCTCCCCTGGGTCTCCCACGAAGGTGCAGGGGCCCAAGGACTTGGGCCATCTTCCACTGCTTTGTCAGGCCACAGCAGAGAGCTGGATCAGAAGTGGAGCAGCCAGGTCCCGAACCAGCACCCACATGGGATGCCGGTACTGCAGGCAATGGCTCAACCCACTACACCACAGCGCCGGCCCCTAAACTGTACTCTTGATCAGCAAAGCATTTCTGTCCTAAGAAATTCTATTCAGTTAAATAAAATAATGGAAAATCAGTCCTCAAGTAGGAAACATCTGTTATTTGGGCTTATACATAGCATATAATCCCGACGTGACTTACACCGCCTGGAAGTATATATCCAAATAATTCATTTGAGCAAGAATGGCTGGGTAGTGCCTTGCAACCTTTTCTGGGAACTATGGATATGTATGTTCAGACAAAGTGATGTAACACTGGACCTGATTTTAACACTAGCTACATATTTTGGACTTGATACCAAGGGAACTCTATTGAGCCTAGGTCAAATCCTGCTGTCCTATAACAAGTGGTTTGCATGCAGTCACTACTAACATGCCATCTATGACCAGTGAGCTAAACCTGCTGTGAAGTTAACATTGAGAGTTATCATCCCATGAGTATAAATACCTTGTGAATGAAGCAGAGGCTTTTTTCACTCTCCTTAGCTAGGTTTTGCCAGCAGTGTCACTTGGCCTCCCATTCCGGAATTTTGAGGGCATCCCAAATCCATATCATTTTGGATAAAAAAGTAAAAGGGCCACAAGCCAGGCTCAGTAATCCTGTAGGTTAGTCATCTAAGCTAATTTCTGGAATGCCTCTGCCACCTTCAAATTTAAGCCAAAATAAACAATCCTCCTGCCAGTTGTGGCTTCCCTACAGTCTCTCTGCTGGCATCAACCAGTAGCAGAAAACAGGTTCATCCTCAGTGCGGTCTACACAAAGTTCTATCAGAGTTCTTTCTCCTGAGAACAGTTACATTTTCCAACTAAGTAACCCTGAAGGTCAGTAGGTCTTCTTTTATTTTGCTGGTGAGATATAAGAAGGGAAAACTGACATTCTGAGAACAGTTATCGACAAGGCTGGGTGTTTCTCCTGGGAGAGACGGCTGCATGTTTGAGTGGTCTGTGAGAAGGAATCTGAGTAAGATTAGAGTGATTCGTATCCAAGTTCACAGCCATGTCTTTCTCCTGTCTCTTCCTAGGGGAATCTGGCGTGTGGATGATTTCTGCTGGAAATATTCTGCAGACGGACATTGTCACTGGAGTGGGAGTGGCCAGGAGCCCAGGAACTGCAACAATTTTTCATGATATCCCCGGAGTGGTGAAAACATACAGAGAGGTAAAACCCACCACGCCAGGACTGAAGAACCAAAAGGAACTATTTCCATGTCTGGGGATACGCATACAGGCACTGGATCCTAGGGGTGGGCATTATCGCACAGCAAGCTTAGCCACCACTTCTGATGCCTGCAGCCATATTGGAATCCTATCTCTGTTTCCAATCCAGCTTTCAGTTAATGTACATAGGAGGCAGCAGAAAATGACCCAAATACTTGGGCTCCTGCCACCCACCTGGGAGACAGCATGGAGTTCCTCCTGGCTCCTGGCTGTTTAAAAGGTATTTGGGGGCCGGCGCCATGGCTCACTAGGCTAATCCTCTGCCTTACAGCGCCGGCACACCGGGTTCTAGTCCCGGTCGGGGCGCCGGATTCTGTCCCGGTTGCCCCTCTTCCAGGCCAGCTCTCTGCTGTGGCCAGGGAGTGCAGTGGAGGATGGCCCAATCCCTTGGGCCCTGCACCCCATGGGAGAACAGGAGAAGTACCTGGCTCCTGTCACTGGATCAGCGCGGTGCGCCAGCCGCAGTGCACCGGCCGCGGCGGCCATTGGAGGGTGAACCAAAGGCAAAGGAAGACCTTTCTCTCTGTCTCTCTCTCTCACTGTCCACTCTGCTTGTCAAAAAAAAAAAAAAAAAAAAAAAAAAAAAAAAAAAAGGTATCTGGGGAGTGAACCAGCAGATGGAAGATCTGTGTGTTGGGCCTGCTTCTCTGTCATTTTGTGTTTCAAATAAATAAATCTAAGGAACAAAAAAAAAAAAAAGAAAGAAAGAAAGAAAGAAAGAAGAAACAACCTAGGAAAGGAAATATACTCACATAACAGATGTTAAGCCAGCCAGCAAACTTAATTAGAACTTAAAATTAAACATAAGCTAAAAAAAAAAAAAAGATTTATTTATTTATTTATTTGAAAGGGAAAGAGAGATCGATTGATCTTCCATCTCCTGGTTCACTCCCTAAATGGCTGCAGCAGCCAGGACTGGGCCAGGCTAAAGCCAAAATCAGAATCTCCAACCAGGTCTCCCACATGGGTGGCAGGGGTCCACGCACTTGAATCATCATCCACTGCCTTCCCAGGAGCATTGGCAAGAAGCTGGTTTGAGGGTGAGAGCTGTGGTGTAGCCTGAGGCACCAGCAGACCATATGGGCTCTGGTTCAAGTCCCAGCTGCTCTACTTCCAATCTAGTTCCCTGCTAATGCGTGTGGGAAAGCAGAGGAAGATGCTTGAGCTAATACCACTCATGTGGGAGACCTGGAAGAAGCTCCTGGCTTCTGGCCTTGGACCTGCCCATCTCCAACTGTTGTAGCCATTCAGTGAGTAAATCAGTGGATGGAAGACTTCTCTCTGTATCTCCCTCTCTCTCTCTCTGTAACTGCCTTCCAAATAAATAAGTAAATCTTAAAAAAAAAAAAAAAAAAAAAAAAAAAAAAAAAAAAAAAAAAAAAAAACTGGTTTGGAAATAGAGCAGCCAAGACTCAAATCAGCACTCCAATATGGGCTGCCAGCATTGCGAGTGGCAGCTTAAACCTCTGCACCACAACACCAGCACCAGTGCTTAGGATTCTTATCCAGAAGAATGACTAATCAGATGTAAGTTTTAAGAGACCACCGTGACTACCAGTTGGTAAGAGAATTAGAGGGGCCAGCGCTGTAGCATAGTGGGTTAATGCCCTGGCCTGAAGCGCCAGCATCCCATATGGGCACTGGGTTCTAGTCCCAGTTGCTCCTCTTCCAGTCCAGCTCTGTGCTATGGCCTGGAAAATCAGTAGAAGATGGCCCAAGCCCTTGGGCCCCTGCACCCGCATGGGAGACCTGGAAGAAGCTCCTGGCTCCTGGCTTTGGATCAGCAAAGCTCCGGCTGTTGCGGTCAGTTGGGGAGTGAACCAGTGGATGGAAGACAGTACTCACTCACTCTCTCTCTGCCTCTCCTCTCTCTCTGTGCAACTCTGACTTTCAAGTAAATAAATAAATCTTTTTAAAAAAAAAAAAAAAAAAAGAGAATTAGAGGCAAAGATAGAAGCTGAAAAACCATTTGGGGAGTCTACAAAATTAATACGATGAAATATGATGGCAGATCCAAATGGTAACAAAGAAAGTGGTGAGAAGTTGATCAGATTCTAGGTATTTTATAGGTAGAGCTAATAAATTTCCTGACATTATATGTAACAGATAAGAGATTCAAGAATGTTTTGGGTTTTTGATCAAACAATTAAAATATAATGTTATCATCTAAAGTGAAAGACTGTGCATTGAGGGCCAAGCAGTAGGCCTAGAAGCTGAGGTGTTTGTACTCCTGCGTCATATACTGGAGTGTCTGGGTTCAAGTCCCTGCTCTGGTGCCCAGTTCTACCTTCCTATGACACAGACCCCAGAAGGCACAATGATGGCTCAAGTAGTTGAGTCCCACCCACATGGGAGACCTAGATTGAGTTCCAGGCTCCCACCTTTGGCTGTTGGGGGCATTTGGAGAGTAAACCAGTGCTCGCTCGCTTGCTTGCTCTCTTCTCTCTGTCCCTGACTCTCCCACTATGTCTCTAAAAAACAAAAACAAAGACTAGATGGAACAGTTTTGGAGAAGGGAGGATCAGTCAGTCTGGGTTATATAAAATAGGATGTGGGCAGAAATCCTCTTAGAATACGGAAGAGAGCTGTGTATTCTGCCTCAGTGTTAATGCTGGATTTTCCAGAGGTGACAGATATGTAAACTGAGTCCCGAGGATTAGGAATCCACTATTCAGAAAAAAGGGGAGAAGACAGAGTAAATAAGATGTGCAAAGGCAAATAGAAGTACATGTCGCAGGGCCAGCATTGTAGTATAGCAGGTAGAGCCACCACCTGACACTGACATCCATATTGGCGGTGGTTCATGTCCTGGCTGCTCCATTTCTGATCCAGCTCCCTGCTAATGGCCTGGAAAAAGCAGCAGAAGATGGCTGAGTACTTGAGCCCCTGCACCCATGTGAAAGACCGGGATAAAGCTCCTGGCTCCTGGCTTGTGCCTGGCACAGTCCTGGCTGTTGCAGCCATCTGGGGAGTGAACCAGCAGCATCTCTCCTTTTTTTTTTTTTTTTTTTTTTTTTTTTTTTTTTTTTTTTTTTTTTTTTTGACAGGCAGAGTGGACAGTGAGAGAGAGAGACAGAGAGAAAGGTCTTCCTTTTTCCGTTGGTTCACCCTCCAATGGACGCCGCAGCCGGCGTGCTGCAGCCGGCGCACCACCCTGATCCGATGGCAGGAGCCAGGTACTTATCCTGGTCTCTCGTAGGGTGCAGGGCCCAAGGACTTGGGCCATCCTTCACTGCACTCCCTGGCCACAGCAGAGAGCTGGCCTGGAAGAGGGGCAACTGGGACAGAATTCGGCACCCCGACTGGGACTAGAACCCAGTGTGCCGGCGCCGCTAGGTGGAGGATTAGCCTATTGAGCCGCGGCGCCGGCCTCTTTTTTTTTTTTTTAAGATTTTTTTTTATTATTATTATTCGAAAGTCAGAGTTATACAGAGAGAAGAGAAGAGAGGCAGAGAGAGAGGTCTTTCATCCGATGGTTCACTCCCCAGTTGGCCACAACGGCCGGAGCTGCGCTGATCCGCAGCCAGGAGCCAGGAGCCGGGAGCTTCTTCCAGGTCTCCCACGTGGGTGCAGGGGCCCAAGGACTTGGGCCATATTCTACTGCTTTCCCAGTCCACAGCAGAGAGCTGGATCAGAAGAGGAGCAGCTGGAACTAGAACCAGCACCCATATGGGATGCTGGCGCTTCAGGCCAAGGCGTTAGCCCACTGCGCCACAGCGCCAGCCCCTCTCCTCTCTGTCTTAACTCTTTCAAATAAATGAATAAATCTTAAAAAAAAAAAAAATACATGTTGCATTTGAAGAAGAATGAATACATCAGGGTGGCCTCTACATAGGTTTATAGGGGTAGAGAGGGAACAATTGGGTGACATTCAGAGACCCTGTATCCTAAGCAGAGAAGTAGGAAGAGACTGAGAAGGGGCTAGGGACTAGAAAGGCAAGGACAGAGTGTCACAGAAGAGAGGGAATGGCTGCTACAGAGAAGCCAAAGGTCGCTTATATTCTAGTTTGTGTACTTTGTAAAATCCTTATTTATTCACTCATAAATTAGCAGACATTCACTGAAGCCTGTTAGGTGTTAGGTGTCAGGCATTGTGCTGGCCTCTGGAAGTACAAAGATGAAATGGACAACACTCATTCCTTCAATGAGCTCTTTTTCTGAAGATTTTATTTATTTATTTGAAAGGCAAAGTTACAGACACAGAGAGGGTTAAGACAGAACTTCCATCCACTGGTTCACTCCCCAAATGGTCACAACGGCCAGGGAGCTGGGCCAGGGAGCTTCTTCCAGGTCTCCCATGTGGGTGCAGGGGCCCAAGGGCTTGGGCCATATTCTACTGCTCTCCCAGGCCACAGCAGAGAGCTAGATCACAAGGAGAAAAGCTTGGACTCAAACCAGTGCCCAGGAGGCTTAGCCTACTATGCCAAGGCGCCGGCCCCCTTCATTGAGCTCTTAATGTAACTAATTTGGATTTTAGGGTTCTTGAGTATAAACAACAACCACCCTCTGGTAGTAATATGGAAAATGGATAGTATGTTACATTTAAATTGGAGATATTTGAGAAACAATCATGAAATACTTGCTTTATATACAAAGCATTGTACAGGTTGTATAAAGATGAATTAGAATCTTAGAATCTAATAAGTATAAAAACCTGTGGGGAGGGGCTGGGGCTGTGGCATACGAGGTAAAGCTGCTGCTTGCAGTACCAGCATCCCATATGGGCACTGGTTCAAGTTCTGGCTTCTCCACTTCTAATCCAGCTCTCTGCTACAGCCAAGTCCTTGGGCCCCTGCACTCATGTGGGAGACCCGGAGGAGGCTCTTGGCTCCTGGCTTCAGATCAACACAGATCCAACCATTGCAGTCAATTGGGGAGTGAACCAGCAGATGGAAGACCTCCCTCTCTCTCTCTGCCTCTCCTTCTCTGTGTAACTCTTTCAAATAAATAAATGCATCTTTAAAAAAAAAAAAAAAAACCTGTGGGAAGCCTTTGGCCTAGTGTCAAGATGCCCACATTTGGGGCTCATGTTATGGTACAGTGGATTAAGCCACTGCTTCTGATGCCAGCATCCATGTCTGAGCACTGTGGTTGAGTCCCAGCTGCTCCACTTTACAGTTCAGCTTCCTGAAAATGCACCTGGAAAGGCAGCAGGAGGGCTTGGGCCCTTGACACTTACATGAGAGAACTGGATGGAGTTCCAGGCTCCTGGCTTCAACCTGGCCCAGCCATAGCTATTAAGGGCATTTAGGAAGTGAATCAGTGGATAATGGAGGATCTCTCTATCTCTCATTCTGCCTTTCAAATAAATGAGTACATCTCTTTTTTTTAGATTGTATTTATTTTAATTGAAAGTCAGAGTTACACAGAGAGAAGGAGAGACAGAGAGAGTCTTCCATCCGCTGGTTAACTCCCCAGTTGGCTGTAACGGCCTGAGCTGCACTGATCTGAAGTCAGGAGCCAGGAGCTTCTTCTGGGTCTCCCACGTGGGTGCAGGGGCCCAAGGACTTGGGGCATCTTCTACCGCTTTCTCAGGCCATAGCAGAGAGCTGGACAAGAAGAAGAGCAGCCGGGACTAGAACCGGCGCCCCTATGGGATGCCAGCACTGCAGGCGGTGGCTTAACTCACTATGCCACAGCACCAGCCCCGAATGAGTAAATCTTAAAAAGAAAAAAAAAAATGCCTGTGGTCTCTCGATTTGAGTGCTGGTTAGTCAATGACAGGTAAGATCCCCTGGGGGACAACCTAAGACAGGCACAGCTGCGTATGGAGACCACATGGAAACAGGAATGTGGTGGAATAAGGCCATGCCAAGATGGCCACTGGCAAGCGAGTGTCAGTTACTCAGGAATGGCTTCGAAGCCCACCTGGCAACGGAGCCTGCCTGGCAACAGGATGTGATTGGCTGGCTTTGGAAAATGCCTGGCAACAGGCTGTGATTGGTTGGGCATAGACCGCCCCTTGACTGGATTGGCTGGTCTTGACTGTATAAGCTGTTGTACTAACTGAAATAAACGAGTCTGTGGGCTGCTTGCCTCAAGCTGGCTTTCACCGGACTCCTGGGGTCTGTGTGGTGACTCCGCACCTCTTGCCCCCACCACGCTCCTCCTCTCAGAAATGAATCCACTGCAACATTGTTGAGAAATCAACCACAACAAATGCCCACATTCCATATCGGAATAACCTGGGTTTGAGTCTTACTTTGTTTCCTGAATGTAGCTCCCTGGAAGGCAGCAGGTGATAGCTCAAGTAGTTGGGTCCCACCCACCCATATAAGAGGCCTGGACTGGGTTCCCAGTTCCTGGCTTCCACCTGGTCTAGTTCTAACTGTTGCAGGCATTTGGGGCATGAACCAGCAGATGGGAAAGCACTCTGCCTCTCAAACAGATGTTTAAAAAAAGAAAATATTTGCAATATAAGACAGTATTGCAAATACATTGAGAGGAACAAGGTACTGTGAAGTTTCAGAAATGGATTAGATTATGTGCAACTGGAGGGACAAGGACAGTTGTAATTATTTTCAAGGCTGCATCAATAGGGATTCATACAAAAGGAAAATATGTCAAAAACAAGGGACAAAAGTTTACTTCTATAAAGCATGTTATTCTCAAAAGTAAATCGACTTTGAGTTCTCAAATACGTGATCACTAGGACAGCCTATTTCTGTGAAACAGAAGCTTCCATGCAAGTAAGTGAAGAGGGCGAGATGGAAGGAACCAGATTCTGTGCATACTGTAGTGCAGATTTTCCTCTGATTTGCTGACAGGTGGTGGTCAATGCATCATCAAGATTAACGCTCAGTTATGACCTCAAGACTTACCTCACCAACACCCCCAATTCAACTGCTTTCAAGCTGTTCATCACCACTGGCAGAAACGGTGTCAATCTTAAAGGTCAGGAATTCCTTCATAGGTCTGATTGTCCCCATCTCCCCTCAATTCATTTGCCACTTTAGATTAGTAATCTAAGTTTCCTTTTATTTCAAAACTGACTCTCTAAAAAAATGGACTATCTTCACAAATTAATCATAGAAATGCACGAGACCAGGGTCGGCACTGTGCTGTAGAGGTTAAGCCTCTGCCTGCAGTGCCGGCATCTCATAAGGGTGCTGGTTTGCATAGCAGCTGCTCGACTTCGATACAACTCCCTGCTAATGTGCACGGGAAAAACAGTGGAAGATGCCCCAAGTACTTGGGCCCTTGCACACATGTGGGAAACCCAGAAAAAGCTCCTGGCTCCTGGCTTTGGCCTGGCCCAGCCCCAGCCAGTGAACCAGTGGATGGAAGATTCTCATTCTCTTTTTCTCTCTCTCCTTCTTTGTATCTCAGCTTTTCAAATAAATAAATCTTAAAAAGTCTGTAAGATCTCAGAAATTCACTGAATTAGTAATAAGCTCAACTTAGTCACTACTGTCTTTCTAGTTTTAAAATAGATTCTTGGGGCCAGCACCGTGGCATAGCGGATAAAGCCACCGCCTGCAGTGCAGGCATGATCCAGCTGCTCCACTTCTGGTCCAGCTTATCATACAGTATTTCCTTTTAAAAGTGAAAAATGCAGCAAGTGTTGTAGACTGCAGGTTGAGCTCAGCTTGCAATGCCAGCATCCCATACCAGAGTTCACGTCCAGTTCACATCCCAGCAGCAGCTCAACTTCGTTTATAAGTCCCTGCTACCCATGGGGGAGACCCAGATGGGGTCCTGGCTCCTGGCCTGCTCAGCTGTTGTAGTCATCTGGGGAGTGAATCAGAAGATGGGAGATCGAAATCTCTTTGTTGCTTTACCTTTCAAATGAACAAACACTTTAAAAATTTCACCTGTTTTAAAATCTTGGTTGTTTATTTTTTTTTAGCCAAGAGAACATCAAAACCAAGCAGGCAAACCTGTAACATCAACATAGAGTAACTTTTTTTTTTTTTTTTTGACAGAGTGGACAGTGAGAGAAACAGAGAGGAAGGTCTTCCTTTTGCCGTTGGTTCACCCTCCAATGGCCGCCGCGGCCGGCGCACCACACTGATCCGAAGGCAGGAGCCAGGTGCTTCTCCTGGTCTCCCATGGGGTGCAGGGCCCAAGCACTTGGGCCAACATAGATCAACTTTTTCCTTCAATTATTAGAATTAAAATATTTTAGGGGCTGGCGCTGTAGTGCAGTGGGTTAAAGCCCCAGCCTGCAGCACCAGTATCCCATATGGGCGCCAGTTCATGTCCTGGCTGCTCCTCTTCTGATCCAACTCTCTTCTAAGGCCTGGGAAAGCAGTAGAGGATGGTCCAAGTCCTTGGGCCCCTGCACCTGCATAGGAGACCCAGAAGAAGCTCCTGGCTCCTGGCTCCAGATCAGCTCAGCTCTGGCTGTTGCGGTCATTTGGGGAGTGAACCAGGGGAATGGAAGACCTCTCTCTCTGGCTCTACCAGTCTCTGTAACTCTGTCTTTAAAATAAAGAAAATAATTCTTTTTCTTTTTTCATTTTTGACAGGCAGAGTGGACAGTGAGAGAGAGAGACAGAGAGAAAGGTCTTCCTTTTGCCGTTGGTTCACCCTCCAACGGCTGCCACGGCAGGCACGCTGCGGCCGGTACACCGCGCTGATCCGATGGCAGGAGCCAGGTGCTTCTCCTGTTCTCCCATGGGGTGCAGGGCCCAAGCACTTGGGCCATCCTCCACTGCACTCCCGGGCCACAGCAGAGAGCTGGCCTGGAAGAGGGGCAACCGGGACAGAATCCAGCGCCCCAACCAGGACTAGAACCTGGTGTGCCGGCGCCGCAAGGCGGAGGATTAGCCTAGTGAGCCGCGGCGCCGGCCCTACCTCTGAATCTTTCTAAAATCACAACCTACTTTGTTGAGAAATATCTTTCATTAGTCCTTTTGATATTGCTGGTAGACTGCAAATGATTCAGACTATCAGTGATGAAAACGAGCTTCAGCAAACTGAACCAGAGAAACCGTGCAGAGGCAAAGCTTTGGAGCAGGATCCTGGTTCCACACAATGAGCTGAACCAACCATGGTATCAGGCCTCCTGTGAGGCACCACTGTGATAAAGCTCTGGAGATTTTTGGCTTGAATCCTACAATTAGTTATAGAAAACAAACCTTTCTAGATTTAAAAGCTACCTCCCACCTGTAGTGCTTTTTTTTGTTAAGATTTATTTGGAAGGCAGAGTTACAGAGAGGCAGAGGCAGAGAGAGATCTTCCAAACACTGGTTCACTCCCCAAATGGCCACAACAGCCAGAGCTAGGCCAATCGGAAGCCCGGAGCTGCTTCTGGATCTCCCACATGAACGCGGGGGCCCAGGACTTAGACCACCTTCCACTGAGCTCTCAAGCACATCAGCAGGGAGCTGGGTCAGAAATGGAGCAGCCAAGACTTGAACTGGCGCCCACACGGGGTGCTGGCCCTGAAGGAAGCAGTGGCTTCACCAGCTACACCACAGCGTCAGCCCCAGTGCTTTATTCTTAATAGTTACCCAACTCCCCTGTCATCTTACTCCCAAAATTATTTGAAACAAGTCACCATCTGGGGCTGACCTTGTGGTGTGGCAGGTTAGGCTGCTGTGACAATGGCATATCATACAGGTGCTGGTTTTGCTCCTCTTCCAATCCAGCTCCCTGCTAATGTGCCTGGGAAAGCAGCAGAAGAGGGCCCAAGTACCATGGTTCCTGCCACCCAAGTGGGAGAATTGGAAGAAACTCTAGGCCCCAGCCTGGTCCAGCCCTGGCCATTGCAGCCACTGGAAGTGAACCACAGGATGGAAGATCTCCCTCTCCCCCTGCCTTTCAAATAAATGTTAACAGCAGCAACAAAAAAGACACCACTATTTATGACATTGATAATGGAAGCCCCAACTGTAGTCATTCAAAAACTGGCAAAAGGCAAGGGTGACTCATTTTTCCATCTTGACAGCAGCAGGGCCTGCCAGAAATAACCGTCTTTGTTGCTTTTATACCAAATTGCCTCTATATAATGTTTCCTCCTTCTACAAATGCTTGTCAATGACATCTATGTTCTGCCTTTCAGGGTCCTGTACTACCAGTCAGGCCTTGGCCATCACAGACGTCCTTCTTCCAGAGACCCTCCTGCTATGCCACGTCCAATTCAGTAATACTTTGCTAGACATTCCTGCAAGCAAAGTCTTTCATGTTCATTCAGACTTCAGCATGGAAAAAGGTGGGTTCCACCAGCTGAATCTGGTTCCCCCTTTTGCCTTCCTGTTTGTTACTTTCCTACTGGACTGTGTTTATACTTGCCAGTTTCATCTGTTTTGAGTATAAAACTATGGAATCTTTCAATCAATATTTGTGTTCAACCCATTCTACAAACGTTTAACACATGCCTAGAATTTTTCTAGAATTCACTTAGTCCCCATTACATCTAGGAGGCTCTATCGTGTTTAATCCCAGCAAGTAGCAGCAATTACATGTTTTAACTGGAAGATATTCCAGAGTACTATTAACAAGTGCAGAAGAGAAATAGGTGGTTACTCAAACGATGTAAAAGGATTCAGGTCCAATGAAAAGCAGACACAGGGTGGTACTACACCACGGGAGAGCCTCTGTTCCTAGGCCAGGCAGTCTGAACCACCCCCAACGGAAGGCTCACTCTGCAAACTGCTGGGCACCGCATGTGATACCTGGTACCAGGACAGGAGCTAGAGGTACAAGGAGACAATCAAGCTATTAATTTTCTTAATGCACGGAGTTAAAGAGATAAATGTGGCATGCTAGAGCAGAAAGAAAAATGACATTTAGTCGCATGACCGGGAGCATGCCAGACGCAAACAGTACGTCCCAGACAACACAGAACCCTGGGCTTTTTCCCCAAAAAAATATGATCAAAGGGGCAGGCATTTGGCATAGCAGTTAAGGATCCAATATGGAGTGCATGGATGAGTCCCAGCTCCTCTGCTTCCAATCCGCTTCCTACTGCATGCCCGAGGAGGCAGCAGATGACAGCTCCATTGCTTGGGCCCCTGTCATTAACATGGGAGACCCAGATGGAATTCCTGGTTCCTGGCTCCTGGCTTTAGCCTGGTCCAGCCTGAGCTTTTGCAGGTATCTGGGGAGTGAACCAGTGGATAAATGTCTTTCAAATGAAGAACATTTTAAAACTTTTAAAAAGATGCAGTTTTTAGGTATCTAGTGACAATGTATGACTGGGTAGGAATGGGCAACTGCGGTACTCCCACGTATGAAGTGATCTCACAACAGATGTCAGACATGTCAAAGGATAGCTAACAAATGGGGTAGGTGTGTGGCACAGAAATTAAATCCATCACTTGGGATGCCGCATTCCTGACACCTGGAAGGAGTCCCTGGCTTCTGGTTTTGGTCTGGCCCAGCCTTGGCTGGTGTTTTTGGGGTAAACCAGCAGATGAAGACTTACCTCTGTCATTCTGCCTTCCAAATAAAAAACAAACTTGTAAGGACCTCAAGAAGTAATCTGATAAGTTTAAACCACCCTCAAACTTGTCTTTCACAAATCCTTTCCCAATGTCACCAACATAAAACTTTGTTTTACTCAGCCTCAGTCCTGAATTGCCATCCTTATATTCTATTATTTAGCATTCCCTGACCCACTAACTTACCATTTGGCTTTGCTTTTCCCTAGGTCTTTTTCTTTGGTATTCTCACAATTGCCAATAATGTGCTGATTTGAAATACTCAACACTGGCTTCACATTTCCTTCTGCTGAACTTGCACACCATTTTTCCTTCTTATGCCTAATTAAATTGGCTCAATTTTCCCTTTCTTCCCAGGGGTTTATGTTTGCCTAATCAAGGTTCGGCAGCAGTCCCGGGAGCTGCTCCAGGCCCTCAGCGTGGCTGACACCTCTGTCTATGGGTGGGCCACACTGGTCAGCGAACGGAGCAAGAATGGAATGCAAAGAATCCTCATTCCTTTCACCCCAGCCTTTTACATCAACCAGTCAGAACTGGTTCTAAGTCACAAACAAGACATTGGGGAGATAAGAGTACTGGGAGTGGACAGAGTTCTTGAGAAACTTGAGGTAAGTTAAGGAATTAAAACAGGAGATCAGGGATTTGAAAATAGGATATTTTTTCCATTCTCATTCCAAGGGTCAAAGAGAAACCAGTTTCCTAGTATGAATCACCATGGGAAACTCTTAAATCAAATAAAGCCATCCTGTGCCCTTCACAGCGCCAGACAGGCTGCAAGTCAGCAATGTATGGGCACTGTCTTCCTGGCAACACCACTGCCTCCTGCAAAACAATCCTTAGGATTCTAGTTCAAATTCCTCTGCAGTCACTGTACTCACACAGCTCATTTTCTTCCCTGATCTTTTTAATACATCAAGAGGTGCCAGCTGACTAGCTAGCCATCCGTATCTTGATAATTCCTTTATGTTTGAAAATGGAACATATTCTTCTCTCAAACAAGTGCTCTTTTATTTTTTTCCTCCAAGGTCTCCCCCAGCTCCCCAGTTCTAGTGGTCTCTGGCCACAGGCGCTCTCCCCTGGTGCCTGGCCTGGCCGTCTACCCTGTGAGAGTGGTCAACTTCACTTCCTTCCAGCAGATGGCATCACCAGTTTTCATCAATATTTCCTGCGTGCTCACCAGTCAGAGTGAGGCTGTGGTAGTGAGAGTTATGAAGGATAAGTCTGGTGCAGGTGAGCATTCAGGACTCCTATTTTTAATCTAAAGGGGAAAGAAGATAGAATGTATTACTCACGGCTTTGTTAATGGGAAGCATTCAGCACCTGTCCAAGACTACGCAAACTATCTGGAGTATTGCTAACTTCCAAACCTACCCAAAACAGAACCCGGAGGTAGCTTTCTTAACCCTAGATTGTATACTTAATCCACGTTTTTGTTAGCTTTGTAAACTTTCAAGTTTTAGCAGCTCTTTTGCCATTAGGCAACGGACAAATGTTGAAAACCCTTAAACAAGACTTAGCTTCCAGAAACCCTGAATCCAGGCCATTACCTAGTTTAGAAATTGCTATGTTTGGATGTAATGGGAACAGTTATGTGAGGAGGCGTTACAAAAGCTGGAGAACCATTTCTCCTGATACTGTCACATCCACTTCCCCACAAGGGGGACAAAATTTCTCAATTACTGGGAGCACACTGGGTGGAAAGCTATACAACACCTGACAACAAAGGTTTGGTTTTCACGGCTACCTCGTATGTACTGGTTAAGTCTAAGCACTACCTGCATTGTTCTAACTCCACTTACTCCAGGAAGTTGAGGAAACTGGATGCTCAGGTCCCACCACATGGACTCTCACCTGTTGGCCAGGCTGTAGAGTCCATGGACCCCAACTTGGAGGGAAGGAGAGCCTGCAACTTTTCAGTTAACCAAGTTAGCACTCCTTTTGTCACCAAGAGCCCAGATAAATTAACCAGACTTGCACCTGCACTTTTGTTGCTATTAGTAATTATATTTAATTCAGTTCCTGATCACTAATTAGGCTTAACATTTTGCTAACTATACAATATGACCATGTCAGAAACTAGGCTTATTCTTTTGGTTAACTGTACGTAAATCAAATTTTATTCCCAGGTGTTTTATGCATTTAAAAGCATCATTCTGAGCCAAGATTCATTTTCTCAGCTGCCAGAATCACCTATGGCAGAAAGAATTGAGCACCCTAAACTTCTTAGAGGTAGAGAGGAATGCAGGCGGGGGGGGGGGGGGGGTGGGGGCAGGGAGAGCGCACAAGCATGGTGGGCTGGAGGGACAGGATGCAAATATCCAGTCCCATCTTCAGCTTTCAGAGGCACACACAGGCCTGCTGGCATATGCAGCAAGTTCCTGTTGCATAAGAAATCAAATTTAAGACACAGCCAGACTGGGGAGACAAGAATTCAGTATCATAACATACCAGTGCACGCAAGAACGTTAGAAAAGTTAGTAATCTGCCATCCAAGTTTTGTTTGGACTCCGACTCAGACAATAGAAAGACCAAAGGTTTACAATAGAAAGACCAAAGGTTTAAACAGTGGGACCTGGTCAGGGCTCAGTGTAGAGAACCCTCCAGTGTGTACTTTAGGCAACCTCAAATTCTTCCAAGTGAAGTTGTTTGTAAATAGTGTGAAGAGTAATATTACAGTGAGGAGTGAGACCAGCTAAGAGTTCATAAGTATGTTAAGTAAAATAAACCCGAACAAGACAAATACTGTTATGTGCTCGTATGGGGAAGAAAAAATTCAATTTGGAGTTTGTTCATTTATAAGCGCTGAATAATGACATGAGCAAATGTTTCAGAGATACGAGTCTGACATTTTCCTGAGAATCGGTAGGTCGGGGTGCTTCCTAGAAATATATCCTGAAGAGACCAGGGACTCCCCGGCCTGAAGAGGCTGTTGCGGATCTAAAGAGTGTTTCAGGTCAGAGCAATCAACTATAAACTGAATCAGCCATCGCCTGGGTTAAAGTGCAAAGGAGAGGGAAAGGTGGCAAAGGATTTACACCTGAGGAAGAAGTGCCAGCTCAGGAGTCGGGGGGATTTTATCACTCAGGAGCTGGGACGCCAGAAAGTGGAGCAGTCAAGTACAGTTGCACTGAAGGTCTCTTCTCTCTGCTGAGAAGCAAAACAATTTCCTGAGGCCTGAGTTATCAGTACTTCTGTTACTCTGTTGATTACGCTTTAAATGCCCTAGGTATGTTATTTAATAATTATCTCATTTGGTTACGAACCATGCATAGGACAATGTGCAGATTCCGGAGTCATCAAGCGGTTCATCGGTTCTTACCAGATCCTTTTCTTCACCCTTTTCGCAATGTTGGCATCAACAGCTTTCATCTTTCTAGGTGAGTGTATTTACCACCGTGGACTTCTGACCAGCAAACTGCCTTCATTTTCTCATAAAACTAAATGAGGACATAGATCTCATCCAATTCGTGATGTACAACCACAATTATTTTCAGCAGCTGAAACCAGATAGCTTCCCTAGCCCCAACCACCTGAAAGATTCAAGGTCCTCAACTTACTAGCAAGACACTATCACTGATGTGATGGACACCTCAGAACAGCCATCCCTGCTAACCCTTAAGCTAACAGCGCATCCAAAATCACAGCTGGTTCTATACAACAGCACTATTACCAGCCCTGTGTTTTCCCTCAATCTTCTCAAAAACTGGCAAAAATACTCTAAAACGGGTTAAACTGGGATAAGTCAAAATTCCCCATGGTAACGTATTACTGTTAAATGACAGCTGTTGGGATGGGCATCGAGCCCAGCACTTAAGACAACCAGGCCTTCATCAGAGCACCTGGGTTCCACAGCTGACCCTGCAGGGCTTCAGCCCCGTCCATGTCAAATACTAGGGAAAAAATCAGCAGATGAGAGCAGGCTCCGCCCCTCAGACACAGAAATTACAGCTCTCCCTGGGTCTCCAGGATCTTCTCCACAACAGAACCCAGATGCTCAAGTCCCTTCCAGAAAACCGTGTTTACACAGAACCGGCACACAATCTTGCATGTTCTTTAAATCATCTCTGCACTACTTGTAATAGCTAGCACTGAACAGTAAGGACGCAGTCACACCAGTGTTCAGGAACCATTGACATGTCTGCATGTTCAGTATGGTGCCCCCAACAGCCTCCACCTGCTGCTGCTGAACCCACATCTAAAACCCACACGCAGAGGACTCCTTACTGTGCAGCGTTACTTCCCATGCTGATGCTGCTCTGCAAAGCCTTCCTCCAGCACAGTCAGGCCTTTGCTGACAGCTGCTGCTCCTCTTTCCAGCATACAACGCCTTCCTGAACAAGCTGCAGACCGTTCCAGTGGTTTACGTGCCCACTCTAGCAACACCACAGCCAGGTACGCGCTGTCCTCATCTTTCCAAGTTGCTATGAACGCTTCATTTACTCAACCTGTCCTCCCCTCTCCCCTTTGGCTTCTAGGTTCCTACGTTTCCCCGTGCTCTCCTCCTCCCTTCACCAATCAACAAGCCCCACTGGCCCAGAGTCGGCTGCAGCACTGGTTATGGAGCATAAGGCACTAACCCGTGCTTGGCCAGGCCCCCCAGGACTGCCCTTCCCTGCCAGGCCGCTCAGCAGCACACAGCGAGGCCCCACACAGGCCGTCAATAAAGGACCCTAGACTGGGTTTGTTACTTTTTAATTAAAATAGGTGTTTGTGTTATAAAGGCTGTCAGTTCTCGATACTAAGAAAACATAAACGTTTATATTGTATTCCATCTCTTTTTAAAATTGTAGTCTCTTAATGAGCTTAGGTGGATAAAAATGTCCCCAATGGACTTTTTTTTAAGTACTTGGCCACTTACTTGCCCCAAGAGACTCTAGTACTCCACTCTTCGGTTGTCCCTGAATACTTGAGGCAGCAACTTCCTAGCAGTTAAACAAGACAACAAACAGGATATATCCAAAACGTGTTTATTGGGAAGCTTTCCCACTCATCTTGGCGCAGGGTGCTTTCAGTGCTGCTTCCTCCTGAAGGAACATCCTGGAAGCAGAAAGGGTCAGAGGGTCACTGGCTCGGCCCGCCCGCCCGCCCCACTTCCCCCTCCCCACAAAGCAGATGCCTGGTGATCCACCTGGAAACACAACACGCATCTGTATTTTCCAACTCCTGCAGTGCCCGTGCCACTTAGATCCCATTGCCCTGAGCCCACATAAAGCCCCTTTAGCGCCCCTTCGTACCGGGTGTGGACAATACTCTTCAGATCAACATATGGCTTCTAGTAAATCTATTTAAAAAAAATCGCACCCTCTGTCCAAGTCAGTCTAAAAATGCTTCTGCTACATGACCACTCTCACCAGAAGGTTCAAACCCCAAGACCTAAGGAAGCCACTCACCTTCTGTAAGCCGTGCTTTTCCTCCTGTGGGCTGGCAGAGGACAGTGGAGCAGCCAACGCACAAAACTACCGTTTGTGCATGGCTGAAAACCGTGGTGATTTTATAGCATCCTAGGAAAAAAAAACTTAAGAATTAGCATTCTCCCCGAATTACCCGTGTGCCTCCCAATCCAGTGTCGTGTTCCCAACCCTCAAGTAAGGTGTCTGCAGGGTTCTCGCGGAAGGACCCGTCCGCAGGTTATGACGCTCCCGGGCAGCGTTAGAAACCAAGAACCGGAGGCTGCCGGGCCGCTCCGAGGACGCGGCACGGCGCAGGGCCCCGCCTCACCTGGGCACTTCACGTCCATGAAGTAGGAATTGGGGCTCTGCACCAGGCGCTTCTTCTTGTGTTTCCTCTTCTCCTCTTCAGGAGAGGGATGCAGGAGATCCTTTGCGAGCTAAAGGGGCAGAGGTGCAGGAATTCAGACGATCAAACAACCCCCGCCACACACCGGCGAGGACGCCCCCCGCCGCCCCCGGTGTCTGCGCAGCTGGGCCGCCATCTTATCGCCTCCCCGCTCCGCCAGCGCGGGGGCCCGCGGGCCGCTGCGCCCCCCGGGACCGCGGGCGGTGAAGGGGCACCCGCTAGGGGCGACGCCGGCGCGAGCGCGGCTCACGGACAGAAGGGCGACACGTCCGCCGAAGCCGGGCCCCTACAACTCACAGGCATGTTCGCGTGGGTCGGTCGTCACCGCCGGAAAGGAGCGAAAGCGGAAATCCTGCCTCTTATATACGGCCCCGCGCGGGAAGTGACGCGCGCGCCCTGCGCCGCCATGTTGGGAAGGTCCTGCTCGCCGCGCGTCTGCGGTGAGGCGCGAGGGGGCGGCCATGTTTGGAGGGTCTGCGGACAGTCCTGAGACGAGAGTGAAGCTGGCGATCCCGAGGTGGGCTTAGAGCTCAGCCAAGAAATGAAATACTTCTAAACTGTAGTGCGTGGCGGGGTGGTGGGGGCCGTGTTGAAGACACCGCTTGGAAAGCCCGCATCTCGTATCTGAGTGTCCGGTGCCCCCGCAGGCTGGCTCACCCCCGGTTGCAGCTTCCTACTAAGGCGCACCCCGGGAGGCAGCAGGTGGTGGCTCAGGTCCTCCCACGTAGGTGGGAGACCCGGACTGAGTTCCAGGCCCAGCCCCAGCCATCGCGGGCATTTGGGGAGTGAGCCAGCGGATGGGGGCGCTCTGCTTCTCAAATAAATAAATAATGGTAAGGAATAGTGGTAACTGAAAATTAATGAAGAAGTCCCAGGTGTGGCTTGCTCGCTCGCCATGGTGCTTTCCTCAGCCACCCCTGAAAATCAAACTGTAGCACTAATACTTACTTTATTTACTTATTTGAAAAGCAGAGAGAGAGAGAGAGAGAGGCGTAACGCCCTGGCGGGAAGCTGGGATCTGCAGTGGAGCAGCGAGTGGCAGCACTCAGGCACTCTGGTGTGGGTGCCCCAAGCCGCGTCTCAGCCAGTGTGCCAGAACCTCCCCCGGTTGCGGTTGTTTCAACCCAGCCGTATTTAGCAGCTCTGGATGTGGGTATAAAAACAAAGTCTTCCTTATGTTTTCTCCACCCCAGAATACTACTAGGATTTACCATTGTTAAAACATTATCTTTTCTTCCAATATTTTCCCTTTGAAGAAGAAAAATAATAAAAATCAAATATAGGGGGCCGGCGCTGGGGAGTAGTAGGCTAAGTCTCCATTTGTGGTGCCGGCATCCCATATGGGCGCCGGTTCTAGTCCCAGCTGCTAGTCTTCTGATCCAGCTCTCTGCTGTGGCCTGGGAAAGCAGTAGAAGATGGCCCAAGTGCTTGGGCCCCTGCACCCGCGTGGGAGACCCGGAAGAAGCTCCTGGCTCCTGGCCTCGGATCCCTTCTCTCTGTCTCTCCCTCTCTCTGTCTGTAACTCTTTCAAATAAAATCTTTTTACAATTTTTTTTTATGGAACGCTTCACGAACTTGCGTGTCATCCTTGCGCAGGGGCCATGCTAATCGTCTCTGTATTGTTCCAATTTTAGTATATGTGCTGCCCAAGGGAGCACACTTTTTTTAAAAAAATGAAACACAGGGCTGCTGTTGTGCAGCAGGGGAAGCCGCAGCTTCGATCCCATGTGGAAGTGCCCCGTTAGGGTCCCGCTACTGCGTCCAAGTCTGGCTTCCTGCTACGGTGCCTGGGAGGCAGCAGAGAGTGCCTGGACTGCTGGAGTCCCTGCACCCATGTGGGAGACCCGGATGCGGTTCCTGCCTCCTGGTTTAAGCCTGGCCCAGCCCTGGCTGTTGTGGGTATTTGAGGGCTGACACAGCCAACGGAAGGTCAATCAATTGATCCATATCTCTCTCTCTCCCCCTCTCTCTCTCCCTCCCACCCCACCCCTTCTCTGCCACCCTGTGTTTCAAAAAACTAAAATAAATAAATAAACATGTATTCAGTACTTACTGATTGCTTTAAATATGTTCATCTTCACAGAAACTCTTTGGTTGTTACACATTGTATAGATTTTGATATTGCTGCCCAGAGAAGTTAAATAAATTGTCTAAGAGAATATGTTTCAATACAGCCGAATATATCTTTACATATATATGTCCACACATACAAATAGATCTGTGAAGGCCTAGAGACACATCTGTGTACCTACATTTACAGATGTACACACATACTCCTTTGTACCTATGTGACTGTATTTGTGGCAAGTCCCTGGGAATCAAATAGTTGAGTTAAGAGTAGCCAGGGTTGGGAAACCTTTCTTCTGCCAAGGGTCATGTGGAGATTTATAGCATCACTAACAGGTCACACAAAATTATCAACTTAAAAATTAGCCTGCTGGGGGCTGCTGCTGTGGTGTAGTAGGTTAAGCCTCAGCCTGTGGCACCAGCATCCCATATGGACTCCAGTTTGAGTCCCAGTTGCTCCACTTTTTTTTTGGGGGGGGGGTGGGGGGACAGGCAGAGTGGATAGTGAGAGAGTGAGAGAAAGGTCTTCCTTTTGCCGTATGTTCACCCTCCAATGGCCACCACGGCTGGCACGCTGCGGCCAGCTCACCGCGCTGATCCGATGGCAGGAGCCAGGTGCTTCTCCTGTTCTCCCATGGGGTGCAGGGCCCAAGCACTTGGGCCATCCTCCACTGCCTTCCCGGGCCACAGCAGAGAGCTGTCCTGGAAGAGGGGCAACCAGGACAGAATCCGGTGCCCCGACCGGGACTAGAACCCGGTGTGCTAGCACCACAAGGTGGAGGATTAGCCTATTGAGCCGCGGCGCCCGCCTGCTCCACTTCTGATCCAGCTCCCTGCCAATGGCCTAGGAAAGCAGTGGGAAATGGCCCAAGTGCTTGGGCCTCTGCACCCGTGTGGGAGGCTGGAAAGAAGCTCCTGGCTTCAGATCAGCCCAGCTCCAGTGAATGGAAGACCCTCTCTCTGTCTCTCCCTCTCTCTGTAACTCTACCTCTCAATAAACAAATAAATAAATCTTTAAAAAAAGAAAGAAGAAAATCAGCCTGCTGTAGGTTTACTGAATTTCTTTTTTTTTTTTTTAAGATTTATTTTATTTACTTGAAAGGCAAAGTTACACAGAAGCAGAGAGAGAGAGAGACAGAGAGAGAGAAAATCTTCCATCTGCTAATTCACTCCCCAAACAGCCAGAGCTGTGCTGATCCGAAGCCAGAAACTAGGAGCATCTTCCGGGTCTCCCACATGGGTGTAGGGTCCCAAGGGCTTAGGCCGCCTTATGTTGCTTTCTCAGGCCATAGCAGAGAGCTGGCTCGGAAGTGGACAGGTGGGACTCGAACTGGCACCCATATGGGATGCTGGCGCTGCAGGTGGAGGCTTAGCCCACTAGCCACAGCACTGGCCCCAATTTACTGAATTTTGAATCCCTCCTGAGGTGGCCTTGGTAGGCCAGATGCTCCCACCCTGGAATGTACATTGAGAAGTCTCTCAAAGATTTGTGTCCATTTGCATCTCCACGTGTTCACTGCTTGGTCTTCCCCAGGATTTCTAATCTTGGCAGCACTGCCTTTACCAGAGAATGAAAAGAAAGGATCGTTATTGCCTGCTACAATAATGACCAAAGGGTTCAGATGTCCATTTGTCAGAAAGAACAAAGGTAACCCAAATGTCACTTGGGGGCCTTGTTAATTCCAAGGGGAAGAAGTGTGCGGTCCAGGCAAGGGTGTGCTGGTTGAGTTTTAATAACCAGCTCTCTGGAAGGCAGCCCTAATTTGTAATCTTTGCTTCTGTCATGTGAATACATCCCACCATGGCCTAACCACTAAAGGGGCACATGGAACGGAGTTGGCATAGCCGGTAAAGCCGCTGCCTGCAGTGCCAGCATCCCTTATGGACACTGGTTCATGTCTCGGCTGCTCCACTTCCAATACAGCTCCCTGCTAATGGCCTGAGAAAGCAGTGGAAGATGGTCCAAGTCCTTGGGCCCCTGTACCCACGTAGGATTCCCAGATGAAGCTACTGACTTTAGCCTGGCTCAAGCCTGGCCTGGCCGTTGTGGCCATTTGTCTACCCCCCCACCACCCATCTCTGACTTTCAAATAAACAAACTCGGGGGAGGGGGAGAGAATGTGCACAGTCTGTTCTCAATGAGTCGATAAAAACCAGTCCCAGCTAAAAACCACAGGATCTGAAAGATACATGGCCAAGCATGCAAAGATCTGTGGGAAGAGTTTATGAGGGACCAGCGCTGTGGCATAACAGGTAAAGCCACTGCCTGTAGTGCCTTATGGGTGCCAGTTCGAGTTTCAGCTGTCCCACTTCCAATCCAGCTCTCTGCTATGGCCTAGGAAAGCAGTGGAAGATGGCCCAAGTCCTCGGGTCCCTGTACCCACATGGGAGACCCGGAAGAAGCTCCTGGCTCCTGGCTTCGGATGGGCACAGCTCCAGCTGTTGTGGCCATCTGGGGAGTGAATTAACGGATGGAAGTGTGCTCGCGCTCTCTCTCTCTCTCTCTCTCTCTCTCTCTCTCTGCCTCTGCCTATCTTTCAAATAAATAAATAAATCTTTTTTAAAAAAGTTTGCGAATGCAGAACCCACAAGCAGAATGAAGGTGGTACAAACAAGGAGGGTAGAAGACACTGTTGCTTTGAGATTAGAGCCAAGGGGAGAGAACCATGGGGAGGCTCCAGCACAGCAGGGTACATGCCGCACAAATACAGCACATGCGAAGAGCGGGTAATACATTGCTAGGGATGGAAAGTCCAGATGCAGACAAAATACGATGAAAAATGGTGAGCAGATTTTGATGAGGACGAGCCATGAAAATGTAAGAGCAATTATGACACAGCTGGGAAAGCTGCAGCCTGTGATGCCAGTATCCCAGTGTGGATGCCAGTTCAAGTCCTGGCTGCTCCACTTCCCATCCAGCTCTCTGCTATGACCTGGGAAAGCAGAAGATGGCCCAAGTGCTTGGGCCCCTACACCCGCGTGGGAGACCCGGCAGAAGCTCCTGGCCCCCGGCTTCAGCCTGTCCCCAGCTATTGCAGCCATCTGGGTGGTGAACCAGCGGAGAGGAAAGATCTCTCAGTCTGTCTCTCTTTTTCTCTGAAACTCTGCCTTTCAAATAAATAAATAAATAAATAAATAAATAAAATGGCCAGCACCATGGCTCACTAGGCTAATCCTCCAACGGCAGCGCTGGCATCCTGGGTTTTAGTCCCAGTTGGGTTGCTGGATTCTGTCCTGCTTTTGCAGGCACATCAGCAGGGAGCTGGATCAGAGAGAGGTCTTCCATCTGTTGATTCACTCCCCCAGATGGCCACAACGGCTGGAGCTGCGCCAATCTGAAGCCAGGAGCCAGGAGCTTCTTCCAGGTCTTCCACATGGGTGCAGGAGCCCAAGGACTTGGGGCATCTTCTACTGCTTTCCCAGGCCATAGCAGAGAGCAGTATTGGAAGAGGAGCAGCCGGGACTAGAACTGGTGCCTATATGCGATGCCGGCGCTTCAGGCCAGGGCTTTAACCCACTGCGTCATAGCGTTGGCCCCTACACTTTTTTTTTTTTTTTTTTTTTGAAAAACAGAGTTACAGAGAGATCTTCCATCCACTAGCCCACTCCTCAAATGGCCATATGTAATGACTGGCATTGCACATGGCAGCTGAACCTGCTATACCACAGTGCCAGCCCCTGTCTCTACACATTTCAAATAAATAAAAATTTAAAAAATTTACAAATTGGCCGGCGCCACGGCTCACTAGGCTAATCCTCCGCCTGTGGCGCCGGCACCCCGGGTTCTAGTCCCAGTCTCCCAGTCGGGGCGCCGGATTCTGTCCCGGTGCTCCTCTTCCTGTCCAGCTCTCTGCTGTGGCCCGGGAGTGCAGTGGAGCATGGCCCAAGTGCTTGGGCCCTGCACCCGCATGGGAGACCAGGAGGAAGCACCTGGCTCCTGGCTTCAGATCAGCGTGGTGCACCCGCCGCAGCGCGCTGGCTGTAGCGACCATTTGGGGGGTGAACCAACGGTGAAGGAAGACCTTTCTCTCTGTCTCTCTCACTGTCCACTCTGCCTGTCAAAAAAATAAAAAACAAAGGACAGGGGAGCATAGTTTTGTCAGAGAGGAGAAATGGGGAAGACTCACGGGTTGTGACAGGAGAGAGAAGGGAAGAAGGAGATTGAAACATTGTGTCGAAGGAGGTATCACATTAAGGTGAACACTGCAAGGAGGGTAAGTGGAGCCAAAGATGCCTTCCCGCAGCCAGCACACACCTTCACTGGGGACGCTGCTAGTCCCACCACTAAAGAAGCAGGTGTTCTGCCTGGTTTTTTTTCCAAAGACCAAGATAAACCTGCTTCTTTATAGCCGTGCTCCGCATACTCCAGCCTCTCTGTTGCCAAAGCTGCAGAGTCACAGCCTGTTCGTTAAGCAGTCAGGAGGACTAGCCCCAGCAGGACCATGTTAGAAGATCCAGGAGTGTTGTGGCCCCGGGGGGTGAAGCTGTCCGTCCCATATTGCAGTCCCGCAGATCCAGCTCCCTGCTACTGCACCTGGGAAGGCAGCAGATGGTGGCCCAGATGGAGACCGGGGTGGAGGTCCAGGCCCCCGGCTTCAGCCTGGCCTGCTCCTGGCCGTTGCAAACATTCGAGGAGTGAACCATGTGATGCACGGTATCCATCTCTCCCTCTCGTCTCTCCCTCTGGCTCTGTCACTCTGCATTTCAAATAAATCTGTTTTAAAAGTCCATATGAAGAAAGACGTTTTCTATCTTCTTGAGCTCCCTAAGCAGAGATCACTCGCTGGCCAGTGTGTGCGCTTGGGGTGTAACCGGGCGATTCTGTTATCATTCGCGTTAATTTCCACTCTGTCCCACCAGGGGGCAGACTGACTCAACAAATAACCTCCACCTCTGGGCATTCCCGCTTTTTTCAAAGGGAGTTGGGATTCGCGGAACTAAGGGTTTGGAACTGCAGAATTCTAAGACCGCCATCCGCTCAGCCCCTAGGAGGCCGCGAGCTCCCCTGCAAAAGTCCGCCCCCGACTCCGGTCAGTTCCCGGTGCCTTCCCCACCGTCCATCCTCAGCCTCGGACCCAAAGCCCCGCGGCTGTGGGCGTCGAGGTTACACCCCCTTTCCCTTCACCCCGGCCCCTCTGGCCCCAGAACGGAAGAGCGAGGCCGAAGGAGGGGAGCAACAGTTGGCAGAGGGCTGCGGGCCGGGCCGGCGGAGGCGCGGGGCGGCCGAGGGGGCGGGGACAGCGCGGCACCGCCTCCGCCAGCTCCCGGAGCCTGGGCGGACCGCGAGGAAAACTTCCTCCTGGTCCGGCCCGGGGCCGGCGGCTCTGTCTGCCCGCCCACCGGCGCCCCCAGTGTCCGCCATGGCCAAAGCCTACGACCACCTCTTCAAGTTGCTATTGATCGGGGACTCGGGGGTGGGCAAGACGTGTCTGATCATTCGCTTCGCCGAGGACAGCTTCAACAGCACCTACATCTCCACCATCGGTGAGCCCCCGGGCCGCAGCCTCGTCCTTGGGGGTCCCCAAGCGCCACTCCCTCCACCCCTGCCTCGGGCGCTCCCGCCGAGCTTGGCGGGTGCTGCCCACGCCCCCGACCCCGGGCTCCCCGCACCCGCGCCGGCGCGGCTCTGCCCTCACGATCCTCGGCGCTGGACGCCTGAGACCACTTTCCACAATGCCTGCGCCCCTCCCGGGAGCCTGTCCCCAGTGCTGCCGGCCACTTCCGTCCACTGAGCGCCACTCCGTCCCCTGGCAGCCCTGCCACCCCTGCCGTGCGGTCACTGCCCAGGCTTCGGGCAGGGGCTCGTGGAGGGTCAGCCCGGCCGGCAGGGCGGGGAGAAGGGGACTTTCGGGGTCTCTGAGTCAGCCTGGTGACTCAGAGGGCCCCAGCGGGTGTGCGGGAGGCGCCCGCGTTCCTGCCGGGAAGAACCGGGTCTCCCCAACCCCCTCCATCTGCCCCCACCTCCTCTGGCCTGGGGAATGAGCCGGCGTGGGGTGGGAGACTCTCAGGACCACACCGCTGACAAAGGGCAAGAGAAACGCCCCTTTCCCAGCTCAGCCTCGCCTCAGACTTCGTTGGCTCCGAGCCTGGCCCACCAGCTCACTCCCACGGGCCGGCACCAGGGACCTGACCCCTTCCTCCTTATCCCCGGGGCCAGCAGGGGCCGCGGCGCCCGGGGTAAAGAGCCCTCAGGAAACAGGGACGGGAAAGTCCGCGTTGGGGGCGGGGAGAGGCTGGACTGAGAAAGTTGTCAGCGGCAGGATTTTCTCCCCCTTGAGCCCCCACGTCCCCAAATCCAGACACCCCAAGTCCAGAGGGTCAGCTGACCCCACAAATAAAGCTGCCGGCCTCTTCCAACAAGGGTGCTGGGCGGTCACCTTCCCGGCAGAATTAAGTTCTGGCTCTGCCAGCACACACGTTAACACTCGCGCATCCACGTGCACACGCCTCAGCTCGTGCACTCCTACCCGCTAGGAATCGACTTCAAGATCCGCACCGTGGACATAGAGGGGAAGAAGATCAAACTGCAAGTCTGGTGAGAGACTCTCCGCCTGGCCAAGGCTTCCTCAGGGCCCCTGCGACCCCTGCCCTCCGTGTCCTTCCCTCCTGCCTCCCGACCACCTTCAGCGTCCCGCTCTTGCCTCCCTGGCTCCCCAGCATTTTCTGACACCGGCAACAGGTGTCTGTTGAGCTAGTATCTGGAAACAGGCTCCAAAGCAGTTAAACAGCGGCAAGCCGCAGCCCCAAGTCCGGTGCCGCAGCCCCAAGTCCGGTGCTCTCTCTCTAGACTCTGGTAGGCCCGGAAAGCAAGCAGGTGTTTACGTGGCCCGAGGCTTGGGAGAAGCATCAGGATGTGACAGATGAGAGCAGACCGGGACTCAGATGCTGATTCTGCCCCCTGACTCTGCTTGGCCAGCCGGCCTCTCCAAAGCCGTGTCTTCCCTTGTTAAAGAGGACACTAAGGCATGACTCATGTGCATAGGCCAGGTTGGATAAAATAACACACACACAGCTAGTGAGCCTTACACAGTGCTTGGCATGGAGCTAGCAGTCAACGGATAAATGGGCGACACCTTGGACGCGGCCTTTAGGATGGGACTTCCCCCATCGGAGTCTCAGGGCTCCAAGTCCAGCTCAGCCCCTGACACCCCCCAGCCCCTGCCCCTGTTTCCTGCTGATGCACACCTGGAAGCAGCAGGTGGTGATCCGAGTGACTGGGTCACTCCCGCCCACATGGGAGCCCCAGATGGAGCTCCTGGCTCCCCACTCATCTGGTCCAGCCCTGGGTGCTGCAGGCAGTGGAGGATGAATCAGAGGATGGGAGATCTCTGTGTCTTCTCTCTGCCTTTCTCATGAAAAAATAACAAACTAAAACAAAAAGCACACCAAGAGCGCATGGTCAGACCAGTCGGGAACATAGGACATCATGTAAGATTCCCGAAGGACATCATGTAAGATTCTTGAAGGGAAACAGCACGACAAGCGACATCTGTCATCCCTTCCCCCGTACTGTTCCCTGTGTCCGGCCTTCCAGTCTCCCTGTGTTGCAGAAGCTGGAGTCTTTACTTTTCGCTTTTTGTTTTATTTATCAGAGAGGCAGGGAGACCTCTCATGGCTGGTTCACTCCCCAAATGCCCTCAAGGGGCCAGAGACCAAAGCCAGGAGCTGGGAACTCCATCCGGGGCTCCCACGTGGGTGGCAAGAACCCAAGCACTTGAGCCATCGCTGCTGCCTCCCAGCGTCTGCAGTAGCAGGAAGCTGGAATCCAGAGCTTGAGCCAAGGGGGCAAAGCCAAGCGCTCTGATATGAGATGCATGGAATCTTAACCACTAGATCAAATGCCCAGCTTGCAAAAGCTAAGTTCTTGGGGGGGGGGGTTCTCCTTTCTCCCCTTGGAAAACTCCCGATTTTATCCCACCCTGTGACACCTGCTTCTTCAGGGACACGGCTGGCCAGGAACGGTTCAAGACCATAACCACTGCCTACTACCGCGGAGCCATGGTATGGAAGCCCGTGCCTGCTGAAGGGCTGGTGCCACAAGACAATGCCTGCAGCTTTAGGAGCAGAGGGTGGGGCTGGCGCAGGGACAATGGGGGGCGTGGGGGCGGCCCACGGTGGCCCAGCATTTAGAGAGCCGAGAGGGACCTGCAGGGCACTTAGCAGGCAGTGGGACGCCTAAGCAAGACAATGATGCCATTTCCAGGGCATCATCCTGGTCTACGACATCACAGATGAGAAATCCTTCGAGAACATTCAGAACTGGATGAAAAGCATCAAAGAGGTAGGACTCCCCGGAGGAGGTGGAGGTGAGAGGATTGTGTAGACCCTGCTGGAGGATGAGGGGCGCTGTAGCGCGGGCAGAACCCCGACTTCGCCTGTGCTGCCCTTTTGCCCCCAGAATGCCTCTGCTGGGGTCGAGCGCCTCCTGCTGGGGAACAAGTGTGACATGGAGGCCAAGAGGAAGGTGCGGAAGGAGCAGGCCACCAAGGTGAGCGCCAGGCAGGGCCTCCTGCGCCTGGGCGGGTATGGAGGACTTGAGGACTCGGCTTCCCACCCTTTCCCAACTCCTCCCCCCCAACACACACACACTTTACCCGCTGCAGCTGGCCCAGGAGCATGGAATCCGGTTTTTCGAGACAAGTGCCAAGTCCAGCGTGAATGTGGATGAGGTGAGCCGCCCCCTCCATAGATGCAATAGTGCTCGACAGATTCATTACCCCCACAATCCGTTCTGCCCACCTCCCCTCCCCCCTGTAGGCTTTCAGCTGCCTGGCCCGGGACATCTTGCTCAAGTCTGGAGGCCGCAGATCGGTGAGTTGGGTCCGCTGCGCCGGGTGCGGCTGCTCTTGTGTTGGGAGCGACAGCTGCGGAGCGCTCAGGTTCCCCGCCGGGGCGGGCGACTTCGGCGGCTTCCCGCCCCACTCACACCCTGCCCCGGCCCTTCTCTCTCGCTCCAGGGAAATGGCAGCAAGACCCCTGGCACCCAGCTGAAAACCGGCGACAAGCGGAACGCCAGCAAGTGCTCCCTGGGCTGAGGACCGGGCGGGCCTCCCCTCCGCACGCCAGGCGGCCGGACCTGGGGCGCGCGGGGCTGAGGGCCTTGGAGGGGTAGGAGGGGTAGGAGGGTAGATGGTAAGGAGAAAGGAGAGAAGGAGAGAGGAAAGGAAGAAGCGAGGGAAATGAGAGGCAGGGAGAAGGGAGGAGCGAGCCTTGAGGAAGTGGCAGAAGGTGAGCAGGGAGGCGGAGAGGGAGGAGGCGGGGAGGCACGGGCGGCTTCGGGCCCCAGCCCTGCCCTGGGTTTTCAAGCAAACACGAAAGAGTCTGTTACTGGATCAGAGGTCAGGGCCCCGGGAGAGGCTGGCCTGGCGGCAGCCTGAAGTTTTCTCACTCTGCACGGTCTTTGTCAGCATTAAAGGCCACCGTTTGCACAGACGTCCCTGCCTTGCACGCGTTGCTTTATTATCCAAATTCTCTCTCCACTCAAATCCAGTTCATGCCCCTCGAGTGTGGGTTCCTGTGGCACTGGCCCGGCCCGGCCCCACCCCTCCTCCAGCTGGTTCCTCCGTGAGGAGCAGGCGGTAGCAGGTCCTGAGGACCTGCGCGTCTTCGCTGCACGTGGGCTCCCGAGGGCTGCGCGGCAGAGCCTCCTCCTGCACACAGGACCTGTGGCCGGAGAGGGACTCTCACACGCCAGCCGGGGAGGAACAGGAGCTGGCGTTTGCCTGATGCCCGGTGCCCGCTTCTTTCATTCTGCCACATGGGCATTTCCCTGTGTGGTGGGCATCACTGTCTGGTTTTCCTCCCTCACGCTTTTCGAATTTTTAGAAATTTTTATTTAGTTATTTTTCACTTCATTTGAAATACCGAGTTGTTTTTGTTTGTTTGTTTGTTTGTTTGTTTTTTAAAGATTCATTTATTTATTTGAAAGTCAGAGTTACAGAGAGAGATCTTCCATCCGCTGGTTCACTTCCCAGGTGGCTACGACAGCCGGGAATGTGCAAGCCCAGAGCCAGGAGCCAGGAGCCAGGAGCTTCTTCTGGACCTCCCACATAGGTGCAGGGGCCCACGCACTTGGGCCATCTGCTGCTGTTTCCCAGGTGCATTGGCAGGGAGCTGGGATGGAACTGGAACAGCTGGGGGCAGGAACTGGCACTCAGATGGGATGCTGGCATTGCAGGAGGCAGCTTACACCCGTTATGCCACAATGCTGGCCCTGAAAGATATTCTATCTGCTAGCTCACTCCCCAAATGCCTATAATAGCCAGGACTGGGCCAGGCCAAAACTGGGAGCCCAGGAGTCAGTCTGGGTCTCCCACAGATAGGGAGAGTGACAAAGAGGTTTTCCATCAGCTGGTTCACTCCTCAAATGCCCACAATAGCCAGGGTTGGGCCAGACTGAAGCTAGGAGCTAGGAGCTCAAATCTGTGTGGTGGCAGAGACCCAAGTCCTTAAGCCATTGCAGGAAACTGGAATCAGAGAAACACGGCTGGGACTCACACCCAGGTACTCCGTCTGGGATGCAGGCGTACCAAGCAGTGTCTTAACTGCTGGGCCAAATGTCCATCCCATTTATCTGTTTTTGTAGGGAAGGAAAATAAGACACAAAAGAGATTCATTTACTATTATTATTTATTATTTATTGGGTATCTACTATGTGCCAGGCTCAATGGTCAGTTAACATAGTCTTTGGATAGTACTTATAAACAGAACAAGCAATTTTTAACAAAAACAACTCTTTTAAAAATATTTTCTAAAGATTTATTTTTCATTTATCTCTTACAGAGAGAGGAGGAGGGACAGAGACAGAGAGAGAGACTGTCCATCTGCTGGTTCACTCCCCCAAATGGCTGCCAACTGCCAGAGCTGGGCCAGGCCTAGTTAGGAGCCTGGAGCTTCTTCCAGGTCCCCCACGTGGGTGGAGGGTCCCAAGCATTTGGACCATCTCCACTGCTTTCCCAGGCACATTAGCAGAGAGCTGGATCAGAAGTGGAGCAGCCCGGTCTCAAACGAGCACCCACATGGGATGCCGGCACTGCAGACTGAGGCTTAACCTGCTACAGCACACTGCTGGCCCCTGAGAGTGAAGAGAGAGAGCGCGCATGTGCTGAGACCTGCTGAATCACTCCCTAAGCGGCTACAATGGCCAGGGCTGAGCCAGGCTGAAACCAGAAGCCCAGAACCTCATCTGGCCTCCCACGTGGGTGACAAGGGCCCAAGTACTCAGCCATCTGCTGCTTTTGCAGGCACATCAGCAGGGAGCTGGATCAGAAGCAGAGAAGAGGCCGGTGCTGTGGTATAGTAGGTTAAGCCTCCACCTGCAGCGCAGGCGTCACATATGTGTGCCAGTTTGAATCCCAGCTGCTCCTTCTCCAATCCAGCTCCTGCTGATGGCCTGGGAAAGCAGTAGAAGATGATCAGAGACCTGGAAGAAGCTCCTGGCTCCTGGCTTTGGATCAGCTCAGCTCTGGCCACTGCGGCCATCTGGGAAGTGAGCCAGGGAATTGAAGACCTTTCTCTGCCTCTCCTTTCTGTCTGTAACTCTGCCTCTCAAATAAATAAATAAATCTTAAAAAAAAAAAAAAACAAACAGCAGCAGAGCAGACTGCAAAGAGCACTCCATATGAGATGCCTGTCAGTGTTGCAAACAGTCCCTTAACCCTGCTGTGCCACACTCTGGCCTCTAAAACAACTCTTAACTACTGAATAAAGATGGCAAAAATATTGACCTGTAAAAGAACCACCACCAAAACATTTAGGCTCAATGCACTGTTCTCTTAAGCATATATAGCCCCCTTCCACATTGTTTGCCTTTTTAAGCTGATTTATTTATATGAAAGACACATACACAGATTTCTTATCCACTGATTTAATCCCCAAATGTGCTAACAGCCAGGGCTGGACCAGGCTGAAGCCAGGATCCAGGAACTCCACCTGGGACTCCCATGTGGCTAGATGTCAGGCAGCCATCAGCTGTTGCATCCTGGGGTATGCGTTAGCAGGAAGTTGAACTTTTGCATGCTGGGGTGTGCCTTAGGAAGCTGGAATCAGGAGAGGAGCTGTGACTCAAACCCAGACGCTCAGATGTGGGATGCAGGCATCCCAAGCAGTGCCTTAACTACTGTGTCAAATGCCACCCACAGACATGTTTTTCTCCTTAAGTTTTTATTTATTTAGTTAATTTATTTGAGAGGGAGAGACAGGCAGAGATCTTCCATCTGCTTGCTCACTCCCCAAAGGCCCACAACAGCTGGAGCTGGGCCAGGCCAAAGCCAGGGGCCAGGAACTCCATCCTGCTCTCCCCAAATCACGGCAGAAACCCAAGCACTGGGGCCATCATCTGCCGCCTCCCAGGTACATTAGCAGGAAGCTAGATCCAAAGCTAAGACAAGACTCTTCCCATGTGAGATGTTGGTGTTCCAAGTGTGGCTTAAGCCGCATGCCACAGCTCCCACCTACCCACTGACACATTTTTTTTTAAGCTCCATGCCCCTTTCTATGTACTTTTTATTTAAGATTTATTTTATGTGAAAGAGTTATAGAGAGAGACGAAGAGGCAGAGACCTTCTATCCATTAGCTGCAACTGGGCCAATCTGGGTCTCCCACATGGGTGGCAGGGGTAAAGCACATGGGCCATCTTCTGCTTTCCCAGGTGCATTAGCAGGGAGCTGGATCAGAAGTGGAGCAGCTGGGACTTGAACTGGCACCTATATGAGATGTCAGCATTGCAGGCAGCAGCTTTACCCTCTATGCCACAATGCTGGCCCCTACACTTTTTTTTAAAAAGATTTATTTATTTGAAAGTCAGAGTTACACAGAGAGAGGAGAGGCAAAGAAAGAGAGAGAGAGGTCTTCCATCTGTCAATTCACTCCCCAACTGGAGCTGCACCAATCTGAAGCCAGGAGCCAGGAGCTTCTTCCAGGTCTCCCATATGGGTGCAGGGGCCCAAGGACTTGGACCATCTTCCACTGCTTTCCCAGGCCATAGCAGAGAGCTGGATCGAAAGAGGAGCAGCTGGGACTAGAACCGGTGTCTATACAGGATGCCGGTGCTTCAGGCCAGGGCTTTAACCCACTGCGCCACAGCACTAGCCCCTACACTTATTTTTTTTTTTAAGATTTATTTTATTTTGTTTGAAAAGCAGAGTTATATAGAGAGAAATCTTCCATCCACTAGTTCACTCCTCAAATAGCCATATGTAATGACTGGCATTGCACATGGCAGCTGAACCTGCTATACCACAGTGCCAGCCCCTGTCTCTATACATTTCAAATAAATAAAACTTTAAGGCCAGCGCCGTGGCTCAATAGGCTAATCCTCCGCCTGTGGCGCCGGCACCCCGGGTTCTAGTTTCAGTTGGGGCGCCGGGTTCTAGTCCTGGTTGCTCCTCTTCCAGTCCAGCTCTCTGCTGTGGCCCAGGAGGGCAGAGGAGGATGGCCCAAGTGTTTGGGTCCCTGCACCTGCATGGGAGACCAGGAGGAAGCACCCAGCTCCTCGCTTTGGATCGGTGCAGCACCGGCCATAGTGGCCATTAGGGTGGTGAAGCAATGGAAGGAAGACCTTTCTCTCTGTCTCTCTCTCACTGTCTATAACTCTCTCTCTGTCTCTCACTAACTCTGCCTGGCCAAAAAAAAAAAAAAAAAAGAAAAAAAAATTGACAAATAAAATTCATGAGACAATTTTGCTGCTTTAAAAACACATGTAGGGGGCGCTGTGGTGTAGTGGGCTAAGCTGCTGTCTGCAGCACTGGCATCCCATATGGGGGTGCCAGTTCAAGTCCTGGCAGTTCCACTTCTGATCCAGCCCCCTGCTAATGGCCTTGGAAAGGCTGCCTGGCCCAGCCCCAGCCATTGCGGCCATCTGGGGAGTGAACCAGCTGATGGAAGATGTGTTTCTTCCTCTCTCTCTGTAACTCTGCCTTTCAAATAAATAAATAAAATCTTAAAAAAAAAAAGAAAGCAAAAATGAAATGTGGAGAGACAGAGACAGAATTCCCATCTGCTGTTCACTGCCCAAATGCCCACAGCCAGGGCTGGGCCAGGCTGAAGCCAGGAGCTCAGAACTCAGTCCAGGTCCTCCACAGGGCTGCGGGGGCCCCAGTACTTGAGTCATCACCTCCTGACTGCCAGGGTGAGCATTAGCAGGAAAACAGAAATGGGAGGGGAGGCAGGGCTTGAACCGTGGTGCTCCCATAGGGGGTGGTGGTGCTCCAAGCTGCATCTCTTTTGCTGCACCAAATGCCTAGCCCCAAATTTGATTAAAAACAATTTATTTATTTATTTGAAAGGTAGAGTTACAGAGTGAGAGATCTTCCATCTACTAGTTCACTCCACAAATGGCCTCAACAGCTAGGGCTGTGCCAGGCCAAAGCCAGGGGCCAAAAGCTTCATTCCGTCTCCCAGGTAGGTGCAGAAGCCCAAGCACTCGGGGCATCTTCTGCTGCTTTCCGAGGCACATAAGCAGAGAGCTGGATGGGAAGTGGAGCAGCCGAGACTCGAACTGGTGCCCGTATGGGGTGCTGGCACTGCAAGCTGCAACTTAACCTGCTATGCCACAGCACTGGCTCTACAAATTTGATTTCTTAACAAAAGACTTATTATTTATTTATTTGAAAGTCAGAGTTATGCAGAGAGAGAGAGAGAGGTCTTCCATCCGATGGTTCACTCCCCAGTTGGCCACAACGGCCAGAGCTGTGCCAAAGCCAGAAGCCAGGAGCTTCTTCCGGGTTTCCCACACGGGTGCAGGGGCCCAAGGACTTGGGCCATCTTCTCCTGCTTTCCCAGGCCATAGCAGAGAGCAGAATTGGAAGAAGAGCAGCCGGGACTACAACCGGCGCCCATATGGGATGCCGGTGCTTCGGGCCAGGGCATTAACCCGCTGCGCCACAGTGCCGGCCCCAAAATTTGATTTTTTATCACCATGAAATTGTCAGATTTGGCCTAGAGAAAATGGACAATATGTGCCACTAGGTATTTTGTTCACTGATATAATGCTCAAGGCAATTAAGAAACCCTCAAAGTTTTGATGTAAAAGTGGGTGTCTCTACCCTGCAGTCAGAAATGGAGCCCTTTCTTGTGCTGGTGTTTCTATTGGTAAAAGACCACTCAGAAAAAAATCTGACAGTGCTAGGAGAAATAGCAATTTGATAAATGTAATAAAATAATTTGATAAATGTATTAAGTAGCCCAGCTTTGATGAGCTAATGGGATGGCTTATGTTTGAGTTCTATAGTCAACAGCCTACCTGGTTTAATTTTCTTTAAAAGACAAATGTGGGGCAGGGGGCAGCCCTGCACTGTGGCACAGTGGGTTAAAGCCCTGGCCTGCAGTGCCGCATCCCATATGGGCTTTGGTTTGAGTCCTGGCTGCTCCACTTCCCACCCAGCTCCCTGCTAATGCCCCTGGAAAAGCAGCAGAGAATGGTCCAAGCACTTCACCCCCTGCACCCATGTGGGAGACCTGGATGAAGCTCTTGGCTCCTGGTTTCATTCTGCCCCAGCCCTGGCCCTTTCTGCCATTTGGGGAGTGAACTTGCTGATGGAGGATTCTCTCTCTTTCTCTCTGTCTCTCCTTCTCTCTCTCTGTAACTCTGCCTTTCAAATAAATAAATCTTTTTCTAAAAAAAAAAAAAAAAGGTAGGATTACAATAAAAAGTAAGAAATACCAAGAGTTCAATCAAAAAAATCTAAAAACCTAAAAGCTAAAAAAAAACCTAAAAGCTAAAAACTACTGGAAAAAAAAGGGGGCTGGCTGAAGCTCCTAGCCCCTGGCTTTGCCTGGCCCAGTTGCTGGCCATTATGGCCATGGAGAATGGACCAGCAGACAAAGAGCTGTCTCTCTCTCTCTCTCTCTCTCTCTCTCTCTCTCTCTCTCTGTAACTCTTTTCTTTCTTTTTCTAAAAGATTTATTTATTTATTTGAAAGACAGAAATACAGAGAGATAAGGAGAGACAGAGAGAATCTTCATTCGCTGGTTCACTCTCCAAATGGCTGCAACGGCCTGGGCTGCGCCAGGCTGAAGCCATGAGCCAGGCGCTTCATCCGAATCTCATATGTGCGTGCAGAGGTCCAAGTACTTGCGCCATTCTCCACTGCTTCACCAGGCGCATTAGCAGGGAGCTGGACCTGAAGTGAAGCAGCTGGACTCTAATCTGCACCCATATGGGCTGCCCGCACTGCAGGAGGCTTAACCCTCTACACCACAGCGCTAGCCTCACGTAGCTATGATTTTCAAATAAATACATAAATCTTTAAAAAAAAAAAAAAACTACTGGAAGAAAACCCACAACCTACTTTTTGTCACAACTATACACAAACACACACAATAACTTGAACAATTAAACAATCAAAGCAAAAGTAAAGCTCAGCCTTCATCAATTTCATTTTATTTTTTTTAAAAGATTTATTTGTTTATTTAAAAGGCAGAGTTGCAGAGAGGCAGAGGAAGAGAGAGAGAGAGGGAGGTCTTCCATCCGCTGGTTCACTCCTCAGATGGCCACAACAGCTGGAGCTGTGCCAATCCAAAGCCAGGAGCCAGGAGCTTCTTCCAGGTCTCCCAAAGGGATGCAGGGTCCCAAGGACTTGGACCATCTTCTACTGCTTTCCCAGACCATAGCAGAGAGCTGGAGCAGCCAGGTCTTGAACCAGAACCCATATGGGATGCCAGCACTGCAGGCAATGGCTTTACCTGCTATGCCATCGTCCCAGCCCCTCATCAGTTTTTTAAAAAGATTGGGGCCGGCACTGTGGTGTATCGGGTAAGCTGCTGCCTGCAGTGCCGGCATCCCATATGAGTGCTGGTTCAAGTCCCGGCTGCTCCACTTCCAACCCAGCTCTCTGCTAAGGCCTGGGAAAGAAGAAGATGGCCCAAGTCCTTGGGACCCTCACCCACGTGGGAAGACCCGGATGAAGCTCCTGGCTCCTGACTATGGACTGGTGAAGCTCTGGCCGTTGCAGCCAAGGGGGAGTGAAACAGTAGATGGAAGATCTCTTTCTGCTCTCCTTCTCTCTGTGTGTAACTCTGACTTTCAAATAAATAAAAAATAAAGGATTTGTTAATTTATTTGTAACACAGGATGACAGATGGATCTTCTATCTGCTGGCTCATTCCCCAAATGGACTGAGCTAGAAACTCCATCTGGGTTCTCTACATGGGTGGCAGGGATCCACATTTTGGGCTGTCATCCACAGCCTCCCTGGTTCATGAGCAGAAATCTGCAGAGGAAGCTCAGAGCAGCCAGGATTCCCAAGCAGCCAGAGGCTCTACTGCTGCTCTCCGACGTCCACCCCACCAGGATTTAACTCCCACTCAGTGGTCTTTTCGCAGTCTTGTTGTCCTTGCTCTCGACATGCCAGCTTTAGGCCTGATGGGAAGACATAGAATTCATGGGACATATCACCAGATTTATTCTGTGTGTAATTTTATTTATTTATTTTCATTTTAAGCAGAGAGATACCTTCTATCTACTGGCTCACTCTCCAAATGCCCCCAACAGCCAGGGCAGGGTCAGACTGAAGCCAGGAGCTCAGAACTCAGTCTAGGTCTCATAAGTGGGTGGCAGGGACCCATGGACTTCGGCCATCATCTGCTCTCTCCCACGATATGCATTAGCAAGAAACTGGATCGGAAGCAGAGCCAGGACTTGCACCAGGCACTCTGATATGGGATGTGCATGTTCCAGGTGGCAATGTAACCACTGAGCCAAATGCCTGCCCCCAGATACACGTTAAACCCCAAATAAAGTACTCGAGGGGCAAGTGTTTGGCCTAGCGGTGGTCTCCTGATCCCACGTCAGAGTGCCTGGGTTCCATATCTGGCTAGAGCGGTTAATACTGTGCCATATTAGGCTAAGCCTCCGCCGGTGGCGCTGGCATCCCATATGGGCAACAGCTCGTGTCTCAGCTGCTCCTCTTCCGATCCAGCTCTCTGCTTGTGGCTTGGGAAAGCAGTGGAAGATGGCCCAAGTCCTTGGGTCCATAAACCCATGTGGGAGACCCGGAAGAAGCTCCTGGCTCCTGGCTTCATTTCAGATCCACTCAGCTCCAGCTGTTGCAGCCATCTGGGGAGTGAACCAGTAGATGGAATCTCTGTCACTCTGCCTTTCATAAAAATAAATAAATAAATAAATAAATAAATAAATCTTTAAAAAAGAAATCTGGCTGGACTCCTGACTCCAGCTTCCTGCTAAATGCAGATCCTCAGAGGGCAGTGCTGACCCCAGTAGTTGGGTCCCTGCCACACAAATGTTGACCTGGATCAAGTTCCAGGCTCCTGGCTTCAGCCTAGCCCAGCCCCAGTCTTTGTATTTGAAGAGTGAATCAGAGGAAGGGAGCTCTCTGTGTGTCAGTTTGCTTCTCAAATAAATAATTAATGAAGATGAAAAATAAAGTGCTCTAGTCCTTAGGGCTATGCTGAAGGGTGGTAGCAGTGGTCTTCAGAAAGACATCTTGGGAGCTAGTGTGTGGCACAGCAGATTAAGCTGGCACCTGCGACACCAACATCCCATGTGAGTGCTGGTTCAAATCCCGCTGCTCCATTTCCAATCCATCTCCCTGCTAATGTGCCTGGCAAAGCAGCTAAAGGTGGCCTGGCTGCCTGGGCCCCTACCACCCACGTGGAAGATCTGTATGGAGTTCCAGGCTCCTGGCTTGAGAGTCATTGAGGCCATCTGGGGGTGAACTAGTGGATAGAAGATGATCTCTCCCTCTCTCTCTGTAACTCTGCCTTTCAAATAAAAATCTTTAAAAAACAAAGACATTGTGGGAGAAGAGAATGAAGAGTGGAGCTAACAAGGAAAAAACATGGACACAAAGCCCTAGATCTTGAGGTCCACAGTATCTTATTAGCACCTATATATGAAATTTTGAAAACATTTATTCATTTATTTATTTGAAAAACAGAGTTACAGAGAGAGAAGGAGAGACAAAGAGAGATCTTCCAACTGCCGGTTCACTCCCAAATGGCTGCCAAGGACGGTGCTGGGCCAGGTCAAAGCCAGGAGCCAGGAGCTTCTTCCCTATCTCCAACATGGGTAGCAGGGGCCCAAGCACATGGGTCATCCTCCATTGCCTTCCCAGGTGCATTAGCAGGGAACTGGATCAGAAGTAGAACAGGTAGGACATGAACCAGTGCTCAGGTAGCAGCTCTACCCACTACACAACACCTGCCCCTGAAATATATTTTCAAAAATGTTTTTCTTGGGTCTAGCATTGCAGTGAGTTGAGCCTCCACCTGCAACACATATGGGTGCTGGTTTGCATCCCAGCTGCTCTGCCTCCTGGGGAGGCAGCAGATGGCCCAGGTTCTTGGACCCTTGACCCCCACATGAAGACCCAGATGCAGTTCCAGGCTCCTGGCTTTGGCCTGGCCCAGCCCTACACTGAGGCCATTTGGGGAGTGAGCCAGCAGATGGAGGCCCTCTCTCCCTTCCCTTTCCCCGCCCCTCCTGTAACTCTGCTTTTCAAATAAGCATATAAATTTAAAAAATGTTTTTTTCTCCCTCTTAATCCTTGGTGCATTTTTTTTTCTTAAGTTTATTTATTTGAAGGCAGTGACAGAAACAGAGATCTTCTTACCCACTGTTTACATCCCCAAATGCCTACAACAGCCAGAGCTGAGCCAGGCAGAAGCCAGGAACCAGGAACCCCATCCAGGCTTCCCATGTAGGAGGCAAGGCTCGGGCCGTCACCCACTGCCTCCAGGATGAGCAGGAAGCCAGACGGGATGCGGAGGTGTGACTGGATCCCAAGCAGCAGCTGAGCCACAACTCCCACCTGGAAGTTTAGCTTCAGTATCTACTTGTCTATCTGATGAGCATCCAAGAAAACTCAACTCACAAGGTCTCGCTGTGCAGGAGGCTGCAGGCACACATGTATGTGACATTAGGAGGGAAATAAGGGCAGAACAGCAGACAGTGAAATAGGAACTCGGAGTGTGGGTCAAGTCACTGCAGGGCTGAGTCTACAGCATGCTTTAACACCAGCGGGGTGGAAAGCTGACGTTAACCTTTGGCCCAGGAGCTGGAAGTGTGGGCTCGTGCCTCAGCTTTCCTACTCCCTAGCTTGCTGACTTTACTTACAAACGGGTGTAACACTGATGCCTCAGGATTACTGAGCAGTACTAAAATAAGCTGAATGTTGAATTCAAAAAGTATGACAGGAGTGGGCGCTTGGCCTGGTAGTGAAGATGCCGGGTCCCACACTGGAGCTCCTGGGCCATCGTCCCCATAGTCTCGGCTCCCAGATTCCAGCTTCCTGGTAATATGAAGCCTGGGACCCAGCGGTGATGGCTTCAGTAGTTGGGTCTTTGCCACCCATGTAGGAAACCCGGGTTGAATTCCATTCCTGGCCGCAGGCCTCGTTTCGGCCAGTGGTGCACATTAGGGGAGTGAACCTGTCCCAGGAGATGCCAGTCTTTGTCTAGCCCATAGGAAGAAAAAAAAAGGAAGACAGAACTGTGAACCAGTATCATAGGGAGAATAAAATAAACATTTCCAGACACATTTCACTCGCATCTCGGAAGAAAGGCTAGAAGACGCACGCGGGCATTTCCGTTTTTGCAGCTGACAAGCACGTGGCCCTCGACGCAACACCTCCTGGGCCTGTAAATATCACTGCACTCAGGACTACTGCACGAGTAGGAGCCGGGGCGCGCGGAGAACACCTGGGGAGCTCATCCCAAGGGCCAGCTCTGCGGAGTGCTGAGCAAGCACCATGAAGCGCCGTGACGCGTGCGGCTGCGTGGACTGGGGGGGAGCGCAGAGCGGCAGGACGGTTCACGCTCAGCGTGTCCCAGGTATTCCCGCTCCCGCAGGGAGCACAAAATGCAGTTTCGCCTCCATCCGACGCCGCCCACTCAGCTTCTCCCCAGGACCATCGCGTGTAGGGACGGGAGTCAGAGACTGACGCTAAATGGCAAGCTCCGGGGCCTTCGTGAGGGAGCAGAGTCCTCGGAGGGCCATGTCTTCTCTCGTCCTAAAGTCTCCCTGCTCACCCAGCAGGCGTTCACGGGCAAACGGGAGACACCCGAGGCAGCGGCAGGGGAGTCACGGCCGCAGCCATTTCCTCCGCTCGCGTAAAAACTACCGGCCCCACAATGCAGCGGGGCGCCGAGCCAATGGGCAGCGAGAGGCAACGCCCACGGAGGGGCGGGCCGAGCGGCGCCGCGCACCCGGGACTACAAGCCCCAGCGGGCGACGCCGGGGCGTGCCCGGGAGAACCAGGCCGCGCGCCCCAGGATCCTCCGCGCGGCAAGATGGCCGCGCCGGGGGCGGAGGCCGAGGTGACCAGGGGCTAGGCCGGTGCGCTCAGCGCCGGGGCTCCCTTTAGGACCCCCGCGGGCCTGTCAGCAAATACCTCTGGGCTTTTCTCGGGCTATGGGGACGCCCGGATAGCGTGTCTGCCCCGACAGCCCGGCTTTTCGCCGCCCTGACCTGGAATCCCCGGGAGGGCTGCAGCCCGAGGCGCGAGGCCAGTCGAGCAGGTCCTTGTGTTCCCACAGATCCGACCCTGAGCGCTCCATGCCTGCGGGCGCGAGGAGGCGTGGCCTCCCCCAGGGCCGCCGCCTTTGCTGGTTGCTCTGGGCTTTCACCTTAAAGCTCTGGTAAGAAGGGGCTGCGGAAAGGGGAAAGCGAGGCACGGGGGGCTGGGTCGCCCCTGTCCTCGGGGAAGCGGAAGACCTTGTGCTTGCGCAGCGGAGGTGGGGGTGATCTGTTTTCTGAGTTTCGCCCTTCTCTCGCCCGCTGCAGCCAGGCAGAGGCTTCCGTGCCGGAGGAGAAGCTGTCAGGTGCGTGATTGCCTGGGAACCCGACAGCCCCGTAGGTCATCTTGTACCCAGGGCACAGGCGGGAGAGGGCGGCACCGCAGGGGTTGGGGGCAGACGAGGTGCTGGGGAGGAATGTTTTCTGAATGGTCCGGGGCTGGCGTTTCTTTTTCCTTTTAGCGAGCACCTCGAATTTGCCGTGCTGGCTGGTGGAAGAGTTTGTGGTGGCAGAGGAGTGCACTGCCTGTTCTAATTTCCAGACTGTGAGTATCCGTTTTCTCCCCTGGCTTTTTTTTTTTTTTTTTTTTTTTTTTTTTAAGTACAGTAGGCTCCGCAGGCTGCGCGGCCTCTCCTGGACTGTTAAACCTACGCTGTTTTCCAACACACTGCCCACCACCAGCATTCACATCGGAACACTTCATTAGCCCCGGGTCACCGTGAGCCGCAGCAGCGGGGCTCCTGGCCTCTGTGGGTGGCAGACTTTCTCCTGCCTAAAACGTGCTTTGATCCTTCTGTCTCCGCAGAAAACCACCCCTGAGTGTGGCTCCACAGGGTATGTGGAGAAAATCATGTGCAGCTCATCGAAAAGGAATGAGTTCAAAAGGTGAGCGCCGTTTATCTTCCCCAAGATCGCCGGCTGTGATCCTGTGATTTTAGATGGTCCTCCTGGCCCTCCTTCAGTTTGGGGGCCGTGTGGCATACTGGAAGAAGGAGGGGATTTGGGGCCAAGTTCCTCGAACCCAGGTCCTCTGCTCCTCAGCACTGTCTTGGCCATAGTTTATCTTTAGTAGGATCGGTTAATGTTGGGCCTGCTTATCTCACCCAGGCTGTAAACACACTGGAAGGCCACCCTGGCTTCCTCTTTTCCTCCTGGATTCCAGCGGTTAGGCTGACGTGGAAGGGGCGTTGGAGGGAGAGGCTCTGTGACCTTTCCTGGGAATAACTTGTTCCTTCCTGCTCTCAGCTGCCGTTCGGCTCTGATGGAACAGCGTTTGTTCTGGAAATTCGAAGGGGCTGTCTTGGGTGTGGCCTTGGTCTTTGCTTGCCTCGTCATCATTCGACAGCGACAACTGGACAGAAAGGCTCTGGAAAAGGTCCGGAAGCAAATCGAGTCCATATAACTCCATCCAGCCGTCATCCTGGGCCCTGCAGACCTTATCTCACACAGACGAGTGGAATGGACTGATTGGCACGCTCGGTGGAGCCTTGTGACGGTGCCCCTTCCCCCATTCTCCTTTTCTAGATCATTATTGGGCAGAATAAAAAGAGTAAAATAGTTTCCTTCCTTAGTGTGATTTGGTTTGGGACAGTCATGGGGACAGAAGGGAAAGGGGGTGGCAACTGAGGCCCCAGTCTACCAAGTACCCATCATCCCCCTCCTTCATGGCTGATTTAAAACTTTTGGTATGCACTTTTTTATTTCTTAGTCAAAACTTCTCTCTCCCCTCCACCCTATCCCTAAAGAAGAAACAAAATCACAGATACACCAGGAGAGTATTTGCAGTGCCCCTGGAAGAGGCTGACAGGCCTCAGGGTGCAGATGTCTCCCAGGTGTTACAAAGTGATTCCCACCCATGAGGGCAAAGCCACCTGAACTCCCGCGGAGCGCTGGGTGCCTCTTTGTGATTGGGAAGTGGACAGGGAAGGTCTTGGCCATGCTCACATCTCATCTGCATGCAGCACTGCTGTGGCACGCCCCCTGGGTCCCACCCTCCCTCCCATCTTCTCAAGCAGTGTCCTCGCAGAGTCGTTGGCACTCTTGGCTCCAGGTGGCTCCCTCAGCCTGGACTCTGCCACTGGGGTGTCCAGATTTTCTGTCATGTCCTTGTGGGTCAGGATATTTCGGGAAATCACTGTGAGGTGAAAGAAAAGGGACAGTAGTAGTAGTAGTAGCACTCTTGGGGGGGGGGTGGCCCTAGACAGGACAGGACCTTCCTTCTGTTGCTTGACCACCGTGGAGAGCAGAGCTGTCCACTGCCGCCAGCCCCGGCCCTCAGCTGCATGGTTACCAGGGGTCACTCCCTGCCTTTGCCTCTCACCTCCGTGAGCCTGGTAATCCTCAGGCCCAGCTTCTGGTAGGCCTTGAAAGGGGCTGAAGCTGGGCAGGATGATGAGAGCCAGGGAAAAAAGAAGGATCTGGAAGGAAACAAGAGGACACTTGGACTGTGGGGACCAGAAAGGGAAGGAGCAGGGAGCAGTTGGGGTTACCAGGGATGGTTGGGTAGTAGGGGTGTCGGCATGAGGTGGGGAGTAGACAGACTGATGTTACCACAACACAAGTGCTGGTCTGGGCAGCCTTGGTGGAGGTTTGAGCAATGAGTGTCTGCAGCTGGCGGAGCTGAGCCACCAAGGAGCTGGGGAAGGAGGAATGAAGAGTTAGCGTCTGGGGGCAGAGCCCGGAGTGCTGCCCTCGTGTGCCTGGCCTCCCTGCCCCGGTACCCACATCCGCATGATGGTTGGACTCACATGTTGTGCCTCTCTAGCTCCTGAACTTTTTTCTGTAGTTCCTGGTTCTGTGCAGAACAGGCTGCCACCCTAGGGAGTGCGGAGAAGTAGGCCGAGGCTGGGCAATCTGAGTGCCTTGCCTTGCCCACCTTGGTGAGGAAGACGGCCCCCAAGTGTGGCCCCACAGGAAGCCAGAAATGCACCCCACGCACCTGCTCTCTAGGCCATCGATGTACTCTTTCTTCCGCCTCCGGCTGTCCTGAGCTGACTGCTTGTTCCGGATTTTCCTCCTGACTTTCTTGAGGACCCTCTCCTCTGCCTGGAGCCCCAGGATACCGTGTCAATTCTGGACCCTCAACCTCCCCCCAACCCCAGCTCTTCCCTGGAATCTGGGTTCCTCAAAGGCCTTGATGGGGCCCCTTAGGAAAAGTGTTACCTTGGTGAGGGGCAGGTGAGAGGGCAAAGAAACCCCTTCCTGCCCCAGCAGCCGCTTCTCCTCATCTGTCAGGAACAGCGGTTGACATGGCAGCTGGGGTTTAGGAGAGGTGAGAGAATGGGGAGTCATCCCATTTCCAGTACCCAGGCGTCCCCTTGCTGCCTTCTGAGGAGTGGTTCCTGTTTGTACTGGGGAATCAATCCAGCCCAAGGTGAAGTGAGGGGCAGAGAACTGAATTCAGACAGGGGCCAATCAACAAGGCAAAGAAACCTGAGGCTGACAAGGGAAAGCAGTGGTTCTGTGCCCGTACACAGGACCTTGGCCTGAGCCAGCTAGGGAGGGACTGTTCTGGTCCATGTCTCCCCAAACCTTGGAGCATCTGAGAACACTTAGAAAGCTCATTCGGTGAGTGTGGGAGGCAGGCAAATGATTCACTTTCAGCCATCAACTTCCACTTGGCTGTGTGCTACCCAGATGCCTGTGAATCCCTGGGGCCGCCCAAGGCAGTGGCCTGTTCTCTACAGTCTGAGCTCCACTTTCCAGACTGAGAATCTGGCCCCTTTCAGACAAGGATGTCCCCTGGATCAGCCTGGTGAGACGTGTGCAGCCTCGATGACATCCGGGTTCAACCAGAGCCCATTCACTGGGTAACCTGCCTTTGTCACTGGCGTTGCTGTCTTAAAGAGTTTTGCTTCATTTTGTAACTTCAGAAGAATTTGCTTTGGCTTTTGGCTATGCTATTTCCTATCTGCCTTTATCTGATGTTTCCTTCTTGTTCCTGTGTTTGCTTAGCGGAACTATCAAGAGGATCTCTTTAAATCCACCTCACCAAAATCCCTGAGAATGTAGCCCAGAGGGTTTTATCTAAAAATAGAACAAGGGGGTGGACAGCAGGTTAAGTGACACTGGCATGCCATATGTCCCAGCAGCTTCACTTCCGATCCAGCTCCCTGCTATTAGCTTGGGAAAAGTGGCAGAAGATGACCTAAGGCTGGCACCGCAGCTCACTAGGCTAATCCTCCGCCTTGTGGCGCCGGCACACCGGGTTCTAGTCCCGGTTGGGGCACCAGATTCTGTCCCAGTTGCCCCTCTTCCAGGCCAGCTCTCTGCTGTGGCCCGGGAGTGCAGTGGAGCATGGCCCAAGTGCTTGGGCCCTGCACCCGCATGGGAGACCAGGAGAAGCACCTGGCTCCTGCCATCGGATCAGTGCGGTGCGCCGGCCGCAGCGCGCTGGCTGCGGCAGCCATTGGAGGGTGAACCAATGGCAAAGGAAGACCTTTCTCTCTCTCTCTCTCTCTCTCTCACTGTCCACTCTGCCTGTCAAAAAAAAAAAAAAAAAAAAAAAGATTAAAAAAAAAAAGAAGATGACCTAAGTGTTTGGGCCCCTGCACCCATATGGGAGACCCTGATGGAGTTCCTGGCTCCTGGTTTCAGCCAGGCCATTGAAGCCATCTGGGAAGTGAACCAGCATCTGGAAGATCTCTCTCTTTCTCTCTCTCTCTCCACCCCCCCATCATTGTAACTTCAAAATAAGTCTAAAAAAATAAAAATAGAACAAAATAACTAAAAAAGCAAACCCACAAACACTCACTGATGCTTCACTCAAGTTCGAAGCCTTGGACTTAAGGTTCCTCAGTCCAAGATTCTTTGGCTTCTGATCTCACTTTGAACCACAGCTTTGAAAGGAGGGTAAGGACCTGTTTCCTGCCTTTTACGCACAAAGAGTATTTTTCAGGGTAAAGGGAGGGACAGTGATGGAAGCACAGTGCACTTCTACCCTTCTATAAGAACCCGCCCAGCCAGCCTGGGGAAGGCCTCCCAGCATCCCATGCAGCACTGGTCCTGGCTACCCTGTAGCACTGGCCACTGGTATTTGCTACCTCACAATTGTTCAGTGGCAACACTGTTGCAGCTGCTTCTCCTCCCTCACCTGTATCCACAAACTAGGGATTCCCAGGCGGCCTGGGCCATATCTGTGCCAGCCCAAGGCCGAGACAGTGGCTCTGCTGAACATGCCGGGCACACGAGGTCTCAGCTGTCTCTACAGCCCTGTTCCCAGATTCTCTTACCCTACCTCTCCGTAACTGGGGGCCACCACCTTAGGCCAAGGTGTCTCTCTCATCTTTTGCTCCTCTTAAAGTTGTTCATTGGTCTTCAGGCCAGTAACACAACAGCTGAGGCACAGACCGATTTCCTCATCCATTTCCGTTTCTCCCATTTGTGAGTATATACAAAGGATCTTCAAGAAGTCTATGGAAACTGGTATCCTCTTTTAGTTCCGTTTTTCTACAAACTACTTAAGTACCCTTAAGGGTGCGGATCAGAGAGCACTGGCTCCGGCCAACCCCAGGACTCACCAGGGTCTCAGGCAGCACGGGGGCTACGGTGCCTGCTCTCGGCAGGATGTGGGTCTGGGCATCCAAGGGCAGCTTGTTGACCATGCAGGCATCAGGTGCCATCAATGGTCGGCTCCACTGATCTGAGAGAGACAAGGAGAAGGCAGCAGGGCCTGGGTAGTGGCAGGGGCTGGGGAAGCCCCCTTTACTCCATGGCTAGGGCTGGCCCTGAAGGGTCACTGCCCCCTTCCCACAAAGAACACTGACCGAGCTGAATGGAGATGAGCCCTACGGTGGGTCCAGCTTCCCCCTGCATGCTCTCCAGGGCCCCTGCCTCATAGACAACCTCATAGAGGGCAGGAGAACTGGGTGCTTGAGGGGCAGGGGGGCTGTCTGAACCGCCGGGGTCCTCAGAAATGCCACTGTCGCTGCCAGGAGAGGCCTCTGAGCAGTACACCTCATTGGGATCGATGAAGATCCTCAGGCAGTCTTCAGGCTCGTTCTCCTGAAGGCCCTACAACAGGAGAGGGTATGTGTGTGTATGCATATAATCCTACCTGAAATCAGACCCAGATCCTTCATGCTTTAATTTCAGCCCTTGGCCTTTTTGAGCACGAGATAGTCACAACCCATGTCTATGTTGAAGTGTGTTTTCAGACGACTCCCCCCACTCGGGGCTGAATCCTCTTGGGGCTTCGTGTCCCGGAGTCCTGTGTCATCCCCACTCCCACTCCCACTCTTCACACTCACACAGCCAAGGTCCCCGCCAGACTCCCAGCCTTGTGGGCCCTGCTCCTGCAGCCTGGTCCCTGGGGCCTCTGGGGGAGGACACTGAAGTCCCAGCTCCAGGTAGGAGCCTGTGGAGAAAATATCCTCTGGGGGCTCCAGCCAGGCGTCCAACAGGTCAGGGGTGCCGAGGTCCATGCTTCTGTGGGACGGAGAGTCACGCACAGGGGGATGATGGCTGCCCGCCACCCTCCAGTTCCGGGGCTCCTCCTTCTCTCTGCCAGTCTCCCCCTTGCTCATCTGCACAGCCCCCTCACCTGTCATCCGGGGAGCTCGCCTGCAGCAATAGCTCAGGCCGGGACCAACAAGCCCCCTGGGTATTACCTGTTCCGAAGAGCCCAGCCCTGCCAAGTCAGCCGAGCTGGCCGCCCGCCCCAAACGCGACACCTTTTCTTTCCTCCAGGATCTCGTATCCTGGTCCTGCCCACACAAACCCCGCCCCCAGCGGGACACCAGGAACGTGGATTGCACCTGGCCAGGAGCCAACGTAGGGGCGACGCATCTGTCAGTGAGGGGCTCTGAGGCCGAGCGTCCTCAAACGGAATTTGAGGAAAATGCCCCTAGCCCTTTCAGCCTCAGTTGCTGCGAGCTGTAGGACATCTTCCTGAGGATACGGTGTCCCCTCGGGGGAGTAGAGATGGCCGTGCCTGGGGCACAGGAAACTGGAACTCCAGCCATCACTTTTACGGAGTTGTAAAACAAAGGCAAAACGGATCAAAACCCCTTGCCCGGGGCTCAGCGAGACGTCCCCTCCCCCACCGCGTGGCGCTCTCCGGGGTTTTGAGGAACAGGGCATCGAGCCAATGGAATTACCCCCTCAAGGCCTGCTCTTCTGCAATTGGTCAGTTTACGCGTCAGCGGGGAGTCGGGCCAATGGGGCCGCAGCATTTATTTGTCCCGGGGGAATTGTGTTTGGAGGGACCGAAGGGCGGGGTAGGAACCAGAAAATTAATCGCTGGGAAGTTGGGGAAAAGTTCGGAGTCAGTGGGGAGGAGCGCCCTCTTTGGGGGTTTGCCTACCACGTGATTCTGAAGCTCAGGTTATCACCTGGCGGGGGCAGTAAATAACCGGCTGACCCGAGTCGGGCGACAAGCTGTGACTCCTCGGGCGGAAAGCTGCGGCCGGGTGGGTTTTCCGAGGCGGACTCGCAGGCTCTGCGGCCGAGGGACAGCTACGCTGGCGCCTCCTGGCCGCTGCCCACGAACCGAGGCCCGCGCGTCAGAGAGCGCGGCGAGTTAGCAAAGCCTTTGCTTTTGGCTAGGGAACGTGATTGTTCGCGTGCAATCACCGGCACCTGCAATTGTATAGTTTACAGAATGTTTCCATAAACAGTGAAAGATGTATTTATTTGAAAGGCAGAGCCACACAGAGAGACAGAGACAGCTTCCAAACGCTGGTTCACTCCCCAAATGACTGCAATGGCCAGGAGCCAGGAGTTTCTTCTGGGTCTCCCACGCGGTTGCAGGGGCCCAAGGACTTGGGCCATCCTCAGCTGCTTTCCCAGGCACATCAGCAGGGAGCTGGATCGGAAGTGGAGCAGCCAGAACTGGAACTGGTGCCCATATGGGATGCAGGCAGCTTTACCCCACTACATCACAGTGCTGGCCCCTAAACGATGTTTCTAATCCACAGCAGCTGGGAGGCACATAAAACCTGTAATATTTTGCTAATTTTACCAAAGAAGAGACAGGTTCACTACTACAAAGTACTAATTGCAAAATTCAGGATTTTTGGCCTGGATGTAGTGTCTGATGGTCCAGGGATTCACTTAAAATAATGGAGCTGTACTGATACAGGTGTTTTATTTCATTTACCTGCTTGTCCAATAGTACTTCAGATGAAGGATGGCTGGATGAGTGAAGTGGGAAGGTTTGGGATATGGATTCAGGATTCATACTGGTACTGATTATCCTCATGAAGACTTGAATTGGCTAAGAGTAAAGACAGGAAGAGAGTCTAATATTTACTGAGAAGATAATATGTCAGAATTTTCATGTTACTCATATAAGTCTACCAGCAACCCACAACTATGGAAGTTAATTTCTCTGTAAGTAGTTGATCCAAGTTTCATGTGCTTAAGTCCACGGTCTTCACACTGTGCTAAGCAGCCTTGCTTCCTCCAATAGTCCAAGTCTGTCTTCCCTACCCATTTCTTTGTGTCCTGTTCACGTGGCGAGGAGACAAAGCAGGCTTCCTGGATTGATGCAGACTTGTGAGGAGAGCAGAATCGTCCTTATGTTCTTCCTAGAGCAAGGAATGTGGTTAAATCCGCTTCAAAAGGCTTCCTGCAGGCCTTAGGTGCGGAGGTGATTAAGTGGCAAATACAGTCAGCAGTCAGCTTCTGCTGCGTTAACTTCCCTCTTCCCCTGATTCATCAAGCTCTGGGGAGGAAAAATGACTTGCCGGGAATCACACACCAAATTAAGGCAAAACTCAAGAGATCTAGAGTGTAACATGGTATCCATAATTAATACCCATATTAATAATATGCTTGAAATTGGTAATAGATTTTAAGTGTTCTCAACACAAATACATGATATATGTGAGTTAATGCATATGTTAATCAGGTTGATTAAGCCATTCTGCAATCTGTGTATATTTTTCAAAGCATCATTAACATTCACATTTTTCATCTGTGAATTTAAAAATAGAGAGTTATACACACACATAAATGTAGAGTTGTGACTAGAATTCAGGTGTTATGATTCATTGTTAATGTTACTGATTCCCAATGATCTTGAAAGCATAATTTACCAGAGATAAACCATAATATGCATAATATTCCCATGAGTAATCTGGAGCTTACTAGTAATTTTTATTTATATTTATTTATTTTATTTATTTTATTATTTATTTATTTATTTTTTTGACAGGCAGAGTGGACAGTGAGAGAGAGAGACAGAGAGAAAGGTCTTCCTTTGCCGTTGGTTCACCCTCCAATGGCCGCCGCGGCCGGCACGCTGCGGCCAGCGCACCGCGCTGATCCGATGGCAGGAGCCAGGAGCCAGGTGCTTTTCCTGGTCTCCCATGGGGTGCAGGGCCCAAGCACTTGGGCCATCCTCCACTGCACTCCCTGGCCACAGCAGAGAGCTGGCCTGGAAGAGGGGCAACCGGGACAGAATCCAGCGCCCCGACCGGGACTAGAACCCGGTGTGCTGGCGCCGCAAGGCGGAGGATTAGCCTAGTGAGCCACGGCGCCGGCCGTAATTTTTATTTTTAAAAAAATTTAAAAATTATTTAAAGATTTACTTATTTGCAAGACAGAGCAACAGAGAGAGAGAGAGCTCTTTCATCTACTGGTTCACTCCCCAAATGGCCAGCTCTGGGCCTGGCCAAAGCCAGGAGCCAGAAACTCCATCCTGGTCTCCCACCTGAATGGCAGGGGCCCAAAGACGTGGGCCATCTGCTGCTGCTTTCTAAGGCACATTAGCAGGAAGGCTGATTGGAAGCAGAGTAACTGGGACTTGAACTGACTCTCTGATACTGGAAGCCAGCATTCCAAGAAGCAGCTTAACCCGCTACATCACAACGCTGACCCCAGTTGTTGGTAAATGATGATCATGTTTTACTTACAACCTGATCTTTAGGCAGAGTGGACAGTGAGAGAGAGAGAGACGGAGAGAAAGGTCTTCCTTTTTGCCATTGGTTCACCCTCCAATGGTCACCGCGGCCGGGGCACCATGCTGATCCGATGGCAAGAGCCAGGTGCTTCTCCTGGTCTCCCATGAATGTGCAGGGCCCAAGCACTTGGGCCATCCTCCACTGCACTCCCTGGCCACAGCAGAGAGCTGGCCTGGAAGAGGGGCAACCAGGACAGAATCCAGCGCCCCGACCGGGACTAGAACCCGGTGTGCTGGCGCCGCAAGGTGGAGGATTAGCCTAGTGAGCTGCGGTGCCGGCCACAACCTGATCTTAAGAGTCCTGTAGGTTCCTTTTCCCTAGTCCCTCTCTCTAGAAGTCTTCACATTCCCCCTTTACTTGAAGAACATTTCTGGAGCCTAGTTCCGGCCATCACTCTGCCCCTTATTTGGGGAATAAGGCTTTTTTTTTTTCTTTGTAATCCATACTAGTCTGAACCTCCTCTAAAAACTTGTCCTATTTTTTTTGTACGTTGAGCATCCCATGAGGCTAGAAGGTGATTCTAAGAGCAAGGGCTGTGGGCTAAGAGGACCCCCGCTGAGGAAGCAGTGAAGGTCCCCATCTGAAAACACCTTGGTGCTTTCAAGGAACGGAAAACAGAAAGGAGGCCAGCGGGGTTGGAGGGAGAGGATTAAGAGTGCCAGCGCAGGCGGGAGAGTCTTGGCCAGACGCCTGCCGGCCTGGGGAGCACTGTAAGCTGGAGTATGCTGAGGGAAGCTCCTGTCTGCTTGGGGTTTCCACAACCCCTGAGCTGGCTGCCTCTTCTCTGCCCCCTCGGAGAGGCCAGGAGGCTGCCCAGAAGTCAGCTTCCGCCGCTGGGAGTCTAGAAGGGATGATTTGAGACAGAACGTCTGTCTCTTCCCAGTTCTCCCTAGCCCTTTTCCTCCTGGTGAGGGCTGGGAGCGAAGTCAGGCAAGGAAGTTCGTCTTAAGAAGGGAACTCTTTCCCTCAGTTGGCGCCATAGCAGGCACTGACCGGGTGTTAGAATCTTAAGAGATAAGATAAGGAGACTTGGGGCCAAGGCCAGCCAGGTATCCTCAGAAATGTGGGGCGGAAGACAGGAATGCGGCTCGGGGACGCGACCCCAGCCCTGTTCGCGGGGTTTCCAGCTCCGTCTCTTAGGAAAAACTCTGTATTTTCAAGGCCTGTGAGGACGGACCGGCTCCGGCCGGGAAGCCCTCCACGACCGAACCCCAGCTCGCAGCCCTCGATCCTCTGCCTGGTCCCCTCCCTCGCTTGTGCTCACTCGCCCCAAGTCGCTGGTTCCCCACCTCTCCTCCTCCCGGTGTCTGATTGGCTCGCTACTCACGTCATTCTGGGTGCCCCGCCCACTCGGCGCCGTCATTGGTCGCCGGGCGCGGGGACGCGGCGGCTGCGGGGGGAGGGGGCGGCGAGGTGGGGGCGGGAATTCCCGACTGGAGGCCGGAACCCAGCGGATACCATGTAGTGAGACCCTGGCGAGGTGAGTGCGGGCCCCCGGGCGCGAGCGGGATCTGCCTCCCGGGCCTCCCGCGGCCTAGGAGTCCGAGTCCCCGCTCTCAACATTCTTCATCTCCGTCCCGCGACGCTGGCGGCCGCGCACCCCGCCTCCCAGAGCATGGACTTCCAGACACCGCCCTCAGTGCCGGCTCAGCCCGTCCCGGGCCCCCGGGGCCCCTAAAGCCCCTACAGTCCCTGTCCTCCGGTCCTGGGCGCCGACGCCTCCGCCCGTGGCGTGGAGCTCGCTGTCTGCCTTTGCGGGGACGGCGCTGGGGCGGGGGGCGCGAGAGCCGCTTCCCTGCCGAGCTCTGCCTGTCCAGGCGCCCCACGGAGCTACCTGGGACTTCTCTCCGCAGTCTCCAGCCCTCTTCGCTTCACTCACTCCTTCCCGGCCTCTGCGTCTCTTAGGAGACGCCTCCCCACACCCGCCCACCCAGCGCCAGGTTCTATTTGGAGGCAGTCGCTAGCTCTTGGGGGACTCCTGGTGAAAGGGTAATGGGAGCCCCTCGCAGGCCTATCTGTACCTCCTTGCCCCCCCGTCCTGGCTTCGTAAAGTTATTAAGTAGCTTGGGAAAGATAAAGTCTGGAGGAAAAGAGGACAGTTCCTGGATGGGACGGAGGGCATGAGTCACCCCGAGATGGGGAAGGTCAGAAGGTGGCTTCTCTTTTCCTTGTGTGACCATCCCGCCAGCCACCCAGTCCAGTCTGATCTTCCTAGGTCCAAGAGTCGCTGGAGCCACCACCACCACCACCGCCGCCATGGGGCCCTGGGGAGAGCCCGAGCTCCTGGTGTGGCGCCCAGAGGCTGTGGCTTCGGCACCCCCAGTGCCCGTGGGGCTGGAGGTGAAGCTGGGGGCCCTGGTGCTGCTTCTGGTGCTCACCCTTCTGTGCAGCCTGGTGCCCATCTGCGTGCTGCGGCGGCCTGGAGCCAGCCACGAAGCCTCAGGTAGGCCACTCCTTTTCCCTGCTGCTGTGGGTGCTTGGGGACCCAGGGAGGTGACCTGAGGAGGCCTGGAAGGCAGGAGTAGCCATTGCTTGGGGTGTGGTCTTGGAGCCTGGACGGGGTTCCTTTGCTCATTCCCCTCCGTACTCCACTTTTGCTCAGCTTCCCGCCAGAAAGCCCTGAGCCTAGTGAGCTGCTTTGCGGGGGGCGTGTTTTTGGCCACCTGTCTCCTGGACCTGCTGCCTGACTACCTGGCTGCCATAGATGAGGCCCTGGCAGCCCTGCACGTGACGGTGAGCACTTACCTGCAGCGTGTGACCCTGTGTGTGGAGGTGTAGCACATCAAATACCTCTAGGAGAGCTGGTTCGTACAGATCTGTTCACCTTTCCTTCTGTGGCTGTGTAAAATGTAATCACATGCTCTTGGCATGTGATCCGATGCATTGTGTGGGGTTTTTTTAATTATTATTATTAGGGGGCATAACTTTCTGTGCTCCCTCCACCCAATATCCCTATCCCCCACCCCCAGAGGGTGTGAGAAGCCTTATGATCAGGCATGTAACTTACTCTGTGAGTTTCTCAGATCCAGCTGCCAGTAAATTAACAGTGCTCCAGGAATCATTTTCACTCTCTTGCCACTTTCCTGGAGGGCCCCGCAGGCTTGGGAAGGGCAGGAGACAATTTCCAGGTGCTGGGTGTTGTGGCTCTAAAGGGTTTTAGCTCAAGGAAGTGGGATGTGGGGAACAACCAAGTCCCAGGCATAGGAAAGGCCGCATTATAGGAAAAACTGAGACAGTGGGGTCGTGGTGCAGAGAAGTCACCCTGTGCTCCTTCCCTCTTCCCTAAGATTGAGGAAGTGACATTGCATATAATCCTCTGCAAGTCTGTGACTCAGTGCCCTGTGTCTCTGTGTATAAACCTGAATGTCCCAGCAGCAGTATGAAATTCTTGTGTTTAAGCATCTGGGGAGCTGGACCAACATGTGAATTTTACTATGTCTCCCTATGACACTTTGTGTATGTCTACATCAGTGACCTTAACCTGGGAGTGGTTTTGCCCCACAAGTAACATTTGGTAGTGTCTGGAAATGTTTTTGGTTGTCATACCTGTGGGGAAAGCCATCTTTTTTTTTTTTTTAATTATTTATTTGAAAGTTACACAGAAAGGGAAGATTTATGTTCACCTGCTGGTGCATTCCCCAAGATGACTGCAACACCTAGGGCTGGGTCAGGCTGAAGCCAGGAGCTTCATCCGGGTCTCCCACATGGGTGCAGGGGCCCAAGCACTTGGACCATCTGCCACTGCTTTCCCAGGCCATTGGTAGGGAGCTGGATCCGAAGTGGAGCAGCTGGGATGTGAACTGGCGCCCATGTGGTATGCCAGCGTTGCAGGCAGCGGCTTTGCTACCTTACCCCTTTGCCCACTGCGCCACCACACCAGCCTCCCAAGTCATTGTTCTTGGTACCCGTATTTGATGGGTAGATGTTGAAGAAGCTGCTAAACAGCCTGCAGTTGCACAGCACAGCTCCCGTGTTAAATATCTGCTCCAGAATGTTAGTAGTGCCAAAGTTGAGAAACTGGTCTCCATGGGACACTGGGAGTGACTCCCTGTCTAGGTGATTGTGTATTATTCTGTGTTCGTGTCACCAAGTAACTCGGTCTTGGTGTGACTGCAGATGGCCCTGTGTCTATGTGGGACCCCAGCTCTGTGTCACTGGGCCTCCACCAGTCAACATCTGATTCCTCCTGTCTATCTTGTCCTGTGTCCTGAACTCCTTCTTGCTCCTTCTGCCTACAGCTCCAGTTCCCCTTACAAGAGTTCATCTTGGCCATGGGCTTCTTCCTGGTCCTGGTGATGGAACAGATCACACTGGCCTACAAGGAGCAGTCGGGGCCACCGCCTCGGGAGGAAACAAGGGCTCTGCTGGGAACAGTGAATGGTGGGCCACAGCATTGGCACGATGGGCCAGGGGTCCCACAGGCACATGGAGCCCCGGCGGCCCCCTCAGCCCTGCGTGCCTGTGTACTGGTCTTCTCCCTGGCCCTGCACTCAGTGTTCGAGGGGTTGGCGGTGGGGCTGCAGCGGGACCGCGCTCGGGCCATGGAGCTGTGCCTGGCTTTGCTGCTCCACAAGGGTATCCTGGCTGTTAGCTTGTCTCTACGGCTGCTGCAGAGCAACCTGCGAGTGCAGGTGGTGGCTGGCTGTGGGATCCTCTTCTCATGCATGACACCTCTAGGCATTGGGCTGGGTGCAGCTCTGGCAGAGTTGGCTGGACCTCTGCACCAGCTGGCCCAGTCTGTGCTGGAGGGCATGGCAGCGGGCACCTTCCTCTACATCACCTTCCTGGAAATCTTGCCTCAGGAGCTGGCCACTTCTGAGCAGAGGATCCTCAAGGTCATTCTGCTCCTAGCAGGCTTTGCTCTGCTCACTGGCCTGCTCTTCATTCAGATCTAGGAGGCGTCAAGAGAGGGGCAGGGGAGGCTGGTCAGCAGGTGCCCCTGCCCTCCCTCCCCTCCCCCAGTATGTGGGGAGGGAGGTGCTGAGGACCAAAGAGTTCTCTGGGAGGTAGGGTTGGAGGCTTTGGGATATCTCGTTCAATGAAATGAGAAGGCAGTGGGGCAAAGGCTGGCCCAAGAAGCGAGACAGTTAAGTCACTAGAGAGATGATCAGAGGACACTGACTGGTCAGGGACTATGGATAGGGACAGACTGACACTAGGAAAGCCAGAGGTAGGCACCCCGCTGCTATGGGGTAAGCAGATGGGGAGGACATGGACCCAGAGTCAGTGCCCTGTTGGTTTTAGCCCATTTCAACTTCAGCACCTGCCACTTGAAGTGGGCCCCTCATACTTCCCTAATCTTGTACTCAAATAAGTTTCCCTCTTCCCTTCTCCCAGGGGATTAGTGCCAAATGGTCTCTCCTTACCAGTTTTGGTACCTTCTAGGGCATCTCCAGTTCTGCCCACTCCTCTATTTCTAAAGTGCCAAATAGCTTCCCTCCCTCTTTCTCAAAGCACAGTGATGTGGCAGTGAGCCCTGACCAGCGCCTCCGTGGAGGGGTTCTGCTTTCTTTTGGTCCCAGATCCTTGGGGGAGGTAGAGGGCAGAAATGTTTGCTGGGCTGTGGGTCAGGGGACTGTTGGAGAGCTGGGGCCACCTACCACTGCTGCACCTTAGGAATATGGAACATGGACATGGTGCCCCAGGCACAAATGATAAACACTGAGCTACCAATTTTTTTTTTTTTTAATATATATATATATACCGGAGGAGCCCAAGTGGGTAGGCAGATTCCTACCTACCAGGGTTATTTTTGGGGAGGGAGGACTATGCATAGGGCTGTATTCTCTAGAATCTATTTTACTAACTGACCTGTTTTGGGATATGTTACCCAAATAAAAAATGTTTATACATCTGTGCTGTATTCGATTCGTTTGTCTTGGGAAAGGGATTAGTGTGTGGCTGCTTGAGAGGACCTGCGTCCCAGATGTTTACAGGTGTTTAAGATACTTGCTCTCAGTGTTTTCACTCTGGCCCCAATAGTCCCCTTCCCTGAAGATGACCAGGTTTTTTCTCCTTTGTCTCTTACTTGGCCCCTCCCTGTCTCCACCCCTTCCATTCCCTTCTTTTCCTTTCCTTTCTCTTCCCTTTCCTCTCCTTAATCCTGTGCTCCGGACTAATTGAGAACTACGTTTCCCAGCTTGCTCCGCGCAGGGAGTAGCCAAGTGGGTGGAGCAAGGTCCCCAATTCCCGGAGTCGACAAGGCTACTGGGAAATGGTGTCCGTTTCCTCTCCGTGCTGCGTAACTGGGGGGGTGTGAAGGAGTCACGTAAACAAACTACAATTCCCGGCGGGCCCTGCGCGCAGCAGGTCAGGACTAGGCTGGGGCCGGGTTCGCGGTGCTAGCTGAGGCGGCGGCGGCGGCGGCGGCGGCTACGGCTGGAGGAGCCGGGCCGGAGCCCGCGGCAAAGGCCGCGGCTTGTACTGGGAAGGTGGCGGGGAGGGACGGGAGAGGAAGATGGCGACGTCAGGAGCGAACGGGCCCGGCTCGGCCACCACCTCGGCTTCCAATCCGCGCAAGTTTAGTGAGAAGATTGCGCTGCAGAAGCAGCGTCAGGCCGAGGAGACGGCGGCCTTCGAGGAGGTGATGATGGACATCGGCTCCACCCGGGTGAGGGGCCGCGCTGGGGAGCGGGAGCGGAGTGGAGTAGTTCCCGAGCGGAGGTCGGAGAGGCGGGGCGGAGGCGGGAGCCGTAGCCGAGGAGGTGGCACGGGCAGCGGGCGCCGCCGTCTGGGAAGCGTGAGGTTGAGGGCCGACGGGCAGGAAGACGGATTTTGCGGGAAGAGTCGGAAACACTGGAGAGGTTGGGGGAGTGGGATTGCGAGGGGGCCAGTACGTGAGGCAGGAGTGGGCGGAGAGTGGTCGCCCGAAATCTGGCGGAAGGAGGAGGTGAGTGGTCCTTGTGCATCCCTGACGGAGTTCCCTAGGGGACTCTTCCGAGGCATCTCGGGAGGATGGTCGGCTTGCTAATCTGGCTCCTTTGAGTTTGTAATCCCCACGGACTCCTCTCCTGCCCTGCTGTGCCACTCTTGGCGCTTTGGTACCTCCAGGAAAAGGCCCCTTGAGTGGTGTGAACGCGCACTGCTGGGTACGGTGGGGCAGGAAGTCCCCTCCTGCGTCCCGTCCCTTTGCTTCCTTTTTCAAATACTTCTTGTGGTTTCCTGATGTGAAGGAAGGTGAGGTCCATCGCTCACAGACTGCTGCCTGGTGTTCTGGCCTTGGAGGAGACTAGAGCTTTGAATCCCAGAAACAGGTTGCGTGGAGCCGGATGACTTGCTGAGCCTCCTAGGGCAGTGGCTGACTGTAGGTCAGCTTATGGGGTACCTTGGAGGGTCCTCCATGTGCAGGGGCTATTCGTTCCTTAGGCGTTCCAGAAAACTTTGCCAGGCTGCCACTGAAGCCCCCGCCTTGATTTCTTGCTTCCCAGGGCTGGACGTCTGAAGAAGCAAGGGTTGGGGATTTGTCCTACTGGCATGCAGTCCTAATTTAGGGACATATCAAAACAGCAGGTGAGGAGAGTGCAGGGGTCCTTCATTGCAGAGAGCTGGAAGGAATTTAATGGGAGATGGTGGAGCATAAATAACACACTTCAAGGCTTTTTCTGTGATTACATCAGCCTATGACTGTGACTTTGATTGTATTTTTGTGTGTGTTTCCCTTGGGTGTGTTTGGGTTTTTGTGTGTTTTTTCCTCTTTGTGTCTCTTGGGACCATGTGCCCTAGTTTGTGGGAGTCAGAACAGAGAAAGTTAGGTGGCGAAGCAGAGTGTATGTGTGTGCATGCACAAGCATAACCCATCCTCACTACCATGAGGATTGTGGTCTAACTGTTGGCTGCTCCCCGTTAAGAGATTTGATCATAGTGGGGACAGACACAAGATGGGAGACAGGCTGGTCTCTGGTTGACAGTTCAGGCCCTGCCCTCTGGACTGGGATTCCAGCAGAGGCCGGGTAGGATCCTAGGGCTTATGTGTGCAAACAGAGAAAAGCTGTGAGAAACCCAAAGCACAGGCTTCTGTCTTTGTGGTGCCTCAGTCTATCAAAAGACCCCCTCTGCCCTCCATGCCTCTGCCACACGGAAAAGTCTAGTGGACACACATAGCCAAGGCCTGGGGACCCCAGATTCTAGAGTGAGAAATAAGAGACCTGGAGCTCAGCTTGTTATCTGGCCAGCTGCGAGAGCCCACTTGAGACAGATATGGCCATGGGGTCCTGTGTTGCTGACAGGCTGGCATTGCTGTATCTATCAAAAGTGGTCTTGGAGTGACCCCGAGGTCAGCATTTCTGACATCCTGGAACAGAAGGGCATTTCTTGTGTTGGCTTATATACAGCAGTGCAACCCCGGAAGCTCTTAGAATTTACTTCTCCATAGCCCTGGGTCTTTTTATTTGGCTGGTGGCAGTGGCCGAGACTTGGCAGTGGATACTCAGCTCTCACAGGGGCATATGAGATCTCTAGGCAGACTACACTCATGCCAGGCCGAGGGTTGAGGGACCTCACCCCTGTATCAGATGTATCTCCCCAAAGCAGAGATGAGGCCGGGGAGATGACGAGTCTTGGCTGGAGTGGTCTGTTGCTCCTTCTCCGACTTCCTTTCGCCAGGTTTCCCTGCCAAGTCAGGATCTTAGGAGTCAGTGGAAGTGTGCCTTTTGGTTTTGGCACTGTTTTCTGGCTAGGAGGGCCATCATCCCTTGGCTAGTCCAGTTCTGGAGGTACAAGCTGTGTAGCCTTCCTGAGGCTGGGCAAGTGACTGAGCCCAGGAGCCCGTGCTCTCCGGAGTGGGAAGGAAAGAGGCTGGCAGTAATGACTCTGATATCCACCTGTGGCCTCGCTCTTCTCTTCCAATTAGTCCTGAACGCATCTGGAGAGGAAAGCAGAGGTGCATAATAGACACCCCTCCCTGTGATTAGCCTGGAGCTCCTGACAGCCCCTCAGGGACTCTGCTTATACTGACTCCAAGTGAGGCAGGCCCAGCACAGTGCCAGGCGCTGCCCGAGAGTAGCACAATCCTCCAGGAGGGCGGCCTGCACAGGGCTGGAGTGGATTGGGGGGTCTTTTTCTGACAAATTTCTTCTTTTTCTAAAATAAAGGCTATTTATTTGAAAGGCAGAGTGACAGAGAGGGAAAGACACACACACACATACACGTGCACACACATACACATGCACACACATACACCCAGGCACATGCGTGCATACATGTGCACCCACCTACACACAAACGCAGATCTTCCATCTGCTGATTTACTCCCCAAATGACCTCAACAGCCAGGGTTGGGCCAGGCCAAAGCCAGGAGCTCCATCCAGGCCCCCTGCTTGGGTGGCGGGGACTTGAGGACTTGAGCCATTGTCTGCTGCCTTCTCAGGCACACTAGCGTGAAAGTGGATCAGAAATGCCATAGCCAGGACTTGAACCAGGCACTCCAGTACAGGATGCTGGTGTCCCAAGTGGTCGCTTAACCCACTGCCCCACAGTGCCTGCCCCATCTGGCAGATTTCTTTAAAACAGCAGCAGCACATCCTGGTGACAAGGATGGCCTAAGGGGACAGTGCTCCGTTCCATGACATTGCCATTTGTTCCCCACGTCTCAGTTACAGGCCCAGAAACTGCGACTGGCATACACCAGGAGCTCCCATTATGGTGGTTCTCTGCCCAATGTTAACCAGATTGGCTGTGGCCTGGCCGAGTTCCAGGTGAGTGGACACTGGCCAGGGAGGAGCGGAGGCTCTTAGGCCGCTTCCCCTGCTGATTCACCTGTCCCTTTCGGCAGAGCCCCCTCCACTCGCCTTTGGATTCATCTCGGAATACTCGGCACCACGGGCTGGTGGAGCGGGTGCAGAGAGATCCTAGAAGAATGGTGTCCCCACTCCGCCGATACCCCCGCCACATATCCTTCCCAGTTTGAGGGGTCTGGAGGATGATGGGATGTGGTTCCCCGGGGACTCAGGTAGGAGAGGGCTGTAAGTGCTGTCCAGGCCCATCCTTTTCAGAAGCGCTCCCTGAGAAGGCCGCAGCCCATTGTTGTCACACAGCTGCATGTGTGACTGTGACCGGAACCACTGCTCCTCAGACTGTGCTGCTCTGACTGACCTCACTGCAGCCTCCTCTGTGCCAGAGGCAGAGCTCCCTGAGAAGTCTCCTTCCAAAGGAGGCGCAGTCCCTCCTCCTTCATTTCTGTTCTTGGCTTCCAGCCTCACACCCACAGACTGACCTCCTTCAAGCCCTGCGCAGACAGTCTTTTGTATTTTCCAGCCAAACTGAAGACCGATTCTATTCTTCACCTCCATTCTTTGGCCCCACTGTTGCCCATTGTAGCTGAGGAGGAAGGTGTGAGTTTCCTGAGACAACTCATCTCTGCCTCCGTTACTCTCTCATCTGGTCTCGTCCCTCTCCACTTTTTCCCTTAACGGGTGCTGTTCACATTGACAGCTCTCCCTACAGTCCTGCCTACTTATCTCCTCCCCCAGAGTCCAGCTGGCGAAGGTGAGTGTCCAGCGCAGGCGGAATCTCCTACCCACTTGCCGACATGTCCTTGGAGGGACCTTGGGTTGGGGCCCGGCTTAGTGGGCTAGGGTTTCAGCAGTACCTCCTTCCACAGCAGCAGGGCTGGGAGGGGTGGGGGCAGGTAGAGTAGGTGGGTCAGAGTCCAGTCTTGGCCATGTTGACATGAGTGGCCAAGCCTCACCGTCCAGTCAGAGTAGGACCAATAGGAACTGTAGTCAGGCTGGTGTGTGTGTGTGTTTAAGGGGCAAGGGAGAATGGCGAGGTGGCAGTTGAAAATGGCTGCCTTCTGTCAAGGGTGGATCCCAGGTCCTTGGACACTCTGAGATTATTGAACCCCTCCTTTTTGTCCATCTCACCCTTAGGACTTACACCCAGCAGAGTAGCCAAGCTCCAAGATTCCCTATTCAGCTTATTTTAGGAGAGAGGAGTTGAGAAGTTTCCAGATCTCTTAGGTTGACCAGGGGCAGAGCCTCATGGGTTACAGGTATCGGAAGAACCAGAAACAGTGAGGCATGATCCTGGTCTCCTTCCACCTTGGCTGCCCCACATTTTCCAAGCTGGTGCCCACCTTCTCGTCCATTACCAACCTTTCTCCTTCTCATGACTGTTTTTCCACCCCAGGACGATGCCCTGGGGCAATTTCCCGGCAGAGAAGGGGCAGTTGTTTCGACTCCCATCTGCACTTAACAGGTGATGGCCCTTGCCTTCTTTAGGCCAAGTCTCTCATTTGCAGTTGTGGGGCCCTACCCATCACTCCCATCCTGCTCTCGCCCAGCTAGTGTTTCTCCCTTCTGGGCAGGGCATGGGACCCAGCAAGACTGTCATGGGTGCCAGCTCATCTCTGCTCCCTCCACAGGACAAGCTCTGACTCTGCCCTGCACACAAGCGTAATGAATCCCAGCCCCCAGGACACCTACCCAGCCCCCACGCCTCCCAGTGTCCTGCCTAGCCGCCGTGGGGGTAAGTGGTCATGTCCCAGGGTTGGGAGTAGCCTGAAGCTTTTGTTTGAAACAGGTAGGCAAGTGGGCCCTGGAACTGACTCCACTGCGTCCCTTGCAGGTTTCCTGGATGGTGAAATGGACTCCAAAGGTATGTGTTCCTCACCACTGTTGGGTACTGAGTGCCAAAGAATTTCTGGGCTGGTGTTGGGGACTTTGTGCAGGTTGAGGGAGCAGGATTCCCTTGCACCTGCCTCTGCTTCCTTTCCTGCCTTCCTGGCTCCTTCTCCAGCCCTGCCATCACTAGTCTTTCTCTTTCAAGTCCCTGCTATTGAGGAGAATTTGCTGGACGACAAGCATTTGCTGAAGCCATGGGATGCTAAGAAGGTGGGTGTGGGCCCCTGGGTGTCAGCCCTTCCCCTGCAGGGAGCAGAGCTCCCAGTGTTCCCACTGAGCACTGCCTCATTTCCACATTCTCCCTTCTCTCCTCAGCTGTCCTCGTCCTCCTCCCGGCCTCGGTCCTGTGAAGTCCCTGGAATTAAGTAAGTGGCCTCTGAGGCTAGCGGAAGAGCGGGGGGAGATGTGGGAGACTGATGTCTGCTCTCCCCGACCACTGCCTCCCTCCCGTTTACATCTTCCTTTTTCTCTCCTTCCCCAGCATCTTTCCGTCTCCTGACCAGCCTGCCAATGTGCCTGTTCTCCCACCTGCCATGAACACGGGGGGCTCCCTACCTGACCTCACCAACCTGCACTTTCCCCCACCGCTGCCCACCCCCCTGGACCCTGAGGAGACAGCCTACCCCAGCCTGAGTGGGGGCAACAGTACCTCCAATTTGACTCACACCATGACCCACCTGGGCATCAGTGGGGGCCTGGGCCTGGGCCCTGGCTATGATGCACCAGGTGAGTGGCATCCTGCAACAACGTGCCCACCAGGTGCTGCCTGGCTGGAGGGACAGAGGGGAGGGAGTCTTGGACTGGGGTCCTCCTGTGACTGCCCATACCAGCCCAGCCAGCCTCACACACCAGCATTCCCTCACTGCAGTTTTCAATCATTGAGGACTGGTAGGTATGGCTCTTCCTGGAAAGAAGATGGAGAGCAGCCCCTAGGTGGGCAGTCCCAATCTCAACTGTCAGGGACAGCGTAGGGAGGACATTGTGTTGCCACCTCCATAGTCTGGTCATTGCTACTCATCCTGGGCGGAAAGGGCCCCAATTCCCATCAGTAATATTGGCATCTCTGGTTTTTTGTCTGTGCCTGCAGGACTTCATTCACCTCTCAGCCACCCATCCCTGCAGTCCTCCCTAAGCAATCCCAACCTCCAGGCCTCCCTGAGCAGTCCTCAGCCCCAGCTCCAGGGCTCCCACAGTCACCCTTCACTGCCTGCCTCCTCCTTGGCCCACCATGCACTGCCCACCACCTCCCTGAGCCACCCCTCACTCAGTGCCCCAGCCCTTTCATCCTCTTCTTCTTCCTCCTCCACTTCATCTCCCGTCCTGGGTGCCCCCCTGTACCCAGCTTCTACCCCTGGGGCCTCCCCCCGCCACCGCCGAGTGCCCCTCAGCCCCCTGAGTTTGCCCGCGGGCCCAGCCGACGCCAGAAGGTCCCAACAGCAGCTGCCCAAACAGTTTTCGCCAACAATGTCACCCACCTTGTCTTCCATCACTCAGGTATGCGTGGCTGCCTTCCCTACATGTCTGTCTCCCTTCCCCCATCTCTTCTCCTACCTCCTGTACCCTTGTCTCACCCACCCTTTCCACTCCTCTGTCCTCTGCCTCCATCTTGTCTCCTCTTGGCTTAGGAATGTGAACCCTGGGGCTAAGCGTTTTGGTTTCAAATTCTGCCTCTGCCTCCTGTTGCAGTCTCTTTGGATGAATAATCCAAGGACCGTGAGCCTCAGTGGCCTCCTTTATAAAACAGGGGTGTTTTTGGAAGGATTACATGAAGTAACAGCCGTGAGGCACCTGGTGCCAGGCTTAGCCCAGGCATACGCTCGGCAAAGAGTAGCTTCTCCTTGCCCCTCTCCCTTCTTCATTCCTGTCCTTGTTTTCTTGGCTTGTTTGCCCTGCCTCTCTCCTGGCCCATCCTCTCTGCTCATTTCCCTTGCTTTCATGGAATTCTGTCAGAGACTCCCAGATCACGGAGTGCAGTCCCTTCTTCACTGGGCAGATGTGGGCGTGGGGGTCCACAGGGGAAGCGCCTCCCCAAGTTTACTCCCAGGTTAGGCAGGGTTGGGGCCAGACCTGAGAACTCTTACTTTAGTGCTGAGATGTTCCCTTCGGCCCTCCTTTCCTGTCCTCTCTGTGTTTTACTATCTCTGCCCCCTTTTCTCTCACCCTAGTGTTCTTTTCCCACTCCTCTGCCCTACTTTCTCCTCCTCCTCCATTGCTGCTCCCTGGAATGTGTGTTCTGTGTTCCATCTTTACACAGGCCCCCTCTGCCACAGGGGAGACAGACAGGCCAGCAAGCACTCTGCTCTCAAAGCCTGCAGTGGGCTTAACCGCCCTCTCTCCTTTCCTGCTTTTCCCTCCTTCCTCTCCCACTCCCTCCGGCCTCTTGCAGGCTTTAGAACAGCAGCTCTCACCTCCATTGTGGTGCTGTCAGTCACTTGTGAGATGTGTCACCAGCACTCCACTACTACCAGTAGTTGAAGTATCAGGGTTTAGGGATGATTGACTTCTGGAGTAACTTCAAAATTACCCTGTGTTCGCCTCGCTCGGTCACTTTCCTTCTGATGTGCACTTCGGAGTCACTGCACCTGACCCAACAAATGCCTGTGGAATATTGTCATGTTTGTGCTGAGGACAGTTGCAGCTTAAAGAGAGTGGGAAGCCCCAAGACATCTTGGGGGCACACTGAGGGATAAACTACCCCCCTTTTCATTGCTTCATTTCAGGGCGTCCCCCTGGATACCAGTAAACTGCCCACTGACCAGCGACTGCCCCCATATACATATAGTCCTCCAAGTCTGGTTCTGCCCACCCAGACACCCACCCCCAAACCTCTGCAGCAGCCAGGAGGGCTGTCCTCTCAGGCCTGCTCAGTGCAGTCTTTAGGCGGGCAGCCGCCAGGCCGGCAGCCACATTATGGGACACTGTACCCACCTGGATCCGCTGGGCACATGCAGCAGCCTTGCCACCGGCCGATGAGTGATTTCAGCCTGAGGAACGTGAGTACTCAGGTCCCGCCTCAGAAGCAGGGGAGGAGCGGGTGGGGGTGGTATCTCTAGTACACTCTAAATTGGGAGACCTAGGTTGTGGGGTCCCCATCCCCCCAGGTGACATAGCATTGCCAGCTTGGGGCTCCTCTCTTCCTGCATTTGACCCCCTACTCCTGCCCCTCTGTTTCTGCTCAGCCTTCTCTTTGATGACCACTGCCTTGACCCGCTCCTGGCATGCGTGCTTTGGCCCAGCAGGTACGGTGCCCACACCTACTTTTGGGCCCCGTGCTCGCTTCTGTTGCTCTGCTTGCTGCCACCTCCCTCTGTCTTTGTCTTTGTCCCTGGGCGGATAGAGATTGATGGGCAAAGGGGATGTGAGCAGGGTCAGGCAGGCGCGGGCAGGAGCACCCGTGCTGAAGCCTGCTTCGTCAAGGTCTGCCTGTGTGTCCACAGCTGGAGCAGTTCAGCATGGAGAGCCCATCAACCAGCCTGGCGCTGGATCCCCCTGGCTTTTCCGAAGGGCCTGGATTTTTAGGGGGTGAGGGGCCAATGAGCGGCTCCCAGGACCCCCATACCCTCAACCACCAGAACCTGACCCACTGTTCCCGCCATGGCTCAGGACCTAACATCATCCTCACGGGTGAGGGGGCAGTGGTGATGCTGGGGGTTGGAAGGAGGGAGTAAAACACCCACTGGGCCGGCGCCGCGGCTCACTAGGCTAATCCTCCGCCTAGCGGCGCCGGCACACCGGGTTCTAGTCCCGGTCGGGGCGCCGTATTCTGTCCCGGTTGCCCCTCTTCCAGGCCAGCCCTCTGCTGTGGCCAGGGAGTGCAGTGGAGGATGGCCCAGGTGCTTGGGCCCTGCACCCCATGGGAGACCAGGAAAAGCACCTGGCTCCTGGCTCCTGCCATCGGATCAGCGCGGTGCGCCGGCCGCAGCGCGCCGGCTGCGGCGGCCATTGGAGGGTGAACCAACGGCAAAGGAAGACCTTTCTCTCTGTCTCTCTCTCTCACTGTCCACTCTGCCTGTCAAAAAAAAAAAAAAAAAAAAAAAAAACACCCACTGATGCAGTACAAGACTGACGGGTGTCGAGAGTTTCCGAGGCACGGGGGCCTCACCCACCTTTTCCACCCACAGGAGACTCCTCGCCAGGGTTCTCTAAGGAAATCGCAGCAGCCCTGGCTGGAGTACCTGGCTTTGAGGTGTCGGCAGCTGGGTTGGAGCTGGGGCTGGGGCTAGAAGATGAGCTGCGCATGGAGCCACTGGGCCTGGAAGGTCTAAACATGCTGAGTGACCCCTGCGCCTTGCTGCCTGATCCTGCCGTGGAGGATTCGTTCCGCAGTGACCGGCTGCAGTGAGGGACCTCACCACCATCCTCCTTCTTGGCCCTGCCCCCCATCACTGTCCCTTTCCTCCCTTTCCCCTGGCCAGTAGAGACTCTCTGTCCCCCCCAGATCCTCTTTCTAATATGAATGAAGGATCCCAGGAATGAGAAAAGCAAGGGGTTTGTCCGGGTGGCCCCTGAATTCTGCACAGTGGGTGGGCCTAGGGGAGTTCAAGGGAGGGCCTAAAGCACTTGTAACTTTGAACCGTCTGTCTGGAGGTCAGAGCCTGTTGGAAAGCAGGGAGTAGAGGGAGCCCCGGAGGCAGGGCTTGTCCAGTTGCCTAGGGGTGGGCAGTGCCAGCCCCTCCTAACTACTCTTCCCCTTGCAATGGAGGAGAGAGCCAGAATGGATATTATTTTTTATTAAATATTATATGTTAATAAAAAAATTCTTATCAAACGGATGGTGTGGTTGCTACTGTTTGGGGTGTGGCTGGGAATCTAGGGGGCTCTTGGCCACAGGACCTTTTATCTTTTATGCTTTTTGCATCTTCTAAGCACTGTCATGCATTGTGGAAGGGCCCCCCCCCACCGAATGTGTGCCCTGCAATGGACACCGGGGCCCGGGACAACGGATGTAGGCTTGCTTCTGGGCAGCAGGAAGTCTCACCTCACGTGCCCTCCTGTTTGTCTAGGGCACTGCTACATCAGTGAACAGGGGCTCTTGACTGGCCAGACAAGTTACTCCTCTTCCTCAGCCTGGAGCTTGGCAGTGAGAAGGTAGCTGCTGGCTGAGCTCAGAGGTTTGATGTTTCCGGTAGAATGACCCCAGCTCTCCTGGGGGTAGCTGGTTGGCCTCACTGCTTAGGCTTCCAACAAGAAGGTATTTAACGAGCCCGCATTCCAGAGTTCCGGAAGGCCTCAGCAGGCTCCCTTTTCTTTGGAGTCCATTAAGCCTGGAGGACTTAGACAAGCCCCTAAAAAAAAAAAAAAAAAAAAAAAAAGACAAGCCCCTGACTCCATGCTCCCAGCTCTCAGGGAAGCACTCATTCCTTCCCTCTCACTGTGAATTCCTTGGCCCACTCTAGGTTCATTCATTCAAGTTGTAATTCAGCAGATCCTTGAGTGACAACCATTTCTCAAAAGCTTTCCTCTCTGGATTGGGTTGGCTTTCACCATCTGGGCCTCTGCCCCCCCCCCCCCCCACGATAATAAGAGTAGTGCGCCTCCTCAGTTACTCCCGCCTCCTCTATCCCACACCCTGCAGTCCTAGCCTCTCCTCTTCCTCTTTCCAGAGCTGTCGTCAATTTCAGAAAAGGGAACCGAGAGATCCTAGCTCTGGCTGGAAGGGAATGCAGTGTGTCATAAACCTGGAAGTAGGAGAAGCCGCAACCTAGGCCTTCAGGGCTTTTACTTTCTCGCCGGAGGCATGCTCCCTACATCCTCTGACTGTAGGACCGTGGGCGGGACGGGAGCCCGCCTCGGACTTCAGGGCCGCCTGGGGTCAGTATCCTGCGGCAGCGTCTGGGTGGTGGGGGAAGCCGCCCGGGTGTGGGGGGCCCTCCCAGCCGCCAGGGGTCGCGCTGCAGGCGGCCGGGCGCTGGGCAGGCGCTTGCCAGGGTCACGGCCGCCGGTCGAGGCGGGGGGGGGGGGGGGGGGTAGGGGTAGCGGCAGCACCCGCGGCCCCGCGGGGGGGGGGTGGAGAAAGCGGGGCGCGCGGAGGAGCGCCGGGCCCCCAGCGCCACGGGAGCTGGGAGGACCGTGCGGCCCGAGCTAGCGGCGCGGCAGCGCAGTTCCCGCTTGGCGCAGCGCGGCGGGGACGCTGGGACGGCCGGGATTTCCCTGCACCGCGCCCCGCGCCCCGGTGCCCTCGGCCGCCTCTTCTTCACTCGCCGCCCGGGCGGGAGCGGCGCCCGAGTCGGGCGCGCCATGTCCGGGGCCGGGTAGCCCTGCCGCCCGCCGGCCCGCCAGCCCGCGCTCCGAGCCACCCGCCAGCGGGCCGGCCGGCCGGGCAGTCGCGGGGCAGGCAGGTAGGGGCTGGACCGGGCGGGGCGGCGGGCGGGGAAGCGAGGGAGGGAGGGAGCGCCAGCGGGGCGGGGGGAATCGCCCCCAGCTGTCCTGCAGCGCTGCACATCTGGTTCCGGTTCCTCTCTCCTGGGGAAGTGAAAGTGGAGGGGAGGGCACAAGCCGGAGTTGGCTGGCCGTGCGGGGCCCCTGCACCTCCTGCTCCCGCGGGGGCCCGCGCCGGAGCTCCCCTCCCTCCCGCCAGGGTCACGCGGCGGCCGGCGCTGCTGCCGTCACGTCCTCGGCCGCCGGCGCGCCCGCTTCTCCCTGCCCTCCGCTTCTCCTCCGCCTCCTCCCCCGCGGCGCACCCTTCTGCCCCAACCCGAACTTCCCGCGGCCGCGCATGTGGGCGTTGGATACGGCGTGGCCCCTGTGCCGGTCTCCTTCCCCGGGGAGAGAGGGCTGCCGTCTGCAGGACCGGGCTGGATGAGGGGAGGCCCAAGGTGCGCAGGTCCCATGGATAGGCCCAGCCAGTGGCCTCTGCCTGCTGCCTTGGGCACAGGGCTCCTGGTCGCTGGCCGTTGGTGACGAAGGGGGCTGTGCCCCAGAGTTAAATCAGGAGGCTGACGCTGACTCCTGGCTTCGCTGCTCAGACGTGGAGGCTAAATTTAGATGGGGCTGGGGCTGTGTGTCCAGAGGCCAGGTTAAGGAGAGAGCCAGCCTAGCTAGCTCCATGAGATTTCTTGCTCCTTGCTCCCCCCAGGCCGAGTGGGAGGTTAAGCAGGACTGGGCACCCAGAGCCTCCTCTGCCTTGGCCCGGTCCTTTGGCCTGAGGTTCCGGCCAAGCTGATGCTGTGCTGGCATCTTCAACGGTACCCCCACCGCTGCCATCACACACACCCATAGGCCGACTTCCGCTGAGCGTCTGCTTCCCCTCCACTGTTTCAGGAAGTAACCTCCCTTCCCCTCTGAAGCACTCCTGCAGGCCTCCGGCCAGGCTGCAAGCCACCCACCGGGCTCGTTCCCAGCTGCCGCACCCTGGGTGCCCCCCGGACCCTTGGGTTTCCTACTCCCTGGGGTTGGGCGATGGAGGCAGGTGAGAACACAGTTAGGAAGGACTGTGTGGGCCTGTTCCTGTCTCTGTGCTGGCTTCCTGGCAGAGGATGAGCGATGGGGGCACTATCTCCCACAGCGTCTTTGGACCCAGTGACACACCCAGGGTTCCTGGAGGTGGGAGGCTGTGTTGTTGTTATTGTTGTTGTTTTGGCAACATTGGTGGAGTTAAAACTGGGAAAAAGGACACTTGAGTCCGGTGAGGAGATGTGAAAGTTTGGGTTTTGTGAGCTTTCCCAAGAATCTGTGGGGAAGTGTTGCAGTGGGCTCTTTAAGAACATTAGCTGGATCTTGAGGTTCTTTTGATGTCGTCACTAGCGTGGAAGGTCAGGAGTCCTTAAAAAGCCTGGCTGGTTGGTATGATGTCATGGTCAGGGTGAATGATGTCATTGCAGAAAAGACTGTTACCTCTGTGCTACTGTAACTGTACGTGTAGGGAATGAGCAGGGGGAGAGCCTTTAAAAGGGATATACTAGCAATGTCAGAGCCCAGGTGAGCTGTGTGGGGTGGAGTGGAGTCTGGGGTCCTTGGGAACAGGAGCTGGTACCACGAGATCAGAGGCAGCTTGTCTCTTTAAGGAGCTGCGGTGGGCAGTGAGAGCCTAGTGATGTCATAGGCGGGAGAGTCCTGGATTGGCTGACTGCTTATCCTGCCTTTCCTGGGTAGGGAGGAAGAGGGGAGCAAGAAGGGTACTCTGGTTGCCATGGCAACACCAGCCTCCTTTGCTTCATCTGTCTCCCGCTTGACCATTCCAGATGCAGTGAGTGAGGGGGGGGCCATGGCAGAGGAGCGGCCCCCCCGGCTGGTGGATTACTTCGTGGTAGCTGGGCTCGCAGGGAACGGAGCACCCATCCCCGAGGAAGCACGGGTTCCTGAACCCAGCGGTCCCCTGCGCCCTCCCCGGCCTGCTGAGCCCATCACAGATGTGGCAGTCATCGCTAGGGCCCTGGGCGAGGAGGTGCCCCAGGGCTACACCTGCATCCAGACTTCTGCTGGAGGCCACCCCTTGGAACTCAGTGCCGGGCTCCTGGGTGGAACTCAGCCCGTCATCTGCTACCGCAGGGGCCGTGACAAGCCCCCCCTCGTTGAGCTGGGGTGTGTGCCCCTGCCCATGCTGGCACCAGGGGAGGTTGGGAGGGATCTGGGGTGAGACAGGGAGAGGTAGGGGTGTGGGGTTGGGAGCGGGCCACGGGAATGGGAGCAGAACAGCGCGGAGGCTGGGGGTGTGGGGCTGACATCTGCGCTTACAGTCCTTGCCCAAGTTTGGGTTCAGGTGCTCATGCCCCTGCTTGCCCACCCTGCTGTTGGGCGGGGTCTTGAGCCCCTCTCGGCCCGTTCCTCCATCTGTAGAAAGACCTTCTTGTAGGGTGTTGAGAAGCGGCAAGGAAATAACTCATGTGAGGGACTCAGCACAGAGCCAGTCAATGGTAGTCTGTTTTTTTTTTTTTAATATTTTATTTATTTATTTGAGAGGTAGAGTTACAAACAGTGAGAGGGAGAGAGAGAGAGGTCCTCCTTCCGTTGGTTCACTTCCCAGATGGCCGCAATGGCCAGAGCTGCGCCAATCCAAAGCCAGGAGCCAGGAGCTTCTTCTGGGTCTCCCACATGGGTTCAGGGGCCCAAGGACTTGGGCTATCTTCCACTGCTTTCCCAGGCCATAGCAGAGAGCGTTATTGGAAGAGGAGCAGCCAGGACTTGAACCGGCGCCCATATGGGATGCCGGTGCCGCAAGTGGAGGATTAACCTGTGCCACGGCGCCGGCCCCTCTTTTTTTTTTTTTTTTTTTTTAAAGATCTATTTATTTATTTATTTGAAGGCAGAGTTAGAGAGAGGCAGAGGCAGAGAGAAAGAGAGCAACAGAGGTCTTCCATCCTCTGGTTCACTCCCCAGATGGCTGCCATGGCCATCCGAAGCCAGGAGCCAGGAGCTTCTTCCAGGTCTCCCACATGGGCGCAGGGGCCCAAGGACTTGGGCCATCTTCTGCTGCTTTCCCAGGCCATAGTAGAGAGCTGAATCTGAAGTGGAGCAGCCGGGACTCAAACAGGCACCCATATAGGATGCTGGCACTGCAGGCAACAGCACATTGCAGGCCCCTGTCTGTTTCATTCTTAGTGTTTATTCATGAGTTTCGGTGCCATAGATGGCATGTAGGGTTGCTGGCTAACCAAGAAGCAGAGCGGAGGGCTAGAAGGGAGGTGGGCAGTGAATCTGCAGGGGGCTGCCAGGCTTCAGGGACCAGGAAGGCAGACGTGGCAGGGCTGGGGTCTTCCTTCTCCACCCTGACCTCTCGACATCTCTCTCTCTGCCCCTGCGCCAAGGGTGTTGTATGAGGGGAAGGAACGGCCCAAGCCTGGCTTCCAAGTGCTGGACACAACACCCTACAGCCACTCAGCCAACCTGGCCCCTCCAGGCCCCGGGCACCCCCGCACCTACCTCACTTACCGGCGGGCAGCAGAGGGGGCAGGGCTGCACGCCCTGGGCATCACTGACCTCTGTCTGGTGCTGCCCAGCAAGGGTGAGGGCACTCCCCACACGTACTGCCGGCTGCCACGCAACCTCAACCCCGGCATGGTGAGTGGGGCTGGGGTTCTGGGCGCTGAGACCTGGGCTGGTTCAGTTTGAGAGTATGACAGCAGGGCCAGGTCGGAGCAGGCACCGGGATTGCTGGGAGCTTGAAGACTTAGGGGTGGTGGGGAGGAAAGGGACTTGAGAAACCTCTGTCGGCTGAGCATCTGCCTGTCTTTTGCCATTTCCGGGGCAGTGGGGCCCAGCGGTGTATCTGTGCTACAAGGTGGGCCTAGCCAAGGGCAACACATTGGTGTACGAGGCAGGTGAGTGGCCCCTTGGTCCCTCTAACCCTTTGCTCCTCTGTGCCCCTTTGCCCTGGTCCCTCGTGACTGGCACCTTTGGTGTCCCCAGAATTCACTTCCCTGTTGCCACCTGGCCCTTCTCTGGCAAATCCTGGTTCCTTCCCCCTGGAGTCTGATGGACTCCCCTCCTTTTGGGTACCCCTCCCACTCTGCCGGGGGTGCAGAGCTGTTGGGCCGCTACCCGGAGGAGGACAACGAGGCGTTCCCGCTGCCCGAGTCCGTGCCAGTCTTCTGCCTGCCCATGGGTGCCACTATCGAGTGCTGGCCTGCCCAGACCAAGTACCCCGTGCCCGTCTTCTCCACCTTCGTGCTCACGGGTGCCGCTGGTGATAAGGTGGGTGTGTGGAGCGTGGTCAGGGGTCAGGCCACGCGGGGCCCGCCTGACCGTCCCTCTGTTTCCCCCACCCCCTTCCCTCCTCCGCCAGGTGTATGGTGCCGCCCTGCAGTTCTATGAGGCGTTCCCGAGGGCCAGGCTGTCGGAGCGGCAGGCACGGGCACTGGGCCTGCTGAGTGCCGTGGAGCGGGGCCGGGCGCTGGGCGGCCGAGCTGTACGCAGCCGGCGAGCCATCGCCGTGCTGTCCCGCTGGCCCGCCTTCCCTGCCTTTCGCGCCTTCCTCACCTTCCTCTACCGCTACTCCGTCTCAGGCCCCCACCGCCTGCCCTTGGAAGCGTGAGCACGGGTCCCCTGATACTGGGGAGTCCAGAGGGGATAGGGAGGCCGGAAGAGATGGGTGGGATTAGGGCAGAGGCGGGAGGTGGGCTGCAGTGTATGTGGCTGGGCAATTGGTCCGCGGGGAGAAATGTCGCCAGCGAGGGGGTGAGTGGGGCCTGAAGTCTGGTGTCCCCTTGCTGGCTGGCTCCCAGCAAGGGGGTGTGCCTGTCCCGGGGAGACCTTTCCTCTGATTGCCAGAGGCTCTGCCGGGGTTCAGGGAAGAAGGAGCTTCCTGAGAACATGTGGAGGCAGGACAGGGACGGGCCACAGAGCCGGCCTCTCACCCGTTTCCCTCTCTTCCCCAGGCACATCTCGCACTTCATTCACAACGTCCCCTTCCCCTCCCCACAGAGACCCCGCATCCTAGTGCAGGTGAGCGCAGAGCTGGGGCTGGGCCGGGTGGAAGGAAGGGCAGCGTGGCAGGGGCTGGCCAGCGCCCCCCTGACCTGTGGCTCTCTGCCCTCCCAGATGTCTCCCTACGACAACCTGCTCCTCTGTCAACCTGTGTCTTCACCCCTGCCCCTCAGGTGTGTGCCCAGGTGCTGGGGGAGGTGGGGGAGGGGAAGTGCAGTTGTTGAGGCCTATGCAGGTTGGGTCCGGGTGGGGTCCGTGCCCAGTGACTGGGGAGGGGTCTCCAGAGTCTCCTGCTGACCCCTTCTGCACCTCCGCATTGCCCGCAGCGGTGCCAGCTTCCTGCAGCTGCTGCAGAGCCTGGGCCCTGAGCTGGCTGTCACACTGCTGCTGGCCGTGCTCACGGAGCACAAACTGCTGGTGCACTCGCTGCGGCCAGACCTGCTCACCAGTGTCTGTGAGGCCCTTGTCTCGGTGAGTGCCACCCTGTCCCAGCCACCTTCCCTGGAACCACTGCCCCTTGCCCTTAACTTTTCATTTCCTGGGGAGGCTCCTCAGTCCCTCCCCCTGCGGATGACCTCCAGGGACACACAACTTCTCACAGAGACTCTCTGGCCTCCACTTCCAGCCAGCGGCCTCTTGCCAAAGGTGCCCCCTCCCCAAGCCAGTGCCCTCTGCTGCTGCCCTGCCCCCGGCTCCCCGACCCCACCCTCTGGTTTCTGCAGATGATCTTTCCGCTGCACTGGCAGTGCCCCTACATTCCGCTGTGCCCCCTGGTGCTGGCAGACGTGCTGAGCGCCCCTGTGCCCTTCATCGTGGGCATCCACTCCAGCTACTTTGATCTGCATGACCCCCCGGCCGACGTCATCTGTGTCGACCTTGACACCAACACGCTCTTCCAGTAAGACACTGGGTCTCCTCTGGGGTCTGCGGGTGGTGGGTGGGAGAGGGCTGGCATGTGGCGTGTTGCTGGCTCCAAGGGGGCCTCGGGCACACGTGGAGCCCTGTCACCCTTCCCCTATGGGTTCCTCTCACAGGACCGAGGAAAAGAAGCCCCTCTCCCCTCGGACCCTGCCTCGCAGACCCTACAAGGTTCTGCTGGCCACTCTGACTAACCTGTACCAGCAGCTGGACCAGAGTGAGAAGCCTGGGTGGGGTGGGGGTGGGAGGCCTGTGGGCTGCTGGGTGTTCCCTGGGGAGGTTGGAGACAGCGTTGAGGGGGATTTGAGAAAGGGCAGATCATAGTCCTGGCCTGCAGGACAGCTGAGCTTGAAGCTGTCACCCAAAGGTAATTTTGTAGCGGCAGCTGGCTGCACAGAGGTGGGTTGGGGTGGAGGACTCCCATGTGGAGCGCAGGGTTGACACAAGCACTGTGGGTGTGGGCCCTGACCCTCCGGCCCGCTGGTCCCCAGCATACACTGGACCCGAGCAGGAGGCCTCCCTGGAATTCCTGCTGACCGACTACGAGGCAGTGTGCGGCCGCCGGGCCCGGCTGGAGCGAGAGGTCCAGGGCGCCTTCCTCCGCTTCATGGCCTGCCTGCTCAAGGGCTACCGGGAATTCCTGCGCCCACTCACCCAGGCCCCCTCGGAGGGCGCTCGCGACGTGGACAACCTTTTCCACCTTCAGGGTAAAGAGGGCCTGCATCTGCTTGGAGACTGCATCATGGGAGGGGGCGGCTGGCGGGGGCAGGTGGCCCTGGGAACCACTCTGGCTGCTTGCTCCTGCACTCTGCGAGTGGTTTTCCAGGCACCTGCCTTGAGCTGTCTGCTCTTCTACTCTTGGAGTCAGGGTGCACAGAGGAGCCAGATGTGGCGCTGCCCTCCGGAGCCCTGGGCGTGGGGCAGACGGAGTGTGGCTCCTGTGGCAGGCAGCTCCCTTAGGCCAAGCTCTGTTTAGGGACCCACCTTGGGAGAACCCCCGGTCTGAGACAATGAGTTCAGACGAAAGGGTGGGATTTCCACGGGACCATGGCACTGGGGGAGCTGGGCTGGCCGGCTCGGTCAGTGGGGTGGTTATGCCAGAGGGGTCGGGGATCCTGAGTGGGTTGGGAGCCAAGTAGGGGGTGTGGGGAAGGTGTGGCTGTGGTAGAGAGCCCTGGTGGCCCCCTCCTCTGCCTCACTGTCATCACCCCCAGGCTTCCTGAAGTCCCGCGAGCGCTCCAGCCACAAGCTGTACTCCCAGCTGCTGCACACACAGATGTTCTCCCAGTTCATTGAGGAGTGCTCTTTCGGCTCTGCTCGGCATGCTGCCCTGGAATTCTTTGACTCCTGCGTCGACAAGGTACTCTGGGCACTGTTCCTCTGTGTACCTGTAGGTCTGCTTCCCTCCTGGTTGTCTCCGTTGCCCCCAGGCCACTGTCAACACAATTTTGTATCTCAGATGTGAATAGGATAGTGCCCCTGGAGTTACACAGTGCGCAGCCTGTGGACCCTGCCAGGGCTGGCTTCACATCCGTAGTAGCCCACTCCTTCGCAGGGGATGTGCTTCACGGGGGTGGGGGACATCTTCTGGCTCTGCCCCACGTCCACAGTATTTTTTGTGTTTTTTTGATTGATTGATTGATTTCAAAGGCAGAGCTATAGAGAGGCAGAGGTAGAGGGGCAGAGAGAAAGATCTACCATTAGCTGGTTCACTTGCCAAATGACCGCAATGGCCAAAGCCAGGCTGATATGGAGCCAGAAGCCAGGAACTGCTTCTGGGTCTCCCATACGGGTACAGGAGCCCAAGGACGTGGGCCATCTTCTGCTTTCCCAGGCCATAGCAGGGAGGTGGATCGGAGGTGGAGCAGCTGGGTCTCGAACTGGCGCCCATATGGGATGCCAGCACTGCAGGTGGCGCTGCAGGTGGCGGCTTCACCTGCCGCGCCACAGCACTATCCCCATATCCACTGTCTGAATGCTCATTGTCGTGTCCTCCTGCCACAGGTCCACGCCGAGCAGGAAAGGCCTGAGCCCACTCCGTTGGTGGAGCTGGAAGAGTTGTCAGGAAGTGAGCTCACCGTCTTCATCACGCCTCCCGAGGAGCCCCCGGTCCCAGACAGCAGCGAACCCATTCCCCAGTTCTGGTGAGAGCCTCTCCTATGCTTCCGTGTCCCCGGGCCCCGCACGCTGCTCCAGCCCAGCCTGCCTGGCCCTGTGCTGACTGTGATGTTGTCTCTGTCTGCCCTACCAGTTATGATGGGTTCCCAGAACTACGGGCTGAGCTGTTTGAATCTCCCCAAGAGCAACCTGGGGCACTGCCTGTGCCGGGCACCTCCCGGAGTGCCCCCAGCAGTCCTGCCCCTCGCCGAACCAAACAGGTAGCCAGCAGGTGGGCCCCACCCAGGGACCTGGCTCAGGTCAAGGGCTGATGCAACAGTTTCTTCATCTGTAAAGTGGGAACATCAATAGTACTTACCCCACAGGGATAGGAGAAGGTTTGAAGGCTCCTGGTGTATAGAAAAGCACTATATGAGCATTAGCTGTTGTCTGCGTGGTCACCATCATCATTAGCATCTTCTTCCCGAGCACTGTGGGATCCAGGGGCTGGCTGCCTTGTCTGTCTCTCAGGCAGGGTCACACCTGTGCAATGCAGGCTCCCTCCTGCCTCCTCGGAGCACAGGGATGCTCCTCAGCCTGTTTTCAGAGCTGCCCTGGCATCGTACTTACTCTGGTGTGTCCCTTGCCCCACCTAGGAGATGAAGGTTGCACAGCGGATGGCACAGAAGTCAGCGACCGTGCCTGAGCTGTGGGCCCGGTGCCTGCTGGGGCACTGCTACGGGCTGTGGTTCCTGTGCCTGCCTGCCTACGTACGATCGGCACCCTCCCGGGTACGGGCACTGCACACGGCCTACCAAGTGCTACGCCAGATGGAGAGCCGCAAAGTGGTGCTCCCCGACGAGGTAGGCAGCCACTTACCTGTGTGCCCACGCTCATACCAGTCCCAATGAGGCTTGTGCAGCTCGGGGTCTATGAGAAGGAGCCTTGGTGGGGCCAGGGCAAGCAGATAGGGGGCCCTGTAGCTGGGCAGATGCCCCATGGGTATTTACTGAGTGAATGAGCGTATTCAAGGTGTAGAGTGGAGACTGCTGGGTGGTAGGTGTTAGGGATGGTTGGGGGCAGAGTCTGCAGGAAGGAGTTAAGGAGTTGCCTGGGGACAGCAAGGTCCCTGGTCCCTGGTCCCTGAGAACTGGGGGAGCGGGAAGAGGGTGCTCACTGAGCCTTGAAGATTTCGGTCGGGAGTGGGTTCCCCAGCACACTGTGCGTGTCCTGGCCCAGGTGTGTTACCGGGTGCTGATGCAGCTCTGCTCACACTATGGGCAGCCTGTGCTGTCTGTGCGGGTCATGCTGGAGATGCGGCGGGCGGGCATTGTGCCCAACACCATCACCTATGGCTACTACAACAAGGTACCCAGCTGGGGGCAGGGGTGGGGCAGCAGCCTGCACTGGGCTGTGCACGCAGTGCGGAGTGGGGAGGGGTGCTGCTCCTTGGAGGTTAAGCCTGGAGGGTCAAGCCAGGTCCCACAGCCGCTGGCATCCGTTGTGCTCCTACGTGCTCCGTAGCGCCTCCACACGGTTCCTTCCCATTTGACTGCCTTGATTCTCACCCTCAACAGCCCTGGCTACAGCGGAGTGTCAGCTAGCATGCAGGCACTCTTCCAGACACATTAGTCATGTTCGATCAGTTTCTCCTCACAGCAGCCCCATGGGGTGGGATGATCATCCCCCGCTTATTCTGTCCGGGGAGATGAGGTTGCAGGGTTAGCGTATCTTAGGGAGTCAGACTCCGTGCACGGTTGCGGGGTCAGTGTATCTTAGGGAGTCAGACTCCGTGCACGGTTGCGGGGTCAGTGTATCTTAGGGAGTCAGACTCCGTGCACGGTTGCGGGGTCAGTGTATCTTAGGGAGTCAGACTCCGTGCACGGTTGCGGGGTCAGTGTATCTTAGGGAGTCAGACTCCATGCACGGTTGCGGGGTCAGTGTATCTTAGGGAGTCAGACTCCGTGCACGGTTGCAGGGTCTGTGTATCTTATGGAGTCAGACTCCGTGCACGGTTGCGGGGTCAGTGTATCTTAGGGAGTCAGACTCCGTGCACGGTTGCGGGGTCAGTGTATCTTAGGGAGTCAGACTCCGTGCATGGTTGCAGGGTCAGTGTATCTTAGGGAGTCAGACTCCGTGCACGGTTGCGGGGTCAGTGTATCTTAGGGAGTCAGACTCCGTGCACGGTTGCAGGGTCTGTGTATCTTATGGAGTCAGACTCCGTGCACGGTTGCGGGGTCAGTGTATCTTAGGGAGTCAGACTCCGCACGCAGGGGCAGCCACCTTTCCTTTCCTGAAGTCTGGCGCTCACCCCTGCACTCAGCTGCCTCTTGTTTTTCAGCCGAGGAAACTAAGGAGCAGAACAATGGAATTTTCCCACAGCCATATAGTTTATAAGTAGCAGAGTCTGGATACAAATTTTCTTCGGCATTCCTGGCTTCTGCTAGGCGGGCTCAGAGGCAGCTGCTCTTGTGAGCTCTTGTTGCTGGCTGAGCTACTGGCCGGGACAGTCAGCCCTAGGCAGGATGTCTGAAGGGGAAGGTGGCTCTAGGGGCCCTGGGACCAGAGGTGGGTGTCAGGGCGTCCAAGTAGGCCATCCTGATGGGCACTGTGCTTGGCAGGCTGTGCTGGAAAGCAAGTGGCCGTCGGGCACACCGGGTGGGCGCCTGCGCTGGGCCAAGCTCCGGAATGTTGTCCTGGGAGCTGCTCAGTTCCGCCAACCCCTGAAAGAGCGGCGGCGGCAGCAGCAGCAGCAGCAGCAGCCGGCAGCACAGCAAGAGGCAGGCAGCTCCCAGACAGGTGGGTGGGGACAGGTCCCGCAGGCTCTGGCTGGAGTTGCCAGGCTCTGGAAGGGAGGCACGGAGTGCTGGGGCCAGCCTCCAGGTAGGCGGCTGGGCTCCTGCAGGAGGATAGCTACACGTGGCTGGTAGCACAACCAGTCGAGTTCTGCCTGTGGGGAACCCAGGCCCAGCCAGGGGGCTGTGTTGTGGAGCAGGGGGCTGGATGTCCAGGTGACTGCCACCAGACCCCATCCCTGTCTTTTACAGAGCCCTGTCTGGAGCGCCCCTCCCCTACCCGCCCACTCCAGCGCCAGACTACCTGGGCTGGGCGAAGTCTGAGGGACCCAGCCTCCCCTGCGGGGCGCCTGGTGAAGAGCGGGAGCCTGGGCAGTGCCCGAGGCGCACAGCCCACTGTGGAGGCCGGTGTGGCCCACAGTGAGTGCCCTCATCTGCCCTCCCCCTCCCCCCAGCCAGCTTTCCCAACCACCTGCCCGTGTGGAGGGGTGGCCGGGGCGGTGGCTGCTGGAGACGGAGGCAGTGCAGCCCGAGCGTTGTCAGGGTGCGGGCTTTGGTGGCTGAGTTTGTGCGACCAAGGCCTGGGTCTTCACGGGAAGGGGTGGCTGGAGGAGCACTGGGCATAGCTTCCTGGATTCTTTTTTGTTCTGCAGTGATAGAGGCCTTGGGGGTGCTGGAACCCCGCGGCTCACCTGTGCCCTGGCATGATGGAAGTCTCTCAGACCTGAGCCTTACCGGGGAGGAGCTGGCACCTGGGGGCAGCCCAGGGGGTTCAGGCCCGGCTCTGAGTGCCCAGTCCACTGAGGCCCTGGAAGGGCTAAGTGGCCGCGGGCCCAAGGCTGCTGGGCATCAGGAGGAGGCGGGCACCCCCCGACGAGGGCTGGGTGCTCGCCTTCAGCAGCTGCTCACCCCCTCCCGCCGCTCCCCTGCCTCCCGCATTCCCCCACCCGAGCTGCCCGCTGACCTGCCACCCCCAGCCCGCCGCAGCCCCATGGACAGCCTCCTGCACCCCCGGGAGCGCCCTGGATCCACTGCGTCCGAGGTAGCCAGCCAGGGGAGCTCCGGATGCCTGGGCACTGGGAGGCCCGGGGAGGGGCCGCCACCTGGGAGGATGCCCCGGAAGGATGCCCCGAGCAGTGGCTGAGGTCAGCCTCCTGGGTGAAGAGGAACACGGGGTTGCCGACCACGCTTTCTCGTATAATGGCAGAGCTCGGCCTCTCTGGGCAGTGAGTGGGACCTCTCAGAATCTTCTCTCAGCAGCCTGAGCCTCCGCCGTTCCTCAGAGCGCCTCAGTGACACCCCTGGGTCCTCCCAGCCACCTTCCCTGGAAGTGAGGAACCCCTCCCACCCAGATGTGCGGGGACACAGAGGCGGGGTGGGGAGGAGGTGGCAGGAGCCTGCGCTGGGCTTTGCAGGGAGAGCAGCGCTCCAACAGGGCCTGCTTCCCGGGTGGGGTCTCCTCTCCCACAGATTCTGCTGTCCAGCTGCTCCCTGTGCCGTGCCTGTGATTCGCTGGTGTACGATGAGGAGATCATGGCCGGCTGGGCACCGGACGACTCTAACCTCAACACAACCTGCCCCTTCTGCGCCTGTCCCTTCGTGCCCCTGCTCAGCGTCCAGACCCTTGATTCCCGACCCAGGTGTCCACAGCAGGGCAAGTGCTGCGGGTGGGTCAGAGAGGCGGAGGTCGCAGAGCTTACCCCTCCTGCTGTCCCCCGCAGTGCCCCCAGCCCCAAGCCGACCCCTGCTGGTGCCAGTGGCAGCAAAGATGCTCCCGTCCCTGGGGGTCCTGGCCCCGTGCTCAGTGACCGTAGGCTCTGCCTCGCCCTGGACGAGCCCCAGCTCTGCAACGGGCACATGGGGGTAAGGGCTGGGTCAGAGGCACGGGAGGGACGGCAGGGAGTGTGTGGCCCTGTGGTGGTGCTGGTGGTGGGGAAATGGATGTGCAAGGGGAGGGGGGCGGCGTGCCAGGGTGACAGCTCACCGGGAGGCAGGCTCTGGGGAGGGAGCTGTGGCACAGTGCTCCACTGTCCTCCCACGTTGTGCTGGGCAGGGTACCTCCCGGCGAGTGGAGAGTGGCGCGTGGGCATACCTGAGCCCCCTGGTGCTGCGTAAGGAGCTGGAGTCGCTGGTAGAGAATGAGGGCAGTGAAGTGCTGGCGTTGCCTGAGCTGCCTGCTGCCCACCCTATCATCTTCTGGAACCTTCTGTGGTATTTCCAACGGCTGGGCCTGCCTAGTATTCTGCCAGGCCTGGTGCTGGCCTCCTGTGATGGGCCCCCAGCCCCTCAGGTCAGTGCCCCCCACGTGGCTTCTGCATCCCGAGTGCCTCCCTCCTCATCTCCCAGCTCTGTACCCTCCTAGCCCTCTGCACTGTCCTTGGCCTCGCAGAAGGAGCTCAGGCTCTGCCGTGTGCTGTGCTTGGTCTGGCTGCTCCCCTCTGCCCTCACCACCCTGAGCCTCACTTCCAGGGCTGTGGTGCAGATACCCTGTGAGTGCTAGGGCCTAGAAAAGGATTCGGTAATGTCGGTCTGCTCACTCCACTGACAGTCACTGATACAGCACCTGTGGGGTTCCAGGCCCGGGGAGAAACAGCAGCACGGCCTTGTTTACCCCTGTGAATAGGAGGTCCATTACAGAACAGTCTTGCTCCCAAGAGCCCCCGTCCTTGTCAGGGAAAGGGTTCCTTGCCCTCCTGTCCTTGGGCTTTGTCCTGTAATGCCCCTCTGTCTCCTTGGACATCACCTGTCACTTCTTGTCCTCTCATTCCTGAGCCTAACTCTCTTCTCTATTTCTGCTCCCCCAGGCCCCACCTCCTTGGCTAACCTCTGATCCAGCCTCTGTGCAGGTGCGGCTGCTGTGGGATATCCTGACCCCTGATCCCAATAGCTGTCCACCTCTCTATGTGCTCTGGAGGGTTCACAGTGAGTCTGGTACTGGACTAGGGTGGGAGAGGGACGTCCCATTCCCAGAGGGCTCAGTGATCCTGGTGGCCTTCCTTCCTTCCTTCTACCCAGGCCAGATCCCCCAGAGGGTTATGTGGCCAGGCCCAGTACCCGCCTCCCTTAGTTTGGCGTTGTTGGAGTCAGTGCTGCGCCACGTTGGACTCAATGAGGTGCATAAGGCTGTGGGGCTCCTGCTGGAAACTCTGGGGCCCCCTCCCACTGGCCTGCACCTGCAGAGGTACAGTATTCCTATCTGGGTGTCGCTGGACTGTTCTGGGCTGCATAACCCCATTCTCTGACCCATGCCCTTCTACCTCCACTCCAGGGGCATCTACCGTGAGATCTTATTCCTGACAATGGCTGCTCTGGGCAAGGACCACGTGGACATAGGTGAGGGGCAGGCAGGGGCCAAGGAGTTCAGGGAGCTGGGGGTCGGGTGTGGAAGGCAGGGATCCTAACGCACTGATTCACACCCTCTTCCCCAGGGGCCTTCGACAAGAAGTACAAGTCCGCCTTTAACAAGCTGGCCAGCAGCATGGGCAAGGAGGAGCTGAGGCAGCGGCGGGCACAGATGCCTACGCCCAAGGCCATTGACTGCCGGAAATGTTTTGGAGCACCCCTGGAATGCTAGGGTCCCTGAAGCTGCCCTCTCCAGCCCCAGGCGGGGTGGTGAGAGAGCAAGGACTCTAGAGCTAAGCTGCTTCCCCGCTCCCTTCACAGAGGAGTTGGGAACAGGCCACGGAGCCTGTTCAGCCACAGGCTCCGAGAGGAGGCAGCAGAGAGGGGGACCCGCTGTTAGAAAAAGGCACAGTTCCTCCATCTCCAGCCTGCCCAGTTTGTTCATGCTGATGTTGCGGGAGGCCTGGGGGAGCTGGTACAGCTCTGTTCCTCCCCTGTCCTCCACCAGGCACTCCCTCCCAGGGCACACACAGATCTGCACTGCCCTGGTCATCATAGAAGTTTTTGTTTTAAAAAACAACTGGAAAGATACAGAGCTCCCGAGCCTTTGCCCTGAATGGGAGGGGGGAGGGGGTCTCATTCCCCACCGATGGTGGGCCCTCTCCCCTGGCGTGGTCGAAGGAGCCCAAGGCTCTCCGTGCTTTTCTACCTTAGTGTTTGTATTTTATTTTAAGTTATTTATTCAGGAGCCACAGCCCCCTTGCTTAATGAGGTTCTTATGGAGAGCAGGGGAGAGAAGAGAAATGGGGCACCATGGTCCACGGGTTTGTAGCTCCTTAACAGGCAGCGGGAGAGCCCCTTACGAAGTACTGGTACCCTCTCCAGTCCTAAGCCTCCGTGTCCACTCCGCCTTGGGAAATGCCTCCCCGACCTGGGGCCCTGGCCTGTGCAATAAGGCTCATTCCCTGCAAAGTTTGGATGTAAATATAGTAAAAGCTGCTTCTGTCTTTTTCCTTCTGCCTCCTGTTCCCTGAGTCTGCGGTAGGGGTGGGTACACCTGTTGTTTCCCCCTGTCTACGCATCCTCCCTTCCATCCCTGCACCCTTTGCAGGCATCAGGTGGTCCCTGCTTTCCTGGCTGCGTCTGGTCCTGGCCCCTTAGGGAGTTCTCGGAGCACCAGGGGGTGAAGCTGGTGCTGCCTATAGCAGTGCCAGTCAGTGTGGCACTTCCGGCCCTCCCACACAATCACCCCCTTGTCCCTCATCTGTACCCCACACAAAGGCTCCTTTCTCTTGGGACCCTGAGCTCATCTTTGCCTTATTTCCTCCCCCCAATCCCAACCCAAACCCCCCCCCCCAACTTCTCCAGGACCTTCAGGGGATGACGACCCTCTCCTTGGGAGTGACTGGTGGGCAGCGCTAATGTGTCCTGAGGGGCTTGGCAGTCACCCTAGGCCTCCCTGGTTGTTCTGGATACAGGCAGTGCTCCTCCAACCAGGGTCTCAGTGAGGGGTTGAAAGGGGCTGGAATGAGGTGCTGGCTGCACATGGACGTCAGGGAGATGGGCATCCTTTTTCTCATCCCTCGGCTACCCTGGAGTTCTCCCCTCCCCCCTTTTTTTCCCTGTATAACGAAATAAACACAGGAAACAACTCCTAACAGAACTGCAAAACCAATGATCAGTGGGAATTAGTGACAAAGAAATGCCTTGGGGAAGGAGGGCGGGAGTATCAGTGAAGATGTAACTTACCCACATTTTTGGTGCAGATTCCTGGTAGAGGAGACAAGTGCCTGGAGAGAGAGGTCCCACTTCTGACTGCTGGGACCGTCAAGCCAGAGTCCCCTCTCCATTGTGATGCTTTCCCAGTGTCCTGGAGGACCAGCACAGGAGAGAGCCAGGGGCTTAGGAAACTCCATCTGTCTTATTAGGAGACATCCTCTTCAGAGGCAGCCCTCAGGCCACCCCCGTTTGTGGTCAGACCCCACTCCCCAGAATCGACCTCTCCTATTTCATCCCCAACCACCTTCTGCAAGGGAGGACCTGCCCTCTCCTAAGACTGTAAGTTTCTGTGGAATGGAGTGTGCTCAGCTCTGCCCCAAATTATAGAGAGAACATTTTAGGGTTCAGTCCCTCCCCAGTAGATCATACAATCCCACCGTTCTATACATCTCGCTTGGTTCACAAACATTGATCACTCACTCTGCCTCTTAGCTTCTGCTTCTCATTTTTGGGCTTCCTTCATCTGAAAGGCAGAGTTACAGTGAGGCATAGGCAGAGAGAGAGAGAGAGATCTTCCATCTGCTGGCTCACTCTCCAGACAGCCGCAACGGCCGGAGCTGAGCTGATTTGAAGCCAGGAGCCAAGAGCTTCTTCCAGGTCTCCCACATGTGTGCAAGGGTCCAAGGATTTGGGCCATCTTCTACTGCTTTCCCAGGCCATAGCAGAGAGCTGGATCAGAAGTAGAGCAGCCAGAACTTGAACCGGCACCTATGTAGGATGCAGTAGGATGCAGGCACTGCAGGCTGCAGCTTTACCAGCTATACCACTGCCCTGGCCCGGCACCCTTTTTTTTTTTTAAGATTTATTTTATTTATTTGATAGTCAAAATTACAGAAAGAGGCAGAGAAATAGAGAGATCTCCCATCCACTGGTTCACTCCCCAAATGGCTGCAATGGCTGGAGCTGGGCTGATCCAAAGCCAGGAGCCAGGAGCTTCTTCCTGGTCTCCCATGTGAGTGCAGAGGCCCAAGGAGTTGGGCCATCTTCTACTACTTTCCCAAGCCATAGCAGAGAGCTGGATTGGAAGTGCTATAGCTGGGACTTGAACTGGTGTCCATATGGGATATCGGCACTGTAGGCCAAGGCTTAGCCTACTATGCCATAGCGCCAGACCCTCTTTCTTTTTTCCTTGTTTCTTTTAAAAATCTGTTTGAAAGGTAGAGTGACAGAGATAAAGAAAAAAATGGGAGATCTTCCAACAGCTGGTTCGCTCCCCAAATGGCTGCAATGGCTAGGGCTGGGTCAGGTTGAAGCTAGGAGCCAGGAGCTTCTTCTTGGTCTCCCATGAGGGTACAAGGGCCCAAGCACTTGGGCCATCCTTTGCTGCTTTCCCGGGCGCATTAACAGAGCTGAATGGGAAATGGAGTAGCCATGACTTGAACCAGCACCCATATGGAATGCTGGTGCTGCAGGTGGCAGCTTAACTTGTTATGCCACAATGCCAGCCCTAAGAATTCTTTAACCAGAAGAATATCCAAGAATTCCAATAGCAACGTGCTTACTGTGACATCTTATTTATTTGAAAGGCAGAGAGACAAACACTCATTTACAGAGATTTTTCATCTACTGGTACACTCCCCAAATGCCTGCATCAGCTGGAGCCAGACCAGGCTGAAGCTAGGAGCTGGGAGCTGTGGGCATCAGGATCCTGAGCACTCAGGTCAACTGCTGCTGAAATCAAATGGCACCAGGCCCTGAACCCAGGCACTCCAATACGAGGTGCAAGTGTCTCACTCAGCATCCAAATCGCTTCATCATACACCCGTCCCTTCCCATCACAGCTCACATCTCTGTCCTACAGCTGAGCGACAAGTTGAATGGGGGGAAGAATACACCCAAAGTACTTGGATGAATTTCTTTTCCAAGGTTTAGAGTGTATGTAGGCTCAAGTATGACAAATGTGAGGAAAAACCTCTCTGCCACTTACTAATTTTATGATGTCATGCAAGCTAGTTCACTGCTGTGCCTCAATTTTTTTCTTTGTCTGCAAATTGGGGGGCACGGAAAGGTTAATTATATAATTCATAGGAAATGCTAAGCACACTCAATAAATGTTAGCTTCACCGAGGAAACAGACAGTGGTAGGTGTTTGGCCTAGCAGCTGACTGGTTAAGGTGCCCATGTTCCACATCAGGGTACCCAGTGTGATTCTCACCTCCGGCTCCTGACTCCACCTTCCTGCTAATGCAGACCCTATGGGACAGTGGTGATGACTCAAGTCACTGAGTTCTTGCTGCCCACATGGGAGATATAGATTGAATTCCCAGCTCCTGTCCAGCCTAGCCCCAGCAGATGGGATCTCTCTTTCTCTCTCTTTCTCCTCTCTCTCTCTCCCTCTCCCTTCCCCTCTCTCTTTAAATAGGATTTTTATTTATTTATTTTTTTAATTTTGACAGGCAGAGTGGACAGTGAGAGAGAGAGACAGAGAAAGGTCGTCCTTTTTTTTTTTTTTTTTTTTTTTTGACAGGCAGAGTGGACAGTGAGAGAGAGAGACAGAGAGAAAGGTCTTCCTTTGCCGTTGGTTCACCCTCCAATGGCCGCCGCGGCCGGCACACTGCGGCCGGCGCACCGCGCCTATCCGAAGGCAGGAACCAGGTGCTTCTCCTGGTCTCCCATGGGGTGCAGGGCCCAACCACTTGGGCCATACTCCACTGCACTCCCTGGCCACAGCAGAGAGCTGGCCTGGAAGAGAGGCAACCGGGACCGAATCCGGCGCCCTGACTGGGACTAGAACTCGGTGTGCCGGCGCCGCAGACGAAGGATTACCCTATTGAGCCATGGCGCCAGCCTAAATAGGATTTTTAAAACATTATTTATTTATTTATTTTAATTTTTATTTTTGATAGGCAGAGTGGACAGTGAGAGAGAGAGATAGAGAGAAAGGTCTTCCTTTGCCGTTGGTTCACCCTCCAATGGCCGCCGCGGCCGGCGCACCGCGCTGATCCGATGGCAGGAGCCAGGAGCCAGGTGCTTTTCCTGGTCTCCCATGGGGTGCAGGGCCCAAGCACTTGGGCCATCCTCCACTGCACTTCCTGGCCACAACAGCGAGCTGGCCTGGAAGAGGGGCAACCGGGACAGAATCCAGCGCCCCGACTGGGACTAGAACCCGGTGTGTCAGCGCCGCAAGGCGGAGGATTAGCCTAGTGAGCCGTGGCGCCGGCCTTTATTTGTTTATTTGAAAAGCAGAGAGGCAGAATCAGAGAAAGAAAGAGAGAAGTCTTATGTCTGAGAGAAGCCTTCCATCCACTGGTTCACTCCCCAAATGGCTGCAACAGCCAGAGCTGCACCGATCCGAAGCCAAGAGCTAGGAACTTCTGCCGGGTCTCCCATGCGGGTGCAGGGGCCCAAGGACTTGGGCCATCTTCCACTGCTTCCCTAGGCCATAGCAGAGAGCTGGGTTGGAAGAGGAGTAACCAGCACTTGAACTGGCACCCATATGGGATGCCAGCACTGCAGGAGGTTGGCTTTACTTGCTATGCCACAGTGCCGGACTCCTGTCTCTTAAATCAAAAAAGTAAAAATAAAGGAACCATACATATGGGGACTAAAGCCAATTGGCCTCATTTATTTTTCTTTCTTTATAATTTTTCTGTGTTTAAAAAAAAAGGATTTATCGGGACTAGCCCTGTGGCTTAGTAGGTTGGGCCTCTACCTGCAGTGCCAGCATCCCATATGGGTGCTGTCTTGAGTCCCAGCTGCTCTGCTTCTGATCCAGCTCCCTGCTAACGCACCTGGGAAAGCAGTGGAGGATGGCCCATGTGCTCAGATCCCTGCACCTGTGTGGGAGATCCAGAAGAAGCTCCTGGCTCCTAGCTTTGGATCATTCAGCTCCAGCCATTGTGGCCACTTGGGGAGTGAACCAGTGGATGGAAGCTGTCTTTCTCTGTAACTCTTTCAAATAAATAAATGAATCTTTAAAAAAGAGAGATTTATTTATTTGAAAGGCAGAATTATAGAGAGAGAGGCAGAGACAGACAGAGTGAACCATCTGCTGGTTCACTCCTCAAATGCCTGCAACAGCCATGCCACTAGTGGCCAGGACTGGCACCCAAATGGGAAGCTATGCCAAAGCACTGGCCCATTCTTTTATCATTCTATGTTCCAAGTCCCCCATCATGGCCTGCTTAATTATGTTTTAAGGCTTTTTTTTTTAGGCCTTCTTGGTATCTTGTATCACCATGTTTCTCACAGGTTTTGAAGAATGGCCTTTCAGACAGCAGAGAACACAGTGGACTAATAATTGGCAAAGCAGTAGGTTCCAGAAAGAGGAATGTATCCTCTGTGAGGGGAAAGGCTTTGTCCCATTCACTGTTTTGTCCCCAGCACATGGAAGAGTGCCTGATAACATAACAGGTGCTTTATCCTGTGTGTACACTGACTAGGAAGGTGACCTTGCTGGAAAGGCAAGGAAAATTCGCATAACAGTCACTATTTATCATGTTTATTGAGTGTTTACTATGTCCTTGGCAATTCTCAGAATTTTAAATACACTATTTTATAGTCCTCACAATTACACTATTTATGACCCCCATTTTACAGATGGGGAATCTAGGGCATAGAGAACAGAGGTTAAAGCACAGCAGGTTAAGCTGCTGCCTGTGACACCAACACCCCACATCAGAGTGCTGGTTCAAGTCCTGGCTCCGCCACTTCCGATCAAGCTTCCCACTAATGCAGCAGCAGATGGGCCTTGTGTTTGGACTCCTCTGTCCACGTGCGAGGCCCAGATGGAGTTCTGGGCTCCTGACTTCAATCTGGCCCAGTCCCAGCTGTAGGAGCCATTTGGGGGAGCAAACCAATGGATGGAAGATCTCTCTCTCTCTCTCTCTCTCTCTCTCTCTGTCACTCTGCTATCCAACTCCCTGCTACTCTACCTAAAGAATAGATTAAAAATAAAGAAATAACTTGCACCCAAGTCCTGCAATTGTTAAGAGCTAGAACCAAAATCCAACGGCAGGTGGTCTGTGTAAAGACTGTGTTCTTTACCTGGAGACTACACTAGTTTGGAAACAACTTTTTGTCCACTTAAGATAGCAGTTGGGTGGGTGTAGTGACAGCAGGGTAAGCTGCCGCTTGGGGCACCTGCCTTCTATGTCAGAGGCAACCCTCAGGTCACCCCTGTTTGTGGTCAGACCCCACTCCCCGGAATCGACCTTTTCTATTTCATCCCCAATGACCTTTTTTTTTTTTTTTTTGGTAGGCAGAGTTAGACAGTGAGAGAGAGAGAGAGACAGAGAGAAAGGTCTTCCTTTTACGTTGGTTCACCCCCCAAATGGTCACTACGGCTGGTGTGCTGCGCCAATCCGAAGCCAGGAGCTAGGTGCTTCCTCCTGGTCTCCCATGCGGGTGCAGGGCCCAAGCACTTGAGCCATCCTCCACTGCCCTCCCGGGCCACAGCAGAGAGCTTGACTGGATGAGGAGCAACCGGGACAGAATCCGGTGCCCCGACTGGGACTAGAACCCGGTGTGCCGGCGCCGCAGGCGGAGGATTAGCCTAGTGAGCCAAGGCGCCGGCCCCCAATGACCTTTTGCAAGGGAGAACCTGCCCTCTCCTAAGACTGTAAGTTTCTGTGGAATGGAGTGTGCTCAGCTCTGCCCCAAACTATAGAGAGAACATTTTAGGGTTCAGTCCCTCCCCAGTAGATCATATAATCCCACCGTTCTATACATCTCGCTTGGTTCACAAACAATGATCACTCACTCTGCCTCTTGGCTTCTGCGTCTCATTTTTGGGCTTCCTTCTAGAGCCCTGCAGTCTGATGGAAGAATTAAGATTTTTTTTTTTTATTTGAAAGGCAGAGTGACAGAAAGAGCAAGAGAAATCTTCCAATGGCTGGTTCACTTTCCAAATGGCTGCAACAGAGCGCTGGGCCAGGTTGAAGTCAGGAGCCTGGAACTCCATCTGGGTCTCCCACATGGGTGGCAGGGGTTGAATGCCTTGAACTCTGTTTCTTTTCTTTTTTTTTTTTTATTTTTTATTTTTAACAGGCAGAGTGGACAGTGAGAGAGAGAGACAGAGAGAAAGGTCTTCCTTTGCCGTTGGTTGGTTCACCCTCCAATGGCCGCCGTGGCCGGCGCACCACGCTGATCCGAAGGCAGGAGCCAGGAGCCAGGTGCTTTTCCTGGTCTCCCATGGGGTGCAGGGCCCAAGCACCTGGGCCATCCTCCACTGCACTCCCTGGCCACAGCAGAGAGCTGGCCTGGAAGAGGGGCAACTGGGACAGAATCCGGTGCCCCGACCGGGACTAGAACCCGGTGTGCCGGTGCCGCTAGGAGGAGGATTAGCCTAGTGAGCCGCGGCGCCGGCCTGAACTCTGTTTCTGATCCAGCTCCCTGCTAATGCACCTGGGAAGCAGCAGATGATAGCCCAGACATCTAGAAGGACAGAGATCTTCCAACCACTGGCTCACACCCCAGATGGCAGCAATGGCTGGGGCTGGGCCAAGCCAAAGCTAAAACTAGAGCCAGGAGCTTCTTCCAGGTCTCCCATTTGGGTAGCAGGGGGGCCAAACACTTGGTCTATCTCCTGCTGCTTTTCCCAGGCCATTATCAGGGAGCTGGATCAGAAGTGGAGCAGCTGGGACATGAACTGACACCCATTTGGGATGCCAGTGTGGTACGCGGTGGCTTTACCCACTACACTACAATGCTGGCTCTGTATAAATATATTTTTAAAAATTAAATAATAATTGGAGTGGTGTGTGTTGTAGTGCAGTGGGTTTAGCCACTACTTGGAATGCCAGAATACCATGTCGGGGTGCCCGGGATTGAGTCCTGTCTCCACTTCTGATCCAGTTTACTGTTATTGTGCACCCTGGGAGGCAGCAGATAATGGTCCAAGTACTCAGATCCTAACCACCCATGTGAGAGCCCAGAGGAAGTCGATAAACCATTAGATGGAAGATCTGTCTTTCTTTGTCACTCTGCCTTTCACATAGATTAAAAAATATTATCTTGAGGAAAAATAATTCAGATATGTGTGTGAATGTGTGTGTCTATCCATGTCTTCATGTGGCCATGGCCTCATTACAATTTCATTCCATTTGCACAGCATGCCTTCTGTTTTTTTAAGTTTGAATTTTTTTTTTTTTAAGATTTATTCATTTATTTGAGAGGCAGAGTTACAGAGAGAGAGAGGAGAGACAAGAGAGAGGTCTTCCATTTGCTGGTTCACTCACCAAATGGCTACAATGGCTGAAGCTGGGCTGATCTGAAGCCAGGAGCCAGGAGCTTCTTTCAGGTCTTCCAAGTGAGTGTAGGGGTCCAAGCACTTGGGCCATCTTCTATTGCTTTCAGAGGCCATCAGCAGGGAGTTGGATCAGAAGTGGAGCAACCAGGCTCAAACTGGTGCCCATATTGGATGCCAGCGCTGCAGGCAGAGGCTTAACCTACTGCACCACAGCGCCAGTCCTTCTTCTTCTTTTTTTTTTTTTCTTTAAAGATTTATTTATTTGAAACGCAGCATTTACAGAAAGTGGGACACAGACACACACACAGAATCCTCCATTCACTGGCTCACTCCCCATATGGCCACAATGGCCGGAGCTGGTCGTTGGAAGCCAGGAGCCAGGAGCTTCCCCCGGGGTCCCCAACATGGGTGCAGGGGCCCAAGCACCTGGACCATCCTCTGCTGCTCTCCCAGGCCATCAGCAAGGAGCTGCAGGATGGAAGTGGAGCAGCCAGAATTCAGAACTGGCATCCATTTGGGATGCCAGCATTGCAGCCAGCAGCTTTACCTGCTTCCCCAGCGCAGGGCCCAGCACAGCACGACTTCTAAGTGTTTTAATACCTCTGGAGCCGGCGCCGCGGCTCACTAGGCTAATCCTCCTCCTAGCGGCACCGGCACACCGGGTTCTAGTCCCGGTCGGGGCACCGGATTCTGTCCTGGTTGCCCCTCTTCCAGGCTAGCTCTCTGCTGTGGCCCGGGAGTGCAGTGGAGGATGGCCCAAGTGCTTGGGCCCTGCACCCCATGGGAGACCAGGAGGAGCACCTGGCTCCTGCCTTCGGATCAGCGTGGTGCGCGGGCTGAGGCGGCCATTGGAGGGTGAACTAATGGCAAAGGAAGACCTTTCTCTCTGTCTCTCTCTCTCTCACTGTCCACTCTGCCTGTCAAAACAACAACAACAAACCTCTGGAACCCGTTATTTCTCGGTTCAAATCACTATGTGGCCACTATCCTGCTGTCTGACTTTGGGTTAAGTCTCTGAAGCTTAGATTCCTGATTCAAAAGTTCTGCCACTGAAGGTGCAACTTTGGACATGTTATTTGATCTGTGCCTCATTTTTCTCATCTGTAATACAGGACAATGATACCTGCCTCAATACTGGGGGGGGGGGGGATGCGATAATCCATGAAAGCTCCTAGCACAATGCCTGGTACACGGCTTCCTTGCAAAATCTTTAACGTTATTATTCCCTCAACACACGGACTCTATGATGCTCGGCCCCTACCCTCCACCTGCACGATAAACGCTGAGTTGCAGTGGGCCTAGCTGTTTCGGGGGCAGCAGGGAGGCCAGTGAGAGAAGCTGGGAGAAGCCCGGGCCCTGAGTCTATTAAGTGGAGGGTCTGTTTCCTCACTGTGAACCTAACCAGACCAGGAGATCCCAAGCGAGCAGCGAGGGCTCTGCACCCCGTAATTCCTCAGTAATTTGCTGGCCGTCTCTTTCTCTGCTGCCGTGGTTTGGTCACGCCAGGGCCAAACAGAGGTATGAACACCAGGAAGCTTAAGGCTTCGGGCGGACGGAGACAGGCCACACCCAGACAGACAGCAAAGGCCCAAGAGCCTACAGCTAGTTCTATCGTGAAATTCCTGGATTCTGTCGCGATGAAACCACCGCCCGCGGCAGAACCCAGCGCCGTTCGCCAGTCTCCATCTTTAGAATTGAAAGAATGAGAGCTGGCCGAAAGGGGAATCCTGGTTTTGGGAGACTAGGGTACGGCGGCTGCCTGGGGACCAAAACGTCTCTAAGGTAAAGTTGCAGCCTGAAGCGATTTTTTGACCCCCGACACTTAATGGGCTGTCGAAGACCCGGATGTGTCTGGGACTGGCCGAGGTACCCATTAACGCGCCCCCGCTAGACCATCCCCCTTCTCCGTTAAGGATTGGATCTTACAAACGCCAATCAACACTTCTCTGGCCACTCACTCTTCAAGGGTGGGGTGAAGTCCCGGCATCCCATCTTCTATTGGTATGGCCGAGAAAAGGAGGGCGGGGTGGCCGGCTTAGGTCGCCCAATGGGCGTCGTGGCGTGTGGGTAAGGCGGAGCCGAGGCGCTTGGCAGCTGCCCAATCAGCGTCCTTGTTTGTGTGGTGCCGCCGCCGCCGGTGCAGCCGCCGCCGCCGCCGCTGCCCCCGTCTGTACCGCAGTGTCTGCTCCGCCCGCCCGCCCCGGTCCGGCCCGCCCCCCTCCCCCACCCCCGCCCCTGGTCCCGTCAGCGGGGTCCGGAGCCCACTGTGCCGTCGCCTCTTCCTTTTTCGACGCCTCCGCCGCCGCCTGAGCAGGCGAGCTAGCCGGGAGTTACACCGCCACCGCCAGGTGAGGAGCTTTGGCCTAGGCCAGCCTGGCCGCCCGCCCGCCCGGGGGTGGTGAGGAGCGAGGAAGGGAGGGAGGCTGGGAGGAGGCGGTGGTGGCGGAGGTGGGGGAAGGGAAAGGTGGAGGGGCGGGGGGAGGGGAAGCGCCCGCGAGCCGACGCCCGCCCGCGCGCCCCCGCCTTGCGTCCCCCTCCCCCCACCCCGGCACCGCGCGCCCCCGCCTCGCGCTCCCCCTTCACCTCATCCCCTCCCCCCCTCCGCGCGCGCGCCCCGGTCTTTCACTTCGGCCTCGCGCGCCCCCAGCTCGTGTCCCTTCATTTCTTCTCCTTTTACTCTTTCTCCCCTCCTTCGCGCCCGGTTTCCCCCGCCATCCCCGCTTTCACTCACTACCTCATGCCCGCCATGCTCCCCTCCTTTCCTCTCTAGCGCGCCCCCCCTTTTTTTTTTAACTCTATCCACCCCCAGTGGTGCCCTCAGGGTGCGGGGGCCGCTCCCTGCGCTCAGTCTTGTGTTTGCCGGCGGATGGGACAAATGGGGATCCTTAAGGGTGAAGGGAACACGGGGTAATTATCTTTATTTAGGGAAAGGGATCAGGAGCGCAGAGCCTCACCCCTTTATTTCGTCGTCCACCGTTCCCTCGCTCTCCTCGGAGGAGAAGGGAATTGTCTCAGCCCGGGTGGGCACTTACCTTTGTAGCGATAGCCGCCCCTTTCTGGGGTTTCTGGGACACGCCGGCTCTGGCTGCTAGTCCAGTGCCTGAGGGTCGATGGAGCTGGAACTTACCTTTCCTTAGACAGACGGGGACTTGGAGTACTTTTTGCCTCCTCGCTCTGTTACTCTGACCCACGTTAGCCACTCCCGTGGCCTGGGACAGCATTCCTCCTCCATAAAGGTATGGTAGGCTCTTTGGCTTCATCTCCAGCATCAACTTCCCTCCAAATGAAAGATGTTAGCTCGTTGGGCTGGCAGTGAGTTGGAGCTGGAAGCATTAATGGTGAGTGGTGCGTGGTGCTACCTGAGCTAGCTCTCCGGCTTTTGCTTTGCTGACCTCTGGAGAATCAGGTAGCCTCCCAGGAGTCAGTTTTCTCATTTGATCGTGATTATTTGGAAGACGTGTGTGTGTGTGTGTGTGTGTGTGAGAGAGAGAGAGAGAGAGAGAGGTGAAGGGTATTGGATATATTTCAGCAAAGAGAAAGAGCAGTGTTCTCAGGTCAAACTGCAAAAGAGGGGTTTGGCATTATAGATGAAGGAGAAGAACTGATGCTTTTGCAGGTTTTAGGACATTTCTCTTCCAAAAATTTCTATTTTGAATGGACAGTACATGCCTGTGGTACAAAGTGAGAAAGAATTTTCCCTCCCACCTCTGCCCTACGGCCTTTCCAGTACCCCTCTGAGTGCACACGACTGGGTGTTTGTGGCAGCAGCATAGTGGCTGTCTGTTCTTCTTGATCAACCTGTTGGGGAGTTTAGTGCTAACTCTACTGCATTTTCTTCGATACACTGACCTAAACTCTTCCTTGAAGACCTTTAGCTGGTTGGATTCATGCTTTTGGTGCTGGAGCAGTCTTGAAACACATTTTGGGCAGATAATTGGTTGAGAAAGAGGCTACTTCTGGAGAAGCTGAAGGTGCTGCCAGGAAGGATGCGGTAGGTTTTGAGGGAAGGCACACGCCTCTCGGAAATGGTGCTTTTTTTGTGACTGTATCCATCCCTGGCTGCTTGGGGATGGGCTAGGACAAAGTTGGGCATTCCTTGGTCTTTATAAGCAAGTAAGTTGTATGAATACCTAGTTAATGGGGCTTACTTATCTAGTAGGCCTGTTGAGATTTTGGAGGAATATGGTTTTTAGTCTAGTGGCAGTGGTAATCATCGTAGAACGAGGTAGTAAGTAGTAATCAGCAGGAATCAGAAGTCTGGACCTGTAAGCTGAGTGATCCAATTTGAGAAGAGGTGAGGCTTACAGACTTTTGTACTTTCCATTAGTGAGGACATTCTCGATGAGGTGAGTGATCTGCAGTTGACAGCAGCATCCATCTTTATGACACTGTGGTTTGCCTTCCCTGACTGAGTGTAATGTCTGTTAACTTCCTGTCTAGAGGCAGTTCCAGTAGGGTCTGAGTAGAGGTTCCATTCAGCTACTTGTCTAGGAACAATGTAAACCAGCTTCCTCGATCAGGCCTTCAAGTCTAAGTCCAGGCAGTAACTTTTGCTGCTGTGTTTAATATAGGACCACAGTGTGGTAGGAGAGGGAGGTGTGAGGGATTTTTTCTGAGCTTTACAGTTTTAAAGTACTTTCAAAAGCCTGTTTGTTGTCCCCTCCTTTTTTAGTTTTTTTCTCTCCTTTCCAGTTTTATTTATTTTTTGGTGCAGGCTGGACTAGCCTAGACCTCAGGCTAGGGTTTTGGCTACAGAACAGCAGGGAGGAAGAGGTGTCTGTGTCAGTAAAGGCATCTTAATCATATCCTGGGACCTGTGGATTCTTCCTAGCTATGAGCAGTGAGTCTTGTATTTGCATGTAAAGCAAGCCTCTTGTTTCAATTTATTAATTTCAATTACTAAGTCTATTCGTTCTTCTTTTCTTCTTTTTCTCTGCCACCTATCAAGTTGGAGATGCATAGGTCGCAGCTGTGTTGTCCTGGTTTTGAGACTCTGGTGCATATTCCGCGTTAGCCGCCCCACTGGGAGTCATGCTGACAAGCAGCCCCTCTGCTCTTAGCTTAGAAGGCTCAGGTTGCTTGACTCATTGAGAAAAGCCAAACCAGCTTTGGTTGATTAGAACAACTATTAGGAAAATCGTTAAGATCTGAGCTACAGGTGGGACTGAGAGATTGAGGGACTTTCTTTTCCAGATTTTTGCAGTACTTACTAAACCACTGCATCATTACATATCAAAGTGAAACAACCAGGCATTTTCTGAGGTCATTTGGAGGAAAAGAAAAAAATAAGACACACACCCACATTGACTGTAAATCTAGTTCTGGTGTAAAGCTGTCAGTCCACCTTTTGCCAGGGGAAAAAGCCAACCTATCAGACAGTGCCACATGAAGTTGCAGTTCCCCTGCTGTTGGCTAACCCTGGGAAAAGATATATAAGGAAGTTCTGTTTTTGTTGAAAGGGACTAGCTTTTGGGGAGAAAACTTATATATTTATTTGAGAGGTAGAATTACAGAGGGAGAAACAGAGAGAAAGGTCTTCCATTCACTGGTTCACTCCCCAAATGGCTGCAGTGGCTGGGGAGCCAGGCTGATCTGAAGCCAGGAGCTTCTTCCTGGTCTCCCACACAGGTCCAGGGGCCCAAGGATTTGGGCCGTCTTCTACTGCTTTCCCAGGCCATAGCAGAGAACTGGATTGGAAGAGGAGCGGTTGGGACACAAACCGGCACCCATATGGGATGCTGGCGCTGCAGGCAGAGGCTTAGCCCACTGTGCCACATCTCCAGCTCCTGGGGAGAAAACTTCTGTTAGCCATGATTTTGGTTTATCCTCAGTAATCTGAAGGTTTTCCTATAGGTAATGATGGGGCTTTTGATGGCTACAGAATCCATAATGCAGGGAATCTCCTCACTTGGTTTAATAGTGCTGACAGCCTTTGAGAATAGGCCTGATTTGAAATGGACCCCTCCTCATAGTGCATCTTTTACCTTTGTCTTGTGGATGTATGAAATATCCCTAGACTCTGGAGCATATTCCATGTTAGCCACCCCACTGGGAGTCGTGCTGACAGGCAGCCTCTCGGCACTTAGCTCAGAATGCTCATGTTGCTTGGCTTCTTGAGAAAAGTTGTATCAACTTTGGTTGATTGAAAAAACTGTTAGTGAAGTTCATCCAGTAGGAGAGGAATGTCCCAGGGTCATTAGGGCTTAACCTGAAGTACTTCTTGGATAGTGGCTCAGTAGTTTGGTATCTCCCTCAAAGTTCCCTAACCTTTGCCGCTGCTGTAAATTGCTGTCAACTGGCAAGAAGCTTACAAGAATTTGGCGTTATAGTACCAAATGCAACAGATGAATGAGAACATATATTTTGTTATTTTTGAGGTATTAAATGGTCAAACCCCAAACCTCAGAAGGTCATAGTAATGGCAGAAGTGTCTTTGACAACATACGAATTGTTTTTAAAGAATATTTATGTATTTTGAAAGTCAGAGTTACAGAGAGGATGGGGGAGAGAGAGAGGTCTTCTATCTGCTGGTTCACGTGGGTCAGTTCAAAGCCAGGAGCGAGGAACTTCACATGGGTAGCAGGGGCCCAAACACTTGGGCCATCTTCCACTGCTGTTCCCAAGCCATTAGCAGGGAGCTGGATTGAAAGTCGAGCAGCTGAGAAATGAACTGACACCCATTTGGGGATGCTGGTGTCACAGGTGAGACATTCCTGGCTGTGCTGTGACACTGGCCCCAAGACATTTCTTTTGTTGTTTTTCATGCCTGGCTAGTGTATGTGTATATGTATGTATATTTATATGTGTATATGTATTTTTGGGGGGGTAAAGGTTTATTTATTTATTTGAAAGAATTGGAGAGATGGAGAGGTTTTTTTTTTTTTTTTTTTAAAGATTTATTTTATTTATTTGAAAGCATTACAGAGAGGTGTAGAGGTCTTCGATCTGTTGCTTCATTCCCCAAACGGCCACAAGGGCTAGAGCTGAGCTGATCCGAACCTAGGAGCTTCTGGGTTTCCCATGTGGGTGCAGGGGCCCAAGGACTTGGACCATCTTCCACTGCTTTTCCAGGTGCGTTAGCAGGGAGCTGGATTGGAAGTGGAACAGCTAGGATTTGAACTGGCACCCGTATGGGATGCCGTTGCTGCAGGCTGGGGCTTTAACTTGCTGTGCCACAGTGCTTGCCCATAATATACATTTTTATCTTTTTTTTTTTTTTTTTTTTTTTTTTTTGACAGGCAGAGTTGACAGACAGTGGCTCCCCAGCCACTGCTGTTGGTTCACCCTCCAATGGCTGCCGCGGCTGGCGTGCTGCGGCCAGCTCACCACACAGATCTGATGGCAGGAGCCAGGTACTTATCCTGGTCTCCCATGGGGTGCAGGGCCCACGTACCTGGGCCATCCTCCACTGCACTCCCTGGCCACAGCAGAGAGCTGGCCTGGAAGAGGGGCAACCGGGACAGAATCCGGCGCCCCGACTGGGACTAGAACCCGGTGTGCCGGCACCGCTAGGCGGAGGATTAGCCTAGTGAGCCGCGGCGCCGGCCCATAATATACATTTTTTAAAAAAAAGATTTATTTATTTAAAAGGCAAGGTGACAGAGGAAGAGACAAGATTTTCCATGCTCTGGTTCACTTCCCAAATGCCCTCAACAGCCGGGGCTGGACTCCACCAAAGCCAGAAGCCAGGAACTCCATCTGGGTCTCCCATGTAGGTGCAGGAACCTAAATACTTAAGTCATCATCTGTTGCCTACAAGGCATATTAGCAGGAAGCTGAATCTGAAGTATGGAGTAGCTGGAACTCAGACCAGGTACTCCAGTATGGGATATAGGTGTCCCAAGTGGTAGCCTAGCCTGCTGTGCCTCCCCCTGCCCTTTTCTTGTTTTTGGGATATATTTTAAAAATAACTCAGGTTACTGTTACCTGAACCTGAAAGTCTTACTGTAAGACTCCCTATCTAAACATTGTTGATTTTGCCTTATTTGGGAAGAAATGGCATTTGCAATATTCCAAAATATAGGCAGAAATATAAGTAGGGTTTATATTATACCCCAGGATTAATAAATTCTCATGATTGTTAAGGGCTGCATGGATTAAATGGAGGCTTTATGGAAACTTTTTTTTTTCTTTTTAAGATTTATTCATTCATTTGAAAGAGTTAACACAGAGAAGGAGAGGCAGAGAGAGAGAGGTCTTCCATCTGATGGTTCACTCCCCAGTTGGCCACAACGGCCAGAGCTATGCCCATCTGAAGCCAGGAGCCAGGAACCTCCTCCAGTTCTCCCACAATGGTGCAAGGACCCAAGGACTTGGGCCACCTTCCTCTGCTTTCCCAGGCCACAGCAGAGAGCTGGATCAGAAGTGGAGCAGCCAGGTCTCGAACTGGTACCCATCCGGCATGCCAGCATTGCAGGCAGTGGCTTTACCTGCTATGTCACAGCGCTGGCCCCTATTCATCTCTTAAGTAGAAGATATTTTTATAAAGTTAACTTTTTGAGAGTACTTAAATTCAGACTTCTTGAAAGGGGCGGGGGTAGACTAGTAAGTAGTAGATTGGAATAGTGTCTAGAGTGTAAAAGTTCTTTTTTTTTAAAGATTTATGTATTTATTTGAAAGAGTTACACAGAGAAAGGAGAGAGAGAGAGACAGAGGTCTTCCATCCGCTGGTTCACTCCCCAGTTGGCCGCAATGGCTGGAGCTGCGCTGATCTGAAGCCAGGAGCTTCTCTTCCAGGTCTCCCATGCAGGGTGCAGGAGCCCAAGAACTTGGGCCATCTTCTGCTTTCCCAGGCCATAGTAGAGAGCTGGATTGGAAGTGGAGTAGCTGGGTCTCGAACTGGCGCCCATATGGGATGCTGGCGCTTCAGGCCAGAGCATTAATCCACTGTGACAAAGCGCTGACCCTGAGTGTAAAAGTTCTGAGTCAAATATTAGCTTTGTCACTTATTAGTTATATGACTTGGGGTAAGGTTTCTCATTTTCAGATTCCCATTTTTTTCAGAATAAAAGCCAGTCCTTATAATAGCTTATAAGGTCTTAAATGATATGTCCTCCTCTACCTTTTTTTTTTTTTTTTTTTTTGAGAGGCAGAGAAAAAGAATGCTTCCATCCACTAGGTTACTCGCCAGATGCCTGTGATGGTTGGGATTGAACTAGGCCTGGGCCAGGCCTGGGCCAGGCTAGGGCCAGGAGCTGGGAATGCTATCCAGATCGCCCACATAGTTGACAGGAACTCAATTGCTTGAGTTATCATTGCTGCCTCCTAAGGTCTTCTTTGGCTCGAAGTTGGTTAGGAGCCAGAGCCATGTAAACCTGCACTCCAATATGGAACATTGTTGTTTTAATTGCTAGGCTAAACGCTCGTTCTCCTTTTCCCTTTTTTATTTGTTGTTACCTTAACTCTTTCTTTTTTTAAAGATTTATCTTATCTGAAAGGCAGAATTAGAGAGGGAGAGAGAGATGTTTCCATCTGCTGGTTCACTCCCCAAATGGCTGCAGTGGCTGGAGCTGGGCTGATTCAAAGCCAGGAGCAAGGAGCTTGTTCCAGATCTCCCATGTGGGTGCAGAGGCCCAAGCAGTTGTCTCATCTTCACTGCTCTCCCATGCCATTAGCATGGAGCTGGATTGGAAGTGGAGAAGCTAGGACTTGAACTGGCGCCCATATGGAATTCCTGTGTTGTAGGTGGCAGCTTAACCTGCTAAGCCACAACACTGGCCCCCTGGCTCCATTTCTGATTCCAGCCTCCTGCTAATGTGCATCCTGGAAGGTAGCAGATTACAGCTCAAGTAGTTGGGTCCTTGCTATCCATGTGGAAGACTTAGATTAAATTCTGTATTCCTGGCTTTGACGTGGCCCAGCCCACGGTGTTGCAGGTATTTGGGGAATGTATTCGTGGGGGGAAGATCTCTCTGCCTTTTACATAAATAAAAATTGTATCTTCAGCTCTTTTCCCTCACTCCTAATCACTCTTTTCTTCCTCTTTTCCATGGTATTCAATACTTATAATGTATGTATTTCTTAAATTTATTGCTTATTGGTTCCCCTCCTGTGATACAAGGTCTTTGAAGGCATGGATTCATATTCCTGCTATGTATTTTGGTTTTCTGTTTAGTGTCTAGTATAAGTGCATGGCATATAGTTAATATTCAGTTAATATTTTTTGATCAAATAGGAGCAGAAATAACCTGTATTCCCAACTTCTTGCTTATTACAAAAGTATGAATGTGGTAAGCATAGCATGGGATCTTAAAATGTTTTGTGAGCTTTAAAGTGTTATTTAAATAATGCTGAAATAATTGCCTTCCCATTGAAAGTTTTCACTATGAACTTAATTATCAAAGAAGCACCTTCATGTATATTCACATGAATTGTATTATGTCTTCTAAACTCCATTTCTTTGTTTCCAGTTTTCTGTTGTTTACTAAGCATGTCTACTTGTGTAGCCCATTGGCACTTCAAACTGAACATTCCCAATAGTGTCTCTTCCCCTTCTAAGATTCATGGAGTCATCTAAGACAGAAATACGAACATTATTGTCCCTTATTCTCCCATAATTCTCCCTTATTCATTATTTTCTAAATATTTCTGTAGCTTCTTCTTTATCTCCACTGCTGATCTCCTAATACAAGCCCACAACAATTCTTAAAATCTTGTCATGATCTCTTATACTTCTGTTTTTATTCTTACTCCTTTTTTGAGCTTCCTATCGTGCTGCCTTCAAAATGATGTAACATATATCTGATTTTTCTGCTTCCTCTTCTTAAATGTTTATTTTTAAATTTATTTTTATCTACTTGAAAGAGTAGTGGAGAAACACACACACAGATATCTTCCAAAAAAAAAAAAAAAAAAGAGAGAGAGAGAGAGATATCTTCCATTTGCTGGTTCACTCTCCAAATGTTCAAATGCTTAAAGCAGCCAGGGCTGGACCCAGCCAAAGCTAAAAGCCCAGAATTCCATTCATGTCTCCAGTGTGGGTGGCAGGGGCCCATATGCTTTTGTATCACCTGCTGCTTCCCAGGATGCATTAGCAGGAAGCTGGATAGGAAGTAGACTAACAGGGGCTTAAACTAGCACTCTGATATGGATGTGGGTGTCCCAAGTAGTGGCTTAACCTGCTGTGCTACACACACTCCATGCACAGGCACATGCCTGTTTCTGCTTCTCTTTCTTAAAAAGTATTCAATAGTTTCCAATTGTTAGAAATAAAATTGAAATTTTGTATACTGTTCAAGCCCCCTCCCTTTTTAAGAGATTTATTTATTTGAAAGGCAGAGTGATAGGGAGAGACAGATCTTCCAACCTTGGTTCACTCCCCGAGTGTCTACAACACCCAGGTCTGAGTCAGACTGAGGCGGGGAACCAAGAACTTCATCCTGTTTTCCCACGTGGTGTGGCATTTGGGCCACCTTCCACTGTTTTGCCAGGCACATTAGCAGGAAGCTGGGTCAGAAGCAGAGTAGTTTGCTTCAAACTGTTATTTTTTTTTTTTAAGATTTATTTATTTTATTTGAAAGTCAGAGTTAAAGAGAGAGGGCAGAGGCAGAGAGAGGTCTTCCATCCAATGGTTCACTCCCCAGTTGGCCGCAATGGCCGGAGCTGTGCTGATCCGAAGCCAGGAGCTTCTTTCGGGTCTCTCACGTGGGTGCAGGGGCCCAAGGACCTGGGCCATCTTCCACTGATTTCCCAGGCTATAGCAGAGAGCTGGATCAGAAGTGGAGCAGCTGGGTCTCGAATTGGCACCCGCATGGAATGCCTGCGCTTCAGGCAGGGCGTTAACCCACTGTGCCACAGCGCCAGCCCCCAAACTGGTATTCTGATATGGGATGCCAGCATCAGGAGGGGTAACCCAGCCTGCCATGCCAGAACACTGCTCCAACACTTAAAAAAAAAAAAAGATTTATTTATTTACTTGAAAGAGTTACAGAGAGGGAAAGGCAGAGGCAGAGAGAGAGAAGTATTTTTTTAAAGACTTTGTTTATTTGAGAGGTGGAGTTACAGTCAGTCAGAAGGAGTGACAGAGAAAGGTCTTCCATCTGCTGGTTCACTCCCCAAATGGCTGCAATGGCTGGAGCTGGACTGATCCGAATCCAGGAGCCAGGAGCTTCTTCCAGGTCTCCCATGTGGGTGCAGAGGCCCAAGTGCCAGGGCCATCATCTTCCACTGCTTTCTTAGGCCATCAGCATAGAGCTGGATCGGAAGATGGGCAACCAGGATTAGAACCAGTGCGCATATGGGATTCTGGCGCCGCAGGTGTAAGATTAACCTATTGCGCCACAATGCCAGTCCCAAGAGAAGTCACAATGCCAGTCCCAAGAGAAGTCTTCTGTCTGCTGGTTCAGTCTCCAAATGGGTGCAATGGCCAGAGCTGGGCCAGGCGGAAGCCAGGAGCTAGGAGCTTCTTCTGGATCTCCCACGTGAGTGCGGGACTTGTGGTGCTCCCTTGTGGGGGCCCAGGGACTTGGACCGTCTTCTGCTTTCCCAGGTGCATTAGCAGGGAGCTGGATCATAAACGGAACAGCTGGAACTCGAACTTGTCCCCATTTTGAATGCTGGCATTGCAGGTAGAGGCTTAACTTCCTGCACCACAGCGCCAGCTCCCTTGTTCACATTCTTTAGGATCTTTTCTTTTTAAATTTATTTGAAAGGCAGAGAGAGATTCTTCTGTCTACTGGTTCACTCCCATTGCCAAAGCCAGGGTCCTGAAGCTCAATCCAGGTCTCCCCATGTGGGTAGCAACGACCCAAGTGCTTGGCCTATCACTTGCTGCCTCCCTAGGAAAGCATTAGCAGGAAGCTGGAATTGGAAGTGGAGCCAAGCACTAAGATAAGGGATTATGGGAATCCCTGTATTAATGCTTACCCTTCCTACCTCCCACTCCACCTCCAGTCTTGTCTTTTTTTTTTTTTTTTTTTTTTTTTTTTTTTTTTAAGATTTATTTATTTATTTGAAAGTCAGAGTTACACAGAGAGAGAAGAGGCAGAGAGAGTGGTCTTCCATCTGCTGGTTCACTGCCCAGAATGCTACAACGGCTGGAGCCGTGCTGATCTGAAGCCAGGAGCCAGGAGCTTCCTCCAGGTCTCCTACGTGGGTGCAAGGGCCCAAAGACGTGGGCCATTTTCTACTGCTTTCCCAGGCCATAGCAGAGAGCTGGATCGGAAGTAGAGCAGCTGGGTCTCGAACCAGCGCCCATATAGGATGCCGGTGCTTCAGGCTAGGGCGTTAACCCACTGCGCCACAGTGCCGGCCCCTCCAGTCTTTTCTTTTTATCATTGAAGCCATAAATATTTGGTAATAAGTGTTTTGTTTGTATGCATTTTCTTTTTTTAATCTTTCTTTTTTTAAGACTTATTTATTTGTTTGAAAGGCAGAGTTACAGAGAGGCAGAGGCAAAAAGACAGAGAGGTCTTCATCTGCTAGGTCACTCCCCAAGTGGCTGCAACAGCTGGAGATGAGTCGATCTGAAGCCAGGAGCCTCTTCTGGGTCTCCCATGTAGGGAGACCAAGGACTTGGGCCATCCTCCACTGCTTTCTCAGGCTACAACATAGAGCTGGATTGGAAATGGAGCAACCTTGACTCGAACCGGAACCCACGTGGGATGCCAGCACTGCAGGTGGTTGCCTTACCTGCTGTGCCACAGCAGTGGCTCCATATATAATGTATTTTAAAAATTTTGTTTTTTTTTTTTGTTTTTTGTTTTTTGTTTTTTTTTGACAGGCAGAGTGGACAGTGAGAGAGAGACAGAGAGAGAAAGGTCTTCCTTTTGCCGTTGGTTCACCCTCCAATGGCCGCCGCTGCAGCCGGCGCACCGCGCTGATCCGATGGCAGGAGCCAGGATCCAGGTGCTTTTCCTGGTCTCCCATGGGGTGCAGGGCCCAAGCACCTGGGCCATCCTCCACTGCACTCCCTGGCCATAGCAGAGAGCTGGCCTGGAAGAGGGGCAACCGGGACAGAATCCGGCACCCCGACCGGGACTAGAACCCGGTGTGCCGGCGCCGCAAGGTGGAGGATTAGCCTATTGAGCCACGGCGCCAGCCATAAAAATTTATTTATTTAAAAATATATGAGAGGCAGAGAGAGGGAGCTCTCTATTCTATCCCTTCTACTGGTTTACTCCCCAAATGCAGTGGTTGGGACTGGTCTGGGTTGAAGCTGGAAGCTGGGAACACAATCTGGTTCTTCAGTATGGGTGGTCGGAACTCAATTACTTGAGCCATCACCTCTGTCTTCCAGGGTCTGGGTTCTCGGGAAATTGGAGTCAGAAGCTAGAGCTGGGACTTGAACCTAGATACTCCTTATACGGAATGTGGGCATCTTAACCTATGTCTTAATTCCTAGGCCAAATGTCCTCCTCTAATACTTTTTAATCGGTTACCTTATATGCAAATTTTCTAATTTTTTTTTTTAAAGATTTATTTATTTGAAAAGCAGAGAGAAAGAGCTTTTATCCATTGGTTCACTTCCCAGATGGCTACAACGGCCAAGGTTGGGCTAGGCCCAAGCCAGGAGCTTCATTTGGGTCTCATGTGGGTACAGGGGCCCAAGTACTTGGGCCATCTGCTGCTACTGCTTTTCCAGGTGCATTAGCAGGGAATCGAATCAGAAGTAGAGCAGCTCAGACTTGAACCGGTGTTCATATGGGATGCTGGCACTGCAGACAGTGGCTTATTCCACTGGACCACAGCGCCAGCCCCTTTTACTTTTTTAAAGAAATTTTTTTTGGTGGCTGGTGCCATGGTATGGTGGGTTAAGTTGCTGTCTGTAGTGCTGGCATGCCATGTGGACACTAGTTTGAGCCCTGGCTGCTCCATTTCCCATCCAGCTCCCCTGCTAATGCTCCTGGGAAAGCAACAGAGGACGGCCCAAGTCCTTGGGCCCCTGCACCCATGTGGAGACCCAGATGAAGCTACTGGTGCCTGGCTTTGGCTTGGTTTAGCGCTGGCCGTTGCTGCCATTTGGGGAGTGAACCAGCAGATGGAAGATCTCAGTGTTTCTCTCTGTTCCTCTCTGTGTAATTGATTTTCAAATCAAGAAATACATCTTAAAAAATAAGAATGATTTTTTTTTAAATTTTTTGACAGGCAGAGTGGACAGTGAGAAAAAGAGAGAAAGGTCTTCCTTTGCCGTTGGTTCACCCTCCAATGGCCGCCACAGCCAGCGTGCTGCGGCCAGCGCACCGTGCTGATCAGATAGATGGCAGGAGCCAGGTACTTATCCTGGTCTCCCATGGGGTGCAGGGACCAAGCACTTGGGCCATCCTCCACTGCATTCCCTGGCCACAGCAGAGAGCTGGCCTGGAAGAGGGGCAACCGGGACAGAATCCGGCGCCCTGACCAGGACTAGAACTCTGTGTGTCGGCACCACAAGGCGGAGTATTAGCCTAGTGAGCCGCGGCGCTGGCTAAGAATGATTTTTTTTAAAGATTTATTTCTTTGAAAGGCAGAGCTACACAGAGAGAGGCTGAAGGACCGACAAACAAAAAAGAGATCTCTCTGCTGGTTCACTCTCCAAATGGTTGCAACAGCTGGGGCTGGGCCAGGCTGAAACCAGGAAGCAGGAACTCCATTCTGATCTCCCACATGGGTGGTAGGGCTCAAGTACTTGTGCCATCCTCTGCTGCCTTTCTAGGCACATTAGCAGAAAGCTGGATCAGAAGCAGAATAGCTGGTACTCAGACCAGCACTCTAATATGGGATGCTGGCATAGAGTGGTGGCTTAATCTGCTGCACCACAATGTTGGCCCCAGTTTTTTTTCATTGAAAAAAATTTCATTTGTTTTCAAAGGCAGAGATCTCTATCTGCTGGTTTACTCCCCAACTACCTGCAACAGCCAGGAATGGGTCATACTGAAGCTGCGTGTCTGGAACTCAGTCTGGGTGTCCTGCTCGGGTGGCAGGGACCCTGTTGCCTCACAGAGTGCTCATTAGCAGGAAGCTGGATCAGATGTAGAGTTGTGGGACTCATACTAGGCTCTCTGATAAGGAATGTGGGCATCCCAAGTCTGAACTGCTGTACCAAATGCCCTGTCCTCTGTTTCAGTAACCCTGTGAGGGAGATATACCCATTTTACAGATGTGAGAACTCGATTCCCAAGGAGGTGGCGGTTTTGCTAGTATTTCACAGATTAATAAAAGTGGTGAATCCAACATTGTTGGGAAAGCTCTGTCAAAAAGTTGTAATCTTGGGGCTGGTGCTGTGGCGTAGGGGGTCTTAGCCACCTCCTGAAGTGCCAGCATCCCACATGGGGACAGGTTTGAGACCCAGCTGCTCTACTTCTGATCCAGCACTCTGCTATGGCCTGGGAAAGCAATACAAGATGGCCCAAGTCCTTGGGCCCCTGCAGTTACGTGGGAGACCTGGAGGAAGCTCCTGTCTCCTGGCTTCAGATCGGTGCAGCTTCAGCCATTGGGGGAAGTGAACCATTGGATGGAAGACCTCTCTCTGTCTCTGTCTCTATCTCTGTCTGTCTCTGTCTCTCTGTCTGTGCTTCTCTCTCTGTGTAATTCTTTCAAATAAATAAATAAATCTTCAAAAAAAAAAAAGTTGTAATCTTGGGGGGAGGCATTGCAGTGCAGTGGGTTAAGCCACTGTTTGGGATGCCCCATCTCAGGCATGCCCAGTCAAGTCCTGGCTTCTCTGCTTCTGATTCAGCTTCCTGTTCATGCATCCCGGGAGGATGGCTTCATTTGCTTGGGCCCCTGTCACCCACATGGGAGACCTGGATGGAATTCCAGGCTGATTCCAGTGATTTCTCTAGGTGCTTGGAGAATACTGCAGTTTGTTGTTCTGCAGTTGTTCAACCCTATCTGGGTTGAAAAAGTTTTAAGGGTTATCACTGGAATGAGAGAAATGACTGATTCTGTGTACTGATTTTTTCGGAGAACTAGTATGATGGCATTAGGCCAGGTATTTTTTTGGAACTTCAGCGGTATGGGGGCTATCCTTTTCCCCTCAGGAATCTTTGAAGGCAAGTAGTGCAGCTCAGCTAACTTGGCCTTTATCTTAAATGTATTCCCAAGAGAAGAGCTGCAACTGAGCTATTTTGTGGTTTCCTCCTACCTCTGCCTCATTATTCTAACATGCTAGAATGAGGAGAGTAAGGGTTTCAACCTGTGAGTGAGCAGAAACTCTTGAACCAGAAGAAGCCCTTCCTTTCTGTAAATAGTGGTATTACACTAAGAAAGCTGAAAAATCCATCATTATTTTTTCCCTGAAGTGTGCTGATACACAATACCATTGTCTAGTCTTTTAAAGATTGATATGTTAATCTTGAAATTAGAACAAGAAACAATGTGCCAAATATCATTTAAAGGCATAAGGATTATCTGAATGGTGTTCACCTTTGGATTCCAAAATTTATTCGGCAGTGTGAAGCTTTGTCTATTAGTGAAAATCATAATAACAGTTTCCCCAATAGGATAAAAGCTTTTGGAGGATGGGGTAGTTTTCTAGTCACTCTTTAATACTTAAAGGCTAGATTGATACATTGCTGTCAAAGGGATTGAAACAGTTGGGATGCAGCACTGGCATCCCATATGGGCACCTGTTCAATTTCCGGCTGTTCTGCTTCCCATCCTGCTCTCTGCTAATGTGCCCCAGGAAAGCAGCAGAGGATGGCCCAAGTGCTTGGGCCCCTGCACCCACATGAGAGACCTGGAAGAAGCTCCTAGCTTCTGGCTTTGACCTGGCCTAGCCCTGGCCATGTGGCCATTTGGAGAGTGAACCAGTGAATGGAAGACCTCTCTCTGTCACTCCCTTTCTCTAACCTTGCCTTTTAAATTAAATAAATAAATAAATAAAGTTCTATAGGAGTTTGATGTGAATAGCTTGCCATTCTTCCCACATAATTGGAGTTTATCCTATAGTAAGTGTCCATGAATAGATTAATGTGTTACTCTGATACTATTCTTATTTTGTAATTCAGATATTCAAGAATGCTCAAGGTCCTTAGCTGAATGTATTGAGAATTTGAAAGTTTGCCTTTTAAGAGTATTTTAAATTCAGGTATTTTCTTCCAAATAAATGGAAACTAGTACATTTTTTTCTTTTTTCTCTTTTTTATTACTATTTTTTATTATATATATTTTTTGTTTTGGATTTCTGTCTGAAAGAGTTCCCTTTCACTGGCTCACTACCCAAATGCTGCAGCTACTGGGTCTGAAGCTGAGAGCTGGAAATAGTCCAGGTTTTCCAAGTGGGTGGCAGAAAACCCTATTATGTGAGCCATCACTGATGCCTCCCAGGGTTTATATTAGCAGGAAGCTAGAGTCAGGAGCTGCAGCTGAGATTTGAATCCAGGTATTCCAATACGGGATTTAGATGTACCGACTGCTTGATTCAACACCCACCCCATCAGTATGGTTTTCTTATTGTACTAAGGCCCAATCCTAAGTTCTTGTTAGCCTGCATTATTAGCTTTTTACCTTCTGCTTGGTGAGATGTTTTCTAATTAAATTCTGTAAAATGCATTAATACTGAAATTCAAGGAATATGAGTGACTAGAAAAGGATATTTTGCAACTGTATTTTGCGGTTGACAAGAACATGATGGAAATACTAATTTCATCTTTGAAGAGCCTTTAGAATTCAAAGTAATACAAACTCTTTTTTATTATTCAAGATTTTATTATTTATTTAAAAGGAAGATTGACAGAAATGGAGGGAGAGAGAGATGTCTTCCATCCACTGGTTTGCTTCTCAGTTGCTTGTAATATCCAAGGCTAGGCCTATCTGAAGCCAGGAAACAGGAACTCCATCTGGGTTTTCCATGTGGTTAACAAGAACTCACATATTTAGGACATCTTCCATTGCTTTCCCAAGTAGGAAGCTAGATCGGAAGTACAGAGTAGCCAGGATTTGAAATAGGCACTCTGATAAGGATATTTGAGTGTCCCAGGTGGCTTCTTAACCATCTGTACCACAGGGCCTGCCCCAAGCCTAAATAGTAATAAGAGCTTTTTTTTTTTTTTTTTTTTAAAGATGTATTTTATTTATTTGACAGGCAGAGTTACAGAGAGAGGTAGAGACAGAGAGAGAGGTCTTCGATCCGCTGGTTCACTCCCCAGGTTGCCGCAATGGCTAGAGCTGCGCTGATCCGAAGCCAGGAGCTTCTTCCAGGTCTCCCAGTGGGTGCAGGGGCCCAAGGACTTGGGTCATCTTCCACTGTTATCCCAGGCCATAGTGGAGAGCTGGATCGGAAGAGGAACAGCCGGCATTAGAACCGGCGCCCATATGGGATGCTGATACTTCAGGCCAGGGCGTTAACCCGCTGAGCCAAAGCGCCGCCCCCCCCCCCCTTTTTTTTTAAAGATTGATTTATTTGAAAAAGTTACAGACAGGCAGAGCCAGAGTGAGCGAGAGAAGGGGTCTTCCATCTATTGATTCACTCCCCACATGGCTGCAACAGCTGGAGCTTGGCCAATCCAAAGCCAGGAGCCAAGAGCTTCTTCCAGGTCTCCCACACGGTTGCAGGGGCCCAAGGACTTGGGCCATCTTGTACTGTTTTCCCAGGTCATAGCGGAGAGCTGGATCGCAAGTGGAGCAGCCAGGACTTGAACTGGTACCCATATGGGATGCTGGTACTGCAGGTAGCTGCTTTACCCCACTACACCACGGTGCTGGCCCCCCTGAAAATTTGAGGCCAACTGATACATATGTACCATGTATATAAGCCGATTGTTGTGAACTATTTTGGTTGTTGTATGGCTTTGTACCATGAAATTTTGAAGTCTATCTGTTATTAAATAGTAGGTTCCTAATTTTGTCAGATATGAAAAATTTTATAAGACTATAACCAAGGTTAGAATCCTGGACATTCTTGGTTTACAAATTAAACCATTTGATTTTGGCTGATTGAGTACCTGATAATATTTACTGGGGGAAGTAAAAGATGATAAACTGTATCCAAAAGTAAAACTTAAGGGAAACATTTATTGTAGTGCTTAAGGAATGCTGGACTAACAGGGTCTTATCAAAGTGCCTGGGTTTAAGTTCTGTTTCTGCTCTTAATTCCAGCTTCCTGCTAATGGACACTCTAGAAGGCAGCTCATGATGGCTTAGGTATTTGGGTCTTCACCACCCATATGGGAGACATGGGTTGAGTTCCCAGCTCTGGCCTCAACTTGGCCTAGCCGGGCTCTTTTGGGCATTCGGAAAATGACCAAGGATGGGAGATTTTCTCTCTGCCTCTCTTTACATAGATTAATTAAATTTAAAAAACTTCATCCTACTACAAATAATAAACGAGTTGCATGGAGTCAACATTGTGGTGTAGCAAGTTAAGTCACCGCTTGCCATGGAATCCCATATCTGAGTTCTGGCTCAAGTCCTGATTACTCTGTTTCTCATCTGGCTTCTTACTAATGCGCTGGGAAGGCAATAGAGGGTTCCTCAGGTGCTTGGGCCCCTTGCCACCAGTTTGGTAGACCAGGGTAGAATTCTGGCTCCTAGCTTCTGTTTGGGCCAAAACTGACTGTTGCAGCCATTTGGGGGAGTGAATCAGTGGATGGGAGATCTTTGTCTCTCCCACTCTATTGTTCTTCCTTTCTAATAAATAAATCATTTTTAAGTGGATACTGTTATGGTACAGGGAGGCATTAGAAGCCATTACTCCCTATTGTTTTATGGCTTTATGTATTACATGAAGAAGTTGGCATTTTGCCTTATTTGATATTAATTTTTGTTAATGTGCTCCTTAGCACATCTTCCATGAGCAGATTAGACTGTGCCTCTTTTTGCTGGCTATTCTGAAAAGCTTTATCAGAGTGTCCCTCTCCCTCTCCCTACCTCTCTCTTCCTCTGTCCCCTTCTCTGTCACACTTTGTGTTTTTCTTGTACCCTCTCCCCTCCTCCCAACACACACTTGGTTCTTCTTTTAATATATTTGAAAGAGAACACTCATCTACTGGTTTATTCCCCAAAAGTCTGCAACGGGCAGTAGTGGGCTGAGGCTGAAGCCAGGAGCTAGAAATGCAATCCCGGTCTCCCACATAAGTGACAGAATCCACCAACACTGCTGCCTCTCAGTCTGTGTTGGTTAAGAAGCTCGAGTCAGGAGCTATACCCAGGAGTTTGTCCCAGTTACTCTGATATGGGACACAGGCATCTTCACTATTAAGCTAAATGCCTGCTCTTTTTGTTGTGCATAAATGGAATTTTCATGTCTGGATATGAGAAAATAGTCTGTTATTGGTCCTACTTTTAGTGGATAGTTCTTAAATTATTTTTTAAAAAATAATCATTTTACTTGAAAGGAAAAGTTATATATAGAGAGGGAGTGGAGGATACAAAGAGAGGTCTTCCATTTGCTGGCTCACTCCCCAAATGGCTGCAACAGCTGGGGTTGGGCCAGGCTGAAGTCAGGAACTAGGAGCCTTTTCCTACTCTCCCACATGGGTACAGGGCCCAAGCACTTTGGCTGTCTTCTACTGCTTTCCCAAGCACATTTTACAGTGAGCTGGAATGGAAGTGGTGCGGCCTGAACTCCAACCAGCGCCCATATGGTATGCATGCCTTGCAGGTGGCAGCTTAACCTGCTGTGCCACAATGCCGGCCCCTTTACCTAAATTCTTGAAAGCTTTCCTCTTTTGGTTAAACTAGAATAACATTTGTTCTTTATTCACTGAATTCCCTGTAGCATCTTTGAGGGAATATGCTTCCATTTCTCAATGAGACACACACAGGCTTTGTGAATTTAAAATAGAGATGTATTGGTCTGTCTTCTCACCTGTAGGAACATCTTTCATTGTATTATATATATACTTGCACCTGACAAGTAGTTATTTGACCTTTGTGTACAAATTACTAGTAGCTTACCAATTTACCATGAAACCATTTTTTTTTTACTGCAAAAGTAATGCCTAGTATGTAAAACTTAGAAGGGAAAAAAGAGGAAAAAATCTGTGCAGTAGTGCTATAATGATTAAAAGTATAACCGGGGGAAAAAAAGTAAAGCTCTAGAGTCATAAAGTTCAGGGTTTCTGCTCTACCACTACATAAATTTAAAACCTTTCACTTCAGTAAATGTTAGTTATTCTTATAAAAGATAGCTGTAAACTTGGCAAAGTTGTGTGTGTGTGTGATAAAATGGACATAATAAAAATTTTGCCATTTTATTTTTTCTGCTTTTTAATTTTAATTTTTAATTAGTTTTAATAGATTCAATGTGATTTGTACATACAATTCTAAGAACATAATGATATTCCTTTCTCCCTCCCCCCTTTGTTTTAAAGTATGTTCTTCAGTGACATTCAGTACATTCATGTTGTTGGGTAAACACTACCACGGTTGGTCTCCTAAATGTTCTTACTTTTCCAAACTGAAATGCTACCCATTAAACAACTCATTCTCTCTTCCTCCTCCCCTCTGGCAGTCACCATCTACTTCATGTTTTTGTGTGTTTGACTAGTTTAGATAACTCATACAAATAGAATCCTATGATTATCTCTTTGTGTCTGCCTTATTTCACCTATAATATCTTCAAGGTGTATCCTTGTAAGGTTAAATAATATGGCTTGTATGTATATTTTACATTTTGTTTATCCATTTGTGGACATTTGGGTTGTTTCTGTCTTTGGCTATTTCTGTGTGCTATTATGTGTGAATACTGTTGCTGTTAGCAAATACCTACTTGCATCTTGCATCCCTACTTTCAGTTATTTTGGATATGTATATCCAAAATTGGAATAGCTAGATCATGATAACTCTGGTTTTGAGGGACTGCCTTACTCCTTTCGCAATGGCTGTAATTTACATTTCATCAGCAATGTGCAAGGGTTCCAGTTTCTCTACTACATCCTTGCCAACACTTGTTATTTTCAGTTTTCTTTTCTTTTTCTTTTTTTTTAAGATTCATTTAGCTGAAAGACAGAAGTACACAGAGAAGCCGAGGCAGAGAGAGAGGTCTTCCATCCGCTGGTTCACTTCCCAACTAGCCACAATGGCTGCAGCTGCACCGATCAGGAGCCAGGAGCATCCTCTGGGTCTCGCACACAGGTGCAGGGGCCCAAGAACTTGGACCATCTTCTATTGCTTTTCCAGGCCATGGCAGTGAGCTGGATGGGAAGTGGAACATCTAGGACTTGAACCGGTTGCCCATATGGGATACTGGCATTGCAGGCGGTGGCAAACTATGCCCCTTCTTTTTCTTTCCTTCCTTCCCTCCTTTCCCTCCTTCCCTCCTTCCTGACAGGCAGAGTGGACAGTGAGAGAGAGGGAGACAGAAAGGTCTTCCTTTTCCATTGGTTCACCCCATAATGGCCGCTGCGGCCGGCGCACTGTGCTGATCCGATGCCAGGAGCCAGATGGCTTCTCCTGGTCTCCCATGCAGGTGCAGGGCCCAAGCACTTGGGCCATCCTCCACTGCACTCCCGGGCCACAGCAGAGAGCTGGCCTGGAAGAGGAGCAACCGGGACAGAACCGGCGCCCCAACCGGGACTAGAACCCTGTGTGCCGGCGCTGCAGGCGGAGGATTAGCCTAGTGAGCTGCAGCGCTGGCCCGCCCCTTATTTTTCTTAATATTTACTGTAATGGATGTGAAGTGGTAGCTCATCATGGCTTTGATTTACATTTCCCTGATGATTAGTGATATTGAGCATCTTTTGAAGTACTTACTGGCGACTTGTATTTTATCATTGGAGAAATTATTTATTCAAATATTGTTTGGTTTTTAAACCTAAAACTTTCTTTTCTAAAGGTGTATTTATTTATTTGAAAGGCAGAGATGGAGAGAGAGAGAGAGGTCTTTCATTCACTGGTTCACTTCACAAATAGCCACAACTGCTGGGGTTAGGCCAGGCAGGAGCCAGGATTTTCTTCCATGTCTCCCACATGGGTGCAGCAGCCCAAGCAATTGAGGTGCAATAGGGAGCTGGATTGGAGGTGGAGCTGCCAGATCTCCAACTGGCGTCCATATGGAATGCTGGTCTTGCAGGTGACAGCTTTATCCCTTGTTTTTTAATTTCTTTTTTTTTAAGATTTACTTATTTTATTTGAAAGGAAGAGTTAAGAGAGAAGGAGGCTAAGGGAAAGAACTTCCATCTGCTGATTCACACTCCCTAAATGTCTGTAGGTGCAGGGGCTGAAGCAGGCCAAAGCCAGGAGCCACGAGCTTCCTCTGGATCTCCCACATGGGTGCAGGGGCACAAGAGCTTGGACCATCCTCTGCTGCTTTCCCAGGCCATAGCAGGGAGCTGGGTGGGAAATGGAGCAGCTGGGAAGCAAAACAGCACTATGGGATGCTGGTATTGCAGGTGGTTTAACATGATAGGCCACAACGGTGGCCCCTCTTGTTCTTTAGTGTAGGAATTCCTTATGTAGTTTGGATGTTATTTTTATTCTAGATCTTAATCTCTTAAACATATAACTTGCAAATATTTTCTACTACCGTAGTGTCCTTTGATGTAGCAGAGTTTTTGCTTTTGATGAACTCCTGTTTATTTAATTTTTTTGTAATTTTTTTTTTTCCCGATTGAAGCCAGGTGTTTCCTCCCGGTCTCCCATGCAGGTGTAGGGGCCCAAGCACTTGGGCCATCCTGCCCTCCCAGGCCACAGCAGAGAGCTGGACTGGAAGAGGAGCAACCGGGACTAGAACCTGGCACCCATATGGGATACCAGTGCCACAGGCAGAGGATTAACCAAGTGAGCCATGGCGTTGGCCCCTGTGCTTTTGGTTTCTAAGAAAACAGTGTTAAACCCAATACCATGAACCTTTTCCCTGCTGGTTTTTCTTTTAACATTTATTTTATTTATTTGAAAGGCAGAGTTAGAGAGAGAGAGGTCTTCCATCCTATCTCCCCAAATGGCCATAATGGCCAGAGTTGGGCCAAACTGAAGCCTGGAGCCAGGACCTTCCCCCAGGTTTCCATGTGGGTGCAGGGGCCCAAGTACTTCGGCCATCCTCTGATGCTTTCGCAGGCGCGTTAGCAGCCAGCTGGATTAGAAGTGGAATAGCCGGGACTAGAACTGAAGCCCACATGGGATGCTTTCCCTGTGACTCTACCTCTCAAATAAATAAAATCTTTTTTTTTTTTTTTGACAGGCAGAGTGGACAGTGAGAGAGACAGAGAGAAAGGTCTTCCTTTTCCGTTGGTTCACCCTCCAATGGCTGCCGCGGCTGGCGCACCGTGCTGATCCGAAGGCAGGAGCCAGGTGCTTCTCCTGGTCTCCCATGGGGTGCAGGGCCCAAGCACTTGGGCCATCCTCCACTGCACTCCCTGGCCACAGCAGAGAGCTGAACTGGAAGAGGGGCAACCGGGACAGAATCCGGCGCCCCGACTGGGACTAGAACCCAGTGTGCTGGCACCGCTAGGCGGAGGATTAGCCTATTGAGCCGTGACGCCGGCTAAAATCTAATTTAAACCATTTTATGTTTTATATCTTAAAGTCTTTGATTTTATTTATGCATAATTTAAAAATTTGTTTATTTGAAGGAGTTACAGAGAGAGAAGTAGAGACAGAGAGTGAGATCTTCCATCCGCTGGTTTACTCCCCAAATGACCACAATGGCCGGAGCTGAGCCCATCTGAAGCCGGGGTGAGGAGCTTCTTCTGGATCTCCCATGTGGGTGCAGGGACCCAAGGACTTGAGCCAGCTTCCACTGTTTTACCAGGCCATAAGCAGAGAGCTGGATCTGAAGAGGAGCATCCAGGACTTGAACCATTATCTATATGGGATGCTGGAGCCATACTTGGAGGCTTAGCCTACTATGCCACAGTGCTGGCCCTGAGAGATCTTTATCTGCTGTTTCATTCCCCAAATGGCTACAGTGACGGGCTGGGCAGTCTGAAACCAGGAGCCTAAAACTCCAATTGGGTCTCCCACATGGATGGCTGGGGGCCATTTTCTGCTGCTTTTCTATGCACATTAGCAGGGAGCTGGAATGGAAGTGGAGCAACTGAGACTCAACTCATGTGGGATGCTGGCGTTGCAAGTGGCAGCTTAACCCACCATGCCATAATCCCCCCCCCCCCCCCCCCAGCGCCCTGGAATAGGCTTTTTTTGTAGTTGTCATTAAGATTTGATTTATTTATTTGGAAGGCAGAGTACAGAGTGGAGATTCAGAGAGATCCTCCATCTGCTGGTTCACTCCCGAAATGGCCACAACAGCCGGGGCTAGGCTAGGTTGAAGCCAGGAACTAGGAGCTTCATCCAGGTCTGCCACATGGGTGCAGGAGGCCCAAGCACTTGGGCCATCTATCCACTACTTTCCCAGGTGCATTAGCAGGGAGCTGGATTGGAAGTGGAACAGCTGGGACTTGAACTGATTCTCATGGGATGCCAGCATTGCAAGCGGAGGCTTAATGCATTATGCCACAATGTCAGCCCTAGTTGTAGGAATTTTTTTTTTTTTTTTTTTTTTGACAGGCAGAGTGGACAGTGAGAGAGAGAGACAGAGAGAAAGGTCTTCCTTTGCCGCTGGTTCACCCTCCAATGGCCGCCGCTGCAGCCGGCGCACCGCGCTGATCCTGGCAGGAGCCAGGAGCCAGGTGCTTTTCCTGGTCTCCCATGGGGTGCAGGGCCCAAGCACCTGGGCCATCCTCCACTGCACTCCCTGGCCATAGCAGAGAGCTGGCCTGGAAGAGGGGCAACCGGGACAGAATCCGGCGCCCCAACCGGGACTAGAACCCGGTGTGCCGGCGCCGCAAGGTGGAGGATTAGCCTATTGAGCCACGGCGCCGGCTAGTTGTAGGAATTTTAAAAGCAAAAAATTTTCTTCTTTGATATGTCCCTCAAACTTACCATTTGTCAATCTAAATGTAAAACTTTTGATAAGTTAATTTCTTGTGATCAGTCTTTTAAAATCAGAGGCAACTTAAGGTGTAGAAATGTCTTGCTAGAATTCTTGTTGAATTCCCAATTGGCAGAGGCAGAGAGCCAAACACTGCTAGGTCAGCAGGTTCATACCAATTTCATATTAAAAAGGATAAGATCAAATTTCTTTAGATTTCCTTACTGACCAGCTTTCTTCCTCTAATGGTCTCTATTAGTCTTCCTCCTCATCTCATTTATTTGCTTTTAGGGTGAGGGTGGTTTTATTCAACAGATTTAAATTTTACTTATTGGATTTAGAACTTTCGCCTGTCCAGTGAGTAGGGGGGGTTACTTTTGGGGCTTTCACAGGTCTAACATATGTGCATTTATTCTTTCAAAGATTTATTTATTTGAAAGGCAGAGTGACAGAGAAGGAGAGACAGACACAAAGGGAGATTTATAAAAAAAAAAACAAAACAAAACACAAAAACGCTTGTTCACTCCCCAAATGGCTGCAATAGCCAAGTCTGGACCAGGCCAAAACCACAGCCAGAAGCTTCATCCTGGTCTTCCCCATGTGTTGAAGGGGCCCAAGTACTTGGGCTATCCTTTGCTGCCTTCCCAAACATATTAACAGGGGAACCCTGGATCAGAAGCAGAGCAGTTGAGACTGGAACTGACACTCTGTGGCATTGCAAACTGCAGGTTGATTTGCTGTGCCACAGTGCTGGCCCCCACTTACATTCTTTGGTTCTAATTTCAGGGCCTACTGTTCAGAGTAAAACGAAATAAGCCTAGTTTTCATAAACATTAAGAAATGGACTGATCCAAGGGTCTAAATCGTGTTCAAAGTTACCATTTTCTTTGAGATTAAGAGATTTGGAGATTGTTACGTTGATTTATTGTTAATGGTAGTGGTATTTGTCTTGCTTTATTCCTATTCAGGAAGTCTGTCATTTTATGTCCAAGAAGCAAAGCTTGTCTTTTGGGCTTATTAATATCAATTTTCTTAAATTCAAATCACTAAAATATTTCATTTTATTGACTGTTCAAAAGATTTAGATAAAATACTGATCTTTATCTTTCTTACTGCTTAACATTTTTGGAAATGAAAGAGGAAACTGGAAGTTTCCGTTGTCTTATGGTCACTAGAGATTGTTTTGTAGAGTTTGCCCAAATGAAGTGGGTTCTAAATTTTAAATGTTGGAAGTTCTGATATTTGGGATGAAATTTATTCCTAGAGTTTTCTTTTATTTCTGTTAGTTTAATAAGCATCTTTTAACAAACTTTAATGAAAGGGAAAGAATTTCTGGTTCATTTACTTAAATTGATGGCACTTTAATTTCCTCAAAATTTTTTATATAATTAGGCTGGGGGGGCCAGTGCTATGGTACAGTAGGTTAATCCACTGCCTGCAGCTCTGACATCCCATATGGATGCTGGTTCAAGTCCCAGCTGCCCCTCTTCAATCCAGCTCTCTGCTATGGCCTGGGAAAGCAGTGGAAGATGGCCCAGGCTCTTGGGCCCCTGCACCCACATGGGAGACCTGGAAGAAGCTCCTGACTTCGGATTGGCCCATACCAGCTGTTGTGGCCATTTGGGGAATGAACTAGTGGAAGGAAGACCTTTTTCTGTCTCTATCACTGTCTGTAACTCTACCTCTTAAATAAATAAATAAAATCTTTAAAAAAAATTTAAATAAAAACATTAGGCTAGGGCCTCCCTTCAAACATTAGTTTGGAAAGAGATAAAGTGTCAATAAAAAGAAGGTGCTAACTCCTTCAGAGTAAACTCTGAAAGGAAGAATTTTAATTTGTTAGTAACTTTTGTACCCGGAGAAATGCCAGCTACATAGGAGAAATGCCAGCTATGTATGTGACTAATCTGTTTAGTGATCAGAAAATAAAAAATTGAGGTGGGCATTGTGGTGCAGTCCATGTCCACTTGCAGCACGGTCATTCCATATCAAAGTGTCGCAATTCAGCTCCCTGCTGGTGCACCTGGGAAAGCAATGGAGGATGGCCCAAGTAGTGGGCCACTGGCATCCACATGGCATATCTTGATGGAGTTCTGAGCTCCTGGCTTTGGCGGCTTTGGCTTGCCCCAATATATGGTAAGATTAAAAAAAAAAATGCAAGCTAGTACAAAATTTTAAAATTTTTAAAGTATCTGATGGTAAAAAATTAAAAAAATTTTTTTGAAATGCAGAAGAACAGAGAAAGAGAGGGAAACTGTGCCAGGCTGAAGCTGGGAACTGGGAACTCAATCCAAGTCTTTTGGGGTGGCAAGAACCCAATTATCAGAGCCATCACTGCTACCTGCAAGGGTCTGGATTAGCAAGAAGCTGGAGTCAGGAACCGGAGTCAGAAATCGAATTCAGGTACTCTTATAGGTGATGCAGGCATCTTAACTACTAGGCTGAGTGTACACTCCCAATAGTTTTTTTTTTTTTTTTTTCTTTTACAGAGAGAGAGTTATAGACAGTGAGAGAGAGAGAGAAAGGTCTTCCTTCCATTGGTTCACTCCCCTAATGGCCTCTACGGCCGGTGCTGCACTGATCTGAAGCCAGGAGCTGGGTACTTCCTCCTGGTCTCCCATGCGGGTGCAGGGACCCAACCACTTGGGCCATCCTTCACTGCCCTCCTGGGCAACAGCAGAGAGCCGGACTGGAAGAGGACTAGTACCCGGCGCGCCAACCTGGGGTGCCGGCGCTGCAGGCAGAGGATTAGCCAAGTGAGCCACGGTGCCGGCCCTCCATAGTTTTTAAATAGTTACACCTATATACATAAAGTAAAAATACTAAAAAAAATTTGACAGTGATAATGATCAAAATCTATAGTTACCTTTGAGGAAAAAAGGATAGAAATAGAATTTGCAGTAGTTACACAGCTTCAGTTTTATTTGTGATGTTTTCTTTTGTTAAAGATTATTTGAAAGAGTTAGAAGGAGAGACAGAGAGAAAGGTCTTCCATCTGCTGATTCATTCCCCAGATGGCTGCAACAGCCAGTATTGGGCCAGGCCAAAGCCAGGAACTGGGTGCTTATCTGTGTTTCTCATGTATGTGACAGGGACCCAAAAACCTGGGCCATCTTCTGCTTTTCCCAGCGCATTAGCACGGAACTGGATTGGAAGTGGAGCAACTGGCACAGAAACTGATGCCCATATGGGATGCTGGAGTCACAGGTGGCAGCTCTACCCACTCCGGCACAGCACAGACTCTGGCAGCTGCTTAACCCACTACACCACAACACCAACTCCATACAGTTGTGTGTGTGTGTGTGTGTGTGTTTAAAGATGTATTTATTTACTTATTTGAAAGACAGAATTACAGAGAGGCAGAGAGAGAGAGAGCCTCCATCTGTTTGTTCACTCCCCAAATGGTTGCAGTGGTTGGGGCTGGGTCCGGCCGAAACCAGGAGCTTCATCTGGGTCTCCCATGTGGATAAAGGGTTCCAAGGATTTTGGCCATCTTCCACTGCTTTCTCAGGTGCATTAGTAGAGAACTGAATTGGATGTGGAGCCACTGGGACCCCAATCTGCACCCATAATGGAATGCTGGCATCACAGGCTGAGGCTGTACCTGCTGTGTCATAGCATCAGTGCCCCCGTACAGCTTTTTTTTTTTTTTTTTTTTTAAAGATTTATATATTTATTTGAAAGGCAGAGTTACAGAGAGGCAGAGACAGAGACAGAGAGAGAGGTCTTCCATCTGCTGGTTTACTCCCCAGGTAGCCACAATGGCCAGAGCTGTTCTGATCTGAAATTAGGAGCCAGGAGCTTCTTCTGGGTCTCTCTTGTGGGTGCAGGGGTCCAAAGACTTGGGCCATTTTCTGCTGCTTTCCCAGGCCATAGCAGAGAGCTAGATTGGAAGTGGAGCAGCCAGGACTCAAAATGGCACCCATGTGGGATGCTGCACTGCACGGCAGCTTCACCTGCTATGCCAGAGCGCTAGCTCCCCATAGTTTTGTTTTGTTTTTTGACAGGCAGACTGGACAGTGAGAGAGAGAGAGAGAGAGGCCTTCCTTTGCTGTTGGTTCACCCTCCAATGGCCACCGCGGCCGGCGTGCTGCGGCTGGCGCACCGCGCTGATCGGAAGCCAGGAGCTAAGTGCTTCTCATGGGGTGTAGGGTCCAAGCACTTGGGCCATCCTCCACTGCACTCCTGGTCCACAGCAGAGAGCTGGCCTGGAAGAGGGGCAACCAGGACAGAATCTGGCGCCCCAACCAGGAGTACAACTCTGTGTGCCGGCCCCGCAGTCGGAGGATTAGCCTATTGAGCCACAGCGCCGGCCTCCCATTCAGTTTTAAATGGTTGGAAAAAATCAAAAGATTATTTTGTGATATGTGAAAATTATATGAGATTCAGAGTTTAGTGTTCATAATTTTTATGCCTTTTTTTTTTCTTTTGACAGGCAGAGTGGACAGTGAGAGAGAGAGACAGAGAGAAAGGTCTTCCTTTTGCCATTGGTTCACCCTCCAATGGCCGGCGCATTGCGTTGATCCGATGGCAGGAGCCAGGTGCTTCTCCTGGTCTCCCATGGGGTGCAGGGCCCAAGCACTTGGGCCATCCTCCACTGCACTCCCTGGCCACAGCAGAGAGCTGGCCTGGAAGAGGGGCAACCGGCGCCCCAACCGGGACTAGAACCCGGTGTGCCGACGCTGCAAGGTGGAGGATTAGCCTAGTGAGCCACGTCGCCAGCCCTTTTTATGTTTTTTTTTTGTTTTGTTTTGTTTTGTTTTTGTTTTTTTTTTTTAAAGAGATTTATTTGTTTGAAAGGCAGAGTTAGAGAGAGGTCTTCCATTCACCAGTTCACTCCCCAAATGGCCACAACAACCAAGCTGGGCTTGGCTGAAGTTAGTTGCCTGGAACTCTGTCCAGGTTTCTCATGTGATAGACCGGGGTCCATGTACTTGTGCTGTCTTCTGCAGCCTTCCTGTGATCATTAGTAGGGAGTTCAATAGGAAGTGGAGCAGCCAGGCCTTGAACTGGCACTCATATAGCATGCTGGCACTGCAGGCTGCTGCTTAATCTGCTCAATAAAGCTGGCCTTCATAAATTTTTTATTGGAAGCAGCCATACACATTTGTTTACATATTATCAATGGTTGCTTTCATGCTGCTAGAATGTCAGAATTCTAACCATGACAAAGATGGTAAGGCCCTGAAGTCTAAAATATTTACTGTCTGGGCTCTTTACATAAAAAGCTTGCCAATCTGATATGGATGAATTCTGGTTTTAGATTAATGTTGCTGTAACTGGACAGTTGAGTTATTAGTGAGTATCTTAATATGTTAGAAATAGTTATTACCAGATTGTGCTTTTTTGGACACTTTATGTGTCAGTCACTTAGGGGACAGCACTGTGGCGCAGCAGGTTAAAGCCCTGGCCAGCAGCGGCAGCATCCCATATCGACACCAGTTCTGGTCTTGGCTGCTCCACTTCTGATTGAGCTCTTTGCTAATGTGCTTGGGAAAGCAGTGAAGGATGGTCCAAGTGCTTAGGCCCCTGCACCCCCACATGGGAGACTTGAAAGAAGCTCCTGGTTCCTGGCTTTGGATTGGCTCAGCTCTGGCCATTGTGACCATTTGAGGAGTGAACCAGCAGATGGAAGACCTACCTCTCTCTCTGTCTCTACCTCTCTGTAACTGTCAAATAAATTAAAAAATCTAAAATAAGCCGGCGCCGTGGCTCACTAGGCTAATCCTCCGCCTTGCGGCGCCGTCACACTGGGTTCTAGTCCCGGTCGGGGCGCCGGATTCTGTCCCGGTTGCCCCTCTTCCAGGCCAGCTCTCTGCTGTGGCCAGGGAGTGCAGTGGAGGATGGCCCAAGTGCTTGGGCCCTGCACCCCATGGGAGACCAGGATAAGTACCTGGCTCCTGCCATCGGATCAACGCAATGCGCCGGCCATTGGAGGGTGAACCAACGGCAAAGGAAGACCTTTCTCTCTGTCTCTCTCTCTCACTGTCCACTCTGCCTGTCAAAAATAAATAAATAAATAAATAAGTACTTTTTTTAATTGATCACTTAGATAATTGACATTTAGCCAAGTTTCAAAATGGTTACCCAATAGTGGTCTGGTCTTTTGTTTCTGATTGTAAATTTACCTTTGACAGTTGTGATTGACAGGTTTGTGTGTGTGTTAAAGATTTATTTATTTATTTGAAAGAGTTAGAGAGGCAGAGAGAGAGAGAGAGGTGTTCCATCTGTTGGTTCACATCCCCACATGTGAAGGTTGGAGCTGCACTGATCCAAAGCCAGGAGCCAGGAACTTCTCCGGGTCTCCCATGAGGGTACAGGGGCCCAAGGACTTGTCTCATCTTCTACTGCTTTCTCAAGCCATAGCAGAGAGCTGGATTGGAAATGGAGCAGCTGGGACTCAAACCAGCGCCCATATGGGATGCTAGCACTGCAGGTGGCAGGCTTACCTGATAGCCACAGCACCAGCCCCCCCCCCCCTTTTTTTTTTTAAAGATTTACTTACTGATTTGAAAGAGTTACACAGAGAGAGGGAGAGACAGAGAGATCTTCCATACTGGTTCACTCTCCAAATGGCTGCAGCAGCCAGGGTTGTACCAGGTCTAAACCAAATGCAAGGAGCTTCTTCCACATCTCCCATGTGGGGGTAGGAGCCCAAGGACTTAAGCCATCCTCTGCTGCTTTCCCAGGTGCATTATCAGGGCGCAGGACCAGAAGTAGAGCATCCAGATTTTGAATTGGTGCCCATAATGGGATGCCAGCACCACAGGCTGTGCCACAGTGCTGACCTTTTTTTTTTTTTTTTTTTAAAGATTTGTTTTATTCATCTGAAAGGCAGAGTTCCATCTGTTGGTTCACTCCTCAAATGACTTGAACAGCAGGGGCTGGACCAGTCAGAAGCCAGGAGCTTCTTTCAGATCCCATATGGGTGCATGGGCCCAAGGACTTTGGCCATCCCTGCTGCTTTCCCAGGAGCATTATCAGGGAGCTGGATTGGAAGTGGAGTAGCTGGGTCTCAAACCAATACCCATTTGGGCTGCCAGTGTCACAGGTGGTGGCTTAACCTGCTATGCCACATCACTGACCCCGGACATTTTTATTTTTAATTTGTACTTATAAGAGGCAGGAAGAGAGATCTTTGATCCACTGGTTCATTCCTCAGATGCCTGCAATAGCTGGGGCTGGACCAGACTTAAGCCAAGAACCCATAGCTCAATTCAGGTCTCTCACATGGTCTCAATTCAGGGACCCACATACTTGAGCCAATCATCTGTTTCCTCCCAGAATGGCATGTTAGCAAAGAAGCTGGAATTCAGAGTGAAGCCAGGACTTGAACCCAGGCATTCCAGTGTGGGATTCTGGCATTCTAGTGTCTTAACTGCTGGGCCAAATGCCCAACCAAAAGTTTGACTTTTTTTTAAAGATTTTATTTTACTTACTTGAAGAACAGAGTTACAGAGAGAGGTAGAAACACACAGATAGAGGTCTTCCATCCACTGGTTCACTCTCCAAATGGCTGCAATGTCCAGAGCCGAGCTGATCTGAAACCAAGAGCCAGGAGCTTCTTCCAGGTCTCCCACATGAGTGCAAGGCCCAAAGACTTGGGCCATCCTCTGCTGCTTTTCCATGTGCGTTATCAGGGAGCTGGATCAGAAGTGGAGGAGCCAGGACTTGAACCAGCACTGCAGGCTGGTATGCCAGCGCTTTAGGCCAGGGCTTTAACCCTCTGTGCCACAATTCCAGCCCCCAAAGTTTGACATTTAAAACAAAAAGTTGATTTATTTTTATATATTTGAAAGGCAGAATGAGACAGACAGACACACACACACACACACACACAAATTTTATTCCCTGGTGCATTCCTCAAATCCCACAATAGCTGGGACTGGGTTAACTCGGAGTCAGGTACCTAGAAGTCCATCCAGGTCTTCATGTGGATGGCAGGGACTCAAGTACTTGAGTCATCATTCTGGGATGTATATTAGCAAGAAGTTAGATCAGAACCAGAGTAGCATAGCCTGGACTTGAACCAAACACTCTGATAAGAGATGCAAGTGTCTCAGGCAGCGGGTTAACTCTGTGTGCCACAATGCCTGCTTCCAGAGCTGTGTGATTTGAAATTGATGTTTTGATAGTTTATTATTTGTTATTTCTAATAATTTTCAACAAATGCAGTGATCGTTTAGAGGACTATCATGTTTTTTTTTTTTTTTTTTTTTTTGACAGGCAGAGTGGACAGTCAGAGAGAGAGACAGAGAGAAAGGTCTTCCTTTGCCGTTGGTTCACCCTCCAATGGCCGCCGCTGCAGCCGGCGCACCGCGCTGATCCTGGCAGGAGCCAGGAGCCAGGTGCTTTTCCTGGTCTCCCATGGGGTGCAGGGCCCAAGCACCTGGGCCATCCTCCACTGCACTCCCTGGCCATAGCAGAGAGCTGGCCTGGAAGAGGGGCAACCGGGACAGAATCCGGCGCCCCAACCGGGACTAGAACCCGGTGTGCCGGCGCCGCAAGGTGGAGGATTAGCCTATTGAGCCACGGCGCCGGCCTATCATGTTTATTTTTAAAGAATTGTTTATTTGAATGTCAGTGACAGACATAGAGAGGTCTTTCCTCAGGTGCATAAGCAGAAAGCTGGATTGGAAGCACATGGAATGGGGGTGTCCCAGTCACTGAGACAGAACACTCTCCTCTATAATACTCAAACATAACAAACACATAGTTGCTGAGTAAAGGCATGTTTTTGAGTAATCTTGTTTTTTAAATTTTAAAATGCATGTAACTTTGGTCAAGTGTTTACCTTTGGGAACTCATATGGTAGGAATGGTGATTTAAATCTAATATAATATAGTTAATATTTTTCAAAGGTAAATTCTGGATTCCAGAAGAAATTTTTCTTAAGCAACAACTTCCAGTTCAGAGCAACATAATGTAGTTTTGACTATATGTAGAAAGATATTGACTGACTTAGCCATCAGTTATTTCCTTGTGCAACACTCTGCTCTCCTAGCAGCCTTTTGGGTCTAATACTTAACACCAAAAGCCGGGTAATCCTATTTGAGATAACTTGTGTTACGTTCACATTCACCTCAGGTTGCATAAGATCATAGTGCTCTATTAGAAGAAATGGAGAAGGCAAAATCAGATGATTTGAATCCTTTATCATCTTCTCTTCTTTAAGACAGTATTGTGGGCTTGGTGTTGTGGCACATTGATTATTGTGCCTGCGACGCTGGTGTTCCAGATGAGTGCTGGTTTGAATCCCGGCTGCTCCACTTCAGATCCAGCTCTCTGCTGATGTGCCTGGGAAAGCAGTGGAAGATGGCCTAGATGCTTGGGTTCCTGCAAGGCACATGGGAGACCCGAATGGAGTTCCATTCTCTTGTCTTCCATTTGGTCTAGCCATGGCTGTTATATCCATTTTGGGAGTGAACCAGTTCTTGCTCTCACTTTGCCTTTCAAAGAAAGAAAGAAATCTTCAAAAAAAAAAAAAAAAAAAAAAAGATACTAAAAACCATATTAGTTTTTAGAGCCATAGCCGTGGTATTGTAAAAATTAACTGAAAGTATTTGTTTAATCGATTTCTCCTTTTAAAAGTTCTTCAGAAAGGGATCTTAGGTTCAGGGTTGTGACAGGATGGATGAAGCTGCTGCTTGCAATGCCAACATCCAATATCCAAGTGCTGGGAATCTGGGCTGCTCCACTTCTGATCCAGCTTCCTGCTGGGAACCTGCCATCCACATGGAAGACCAGGATAGAGTTCTTGGCTCCGGGCTTCAGCCTGGCCCAGCCCTGGCTTTGCAGTGGCCATTTGAGGGAGTGAAATAGCAGATGGATGATCTCTCTGTTGATCTGCCTTTCAAATGAACAAAAAATTTTTTAAAGGGATCTTAATAAAATTGCCTTACATATAAAAAAATTAAGATAAAGTATCTTTGGGGCTGGTGTTTATAGTGGTTAAACTGCTGGTTGTGATGCTTACATACCATATTAGAGTGCCAAGGTTTGAGTCCCAGTTTCATCTCAGTTCCAGCTTCCTGCTCATATAATCCCTGGGAGGTGGCAGGTGTTGGCTCAAGTAATTGAATCCCTGCCATCCATGTGGGAGATCTGCATTCAGTTACTGACTCTCTGCTTCAGCCTAGCTTTGGTTATTGTGGGCATTTGTTGAGTGAGAGCAGAGGAACTCTGTCTGTCTCTTGAATAAATAAGAATTAAAAAGTACATATTCTGGAGCTGGTGCTTTGGCATAGTAGGTTAAGCATTCGCCTGTGGTGCTGGCATTCTGTGTGGGTGCTGGTTCAAGTCCTGGCTGCTCCTCTTCCAATCCAGCTCTCTGCTATGGCCTGGGAAAGCAGTAGAATATGGCCCAAGTGCTTGGGCCCCTGTAGCCGCATGGGAGACCCGGAGGACGTTCCTGGCTCCTGGCTTTGTATCAGTTCAGCTCTGGCCATTGCAGCCATTTGAAGAGTGAACCAGTGGATAGAAGACCTTTCTCTCTGTCTCTCCCTCTCTTTCTCTGTGTCACTCTAGCTCTCAAATAAAATTTTTTTAAAAATAGTATATAATCTGATGGTACTTTTCTCTAAGAAATTTATGGTTGTATAAATAGAGTATATAGGGCCCCTGCCTTGTGGCAAAGTGGATTAAGTCATCACCTGCAATGCCAGCATCCCATGTGCCAGTTCATGTCCTGGCTGCCCCACTTCTGATCCAACTCTCTGATACTGGCCTGGGAAAGCAGCAGAGGATGGCCCAAGTACTTGGGCCCCTACTATTCACGTGGGAGACCTGGAAGAAGCTCCTGGCTTCAGCCCAGCCCAAGCTGTTGGGACCATTTCAGGGAGTGAACCAGCAGATGATGAAAGACCCTCCCTCTCTTTGTAGCTTAGCTTTTCAAATAAATTAAAAAAATAATAATAAAATAAAAAATAAGTAGAATATACTATGATCTTTTTTTTTTTTTAAGGTTTATTTATTGGGGTTGGAACTGTGGCATAGTGAGTTAAAGTCACTGCCTGCAGTGCTGGCATCCTGTATGGGTGCTGGTTCGAATCTTAGCTGCTATTCCTCCTCCTCCTCTTCTTCTTCCTTCTCCCCTTCCTTCCCTTCGTCCTCTTCCTCTCCCTCCTCCTCTTTTTTTTTTAGAAAGATTTATTTTTTTTATTTGAAAGTCAGAGTTAAACAGAGAAGAAGGAGAGGCAGAGAGAGAGAGACGTCTTCCATCCTCTGGTTCACTCCCCAATTGGCTGCAATGGCCGGGGAGCTGTGCCTATCTGTAGCTAGGAGCCAGGAGCTTCCTCTGGGTCTTGCCACGTGGGCCCTGCTCCAGTTTCGATCCAGCTTCCTGCTCATGTACCTGGGAAAGCGGCAGAAGATGGCCCAAGTGCTTGCCCTCTGCACCCACATGGAAGATCTGGTAGAAGCTCCTGGCTCCTTGCTTCAGCCTGGCCCAGCCCTGGCTCTTGCAGTCATTTGAGGGAATGAACCAGTGGATAGAAGACCGGCCGGCGCCGTGGCTCACTAGGCTAATCCTCCGCCTTGCGGCGCCGGCACACCGGGTTCTAGTCCCAGTTGGGGCGCCCGATTCTGTCCCGGTTGCCCCTCTTCCAGGCCAGCTCTCTGCTGTGGCCAGGGAGTGCAGTGGAGGATGGCCCAGGTGCTTGGGCCCTGCACCCCATGGGAGACCAGGAAAAGCACCTGGCTCCTGGCTCCTGCCATCGGATCAGCGCGGTGCGCCGGCCGCGGCAGCCATTGGAGGGTGAACCAACGGCAAAAGGAAGACCTTTCTCTCTGTCTCTCTCTCTCTCACTGTCCACTCTGCCTGTCAAAAAAAGAAAAAAAAAGACCTCTCTCTGTCTCCATCTTCCTTCCCCCCACCCAACTTTACCTTTCAGATAAATAAAATAATAAATAATTTCTTAAAAACATTTATTTATTTGAAAGAATGCGAGACAGAGATAGATCTTCTGTCTGTTGATTTACTCCCCAAAGGGCCACAAGGGCTAGTCCTGGGCTGGGGGAAAGGCCAGGTGCCAGGAGCTTCTTCCAGATTCCCATGTTGGTGCAGGTGTCTAAGTACCTGGGCTGTCTCTACTGCTTTCCCAGGCATGTGAGCAGGAGGCTGGATCAGAAGTTCAGCACCCGAGAAAAATCTGGTTCCCATGTGGGATGTCAGCATTGCAGGCGGTGGCTTAACCTGCTACCCCACACTGCTGGCCCCACTAGGATCTTATAAACTCCTCAATCATTAATATTTCACTCAATATTGAGAGTTACTTTCTTTGCCCTGACAATTTTCCCATCTGGTCTTAAAGGCCCCCAAGCAATTATGTTTTTTATGATTCTCCTATTTTCCATTTCTTTTGCCTTATCCACTTTATCTACACTTGTTGTAGTGGAGAATTCAGTTCTTTTTTAGAGTGTTGTTTTTGATTGGAGATAGACAGGTGTCTCAATATTAAGAGCTAATATCTCATGCCTGAATTCATGCGGGTTTCTTTACTGCAACTTAGATCTTTCCTTGTTAGATTTTTGAAGAGCTTTTCTTATTTCCAAAGTCAGGAATAAGAAAGTCTCAATGAACACGATGGTTGATTGTACCTTACCTCAAATGTGATTATCAAGTTTACAAAGGAACAGATTACTGGAGTGAAATGGTCACGGAAACGACCTGAATGAATGCTGCTATCTTGAATTCAAGGGGTGAATCTTGGGGTCATCGAGGAATGTTTAGTAACTTGTCTCCATGTCACTCTGATGCCTCAGTTCTGTACCTCTTGTACCTGATTTCCATCTGTTGAGGCAAGGAAATATTGCGAGTCTTTTGCCTGTCAGTTTTTATAAACTTTTTTTTTTTTTTTTTTTTTTGACAGGCAGAGTGGACAGTGAGAGAGAGAGACAGAGAGAAAGGTCTTCCTTTGCCATTGGTTCACCCTCCAATGGCCGCCGCGGCCGGCGCACCGCGCTGATCCGATGGCAGGAGCCAGGAGCCAGGAGCCAGGTGCTTTTCCTGGTCTCCCATGGGGTGCAGGGCCCAAGCACCTGGGCCATCCTCCACTGCACTCCCTGGCCACAGCAGAGAGCTGGCCTGGAAGAGGGGCAACCGGGACAGAATCGGGCGCCCCGACCGGGACTAGAACCCTGTATGCCGGCGCCGCTAGGCGGAGGATTAGCCTAGTGAGCCGCGGCGCCGGCCAAAATTTTTTTTTTTTTTTTTTTTTTTTTGGCAGGCAGAGTGGATAGTGAGAGAGAGAGACAGAGAGAAAGCTCTTCCTTTGCCGTTGGTTCACCCTCCAATGGCCGCCGTGGCCAGCGCGCTGCGGCTGGCGCACCGCGCTGATCCGATGGCAGGAGCCAGGTGCTTATCCTGGTCTCCCATGGGGTGCAGGGCCCAAGCACTTGGGCCATCCTCCACTGCACTCCCTGGCCACAGCAGAGAGCTGGCCTGGAAGAGGGGCAACCGGGACAGAATCCGGCGCCCTGACCGGGACTAGAACCCGGTGTGCCGGCGCCGCAAGGCGGAGGATTAGCCTAGTGAGCTGCGGCGCCGGCAAAATGTTTTTTTAAAGATTAATTTTATTTATTTGAAAGGGAGAGTTACATAGAGAGATCGATCTTCCATCCACTGGTTCACTCCCCAGATGACTGAAGCAGCCAGGGCTGTGCCAGGCCTAAGCCAGGAACAAAGAGCTTTTTCCAGGTCTCCCATGTGGGTGCAAGGGTACAAGGACTTGGACCATCCTCTGCTGCTTTCCCAGGCACATTAGCAGGGAGCTAGATTGGAAGTGCAGCAGGCTGGACCCGAACCAGCACTCATATGGGATGCAGCACTTCAGGTGGCAGCCTAACTGGTTACACCACAGCATTGATGTCAAATGGAGGATCTTTTTTTTTTTTTTTTTTTTTTTTTGACAGGCCGAGTGGACAGTGAGAGAGAGAGACAGAGAGAAAGGTCTTCCTTTTCTGTTCGCTCACCCCCCAATGGCCGCTGCGGCTGGTGCGCTGCAGCCGGCGCACCGTGATGATCCAAAGCCAGGAGCCAGGTGCTTCTCCTGGTCTCCCATGGGGTGCAGGGCCCAAGCACTTGGACCATCCTCCACTGCACTCCCTGGCCACAGCAGAGAGCTGGCCTGGAAGAGGGGCAACCGGGACAGAATCTGGCGCCCCGACCGGGACTAGAACCCGGTGTGCTGGCGCCGCAAGGCGGAGGATTAGCCTAGTGAGCTGTGGCGCCAGCCAGATGGAGGATCTTTGTCTCTTCCCTCTCTGCCACTCTACCTTTCAAACACATACATACATATTTTAAAAGAATTACATTAGGGGCTAGTAGGTTAAGCTGCTACCTGTGACATCAGCATCACATATAAGAAAACTGACTGTGGCCGGCGCCGCGGCTCACTAGGCTAATCCTCCGCCTAGCGGCGCTGGCACACCGGGTTCTAGTCCCGGTTGGGGCGCCGGATTCTGTCCCGGTTGCCCCTCTTCCAGGCCAGCTCTCTGTTGTGGCCGGGGAGTGCAGTGGAGGATGGCTCAAGTGCTTGGGCCCTGCATCCCATGGGAGACCAGGATAAGTACCTGGCTCCTGCCATCGGATCAGCGCGGTGCGCCGGCCGCAGTGTGCCGGTCGCGGCGGCCATTGGAGGGTGAACCAACAGCAAAAGGAAGACCTTTCTCTCTGTCTCTCTCTCTCACTGTCCACTCTGCCTGTCAAAAAAAAAAAAAAAAAAAGAAAAAAGAAAACTGACTGTTCTACTTCTGATCCAGCTCCCTGCTAATGTACTTGGGAAACCAGCAGGAGATGGCCCCAAGTACTTGTGCTGCTGCCAATCCATGTGGGAAACCTGGATGGAATTCTAGGCTCCAGTTACAACCAGTGTATGGAAGATCTCAATCTGTGTCTCTCTGTGTAACTCTGCTTTTCAAATAAATGAATAAACCTTAAAAACAAAAAAAAAGGAAAGGGACAGAGGTAGGTGTTTGCTGCAACAGTTGCTTGAGGTGGCTGCATCCCATGTTAGAACGTGTGATTTCTGGCTCCTTCAAATCCAGCTTCCTGGGGCTGGCGCTGTGGTGCAGTGGGTTAATGCCCTGGCCTGAAGTGCTGGCATCTCATATGGGCACCGGTTCACATTCTGGCTGCTTCACTTCCGATCCAGCTCTCTGCTATGGCCTGGGAAAGCAGTAGAAGATGGCCCAAGTCCTTGGGCCCCTGCACCTGTGTGGGAGACTCAGAAGAAGTTCCTGGCTCCTGGCTTTGGATCGTTGCGGCCAGTTGGGGAGTGAACCATCGGATGGAAGACCCCTCTCAAGTGTGTGCGCGCTTTCTCTCTCTCTGCTTCTCCTCCTCTCTCTCTGAAACTCTTCCTTTCAAATAAATAAATAAATCTTAAAAAAAAAAATCCAGCTTCCTGCTGATGTACATTCTAGGAGGCAGCAGATAATGGCTTTGGTATTCGGATTCCTGCCACTCACATGGGAGACTCTGGCCCAGCCTTGCCTGCTGGGGTCCTTTTGAGCAGTGAAGCAGCAGATGGAAGGTCTCTGCATCTCTGCTGCTATGCCTTTCAAATAGATGAAAGAAAAGAGATCTCCCTCCTTGCGTTCACTCTCCAAATGTCTGAAACAGGTAGAACTGGGCTAGACCAAAGCTGGTAGCTGAGAATTCAGTTCAGATTTCTCATTTGCTTGGCAGGAACCCAATGACCTGGGCCATTACAACTTCCTTCTATGGCCCGCTTTAGCAGGAAGCTGAAACCAGGAGCCAGAGCTAGGTCTCGAATCCAGGTACTTGGATATGGAACATAGGCATCCCAATCTATGGCTTTAACTGCCAGGCTAAATGCTTGCCCCAGAGGTTTTCCACTTGCTGCTTCACTTCCAAATACCCACCACAGACAGGGCTGGCCAGGCAGGAACCCAGAAGTCAGTCTGGCTGGGCCTCTCCTGTGGATGGCTGGGACCCAAGTACTTGAGCTATCATTTGCTCTTTCCTAGGGAATGCATTAGTCATAAACTGGATTAAAAGTGGTGGAGGTAGGACTTGAATCAGGTGCTCTGATAGGGATGTCAGCATCCCAAGCAGTGTCTTTTTTATTTTTACAGGCTGAGTGGACAGTGAGAGAGTGAGACAGAGAGAAAGGTCTTCCTTTGCCGTTGGTTCACCCTCCAGTGGCCTCTGCGGCCGGCGCACTGCACTGATCCGAAGGCAGGAGCCAGGTGCTTCTCCTGGTCTCCCATGGGGTGCAGGGCCCAAGCACTTGGGCCATCCTTCACTGCACTCCCTGGCCACAGCAGAGAGCTGGCCTGGAAGAGGGGCAACCAGGACAGAATCCAGCACCCCGACCGGGACTGGAACCTGGTGTGCTGGCGCCACTAGGTGGAGGGTTAGCCTATTGAGCCGCCGCGCTGGCCTAAGCAGTGTCTTAATGGCTGCAGCAAACAGCTGCTCCTGGTTTTTGACTTCAATTTCATTTGACTAATATTCTCTTTAATCTGATGGTTAAAGCGGAGAGTGGCAAGGCAAGCATGTAAAAGAGAAATGCTTAAGGCATGGTGTAGTGGAGAGTATGTACTTTGGAGCAAGCTGTCCTCTTCTGTTACTAGCTAAAAGAAAGACTTCATTCAAATATTTTAATTTCACTAAGGTAATAATCATCTCTAGAAGACAGTGTAGATTAGGTAAAGCTTTTAAATATTTGGTGTATTAAATGTTCAATGAATATAGATCTTTTATTTTTCCTGAATACTACTTTAGGGAATATGGTTTTTTTTCAGGGCATCACAACTTGGATAACAAATCCCAAGAAGTCTTTTTAAATCCTATTTTCAGTTCGTACAATTGAACACCTTTGGGACTGGCATTGTGGCATAATGGTAAAGCGGATTCCTGAAATGCCACCATCCCATATGGGCATCAGTTCGGGTCCCAGCTGCTCCACTTCCAATTCAGCTCCCTGCTAATGTGCCTGGGAAAGCAGCAGATGATGGCCCAAGTGCTTGGGCCCCTGTACTCATGTGAGAGACCCAGAAGAAGCTCCTACCTCCTGGCCCAGCCCAGCCCAGCCCCAGTTGTTATGTCCATTTGAGGAGTGAACTGGCTGATGGTTCTCTTTCTGTATTTCCCTCTCTTTCTCTGTAACTCTGCCTTTTAAATAAATAAATCTTAAAATAAAATTAAGTACCTTTGGGTTTGGGTGATTATGGCTTAGCTGAAAGGAATAGAGTTTCTGTATACAGTTCTTAATTTTTCAAGGCTCTGGTGGAAATAATCTATTGGTTTGAGAACATTTCTGGTATCTCCAACTATTAATCTAGACAACTGCCATATATGGAGGCAAATATTACAGCAAACCTAGAGTATTACCTTCCTCTGTTATGATGGAGAGTTAATTCATGGCTAATGGTAATCACTACTGACACTTAACTTGTATCTGTAGTTTGTTTCCTTCCTTTCTTCCTTTCTCTCTCTCTCTCTCTCTCTCTCAAGATTTATGTGTTTATTTGAAAGCTGGAATTACAGAGAGGCAGAGAGAGAAAGAGGGGTCTTCCATCTGCTAGTTCACTCCCCATATTGCTGCAGTGGCTGAAGCTGAGCTGATCTGAAGCCAGGAGCCAGGTTCTTCTGGGTCTCCCATGTGGGTGCAGGGACCCAAGCACTTGGGCCATCTTCTGCTTTTCCGGGCACATTAGCAGGGAACTGGATTGGAATTGGAGCAGCTGGGACTTGAACCCATGCACATATGGGATGCTGGCACTGCAGGTGGGTGCTTTACTGCTAGCCACAGTGCCATTCCCTTAACTTGTGCCTAAGTGCTTACAGATACAAGCCTACTTGTAGGGGGTACATTCCGAGACACTCAATGGATATTTGAAAACCAGGGTAGTGCCAAATCCTATGTATACTGTTTTTTTCTGCTGTCATCCAGTGTTACTACATAGTACCAGAATTAGTCTGTCCTCAATGTTTTATGCCTTACTGCCTCCTTTGCATTACTTCTCTTGCTTATTTAGTAAAATAAGGGTTACTTGAATACATGCACTGTGATACTGCGATATGACTACTAAGTAACAGACAGGTAGCGTATACAGCATGGATATACTGGACAAAAGAACAGTGTAGGATTTAATCCCACTACTCAGAACAGCATGTGATTTAAAACTTAGATTATTTATTTCTGGAGTTTTCGATTTAATGTTTTGAAACATGGTTGAGTGTAGTTAACTAAAACCATGAAAGCAAAACTATACATAAGGGGGAGTACTGTAAATGGAGTTATATGGCCTGTTGTCACTGGCTTCCTTTACTTAACATATTTTCAGGGTTCATTTATGTTGTAAAGTGTGTCAGTATTTCATTCCTTTTTTGGGTAGGAGTACATAATCTATTGTATAGATATACCATATTTTGTTTTTTATTCAGAAATTTGTGGACATTTAGATTGTTTCAACCTTTCGGTTTTTTTTTTTTTTTTTTTTTTTTTTGGACAGGCAGAGTGGACAGAGAGAGAGAGACAGAGAGAAAGGTCTTCCTTTTGCCATTGGTTCACCCTCCAATGGCCGCCGCGCTGCGGCCGGCGTACCACGCTGATCCAAAGGCAGGAGCCAGGTCCTTTTCCTGGTCTCCCATGTGGATGCAGGGCCCAAGCACTTGGGCCATCCTCCACTGCACTCCCGGGCCACAGCAGAGAGCTGGCCTGGAAGAGGGGTAACCGGGACAGAATCCGATGCCCCGACCGGGACTAGAACCTGGTGTGCCGGCGCCGCAAGGCGGAGGATTAGCCTAGTGAGCCGTGGTGCCAGCTAACTTTTTGGTTATCATGAATAATGTTTCTGTGAACATTTGTGGACAGGTTTACGTATAGAGGTAATACTTGCAATTTTTTTTTTTTTTTAAGATTTATTTATTTGAAAGAGGGAGAAAGAGACAGATCTTCCACCTGCTGGTTCACCCCCAACATGGCCACAACTGCCAGAACTGGGCCATACCAAAGCCAAGAGCCAAGTGCCTCTTCCAGGTCTCCCACATGGATGCCATCCTCCACTGCTTTCCCAGGCACACTAGCAGGGAGCTGGATTGGAAGTAGAGTAGCCGCGACTGGAATCTGTGCCTATGTGGGATGCTGCTTAACCTGCCACACCACAATGCTGGCCCTGCAGTTCTCTCATTTATCTAGCAAAAGAGTTATTGGATCATATGGTAACTCTGTGTTTAACTTTGTGAGGAATTGTTCAAATTGGCTGTATCATCTTTCATTGGAATATAGGGGTTTTTAAGAAATAATTTTTTGTTCATTATATTTGGAAGGCCTCCAGAGAGACAAAGAACAAGATCTTCCATCTTCTGGTTCACTCCTCAAACATGACAGGTCAGGCGTGGCCAGGCCAAAGCCAAGAGGCCAGAACTTAATCCAGGTCTCCCAGGGTGGTAGGGACTCAAGCACTTGAGTCATCTTTAGCCTCTCAGGGTGCACAATAGCACGGAGCAGGAATTGGGAGCTAGGACTTCCATCCAGACGTTCTGATAGGGGATGTGGGTGCCCCAAGCAACATCTCAACCACTATACCAAACACCTCCCCCAGGAATGCAGTTCTTCCACATGCTCTCCAATACCTGTTATTATCTGTCTTTCATATTGTAGTTGTCTTAATGGATGTGAAGTGGGATTTTTTTTTTTTAAGAGAGGCAAACGGATCTGTATCTGTTAGTTCATTCTCCAAATGCCTGCAACAGCTGTGGCATGGCTAGGCTGGAGCCAAGAGTCAGAAATTCACTCTGAGTCTCCCATTTAGGTAGTGGGTACCCAATTGAGCTGTCACTTGCTGTTTCCTGGAAGGCACATTAGCAGGAAACTGGAATGGGAAGTGGAGCCAGAACTTGAATCCAGGTACTCTAGGATGCTGGTGTCCCAAGCAGCATTTCAACTGCTGCACCAAAAATCCACCCCAGTCTTTTTGTTTCGATTTGTATTTCCATGATGAGTAATGATACTGAGACTCTTCTCATGCTTGTTGGTTCTTGGTGTATCTTCTTAGGAAAAATACCTATCCAAATCATTTGCCCATTTAAAAAATGTATTTATTTGGAATCAGAAAGAGAGAGCTCCCAGAAAGAGAGAGCTCCCAATTCTGTTTCTTTTTTTTTTTTTTTTTTGGACAGGCAGAGTGGACAGTGAGAGAGAGAGAAAGGTCTTCCTTTTTGCCGTTGGTTCACCCTCCAATGGCTGCCGCAGCTGGTGCGCTGCAGCCGACGCTGATCCGATGGCAGGAGCCAGGTACTTATCCTGGTCTCCCATGGTGCAGGGCCCAAGCACTTGGGCCATCCTCCACTGCCTTCCTGGGCCACAGCAGAGGGCTGGCCTGGAAGAGGGGCAACTGGGACAGAATCCGGCGCCCCGACCGGGACTAGAACCCGGTGTGCCAGCACCGCAAGGCGGAGGATTAGCTTAGTGAGCCGCGGCGCAGGCCCCAATTCTGTTTCATTTCTCAAGTGCCTACAACTTCTAGGGCTGGGCCAGGGAACTCAATCCAGATCTCCCACATGGGTAGTAGCAACCTAGTTATTTGAGCTATTAGCGGCAAACTAGAGCCAAGAACCAGAGCTTTAAAAAATAAAAACAAACAAACAAAAAACACTGGAGCTGAGTATTGGAAACTGTAATGGCTGGAGCTGGGCTGATTCAGAGCCAGAAGCAGGAGGAGCTTCTTCCAGGTCTCCCACATGGGTACAGGTGCCCAAGCACTTGGGCCATTTTCCACTGCTTCCCCAGGCCATCAGCAGGGAGCTGGATGGGAAGCAGAGCAGCCTGAACTCAAACCAATTACCATAAGTGATGCTGGCAGAGCAGGTGGATGCTTAACCTACTAAGTCACAGCACCAGCCCCAGAAACATTTTCTTTTTCTTTTTTGAAAAACATGTAAAGACACTTTTCCCTGCCCTGCCCTTTTTCTTTTTCTTTTCCCTTTCCTTTTCTTAATAATTATTTGAAAATCTTACACACAGAGAGAAGGAGAGGCAGAAAGAGAGAGAGAGAGAATCTTCCATCTGCTGGTTCACTCCCCAACTGGCCACTGTGGTTGGAGCTGTGCCCATGTGGGATGCCAGCACTGCAGGTGGTGGCTTTACTGGTTAAGCCACAGCGCCAGCCCCAGAAACTTTAAAAAAAAAATTATTTGGGGGTCCCACACTGTGGTTTAGCAGATAAAGCCTTCGCCTGCAGTGCCAGCATCCCATTTGGGTGCCTGTTCAAGACTCAGCTGCTCCACTTTGGATCCAGCTCTCTGCTATGACCTGGGAAAGCAGTGGAGGATGGCCCAAGTCCTTGGGCCTCTGTACCCACATGCACGTGCGAAGACCAAGAGGAAGCTCCTGGCTCCAGTGCATCTCCGGCCGTTGCGGTCAACTGGGGAGTGAACCACCAGATGGAAGACCACTCTGTCTTTGTCTCTCCTTCTCTCTTTGTGTAACTCTTTCAAATAAATCTTAAAAAAAAAAAAGGCTCAAGTGCTTGGGCCCTGGCACCCATGTGGGAGATTTGAAAGACGCTCCTCTTGGCTCCTGGCTTTGGATCAGCCCAGGTCTGGCCGTTGCGATCATTTGGGGAGTGAACCAGCAGATAAAAGATCTCTCTCTGTTTCTGCCTCTAACTCTGCCTTCCAAATAAATTAATTAATTTAAGAAAATTTGAGAGACAGAGAGAAAGCTCCAACTATTGGTTCACTCCTCAAATGCCCACAGTTGTGTATTGGACCCAGGCCAGAGCCAAGAGCCTGGAATACAGTCCAGGTACTTTTGTGGGTGGCAGGAACCCAATTATTGGAGTGATAATTGTTGTGTCCCTAGATCTGCATTACTGGAAAGCTGAAGTCAGGTGATACAGCTCAGAATCCAGCCCATGCACTCCAAAGTGTCACGTGGGTGTCTTTACCACCAGGCTGAATGCTTGTTCCTAGAAATTGTTTTTTATTTTTAAAGATTTATTTTAAAGGGAAGGAGGGAGAGAGAAAGTGAGAGAAATAGATCTTCTGTCCTCCAGTTTAGTACCCAGAAGGCCACAGTGGCCAGGGTAGAGCCAGGCTGAAGCCAGGAACCAGGAGCTTCAGATTGGTCTCCTACATGGGTGCAAGTGCCTAGACATTAGGGCCATCTTTCACTGCTTTTCCAGGCCATTAGCAGAGGTAGCTGGGTTGAAAATGGCGCAGCTGGCACATGAACCAGCACTCATATGGGATGCCAGCATTGCAGGTGGCGGGTTTACCCTTTACATCACAATGCTGACCCCCCAAAACTTAATTTTGATGCAGCCTAGTTTGTCTTTGCTTGTGTTTTTGTGTTATAACTAAGAGATCAATGTCTATTTTGTGTTATAGCTAAAAGACCAAGTCTAATCTAGAGTTGCAAAGATTAACTCATGCAAAGTCAAACTGCAGATAAGAGCAGAATATTACTGTATATTGTTTTATAGACTGACAAAAGTTGACCAATATTTAAGTGTAGTTAGATATATTTAGTGGACTTATGAGCATGCTCTTTGAATGGTGGTTAAAAAACAGTTGGGGCCGCCACTGTGGAATAGTGGAGAAAGCTGCCGCCTGTAGTGCCGTCATCCCATATGGGCGCCAGTTCGAGTCCAGGTTGCTGCACTTCAGTCCATCTCTCTGCTATGGCCCGGGAAAGCAGTAGAAGATGGTCCAAGTCCTTGGGCTCCTGTACCCACGTAGGAGACCCCAAAGAAACTCCTGGCTCCTGGCTTCAGATTGGCACAGCTCTGGCAGTTGTGGCCATCTGGGGGAGTGAACCAGTGGATGAAAGACCTCTTCTCTCTCTGTCTCTGCCTCTCTCTAACTGCCTTTCAATAAATAGATAAATTAATCTTAAAAAAAAAAAAAAAAAGACAATCTTCTTTCTTCTCTCCCTCCATCAACTGAGCTGGTGAGCCTCAGTTTAAAATTTACAGTTCTCATAGTTCTCTTATGGAAATGTGATACATGAGAGAAAAATAATATTTTCCTTACTGCATTTATCACATATATCATATTTTTAATCAAATTATTGTCATATTTTCCCTTATCTGCTAAAATGATAGCAGAATCTAGATCTGGAGACATCTCTTGAGCTTCTGTTAAGTGCAACTTACTGTGGCTGAGATGTTACAACATCAGCCACTTGATACTCGGTGTCATTGTGGGATTTTAGGGTTTTCCTTTGTAGTTTGCAAATTATTAAAAAATTATTTTTTGAAAGATATGGCAGAGACAGATCTTCCATCCACTGGTTCACTCCCCAAAAGCGTGAGATAGCTGAGCTGGACCTGACAGAAGCCAGGAGCTGGAAAATCATTCTAGTTTTCCTACATGGGTGGCATGTAGGATTACTTGAGTCATCATTTGCTGCCTACCAGGGTGCACATTAGCAGGACGCTGGAATTGGAAGCAGAGCTAGCACTTGAATCCAGGCACTCTACAATGACGTGTGGGCATCTTAACCACAGTGCTAAACAGTCACCCCAGTTTGTAAATTACTGAGGGCATTATGCCAGTGTCCAGTACTACCTAGTTCATGTTTAGCTCAGAATTTTCTGAAAGTTGAAGTTAATTCTGTATTGTTAAGGAATACTTTTCTTTGCATATTAATAACTGTGAGTAGAATATATTTTTCTTTTTCTATATTCTGCAGACTCTAAAAGCTTTAATATATAAGAAAAACAAGAGCTTTGTGAGAGATGGTGATGAAGGCAGTGTAACTATGATTTGAGTTTCAGAAGTCCAAATGAAGCAGGCTTTTGGGGTGATATATTAAAAGAAGATATCAATTGACAAGTAAGAAAGTCCATTCTCTCTTCTTATTCCTTCTTACTGTTTGCAAAGAATTTAGTTCTTCAGGGGCCAGTGCTGTGGCATAGTGGGTAAAGCCACCTCTGCAGTCCTAGCATCCCATATGGACACCGGTTCAAGTCCTGACTACTCCACTTACGATCCAGCTCTCTGCTATGGCTTGGGAAAGCAGTAGAAGATGGCCCAAGTCCTTGGGTCCCTGCACTCGTATGGGAGACCCGGAGGATGCTCCTGGCTCCTGGCTTCGGATTGGTACAGCTCTGGCCGTTGCAGCAAACTGGGGAGTGAACCAGCAGATGGAAGACCTCTCTCTCTCTCTTTCTCTTTCTCTCTCTGCCTCTTTCTCTGTGTAACTCTGACTTTCAAATAAAATTAATAAATCTTAAAAAAAAAAGAATCTAGTTCTTCAGCTAAAGATGTTACAGTAAATTCCCTTTTTTTTTTTTTTTTGGACAGGCAGAGTTAGGGAGAGAGAGAGTTATAGACAGTGAGAGAGAGACAGAGAGAAAGGTCTCCCTTCTGTTGGTTCACTCCCCTAATGGTTGCTATGGCTGGTGCTGTGCCAATCCGAAGCCAGGAGCCACGTGCTTCCTCCCGGTCTCCCATGCGGGTACAGGAACCCAAGCACTTGGGCCATCCTCCACTGCCTTCCTGGGCCACAGCAGAGAGCTGGACTGGAAGAGGAGCAACTGGGACTAGTGCCTGGCACCCCAACCAGGACTAGAACCTGGGGTACTGGCACTGCAGGCAGAGTATTAGCCAATTGAGCTATGGCGCCGGCCTATCATAGTAAATTCTTTAGTCAGTGGTGGGGCATTTGGTGCAGTGGTTAAGAGATTGCTTGAGATATCTGCATCATATATTTGAGTACCTAGTTCAAGTTGTGGCCATTCCTCTTTGAGTTTAGCTTCCCTCAAATGTGTGTATCAGTAAGTAGCAAATGTTGGGTCAAGTAGTAGGGCCCCTGGCTGGGTGACCTGGTTTGTGTTCCTGACTCCTGGTTTGGGCCTGGCACTGTCCAGGTTGTTATGAGCATTTGGGGAATGCTGATAGAAGATCTCTCTCCATCTGTCTCTACCTTTCAAATAAAAATGAAAATGTTTTTAAAAAACTTAAAAAAAAATCCTCCAACAATAGAAAGCAATTACCACTGCCCTCCCTCCTCTTTGGTTTATTTTGATTTCTTCCCCATCACTTTCTAACCTTTTATCAGCATTTTTGGGAAATGAAAAGTCTTTATAAGATTATTGGAGGGCTGGGGCTGTGGCACAGTAGGTTAATCCCCCGCCTGCAGTGCTGGCATCCCATATGGGTGCCAGTTCTAGTCTCAGCTGCTCCTCTTCCAGTCCAGCTCTCTGCTGTGGCCTGGGAAAGCAGTAGAAGATGGCCCAAGCACTTGGGCCCCCACACCCTTGTGGGAGACCCAGAGGAGGCTCTTGTCTCCTGGTTTTGGATTGGCCCAGCTCCAACCATTGTGGCCATTTGGGTAGTAAACGAGTGGATAGAAGACATTTCTCTCTGTCTCTTCCTCTCACTGTCTGTAACTCTTACCTGTCAAATAAAATCTTTAAAAAAAAAAAAAAAAAGATGATTGGAAACAATTGTGCTATAACAGAAAAGGAAAATTAATCAGGGGATCAGTCTCAAATATGTCTAGCATCTGGCTTTGTCTGGAATGACATAGATATGTGTGTTAAATGATACATTGGTCAGTAAGGTGCTGTAATGCAAAGAGGAGAGAGTGTTCTAGCTATGTGGAATAATCAACTGTACTTAGGGCCTAAGCCATTTTAAAACTTATTTTACTTTGTGATAAAAAGTACATAGCAAAGATATAAACTATTTTTAAAGAGTGTGCATATACTGTCAGGATGGCTTTGCCATGAAACCTTTCTGAGATTTGTGTTAGGTGTAGATGTTGTTAGTTGATAGGGCTAAATCATATACTGCCTGTGGGACAGCTTCAGGAAAATACCTTTAATGAGCATATCTACTGTCTTACCAGTATTGGTTAAAGAAAAGGAGCTTAGCAGGCAGTAGGTCTTCATTTTTTTGTAATTTGGAATATGCTTTGGTATTGATTTTATGATTTCCTGTCTGAGATGTTGGCTCTGGAAACTAAACAGTTAAAGCATGATTTGAGAGGAAACTAGCTCTCATGAATGAAGGCAAAGTTTGGCACTAGGCCAGAATAAAGGGGGGGCTAGTTAGGGTGGGGAGGCTAACTGACTTTTGTACCACAAAGGACTTTTAAAAATTAAGAGATAATTCCATATCCTGAGGTTATAAACCGGCTACAACTGGTTTTTCTCTCCCCCCTCCTGCCCCCGCTAGGCATCATGGGTAAAAGTAAGCATCCCCCTGTTTCTTTTGTTTAATATAACAGTACGCCGTGTGATTGGCAGGGCAGTGCCCACTTGGAGACCGGGTTTGTGCAGGTCTCTGAAGGGGGATGGCACGCATGGGGCCACCCCTGTGCTACAGAAGGAGCTTCTTTTAAGATAGAAAAGAAAAAGGAACATCCCCCCCCTCCCGCCCTCATGGGAAAAAAAATACCCTAAACCCATCTCTTATTCCTTTTTTTCTTCTTTTTTCTGTTTCCCCCTTTCTTGTCTCCAATTTTCCTGGCAACTAGAGGAGGGAGCAGAAAAATGTATACCTGTAAGTACTTTTAACTGCCTTCTTCTCCCCTCCCCCCTTTTTTCTTTTTCTGAAAGTAGAAACTCAGAATTGCTCTCAGTTTCTTTGTGGTGTAGAAAGTGACATGCTAAGGTTTCTGCTGGGATTGAAGTAAGAAACACTTGCTTTTTAAAATTTTATCTGAATAATTGTTTCTCATATAAATCTTGCGATTGATCCTGTTTCCCTCTGCCTCACCCATTTGTTATAATGATAAGGGTCTTTGGCTTCTTAGCCCTTGAATTAAAGCTATAAGAAGAGTGCAGTACTAAGATTTTCTCTTTCTCTTTCTGTCTTTTAAAAATTTCTTTTGTCTGTAGCAGTGATGATTTTAGTTCCCTCCCACTTACCCTCACTACCCCCCTTCTTTCCATGTCAGCTCCAACCCTGCTCTGTGAATGGAATCAACCAGCTGACTGAGTGCTGGCATCATGCCAGGGGCTGCAAAGCAATGAGAATGTGCGCGCGCTCGCGTGTGTAAGTGTATACAGAACACAAAGGGAACGGCCTGCAGTCTAGGAAATCACAGGCTATTATATAAGGAAGTCTGCGTCATCTCTGCTTTCTTGGGGTGGTGGACAAGAGAGGGGAGAGGCTTAGAGAAAAAATCTTTTGATACACATATACACACCCACTTTTTTTGTTGCCATCTTAGGAAGAAAATCAGATAGGTATTTGTGCTGTGGCAGGTAACAGAGCTTCTATGTGTAGGTACTGGTTACTGCTATCTTAGTGGAAGTAGTAACACTTGGGAGGTGAAGCAGTTTGTTCTAGGTCTCTGCTTTCTGTCCTCATTCAGAGATGTATGCACTTGAGGAAGACTGACTAGAAGAGAAATGCCTCCTGGACTTGATGGTTGTTAATTTGTTGATAATTCTGTGAGGGCATTAGGGGTCTGGTCAAAGTATTTATAAGCATAAAGAATTGCTAGTGGTATAGGGACGGGTAGGTGAAAGGGAGTGCTGTTCAGGAGAACCAAAAATCCAGATAATAGAGCAAATAGTATTTATTAGGCACTTTGAATTCAGTCCTTTTTTCCTTCTGTTTAGTATGTTATAAAATTGCTGTATTCTTCCTCTTCTTGCCATCTGCTGCAGAGTTAGAGTTGTACAAAAGAAAAGTCAACACTTGGAAGGAAGGAAGGATTAGAGATTGTTCTAAGCATGCAGACGTTGCAAGTGTTCCAGTTTTGGGGTTCAGTTTGAATGACTATATCTTTCATGGGCCATTAGGAACTCAACATTGATTTAGAAGTTAGAATTTTGCTGCTCAATTAACTGTGATGCCTTATTTCTTAATTTCACTTTATATGATTCTTAGATATCTGTATGAAGCATCTTTTGTATTAGGTGGAAAGCAGGAGGCTATACTGTTGTAGTAGTTTTTATGTGAGTTTAATGTTACTCCTTCCAGACTGTTCTGACTCAAGGCACTGGTGTGTAACGCTTGGATAAGGAGAGTTTGGAGTGGGAGGGAACTTTTGAACTGGTTTATCCTATAATAAGGGGGTTTGTCAGATTATAGTTTAGAGGAAGTTCAGAACTGTGTCTGTTAAAGCCTACGAGTTTACGTTCTTGCCACATTTTCACAAGCAGCAGTCTTTGGAGATCTATATTTTTTAGTGTACAAGTTTTGATGTGAATATTTGTTTTTGTTTCCTTTGATAGGGGGTAAATATGAGGACAAACTTTAAGGATTGTAGAATGGGACTTAACAGAGTGGCTGGCCTGCTCATTCCTCAGTGTGACCACAATTTTTACCCAACCCCACATAGCTGGAGCCCATTTTTCCAAGTTCCTTTTAGAAATGAATTAAGGGCCAGTGCCGCGGCTCACTAGGCTAATCCTCTGCCTTGCGGCGCTGGCACACCAGGTTCTAGTCCCGGTCGGGGCGCCGGATTCTGTCCCGGTTGCCCCTCTTCCAGGCCAGCTCTCTGCTGTGGCCAGGGAGTGCAGTGGAGGATGGTCCAAGTGCTTGGGCCCTGCACCCCATGGGAGACCAGGATAAGTACCTGGCTCCTGCCATCGGATCAGCACGGTGTGCTGGCCGCAGTGCGCCGGCCACGGCGGCCATTGGAGGGTGAACCAACGGCAAAGGAAGACCTCTCTCTCTCTCTCTCTCTCTCTCACACACACACTGTCCACTCTGCCTGTCAAAGAAATAAGGAAAATGTTTCCTAAACAATTGAATACTGAAAGACAAAATAGCCACAGACCACCCTTGCTCAAACCTAGAGACTAGATAAAGACTTATCCAGAATTATTGTGGTAGTCCGTATTCTTGGAAGTATTAATTACCTTTATGAGTTGATTTTATTTATCTTCTTGTAGTATTGTTTGGTAATATTCATGAGAATCAGCCATATTGTATGTGTGCATGTGCTTGTCATGGTTTACCTGTTACATTAGATTACATTAACTATAAAGGGAAGAGAAGATAAAAGCTTACTTCATTCCTTGCCATCTTCATTCTGTCTGTATGATGCTTGCTTGCTTCCTAGTCTAGTCTGATAGTTTCAAGGAAGGGCTTTTGCATCTTTTTTTTTTTTTTAATTTTTTAAAGACTAATTTATTTGATAGAGTTACAAAGAATGAGATCTTGGGGCAATGCAGGTAAAGCCACCCCCTGCAGCCCTGGCATCCCATGGGGCGTCAGTTCAGGTCCTAGCTGCTCCACTTCTGATCCAGCTCACTGCTCATGTGCCTGGGAAAAGCAGCAGAAGATGGCCCAAGTGCTTGGGCCCCTGCACCCATGTGGGAGACCTGGATAAAGCTACTGGCTCCTGCCTGGCCCTGTCCTGGCTGTTGCAGCCATTTGGGGAGTGAACCAGCGGATAAGGTCTCCCTCCCTCCCTCTCTCCCTCCCCCTTCTCCATAACTTTCAAATAAATCTTTAAAAAGAGAGAGAGATCGTCCATCCACTAGTTTTTTCCCCAAATGGCTGCAATAACTAGGGCTGGGACAAGCCAAAGTCAAGAGCCTGGATCTCATCCAGGTCTCCCAAGTGAGTGGCAGGGTCCCAAGAACTCAGGCCATCTGCCTTTGCTTTCCCAAGCACATCAGCACTGAGCTAGAGTGGAAGTGGAGTAGCTGGTACTCAATCCTGTATGCATATGGGATGCTGGCCATCACAGCTGGCCAACCCCCTGCATCTTTTTTTTTTTTTTTTTTTTTTTTTTTTTTTATTTTTGACAGGCAGAGTGGACAGTGAGAGAGAGAGACAGAGAGAGAGAAAGGTCTTCCTTTGCCGTTGGTTCACCCTCCAATGGCCGCCGCTGCAGCCGGCGCACCGCGCTGATCCGATGGCAGGAGCCAGGATCCAGGTGCTTTTCCTGGTCTCCCATGGGGTGCAGGGCCCAAGCACCTGGGCCATCCTCCACTGCACTCCCTGGCCATAGCAGAGAGCTGGCCTGGAAGAGGGGCAACCGGGACAGAATCCGGCGCCCCAACCGGGACTAGAACCCGGTGTGCTGGCGCCGCAAGGTGGAGGATTAGCCTATTGAGCCACGGCGCCGGCTATGCATCTTTTATTTTTATATTTTCTTTTATTACCTATAACCTGATTGAGAAAAATAATTTTAGTGATTAGGCAGTCATAATCAGAATGGCATAAACCAGCACATTGTATTAATGGATATGTTTTCAACTTTTAATTTTTACTTACTTTTGCTTAACTCTCACAGGCTCTAGGTTCCTGTTTATCTGTAATGTAGTGGTGTTTTGTCTTGTTTTGGATTTTATTATTTATTTTACTTATTTGAAAGAGAAACAGAAAGATATAGCTTCCATCTGTTGGTTCACTTCCCTGATGGCTACAACAGTCAGGGCTGTGCCAGTTGGAGGCCAGGAATCCAGAACTCAGTCCTTATCTCCCATGTAGGTGGCAGGGACAAGTACTTGAATCATCATCTGCTGCCTCCCTGTGTTCTCATTAGTGGGAGGCTGGAACTGGGAGCTGAGCCAGGACTCAAACCCAAGCACTTTACTGTAGGATGTAGGCATCCCACATGACATCGTTATCATTATGCCAGATGTCTGTCCATGCAAAGCAGTTTTTAAGGATGTGCTAAATCTGCCCTTTGGTCATCTCTGTTCCTTTCATTCTGATACCACCAGTTTTAAGTGGTGTTCAACAGATTTATTTTTGTATATCAGAACTTTGGGGCTGATTTTTTTTTTTTTTTATTTAAGATGACAGTAGGAAAGCATTGTTTACCTCTTAACTAGCTTATAGGCAGCAGTCGTCATGACACATTTAAGCTTAGGGGGCTTTATGATCTTTCATACATATCATTAAACAAAGCCAAGGTAACCTAGGCTCTTGATTAAAGGATGTGAGCCAAAGGTTTATGTAGTAAAATGAATTATATATAAAAGACACTTTAAAGCTAGTAAACAATAATGTTCTCTATATTTTTATTTAGTGACACAGAGAGTAAAGGAGAGTCAGAGATCTTCCATCTACTGATTCATCCCCCATAACGGCCACAAAGGCTGAGGCTGGTCTAGGTGAAACCCAGGAGCCCAAAACTCCCATCCAGGGCTCCTGCAGGGGTAGCAGGGGCCCAAACACATGGACCATCTTCTGCTACTTCCCAGATAGATTAGTGCATTAGCAGGTGAGCTGGACCAAAGTGGAGCAGCTGGGACTGAAACTGGCACACTAATATGAGAGGCTGGTATCACAAGGGACAGTTTAACCATCATGCCCCAACAGCTGAACCAACTGCCCACTACTCATTGTGTAAGGGTGTGTGTGTGAGAGAGAAATAATTTTTTAAGAGGTTTATTTTATTTATTTGAAATACAGAGTTACAGAGAGGGAAAGACAGAGAGAGATCTTCCATCTACTGGTTCACTCCTCAAATGGCTACAATGGCCAGGGCTGGACCAGACTAAAACCAGGAGCCAGGAGCTTCTTCTGGGTCTGCCACATGGGTGCAGGGACACAAGCACTTAGGCCATCTTCCGCTGCTTTCCCAAGCCATTAGCAGGGAGCTGGGTAGGAAGCAGAGCAGCTGGGACTTGAACCCACACCCAAATGGGATGCCAGCATTGCAGGTTGTGGCTTTACCTGCTATGCCACAATGCCAGCCATTTGTGTGTGTGTGTATGTGTTTGTGTGTTAAAGATTTATTTATTTAGGGGCCAGCGCTGTGGTGCAGTGGGTTAAAGCCCTGGCCTAAAGTGCCAGCATCCCATGTGGGTGCCAGTTCTAGTCCTGGCTGCGCCTCTTCCAATCCAGCTCTCTGCTATGGCCTTGCATAGCAGTGGAGGATGGTCCAAGTCCTTGGGCCTCTGCCACTCGTGGGAGACCTGGAAGAAGCTCCTGGCTCCTGGCTTCGGATCGGCGCAGCTCTGGCTGTTGCGGCCATCTGGGGAGTGAACCAGCAGATGGAAAACCTCTCTCTCTGTCTCTACGTCTCTCTGTAACTTTCAATTAAATAAATAAATTTTTTTAAAAAGATTTATTTTATTTAAAAGGGAAAGCAGACGAGCTTCCATTTGCTGGTTCACTTCCCAAATAGCTCTAACAACCAGCCAGGCCCTAGGCCAGGCCAGAACCAGGAGCCAGAAACTCCATTTGTGCCTCTCACATTGGGCTCAAGTACATGAGCCATTTTATCTGCTGCTTCCCAGCACATTAGCAGGAAGCTGGATCTGAAGCAGAATAGTCAGGACTTGATTGTGCACTCCGATAAAGGAAGGGATACAGTCTTTCTAAGTAGCAGCTTAAGTCTACAGCTATACCACCCTGAATGTTCCTGATCTCATCTAAGTAGCAGCTTAACCCGCTGCCTCACAACATCTGCCTCCTTTGTTGTGGTAATGAGTTACATATCCTAGTGACTAAAGTTGTTGAGCATCTTTTCATGCGCTTTTAAACTATTTATATGTCATTGGAGAAACGTCTGAGTGCTTTGCCCACATGTGTTGAGTTCTGAGCAGTACTGAAGAAGATATCCACAATTCTGAGAATTGAAAAGGTTGCTAGAATACCCTTCTCTGGAATCACTATGAATTCATGGGTTTTAACATATCCATGGAACAGGAATTTTGCCTAGGGTTTAAGTTTCCAGTTGGAATGCCCGTGTCCCCTGTCAGAGTGCCAGGGTTCAAGTTTCAGCTTTGATCCTGATTCTAGCTTCCTGCTAATGGACATCTTGGAAGTAGCAGGTGATGGCTGAGGTGATTGGGTAACTGCCAGCAACATGGGAAACCTGAATTGAGTTCCTTGCTCCCAGCTGTTGGCCTGGCCCAGTACTGGCCAATGCGGGCATTTGAGTAGTAAACCAGCAGATGTGAGCTCATGTGCTCTGATTTTCTTTGTGTTTCCGTCTGCTCAGATTTAAAAATTTGAGAAAATTTGTCACTTAAAAATATATGTGGGCCGGCGCCGCGGCTCACTAGGCTAATCCTCCGCCTAGCGGCGCCGGCACACCGGGTTCTAGTCCCGGTCGGGGCGCCGGATTCTGTCCCGGTTGCCCCTCTTCCAGGCCAGCCCTCTGCTGTGGCCAGGGAGTGCAGTGGAGGATGGCCCAGGTGCTTGGGCCCTGCACCCCATGGGAGACCAGGAAAAGCACCTGGCTCCTGGCTCCTGCCATCGGATCAGCGCGGTGCGCCGGCCGCAGCGCACCGGCCGCGGCGGCCATTGGAGGGTGAACCAATGGCAAAGGAAGACCTTTCTCTCTGTCTCTCTCTCTCACTGTCCGCTCTGCCTGTCAAAAAAAAAAAAAAAAAAAAAAAAAAAAGAAAAATATATGTGCACACATATAGTACATACATAGTGGTATATTGCTATGATCTTGTAACCATATTAGTTTGTATAGTTAACTCTTTATGACCATGAAGTCATCTAATCATGCCCTCTCATTTCCTGTTATTAAGCAACACATGACTACATATACACATATATGCACATACAAATGGATATAGAAATTTTTTTTCTGTTTATTTACTTGAGAGGTACAGAGAGGGAGAGATGGAGAGTGAGGTCTTCCATCTGCTGGTTCACTCCCCAAGTGGTTGCAGTGGCTGGAGCTGAGCTGATCCGAAGCCAGGAGCCAGGAGCTTCCTCTGGGTCTCCCACATGGGTGCAAGGGCCCAAGGACTTGGGCCATCTTCTAGTGCTTTCCCAGGCCATCAGCAGGGAGCTGGATTTGAAGTGGAGCAGCCAGGATTCTAACTGGTGCCCATAAGGGATGCTTAACCTACCATACCACAGCACCAGCTCCCTTTTTTTCTTTATTTTGAGAGGACCTGGAAATAATGACACCACTATATAAATAAGCATATCCAACACTGTATCTTGATTTTTTAAATTTTGTTTATTTACTTGAGAGGTAGAGTTACAGACAGAGAGAGAAGAGAGACAGAGAGAAAGGACTTCCATCACTGGTGCACTCCCCAAATGGCCACAATGACTGGAGGTGGACCTATCCAAAGCCAGAAGCCAGGAGCTTCTTCTGGGTCTCCTAAGTGTGTGCAGGTACCCAAGCACTTGGGCCATCTTTTACTGCTTTCCCAGGCCATAGCAGAGAGCTTGATCAGAAGAGGAGCAGCCAGGATACAAACCGGCATCCATATGGGATGCCATTGCTGCAGGCGGAAGCGCTTAGCCCATTATACCACGGCGCAGGCCCCTTGAATTTTTTTTTAAGGTTTATTTATTTTATTTGAAAAGCAGAGTTACAAAGAGGGAGGGAGGGGGAGAGAGAGAGAGAGGGAGAGGGAGGGAGGGAGAGAGGGAGAGAGAGAGGGAGAGAGAGAGAGAGAGAGCTTCCATCTGCTGGTTCACTTCCCAAATGCCTGCAGTGGCCAGGGCTGGGCCAGGCAGAAGCCAGGAGCAGGAGCTTCTTCCAGGTCTCCCATATGGGTGCAGGGGCCCAAACACTTGGGCCGTCTTCTAATGCTTTTTCCAGGCCATTAGAGGGAGCTGGATCACAAGTGGCGCAGCCAGGAATTGAACCAGCACTCATGGGGGATGCTGGCATTGCAGGCAGCACTTAACCCACTGCACCGCAGCACCAGCCCTCACATGTTGATTGCTAACCATTCTCCAATAAAAGGAACCGGGGCTCCTCAGAGAAATGGGTAGACAGAGGAAAAATAAGGTGGTCCTGGAGCATCATGTGGTACCAGAAACTAATGAAATACTAAAATAACAATGGGGAGCCAACTTGAAGGATCTTCCAGTTACCAGAACTGGGACAATCTGAACAACAAAATAAATAATTATTACAACCCACGGAATAAAATGAATATCCAGAATACTGTAAATAAATATTTGAATAAGTAAATGTACTGGACAGCGGTTTCTTACCATGACATTTAAATTAATATAGGAATGATGAAAAAGGCAGATACTACAGTAATAATTGTTGTAGGAAAGAACTGTCTATGGGGATCAGGACTGCGGTACAGCAGGTTAAGCTGCCTCCTGCAATGCAGGCGTCTCAAATGAACACTGATTTGAATCTTGGCTTCTCCACTTTCATGCTGACATACCTGGGAAAGCAGCAGAAAATGGCCCAAATACTTGGACGTCCGGCACGCATGTGGGAGACCCAGATAGAGTTCCAGGGTCATTCTGATCCCAGTCCTTGCAGCCGTTTGGGGAGGAAACCAGCTCATGGAAGATCTCTCTGTATTCTCCATAATACTCTGCCTTTTAAATAAAAAATCTTTTTTTGAAAAAGATTTATTTTTATTTGAAAGAGTTAGAGAGAAGTACAGAACTGGAGGTCTTCCATTCACTGTTTGCTCCCCAAATGGTCACAACAGCCGGAGATGGGCCAATCCAAAGCCAGGAGCCTCCTCTGGGTCTCCCACGTGGGTGCAGGGGCCCAAAGAGTTGGGCCTTCCTCAGCTGCTTTCCCAGGCACATTAGCAGGGAGCTGGATCGAAGTGGAGCTGCCAAGACTTGAACTGATGCCCATATGGGATGCCTGCTTTGCAGGCTGGGACATTAACCCGCTCTGCTACTGCACTGTTCCCCAATAAATAAATCTTAAAAACAAAACCAAAAAGGGTTTGTGGATGCTAAAATTAGTGGGCAGAAGTTTGATAAAGATGGGTATTTGCATAATTTGTAATATCTCTCCCTAACAGCATTTCAGTGGTGAAACCTGGTAGACACCACTTTAAACAAATGATCAAGGCTAACATCACCAATCATACAGCATATCTCCCTTTGACTTACAGTGGGATAATGTCCTGATAAATCCATCATAAACTGGCAGTGTCAGTAGTCAAAACTGCATTTTATACACCTAATCTGCTAAATGTCATAGTTTAACAACACAGTACACTGTATTGTACTGGAATTTTTTAAAAGATTTATTTGTTTATTTGAAAGGCAGAGTTATGGTGCGGCAGAGGTGGACAGAAACAGATCCTCCATCTGCTGGTTAACTCCCAAATGGCTGCAGTGGCTGGAACTGGGCCGATCCAAAGCCAAGAGCTTCTTCTGACCCAGGCTGGTGCAAGGTCCAAAGCACTTGGGCTTTCTTCTACTGCTTTTCCAGGCCATAGCAAAGAGCTGAATCAGAAGTGGTGCAGCTGGACCTTGAACCAGCACTCATGGGATGCTGACACTACCAGTGGCAGCTTTACCCGCTATGCCACAGCTCCTGCCCTGTACCGGATAGTTACCGTTTTGATTGTGCGGGTGACTGAGGACTGTGACTGCTAATGTAACAGGAGAATATATTGCGTGTTGGTAGTCCAACAAAATTTCAAAGTTTGGGGCCAGTTCTGTGGCATAGTGGGTTAAGCCTCCTGTAGTGCTGGCACCCCTTTTGGGTGTTGGTTGGAGTCCCAGTGCTCCACTAGAGATCCAGCTCCCTGCTAATGCACCTGGGGAAACAGCAGAGGATGACCTAAGTCCTTGGACTCCTGTACCCACTCTTGACTTTGGATCATCCCAGCTCTTGCCATTGAGGCCATTTGGGGAGTGGATGGAGGATCTTTCTCTCTACCTCTGCCTTTCAAAAAAAAATTCAAACTTCAAAGTACAGATTCTATTGAATACATTCTGCTTTTGCATCGTGAAGTCAAAAAACTTTAAGTTGGGCCAACATTGTAGCACAGTGAATAAACCACTGCTTGTGTCATTCCCTATCAAACTGCTGGTTTGAATCCCAGCTGCTTTGCCTTTTTTTTTTTTTTTAAAGATTTTTATTTATTTATTTGAAAGAGTAACACAGAGGAGGAGAGGCAGAGAAATAGAGAGGTCCTCCATTCGATGGTTCACTCCCCAAATGGCCACAAAGGCTGGAACTGCGTCAATCCAAAGCCAGGAGCCAGGAGCTTCCTCTGGGCTTCCCATGTAGGTGCGGGAGCTCAAGGAATTGGGCCATATTCTACTGTTTTCATAGGCCATAGCAGAGAGCTGGATTGGAAGAGGATCAGCCAGGCCTTGAACTGGCGTTCACATGTTATGCCAGCTCTTCAGGCTAGGGCATTAACCCACTGCGCCACAGCGCTGTCCCCATGCTTTGCTTTTAATTCAGCTCCATGCTAATAACATATGGGAAACCAGCAGAAGATGACCCAAGTCTTGGAGATCACTGCTACTCACATGGGAGATGCAGATGGGACTCGAACTGGCGCCTATATGGGATGCCAGCACTGCAGGCGGTAGCTTTACCTGCTACTACACAGCACCGGCCCCAAAAAGATTTATTTATTTGAAAGGCAGAGAAATCTTGCAGCCACTGGTTCACTCCTCAGATGGCTGCAGTATCCAGGTCTGGGCCCAGCTGAAGGCAGACACGCCATTTGGGTCTCACGATGGCAGGGGCACAAGTACTGGGCCATTCTTTATTACCTTCCCAAGCCAGCAGGAAGCTGAATCAGAGCTGGAGTAGCCAGAATTCTAACCAAGTGGCAGCTTAACCTACCGTGCCACAGCAGCCTAAACTCCATGAACTTTTTAAAATAACCTCATATGGTCGTGGCCAGCACTGTGGCGCAGTGGATTAAACCCCTGGCCTGAAGCATCGGCATCCCATATGGGCGATGGTTCAAGATGTGGCTGCTCCACTTCCGATCCAGCTCTCTGCTATGGCCTGGGAAGGCAGTAGAAGATGGCCCAAGTTCTTGGGCCCCTGCACCCGCGTGGGAGACCTGGAAGAAGCTCCTAGCTTCTGGCTTCAGATCGGCACAGCTCCAGCTGTTGTGGCCAGTTGGGGAGTGAACCAACAGATGGAAGACCTCTCCCTCTGCCTCTCCTCTCTGTGTAATTCTGACTTTCAAATAAATAAATAAATAAATCTTTAAAAAAATAACCTCATATGGTGACTGTTTTAGCTATAGCCACAAGCAAAATATCTGAGGTCCTTGATTTTTTTTTTTTTTTTTTTTTTTTGACAGGCAGAGTTAGTGAGAGAGACAGAGACAAAGGTCTTCCTTCCTTTGGTTCACTCCCCAAATGGTTGCTACGGCCGGCGCACTGTGCCAATCCGAAGCCAGGAGCTAGGTGCTTCTCCTGGTCTCCCATGCGGGTGCAGAGCCCAAGCACTTGGGCTATCCTCCACTGCCTTCCCGGGCCACAGCAGAGAGCTGGACTGGAAGAGGAGCAGCGGGACAGAATCCGGCGCCCCAACCGGGACTAGAACCCGGGGATCCGGCGCCGCAGGCAGAGGATTAGCCAAGTGAGCCGCGGCGCCGGCCGTGGTCCTTGATTTTTAAAATTTTTCTGAAAGGGAGACAGAGATAGCACCCATCCACCAATTCACTCCCCCAGGTGCCCATAGCACCCAGGGTCAAGCCAGCCTGAAGCCAGGAACCAGGAATTTAGTCTGGGTCCACCAGGTGGATGACAGAGACCCACGTACTTGAGCCATCACCTGCTGCCTCATTAGCAGAAAGCTAGAATCAGGAGCAGAGCCAGGAGGACTCTTAACCAGACATATCTTAACCCCAATGTCAAAAACCCACCTGGAGGTCTGATTTTTTTTTTTTTTATATTTATTCATTTATTTGAAAGAGTTACACAGAGGGAAGAGAGGCAGAGAGGGAGGTCTTCCATCTGCTGGTTCACTCCCCAGTTGGCCGCAACAGCCGGAGCTGCACCGATCCGAAGCCAGGAGTCAGGAGCCTCCTCCAGGTCTCCCATGCGGGTGCAGGAGTCCAAGGACTTAGGCCATCTTCTGTTGCTTTCCCAGGCCATAGCAGAGAGCTGGATCAGAAGTGGAGCAGCCACATCTTGAACCGGCCCACTGGGCCACAGCGCCGGCCGTAAGGTCTTCAATTGTTAAGAGCTTTCTCCCAAAAGGGTACTGAGACCAAAACAATTTAAGTGCCACTAGAGTATGTCTAGTAGCTGCAACAAAGACCCCAAAATGCAGTGGTTCAAACAAGAAAAAATTTCCTTTGTAATTGCCCAAGGTTAGTGGTTCCTAATTGGGTTGTTACGGGTGGTAGGTAATTCAGAGATTCAGGTTATTTCACACTGATTTTACTGCTAATCCCTAGGACAATGATTCTCAAAGTTTATTTTGTATAAGAATCACCTGGAGAGTTTGTTAAGCCTTGATTCCTAGTTTTCATCCTCAATTTCTGATTCCTAGGGTCTGAGGTAGAGTTTGAGATTTTGAATATCCAAGATACCAGAAATGTTGATGCCAATAGTATAGGAAGGGCACATTCTAGGGCATTTTCCTTCTTTGCAAGGGTGAAACTGGTTGCAGACAAATGGGAAGGAAAAAGAACATGAAGGAGGAGTTGGTCCATCTTTTTTTTTTTTTTTTTTTTTTTTTTTTTTTTGACAGAGTAGACAGTGAGAGAGAGAGACAGAGAGAAAGGTCTTCCTTTGCTATTGGTTCACCCTCCAATGGCTGCCGCGGCCGGCGCACTGCAGCCGGCGCACCGTGCTAATCCGGTGGCAGGAGCCAGGTACTTATCCTGGTCTCCCATGGGGTGCAGGGCCCAAGCACTTGGGCCATCCTCCACTGCACTCCCGGGCCACAGCAGAGCTGGCCTGGAAGAGGGGCAACCGGGACAGAACCCGGCGCCCCTAACGGGACTAGAACTCAGTGTGTTGGTGCCGCAAGGCGGAGGATTAGCCTAGTGAGCCGCGGCGCCGGCCCTTTTTATCTCTTTTTTTCTGCCCCCTTTTTTAGTTCTTTTTTTCTGTTTTCAAGCATTTATCTTACCTATCAACAAGAGAGACCTGATATAGCCAGTATTTTAATTTTTGTGGAAGAAGATGAGAGTTTCAAAGGGCAGTGAGTAACAGGATCATCAATCCCCATTGGTAAGGGGCTAGTGGTGTGACTCTGCAGGTTAAGCTGCCCCTTGTGATGCCGGCATCCCATATTGGAGTGCAGGTTTGAGTCCTGGCTACTCTGCTTCCTATCCAGCTCCCTATTAATGTAGCTGGGAAGGCAGCAGAAAATGGTCCCAAGTATTTGGGCCCCTGCCGCTCACATGGGAGACCTAGATGGAGTTTCTGGCACCTAGGTTTGGCTGTTGTGGATATATGGGGAGTCAATTAGGAGATGGAAGATCTCCTCCTCTTCCCCTCTCCCTCTCCCTCTCCCTCTCCCTCTCCCTCTCCCTCTCCCTCTCCCTCTCCCTCTCCCTCTCCCTCTCCCTCTCCCTCTCCCTCTCCCTCTCCCTCTCCCTCTGCCTCTGCCTCTGCCTCTGCCTCTGCCTCTGCCTCTGCCTCTGCCTCTGCCTCTGCCTTCCAAACAAGTAAAATAAGTTTTTTGTTTTTTCTTTTAAGACACTGGTAGAATGAATTTTAGAATCCATCAGATTAAGAATTGGATTTACATAGTGTGGCAAGGGAAGGTTTTAGGAGGGTGAGATACACAAATACAGAAGCGAGACTTTTTTGTTCAAATAGTAATAACTCTGACCCTCATTGAGCATTTTATAAAGAAGCAATTTCTTTGTATTTATCATTTATATTTATTATCAGTAAACTCCTAAGGGAAGTGAGATCTGGTAATTTGTATGGTTTGCCAAATATGACATAGTTATCTAAGGGGGCAGCTGAGAAGTATGTCAGGCATTCTGACATGATTTCTTCAAATGAATTTCTATCACTGAGTCAGTTCCTAATGAGGGACAACTTCTGATAGGGTATAGCAAAGGTAAAATCGAAGGTCAGTTGACTATAGAAGATTGGGATAACAGCTTGAAAGAAGGCTTGTTTGTTTTGTATGAAAAATTGAAGCAGCAAAGAGAAGCCAACTAAGGAGCTATTTTATCTGCTGTAAGGATTTTTAAAATTTATTTATTTATTTTTAAGATTTACCTATTTGAAAAGCAGAGCAATGGAGAAAGAAGAGAAGCAGAGTGAACTTCTGTCCACTGGTTCTCCCCATATGGATACAACAGGCAGGTCTGGGCCAGGCTAAACCTAGGAGCCCAGAACTCAATTAGGTCTCCCATGTGGGTGGCAGAGACCTAACTTCTTGAGCCATCACCTGTTGCCTCCAGGATACTTTAGCGGGAAGCTGGAATTGGGAGCAGAACCAGAACTTGAACCTAGATACTCTGATATGAGATGCTAGCATCATACGTACCATCTTAATTATACCAAATATATACCAAATACCAAATTTATACCAAAAGCTATACCAAATACCAAATTTATACCAAAAGCTATACCAAATACCTGCTTCCATGTGCTTATATTTAAAACTTTGTAGAGCCGGCACTGTGGCATAGTAGGTTAAGCCTCTGCCTACAGTGCCAACATCCCATAAAGGTGCTGGTTTGCGTCCTGGCCATTCTCCTTGAACTCTAGCTCCCTGCTGATAGCCTGGGAAAGCAATGGAAGACAGCCCAAGTGCTTGGGTCTCTCGTCCCGCATGGGAGACCTGGAAGAAGCTCCTGGCTTCTGGCTTTGGATCAGCCCAGCTCTAGCCATTGCAGCCATTTGAGGAGTAAACAGTGGATGGAAGTCCTTTGTCTCTGTCTCTCCCTCTCTCTCTAACTCTGCCTCTCAAATAAATAAATCTTTAAATATGTGTGTGTGTGTGTGTGTGTGTGTGTGTGTGTGTATAAAACCTGGTGGTGCTTCTGTAAGAATTTTTTAAGATTTACTTATTTATTTCAGAAAATAAATAAGAATTACAGAGATAGAGAGAGACATCTCCCTTCGACTTATTCGTTCCCTAAATGGCTGCAGCAGCCGGGGGCTGGGCCAGGCCGAAGCCAGGAACCTGGATCTTCATCTGGGTCTCCCATGTGGGTAGCTGGGGCCCAAGCACTTGGGCCATCCTCCATTGCTTTCCCAGATGCCTTATGGAGCTGGATTGGAAGTGAAGCAGCCAGGACTTGAACTGATGCTCACGTGGCATGCCAGCATTACAGGCAGTGGCTTAACCTACTGTACCGCAACAGTGACCTCTGAAATAAGAATTTTTCTTAAAAGATTTACTTATTTATTTGAAAGGCAGAGTCAGAGAGAGAGAAAGGTTTTCCATCTGCTGGTTCACTCCCCATATGGCTGCAACAGCTGAAGCTGGGCTGATCCGAAGGCAGGAGCCAGGAGCTTCTTCCAGGTCTCCTATGCGGGTGTAGGGGTCAAGGATGTGGGCCATCTCTGCTGCTTTCCCCAACCATATCAGAGCTAGATCAGAAGTAGAGCAGCTGGGAATCGAACTAGCGCCATATGGGATGCTAGTACTGCCGGCAGCAGATAAAGCTGCTGCCTTTAGCGCCAACATCCCATGTAGGCGCTGGTTGAAGTCTCAGCTGTTTCTCTCCCAAATCAGCTCTCTGCTTATGGCCTGTGAGAGCAGTCAAAGATGGTCTAGGTCCTTGGGCCTCTGCACCCATGTGGGACACCTGGAAGAAGCTCCAGGCTCCTAGCTTTGGGGTTGATCTAGCTCCAGCCTTTGCGGCCATCTGGGGAATGAACCAGCGAATGGAAGACCTTTCTTTCTCTAACTCTGCCTTTCAAATAAATAAATACATCTTAAAAAAAATAGTGTATTTGAGAGAGAAAGAGAGCTTCCATCTGCTAATTTATTTCCCCAGATGACCACAGTGACCAGTATTGGACCAGGCCTGAAGCCAGGAACCAGGGATTCGATCCATATCACTTTCATGGCTAGCAGGAACCCAACCCCTCAAGCCATCACCTGCTGCTTCCTAGGGTGTGTATTAGCAGGAAGCTGGAGTCAAGAAGCTGGAGCTGTTTATCAAACTAAAGATGCTTCAGTATGGGATGCAGGCATCCTAACTGGTAACTAATCTGCCTGCTCCTAAAACAAGAATTTTTTGAACATATGTGTTACATTTTTTTTTTAATAGCTTAGAAGCATTTTGGAAGCAGACATCCTTTTGAATTGAAGTTTCTGGTACCCTGGTCCTTTTCTATTAATTATGGAGCAAGTTATTTTCCTAATTGACTCCTAGCCAACTCTACACTTTCTGTCCTCTGCCTAGCTTCTCTTCTCAGAGTATGCTTGCAACGGACAGCTTTTTGAATCCAGAAATTTACTCAACGAAAACATTTTTGAGTATGTGTTACATACAGGTTAGATGCAAAGATAGGAAAATGAACACCTATATAAAACTACATTTGGTTTCTGACCTCTGGGGACTCAGAATTTTTGAAGAGAGATAGAAAAGTAATTCAGTAATGAGACAAGTGCTAGTAAGTTCAAAAATGTTTTTACAGCACGAAGGGAAAATTGCCTGAAGGAACAAAGAAGGTTTCATAGATATAATTTTTTTTTTAAGATTTGTTTATTTGAAAGAGTTACAGAGAGGCAAAGAGAGAGAAAGAGAGAACGAGCCAGGGTCTTCCATCTACTGGCCCACTCCCCAGAAGGCTGCAATGGCTGCTGCTGTGCCGATCCGAAGCCAGGAGCCAGAAGCCTCCTCCGGGTCTCCCACGTGGGTGCAGGGGCCCAAGGACTTGGGCCATCTTTTGCTGCCTTTCCAGGCCATAGCAGGGAGCTGGATAGGAAGTGGAACATCCGGGACTCAAACCAGTGCCAGTATGGGATGCCGGCACTGCATGCGGTGGCCTTACCTGCTATGCCACTGCGCTGGCCCTGATGTAATTTTTTAAAGATTTTATTTATTCATTTGAGAGTTAGTTATAGAGTGAGAGAAAGGTCTTCCATCTGCTGGTTCACTCCCCAAATGGCCACAATGGCCGGAGCTGGGCCAATCTGAAGTCAGGAACCAGGAGCTTCTTCTGGGTCTCCCACACGAGTGCAGGAACCCAAGATTTCGGCTGTCTTCTGCTGCTTTCCCAGGTGCATTAGCAGGGAATTAGGTCAGAAGTTGGAAGAGCCAAGACTTGAAAGGTGCCGGTATGGAATGGCTGTGTTGCAGGAGGTGGCTTAACCCACTGGACCACAATGCTGGCCCCATCTAATAAGCATTTCTTTCTTTCTTTTTTTTTTTTTTTTTTGACAGGCAGAGTGGACAGTGAGAGAGAGACAGAGAGAGAAAGGTCTTCCTTTGCCGTTGGTTCACCCTCCAATGGCCGCCGCTGCAGCCGGCGCACCGCGCTGATCCGATGGCAGGAGCCAGGATCCAGGTGCTTTTCCTGGTCTCCCATGGGGTGCAGGGCCCAAGCACCTGGGCCATCCTCCACTGCACTCCCTGGCCATAGCAGAGAGCTGGCCTGGAAGAGGGGCAACCGGGACAGAATCCGGCGCCCCGACCGGGACTAGAACCCGGTGTGCCGGCGCCGCAAGGTGGAGGATTAGCCTATTGAGCCACGGCGCCGGCTCTAATAAGCATTTCAAACTTCACATGTCAAACTGAATTTTACGTTTTTCACTCTAAACATGGCCATTTTAGTAAAAAAATCACTCATGCATTTATAGAGATAAAAATCCTATAGTCATCCTTAACTATTTCTCTTATATTTCATATCCAGCATATCAGCACTTCTGTTGGCCTTTCTTTTTCTCTTTTCTTAATAATTATTTATTTGAAAGGCAGGTGGCCTTTTTTTCAACGTATATAGTCTGTTAACTTGTGACAGAAAACCATAGGTGATTTGGCCTCTGGATTGTACCTCTCTTGCCACATTTTCTCCCACTCCTTCACTTAGATGTGGGCATGTCATCTTCACATTTTTACCATTTCTTGCAGATAAGTACTATGGTCTCTCAAGCAACATCCTTGCTATTCCCTCTCCTTGTTACATTCTCTGTCAGCTATATGCACAGTTTACTTACTCTCTTAATTTAGATATTGATTCATTTGTTAAGCTTTTCAAACAACACTTTGCTGACCATGCTTTTAAGAATAATCTCTTAAGGGCCAGCGCTGTGGTGTAAAGGGTTAAACCACCTCCTGCAACACCGGCATCCCATATGGGCATCATTTAGAGTCTGTGTTGCTCCACTTCCGATCCAGCTTCCTGCTAATGGCTTAGGAGAACAGCAGATGATGGCCCAAGTTCATGAGCACCCATGTAGGAGACCCAGAAGAAGCTCCTGGCTTTGGCCTGGTCTAGCCGTGGCCATTGCGGCCAGCTAGGTAGTGATACAGTGGATGGAAGATCTCTCGCTGTAACATTGACATTCAAATAAATAAACAAATCTTTATTTTAAAAAATGCAGTGGATAGGGGGCTGGCGCAGTGGTGCAGTGGGTAAAGCCACCACCTGGTGGTGCCAGCATCCCATGTGAGTCCTGGCTGCTCCACTTCCAATCCAGCTCTCTGCTATGGCCTGGGAAAGCAGTAGAAGATGGCCCAAGTCCTTGGGTTCCTGCCTTCAGATCGGCACAGCTCCAGCCATTGTGGCCAGTTGGGGAGTGAACCAGCGAATGAAAGACTACCTACCTACCTACCTCCCTCTCTCTCTCTCTCTGACTTTTAAATAAAATAAATAATTCTTTTTTTAAAAAATGCAGTGGATAGACAATCAGGATGTTTGCGTTTTCTGGCCAATAAGGGAGTGTAGATGTTTCTTCAACAGATGGGTTTCATTTCCCATGGGTGTGTGCTCAGAAGTGGGATTGCTGGATCATAGGGTAGGGTAGTTCAATTTTTAGTTTTTAGAGGAACTTCCATACTGTTTTCCACAATGGTTTTACTTATTTGTTATCACACCAACAGTGTGCAAAAGGGTTCCCTTTTCTCCACATCTTCACCAACACTTGTTATCTTTTGTCTTTTTGATAGTAGCCAGACTTACTGGGTTGAGATGATATCTCAGTGTTTTTGATTTGTGTTTCTCTGATGATTAGCCTAGGTTTAATGATGATTTGTCTGGCCAAAGCCAGGAGCCCTGGAACTCTACCTGGGTCTTCCATGTATAGGACCAAAAACAGGAACCTGGACCCTCCATCTAGATTTCCCACTTGAGTGTCAGGGTTCCAAGTACTTGATCCATCTTCCACTTCTTTCCCAGGCACATTAACGGGACTGAACTGGAAACTGAGCAGCTGGGCTCAACTGGCACTCTGATGTAGGATTCCAGCATGACAGAATGCTGGCCCCAAGGATTTCTTAACCAATTTGCCAAACACCTACCACAAAAGTTTTTAGTTTTGATGAGGTCCAGTTTGCCTACTTTTTTCTTTTGCTTATATTTTTTGATGTTACAAGAGTATTTCAAAAAGTTTGTGGAAAATGGAACTAAAAGATAAGCTTAGGACAAGTATTTAGCCTAGTGGTTAAGACATCTTCATCCCACATGGGAATACCTGAGTTCAGTTTGCGCTCCAGCTCATGACTCAAGTTTCTTGTTAATGCAGACCCTGGGAGGCAGTGGTGATGACTCAGATAATTGAGTTCTTGCCACCCACATGGGAGACCTCGATTGAATTCCTGGCTTCTGGCCTGACCAGCCCTGACTATTGAAGGCATTTGGTAAGTAAACCAATGGATAGGAGCTCTCTGTCTCTGTCTCTTAAATATATAAAGTGACTTTTTAAAAAATATTTGTTTATTTAAAAGGCAGTTTTGCAGAGAGACAGACAGAGACAGAGATTTTCCATCTGCTGATTAACTCTGTAAATGGCCACAACACTTGGAGCTGGGCCAGTCTGAAACCAGGAACCATGAACGTCCTCTGGTTCTCCTTCATGAGTGGCAGGGGCCCAAGGACTTGGGCTGTCTTCCTCTGTTTTCCCAGGCACATTAGCAGGGAGCTGGATCGGAAGTAAAGCAGCTGGGACTCGAACCAGCACCCATATGGGATGCCGGCATCACAGGTGGAGGCTTTATATGCTGTGCCACAATGCTGACCTCATAAATGTTTTTAAAAATGTTTATTTAGGTGCAAAAAATATGCATCTTTTATAAACTTTTTGAAGACCATTATATATCTAAGAAACTAATTATCCAAGGTTACATGAATTTTGAATTTTTTTCTTATATTTTTCTAGCTTTAACCTTTATATTAATATTCATTTTTTTATACACATGCATGGTTTTAATTTTTTCTGTCAAAGAATAATTTATCTTTACGGTAGTTCCATCTTCCATAAACATTCTGAAGTACCCTTGTATATAGTGTGAGATAGGAGTCTGACTTCATTCTTTTGCATCTGGATAACCATTATCTTAGAATTATTTTTTGAAAAAATTGTTTTTTTCCCTCATCGAATTGTCTTGGCATCCTCCTTGGAAATCAACTGACTACAAATATTTAGGGTATATTTCTGGATGGTAAATTCCATTCTATGGATCAGTGTGTACTATACACACACATATATAGTGTAGTTTTCTTTTCAAGCATTATTTTTGTATCTAGAAGTTCGACTTCAAGTCATTCTGTACATCTTTATTCTCCACTTTTTGGATACATGGACTACAATTATCACATCTCTTTTTTAAAGTCCTTTTTAAATTCTAAAATAATTCATTCTGGGTAGGTGGATTTCTATTTATTGATCGTTCTTCTCATCACAAGTTGTACTTTCCTGCCCTATTGTATGACTGGTAATCTTTTTTTTTTTTTTTTTAAGATTTATTTATTTATTTGATAGAGTTGCACAGAGAGAAGGAGAGGCAGAGAGAGAGAGAGCAAGATCTTCCATCCACTGGTTCACTCCCTAGTTGGTCGCAGTCCAGAACCAGAGCTTCCTCCATGTCTTCCCATGTGGGTGCAGGGCCCCAAGGACTTGGGCCATCCTCCACTGCTTTCCCAGGCCGTAGCAGAGAGCTGGATGGGAAGTGGAGCAGTTGGGACTCAAACCAGCACCTATATGGGATGCTGGCATTGCAGGTGGCGGCCTTACCTGCTATGCCACAGTGACCTGGTAATCTTTGACCAGATTCCAGACACTATCAATTTTATATTTTGGGGTATTGAATTTTTTTTATTCCTGTAAATTTTCCTGAGGTTTGTTCTATGATTATTAATGTGTTTGTCAACAGTCTGATTTTTTTTTTAAGATTTTATTTATTTATTTGAAAGAGTTACACAGAGAGGGAGGGAGAAGCAAAGAGAGAGAAAGAGAGGTCTTGCATCCTCTGGTTCATTCCCCAGGTCACTGCAACTGCTGGAGCTGCGCCAATCTGAATCCAGGAGCCAGGAGCTTCCTCCAGGTCTTCCCATGCAAGTGCAGGGGCCCAAGGACTCGGACCATCTTCTGCTTTCCCAGGCTATTGCAGAGAGCTGGATCAGAAGTAGAGCAGCTAGGACTAGTACCAGTGCCCATATACGCCACTGCACTGGCCCCTGATCTTTTTTGAGTCTTAACCTTTTTCTTTTTTTGAAAGGTGAAGCAGGGTAAGAGAAATCTTTCATATGCTGATTCATTCCCAAATACCTGCAATAGCTAGGATTGGACCTGGGTAATGTCAGGAGCCAGAAACTCTATCCTGGCTTCCTGTTTGAGGCAGGGATCCAAGTATTTGACTATCTTTCTATCATCTGCTGCCTTCAGAGTGCGCATTAGCTAGAAGCTGGATCAGAAGTAGAGGCAGTGAGTAGGGGTGGGGTGGGGGTGGTGTTGTGGTATAGTGGGTTAAGTGCCACCCACTATACAATGCTGGCATTGTATAAGGGCACTGGTTGGTGTCCTGGCTGCTCCACTTCCATCCCAGCTCTTTGCTGATGGCCCAAGTGTTTGGGTCTCTGCTGCTCATGTGGGAGACCTAGAAAAAGTTCCTGGTTCCTGGCTTTAGCCCAACCCAGCACTGGCTGCTGTGGCTATCTGAGGAGTAAACCAGTGCATAGAAGGTTTCTTTCTCTGTCTCTCTCTAGCTGGTTCACTCTCCAGATGACTGCTTTAGCCAGGTTTGGGCTAGGCTGAAGAAAGGAACCAGGAACTCCATCCTGTCTCCCACATGGGTGGCAGGAGCCCAAGTACTTGGGGCCATCTTCTGCTGACTTCCCAGGTACATTAATGGGGAGCTGGATCAGAAGCTTGGAGTAGCTGAGACTCAAACTGGTGCTCAGTTTTGGGAGCCAAAGTTACAAGCACCAGCTTAACCTGCTGTTCCACAGCACCAGCCCTGAAATACTGGTTTTAACATCAGTAAATTGATGCCTAAATATTGAACTGGATAATGAATTACTACTGCATATTTCTGCTGTGAAGTTTACACAGAAGTTAAAACAAATTAACTAGAGTTTTATGCACTTACTTGAATAAATTTTAAATATAAAAAATTGAGGGGCTGTTATTTGGCACATTGGTTAAGACACTACTTGAAACAGCCGCATCCAATATTGGAGTGCCTGGGCTAAGTCCTGGCTCTAGATCCTGATGCCAGTTTCCTGTTGATACAGAGCATGGAAGGCAGTATTGATGGGTCAGATAATTGGGTTCCTTCCTGCCACCCATATGGGAGACCTGGATTGCATTCCTAGATCCTGACTATGGCCCCAGTCTGCCCCAGCCATTGTGGGCATTTGGGAAGTGAACCAGCAGATGGAAACTCCCTCTGTCTCTGTGTCTGCCTCTCAAATTTAAAAATAAAGGAGTCTCTCAGTAAATAGATATGTTTACACACTGTCTATACTAGCTATTATTTATAAATGCATATATAGACAATAAATTTACAAAAATATTCATGAAAGTAGTAGCAACAAATCTATCCTAACGTTTTCCTTGAACAGGAAGACTAAAGAATGGGTTTGAGAGTGAATTTACACTGGATGTTTTGGCTGTATCTGTAATATTTCATTTCATTGAAAATAAGTTAGAGGGCAGGCATTTGGCACAGTAGTTAAGCCACTGCTTGAGATGCCTGCGTGCCATATTAGACTGAGTTCAAGTTCCAACTCTGCTCTTTTTTTTTTTTTTTTTTTTTTTTAAGATTTATTTTATTTATTTGAAAGAGTTACAGAAAGAGGTAGACACAGAGAGGATCTTCCATCCACTGGTTCACTCCGCAGATGGCCACAATGGCTGGAGCTGTGCCAATCCAAAACCAGGAGCCAGGAGCTTCTCCCTGGTCTCTCAGGTGGGTGTAGGGGCCCAAGGTCGTGGGCCATCCTCCACTGCTTTCCCAGGCCATAGCAGAGAGCCAGATCGGAAGAAGAGCAGCCAGGACTAGAACCGGCCCCCCAGCTCTGCTCTTGATTCCATCTTTGTGAAACCACCTTGGAAGTCAGCAGATGATAGCTCAAATACTTAGGTTCTTACCAAGGGGAAGACCTGAATTGAGTCCCTTTCTCCTGTCTTCAGCCTGGCCCTGCCTTGCTCAGCACCATCTGTTGCAGGATGAGGAGTAAGCCAGCAGTTGGGAAATCAATCAACCTCTCTCTTCTCAAATAAACAATAAAATATTTAAGAAAAAAATGTGGAGCCCACTTATGAGAAAGGACTAATATATAGAATATATAAAGAACTCTCAAAACTCAACAGTTAAAAACATCCAGCAAACAATTCATTTAGAAAAGAAGTAAAAGACATGAACAGAAGTCTCACCCGGGGCCGGTGCCGAGGCTCACTTGGCTAATCCTCTGCCTGCGGCGTCGGCATCCCATATGGGTGCCGGGTTCTAGTCCCAGTTGCTCCTCTTCCAGTCCCACTCTCTGCTGTGGCCCTGGAAGGCAGTGGAAGATGGCCCAAGTGCTTGGCCCCCTGCACCCACATGGAAGACCAGGAAGAAGCACCTGGCTCCTGGCTTTGGATTGGTACAGTGCTATCCGTAGTGGCCATTTGGGGAGTGAACCAACGGAAGACCTTTCTCTCTGTCTCTCTCTCTCACTGTATAACTCTGCCTGTCTAAAAAAAAAAAAAGTCTCACCCAAAGAAAGGATATGCAGATGACAGTTAAACACATAAAAAAAATTAGTCATTTGAGAAATGCAAATCAAAACCATGATGAAATATTATATACATTTATCAGAATGGTTTCAATAAAAAATAATGATACCACCAAGTGCTGGTGAGAATGAAGAAACTATATTTATCATCCATTGCTTCTGGGAATATATGATGGTATAGCTACTCTGGAAATCAGCTTGAAAGTTTCATATAAAACTAAACACTCACGTGACTGAAAATTTGCACTGTTGGGCCTTAATCCCACGTAAATGAACTCATGTATGTTTCTTCAAAAACTTGTACATCAATATTAATAACAGCTTTTTTTCTTTTGTAAATATTAGTTTATTTGAAAGTTAACACAGTTATAAGAACACCAATTAATGTTACCATATTAAGTCTACATATTCTTTATTTTCTTTTTTAGACTTCATTTATTTATTTGAAAGAGTTAGAGAAACACAGAAGAGAGATCCTCTTTCTGCTGATTCACTTACCAAATGGCCACAACGGCCAGGGATGGGCCAGGCCGATGTCAGGAGCCAGTGGAGCAGTCAGGAAAGGAACTGGAGTCCACGTGGGATGCCAGCATTGCAGGCTGTGGCTCTACCAGCTGCACCACAGTGCTGTCCCCCTGTAGATTACTATACCCAGTCTCACGCCTTAGGAATGGGACTCACAGTCCTAAGTATAAAAAATAAATTTTAATGAACATTTGGGGCCAGTGCTGTGGTGTGGCAGGTTAAGCTGCTGCCTGCAGCATTGACATCCCTTATGGGTGCTGCAAGTCCAATCCAGCTCCCTGCTAATGGCCTGGGAAAGCAGCAGAGGATGGCCTAAGTGCTTGGGCTTCTGTACACATGTGGGAGACCCAGAAAAAGCTCCTGGCTCCTGGTCTTGGATTGGCTCAGCTGTGGCCTTTGCAGCCAGTTGGGGAGTAAACTAACATGAAAAATCTCTCTCTTTTTCTCTGTGTAACTGTCTTTCCAATAAATAAATAGAATTTTTTAAAGTATTGAGCATTTGTAAACATCCCATTTTTACAGATGACATTGAGACTTGGGGTGGTAAAATAGCTTGTTAAATATTGGACATGGTAAAAATAGTAGTAACTTAAAACTGTTTCTATTCATAAAAATTTTTCTTTCTAGTTCATTATTGCTAATTTCCTAGGAGGAATAGTGTTGGAGAAAATTCCGTAAACTTATATTTTGTTAGTATTAAAAAAAATCAAAGTTAGAATGGAAGGTGATGATTAGCTTGCCTTTAATAATTTTTGCTGCATGAGTAGAGAAGATAGTACTATCAGGCTAAGCACATTCCTTCATTAAGAAAAGCCAAGCATCTTTTAAGATTTTGAGTCTGTATCTGTATCCAAATGAGGGCAGATAACAGTAGGCCTCTCTGATCCTTGCAATATCCAGACTGTTTTTTTGTTAGATATTTTTGTCTAGTTCACCTTTTTCATATTCTACACTTGTAAGATAGGCCAATCAAAGATATCCTTGGGAGACATAAGGAACTTTCTATTCCTATAATTCTTTTCAAGAAGAATTTAGTATGAGAGCTAAAACAGCAGAAGCATCTGATTCCATCCAAAGTCACTTTGCATATCTGTTTTTTGTGGTATGTAGGCTCCTAATGATGAGTCATGCTGGTGAGTGTGGTGGTTAGTTTCCGGTATCTTTCACAGTAAGGACCTTCATGACTGGAAAGTATTTGGAATTTACTTTCTGTGCTGAAGTTGAATGGAGAAATTTCCCTTAATATAGATGTTCTAAGATGATTATAGGGTAGTAGGTTAACTCATTTAACTTTTTTTTTTTTTAAGATTTATTTATTTATTTGAAAGAGTTACACAGAGAGAGAAGGAAAGGTAGAGAAATTCTTCCATCCACTGGTTCACCCCTAATTGGCTGCAACAGCTGGAGCTGCGCCGATCTGAAGCCAGGAGCTTCTCCAGGTCTTCCCACATGGGTGCAGGGGCCGGAGGACTTGGGCCGTCTTCCACTGCTTTCCCCGGCCATAGCAGATAGCTGGATAGGAAGTAGAGTAGCCGGGACTTGAACTGGCGCCCATATGGGATGCCGGCACTGCAGGCAGCAGCCATACCCACAGTGCCGGCCCCGACTCATTTAACTTTTAACATCTGTATGATTTGGGTTTTTTTTTTAAGATTTATTTTATTTACTTGAAAGAGTTACAGAGAGAGGTAGAGACAGAGGTCTTCCATCCGCTGGTTCACTCCCCAGATGGCCTCAGCAGCCAGAGCTATGGTGATCCTAAGCCAGGAGCCAGGAGCTTCTTCCAGGTCTCCCACATAGGTGCAGGGGCCCAAGGACTTGGGCTGTCTTCTGCTATCCCAGGCCATAGCAGAGAGCTGGATCATAAGAGGAGTAGCTGGGACTCGAACCAGCATCCATATGGGATGCCAGCGCTTCTGGCCAGGGGTTTAACCCACTGCGCCACAGCATTGGCTCCAACAATTTTTTTATGATTCTTAATAACTTTACCACCTAATCCTCTTTTCTTTTGGACTACTTAAGAGATTTCATTTCATTTTTTTGCTGTAGGATGGATAGAATGACAGAAGATGCTCTTCGTTTGAATCTGTTGAAGCGGAGCTTGGACCCAGCAGATGAACGAGATGATGTCCTGGCAAAGAGACTCAAAATGGAAGGGCATGAGGCCATGGAACGTCTAAAAATGTTGGCACTGCTCAAAAGGAAGGATTTGGCAAATCTTGAAGTGCCACATGAGTTACCCACCAAACAGGATAGCAGCGGTGTCAAGGGCTATGAAGAGAAACTCAATGGGAATCTCAGGCCTCATGGAGACAGCAGGACTGCTGGGAGGCCAGGGAAAGAAAACATCAATGATGAGCCTGTGGATATGAGTGCTCGACGGAGGTATGGCTCAGTTTAGTTGCCTCTGGGGTTAGAGTCTTCTCACAAAGTAAGCCTGTGGAAATGGAATGAATTCCAATGAGAGGAGGGTGTTTTTCATTCTAAAGCTTCTTAGAAGATTTCTCTGTGTCTGGCTTGATTGTGAATTCCTCTTACTTGTAAATGAAACTTGATGCTTCAAAATAATGTAGTATACAAAGAGTTATAGGATTTTTTTCCCATTTTATTTAAAAGACAGAGTGATAGAAAAGAAGAGACACAGAGAAAGAGTTCTTCCATCCACTTGTTCACTCCCCAGATTCCCACAACAGCCAGGTCTGTGCTAGGCTAAAGGCAGGAGAAGGAACTCAGTCTGGGTCTCCCACATGGGTGGCAGGGACCCAAGTATTTGAAGCCAACATGGGCCGTCTCCCTGGGTGCACATTAGCAAGAAACTAGATTGGAAGCTGAGGAGCCAGGACTTGAGCCAAGCACTCTAGTGTGATTGATGCATGTGTCCCAAGCGTTGGCTTAAGCCACTGCACCAAATGCCTGCCTTGAGAATCACAGTTCCTAACCTTAAGATAAAATGGTCAGGGGCCTGTGTTGTGGCACAGTGAGTTAAAGCCCCAGCCAGCAGCACTGGCATCCCATATGGGTGCCAGTTCAAATCCCAGCTGCTCCACTTCTGATCCAGCTCCCTGCTAATATGCCTGGGAAAGCAGTAGAAGATGACCCAAGTCCTTGTGCTTCTGCACCCATGTGGAAGAAAGAAGCTCCTGACTCCTGGCTTTGGATAAGCTCAGCTCCAACTGTTGAGGCCATTTGGGGAGTGAACCAGCAGATGGAAGACCTCTCTCTCTTTGTCTTTCAAATGAATAAAATAAGTCTCTCTCTCTCTCTTTTTTTTTTTTTTTTAAGATAAAATGGTCCGGCGCCGTGGCTCAATAGGCTAATCCTCCACCTAGCGGCGCCGGCACACCGGGTTCTAGTCCTGGTCGGGGCGCCAGATTCTGTTCCGGTTGCCCCTCTTCCAGGCCAGCTCTCTGCTGTGGCCCGGGAAGGCAGTGGAGGATGGCCCAAGTGCTTGGGCCCTGCACCCCATGGGAGACCAGGAGAAGCACCTGGCTCCTGCCTTTGGATCAGCGCGGTGTGCCAGGCCGCAACGCGCCAGCCGTGGCGGCCATTGGAGGGTGAACCAACGGCAAAAGGAAGACCTTTCTCTCTGTCTCTCTCTCTCACTATCCACTCTGCCTGTCCCCCCCCCCAAAAAAAAAAAAAAAAAAAGGTCATTCCTGGATGACCATTGGAAGTAAATTAATATATGGGCTGGATAAAGCTGCCTCCTGCAGTGCCAGCATCCGATCTGGGCACCAGTTTGTGTCCCAGCTGCTCAACTTCAAGTCCAGCTCCCTGCTAATGGCCTGGGGAAAGGAGTGGAAGACAGCCCAAGTGTTTGGGGTCTCTGCTTCCCACATGGGAGACCAGGATGAAGCTCCTGGCTTCTGGCTTCAGCCTGGCCGAGCACTGACTGTTAATAGCCATCTGGGGTGTGAACCGGTGGGTAGGTTCTTTCTCGCTTTGTGTGTGTCTGATTCTTTCTCTGTAACTCTTTCAAGCTAAAAGTCTCTTTTTAAGTAATAAATTAATATATACCTTCACACTGATGCCTTTCTGGCGCCGCGGCTCACTAGGCTAATCCTCCACCTAGCGGCGCAAGCACACCGGGTTCTAGTCCTGGTCGGGGCGCCGGATTCTGTCCCGGTTGCCCCTCTTCCAGGCCAGCTCTCTGCTGTGGCCCGGGAGTGCAGTGGAGGATGGCCCAAGTGCTTGGGCCCTGCACCCCATGGGAGACCAGGAGAAGCACCTGGCTCCTGCCATCGGATCAGCGCGGTGCGGCGGCCATTGGAGGGTGAACCAACGACAAAGGAAGACCTTTCTCTCTCTGTCTCTCTCTCTCTCTCACTGTCCACTCGGCCTCTCAAAAAATAAAAAAATAAAAAATAAATTAAAAAAATAAAGCCATGCCTTTGAGGTGAGGGGTGGAGGGTAAGTCTTGTCTTTAGCTCATTCCAGAAGTGTTATGATTTGTTTAATGTGGAGTCCCAGTTTTTGTTACATCAAAAAGCATGGGCCTGGCTTTTCTTGTTTCTAAGGGAATCAGTTTTATGTGGTAAGTCTTGACATTCTTGCCTTGTCTGTTCCACTTCCCTCAACCCCCGCAGATATATAAACATTTATTTATGACTTAAGCTCATTCATTTTCTCTTTCACACATGTACACAAAGAACATGTCTTCATTTTTTTCTTGTGTCTATCAAAATTGAGTAACTTGAATCTATGGAGCACACAACACACTGTATGGAAGTACATGGAATAGGCTGAAGACCAAATCAGGCTGGGCATTGAATCAACCCCCCAGGTTTTTTGTTTTTGGTAGTGGTTTTTGTTTAAGGTTTATTTAAAAGGCAAGTTACAGAGAAAGATTGGGAAAGAGATCCTGTCTATGCTGGTTTATACCCCAAATGGTTGCCAAGGCCAGGGCTGGCTAAGCCGAAGCCAGGAGACAGGAACCAGGAACTTTATCCAGGTATCCCACCTGGGTTGCAGGGCCCCAAGTACTTGGGCCATCTCCCAATGCCTTCCCAGGCACATTTGCAGGGAGCTGGATCAGAAACCAGTGCCCATATGGGATTCCAGCATCATAAGCAATGGCTTAACCCGCTGTGCCACAGCATCCTCCACAATGTCGTCCCCACTAACCCTAGTTTATTTGAAAGGCGGAGTTACAGAGAGAGAACGAGAATGTGTGTGAGATCTTCATATGCTGGTTCACTCCAGAAGGCTGCAGTGGCCAGACCTGGGCTGCTCTGAACCTGGGAGCCAGGAGCTTCTTTTGAGTCTCCTGTGTGGATGCAAGAGCCATCCTCCACTGCTTTCCAGTAATATCAGGGAGCTGGATTGGAAGCAGAGCAGCTGGGAGTTGAACCAGCGCCCATATGGAGTGCTGGCTGGTGACTTTGCCCACTACGCCACAGCACTGTCCACACTAGCCCTAGTTATAAGAATATCCAGATGGGGGCCAGCTTTGTGGAGCCGTTTCCAGTTAAGGTACTGCCGGCAATACTGAAATCCCATATGGGCACAGGTTCAAGTGCCAACTGTTCTGCTTCTGGGAAAACAGCAGAAGATGGTCCAAGTATGTGGACCCCACCACCCTGTAGGAGACCCAGATAGAGTTCCAGGCCCCTGGCTTCAGCCTGGCCCAGCCCTTGCTGTTGCCAGCATTGGGGAATGTAACCTGTAGGTGGAAGATCTCTCTTCTCTTTTTCCCTCCTACCCTCTTCCTCCATTTCTCTGTCTCTCTGTCTCTGTCACTTTGCCATTTAAATAAAAAAATTACGGAGTAATAAAATATTAAAAAAAAGAGAAATGAACAAAATATAGAATCCCAGGAAGGAAAACCATGGTTTCTTTTTTTTTTTCTTTCTTTCTTTTTTGGCAGGCAGAGTGGACAGTGAGAGAGACAAAGAGAAAGGTCTTCCTTTCCCGTTGGTTCACCCCACAGTGGCCACTGCAGCCAGCGCACTGCGCTGATCCAAAGCCAGGAACCAGGTGCTTCTACTGGTCTCCCATGCGGGTGCAAGGCCCAAGCACTTGGGCCATCCTCCACTGCCTTCCCAGGCCACAGCAGAGAGCTGGACTGGAAGAGGAACAATCGGGACAGAATCTGGCGACCCAACCGGGACTAGAACCGGGGGTGCCAGTGCCGCAGGCGCCAGCCCCATGTTTTTTTTTGTTTTGTTTTGTTTTTTGTTTTTTTGATATGTTATCCTCCAAGAATTGGAAATTTGTAAGATATATATATATATATATATATTTTTTTTTTTTTTTTTTTGACAGGTAGAGTGGACAGTGAGAGACTGAGAGACAGAGAGAAAGGTCTTCCTTTTCTGTTCGCTCATCCCCCAATGGCCGCTGCGGCTGGTGCGCTGCAGCCGGCGCACCGTGATGATCCAAAGCCAGGAGCCAGGTGCTTCTCCTGGTCTCCCATGGGGTGCAGGGCCCAAGCACTTGGGCCATCCTCCACTGCACTCCCAGGCCACAGCAGAGAGCTGGACAGGAAGAGGGGCAACTGGGACAGAATCCAGTGCCCCAACTGGTACTAGAACCCGGTGTGCTGGCGCCACAGGTGGAGGATTAGCCTATTGAGCCGTGGCACCGGCCCCCATGGTTTTGTTTTGGTTTTTGTTGTTGTTGTTGTTGTTGTTGTTGTTGTTGTTTTGACAGGCAGAGTGGACAGTGAGAGAGAGAGACAGAGAGAAAGGTCTTCCTTTTGCCGTTGGTTCACCCTCCAATGGCTGCCGTGGCCGGCACGCTGCGGCCGGCGCACCGCACTGATCCGATGGCAGGAGCCAGGAGCCAGGTGCTTTTCCTGGTCTCCCATGGGGTGCAGGGCCCAAGCACCTGGGCCATCCTCCACTGCACTCCCTGGCCACAGCAGAGAGCTGGCCTGGAAGAGGGGCAACCAGGACAGAATCGGGCACCCTGACAGGGACTAGAACCCGGTGTGCCGGCGCCGCTAGGCGGAGGATTAGCCTAGTGAGCCGCGGCGCCGGCCCCCATTGTTTTTTTAATAGGATTAAAAGATAGGTAAAAGGACTGGTGCTGTGGCATGGTGGATTGATATCTACCTGCGTCACTGGCATCCCATGTGGGCACTGGTTCGAGTCCTGGCTGCTTGGGCCCCTGTATCCACAGGGGAGACCAGGGGAGGATTCTGGCTCCTGGCTTTGGATCCTCCCAGCTCCCGCCCTTGCAGCTAGTTGGCGCGGTGGGGGAGGGGAAAGTGGGATACCAACAGATTGAAGACCTTCCTCGCTTGTTCTCTTCCTCTTTCTCTTTGTAACTCTACCTCTCAAATAAAAACTCTTTAAAAAGAAAATGCATAAAATGAAAGCAGGAGGATAGAAGAGTTCTTCACATGTAGCCATGTTGCCTAAACATCTTATTTTGCTCTCATTTAGGAAAGTTATGGTATCTATGAAATAAAGTATGTGTGAAACCAATTCTATTTTTATTTTCAAATGCTAGAGATACAACAGCAGTTCTTTGTGTTTAGTTATTTTTACTACCGGGATGAAAATAAGGAAAATCTGCCAGACTGAGTCACAACTTTCAGCAGCAAGTTGGACTTTAATAATATTAAGAACCCCAGATACTGCAAATCATGTGTGTTTGGGAAAGGAGCATAGCAGTTTCTTTCCTTGAATGTTTAACACATGAAGACAGGGTCTCTGTTGTGTTTTTTTTGTTTTTGGAGGAGTAAGACTTGATTTAGGCTTTATGTTTTCTGTACTATTTTTCTAATATGGATCTGATTATATCTGAGAATATCATTTTGTGTTCTCAGATAAGATTTCCTGATAATGTTACACACTTCCAGAATCTTTTATCCAGAAATGTCTCTGCATATCTTGGTTCTTGGGAGTCCCTAATAGATTTGAGCAATAAAATAATTCCTTACCTTAGAAATAATCTTTTATATTTTAAAGGCAGATTGAGAGAGGTAGCAACACACCCAGAATGGCCAAAACAACCAGATACGGTCCACGCTAAAACCAGGTTGAGCTGCCATCTGTGGTGCTGGCATCACATATTAGAATGCTGGTTTGTGTCCCAGCTGCTCTACTTCTGTTCCAGCTCCCTGCTGATGTACCTGGAAAGGCAGTGGAAGATGGCCCAAGTGCTTAGGCCCCTGCTACCCAATGGGAGACCCAGATAGAGTCCATGCTCTTGGCTGTAGCTTAGCCCATGCTCTTGGCTCTTGTGGGTATTTGGGGTGTGAACCAGCAGATGGACGATCTCTTTCTCTGTCTTTTCCTGTCTGCCTCTCGCTCTCGCTCTTGCTTTGCCCTTCAAATACATCTTTTACAAAGGAAAAGAAGCCGGCGCCGCGGCTCACTAGGCTAATCCTCCGCCTAGTGGCGCCGGCACATCGGGTTCTAGTCCCGGTCGGGGCGCCGGATTCTGTCCCGGTTGCCCCTCTTCCAGGCCAGCTCTCTGCTGTGGCCCGGGAGTGCAGTGGAGAATGGCCCAGGTGCTTGGGCCCTGCACCCCATGGGAGACCAGGAAAAGCACCTGGCTCCTGGCTCCTGCCATCGGATCAGCGCGATGCGCCGGCCGCAGCGTGCCGGCCGCGGCGGCCATTGGAGGGTGAACCAACGGCAAAGGAAGACCTTTCTCTCTGTCTCTCTCTCTCACTGTCCACTCTGCCTGTAAAAAAAAAAAAAAAAAAAAGGAAAAGAAAAACTAGAACTCCAACGTGAGATGCAGGAAGCAGCAGCTTAAGCCATTGAATCACAAGACCCACATCTCTTTCTCTGCCTCTCAAGTTGAAAAATAACACACAGAATGGGCCAGCGTTGTGGTGCAGTGGGTTAAGCCTGCAGCACCAAAATCCCATATGGATGCTGGTTTGAGTCCTGGCTGCTCCACTTGCAATCCAGCTCCATGCTAATGTGCCTGGGAAAGTAGCGGAGGATGGCTCAAATCTCTAGGTCCTTGTACCCATGTGAGAGGCTCTGGAAGAATCTCTTGGTTTTGGCCTGGCCTGGCCGTGGTCATTGTGGCTGTTTGGGGAGTGAACCAGGATGGAGGATATCTCTCTCTGTCTCTCTTTCTCTATAACTCTGTCTTGCAAATAAATAAATCTTTAAAAAGAGAGAGAAACACACAGGAGAAGGACAGGCCTTGTGTTTTAAGACCTTAATGGTTCCTGTGTTGCATACCTAAGTGCCTGGGTCCAATAACTGCCTCCATCTTCTGACTCCAGTTTCCTGCTAATGCAGTCAGCAGTACTGACTCAGGAACCAGATTGCTGCCACTCAACATGAGAGACCTAGATTGAGTTTTAGCTCCAGTCTGACCCAGTCTGCTCATTGCATGTGGGGAGTAAACCAGTAGATAGGAGTGTTCATTCAGTTTGTCTGTGTTTCTTCTTGACCCTCTTTCTCCCCACCTCAAATATGGGAAGAATCTTCTAAAAGTTATGGATCTAACCAGGACCAGAGTGAGTGATATGCATTGAGAAATCAAGTGGAGAATGGGAAATTTTCCAGACCTCAAAATTGTTCATGCATGTTAACATTAGGGATGAAGGGGATAAAGAAATATAGAAATGTTATGTATGTTGCACACAGAAAATATAAACAGTTTTTTCAAGCCTGACCTAAATAGGGTTCCAGGAACTTTGAGTTTGAGAATGAAAGAATCTTTTCTCCCTCTAGTGGCCCCTTTTCGTATAATTCTATATTCTCAGTTTGCTATGTCCATAACCAACAAGGTAATATAGCCATCCATACAAATTTGTTAGTTTACAAGCCATTCTCCTCACTTTGACCCACTATTCTATTTTATCAGCTAAGTTTAGTTTATTTTAGTAATTCCAATTGAACCACTGAGGTATTGAATGCCTGTCCCATCCAGGGATGTCTTTTCCAGGGATGTCTTGTTCAGAAGACATCCATGTCCCATGCAGGTGGTGTAGTACAGGTTAAACTGCCACTTGGGACACAGTATGCATCACATATTGGCCTCTGCATCTGATGCAGCTTCCTGGTAATGTGCACCCTAAGGGCAGCATATGATGGGTCAAGTACTTGGGTCCCTGCCATCTGTGTGAGTGACCAAGATGGAGTTCTGACTCCTGGCTTTGGCCTAGGTCATCCGTTTGGGCCATTTGGGGAGTGAATCAGCAGATGAAAGATAATCTGTTAGCTCTGCCTTTCACATAATTAAGAATGAACAGACTTTAAAAAAAAAAAATCCTATCCCAACAGTATCTGAGACAGTAAGCTCTGAGAAATAGTGGAGAGGCTCTCATGACTAATGATCTGCAAATGTAATGTGTTCAAATAAGCCTAAAAACTCATTGCCCTAGAACCATATACTCCTGACAACAGGGACAATCTCAAGAAAAGTGGGAACTAGTAAGATATCTTTGAAATCAGAGATTAAATAGAAAGTACAATCAATGGCTTGAGAATACAAGGCAGTTTCCAGTTTTTTTTTGGTTTTTTTTGTTTTGTTTTTTTTGTTTTTTTTTTTTTTTTTTTTTTGACAGAGTGGACAGTGAGAGGGAGACAGAGAGAAAGGTCTTCTGTTGCCATTGGTTCACCCTCTAATGGCCACCGCAGCCAGCGCACCGCGCTGATCCGATGGCAGGAGCCAGGTATTATCCTGGTCTCCCATGGGGTGCAGGGCCCAAGCACTTGGGCTATCCTCCACTGCACTCCCTGGCCACAGCAGAGAGCTGGCCTGGAAGAGGGGCAACTGGACAGAATCTGGCGCCCCGACCGGGACTAGAACCCGGTATGCCGGAGCCGCAAGGCGAAGGATTAGCCTAGTGAGTCACGGTGCCAACCATTAGTTAACTCTTAAACATTGAGTGCCATTTTTCATTATCTGCAGAAAGAAACCTAGCCCCCAGAAAGACCAAAACAAATTTTACAGAATAAATAGGTTTAGTAATAAGTAACTTCTAGGTGCCAGTTTTGTAGCATAGCAGGTTATACCATATGGGTCTCAGTTCAAGTCCTGGCTGTTCCACTCTGATCCAGCTCCTTGCTAATGTGCCTGGGAAAGCAGTGGAGCATGACCCAAGTGCATAGGCCACTGCACCCACGTGGGATACCTGAAAAAAGCTCCTGGATCCTGGATCCAGCCTTGCCCAGCCCTGGTCATTGTGTCCATCTAGGGTTCTCTCTCTGTCTTTCCTTTTGTGTCTGTAACTCTGTCTTAAAAAAAAAAAAAAAAAAAAAAAAAAAAGAGTAATTTCTAGATAGTTTCTTTCTGGCAAATAGGTGCAAGTTTCCTATATGTAATTATCCAGGTTCAGTCTTCCTTCAAAAGTCTGTACTTGGTAATTTTTCTTTTTTCAGGCCTTCTTTTGCCGGTTATTTAGTTTGACAGGATAGACTTTCATTGAGGTTCATATAACTGCCTTTCTTGTAAATCCTCATATAGCCAGGACCATGTTACCATCTGTACCTAGGATAAATGATTAGGTTCTACTGCTTTTGCCCTTCTTCCCCCATAAAGCTAGCCATTTCCTTCTTGAGCTTCCATGTAACTAATGACAGTTCAATGAATAATGAGTTACAGAGAGAACAATCATTTTAGAATATTTATCAAAATCTGGGGGGTAGGGATGGCATAGTGGGTAAAGTCACCACCTGCAACTCTGACATTGCATATGGGCACCAGTTCAAGTCCCAGCTGCTTCACTTCCATTCCAACTCCCTGCTAATGGCCTAGGAAAAACACTGGCCCAAGCAAAACCTGGAAGAAGATCCTGACTTTCGCTTGAGCTTTTGTGGCCGTCTGGGAAATGAACCAGCATATGGAAAATCTCTCTGTCTCTTCCTCTAACTCTTTCAAATGAATAAATCTTAAAAAAAAAAAAATCTGTGTAAGGGGCAATTGATGATTGGCACAGTGGTTAAGATGCCACTAGTGCCAGCGCCGTGGCTCGCTAGGCTAATCCTCCCCCTGCGGCACTGGCACCCCGGGTTCAAGTCCTGGTTGGGGCACAGGATTCTGTCCCGGTTGTTCCTCTTCCAGTCCAGCTCTCTGCTGTGGCCCGGGAGAGCAGCGGAGGATGGCCCAAGTGCTTGGGCCCTGCACCCACATGGGAGACCAGGAGGAAGCACCTGGCTCCTGGCTTTGGATTGGCTCAATGCACTGCCCATAGCGGCCATTTGGGGGGTGAACCAACAGAAGGAAGACTTTTCTCTCTGTCTCTCTCTCTCACTGTCTTAACTCTGCCTGTCAAAAAAAAAAAAAAAGTCTAAGATGCCACTTGTGTCCCCTGTATCCCATATCAGGAGTTCTTTGGTTTGAGCCCTGACTCCGTTTCCAGTTCCTGCTGATGTGCACCCTAGAAGGCTCAAGTACTTGAGTTCTTGCTACCCATATGGGAGATCCCGATTGAGTTCTTGGTCCTGCATTGGCCTGACCCAGCCCCAGCTGCTGTTGCAGGCATTTGTGGAATAAACCAGTGAATGGGAAGATCCCTGTTGCTTTACATTCAAACAAATAATTTTGTCCCAGAGGGCACAGGGACAGAGATATAAAGATAATGACTGGCTTTAAGATAGAAACAAGAGGGTGCCAGTGCTGTGACTTAGTAGGCTAAGCCTCCACCTCCAGGGTTGGCATCCTACATATTCACCGGTTCAAGTCCCAGCTATTCCTCTTCTGATCCAGCTCTCTGCTGTGGCCTGGGAAAGCAGAAGATGATGTGCTTCTTTCTTGGGCCTCTGCACCCGTGTTGGGAGTGAACCAGTGGATGGAAGACCTTTCTCTGTCTCTCCTTTTCTCTGTAACTCTTAATAAATAAAGATCTTAAAAAAAAAAAAAAAGAAACAAGTCGGAGCGCCGGATTCTTTCCCGGTTGCCCCTCTTCCAGGCCAGCTCTCTGCTGTGGCCCGGGAAGGCAGTGGAGGATGGCCCAAGTGCTTGGGCCCTGCACCCCATGGGAGACCTGGAGAAGCACCTGGCTCCTGCCTTCGGATCAGTGCGGTGTGCCAGCTGCAGCGCGCCAGCCGTGGCAGCCATTGGAGGGTGAACCAACGGCAAAAGGAAGACCTTTCTCTCCGTCTCTTTCTCTCTCACTATCCACTCTGCCTGTCCAAAAAGTTAAAAATTAAAAAAAGAAACAAGAAATAAGTGTTCTTATCATACAGAGTTTATGTTTTGAATTTATATTTATTTACTTGAAAGGCAGAGAAAGATCTTCCAATCCACTAGTTCACTCCCCATCCATTGCAGTCAATTGAGGAGTGAACAAGCAGACTTTAAATAAATAAGTTTAAAAAAAATTTTTTTTTCTACATGGAAAAAAATTCAGAGGAATTTAGGTCTGTTCTGCTTCACCCTTAACTCTTAGGATAAAGACACCACGATGGAAATAATAGCAAAATCTCAGAATATTTAACATCTAAATTCCTTAGAGGTAAGGGCACTGTGGTATAGCAGGATCCATTGTTGGGGGCACCTGCATTCCATATCGGAGTGCCTGGGATTTAGTCCTGCCTCGGCCTTCCTGACTGAGGTTTCTGTTAATGTGCTTGGGAGGCAGCAGGTGATAGCTTAAGACCTGAGTCCCTCGGGCTGGCGCTATGGCACAGCAGGTGAAGGTGCTGGCTTCCGCAGTGACTGGAGCTGCACCAGTCTGAAGCCAGGAAGGAGCCAGGAGATTCTTCTAGATCTCTCACATGGGTGCAGGGGCCCAAGAACTTGGGCCATCTTCTGCTGCTTTCCTAGGCCATAGCAGAGAGCTGGATCAGAAGTGGAGCAGCTGGGACTCAAACCAGTGCCCATATGGGATGCCGGCACTGCAGGTGGTGGCTTTACCTGCTATGCCATAGCACTGGCCCTGAAAAAAGATTTTTTAAAGATTTATTTATTTATTTATTTATTTGAAAGAGTTACACAGAGAGAGGAGAGGCAGAAAGAGAGAGAGGTCTTCCCTCCAATGGTTCACTCCCCAGTTGGCCACAATGGCCGGAGCTGTGCTGATCCGAAGCCAGGAGCCAGGAGCTTCTTCTGAGTCTCCCACACAAGTGCAGGGGCCCAAGGACTTGGACTATCTTCCACTGCTTTCCCAGGCCATAGCAGAGAGCTGGATCAGAAGTGGAGCAGTCGGATCTCGAACTGGCGCCCATATGGGATGCCAGTGCTTCAGGCCAGGGCATTAACCCACTGTGCCACAGCGCTGGCCCCTGAAAAAAAAATTCTTTAACATTTTTATGAACCTCACTGTTGGAAATACCTTAATTTTTCCTTTTTTCATTTAGTGAGCCTGATCGAGGAAGGCTAACTCCGTCTCCAGATATCATTGTTTTGTCTGACAATGAGGCTTCCAGTCCTCGTTCTAGCTCCCGAATGGAAGAAAGACTTAAAGCAGCCAACCTAGAGATGTTTAAGGTAAGAAGATTGAATGTTCTCCATTTCATACTATTTCTGTTTCTTTTAATTCTGTAAGAATCTTTATTCTGGTTGGTTATTGAGTGTTTACTTTTTTATCCAAATAACTACCTATTTATAAACTCTTTAACTTTCAGTTTCATGGATGTACTCTTTTAGAAGGAACTCTTAGAGAAGGTAGTTTGAAAAAGCATATATAAGCAAGTATACTTAATGTAATTTATATTTGGAAAATGAAAAATTTATAATTCAAGTCACATAAAGTAAGCACTTGGCTGGAAGGATACTCTCTACATTCTATCCAGAGTCTTACACTATAGAGAGACTCCTAAGGTTAGCTAGGGGAAAATGGCTTTAAAATATTTAGAAAACAGTGTCTCCCTGTGGTCATTTAGTGCCTACTGAATGTTCAGACACTGTACCACTCCCCAGAGATAACAAAGATAATCCTGTCATCACTTCTGCTTTTGTATGGATGCTGAAGGTTTCAAGCCTAACAAGTCAGGATCAGCCCTTGCAGGAAGGGATTCTGGATACCTGTTGCCATCACTGACGGTCTCCTTGTTTCCTTAGGGGAAAGGCATTGAGGAACGGCAGCAGCTCATCAAGCAGCTGCGAGATGAGCTACGATTGGAAGAAGCCCGACTGGTGCTATTAAAGAAACTGAGACAGAGTCAACTACAGAAAGAGAATGTAGTCCAGAAGGTAATACACCCCAGAAACAAGGGACTAGAGGAAAGAAAGAAAAGATCGTTTGAGAATGGGCTGCCCAGCCTGGCTCATTCTTCTCTGTATGTAGCTTCTATTAGTCTCTAGAAGCAGTGATTTCTTTTCTGTCTTAGACTTTAATCATGAAAATCTTGATTCCATTTTTCTCATTTTTTCCTCCTGGTGAACAGGAGCTTCACATTGACAAGGAATTTGAAAGTCTAGAAATGTATCCGAGTCCCTCCTGTAATTGGTGGCCTTTTTCACAGTCTCATTTTCTCTTCCCTCTCCCAGACTCCAGTTGTACAGAATGCAGCATCTATTGTTCAGCCGTCTCCTGCCCATGTGGGACAACAGGGCTTATCCAAGCTTCCCTCCCGGCCTGGGGCCCAAGGGGTTGAACCTCAGAATTTGAGAACATTACAGGTATGTGACCCACAGTAGGATCATAGTGTTGAAGGGCCCAGTCTATTCACTCTCTTTTAGGGCTTTTCTGGTGGTGATGGAAGAATCTGGCCATGATAGGGGTGTTACCACTACAGACAGTCCTGTTGATCCTTTATGACATAGCTGAGTCTGCAGTAGAAGGGTGAACAGCCTGCGTCTGCCACTCTCGTTTTTCTTCTCTAGGAAAGGTTTCCAGCTTCTCTAGAGAAGGGTTTGATCATTTTTAAACTCTCTAATCATACAAGATTAGAGAGTTATTACCAAAAAAGCCAGGAATTTCTTATGAATCAGGGTATACAGTGGTGGTCAATTTCCATAGATCATTAGATGAAATTACCAAACCTGACTATGTTACTCCTGTGTTTCTATTCAACTACGTATGTTTTAGGCAGTGTTCTCTCCTTTTGCATTTTGTGAGGCTTTATTACCACCTGTGACTAGTTTTTTCTCTTCCCCTTCAGGGTCATAGTGTCATCCGTTCAGCAACCAATACCACCCTCCCACACATGTTGATGTCTCAGCGTGTTATTGCACCAAACCCAGCCCAGCTACAGGGTCAGCGGGGCCCACCTAAGCCTGGCCTTGTACGCACCACAACACCCAACATGAATCCTGCCATCAATTACCAACCAGTAAGAGAATTATGATGTGGAAATAGAAATTGTTTATTTGCTTTTCTTTTGAAGTACCCATAATTTCTGTACATAGAGAAATTCTATGACAAGGGTAAGGTGAATGGAGGTTGAATTGAGCATTCCCAAAAGTGGAAGCTTTGAGGAATTACATGTGAATATTAGTGGGGAGAGAGGATATATAGCAGAGTAGCCGTAAGCCAATATATTCTAGCAACACAGAGAAGGATCTAGAAGATGCATGACAGAAAGCATCCCCAGTCTTTATTTTTCTCTTAACAGATCTTTTGCAGTGAATAAGTTGCTCACTTCCTATCTTGGGAAAGTTAAGTAGTCCAAATTAGGATCGGATAGAGTCCTCTGCCAAGAATGCATGTATTGGTCCTATCTCCCATATACCAGCCATCAATGATAACTATTCTCAATCTATTTTAGCAGTCAAGTTCTTCTGTTCCCTGTCAGCGCACAACATCCTCTGCCATCTACATGAACCTTGCTTCCCATATTCAGCCAGGGACCGTGAACAGAGTGTCTTCACCACTTCCAAGCCCTAGCGCCATGACTGATGCTGCCAACTCACAGGCTGCAGCCAAACTGGCTCTTCGCAAACAGCTGGAAAAGACACTCCTGGAGATCCCACCCCCAAAACCTCCTGCTCCCTTGCTTCACTTCCTGCCTAGTGCAGCCAATAGTGAGTTCATCTACATGGTGGGCTTAGAAGAAGTCGTACAGAGTGTCATTGACAGCCAAGGTAAGATATTTCTGCTAATCAGTCTCCTTATCTAAGCAATAGGTTGTCAAGCCTGATTAACTTAAGCAGAGTATCAGAGTACTGTGCAATATTAAATAGTTTCTTTTTACTATTGCGAAACTGCTACCCATCTCTTATTTACAGGCTGTTGGGGGAGCAACATATCAGAAGAACTTTTTTGTATGTGTGTATCTTAGGCTTCATATTTTTATTGTGGGGGCAGTGTTGTTAAGCCATAGTGGTTTAAGCCACTGCTTACAGTGCTGGAATCCCATATCGGAGCACCAGTTCAAATCTGAGTTGCTCTGCTTCTGATCCAGCTCTCTGCTAGTATACCTGGGAACATAGCAGAGGATGGCCCAAGTGCTTGTGTCCCTGCCACTGATGGTGGGAGATCTGGAAGAAGTTCCAGGCTCCTGGCTTCAGCCTGGCCCAGCCCCAGTCATTGCAGCCATTTTGGTGAATGAACTAGCAGATGGATGATCTCTCTCTCTCTGTGTCTCTGTCACTCTGCTTTTAAAATAAATAAATCTTGAAAATTGTATATATATTAAGTTTTATTGATTATTTTGTGTATTTACATATTTTTTACAGTATATTTCTCTTAAATGGTGCTTAATGTGATACATATATAATTTGATGGTTAGAACTTGTTTTTAATATCAATATTTGGCATTGTGGTGAATTACCATAATTGATCCCTGTCCTTTGAACATTTGTAGTTGAGAAAATACACATACTGACATAGATAACTAAGTATGGCCACAGAAAAGCCATAAAATATCACTGAGCCAGACTATGGAGCTGTTTTTTTTTGACAGGCAGAGTTAGAGAGAGGCAGAGGGAAAGGTCTTCCTTCTGTTGGTTCACCCCCCAAATGGCCGCTACGGCTGGCGCTGCGCTGATCCGAAGCCAGGAGCCAGGTGTTTCCTCCTGGTCTCCCATGTGGGTGCAGGGCCCAAACACTTGGGCCATCCTCCACTGCCTTTCCAGGCCACAGCAGAGAGCTGGACTGGAAGAGGGGCAACCAGAACAGAATCCGGCGCCCCGACCGGGACTAGAACCCGGGGTGCCGATGCCGCAGGGGGAGGATTAGCCTAGTGAGCCGCGGTGCCAGCCCAGACTGTAGAGTTTTAACACCATATAGTCTAAACTTACAGAAGTTGTTAAATTTTCCAAACTACAGACTTGTGAGAACATCTTACAGGCAAGGAAAGCCCCTAGAGGACTCAGTATTGGCTATAAACAGATCACAAGGTGACTAATTCAGACGCTGATAACTAAAATCATGAATGTATGTATCAGGGATAAGGATAGTCTAGAGTCAGGAGATGTGAAGCAGTGAAAGGATTGCTTGAGTTCCATGGAGTCCTTTGACTCTGAATTGACAACAGTATTTTCTTCTCAAGGTGATAAAGTAGAAAATCAGAAAACATGGATTCTTTTTCCCAGCTCTTGTCATTTAGGAGTTGTTTTATTTCTTAGACCGTTTCCTCATTTGTAAGGAAAGATGGTACTGTCTGAACTCCTTAAAGTGATGTTGTTAAAATGAAATGAAATTTTTGTTTTATTGAAAGTATTTTATAAATTGTAGAGTATTTTTGTAGAGTCCTCTCTTAGTTCAACAGAACAGACTCCTGGAAAGGTGCTGTTTGATGAGAAGATAGGAGATGTGAAGCCGTTGTGTTTTTTCTGTTGGCATCTAGGCAAAAGCTGTGCCTCACTTCTGCGGGTCGAACCCTTTGTGTGTGCCCAGTGCCGTACAGATTTCACCCCTCACTGGAAGCAAGAAAAGAATGGTAAGATTCTGTGCGAGCAGTGTATGACCTCCAACCAGAAGAAGGCCCTAAAAGCTGAACACACCAACCGACTGAAAAATGCTTTTGTTAAAGCCCTTCAGCAGGAACAGGTAAGAATTCTGACTCCTGCCCAGCAGTCAGTTGTACAGTTTGGGTTGTTTTTTTTTTTTTAAGATTTATTTATTTACTTAAAAGTCAGAATTACACAGAGAGGAGAAGCAGAGAGAGAGAGGGAGGTCTTCCATCCGCTGGGTCACTCCACAGATGGCCACAATGGCTGGAGCCAGGAGGAGTTTTTCATGTTACCTACAAAGACTTGTGGACCTTGGAGCCTAGGTTTCCTTTTATCTTTATCATTCTGTATTTCCTATTTCCATTTGACTATTTTTGATTAGGTAGGAGCATAGTAACATGGGTGAGGTTTAGGAAAAGGAACAAAAGTCTTGAGACTAGTAACTTTTCCATTGCACTAAAGAAATCCCTCTTAGCTTCATTTTGTCCTCAAACCATGGATTTTGGTGGGAGGAATTTATATTTGGAATAGAAATCTGAGGGAAGCGAATGTCTGGAGTCCATATCTGACAAAGGAAAGTGTGTACTATAAAGTAGCCCATTGAAGAATATTGGTGCTGGATAGAGTATGTGACCATCTGTAGTAGCTACAGAAGATCTTGAAGAGTGGAAAATGTGTTAGGAAATTCACATTCCCAATTTGTTACCAGTTAGACTCCTTGGAGTAGCATCATGAATCTTCTGGAAAATAAATAGGCAAGGATCAAAAATCACTCATAATTCACAAGCTTTAATTACATTAGTAAGCTCATTGCCCCTACACAGCTTCCTCCTGCCAGCTTGTGAGAGCTTGCTTTCCTGAACAGAAAGAGAATCCTTTAATCAGTAAAGCAAGTTGGCTGCTTGTACCTGAAAATCTCAGGACAGCCACCCCCACCAATCTCTTGCCTTTTCTATATCCCCCAAACTAACTGGCAACATTAGAGATAAGAAAACATCTAGGTTTTCTGGTTAAGAAATGGAGTACTTGGGACTGGCACTGTGGCGCAGTAGGTTAATCCTCCGTCTGTGGCGCCAGCGTCCCATATGGGCGCCGGTTCTAGTCCCAGCTGCCCCTCTTCCAGTCCAGCTCTCTGCTATGGCCTGGGAAAGCAGTAGAAGATGGACCAAGTGTTTGGGCCCCTGCACCCTCATGGGAGACTAGGAATAAGCTCCTGGCTCCTGGCTCCTGGCTCCTGGCTTCGGATCGGCGCAGCTCCAGCCGTTGCAGCCATCTGGGGAGTGAACCAATGGAAGGAAAACCTTTCTCTCTGTCTCTCCTTCTCACTGTGTATCTCTGTCAAATAAATAATCTAAAAAAAAAAAAAAAAAGAAAAAGAAATGGGGTACTGTCCTTCCAAACTGATGTGATGACTCCCAACAGGAAATTGAACAGCGATTACAGCAGCAGGCAGCCCTCTCCCCCACTACGGCTCCAGCTGTGTCCAGTGTCAGTAAACAAGAGACCATCATGAGACATCATACACTTCGACAGGTGAGGAACTATTTCCCTAATCCTGATTTCTCTCAAGGACTCATCACCCATGTATCCCAGTTTGGCCTGCCTCCTGTGGTAAATCATACCACTCTTCTTTCCATCCAGTTATCCTTCCATCTTGGCAAAGTTACATTATTTGTCTCCATTGTTGCAGGCTCCACAGCCCCAGAGCAGCCTCCAGCGTGGCATACCCACATCTGCCCGCTCTATGCTTTCAAATTTTGCACAGGCACCCCAATTGTCTGTGCCAGGTGGCCTCCTTGGTATGCCAGGTAAGGATTTGAGAACTTTTCTTGGGGGTCAGCTGGTTATTCACAGTTCTTAAACAGCCCCTTTAGCTGAATTATTCCATCCTTTGCTTTTGGGCATACTTCTTACTCTTATTAGCATGTCTGCTAAATTCATATTTCATATCAGTTATAATGCAATAGGATTTTGGTGGCAAAAACAGCATAGATCTCTACCATTATAAATTTAGCATCTCATGTGCTTGTCATGTCTAATGGACATGCAGTTATTGATTTCTTTTGGCCAGGACAGCAGAGTCAGGTATCTTGTTTGAATGCTTCATAATCAGTGGGCCAAAGCAGATTCAGTGATTCTGTATCTTTGTTTGATCATTTCCCTGTCACCACTGTGTCCTATACCATCAGGACTATGTATGTCATTTCTGGTAGGATTGCATTTTCAGGAAGAGTTTGCCTAAAGCTTGGGAGTAGGAAGGAGTAATTGCCAAAATAAAGCTTGCTAAATCTGGACAGGTGCAAGTAACTTCTAATGTTTCCTCCCCATCTCCAAACAGTCCCAAGGTAGTGCAGAACGGAATGTCATTTCTCCTTTAATGCATGCCCTCCACTTTTGTCTCCTGGATCTAGGTGTCAACATTGCGTATTTGAACACTGGCATCGGAGGACACAAAGCCCCCAGTCTGGCAGACCGACAGCGTGAATACCTTTTAGACATGATCCCTCCCCGGTCTATATCGCAGTCCATCAGTGGGCAGAAATAACGCCTGTTCCACTTGTCCTGCCCCAACCTTGAATCCTTTGCCCCTTGAATCCTCTCCCATGCCCCAACTTCCGTCGCATGCAGTGCCTGTACTGGTGCCTACCATACACGGAAAGCAAAACAGAGAAACAGAAGACAAAAGATAGAAATCAACAACACACGCCCTGCCCCGCCACCTCCCCTTTACTTCACACTGCTGCGATCTGTCCTGCCACTCTGTCTTCTCGCTCTGGTTTTCTTTAACAGTGAAGTGGATCTTTGCCTCTGGTGGAGGTCAGATGAGGTCCTGGGGAGAATCTAAGCCCTCTGACGTGTGTTTCTAAAGTCTGTTTTATGCTGTAATTATTATCATTTTTAATGATGTTGTGTGTCTTCCCTTTGTTCAGTGGACGGTTAAACTCCCCCCCCCCAATCTTTTCCTTTTCTTTCTGCGTACCAGTCTTTCTTTTTTTATTATTATTATTATTTTTTTTTTTTTTTTTTTGGTAAACACAAATAACATTCAGTGAAATGATAGGAACATTGCAGAGTGCAGCAGGGTCCCCAGCTGCCAAGTAGGATGTGAGTGGGAGTGGCAGAGGCAGAAGTTTTGAGTGCACTTAACCTGAGTCGGGGCAGAGTTGGCATCAGAGGAATGGCCAGCTGTGGGTGTGTTGGGGCTGGACTGTTTGGGAGGCAGTGTTTAGAATTGAAGTTGGGCTCTAAGAATGAGGGGAAAGAGCCTGGAAGGAGAAGCTTTAAAACTCCCCCACTCTGGAATTTACCCATGGAGGAGGGGGAGAAAGAGAAATAATGGTAAGCATGATGGTGAGCCAAGGAGGACCGAGACCTGGTTCTGGCCTTCTGGATCCTGGGGTATAAGTTGGTTTCTGACCCCATTGGGACATGGAAGTCTATTCCAGGCCAACTAGCCCAAAATTATTTCATCTTATTTTATTTGTAAAATTCTCCCCCACCCCACCCCGTTTTTAAAATCCTGATCCTCCCCCTCTAACCACAGCTCCATCTATAATATAGAGGAATGGCTGTTGCCACGTTGAGTTTGCTGGGTGTCCTAGAAGTTGGAATGGGTATGAGTGAGTCAGGTGACAAAAGGAGGACCTAGACTTAGAAGGAGGAAGAAGGGATTTTTCCCCCAACAGTTGAGAGGCTCACATGTGTCTGTCCCTTCACTTCCTGAGAGCCAGGAAGCAAGGGTGAGAGCATCTAATCAGGTCAGAGTCGTGCCCTGACACTGCTGCACTAGCTGCAGGACCAGCTCAGAGCCAGGCTGCTCAGATCAGAACCAACTCTGGATCTCTGCGAGACAAGTCATTCTTCTTCCCCCCCCAGAATTCTATTAATTTTGCTTTGTTTTATTTTTATTTTTTTCTTAAGCGCTACTAATATAGAGAATGAATTGAATTGTGCAATGTTGCTATTCTGGTGATTGGGGAGATTAGCATCCCATTTGCCCACGCTGTGGGGGAAGAGGGAGGGGACGGGGCTGTTTCAGGTAAGAGAAACCCCCTAGAGTAAGGGCTTCTGCTCCCCTCATGGTTGCGTCCACCTGCCCCTCCAGCTCCAGAAGCTGTGGGAGGTGCTGGGGGTGTTACTAGCAGAGGTCTGAGGAGGATTTCAATATTTTGCCCTTGAAAAGCCACCTAAGAAAGTTCCCTCATTTTTATTTTTAAAAATTAAATAATTTTTTAAAGTAAGAAGGCACTTTTAAAATTAACACACACCCAAACTGCACATCTTCCCAATAAAACTTGGGGGTGGGGTGGGAGAAAGAGCTGAAATCGGGCTCAGTTTCCCACTTTGGCCTCTACTCTCTGCACCCCAGTGCCACTGTGGGTGATTGTACTGGCCCTACGGGCCTTCCTGGCTTTTTTTCTTTCCTCCCTTCCCCCAAATTCATTGAGCACTTAATTAAGGAGCAGAGATGCAGCTAGTGTCTGGGCTCCCCACGCGGTGAAATGATCTGGAAGCGAGACACTAGACAGGTAGTGGTCGGGTCGTTTCAAGTATTTTTCTGGGGAATGTGGTACCCCTGACTGTAAGTGGTGGGAGAGGGAGGGGGGTTAATGGAACTGGGTCTGGGATTATTTTAGAATTATATATATATATATAAAGATATATTCTTACATCTTTTCTTTGCCCTCTGTGCTTTGAAAGCACTGGATAAGAGCATTTGGTTTTGCTTTTCTCTCTTCCACAAAATTGGAAGTGTGTGGGGGTTTTTGTGTTTTTTTTTTCTTAATGTTTTTTACAAGTCATCTTGCCTTTTGGCATGTCTGTCTAGCCTCCCCCCCAACCCTCCCCCCCATGATGAAGTGCCATTTCTGTTACATCTCCCCCTCCCCCAGCTCAGAGGTGCTCAGAGGTACAAGGTACCCACGTTTGTCAGTTGAGATTAAAAGTAAGGAACAGAGAATGTGCAATACCGTCTGGCTGGGGGCTGTCCCTGCCCTGAGCTGAGTCCCTTCCCTGGGAGCCAGGCCACCTAGGAGTGGGGTTTGGAAGTACAGTGTGTAGAGATGGGGGGAGAGAAGGGAAAGGAAAGCCCATAGTCCAGCCCCACTTGGGTGCTGCGGCCATCCGGGAGAGGGTGGGTCTTCCCTGGTTTGAGTCCCCTCAGGGTCAGTTACATGAAAGCTGCTTGTTGACTAGTGTAGCTCTGTGACCCTTTGCTCAATTGCCGAGGTTTGATTTCCTCGCCTTCTTCTCCCAGTGTCCCTACCCTTCCCAGGGATTAGCACGGGGGTGAGGTTGTCTTAATCATGGTGAAGTATTAGCCTTCCACCTCCTCCCTCCCTTCCGTCTCCTCGTCCATCCGATTTCTCAGTTCTCTGCTTTTTCATCACTGATGACCTTGTCTCCGTCCAAGCCTCATTATTAGAATCCATCCCCAGGCCTTGGGCCTTCCAGACACTAAGCCTTGTGCCCCAAGGATAGGAGGAAGGACCCTCCCCCACCGCAGCCCTGGGCTCTGAAGCTCAGCACATTGGTAGAGTGTGGATCCCACTGATTCTGCCTGGATTCCTCCATCTCCAGGCACTGAAGTCATTTATGGACAGTGTCTTACTCCCTCGAAACATGGGACAAGGGTGGATTAGTAGTAAGGCTTGGGGAAGCCTGGGAGACAGAGGTCTTTATTTGTCAGTTTTATTTTGTCATTTGACCACAGCATCTGGATTCCCTTCATCCCTGGAATAAGTATTTTTCCCACATTTTTGGATATATGTATGGTAGACAATTTTTTTTAAGACACAGAGATAAATGTTTTCCTGCTTTGGTTACCTTTCCTTTCCCCTTTAAAAGGAGTTAGCTATAGAACTGCTTTGTAAAGATGCTTCTTGATATTTTACTTTTGTTCCTTTTCCCCAGCCATTCCTTTTTCTCCCCAATCCTCCAGAAGGCATAACCCTTCTCTCCACACACCCCACCCCCACCCCGCCCTAGGCTCCCTTCCCTTCCATCAAGACCTTCATTAGCTTATGATATTTGCTGCCGAGATGTTATAACAAGGACTCATTCGTGTATATAAGCTATTTCTTGATCCATTTAAAAGGAATTGTACATTGTGTAGAAAAAAAAAAAAAACCTGAAAAAGAGAAAAAAAAGCCCTAGCCATGGATATTGTGAAACTGTGTTATGTCATTTTGTAATGTGCCCGTTTGTGTATGATCCGTGCAAAAGGGTTTCTGGGGAAGGGGAGGGGGTAGGGAGGCAGGGCTGTGGAGGGTGGGTAGGGGAGTGGGCCGGGCCCAGCACACTGAGACTGGCAGCTGCTCCAACCCCACCCCTCCTTAGAGATGCCACCTCCCCCACCACCCACCCCTAATTTGTGCCTTGCCTCCCCACCCTGGAGTAGTCCCTCCGGGTCACCAGCACTGCCTTGGCAGAGCCCACTCCCTACCCCAACCTGCCCACCCTCCCTACTCCCCAGCATTAGATTGATACTGTGGGGAAGTGCTGGGGGTTGGGAGGTAGCTGAGGAATGGGGCAGTTCCCGGGGGCATCGAAACCAAGTATTATGAATTGTAATTGTATTTGCACTGTTTTTTTTTTCCTCTGATTGCATCAGCATCTATACAATATACCTATATAACAAAATTCAGTGTCAAGCTTTCTTATGCAAGGGATTAACCCCACCCCACCCCTCCCCACCCCCTGAGAAGAGAGAACCTGATCTCATGGACCTTTTGAGAGTGGATTGTCAAGGGACAATGGAGAGGGTTTTTAGTAAGACATCCTCAGGGGTCTTACCAGGTGAGAGCCACACATATCTGCAGTTTTAGGCCAGGTCTACTGAGGGGAAGCTGGGCTTCTGTGCTTGCCAGGGTGGCCAGTCCAGGGCCGTAGAGAGTAGAGAGAGGAGCACTCACGCAGAGGGCAGTGAGGGCACAGTGCGGAGATCAGGGCTCTCCTGTGGACCTGCCGTGTGACCTTTTTGGTAGTTAGATGTCTGGGCCTCAGTGTGTATCTGTGAACTGAGAGGGAAGTCATCCGGCCACCAGATGGAAAGTTCTGTGCTTCCTTTCTACCCACCAAAAAAAAGAAAAAAGAAGCGGAGAAAATGTGGCACTGAAAACCAAGGAGGAAATTAAGGTGACAAGTGTTGAAGTGGTTCTGTGTGGGTGATGCCCTTGGAGAACTGCCTGCGCCCTTGTGTTCACCTAGATATGGGAGAGGCAGCTCCCACAAGTGATGTCTAAAACATCACTTAGACTGGTGATACAACATCCGCCCCTAAGTTTCTAGTTCTCTGAAAACGGGGACCAGGCCTCAAGGCCGACCTCACAACCAGCCACAGAGCCCTTAAGGGTAGTTGACCAGTGAATGTCCCAGGTCGGTGGTCTAGTTACTTAGTCCCCTTGTGAGCTCCAGGAAGTGAAACGTCCCTGTCGTCTGGGTGACAGAAGAGCTCAGAGCCCACATCTTGCCGTCTCGCCTCAGATCTCTGAACCCCCAGCAGGCAGCTGTCCACAGCCTGTCTCAGGAGCCCAGTTCCCCCCCGGCCTGGGCTGACTGTTCCCACTCTGTAGGTTGGCTGGCAAGGCCTGGAGAGGACGCAGGGTGGTGGGTGAGGCCTTGGCGAAGGTGGAAGGGTAGATTGGGGTTGGGGGGTGGGGGAGCAGGGAGGTGGGATGGGGACTGGCCTTCCCTGTATAGGGTGGGTGGGAGGGGAACAAGACCCTTTTGCACAACTCTCTTAAGTTTCCTTTATTTTTTTTAACTCATTCTAATTTTCTGCATTGTGTTTGGGAAATAAAATGAAAAACTAAGACCAATAGAAACTGGTTTTCAAAAAGGCAAATACACTCCCATCTGTTTCAGATGCTGCTGAGCGTTTCAGCAGTGACAGATTCAAATAATAAGCTAATTTTTGGAGAAAGGATTAAAAGAAAAAAAACTTTGTAATATTTATCACTTGCAAGCTATGTTTAATAAAGAAAGGAATGGTTTCTAAACTTCCCTGTGGCTTGTGTTTTAATCATGGTGGCAGTCTGGTGGGAGACATTTAGGGGTAACAGGTAACCTGTGGGTGGTACTCCTGCAGTGCACCCCTGGGGTCTGCCGTGGGTGTGTGCTGCTGTGCTCCCTCCAGTTCTGGAAGCCACTGACTGCTTCAGTTCCACGGTGATACAGGGGAAGCGGGCTGAGTGTCCATTCCATCCCAGGGAGAGCTGTGGCCCTGCTGCCCTGGTCCTTCTCAGCACCCTACTCCAGTCTAGAAGAGTCCTTGGTGGTGTGCTGGTTTCTCCATGGAGGGACCTTAGAGCAACAGGGACTCAAACGCTGCTCTGCTCTTAGCAAGTGAACTGCAGAAGACAGTTCCTTAACTGGAGGCAGCGTGCCCTGACAGACCTGCAGCTGCCAGCTCGCCACCTCGTCACTCCCTCCCCCAGGTTTTCTTTTCAGCCCAGAGCATTAGCAGAGCCCACTGGTTGGTTGGTTTTTATTTCTCCAGGCCCCACCAGAGGAAAGGATGTCCTTTCCTCAGGACTTTGAAGATTGGGGTTATTCTTGGCCCCCATGGCCCCTGCCACCTTTCTCCCTAGGGGGAGCTGCTTGTGCACCTGTGCAGAGGGGGCCATCACGGGGCATGGTGCAGCCTCGCTGAGGTCTTGTCATCGGCACGGAGCAGACAAGGTGCAGGGTCCCCTGAGCCCCGGCTTTCCTCACCACACCAGTCAGCGCAGGGGGAGAGCTTGGTGGAGGGAGTGCCTGCGGCTTTGGCTTGCGGGCCTGCCAGCCGGAGGAGGGACTACAGGGCACTGGGTGGCGCAGGCAAACGGAGGAGTAGAAGATTGACGGGAATAGAGAGGGGAGGGTCCCCCATAGCCTCTCTGCTCTGGCTACAAGGGATTCAAGAGCACCGACACCCCAACAGCCGAGGGAGGAGAGATGCCGCGGAAGGGCCCGTGCATTGAGTCTGGGGCGGGGAGATGGTATCTGGCTCTCAGAGATGTAGGGGACTCAGGCCCCCTTGCCCACCTGCCCATTCAGACCACGAGGAGTGCAGGATGTGTGTCCTGGCTCAGACCTCAGCTTGGGCGCGTGGTGATGGTAACTAAACCAGACAAGGGGCACAGTGCGGGTGAGGACAGAGCCCCTTGCTCGCTGCCCCCTTTGAGGGGAAGCCTTAAAGCTGTATCTCTTTGGGTAGGTTCGTATTTGGATCCAGTAGAAGTACTGGAGAGGGTACCAGACAGGAGCAACTGAGCTGGGACAACTGCCAGCAGAGCATGGTTTAGTTTGTGGTAAAAAACTTTCTTCCATTTTTTGAGGTGCAGGGGTGAACAGAGAAACCACAGCTCTACTCCCGCCCGGGCCAGGCCTGCCCTCCCTGGAGAGGTGCTGAAGGGCCTTTGGTTCTTTCCTGGCTCTGGAGTGACAGGGACAGGTGAGATAGATTCTTTGGTGGGTCTGAAATTAGAGGTGTCTGGGAGGGAGCGGCCACCAAGGGCGCTAGGCCACTGGCGGCTGTTCCGTAGTCACCTGAGGGTGAAGGAGGTGGTCAGGCCTCTGTCCCAGCCTCCCGCACTGACTCCCCCTCGCTGGGTGATGAGTTCAGTCTGCTCTCGCAGCTTCCCTCCACTCCAACGCTGGCCCCGACGGCCTCCAGCTCTGTCTGGGGCAGTCAGAGGGACCCCTGCCTGCGAACAAGCCTCCCCAGATAGGAGAGGTCAGCACTACAGCCTCCCTCTGCCTTCTGCCCGGCGTGGAGAGGGCAGGTGCAGGTGCCTGCCCTCCGAGGCTGCCATCCTCTGACTTGGAACCGCAATCGCTCCCCGCCCTGCTCGTGTAAGCCCACCCAGCCCCTTCCACTCTTGGGACCACATAGCGCTGAAAAGAACTGGCTTGCACGCGTTCTGGGAAAGCTAAGAGCTCTCTTTGGTCCTATGCTGCAGATCCTGTGTGTTCTCTAGCGGTTTTCCACAGTAGCCCTTACTCGACTCTTCCCAGGAAGAGGCAGAGGACGCAAACAGTAAGGGCGGCCAGCAACAACTCCAGGCAGAGAGCTCCGCACAGCCTGGCTGCAGAAGCACTCAGCCGTGGGCTCTGTGGACACGGTACCATCTGTCTGAGGACCAGGGTGAAGGCAGAGCCGTATCCTCTTCTCCCTGATCAGTGGCAGCCCTTGGTCCCCTTGGAGAGTGGTCGGGACATCAAGAAAAGAGACCGCGAGCACTACCATTACCTCCCCGTTGTCCCTGCACGCCTGCAGCCTGATCTCACAGAGGGCGGCGGGCTCTGTGGGGAGCAACAGGCCTTGCTGGCCCAGCAAGCTCTGCCTGGGGTGAGATCACACTGGGGAGTGGGTTAGGGGCCAGCTCAGCAGGTTAAATGGTTGCTTGGGGTGCCCACAGCCCATGCCAGAGTGCCAGGAGTCTCGGCTCCTCCTGACGCACCTCGGAAGGCAGCAGACAAGGAGTCAAGCACTTGGGCCCTGGTCACTCACATAGGAGACCCAGATGGAGTTCCAGGCTCCTGCCTGGCTTCAGCCTGGACCAGCCCCGGCAGTCGCAGCCATTTGGTGAGTGAACCAGTGGATGGAAGATACCTCCTGTGTGTGTAAAAGCATTTCAAATACATTTTTTTAAAGATTATTTATTTGAAAGGCAGAGTTAGAGAAGGAGAGAGCTTGCCTTTACTCACGGCCGGCTGCTCCTGGTGCCTGGGTGGATTAGTCAGGCCTCCACGGAGAGCAGGGAAAGGGGGTTGCACACAATGGGAAAGGATGAGGACGAGAAATGGGCCTCCAGCGTCAAGGGGAAGAGCAGTGAGGAAGCACCAGCAGGCCCTGTGCCAAGCAGCCCAGAGAGCCCCAGACCCAGAGCCCTGGGCAGAGGCCAGGAGGGTCTGCAGGAGGCTGGGGCCCAAAGAGTGAGGACTTGCCCTGGACACCAGCAGCCAGGGACAGAGCGGGCTACAGCCATGGACTCCTGGCCCTTGGCCCAAATCCAGAGCTTAAAGCCCTCTCCACCCACCCCACACTCACCGGAGGGCCATCACGTAGTTGATGACGTCCCCGTGGGAGGGAGGTGGTTCCCAGGACACTCGAATGGCAGAAGTGGAGGCAGCCACAGCCCGAAGGCCCCTGAGAGCAGGGGGTGGCTCTGGGCCCCTGTCAGAGCCAGGCAAGCCGGCTGTGCTCTGCCTCACCCCGATAGATGGCCTCACCCTCCAGCCCAGCATCAAACACAGACAGCTGTCGGAGGCCCTTCTCCGTGAGACACTGTGGATGCGCCTACGGTGGGGCGGGGCCTCCTGCAGGTGGGGCACTTGCTGGAATGGAAGGGAGCTTTGCTGGGGGCGTGTGAGAGTGTGGGTTTCAGAGTAGACTGAGGGACACGTTGCATGTAGGGGAGATGGACGCAAGACAGGACAGAGGAGCTGGGCAGGGGCATCTCCATTGTGAGTCAGCCAGACATTAGCCCCAGGACTCAGCACTGGCCCATTCTTCAATCAGACCAGACCCAAATGGAGCTCAGGGACACCCTGGGCCGCGCTGGTGGAGACGGCGCTGCTGCCTGGGGCCTTAGACAAGGACGGTGGCTGCAGGGCAGACAAGGGAGAGGAGGAAAGGGTTGTGAGACCCAGCTCCGGTGTCAGCCCGTCTGAACCCTCCTCGGGGAGCTGGGTGCTCTGGGACCCTCCTCTCCCCAGCCTTGGGCTTACACTGCACAAGCAGGTGCACAGGAAGCACGCACAAGCTCCCCCACCCCCGCACAGGCGGTGGACCATTCTGGAATATTCTGCATCGTTCCAGGTGGTCAGACAGTATCACATCCTAACAGTTCTGCAGTTCCTGGCTGAACACTTCCACACACCAGGCACCACCCTGTAAGCCCCAGCCTATGAGGTACTTGTATTTGGCCCAGCTTCCCTGAGAAACCCAAGTGTCAGAGCAGTAACAACCTGTCCCATGACGGAAGGACTCCCACCTGAGTCTTGGTAGCCAAGGGCAGCGGACAAGCAGCGCCCTCTCCAGCCACCACGGGCTCCTTGAAGGTCTGGGAGAGTCTGTCTCCCTCTGCTGCTCACCCCAGGGTGTGTGTCTGCCCTAAGTATGTGCTAGGGGCATGGCCTGGGGCCTGGGTCTCCAGCTCCCACCCTGGGGAAGAATCTGTATGGACCCCCAGCTCTTTTCCTGACACTTGGACAACTTGAACCCTCAGCAGGTGCCTGCTCCTCCTACTGACCTCCCTGAGTCTCTCTGGCCTTTCGCTCCCTGGCTCCCGGGGCACCAGGATCCCACGCCTGCTCTTGACGCCCAGCGTCTGCCCAGGGGCACAGGGAGTATGCTGTCCTTTCCTGCCCTCCTGGCCCAGACGGGGGAATGGGGCGGGAAGTAGGAGGCCGGTGGAGAGCCTGATCCCCACCTCCTGAGTCAGTTCCAGATCAAAGACACAGCAGCCCCCCCCCTTTCCGTCTGCAATTCAAAAATTATGCATCCTTTGGTAAAATTTTGTCCGACCTGTTTTGAAAGTTTGCGCTGGAGCGCCGTGAGGCTTTAGCACGTGCGCTTGCTGCGTTATACCCTGGAGCCCCCTAGTGGCCACCTCAGGCATTACTTCCCCTCGGGGACACCTGTCGTTTCTCGGCTTTGTGGAGGTTAGAGACGCCTCGGTCTCAGTCTCCCGCCAGGCACCAGCTCCTCACAGGCCCTGCTGTGGCCCGCATTTGGACACAAATCTCTCCCACCCGACTTGGCCTGCAAGTGTGGTTGTACTGGGTGTTTAGGCCCAAGCAAAAAGCTGTTGCCATCCTCACCCCCAGGAGGAACCCTGTGTAATACAGCTACAGCCACACACACACATACACACACACACCTGCAAATGCACACACACACAAGTACATGCACACATCCACACGCATGTGTCTACACCACAGGCTGATTCAGCCCCCATTCCCAGCCCATCAGGGCTCCCGCTGCTGCGTAGATGCTGCCCAAACTCCTTTCCCAAGGGGCCTTGCCTGCCTCTCCCTCAGCAGTTCTTTCCTCCCCTGAATTGTACCCGTTCTGTGACCCAGCAACCCAGAGCCGCCCGCGTGATGTGTGCTGTGCTCCCTCCCCACCTGCCTGCCCTCGGCTGCCTTTCTCCACTCACCCTTCAACACCCAGCGTCGTGCAGCTTCCTCCAGAAGCCCCTGCCCATGCCTTGTCCCCAGGGCCTCCTCTCTGGTAGGCGGTGAGCTCCAGGAGGCCGGTGAGGGACCAGGCCTGCCTCCTGGCACCTTTTCTGCGGCATCTCACATATGGCAGGTTCCAGCATCCAGCCTGGGCCTTGCGTACCTCTCAGGGTCAGCTGGCATCCTGGCTGTGGCAGGTATTGGTCACATTTTGTGGCACGCAGCAGTAGGTGCCCACGTCAGCCTGGCTCACACCAGCGATGTGGGGGTGCAGAGTCAGGGGCCAGGACGTGCGGCCAGCCGCCCAGCCCGCCAACCATCTCACATCCAGGCCGGCTGCCGTTCACCTGCGGTCAGCAGTGCTCTGGGCTCAGCCACTGTGCTCCCAGGAAAAGGGGGGCTCAGGCAACCCCGGGGCAGGCATTGGAAACCGGCGACGTCACCCCCTGCACCTCCTGGGACTCTGGGTGCTGGTGGAAGCTGGACAGAGCCAGGGCATGGGGGCTCCTGAGCACAGAGAGGGAGGGCCCTAGGCTTCTCTCCCCACCTCTCCCCCCGCAGCTCGGAGCCCCCATCTGCCACTTCCTGGACCGCCTCACTAGACAGCCTCCCAGTCCCGTGTCTCTGTCTCTGTCTAGTGACTCCTGACCGACACTTTACAATCCCACGCTACGAAGACAGGTGTAACCCAGGCTGCGCTTGCTGTCGCATTCACTACCGCCTTCGTGTTCCTTTTTCATCTGGCTTGAAAGAAATTAAAATCCTTCTACAGGCCCTGAAATGTACTGTTGGCCGACCTCGACCCGGCACCGCGCCCGCCCACCCCTTCTCCCCAGGGAGTGTCCAGTTCCTTCCCCGCCAGCTGCACGCAGGCCCTGGGGCTCACCCGCAGCACAGGGTGGGGGTCTGGGCCACACAGCGGGAAGGGGGCGGGGCGGAGGCCAGGGCGGCCAGGTGCAGGGAGGCGCCGCCAACCTTGGCCAGGGCAGCCCCCACCCCCGCAGGGCAGCCCCAGCGGGTGCTTGCGCAACACCACCGGGTCACCCTGTTCCCCGCACGACAGCCAGCCCCGGGCCTGCGGCGCCGCCGGTCGGGACAGCTGGCCACGGTCCGCATGCGGCGGCCTTTCGTGGCCCACCGCCTCCCCTTTGGCTCTGCGCCGCCCGAAGGCTGGGCGAGGGGGCCAGGAGACCGCGCTCCACTTTGCGGGGCTTCCGGGCAGCAGGGGAGGATCCGGGGACGGGGAGGTGGGTGGTGAACAGGGCTGCTGCGCTGTCCGGGGAGGGCACAGTGGCAAGGTCGGACAGGGGCTGAGCCATGGGTTCCTGGTGGACAGCGGGGTCGCCCACCCTCCCGCGCCGGCCATCCACCCGTCCGCCCATGGTGTCAGCTTCCCAGGAAGCGGGCTCTCAGCCCTTGCTCTCCCGCTGCCAGGACACGCAGGCCCCGAGTAGGCAAGGAGCCAGGCTTGGACTCACAGAGGTGGTCTCACAGAGGCCATGGACAGGCCGCGGCAGAGGCCCCTACAGTCTCAGAGGCACCCACAGACCATGCTGTCTCAGGCCCAGAAACACCTGCGCAACTGCAGGCCCCATCCCCAGACTCCTCCCCCACCAGCAGGTACAGGGACTTGGCCCTCACCCCAGCAGGTGCAGTGGGGGGCTCAGCCAGCCTTGGTGCTCTCCGCTGTGTCCTACCTCCCCAGCACCTGCTAACCAGTCACCCCACCTGATCCCCAAGTTCCCTTCCAGCCGGCTCAGCCCCCAGACTGCACCTGAAGCCTTGGATCCCAGAAGTCCTGGCTCCATAGCTCTTCCCTGCCCACCCCCCCACCCCTCTGCTGACCCAGCTTCTCCACCTGTACTTGCCACTTCTGCCCTCCTCCTCCCTCCTGCCTCCCCAGAGCTGGCCCACCCACTTTCCCTGCTGCCTGTGTACCCCCACCTGGCCATCCCCAGTGATCCCCCTCAGAACCCCCCCTGCATCCACCCACCTTGGCCCCCTGCACCAGCCGGGCTCCCTGGGTCTCAGGCAGCTCCCCAGCCTGGGGTCCCTGGGCATCCACACTCCTCTCTTGGGTGTACAATGGTGGGGGCCTCTGGGAATCTGGGGGCTGAAGTTGGCTAGAGGCTGGAGGCGGCCAGCCATATTTCCCTCAGACCTCCTCCAGAAGTGGGGTCTCTCTACTCTCAGCCCGACCCCTCCCATCCTATCCCCACCATCCCCTCCTCCCAGGGCCTGGATAGTTGGGGCAGGGAAGGGGTGGAGGCTGGGCCAATGGGAGCAGGGCAAAGTTGGGGGTCAGACCTGCCCCTCTCCCAGCCTGTGCGGCCTGCCTCTCACTCCCTCTCAAGTTTGACCAGAAGTGGAGTTCTAGGGGGCACTTGGGGCATCTGCTTCCCCAAAGCCCATCTCTGGGGATCTGGGGCTTTGAAGTCCAGCTTTGGGGTCTCAGGGAGGAGTGCAGAGCCCCTGGCCCACTAGCGGTGTTGCTGTCCCAGGTGCTGAGCCAGGGCCCGGGTGGGGCATTCATCCCGTTGGTCCAGGTCAAGCCCCCTCAGCCCCTCACCATTCATAGTGTCCCTTTCCAAAGCCCTTCTCTCTATTCTTGTTGGGACAATGGATTGGGGCTGCCAGCCCCACCCACCCCTTCCTAACCGGAAGGAAGGGGCCCAGGCCCCTCCCCTTGCCAGGCTCAGAAGGGAGGGGCTCATTTGCCAAGGGTGCTTGGGGCTCAGACAGGAGCGGATTCGGGCTCCAGCTGTATCTGCAAGACCCTTTCCCCGACCCCAGCCCCCTGCAAAGTGCACAATTGCCCAAAGGGTGCGGGCAGCTCCTGGGCAGTGTGGCGATATCCACACTGGAGCCCAGAGGCTCCAGGCTGTCCGACCCCGACCCAGTGACCCAGTCCCGCCCTGACGCCTGTCCCCCCCCCACCTTGCCTGTCAGCCTCTTGCCTCCGGCTTCGCTCCCCTGGTCCAGGGTGCCCTCGCCTCATTAGTACAAGCTGTCACCCTCAGCCTGTGTCCCAGGCTGCTTGGCTAGCCTAGTCTGCTGGTGCTTCTCCTAGCCCGCTCTTCTCCCAGCCCTGCTGAACTTGGGGCCTGTGCTGCAGGCCTGGCTGCCCTGACACTCTGCCTACAGGAGAAGAGCTCTCGTGGCCTCCCCACTGCACCACCCCCTGCCCTGCACCTCTGTGTCCTGGGACCACCCCTGCCCTCGCCTGGCCTCCTGGCTCAGAGCAGCCTGGCTGGGGGAAGGGCCGCCGACCCTGGCTCAGGGCGGTGTGGTCCAGGTCACTCACGGGCTGTGTGACCTCGGGCAGGCAAGCTTCTCTCACTGAGCCTCTGGTTGTGTGTGCCAGGAACACCTTCCCCCAAGAGCGGGAGGAGTCAGGCGGTCCGGGCCAGGCGTGGAGTGTGGCGCTGGAAGTGTTTTAGCATCTGGATCGTGGCCCCAAGGCTGTGTGCTGAATCTGGCCCCTGCAGTTAATATGCTGACCTCTGGCCCGCAGGCTGGCTGCACTGGGAGCTTGTAGGAGACACTTAGGCTGCAGGCGGGGTCCCCGTCACATGTCCGATTGGTGGTCTTAGGTGGAAGGGAAGAGCAGAACAGGAAGGCGGGGCCGCAAGCCAGTGAGCAAGGCCTCGCCTGACCCGAAGCCTTGATCTTGGACTTGGGGGTCCCCGGGTCTGTGAGGACCGAATCCCCGAGGCTCTCGCCTGCTGAGTCTCTGTATCCCGTCAGGGCTGCGTGCGCCTGCTGAGATGCCCTCACTTCCCTCTCTGGCTCTCCGCTCCTGGGAAGATGCCTCCTGGCCTGCAGCGCTCCCGGGCCACCGCCGAGCCCACGTTCCAGTGTGGCCGGCCTGGCATCCCTCACTGCTCTGCGATCTGCTCAGCTGTGCCAGGCAAGACGGCCGGGAGTTGTGAGCACCAGGCGCCACGCTTCGCTCGTGAAGACTTTGCTATTTTTTACTAGGAGCAGCCGCCCAGAGATCTAATTTACACACCAGAGAGCTGGCCCATTGGAGCCACAAGGTCACTGTCTTCTTTGTTCACACCAGCATCATCATCTACACATTTTATTATTTTTTTAAAGATTTATTTATTTTACTATTTGAAAAGCAGAGTTAGAGAGGCAGAGGTTAGAGAGAGAGGTCTTCCATCCACTGGTTCACTCCCCAGATGGCCACAACGGGCAGAGCTGGGCTGATCTGAAGCCAGGAGCTTCTTCCGGGTCTCGCACACGGGTGCAGGGGCCCAAGGACTTGGGCCATCTACTGCTTTCCGAAGCGCATTCACAAGGAGCTGGATCAGAAGTGGAGCAGGGGCCGGTGCTGTGGCGTAGCGGGAAAGCTGCTGCCTGCAGTGCCGGCTCCCCTATATGGTCGCCAGTTTGAGTCCTGGCAGCTCCACTTCCAATCCCGCTCTCTGCTGTGGCCTGGGAAAGCAGTGGAAGATGGCCCAAGTCCTTGGGCCCCTGGATCGGCATGGGAAACCCGGAAGAAGCTCTTGGCTCCCAGCTTCAAATCGGTGCAGCTCTGGCCATTGCAACCAACTGGAAAGTGAACCAGCAGATGGAAGACCCTCTCTCTCTCTCTCTGTAACTCTGACTTTCAAATAAATAAATAAATCTTTAAAAAATACTTTTAAAGAGCAAAGCTCACGTCCAGCACCGCGGCTCACTAGGCTAATCCTCCGCCTTGTGGCGCCGGCACAGCGGGTTCTAGTCCCGGTCGGGGTGCCCGATTCTGTCCCGGTTGCCCCTCTTCCAGGCCAGCTCTCTGCTTGTGGCCAGGGAGTGCAGTGGAGGATGGCCCAGGTGCTTGGGCCCTGCACCCCATGGGAGACCAGGAGAAGTACCTGGCTCCTGCCATTGGATCAGCGCGGTGCGTCAGCCGCAGCGCCCCAGCCGCGGCGGCCATTGGAGGGTGAACCAAAGGCAAAGGAAGACCTTTCTCTCTGTCTCTCTCTCTCACTGTCCACTCTGCCTGTAAAAAAAAAAAAAAAAAAAAAAAAGAGCAAAGCTCACATAAAAAAGAAAAAGAACACTCCCTCATCAACTAGGACAATAGGTGACCCCGACATGCACTCCACACAGGAAGGGAGGGACAGATGCTAGCTCTTTCCTCCAGCTAGAAAAAGGAGTTGTACTCTCTCCACGCGCTTCTCTTCCTCTGCCTCTTGGCCCCCCTCCTAGCGTCTATCTGATCAGACACTGTTCGCGTTCACCGTTTCAAACACATTCACCCAGCCTTCTACTTGCGCCAACAGCAGGCTGTGTTCTCACTGCTCCCATCCCTTGGCCTCTTGGCTTTCTGGCACAACAGGTCCCAGGCTCGTTCTGGACATTTCTTGAACACACCTCAAATCAACCACCCGTTCCTCCCGGGCGCCAGGGAGTTCATAGCTTTCCAGGGAGTGACATTGTAGGATTCTTTATTTTATATATTTTTCTTTTGTTCAAAATATTGACTCCAATATGTGTATTAGCATGCAATATGACATAATATAGTTTGAAATAATATTACTGGGCCGGCGCTGTGGCACAGCAGGTTAACGCCCTGGTTTGAAGTATTACATGTATGCGCCAGTTCAAGTCCCAGCTGCTCCATTTCCAATCCAGCTCTCTGCTATGGCCTGGGAAAGCAGTAGAAGATGGCCCAAGTCCTTGGGCCCCTGCACCTGTGTGGGAGACCCAGAAGAAGCTCCTGGCTACTGGCTTCGGATCAGTGAAGCTCCGGCCATTGTAGCCAGCTGGGGAGTGAACCAGCAGATGGAAGACCTCTCTCTCTCTCTCTGCCTCTCCTCTCTGTGTAACTGTGACTTTCAAATAAATAAATAAATCTTTAAAAATAATGATAATATTTCTATTAACAGGCACACTGCTGAAAGAAATGTAAGATATCTTTATTTTTCCTTAGCGAAGAACAAACTCTCACAAGAGTTTCCCTGCAGGGGCCAGCATTGTGGTATGGTGGGCTGAGCTGCCGCCTGCCACACCGGCGTCCCATATGGGCGCTGATTTGAATCTTGGCTGCTCCACTTCTGATCCAGCTCTCTACTAATGCAGCTGGGAAGGCAGAGGCAGAGGCAGACGGCCCAAGTACCTGCTGTCCTGCCAAACACAGGGGAGACCTGGACAGGGTTCCAGGCTTCTGGTTTTAGCCTGGCCCAGCCTCAGGTGTTACGGCCATTTAGGGAGTTGAACCAGTTGGTGGAAGCCTTCTCTCTGTCTCTGTCTCTCTCTGTAACTCTGCCTTTCAAACCAATAAATCTTTAAACATATTGGAAACATCTGTCCACATAGAAACTTGTATACAAATGTTGACAGCAGTATTATTCAAATAGCCAAAAGAACCCAAATGTCCATCAACAAAATGTGCTGGGACCGCACACGGGGATGTTTCTCAGGCACAAGCAGCATCGAGGCCCTGACCCACGCTCCCAGGGGTGCGAGCCCTGGAAACAGAATCCCGAGGGAGAGAAGGCAGACCCAGAGGCTCCGAAGTCTGCGATCCCATGCACGTGAAATGCGCAGCATAGACGAATCCAGAATCCAGAGTAAACACATCTGTGGTTGGCAGGGTCGAGGCTGGGGAGAACAGCCGCTGCTAACGGGTAGGGACTTCTTTTGGAGAATATTCTAAATTAGGGGCGATGGGTGCAGACCTTCGTGAATACACTGAAACACAAGGGGGACCCTTCAAGGACGTGAATTGTACCGTAGGCAATCCCTCCCGCCGTTCCTCCCCCGGAGGCTCTCCGGGAACTTCGGTCCCGCCTCGCCCCTCCCAGCCTCACTCGGACCGTGCGAAAGAGCGCAGGCGCCTCTCCTGGGTGGGCGGTGCGGAGCGGCGCGCCCCGCCCACGCAGCGTGACCCCGCCCACCAGCCCGGCGGGCTCCGCCTCTCCCGCGTGCTATGGCCGCGGTGGGCGCGGGCTGGGCGCTTGGCTGGGCGGGCGCTGTCCGCTCGCCCGAGTCGCCGGGAGCCGGCCGGGGGCCGCCGGGGAGTAGGCCGAGCTCCGGGCCGCAGGGCTCGGCGCCGGCGAGTCAGCAGCGCCCGGAGCGGCCGCCGAGCGTCACCCGCTGCCTGAACTCTGCGCGGAGGGCCCGCGTGGTCAATGTTTGATGGTTTGCAGGCCGTCGTGCTAGCTTTGCTGCTGTAGCGCAGAAACAGCCGCAGACAATTATAAAGGAATGAGCATGGCCGTGTTCCAGGGCAGCGTTCTTATGAACACAGACTTGAAGCCCCTGTAATTTTTATATGTCATGGAATATCCTTTTGATTTTTTCAAACATCTAAAAATATAAAATCCGTTCTTGAGCCGCTGGCTGTACGAGAGCAGGCGAGGGGTTTGCCTGAGGCCAGTCTGGGATCAACCACCCCTAACTATCCCTGGGGAAAGGGAGCTCACCTCCACCCGATCATCAACTGAGTTCAGCTTCGCTATTTCACAGTCTCATTTGAGTTTATTTCAATGGGTTTTGGGTAGGAAATCCTAATTCTTTTTTTTTTTTTTTTTTGACAGAGTGGACAGTGAGAGAGAGAGACAGAGAAAGGTCTTCCTTTGCCGTTGGTTGGTTCACCCTCCAATGGCCACCGCGGCCGGCGCGCTGCGGCTGGCGCACCGCGCTGATTCGATGGCAGGAGCCAGGAGCCAGGTGCTTTTCCTGGTCTCCCATGGGGTGCAGGGCCCAAGCACCTGGGCCATCCTCCACTGCACTCCCTGGCCACAGCAGAGAGCTGGCCTGGAAGAGGGGCAACCGGGACAGAATCCGGCGCCCCGACCGGGACTAGAACCCGGTGTGCCAGCGCCGCTAGGCGGAGGATTAGCCTAGTGAGCTGCGGCGCCGGCCCCTAATTCTTTAGTCATTTAAAAAAAAAAAAGATTTTTGGGGGCCAGCGCTGTGGTGGAGAGGATGGAGCCGCCACCTGCAATGCCGGCATCCCATATGGGCTCTGGTTCTAGTCCTGGCTGCCCCGCTTCTGATCCAGCTCACTGCTATGGCCTGGGAAAGCAGTGGAAGATGGCCCAAGTCCTTGGGCCCCTGCACCTGTGTGGGAGACCCAGCTGAAGCTCCTGGCTTTGGATCGGCCCAGTTCCAGCTGTTGCAGCTAATTGGGGAGTGAACCAGTGGATGGAAGACCTCTCTCTGCCTTTCCTTCTGTGTGTAACTCTTTCAAATAAATAAAATAAATATTTTTTTAAAAAAGATTAATTTACTTGAAAAAGAGGTAGAATTACAGACAGAGGGAGAGAGATATCTTGCATACATGGGCTGCACCTGTGGCATCTGTGGGTCTGCAGAGACCCGAGGTGTAGGCCAGCCCTGTGCAGTGAGGGCACTTGACCAAGTCCATGGAAAAGGAATTGAAAGATAGCATGGACTGGCCAGACTTTCAAGTACCCTCTAGTGTAATGTGAACCATGAATGTAATTCTAGATTTTTGAGTTGCTGCATTTTAAACAGCAAAAATAAATGAAATTAACCTGACACGATTTTACTCAATCAACCCAAGATAGCATTTCAACGTGCAAACAATATAAAACCACTCTTAATGAAACACTTGACTGTTTTGTTCGGTGCGTCCTGTGTGTTGACGGCGCATCTTGCCCTGGCCACTCGTCAAGTTCTCAGTAGTCACATGCGGTGAGTGGCTACCACGCCAGACCGTGCGGGTTGTAGATGCAGTGAAACAGGAAGTGTGAAGAAAAGAGCCGTGTGTGTGTGTGACTCCACAGGGAGGGGTGGCCTGCGAGGCCTCTGCGGGGTCAGGCTCGGGAGAGCAGCTGCAGGGGGTGCCTTCGCACCTGGCCCCTGGCCTGCCTGGCCGTGCTGTCTTCCTGGGGCAGATGAGAAGGTGAGCAGTGAGGGACACTGCTGGTGTACCAGGCCACCACACCTCGGGGAGCGTGCGCCTCGCCAGTCTCCCAGCTCTGAGCTTGCAGGGGGGAGCGGCAGGGTTGGCAGCGGCGATGTGAGCCTGGCAGGGGAGTGCGTGCGCTGACCACTCACCCCGGGGCTGAAGGGGAAAGGTGACCCAAGGGGAGGCACAGAAAACGCTGGGACTCACAGCTTGCAACAGAGGGCAGCCGGAGTGTCACCATTTAAAGCTTCCGAATGATGGCTTTTCTCCAGGCATCGTTCAGGGCCAAGGAGAGGCCTTCTTCCTGTCGAGCCACCCACAGGGAGCCTCTGGGCCAGCCTGGGGGCCCCGGCTGGCAGTGTCTGACCACGTCGGGACACAGCGGAAAGCTTAGGGGTTCAGCAGGCTGAGGGCCCCCACTCCCTCCCTCACTGGCCTCTCAGAGCTGGGGGTGGGCAGGGGGCATCAGGAGTCCACCCCCTCCCCAAAGCAAACCTTGGTTTGGCCCATCCGGGCCTTCACGGTGCCCCACCCACCCCTGGTGGCCACAGGCGCAGTGCATCCGTGTGCCTAGGCGGCCGGGCCCACCCCGTGTCCTGCTGCCGCCCAGACTGAGCCCCAGGGCCCTGCACTTGAATAAACCCAGGGCAGGAAACAGGCATAGCCAGCTGTCAGGGGTCTCTCCAAGGGCCAGGGCCAGAAGGGGTGGCCTGAGGGGAAGACCACCCAGGGCCAGTACTGGGCTCAAGCCCACACAGAGGGCATGAGTGTGGGGGCCATGGCTCTGCACCGGGGGAAAGCTTCGGAGCGCAAAGCCTGTCCCCCGCCAGACAAAGAGGAGGGACGCTGTGGCAAGCAAGCCAAACTGGCTCTGGCTGCATTTATTACAAAACAATGGCTGTACGTCTGGAGTAGAAAAAAGATCCCTGATGGCCCCGGACGGCAACGGCGCCCACAGTCCCTGCCCCAGGCACTTGGGTTTGGCAGGTTCAGATGCGCAGGTCCCCAGCCAGCAGGGCGCTGTAGCGTGCAGGTGTGAGGGGCAGGTAGGCGCCCGCAGCCTGGTCCAGGACGTAGAGGGGGTCCGACAGGGCGCTCGGGTCAAAGCCCTCCCTGGTCATGCGGACCTTCTGCTGCTTGAAGGTCTCGGTGGTCTCCAGGGACGCCTGGGGGTGGAGGCAGGAGAGGGGGCTGACGGAGGAGGCATTCGGCCCGGCCCAGGGGGGAGAGATGGAGCGCGTGTGTCTGGGAAGTCCACAGAGGACCGGCTGGGGCCCCTGTACGGAGTCGGGAGACCCAGCGGGGAGGGGTGGGGACAAGAGCAGCGGTCACCTGGAGCCTTAGGAACCGAGGCCGGGCGTAAGGTGGCAAGTTCTCAGAGACGTGGGCGTAGAGATCCGCCAGGTCCAGAGTGTGGGGGGGACGCAGAACCAGAGCTGCCATCCCTGCCCTGCCCTCGTGCCCTGGAGGGAGGAAGGTGAGTGGGCAGGGTCAGCCCTCTCGTGCCTCACGCCCGGGGGGCACCCCCACCTTCCACGCCCAGGCACCTGGCACGGTGACTCCATAGACGTTGACCTCCTGGAGAAAGTCCAGGGCCTCCAGGACCTCCGCCACTTCGGTCGTGGCCACGTTCTCCCCCTTCCACCTGCAGGAGGGTCAGGGGCCAGGGCGGGGAGAGAAAGGCCGGAAGTCACAGGGGCAGCCTGAGACGGGCCGGGGCGCCGGGCAGGTGGGGAAAGGGGTCTGCAGATACCTCCTGACTGGACAAGGCCCTGGCCCAGCCCCAGCCCAGGGAGGTGAGGTCTCTGGGGTTTGGGTCACGGAGACCAGATCCAGGGGAGCATGGGCAGGTACCTGAAGGTGTCGCCGGTTCGATCATGGAAGCGGAGGAAGCCTTGGTCGTCGCACACCAGCAGGTCCCCGGTGTTGAAGAAAACATCCCCAGGCCGGAAGACATCGTGTAGCAACTTCCCCTGGGCCAGCTCCGGACCCCCGGCGTAGCCCAGGAAGGGGGACTGCGGGCTCACGGGGGCCACCAGCAGCCCTGGCTCACCTGGCAGAGTCACTGGGTCAGAGCCTCCTGCCCCCCACGCCACCCACCAAGTACAGCCCTCCTGGGCCAGCCTCACCACCCCTGCCCACCCAACCTGGGTGCGAACCTGGAGACGTGGCCACACAGTGGCCCTGGGCATCCCGAGTTGGCTCCCCTGTGGCGACATCACAGCGAATCAGAGAGAAGGGGAAGACGCGCTGGGGACGGGAGACCCAGCACGGGGTCACTCGCGCTGCCCAAGCCCCCTTCCCGCCGGCCTCCTGCTGCTGATGGGGCCTCAGCATCCCCCCCTCTGCCCCTCACCCTGTACAGCCAGGAGGCGCGTCCCACGGCGCCCCGCTGCCCTGTGTAGTTGAAAGTGGCCACGTTGCCCTCGGTCAGCCCGTAGGTCTCCAGCACCCGCAGGGGCCCGAAGCGTCGCACAAAGCGCTCCCAGGTATCTGCGCGCAGCCCGCTGCCCACTGCCAGCCGGACCTTGTGGCCACGCTCTGCCTCGGTCTGTGGTGGACGGGAGGGGGCAGGAGCTTCAACACGGAGCCGCCAGCTCCCCAGCGCCCAGCGCCCTGCCCACGCCTGTGGCCTCCAGTCCATGCTCGGAGCACCTGCAGATGGCCTCTACCATCCCGGGCTCCTCATCCGTTCTCTTCTTGCTGCTTCTCCCTCCAACTCCCAGACCGCGGCCTCCGTGCCCCCTGGCGCGCCCCCGCGCCCACGCACCGGGGGCTGGTTGACGAGGTACCGGCACAGCTCCCCGATATACTGGAACACGGTCACCCCGTGCCGCTGGCAGTCCTCCCAGAACTGCCCTGCTGAGAACCTGGACTTCAGCACCACCGTGGCCCCTGCCGGAGACGGGAACAGGAAGGAAGGGAGGAGGGTGAGAATGCGGGTGGAGCGGAGCCCCAGCTGCTCCTTCCTGGACACCCACGGCCATCGGCTCCCTGGGAAGGACCTGCTGCGAGCGACACCTTCGGCAGGTTGGCCGAGTCGCTCCTCTTCCTCTTCCCGCTTCCCATCCCCACACCCCCAACCCCAAGTCCCACTGCCCCTCTGATGCCGCAGTTCCTGGGGTTCCGGGGGGATGGCAGGCTTAGGTCTGAGCAGGCAGGGCTTTTGTTCCACACCAGGGGCCCTGCATCCTGCCCCCTCAACCCTGCCGACCCCAAAGGACTCAGAGCGCCCCCGGCCAGCACCCCACAGCAGGGGCTTCAACTCTGCTGCAGAGACTGACCGATGCCCAAGCAGCCCACGACGCCCAGCAGCGAGCCCGACATGTGGTAGAGTGGCAGGGCGAGGTAGATCACGTCCTCCGGGCGGGCGCCGCACAGCTGGTAGAAGCCCTGGCACTGCAGGATCTTCAGGTGGCTGATCCGAGCAGCCTTGGGGAGGCCTGCGGGGTGGGTGAGGGACAGGGAGGGCAGGGGCTGAGCCAGGCTGCCCCCTGCTGGAGAGGGGAGGATGTGCTGCTGGGATCGGCGGCCTCCCTGGGGGGTGGGAGGGGCGGTGCCTGGTCCCAGACGCCTGCCTCCCGCTGCCTGGTGTCCAGCCCTCACCCGTGGTGCCAGAGGTGAAGATGTACAGGCTGGTGTCTGCCATGCTCTGAGGGGCAGAGAGGTATCCCGGCACCGGCCCCTCCGCTTCTGCAGCTGCCCCGGCCAGGATATCGCTGATTTCCGCAGAATGGCTCACAGGGCCTGCAGCCCACAGCTGGAGGCCCATGGCCCTTAGCTCCGGCAGGTCAGGCTCCAAGGACTCCAGGAACTCTGGAAAGGGTGGGAAAGCACAGTCCCGCGGCTCTGCCACTACTCGAAAGGCTTCTCCCTTTTTAGCCCATTCCGCCATGGTCTGGGACCTGGAGAGCGACTCCCTGAGGATCCCTGGGGAACCAAGGATTCAGCCCCAGCCCTAAACCCCCGAGGCTCTCCTAACCCCGGAGTGATGTGCTCCGAGGCCCAGCGCTCAGACCCAGCCCGCCCCACCACGCCCCTCCCCGCGGCAGCCTTACCTGGCGCCAGCACCAGGGCGCGCGCGCCGCAGCTGCGGAGGCAGTGCAGAAGGGGGCCCCGGCGTAGGGCGCTGGGCACAAAGGCTGTGCGCAGGCCGGCTTTGGCTAGCCCGAACCAGAGCCACAGGAACTCTGGGCTGGCGGGGAGGAGCAGCGCCACGGTCGCCCCCGGTGCCAGACGGGCCGCACTGCACTCGGCAGGCGCCGGGCCGCTTCCGGCCGCCGTGTCTCGGGCGCTTTGCGCGCTCCGCTCGCCTTCCCCGGCGCTCTCTGCGCCGCGGCGGCCAGGTCCCTCATCCCAGCCTAGCGCACGCAGGAAAATGCGCGCAGCCCGGTTACTCTGACGCTCTGCCTCCGCGTAGCTGAAGCTCCGGGCGCCGTGAATGAGAAAGGTGTGCTCGCCGCGCTGCCGCGCCAGTTGTGCCAGGCGCCAAGCCAGGCTGCAGCCCCCCTCCGGACCTTCCCGGTCGGCGGCAGCCGCGGCCAGGGCGCGAGCTCGAAGAGCCCTTTTGCAACGCAGAGCGCGCACCGTGAAGGCCAAGTCTGCCGCGAGCCAGCGCAGCTGTGGCCAGGGGTGCAGCTTCAGCAGCAGCAGGGGCAGCAGCAGCAGCAGGGGCAGCAGGAGGGCAGCCATGGTCGGCACCGGTTCCAGCCTCCGGCAAACACCCCTCAGAGTCCCTTCCGAAGGACTGGGGCCGCTCGTGCTTGCTTCGAGACCTCTCTTTTCCGGGAGCGCGCGTGTGCGCGCTGGCACACGCCCCTTCCCACCCAGGCCCCCACCACTCCCCACGGGCGGGGAGCAGAGGCCCAGGGGGAGTGCGTGTAGGGGGCGGCCCCCGGCTCCCGGCCCTCCCCGCAGCCTACGCTCCGCCCTGGGCGCGCTCGCTCCCAGACAACTGCGGCCCGCACCCTACCCCGTCCTGGGCGGTGCTTGCGCCTTCCCTGAGCCCAAGGTCCTGTCCCCGTTTTGCGTGTTCTTTCTGTTCTTGGGCAGTTTAGGCATGGTCCGGCCTGAGCGCCGAAGCATTTGGAAGGAAATCCATCTTTCCCTCAGTATTTCTCATTTCTACCCGAGATGCAGGGGAACCACTGCTCTCCCAAAAAAAGTGAAGAGCTTGGTCTCTGGCCCATTCACTTCTGCAAGTCCCGGCACGCTGGCCAGATGCACGCCCCTCCAGCTGCCAGCAGCAGCAACCCCAAGGGGCGGGCGAGGGCCACGCGACGGCAGTAGGGGAAAGGTGGAGGCGCAGGCTGCCAGATCTCTGGGGAGGGGGGGCCACGCAGAGGCCCCTCCCTCTGGGCACGGGTACAATTACTGGGCCCAGCCAGCAAACGCTTTCCATCCTGGTTTTAATTGGGGTAGAGGAAACTGCGGAAGCAGAGGAAGGAAAAAAGAGGCCCCGGTTTCAGATTCAAAGGCAGGAGTAGCGGCTCCGAAGGAGGGGCGCGGGATCCTGCAGGCCGATGTGCAGGCCACACAGGACCTGCCCGCCCTCGGCTCAGCATCCCTCCCCTCAGCCCACCTCGTCGTCCCAGGCAGCAGGGGACCAAGGCACCACCAAGGCACTCCTGTGCTGGGGCCCCCCTCGGGGAAGGGGTGGTGCTCCGGCCCTGGTGGGTGATACCCCTGCCCCGCACACCTCTGCCCCAGAGCCAGGCGGGGACACCCCCACCCCCCACCCCCCGGGGCAGTCCTCCAGCAGCTGGCAACCACAGACCTAATCAATGGAAGTATGTCCAAAAATTAGCTTCTGGAAGCCTCTAGTTTCTTAGTAAGATGCAGTACAGACAGGGACATGGTGCCAGCGTGGATTTCTGCATGGACAGCTCGGGCCTGGCTCGTGCCCCGGGAAGGGGGAAGGCTGGGGGGGCGGCCTACGGCAGGGCGCCTTCTACACAGGCACGGGATACACAGGGACAAGGACGTTCTGGCTTGTTTTATTGTCATTTAAAAACAACTTTTAAAACACGATTATCTCTGCCAAAAGGAAAAAAAAAACCAGAACAGAACCAAGGAAATGGGACCATTTGAGGGTTCTGTGGAACACGCCTCTGGGACTCCCCTGGGCTCTGGCTCGGCTTCTGAGGTGCCAGCCCCAGCCCCAGGGTGTACCACGTGGTGTGGCAGCCTCCCTGTGGGGTTCCGTCCTACATGCTCGTGGCATGTGCCCCTGGTTACGCTGGGCCGCCTGGCCCCGTCAGACACCAGGTCATACTGGCGTGCACACAGTGACTCGGGTCTGTTCAGAGCAAACCGAGACCGGAATGGGGAAGCAGGAGCCACCCGAGCCTCTTCTCTCACCGCAGCTTTGGGAGGTGTGGGGGGGCAGGGGGCAGCCTCCAGCTTCGCTGACTGTGGGAGGATGGGAGCGGCCAGGCCGCATGGCAGCTCACCCCCGCCAGGCAGGGCTTCGGGGTGGGGACAGGGGCTCCCCTGGTCACCTCCTGGCCCCTATTAACCTCTGCTTCACCAAGAGGGGGCAGTCCAACTGGGGTAAGGGCGGGCAACACAGGCCTCAGTCACTGTCAGAACCCACTGCAGAGGACCCTTTCCGTTTCCGCTTGGTGGGCTTTGGCTTCGTGTCTTCTTCCTCCTGGAAGAGATTGGGGTGGGGGAGGGGAATGAGCAGCCAGCCGCTGCCCTGCCCAGCTCCCACTCTCGCCCCATGCACGGCCGTGGGCCGGGCTCCCACTCCCCCTTGCACCCCTGTGGGCCTACCGAAGCGCTGCTGGAGGCTGACTCCTCCTCGGCGTTGGGCGGCTGTGTGGCGTTCTTCCGGCTCCGAGGGCTGGACAGAGCTGCTTTCCTGCGACTCTTGGGCGGCTTGGCAGAGGAGTCCTCGTATTCCTCGGCCAGGGAGAAGAGGTCGCTGAACCTGAGGAGGAAGGCGCTCAGAGCCCGGCTCTTGGCTTGCTGCCACCTGCTGCCCTCCTCTCTGCCCCTGGCACAGGACTTACGCTAAAATTTACTTATTTTCAAGGCAGAGAGACAGTCTTCTACCTGCTGGTTGGCCTCCAAATGGCCACAACAACCAAAGGCAGGAAAGGAACTCTATCCAGGTCTCCCCGGTGGGTGCAGGAGCCCAAGTACTTGGGCCATCACCTGCTGCCTTCCCAGGCATATTAGCAGGGAGCTGGATTCGAGGCGGAGAGTTGAACCAGCACTCTGATACGGGCTGCTGGCGTTGTAAGCAACTACTTAGCCCAGTGCATCACCATGCTGGCCCCAGGGCCTTTGACCCCAGCAGGCCTCTCTCCTAGGCCTTCTCCCCATGACTTCCTAAGGCCCAAAGTGGGAGGAGCCTTACTTCATTTTGTGGGCTTCATCACAGCTCGCCTGGACATGCTGCAGCGCCTGGAGAATTGGGGTCTGGCTAAAAACTAGAGGCAGGAGGAAGGGAGAGCAGGAGGAAGAACAGTGAGCCGACTGGGAGCTTATTAAATAGCACCCAGGGGCTGCATTCCCCAAGGGGTTTGGGTTCCGGCCCCGGTGTCCTGCCCCTGCCCCTGCCCCTGCCCCTGCCCCGCTCGGGGTCTGAGAGGTCTTAGAGAGAGGCTGGGAGGCGTACAGTTCTGCTTGGTGTTGGTCAGGTTGAGTCGCAGACTGTCCAAGTGCTCCAGGATCTGCTCCAGTGTCAGCTGGGCCAGTTTGCTGCTGGAGCTCCGCAGGCTGCATGGAAGTCACAAGAGCCAGGCTGAGCCCCAGGGAGGGCCCAGCAGGACGGGATCCTCCCGCCGCCAGGTCTCTCCTCAAGATAGAAGCAGCTCCCGCGGGGAGCACCACAGGCCTGCAGCCACAGGGCCCAGGGGCACGCCTGTGAGCCTCCGACCACTAGGTGTCGCTCACACACCAGGCAGCGGCGGAGGGCGGCCCTGGGCTGCAGGGGCCCACGCCCACCTCTGCCTCTTGCGGGGGAGGCTGTTGTTCTTGATGAGCAGAGACTTGATGTGCTCCGCCAGCAGCTCGTCGTGCTTCATGCACCAGTGCCGCAGGATGCTGGTGGTGAACTGGTCGTCGGGGTGGCAGGGCCGGCTCAGCACCATCTTCACCATCTCCTCGCTGGGCCTGGGGGGGGCGGGGGCGGCGCTGGGTGCCAGCAAAACAGCTGGCCGCCAGCGGTTGGATCTCTCCCACTCACTGATTTCCCAAACGCCAGCCCCTACCCTGCCCTGCCTTGGAGTCCCATGACAGCTTCCTACTCTCACATCCCCTCACCCTCTTCTCTTTGGGCCAAGGAAGCCAGGAGACCAGAAGTGAGACTCCTGTTTCTGTGGCACGTGTGTGTGTGTGTGTGTGTGTGTGAGAGAGAGAGAGAGAGAGAGAGAGAGAGAGGGGAAGGAAGCCCACGACTCCTTCACTTCCCCCAGAACAGTCCGGAAAAGGAAATGGGCCCAGCAGGCAGGAGGACAAGCAGGAGGTGTGGGCGCTCCCCAGCCCTACCCTGCTGCAGCCTGAGGTGGGGCGGTGGCAGGGCTGTGAAGGGAGAGTCCCCCATGGCCCTCTGAACCTGCCACTTCTCAGACACTGGACCACGTCCAGTCCCCCAGGCGAGAGAAAAGGTGGAAGGCAGGCAAGCAGGAAGGAAAAGCCACGCGGCTGTTGCCGCATTCATCTGGGGGTGCTGCTGGAGCAGTGCGATGCAGACAGGCCTCTGCCGCTCACCCTCCACACAGGAGTGCAGTGGGCCCCGCTGGCTCTGCTCTGCGCAGGCCAAGGGGCAGGACGGTGGCGGCCCTCTACGCTGACCCTTCCTCCTCTTGGATTAGCCTGTGGTGGCCTGCAGGAGGGTGGGGGTGGGGCTGGAGAACTGCTGTGGCAGCAGGAAACAGGGATGTCCGGTCCCCACCTCCAAGGGCAGCTCCTGGTGGGCAGGGGGTGAAGTTAAGAGGAAGCTCGGATCCCATGGGAGTTACTTATTTGTAAGTCACACTGGGGGAAGGGCAGAATGAGCAGGCGTCAGTGATAGGAGAGAGCAGAGCGAAACAAGCAGGATGGGGCCTTAAAAGCACAGTGTCTCTTGAAATACTGGGTCGGGGGTTCCAGAGCCCCCACGGTGGGACTCACTTCTCTCTTCGGAGCTGAAGCAGCAGGCAGGACAGGGCCTCTGGGTGCTCTGTGGGGGAAAGAACAGAGGCTGCTCAGCGAGTACAGCATTCTGGGAAGGACTCGGGGTGCCTCTCCATCCTGACCAACAGCTGCTGGAAGGAGCAGCCAGTCCCAGACGGGACCCAGCCCCATGCCTGGCTCACAGCGAGCTGCAGGGCTCATCTCACAGGCAGAACTGATAGACTGGGGCTTGCCTGTCTGCATGCTGGTGGGAGGGGAGCGGAGGGCCCGGGGCGCATGCTCAGACGCCTCTGCCTTGCCCTGGCTGGCCAGGGGTGCCTTCTCCCCCACACTCCCAGCCCACAAGCAGACTCACCTTTATACTTGAGGTGCTGCAGGATGGGGATGATGGTCTCCAAGGGGATGTTGTGGGCCAGGAACAGCTGCCAGGCACAATACTGCTCAAAGGTTTCCCAGTCTAGGCTTTGGACTGAAGAAAAAACAGCAGCATCCGTCTCCGTCTCCCTCTCCCTCACTCACTCACACACACACACACACACACACAGAGCTAATCCATTGGGACTACCAGAACCCTAAGTAGAGACAGTACAGGAGTAGGGACAGTAACCCCAAATCTAGACTTTTCTCATTCCACACAGTGCTCATTTCCAACATCTTCACACAGCTTCCATGTTCCCTCAGCCACGGTTGGAGGGGCAGAGCTAAGTCTCCATTTTACACAGCAAGAAGCAGAGATCCGGAGAGACACTGCCCAGGGCACAGAGCAGAGTGGCGTGGTGTTCCGCCCGGACTTCCCAGCCCCAGAGCCAGCCTCCACGCTACTGACAACACACGGGGACTGCCCAGCTCCTCTCCCACATCTCTGGACGGTCTGGCCACTTACTAAGTATGTTGAGGACTGAGTCTTTCCGAAACATGACCAGGTTCCCCATCATCACATGGCAGACCAGCTCCTGGAGCTGAGGAGCAGAAGGAAGGCAAAACAATTAGCTCTGTGAGAAGCCAGGAGGCCAGCATGGAGGGAGAGGCAGGAGGGCCCACGAGAGGAAACGAGAGGAGTGAAAATCAAGCTGACAGGGACAGGGAGCAAGCGGCAATGAGGAAGGCTGCGTCTCTCAAGGATGACGGAAGAACCACAGTTTTCTCCGGGGCAAAAACATCCATGGAGACTCCTCCCCACAGCCTGATGGCAGAGGGAGACTGGGCACCTGTTGCAGCTGGCCTGAATCTGGGCCCAAGGAGGAGGTGGCCAGGCCCTGCACCGAGAGGTGGGCAGGGCAAAGGCAAGGCAGGACTGCTGAGGGCTGAGTCCCCCGTGTGTGGTGGGAACGGAGTGGAGGGGAATACAAAAGGGACCCAGTTCAGACCTGAGATGGGCTTCCGCCATCTCTCGGGGCCTGTGCAAGGAGAAAGGGCAAGGGGAAGGCCTGTTGACAGCTAACAAAACAACCCCCTGAACTTCTCATGTGCATACAGGGGTGCCCAAAGCACATGGAGGATAGGAGAAACCACATAAGGAAAGTGCCTGGAGGCAGAGTGTGCCTACAGAGCATGTGGGTCAGGAGAGGAATCAGGCCCGGACGCCTCGGTCCTGCTTTCCAGGCTCTTCTGGGGGTGTCAGAGCTCACTGCTCACCTGGGCAGAGTCTATAACAGCCACGATCATGTTCAGCAGCTCCCCACTCCTCAACGTCTCATCTGGAAACTAGACAGAAAAAGAGGCAGATGAGGTGGACCCCTTGACTTTTTTCAAGATTGATTTATGGATGTGTGTATATATATTTATTTACTTGAAAGTCTAAGTGATGGGGGGAGGGGGGAGAAAGACAGATACTGAGACCTTCCACCTGCTGGTTAACTCCCCATGTGGCCACAATGGCCAGGGCTGAGCCAAGTGGAAACCAGAGCCAGGAGCTCCATCTGGGTCTCCCATTTGGGTGTCAGGAGCCCAGACACTTGGGCCATCCTCCGCTGCTTTCCCGGGAACATTAGCAGGGAGCTGGATTGGGAAGAGGAGCAGCCAGGACTTGAACTGATGCTCACATGGGATGCTGGGATCCCAGGCAGCGGCTTAACCTGCTGTACCAGCCCCTGAGCCCTTGACTTTTTTTTTTATTTGACAGGCAGAGTTACAGACAGTGAGAGAGAGAGAAAGGTCTTCCTTCCGTTGGTTCACTCCCCAAATGGCCACCACAGCTGGCGCTGTGCCGATCTAAAGCCAGGAGCCAGGTGTTTCTCCTAGTCTCACATGTGGGTGCAGGGCCCAAGCACTTGGCCATCCTCCACTGCCTTCCTGGGCCACAGCAGAGAGCTGGACTGGAAGAGGAGCAGCCGGACTAGAATCTGGTGTCCATATGGGATGCTGGCGCCGCAGGCGGAGGATTAACCACGTGAGCCACGGCGCCGGCCCCGAGCCCTTGACTTTTACTCACAACACGATCCCCTACTTCCCTATCACATGCTCAGGGTCTGGCTGCACCAAACATGGTACTAACAAAACCCTGAGCACTCACCCAACAGCTACGAAGGTGGCAATCCAGTCTTACAGCCCTCAAGTTTTACCAATTGGTTATTTAAATTTATTTTTTAATTATGTGAAGGGCAAGAGAGACAGGACAGAGAGCCTCCACCCACTGGTTCACTCCCTAAATGCCCACATCAGTTGGTATAAAGACAGGAGCCTAAGACTCAATCTGGGTTTCACACGGGTGGCAGAGCCATCATCTGCTGCCTCCCAAGGTGCACATCAGCAGGGAGCTGGATCAGTAGTGGAGCCAGGACTTGAACCAGGCATTCTGATACGGGATGTGGGCATCCTGGGTGTCGTCTTAATCACTGTGCCCAATGCCTGCCCCAAGTTTTGTGATTTGTGCAAGCATACCATGAGGGGTATTGGTGTACAGGGATGGAGGTGTGTGTTAAGGAAAGGAGTGGGAGCTACGCAGAGATAAGAGGGAGCTAAGGCCGGCGCCGTGGCTCAATAGGCTAGTCCTCTGACTGCGGCGCCGGCACACTGGCTTCTAGTCCCGGTCGGGGTGCCAGATTCTATCCTGGTTGCCCCTCTTTCAGGCCAGCTCTCTGCTGTGGCCCGGGAGTGCAGTGGAGGATGGTCCGAGTGCTTGGGCCCTGTACCCCATGGGAGACCAGGAGAAGCACCTGGCCCCTGGCTTTGGATCAGCGCATTGCGCCGGCCACGGTGGCCAATGGAGGGTGAACCAATGGCAAAAAGGAAGACCTTTCTCTCTGTCTCTCTCTCTCACTGTCCACTCTGCCTGTCAAAAAAAAAAAAAAAAAAAAAAGAAAAAAAGAAAAAAAAAGAGGGAGCTGAAGGGGACTGGACATGATGGCTGGTTCTGTGTGGGCATAGCAGAACACCAAATACCTGCATCCCAGCAGCGAAGGAATCCTTTCTATGCTGACCCTCAGTGAACAGAGAGAGCTGTGGAGACTGTTTGTCTGAGGGGTGTGTGGCGGCAGGCAGGGCCCCATCTGGAGTGGGAAGGAGTGAGGAGAGGGAGGTGCCTTGGGTTTGGCATCTGAGCTTCTCCCCCCACCAGTGCATGGCTGAGCTCACAGTTCCTCCCGTCAGGCCTACACCCTGGGCCCCAGTTTCCCAATTCCTGGGAACTGTCACCAAGAGAAGGAAGAGCTGCTACTTCCTCTTTTATCTTGGTTCCTAGCAAAGCTTTTCCGTGAACCAGGGGGAAATGAAAGCGAGCTTCTACCACACAAATCCTGGTCTGTGGGAACCATCAGAGAGAATCTAAGGTGAGCTATCAGAGGAAACCCGAGCTTAGGGGCTCTGTCCTGAGGCCAAAAGATGGACTGAAGCTGAGGAGTCAAATATGTAGGCCCAGACTCCAACTCACCCTGCTAAAGCAGAGGAGAGGCCAGCCGTGGTGTGGGGAGCAATGGAGCTAAAGTGGCTCGGGGTCACATGCCATGCTCAGAGCCTGCACTGAGGTGGCCAGTCTCCTGGGAGCCCTCGCCCAGCACAGATGCGGCTGCAGCACTGACCTCTGTGTAGATGGAAGGGGTGAGGTGGCACAGCAACCGCACGTCGTCCTCCTGGCAAGCCTTCATGTCCATCATCAGGCAGGTGTGCAGGTCGCCCAGCTGCGTGGCCTGAGCAAATGACTCGTACAGGTTCATCTTCCCTGCCGCGGCTTTGCTGCAAGACCGGTTGGGATGAAGTTAGCAGCTGGCCCCCAAGCCCCAAACTTCAAACACTCCTGAAGGAGACCCCCCACTCCAGAATCCCCAGATTCCCCATGCTGATCTGTCCCATGTCCCTCCCCTGTTTTCCCCCAGGGCCTTCACAATTTATGCGGCAACCAGGGGACATTCTCCTTTGTCCCCACCCTTCCCAGGGCTCCAACCAGGATTAGTGAAGCTGCTGACTAATGAGAGTCAAGATGAGAGAGGGAATGCTCAGGCCAAGCTGCACAAGGTTTCTCTCTGGCTGTCTGGGCTCTAACCCAGAAAATGCCTCACAATGCATATAAAACTAACTCAAGATAGCTTACAGGCCTAAATGTAAGACTTGAAATCACACAATTCTCAGAAGAAAACACAGGACACCAAAGGCCCATGTAGCCAATGAAGTAACTGGTAGATCTGATTTCAGAAACATTGAACACTTCTGTATTTCAAAAGATGCCATTAAAAAGGTGAAAAGGCAATCTGCAGAATGGGAGAAGATATTTGCAGATCGTGTATTTGGTAAAGGACTTGTATTCAAGATATATAAAGGGCTCTTAAAAGGATCTAGAAAGACTTCTCTCCACAGAAAATGCACAAATGGCCGGTAAGCACATGGCAAGCCATGCGACATCAGCCTCAGTGAAATGCAAAGGAAAACCACACTGAGACACCAGGTTACACCGCCCGGGACAGACGTTGGGGAGCAGGCGGAGGAATGAGGACTGTCACCCGTTTCCGAAGGGAATGTAAAACGGCTGCGGTCTCCCTGGGAGCCAGTCTGGTGGCCTCTCAGCAACACAGAGTGGGTTGCTGCGGGACCTCCCAGACAAGGCTGCTGTTCTCCTGCCGTCCCGGCTGTGTTCCCAGGCCATGAGAGCTTATGGTCCACACGGAAACTTGTACATGGATGCTCACAGCAGCCCGAGACAGGAAACAACCCAGTGTCCACCACCAGCCAAACAAAATGTGGTCTATGCACACACTGGACTACTTTTGCTCACAGAAAGAAAGGACTGACACCTGCTACGACATGGTTGAACCTTGAAACATGTTAAGTGAAGACAGCTGAGTCACAAAAGAACGCGCAGTGCGTGGTTCCATTTACACAAACCATCGGATTGGTGAGCCTATAGAGGCAGAGAGCAGAGGAGTGGACGCCAGGGACTGGGAGACACGGAGGATGGGAAAGTGGCCGCTAACACGTACGCATGGGGTTTCTTTCCAGGAGGACAGAAATGTTGTGCATGAGAGAAGAGTACCAGCTACAGAACTCTGTGAGGGTACTATAACCCACTCGGCTGCACACTTCACACAGCTGACTTGGATGGTGTGTGCGTTCTACCTCACTAAAGCTGCTGTTTAAAAATAAACACTTGAAGGTCCTGGTGATGACAGCCAAGGAGCCAGTGTGAGCAGTGGGGCTTTCCCGGGTGCTTCCTGCCCCTTTCGAGTGTGGGGGCCATGCCCACCTGGCCCTCAGATAGTAGAGCAGGTGGTAGCCAATCTTGGGCTGCTTCTGATACAGCTCAGAGAGGAGGTCCAGGAGCAGAGAGAAGCTGCTGTTGTCTTCCTGCATCTGGCACAGGTTCCTGGAGGTGGAGAACAGAGGAGAGGGCTCGACTTCACCAAGGACACACTCCCCTGGGCAGCTTCTGGGCTGACGTGAGCTGTCTGTGCCTGCTGCAGTCCGCCTCCTTCCTGGAAAGGGAGGCCCATTACCCCAGGACAAGAGTGCATGTGTGTGGACGGGGCTTACCTGAATATCAGGTAGAGAGGTTTCCCGACAGACTCCTCCAGGGACCTATGGGAGGAGGGTTACACATGAGCAGCCATGTGTGTCGGGGGGAGGGGCTGCAGGCAGAAATTAGGGAGGACCAGCTTGAGGCAAGGTGCTGCCTGCTTCTTTTCTGCCCCGGAGCCTTGGTAACAGCAGAGACAGGCCCTCACATGGAGCCCCCGTCTGCTGTGCTATCCCCACTAAAGGTGAGACTCCCGCCCTTCAGGCAGAGGCCAGGCCAGGGCCCCATCCACTGGGAGCAGCAAAGGCTGGGGCTGTGAGGCTTGGCAGCAGAGGCCAGAAGCACAGGGAGGAGATACTAACCCACCGCCCCGGGAGCCCCAGCCCTCAGCAGGCAAAAGTAAACACATGCTTAAATGCATCAGCATATGTGAGCATGAAGCGAACAGATTATTTTTAAGTTCACAGCAACAGCCTATTGGACTTGGCTCTAAGAGCAGCCTGTGGCTCCTAAGGCCCGGGGTCAGCAAATGAGCCTTACTCCTCCGTGATCTCCTCCGGCAGCACCTCCCCACGGAAGTGGGCCTTGAAGAGCTCCTGTAGGCAGGAAGCCAGCACAGACAGCTGCTCCGAGTCAAAGTCTTCCTGGGGGGGGGGGGAAGACAAAGGAGGGTGACTCCTGCCCCACTCCTCCAGAGCCTTGGGATCATCTGCTTCTACCTCTAGGATAAACAAGCTCCCCACCCTGTACCTCCCATCAGCTGGGACCCACATGGCGGAGGAGGGTAAAGGAGGAAAGTCAGTTCCCGGGGAGACATCTGTGGGGGGCTCTGAGTTGGGCAGGCTGGGCTGTTTCCTCCCTAAGGGACTGGGTTCTTCCTCACCTCTAGGACCTGGTCCACGATTTCCTGCATGACCTCACACTGGGCTTCCGTATCACTGCAGTGCACAAGCGAGAGGAAATCCCAGGGATGTAAATGATAGCCGAGGGCAGGACACACGCCCAGAGCACTGAGCACCAGCACACTCACACGCACAGACAGAACAATGGAGCTCCGTGTCAGACACGGCGGAGATGGCAGGGCTGGGCAGCTCTGGGGCAGCATTTCTGCTCTCTGGGCAGAGGCCCAAGGAAAAGGGAAATCCCCATCAGTCCTACTTGGGTTCTCCCAGAGTCTATGGAGAGGGACCCTGAGGAGTTAGGACATGAGGCCAGCCCACTCACAACCCATGTTCCCCAGCACAAACTGCACCGTCCGGCCATGCAGTGGAGCCTCGCTGGACTCCGCGGCTGCCATGGGGTCTGCACCCACCTCCCCTTCTGGAGCTGGAGCACTTTGTCCCTGAGGGACTCATCCAGCTGGTCAAGGTAAGGGGTGATATCAACCGGCTCCTCCACCACCGTCTCCTTGATAGGGTGGAAGCGGAACTCTCTCTTCTTTCCTGAGAGGAGTGAGTGAGTGCGGGAGGAAGTCAGTCTGCCCAGAAGCCAGCCAGAGACAGTCCCCTTGACCCCCGTGTCCCTGCCTCGCACACCTGCGGCATGTGCCTGCTTATTTAGGGCTGTGCGAGTGCCTAAAGCCTCTCCCTGACTACGCACGGGCCCAGGAACCAGTTCTTCCCTTCTTGGTCCCACACTGTTAAGTACAGACTCTGCACCCAGAGTCCCATCCAGGAACCCTAAAAACGAAACTTTACCGCAGAGAGGCTGCTCCTGGGGACTGCTCCTCCCAGGGCGCCTCACCCTGAACCACCCTGGCTGCCAGCCTCACCCTTGCTGTTGAGCTCCTCCTCGTCATCGCTGAAGGCCGCCTCTGCATTGTCGTAGCAACCTTCGTCCTTGTCCGACAGATGGTTGTCCATCTCCATGGAAACTGGCTCCTCAATTTTGACTTGGGAGTAAAGAGAACATCTGTGTCCTCTAGCACGCCCCGTGCTTCTGGGACGGGGAGACTGGAGGGCACGTTGGGGAGCCTGGAGCCCTATGACCTAGACGGAGGACTGGCTCTGGAAAGACAAACATCTTGTCCTCACAGCTTCCAGACCCTGCAGTGGGATGGCCCCAGGGATCAGAGCAACACAGGGCAGGACTCTTCTCTGCTCAGCTCAGGATCAGCGAGGACAGTGAGGCTGGCAATGGTCCCCAGTGCACATTAATGCAAGACCATGTTGGGAGGCACTGCTTTGCTCTGCTTACTCCCCATTCCAAAACAAAAAGCGTGTGTATGTGTGTGTACGGGAGGGAGATGGCAGTCTGGAGTCAGAAGCAAGGCTTGAGACCCACCATGACAACCCCTTAGGGCTGGGAAGACAAGAGAATGGGCAGTGTCAAGGCAGAGACGCACATTCTGCAAAAGGCTTCTCCCTACCGAGAAATCATTCAGGGAGAAAAAGAAGAGTTAACAGAAAGGTCAGTGAAGGTCAGGGAAGATGAGAAGAAGTGAGAGAACCAAGCGCCAACATAAAAATGAAGGAGATGAAACGGGGAAAGATAACCGAGATGAACAGTGTCACAGCGGCGCGGAGCCACGCGGTAACAACCTCCTCAACAAGGCTCAGGCTGGAGAGCCTGGGAGGCCTCCTCCCTCTTCTAACACAAGTGACAGCATGGCGGCGGGCATACCTTCCACTGGGGGGGACGGTGAGCTGCAGAACTCAGGAAACTTCTCTCTCAGCATTGCCCGCAGTTCCTTGTCCAATTTAGGGTTGTCAAACAGGGGAGCCAAGTGTCTAATGGAGAACACAGATCAAAGTCAACATCAGAGCCCTCATTTCCAACTCACCACGGAGTTTAAGAGAGGTCTAAGCCCCATCAGTATAGTGTAGCCATTCCCAGATCCTTGGAACAGAAGGCATCTGAAGCCCTCTGTAATACAAACATGAGAGAGCAATTTCTCTAGAGGTGAAGAGCACACGGGCCAGCAGTCTGTGGAGCAGTGTTCTTTGTACCCATCCAGGGAAAGGGCCAGGAGCACAGTGGCAGTATCTGGGTAGGCCTGACCTGCCAGCAGCTGGACCTCAGGAAACCTGGGCACACAACCCTACCCCAACCTTGCCCAGAAAGTCCTTACGCCAAGACCCGCTTCTCCACGATGTGGTTGAGGGAGGAAAAGACACCCTGCCGCACGTGGCCCTCCAACGGCGGATAGAAGTTGGGAATGATCTGGAAGGGAGGAGAGGAGGAAGGAATGGGCACAGAACTCTCCATCCAGAATGTTCTGGATGCAGCTCTGGTTTTGATCAGGGGACGCTGGGGATATGGCTGCAGACATGACACAGGGTTCTTGACTATTCCAGGCTACTGAAATGGAAAACTCTCCTCTATGAGACTGGACTCTATAGACCTGGAGACATCATCCCTGCAGCTGAGAAGCCCCCTGGAGAAGTGGAAATGTGGAAGGGAAGTGTTCACTAACTTGGGGACAGGACCCACAAGCACAGGCAAGGGGCACCAGGAAGACTCATTCTGGGAGACTGGGGGACATACTTCACTCTGCCCGGTCAGGAATGGGGAGAAAATGGGCGCTGGCACTCACACGGCACATGAAGTCCAGGAGTGTGGCAGTGATGGCTGGGTGGGGCTTCATGGAGTGATGCATGACCAGGATGGCTGGTTCTAGGGAAGGCAGAATTAAGGGGCACCCCCCCCATCAGGCAGCCCCTGGGGAATGCCCCATCTGTCTCCCCGCCCCCGTTCCCTCTGAGCTGTAGACACAAGAGCAGACAGCCCCTCTAACGGCTCAGCCCTCCTCTCCCTTGTCTCCCAGCGTTCAGCTTGGAGAAGGGAGGTGGGGGAGGTAAAGCAGGCTGTGGGTGAGCCTCTTCCTTGCCTGCTCCCCTTCCCCCCCACCGCCTGCTCTGAAGTCCAAGCACAAGGCTGTTGGGAGAAGGGGGTGGAGTGATGGCTTGGCCTCATCAAAGCGATTTTCCTTCTGGGTCAAGGGAGACTGATGAGGAATGGCGGAACTGCTCCCAGATAAGCTGCCTCCACTCCAGGCAGCACTGCGATTTATGAATGCCATCACCAGGACAAGGCAGTGGGGCTTGGGGGTGGGGCAGTGGCATGGCCCGGTCTCAGTCACATACCTATGTTCATAATGCTGTCTTTGTCTGGGCTAAAGAACAGCCAGTCGTAAAACAAAGCCAGCTTGGCATTAGAAGCAGCAACATTAGACTGGAAGAGAGAAGGGGGAAACAGAGCTGGTTTCATCAAATCAGCCCCCTGCCCTTGGGAGGCCCAAGGCAGATTTCAGGCCCCTTGGCTGATCCTGGTGGAACCCCACAGGGGTAGGGGAACCCATCTGTGTTGTATGAGTGGCCCTGTAGTCTCACCCACCAGGGGCACCGGGGCTGTCCTGGGTCCTTCAAACTCCAGAAGTACACATCCTTGATCCCCACCAAGGGAAACCCTTAGACTGTGGACTGCATTGACCACCCAGAGCTGACAGGCACACTCCTGACAAGGGGATCCCAAGAGGGCCTGTTGTCTTATCTGAGTCAGCGCCAAGGACCCAGGCAGATGGGGAAGGGAGAACCCCATCACAAGAGGTCAGGTGTCAGCCAGGTGCCAGCCAGGTGCCAGAGAACAGCTTCCCACCCCAGGCACAGGGAGGAGCCGCTTTCTTCCCTGTGCCTTCACTACATGTGGAGAAGGAAATATCTAAAGCTGATGCCAAAAGGCACAGGGCTGAGGGTCTAAAGAATGCCCACCCTGAATCTGAGGAAGGAACAATTCACAGGAATAACTATGTCCGGCAGATGCCTCAGAGATCCAAGCTTTGGGGGTTGACACTAATGTGGTAGATGAACCCATTCAACTCCAACCCCAGGTGGGAAATCATGAGTGAAACTAAACTTCTTGAGAGATAAAAGGAGGTGGGGCAAAAGGATGAACTATTCAGGAGAACCACAGGGAAGGAAGGACCTTGAGGGGTCAGATGGCCCCGGGGCATCCAGACGCAAGGAGATAAGGGGAACATGAAGGAAGAGGCGCCTTGGCCACACTGTGTCCTCCACCCTAAGGCCTAGCTGCTCACCGTACATGTCGTCAGGAGCCAACCAATGATGGCCCATCGGGGCAAGATATCTGAACTCAGCACTTCATTGGAAGGGTGGACTACCCCACAGATGTAGCGAATGAGGTCACAGCGCAGGGACTGACTATCTGGAGTCGACAGGTACTGGCGCTGGAACCAATCCTGATACCGCTTTTGTTGACCGAACCGCACCTGGGAGAAGGGAAAGTTGGGAAAAAAAACTTGGAAGCAAGGGCGGGGTCCTGGGCAGAGGAAATGAGCACCATTCAACTCCGGCCTGACCCCTACCTCTGTTTCTTCCCACCACTACTCATTAGCTCATCCTGTCTCTTAAGACTTCCCTCCTTTGGGAGGACGTCTTGATTTTAAAAAACGCTCTAGTCTTTCTAGTTTGCCTTGCATGCCAGTGTTGCAAACACTCTCGCTGCTGTATCTGATGCCACATTTATCCCTACCTGCAGCTGCACTCCATGTCTGGCTCCTTCCTCCTGTACCAGTCACTAATTCTCCAGGCGTAAGGACACTTTTCCATTTCCCTGAGCCACTGGTAAATGGCAGGGAAAGTGCCTTCAGAGCAGGAGCTGAGCCTGTTCAGCACAGACAGCTCCCTGACACCAGATGACCTAACTGGACCAGTATCTACGGCACACACTCTCCAAATCTTACTGTAAGCCCAGCCCCTACACAGACCCTAAATGGTTACAAAATACAACACTAAATAAGGAGAAAGATCCAGTTTTCCTCCTCTTCCCCTATCAGAACAATCAACCAAAACAGAGCAGAAAGGGAAACAAAAAGATAACATCTAGACCAACGCTGTCCAACAAGACTGCAATGATGGTGGCCACGGACACTTCAAACTCAGCCACTGCAACTGAGACACTGAATTTTAAGTTTCTACTTAATTACAACTAGGTTCACTGACACTGCACATGGCTGCTGGCTATCACATGATACAGCATGGACCTCATTAGTTTTCTTGGATCACTCAGGAAATGCAGAACTGGTTAGGATGGGGTTCTCTACCAGCAGATTGGCTGCAGAGGGATTGCCTGGGATGTCTGCTAAAACCACAGACTCCTCAGTAGGCTTCACTGGGAGTGGGACTCAGGAAGCTCCACCTTTAGGGTGCTCACTCCTTAAGCAATTCTGAATAATTCAGCCACATTTGGAACCCATGATGAACACATTCTTTTTCTACCCTTTTATAGCACACTTCACACTTGTAAATGACAGTATTTGTTTATAATTGATGGTTTAATGACTGCTTTGGATACACTGAAAGCTTCACCAAGAGTTAAAATTGTATCTTACTCAATACTGTACTCCCAATCCTTAGCATCATGTCCAATGTGTAGACACAGAAAAAGAACAAAGAAAAACAGCCAGCAGTCAGTGGTAGATCCAGGCCACCATCCACATAGCCACCACACCACTGGTCAGTACTCAGCAGCAATAGACTTGCAGAATGAAGCAAGAAGCCAGCTAGCCCCTGCACCTCCTCTTCCTGCTGCGGCAAGTTGGCTTACCCGGGATGTCATAAAGAGGAGCTTAGTCTCCATGTCTGGAGTTAGACGGCATGCTAGGAATTTTCGAGATGTTCTTGACTGAAGAAGCTGTAGGATACCTGAACCAGGAGCAGAAGGAAACAGAAAAGAGAGGGGAGGCACTTGGGGCACTGGTTAAGAAGTGCTTGGGATACCTGCACTGGAGTGTCTGGGTTTGGGTCCCAGCTCCACTCTCTCCATTTCAATTTTCTATTAGTGCACACCTAGGAGGCAGTAGGTGATGGCTCAAGTGCTTGGATCCCTACCACCCACATGGAAGATCCACATTGGGTTCTGGATCCCTGGCTTTGGCCTGGCCCAGTTCCACCTGTTGTGGGCATTTGGGAAAGAATCACCAGATAGAAAATTTTTTTCTCTGTCTCCCTGCCTTTCAAATTAATAATTTTTTTTAAAGGAAGTAAACAAGGGTGGGAGAGAGGGATTAAGGGAAAAGAAAAGCCTGGGAACTGGAAGAAGTGGAAGGCAGTTAGTGAAACTGGGCCAGGTACTGACAGCAAGGGGCCTTCCTACGGAAATTCTAAGATGAGATGAAGGGGTATGAGTGCAGCTTCTATCCAGCACTTGTGTCTTCTGTTCCAACACCAGCCCCAGGGCCCAGCTGTACTAAGCCTTTCCTTCTGCTAGCCTTCCAGAATCTCCTACCCATATTACTGCAGGTAACAACAGATGGGAAGCCCCGTCAGTCTTCCTGCTTCTGACGGTCCCATCACTGGGGTCCTGGGATCAATGTGATATGGCAGAAACTTATGCTCTGGACTGAGAAAGACCTGGATCCAAACACTGCCTGTCACTCACGAGCTGTGAGGCTTTAGAAAAGATTAGCTAATTTCTTTGAACTTCCGACTTCTTATTTGTAAATGTGGAAATAAAAATATGAATCACATGGAGCTGTCCTGAGACTGAATGAGTTAACATGTGTGTGCCATGGGGCCGCGCTGTGGTGCAGCGGGTTAATACCCTGGACTGGAGTACCGGCATCCCATATGGACACCGGTTCTGGTCCCAGCTGCTCCTCTTCCGATCCAGCTCTCTGCTATAGCCTGGGATAGCAGTGGAGGATGGCCTGAGTCCTTGGGCCCCTGCACCCATGTGGGAGACCCGGGAGAAGCTCCTGGCTCCTGGCTTCAGATTGGCGCAGCTCCGGCCACTGTGGCCAATTGGGAAGTGAACCAATGGAGGGAAGACCTCTCTCTCTCTCTCTGCCTATCCTCTCTCTGTGTAACTCTGACTTTCAAATAAACAAAGCTGTCCAGCTACTGTTCAGACTACAGCAGGACCCTGGGAAAGAGGAAGGTGAAATGAAGAAGACCTGGAGGAAGCATAGAGACCTTTTTTCTTCAGCAAAGAGGATCCCTTGTCAAAGGCAAGAGAGAGGAAGACCACTCCTAGGGAGAGATGTTCTCTCACTGGACTTACTCCAGCCCCCCTGCTGACTCAGTCTCATGAAGTGACCTCTGACACCCCTGCCAGACTCACTGGTCACTGGCTCACCTCCTGGGACAAGGAACTGCTGGGAGGGGAGACGATCCAGTTCTCTCTCTTGTTTCTTAGAAGTAATGACAGCACAGTCTGCCACATGGGGCTGTCCAGGAACCACATGGACTGCAGCGTATCTCTGCCATTCCCAAGCCCGGCTGAATCTGGCAGAGCGTGCCTTGTCCCAAGCTTCACCTGTCTGACTGCCGAAGACTCCCCTACTGACCACCTCTGCCCACTTGTTGAAGGACATATCCACTCATCTCCCGCCTCTCAAGACCAGGAGGCCAGGCCCTTACTTACCTGTGAACTGAGGACTCAAGGCCTGGGGGTTATGGATAATATCCTTCCAAAGCAGCTCAAATTCTGGTATTCTAGCAACATTCTGCAGTAGTCTTACAAGGTCCCGGCCAATCATTAAACATTCCATGAACTTGACGGGAGGAGGAGGAAGCCGGGAGGACAGGAAAGAGAATAAAAACATGGATTGTTTACCTCGTGAGGGAGGACAAAGGAACAACATGTTCTAGGGAGGGAAGGAAAGAGGGTGAAGGGACTGTATGACTTCCTGTGGAACCAAGGCCTTGGCTCCTAGCTGCTCAGGGGAACAGAGCTTCAAGTTGGAGACTTCCTAGGAAGTGCTGAGAGCCTCCTGGGGTTTCCTATTAACCTATTCCCCTCTCCACCCATAACTGTTGTGATCCAATTCAAGGAGACTATGGTTCTAAAAGATCAGGACTGGCAAATAGAGCCTCAAGATACCCTACCCCAAAACTCACTCTGTCCAACAAAACATTCTGTGGTCATGGAAAAGATCTGTATCTGTGCAGTCTGAGCAATATCCATTAGCAACACATGGCCAGGGTAGCAAAGGAACTGAATTGTATCATTTTATATAATATTAAACACCAGTAGCTACCACACTGGCCTAACTCCAAGGTCTCTCTAGGGAGATCTGATAGTACACAATTCATAACTCTACCTGATGGTGGGAATTACCCAATGGGTAGGTGGGGGCAAGGGAGGGGACAACCTCATAGTGGGCATACAAGAATAGCTTGTGTCTTTTGTACAACAGTGTCTTTGAAGCTGGCTAGGAACATCCCCAGGATGCCAGCATATAGGTAGCATTTCTAGGAACTGGGGCTATTCCCAACTGAACTTCCCTCCATCCAACTCGCATCTGTCTAAGGATGTCAAGAACCCACTGTGGAGCTGCTTCAGTCTCTAAGAAGGCTCTTCTGCAGGGCTGGTGCTGTGGCATAGCATGTAAAGCTGTTGCCTGGAGTGCCAGCATCCCATATGGGCACCAGTTTGAGACCTGGCTGATCCACTTTCAATCCAGCACTCTGCTATGGCCTGGGAAAGCAGTAGAAGATGGCCCAAGTCCTTGGCCCCTGCACTGATGTGGGAGACCCAGAGGAAGCTCCTGGCTCTGGTTTCAGATCAGTGCAGCTCTGGCCATTGCGGCCAATTGGGGAATGAACCAGCGGAGTGAAGACCTCTCTTTCTCTCTCTGTGTAACTCTGACTTTCAAATAAATAAATAAATCTTAAAAAAAAAAAAAAAAAAAAAAAAAAAAGAAGGTACCTCTTGCCCCCAGATGCACGAAACCTACAGAGGTATCTCATCCTGAGTCTCACTACCCCATACAGTTTTGCCCCCCTTTACCCGCTCCCGAAGCAGTGAGATGCAGAAGTCCACTTCCTTTTGCCGCAGGGCCTGGAGCTGGGCGGTGCCATGGTGGTCCACTATGAGGCGAAGGTATGTGTAAACGGCCATGGCGATAAGGATGCTGCTCTTCAGCACCCACTCCCTGTGGGGAGGAAGACACAGGCACCTGTATCTATTCACCACCGAACTCCCTCCCCAGACTTGGCTCGTCCCCTCAACCACACTGGAAAACTGGACACTGGAGGCAGGTGTTCTGGGGTTCTGCTTTCTTGCTCGTGCCAGGTGACAAACCAAAAAAGGTAGATGCTGAATGAAAGCCATCTCTTCTTATCCCAAAACTACTCCGCTCCCAAAAAAACCATTTGATGATGCATTCACATAAACATTCATAAAGTGCCTATCGTGTACTAAGCAGCAGGGACGGAAATGAGCCAGATCTCCAACCTGGCTGAGACCACTGGGAAAACGTTTCGTAAGTGTTTCCCAGGTCAGCAGTCCAGAAGTGTGGCACAAGGACCCAAAAGTTCCCAGTCCTGTGTTGTGCTCACCACTGCCAGGTCACCCACCATAAACTCTCCCCTGGCTCCCCCTCTCTAGCCACAGACCCCACTTCCAGACAGAGCCACCTGCTTATAAAATCACAATGAGAACAAACAACCTGACTGTGGACAGCAAAGCACATTTTCTCAGGAGTTTTATAATTTCCCTGGGGAAGTAGGGGTAAATGAAAGAACCATTCATTCTCTACGACTTTTTTTTTTTTTTTGACAGGCAGAGTGGACAGTGAGAGAGAGACAGAGAGAAAGGTCTTCCTTTACCGTTGGTTCACCCCATAATGGCCGCTGTGGCCAGCGTGCTGCAGCCAGCACACCGCAGCCGGTACACCGTGCTGATCTGAAGCCAGTGCTTCTCCTGGTCTCCCAGGCGGGTGCAGGGCCCAAGGACTTGGGCCATCCTCCACTGCGCTCCTGGGCCACAGCAGAGAGCTGGACTGGAAGAGGAGCAACCAGGACAGAATCCGGCACCCCGACTGGGACTAGAACCTGGTGTGCCGGCACCGCAGGTAGAGGATTAGCCTATTGAGCCGTGGCGCTGGCCTCTCTATGACTTTAAAGAGGGGTTGAGAGAAAGACACAGTGGAGTGATTCCTACAACTCTAATGCTGTGTCCAAGGGCTCAAAATGGGGAGCTGTCTTCCCCAAGAAAGTAATTTGCAATGGCTTTAGCACTCCTACTAGGAGGCAGGAAGCTGGAGGAAGAAGACAGGGAGTTTAATTAATCCAACCAGGCAACATCCTGATTCCGGAAAAGTGTTCAAGTCACCTAATTAAGAGACTCTGGCCTTTTCACAGAATGAGAACACCAGCCAAAGATACTGGGCAGGGCCTCCTTCCCCACCTGCTACATTTAACTCCTCAGCCCTGGAAAGGCTTGGAAGGGAGTGAGAAGCAGGGTGTGGAAGAGGACAGTTTTAAGCCTCCAGGGTACTCACTTTCACCAAAAGATGTGAGGGTTTTGGAGAAAGGGGGGAAGGTAGGGCAGGGAAGTTCTCCAGCTGTTACTTTTTCTGTTCTACAGGAAACTCAGCTTTAAAAGAAGGGGACAGGAGGTATTTGGCACCAGGCAAAATGAGAAAAATCACTTTTTAGGAAGAATCCTAGCAGAAATGGCAAATGTATGTGACTCCTAGAATGGTTTAATGAAGAAAAAGAGAGAGGTGAAAGTAAGACTCTCTGCCCCAAAACAGTAGATCAGCAGAGACCTAGGAGACGCAAAGGCCCAGTAATAAACTGCTGCAATAGGGCTGGCACTGTGGCATAGCAGGCAAAGCCGGCATCCCATATGGGTGCTGCTCCACTTCCCATCCAGCTCTCTGCTATGGCCTGGGAAAGCAGTAGAAGATGCCCTAAGTGCTTGGGCCCCTGCACCCGTGTGGGAGACCTGGAAGAAGCTCCTGGCTCCTGGCTTCATATGAGCCCAGCTCTGGCTGTTGCAGACACCTGGGGAGTGAATCAGCAGATAGAAGATTTATCTTTCTCTGCTTCTGCCTTTCTGTAACTCTGCCTTTCAAATGAAGGAAGGAAGGGAGGAAGGGAGGGAGGGAGGGAGGGAGGGAGGGAGGGAGGAAGGAAGGAAGGGCGAGAAAGAAAGAGAGAGAGAGAGAGAAAGAAAGAAACAAACAAACAACTGCTGGGATCCTGCATGCTGGTGCAATGGCCCCAGGCCCAGGACCAGCTGCACATCGTGCCCAGAGCACTAGGTGGCACTGCACAGCAGGCCTGGCAAGGCCCGGGCACAAGTGTGAACAGGAGGAGGGCCATTCTTTTAGACCACAGGTAATTTGGATAGTATTAGTCCACTCAATCATTTGACTATTATGGTATTTTCACCCAGACAGAGGCTCAGAAATCAACTCATTGGAAGACCGGAGCCACAGGACCTCAGGGAAGGCCTCATCCCCAAAAAAGCTCAGATAGGGAACAGCCCTTCTGAAATGTCTGGTACTTCACTCTGATGGGGAAGGGAAAGCAGCAGCTAGGCAGCTGGACCTGCCCCCATTTATGTTCTCTACAACTGAAGCCTCTAAGCCCTGCGTGCAAACTCCAGAACCACTTCGTTCCACCATCCCCGTGCCACTCCAAAACAATCTGTGCTGGATTGAGAGGCCTGGAGGGAGGCAAGGGGCACCTGCCAGGCCTGGGTGGTTGGCTGGCCCCACTATGCTGAGCTCATTCCCCCCACCTCCCCTGAAAGAGAAACATTCCAAGGAGGTCTGGATCAAAAATAAACCCTTATCAGATGAAGCCAGTTTTGCCTGGGCTCTGAGATAATTCTAGCAGCCTTTCTTTCCCACTCCATCCCTGGGCCACACTATGGCAGTGATTCCTCCACCTGCCACAGGGCACTTGCCTCCCCCTCCCTTGCCCCCTGCTCTCTAAGGCCACACAATGCCTTCACCCCATTCCCACCCTCACCCCTGAAGGGCATATCTGGCTCTCCGCCCTGCCCCGCCCCTCACAGTGGACTATACCTCTGCTCCGTCAGGATATCCAGAACACTTTCTGCCAACCAGATATTTTTTGCTGTTACATCTCCACCTGATTTCAAAGTAGGGAAAAAACAGAAGAGCTCTGATTAACAACTCAGCTAATCCAGTATCTCTGGCTCACCCCCGGGTCCACCCCATCAGCCCATCATTACAGTCCTGAGTGCTAGATAAACTGCTTTCTGTTCAATCACACTAAGCAGTCCCTCTATGCATCAAGAGAGAAAGGGAAGCTTCTAACTTTTCCAGAAAATAGAGCTGCTATTTTCCATAGATTGGAAACTGGAGTGGGAATACTTCAGCCCTCAAAAAGGAATGCCTAAGGAGACACGAGGAGCCCACAGTGGGGAAAGAAGGATGACATCTCAAATAGGGCTGAGAGGAGCAGGGAGCTGGGAGGTGGCAGCCCAGCATCTGGACGCCCGAGTCCTGTACTCAGGCTGCGAAAGGACAAGGGTTTCTTGTCTCCAGGTATCACAACCTTCAGTGTGTACTACAGAACTTCCTAGAGCACACACATCAGGCAGCTTCTTATGGAGAGGATAAGTGGGGGCTGGGAGTACCAAACAGGACAGAAAGTTCCAGGAGACAGGATTAAAACAGCCAGCACAACGACGCCATGCCTTGCCTCAGGTCCCAGTCTAAAAATTCCAGGTTCACACAGTCACACATCATGTAAGGTTCACACATAGCAAAACAGGAGCACTGGGAGTTAAACAAAACCCTGAAGAGCAGGCAGAGCAGCAGTGGTCAGAAGGGCAGGGTCACTTTGGAACAAACACATGCAATCCTGGGAGTGGAAGAGGTAGCACAGGCGGCCTCCTGGGTATGCAGCCGCTCAGACAGATCCCACTGATGCCAAGATGATAAATAATAAAACCTAAATGTCAGGGTCTGTTCTGTGACAGAGTTTGTCCCTCAGACTGGCTCTAATTAGACAGCATCATTACTAGGGAGCAAGCAGTCAGAACACAAGGGCGGAGCCAGGGAAGACGTCCAGGTTTCTGAAAGCAAAATGACATGGGAACAATTATGTGCCTCACTCCTCTCCCCATGACCTAATATGTCATGAAACCTCAGAGTGAAGAAAGGCAAAATAGGCCAAATATTCTGTCAGGCCCTGGGTTTGGCAGGAAAGAAAATGAGGGAAGACTCAGTGCTTCAAAAGGCCCCTTGCGCTTTTTCGATCTATTTCTGTTGGCAGCGTATGTGCACAAGATGTCTTCAGAAGGAGGAAGAGCCCAAGCTACCAGCATAGAGTCCTTCAGGCCCTGAGTCATCTCCATGGTCCGGTTAGCCTCTGGGCTCCTCTCCTTGCGTGCCCCTGCTCCTGCCATCACACTCACCTGCAATCTGCTTCATAAATGTCATGCAAACACCATCAGCTCCCAGAACCCCACTCTTCACCAGTTCCCGCACCAACCACACCAACTAAAGGAAAAAACACAGATGAAGGGCAGGGCCCATGAGCTTGGGGATGGAGGTAATTCAATCACATTACAGTTCAGGCGCATGGGGGTGGGTGGGCTGTGCTGCCCAACCTCCCCTCCCCTCCCCTCCCCACTCTCCTCCCCTTCCCCCTCTTCTCCTCCCCTTCTATTCTCTGTTGTCTCTGAGCTGGATTCTCTCTTTTCCTTTGGGCCTTACCTGAGTACGGCAGGTATCCTGCAACTTCAGGTACTTCTCCATAAGTATCTGGTTGATTTTATTCAGGACAATATTCATGCCATCACGACTCACCAGAGCCAAGTCCCGGTAGCACTGTGAGAAATAAGTCTGTGAGCAGCCAGCAAGCTGAGGGTAAGGCTTGTCCTCCCATCCGGCAGGAGGCCCCTGCCCTAAGCCTCGTCAGTGGCAGCAACAGCACTGGGACAGTGCATGGCAACAGAACACTTCCCACGCTGGACACTTTTCTTCCGTGGGACTCCTCCATCCCAAACTTGTCCCTTGCTTGGTCACAGAGGGTGCGGAAAAGGGACTGAGCTATCCTCTAGTACGACAGGAAGGCCTGCTGGGCAAGGCTCCTAGTCCTGTCCCTGTCACCCTACCTCCCTCCCTTCTTAGGAAATGTCACACTGTTTGATGCCACAAGCTGAGCAAAACCAGGTGGAGGCCATCTGCCTTTCATCTGCCAGTGAAAGGTCACTGCAGTACAGGTCTGGTTGAACAAGCTGGAAAGGATCCCAAAGAGGATTTTAGACCTGTTCTGACCCAGCAGATGCAGAGAGTGCTAGGCACTAGGTTCCAGAGAGAAAGAGTAGAACTAAAACTGGACTTTCTAGCAAAACATCTTTTTCTCTGGGATTCCCTCTGCTTCCACCAAGTGTGGAGGAAGGAGGGGTCCCTCGGCACATCCAGCTCTTGGGAGGTGAGGCAGGGGTGGGACTTCTCCTCGCAAGTCAGTGCTTCCTTTCCCTTGCAGCTTTCCTCGTCCTGTCTCTCCAGTGCGGCCGGACGCCTGGGGGAACACTCTAGGGGACCTCATTAGCAACCTCCTTGGCCTGCTGAGTTCTATCCTTTCAGGGTCTCATCTGAAAGGGTAAAAATTAGGTAGGTAGCTGCCCACGGTCTCTGAAGCCCAGTAGCAGCAACAATGGCTAAACTTGCCATTTTATACATATATATATATATATATATATACACATGAATACATAAATAACTGCATGAATATACAGAATAGCCCTTTGAAATAGGTGCTATTTATTACTATCTCTATTTTGACGGGTGAGGAAACTAAAGTAATTCACCCCAGGACACACAAGAGATGAGAGGCAGTAGTGGGATTCAAACTCAGGCAGTCAAATTCTAGATCCCATGCTTACCCACTTTTGTGGCAGCATCACAAATAAGGAGAAGAGGCTGCCAGAGACGGTGGTCAGAGCCTGTGATGGATTTGAGGCCACGATATTTCTAAATTCTTTCATTCTAAGCATTCAAAAGTGATGTCCACCTCAAGAGCAGCTACTCTTTGATCTAGTGTGACAAGAGACTTTTCAAGGCCAGTGCTGTGGCTTAGTAGGCCGAGCCTCTGTCTGGGGTGCCAGCATCCCATATGGGTGGCAGTTCATGTTCTGGCTGCTCGTCTTCCAATCCAGCTCTCTACTTATCGCCTGGGAAAGCAGTGGAAAACGGCCCAAGTGCTTGGGGTCTGTGCACCTGTGTAGGAGACCCAGAAGAAGCTCCTGGCTTCAGATCAGCTCAGCTCCAGCCATTGCAGCCATTTGGAGAGTGAACCAGTGGATGGAAGATCTCCCTCTCTCTGTAACTCTACCTCTCAAATACATAATTTTTTTAAAAAAGAGAAATTTTAGGCTGGCGCCGTGGCTCACTAGGCTAATCCTCCATCTGCGGCGCCGGCACACCAGGTTCTAGTCCTGGTGGGGGCACCGGATTCTGTCCCGGTTGCTACTCTTCCAGGCCAGCTCTCTGCTATGGCCTGGGAAGGCAGTGGAGGATGGCCCAGGTCCTTGGGCCCTGCACTTGCATGGGAGACCAGGAGGAAGCACCTGGCTCCTGGCTTCAGATTGGCACAGCGCACCGGCTGTAGCAGCCATTTGGAGGGTGAACCAATGGAAGGAAGACCTTTCTCTCTGTCTCTCTCTCTCTCTCACTAACTCTGTCAAAAAAAAAAAAAAAAAAAAAAGAGAGAGAGAGAGAGAGAGAGAAATTTTAAGATATTAGCTGTTGTCACTTCCTCCTGCTTCTGTTGTTCTCAAATCAAACCAATGGTACTAATGAAAATAAACACCAGTTAGAGATGCACTATGCACCACAAATGTTTCATACCCAGAGAACTGATCCACTGATTCCATCTGGAGGCACAAGTGGGAGATCAAAAAACAAACAAGGAATTGGAAAGGGGCCCCCATGGACTATTGCCAATGTGCTGATCAGCGAATGTTGGTAGGCAGGCCCTGGAGCCTCCCCAAAGGTCAGTCACAGAATGGACAGGCAGGACAAGGCAGTGGGAGGCAGAAGGAAAATCTATGTCAGGCCAAAGCAGAGATACTGCTAACCAGAAAGAAGCCTCATCCGCTCAGATGGAAGCAAAATCCCCAAGATGCAGAATAAGTCCAGGGCAGAGAAGGAAGCAAGTCTCTCGGGAAATACAGGGCCAGACGAAGCGAGCAGATATTGTTGGCCATGCTCCTTGCTCAATCACACCGGTAACATACAGCAGCTGAGTGCCAAGAGTTAGCACACCCCAAGGCTCCCAGTTGCCTTACCCATCTTTGCGCCAGCTTGTTGAATGGTGTGGAAGAGAAGCATGTGTGGGGGAAAAACAGTGAGGAGCACAGAAGGGCTCTGGAGATAAGCAGAGGGTAAAAGAAAGGAGAGGGGACAGGAGGTAGCGCATCTATCCTGACTGTGCTAAGAGTAGTGATGTCCCAGCCCAGGGCCTCACCTCACAGCTCTCAACCTTTTTTTGGAAGGAGCACCTAGACCAAAAACTGTTTAGGCCTGGGGTCCTTAGCCCTTTAATAAAGAGACCTTGATAGGATGTTGGATCTCCTGACTGCTAGAGCCTGCACCCTCAGGCCTCCAGCTTAGCTTCCCTCCTAGTTAGGCCTGCTCCCAGCTCTTCAGTGCAGACACCAAATGGAAAATAAACAAACTCAAAAAATATAAACCTTTGTAAGAGCTACAAGAGGGAAGATGCAAATCAAGTTAGAACCGAAACAAAATCTATCTCATGCATATTCTACACTCCACCAATACCAGACCTGGTTTCTCCTTAACTGAGCCCTCTTGCTCACCTCTTCAATCTACCCTAATTCCAGTCACTACCAAGTCCAGAGGACCTGCCCCAGTTCCTAGGATCTGCCTGTTGGACAGAGGCTCCTCAGCTTGTGATTTCCCAGAGCAGGTCTCTCAAGTAGTCAAGACTCAATTTCTGGGGTTGGCATTGTTAGCACAACGGGTTAAGCTGCTGCTTGTGATATCAGCATCCCATATCCAAGTGCCGGCTCAAGTCCCAGCTACTCTGCTTCTGCTCCAGCTTCCTGCTAGTGCACCCGGGAAGGCAGCAGACGTTGGCCCAAACACTTGGGACCCTGTCATCCATATGGGAGATCAAGATGAAGTTCCTGGATCCTGACTTCAGCCTGGCCCAGACTTGACTGTTGCTGCCATTTAAGGAATGAACCAGCCGATGCAATATAGAACTCTCTATGTCTCTTCCTTTCTGTCACTCTGCATTATAAATAAAATAATAAATAAATCTTGGGGCCGGTGCTGTGGCACAGAAGGTTAAAGCCCTGGACTGAAGCGTCGGCATCCCATATGGGCGCTGGTTCAAGACCTGGCTGCTCCTCTTCCGATCCAGCTCTCTGCTATGGCCTGGGATAGCAGTGGAAGATGGCCCAAGTCCTTGCGCCCCTGCACCCACGTGGGAGACCCAGAAGATGCTCCTGGTTCCTGCCTGCGGATCGGCGCAGCTCTGGCCATTGCGGCCATCTGGGGAGTGAATCACCGGATGGAAGACCTCTCTCTCTGTCTCTACCTCTCTCTGTAACTCTTTCAAATAAATAAAATAAACAAAAATTAATAAATAAAAATAAATAAATCTTAAAGATATAAACAAAGACTTAATTTCCACTACTACCTTCCGCACCATCTCCTATTCCCATGTCTTAGCCTGGAGAGATTAAGAAACAAATGAATCTCAGACCCATTCTGAGGTTTCTATTTGATCTCAAACTTAGAAAACTTAGAAGCCCCCTTACTTAAGCTAACTAAAGTCTAAAGTAATGTATTTAGATTGGTCTTCATCAGTAACTCCCCAAGAAAACCACCCTTTTAGGGAGATGGATCCAAGCTTTAGGGAGATATAACACTAATTCTTCCACTACACTCTGACCTGGCTCAAGGTCTCTGAATGAATCACTATCTGATAGCTCCTTACTCACCTAAAAGTGTAGTGTCCTCCTAATTCTGTCTCTATCACTTTTGTCCAAAGAGGGCTGGTCTAGGGGCTCAGGAGAGAAGACTCACAGGCAGCAGATTTACTTGGAAACATGAATCCTGGTGCAACTGTCAGTTATGAGTCCCAAGGCAAGATGTTTCCCTCCCCAGAGGGCCTGGCCTCCTTCCTGGGACTGGCACAGGGCAAATAAAGAGGAGATGGATGCTCAGTTCCTTGCTAGGTCTGGATGGCCAAATTCCTAACATAGTAAGCATTTGCAGGCAGAGCCAGGCACCTCTCACTGCCAGGCCAGGCAGAGAGCTGGAAATACCACACACCCTGCCCCTTCACTGAGATTTGCTGATCTACCCTGGCTGATTAAGATCCCACACAAAACAAACAACATTTTCCAGCAGACAAGGCTAATTTGCATTGCGATGACTAAATGAGATTTTGTTTCACTTATAAAAACCTACACCAAAGAAAATTAAACCTTAATCCCAACCCATCTACCCCATCTTTGCCAACAATTTTTTAAAATCAATGAAACTGGGATTGGCATTGTAGCATAACACTAAGTGGATGCCTGTGATGCTGGCATCCCATACAAGCACCAGTTCAAGTCTGGGCTGCTCCACTTCTGACCCAGCTTCCTACTAATACACCTGGGAATGCAGTGGAAGATGGCTGAAGTTGGCCATCCGACTTTTCCCATCCATGTGGGAGACCCAGATGGAGTTCCAGGCTCCTGGCTTTAGCTTGGCCCAGCCCTAGTTGTGCCACTTGGGAGGGAAGCAGCAGATAGAAGATTTCTCCCTGTATGTCTTTCCCTCTATTTCTGTAACCCTGCCTTTCAAATGCCAAATTGGAAACATTCATTTATCTTGAAAATCTTCATGTTAAATACAGTATGAAAATGAAATAGCAATTTAACTCAACCAGGTCCCAGCCTAGAATGGCCTATGCTTTCTTGGGAAACCAAGGACTTGTGAATACCTGCTGTCCCACTATCTACTCTTTTTTTTTTTTTTTTTTTTTTTTTTTTAACAGAGAGAGGACCGGTAGAGAGAGAGGTCTTCCATCTGCTGGTCCACTCCCCAACTGGCTGCAACAGCTGGAGTTGCACCGATCTGAAGCCAGGAGCCAGGAGCTTCTTCTTGGTCTCCCACATGGGTGCAGGGGCCCAAGGACTTAGGCCATCTTCCACTGCTTTCCCAGGCCACAGCAGAGAGCTGGATTGAAGTGGAGCAGCCAGGTCTCGAACTGGTGCCCATATGGGATGCCAACGCTTCAGGCCAGGGCTTTAACCTGCTGTGCCACAGCGCCGCCCCCTCCCCACCACCCCACTATCTACTCTTACCTCAGCCCCCATTCTAGCTGGCACCAGAAAACACACCAGGTTCCCAAGTGTGAGGTTAACTCCAACAGTTATGCCAGGGAAATATGAGCATCCTGTTCTTATCCCTGGGGATGAGTTTCTTTGATTCTCTTTGAACAAATGGCAACATCTGTGATCTCCTTGTTACCTCACTGGGTGTGGTTTAGGGGAAAGGGAATAAAGGCAACAGCCTCACACAGTTTTCTGGGAGGATCACACCGGTCTAGAGAAGACCAGCATGCCGGGCATAGTGTGTCTGCTGCCTTCCTTTTTTTTTTTTTTGACAGAGTGGACAGTGAGAGAGAGAGACAGAGAGAAAGGTCTTCCTTTTTCCGTTGGTTCACCCTCCAACGGCTGCTGTGGCTGGCGCGTTGTGGCCGGCGCACCGCGCTTATCCGAAGCCAGGAGCCAGGTGCTTCTCCTGGCCTCCCATGCAGGTGCAGGGCCCAAGCACTTGGGCCATCCTCCACTGCACTCCCGGGCCACAGCAGAGAACTGGACTGGAAGAGGGGCAACCAGGACAGAATCCGGCGCCCCAACCGGGACTAGAACCCAGAGTGCCGGCGCCACAGGTGGAGGATTAGCCTATTGAGCCACGGCGCCAGCCAGTCTGCTGCCTTCCAATCACCCTTGTTCAAGGAAGAGCCAATGAGAACACTGAATTTCCCCACACTGGGCTCTTCTCTTGTTAGTGTCACACAGTTCATGCCATGTAACAAACACATACTTTAAACCATCATGCTAATACTCAAAGGACAAGAATTGCTGAAAAATGGGAAAAGACATACTTTTGCTCCTTTATAAAAAAATCAGAACAGAATCCAAAGAGATCATCCTGCTTAGACCCTCACCTCAAGACAGGGTCCCACTTGAACCATTCCGCATACAGGAAACACTTCAGTTTATGAAGAACCCTAACCAGGTCGCATACGCTACTCCTCAGAAGTCTGACTCCAGTGTGCTCATGTTTACTACTGCATCAAGCACGTTACTATTAAGCTGTCTAATCTAAATCCTACTTGCTGCAATTTTAAACCTGTTTTCTTTTTTTTTTTTTTTTTTTTTGACAGGCAGAGTGGACAGTGAGAGAGAGAGAGACAGAGAGAAAGGTCTTCCTTTGCCGTTGGTTCACCCTCCAATGGCCGCCGCGGCCAGTGCGCTGCGGCCGGCGCACCGCGCTGATCCGATGGCAGGAGCCAGGAGCCAGGTGCTTTTCCTGGTCTCCCATGGGGTGCAGGGCCCAAGCACCTGGGCCATCCTCCACTGCACTCCCTGGCCACAGCAGAGAGCTGGCCTGGAAGAGGGGCAACCGGGACAGAATCCGGCGCCCCGACCGGGACTAGAACCCGGTGTGCCGGCGCCGCTAGGCGGAGGATTAGCCTAGTGAGCCGCGGCGCCGGCCTAAACCTGTTTTCTATTCACCCGCCAATCGCAGAACCCCCTCTAACTACAGGTCAATGCTCTCGTGGGTAAGAATTCTCTTCTCTTCCCTGAATTAAATCCCAACCCTTTCAACCTTGCCTCACAAACTGAAAACTTAAAATCGAAATGCTCTTTCATTCTCACGATTGCCTTTTAGCTTCAGAATCTGGGGATAATGAAAGGACTTTAGTCAGAGACTGACCAGTTCACTGAGAGTGAAAGGGTACTAAAATGACACTTGGAGTGGGGCACTTGGTGCAGTGGGTAAGTCGCTGTTTGGGACACCTACTCCCCATGCTGGAACACCTGGGTTTGATCCCACATCTGCTTCTTTGATCCAGCTTCCTGTTAAGGCATAGCCTGATAATCAGCAGGTGATGATGGCTCAAGGACTCAGGTCCCCGGGTCAGCACTGTGGCACAGCAGGTTTATTTATTTATTTGAAAGGCAGAGTTTCGGAGACACAGAGGTAGAGAGAGAAAGAGAGAAAGAAAGAGAGAGAGGGAGGGAGGGAGAGAGGTCGTCCATCCACTGTTTCACTCGCTAAATGGCCACAACCTCCAGAGTTGGGCCAATCCAAAGCCAGGAGCCAGGAGGAGGTCCTCCAGGTCTCCCTCACAGGTACAGTGGCCCAAGGACTTGGGCCATCTTCAACTGCTTTCCCAGGCCACAACACAGAGCTGGATCAGAAGTGGAACAGCTGGGATTCGAACCAGTGCCCATACGGGAAGCTGGCACTGCAGGTGGCTGCTTTACTTGCTACACCCTGGCACAGGCTCCAGCATAGCAGGTTAAACCGCCACCTACAATGCTGACATCCCATATGAGTGCTGGCTGAGTGCCAGCTGTTCCATGATAATGGGCCTGGGAAAGCAACAGATGGCCTGAGTGCTTGGGCCCCTGGCACCACTTAGGAGACCTAGATGGGCCTGGCCCACTCCTGGCTGTTGCAGCCATTTTGGGGAGTGGACCAGAGAACTAGAGAATGGAAGATCTGTCTCTCCCTCTATTAACTCTGCATTTCAAATGAATAAATCAATATTTGAAAATAATAATAATAGTAGTAAAAATAAAAGTATTTGGATCCCTGCCCCCACTGTGGGAAACCCAGATTCAGTTTCAGGCTCTTAGCTTTGGCCTGCCCCAGCCCTGGATATTGCAGGCATTTCAGGAGTGAACCAGCAGAGGGGAAGATTCCTCTCTGTCTGCCTTCAAATAAAATGAAAATTCATAAAAAATAAAAAGAAATTACACTTCAAGAACAAGGTGACCCAACTCTGGTCAAAGGGTCTGATACTACCCACTTAAACTCTAAGTTCCATCATGTTCCCAGACCACACCTGAGAAGGGTCCAGAGCAGGGTGTCTTACCTTCTGAGCTTGGGTAGGTTCGGTAAGGACAAGAGTAAAGAGACCCAGGCAGATTTCCTCATGCTGGGGGGGGCCTTTGCATACCTGGAATATGAAGGGGGGGGGAAACTAGTTGTCACAAATACAAAGTTCTCAAGGAAAACCTGGAATTGAGTCACATGCAACAGGGGATGAACCATCTACTCCTCCATCTGATGATTCCTTCTCTTAGAAGGGACGAGGCACCTGTTTTAGGAAAGGAATAAACCCTTATTGCATCTCCCTACAGCTTGATGGAAGCCAAAGGCAGAACATAAAGAGGTTTTTTTTTTAAAAAAAAAATCCTACTCCACCATCTTTACTAGAGCTTAACAGGCTTCGCTGCAGGGGAAGCTGCAAAGTGCCAGCCACAGAGTAGCAGGCACAGCTACCAAGCCAGGACCAAGGGCAGACCACTGACCCTCTGGAACTTACACAGCAAGGAGAATATAGTCTAAGAAGTAGGCAGTACTCAATGAGCACTCACTGTATGCCAAAGACTACACATTAAGTCCTTTACCTCTACTGCTTAAATCATTTCAACCAGAAAAACTGATCAAGAAATGTAAAAAAAGAGAATGATTCGGAAAGAAAAGAAATCACGACATAATTGAGTTTTTAAAACATTATCATTTAACCTGAGGCTCTGAGAGCCAGACTCCCACGGTGAGAGAAGCAGAGCAATGTGGCCCGAGCGTCAGCCCCTGGGTCCTAGCCACTTAGTCTTCCCACCTTTCTGGTCGCGCAGACAGAGGCAGGGAGAGCGCGACACTTACGTAGGCATTGAGGGCATCATTGGCTTCTCTCTCGGAGACACCAGTTGTCATCGACGTCACAATACTCATACACCTTTCCAACCTCTGGGAAGGGAAAGAACAAATTCAGAATGTGCTCTAACACCACCCATGAAGTACTTCTGGCTCCAAAAAGTTTTTAAAAAATTCCAACCTGATCATCGCTCAAAGCCACCATATGGATTTAATCAGCAAAATCTACAATGTGGAAACAATGCCAGGAGACATGGTTTATTTAATAAATAAATTGCGAGGAAAAAACCAAGAAGAAAGGCAGACATATGATCTGGAAGTTGACACCAGCTGGGATGCCCGTGTCCCATACCAAATGCCTGAGTTTGTTTCCTATCTCTGGGTCTGGATTCCAGCTTCCTGTTGACATAAGACTTGGATGGAATTCTGGCTTTGGCCTGGCCTAACCCTGGCTGTTGTGGGCATTTGAGGAGTGAAACAGTGGATGGAAGCTCTCTGTGTGTGTCTGTATGTGTGTGTGTGTGTCTGTCACTCTGCCTTTCAAATAAAATAAAACAAACAAAAGGCTAAGGGCAGGCATTTGGTGCAGCTGGTAAAACACGTGGGACACAAATATTCCATACTGGAGTGTCTGTTTGAGTTCTGGCTCACCTCCAACCTGGCTTTCCACTGACGTACACCCTGGGAGGCAGCAGGTGAGGCTCACTTGGGTCCCTGTCATCACATGGAGACATGGATTGAGTTCCTGGCTCCTAGCTTTGCCCTGGCCCAGCCCTGGCTATTGAAGGCATTTGTGAGGGAAATCAGCAAATGGAACCCCTCTCTCTCTCTGCCTTTCAGGTGAAATGAAAATAAATTTTAAAAATTTAAAAGAAGGCTACTGATTTTTTAAGATTTTATTTATTTATTTGAAAGTCAGAGTTACAGAAAGAGAGGAGCGGCAGAGGGAGACAGAGGTCCTCCATCCACTGGCTCAGTCCCCAACTGGCACCAATGGCTGGAGCTGCGCCAATCCAAAGCTAGGAGCCAGGAGCTTCTTCCAGGTCTCCCAGGCAGGCGCAGGGGCCCAAGGACTTGGGCCCTCCTCCACTGCCCTCCCAGGCCACAGCAGAGAGCTGGATCAGAAGTGGAGTAGCCAGGACTCAAACCAGCACCCACATAGGATGCTGGCACTGCAGGCAGCAGTTTCACCTACTATGCCACAGCACCGGCCCTTTATTATTTTTTAATTTTAAAGATTTCTTTATTTTTATTTGAAAGGCAGAGTTACAGAGAGAGGAGGAAAGACATAGAGAAGAGAGAGAGGTCTTCTATCCACTGGTTCACTCCCCAAATGGCTTCAAGGGATAGGGCTGGCCCAGGCCTGAGGCAGGAACCCGGAGCCTCTTCCAGGTTTCTCACATGGCTAAAGGAGCTCAAGCACTTGGGTCATCCTCTGCTGCTTTCCCAGGCACATTAGCAGGGAGCTGCATTGGAAGTGGAGCAGCCAGGTCTCAAACTGGCACCCATATGGGATGCTGGCATCGCAGACGGATGCTTAACCTGCTAAGCCATACTGCTGGCCCCAAAATAAATAAATCTAGGAAAATAAAATTTAAAAATATGTTTTTAAAAAGATAAACTTATTTTGGTACAAAACATTTCAAAATCCACGCACAATTTTGTTATAATATGCGTCCCCATGAACATTTAGAAGAGCCTTCATATATACAATTTCAAAATCTTTTTACAGGGCCACCAGCGCTGTGGCGTGGGTGATCTGCAGCGCCATCCCATATGGGTGCCGTTTGTGTCCTGGCTGTTCCTCTTCTAATCTAGCTCTCTACTGTGGCCTGGAAAAGTAGTGGAGGATGGCCCAAGTGCTTGGTCCCCTGAACCCACGTGGGAGACCTGGAGAAAGCTCCTAGCTCTTGGCTTCGGACTGGCCCAGCTGCAGCTGTTGTAGCCATCTGGTGAGTGAACCACCTTTCTGTCTCTCCCTCAGTCTGTAACTACCTCTGACATTAATAAATAAAAATCTTTAAAAAAAAATCCTCTTGCACCAAAATGATCTTTTTTTAAAAAAATTATTATTTTAAAGACTGGTTTATTATTTAAGGACTACCTGCTGTTCACTTTCCAAATGCCTGTAAAGGCCACAGCAAGGCCAGGACAAACCCAGGAACCCAATCCAGGTCTCCCACTTGAGTGGCAGAGATCCAACTACTTGAACCAATACCTGCTGCCTCCCAAGGTATGCATTAGTAAGAAGCTGGAAGTAGAAGCTAAAGCTGGTAATCAAACCCAGGTTCTTCAACATGAACATGGGCAAACTGTGTGGCTGTTTTACCAGCATCTTCCCTGCTAGGCAGACACCTGCTCCAAATTAATCTTTTAAAATTATTTTTCCATGGATTTTTGAAGCACCCTCGTATTCTAGAAAATAACTAAGCTTGTCAACAATGTTTAAGGTCATGAAAGACAAAGACTAAGAATGTGTTCCAGATTCAAGAACAACAAAGAAATATGAAGTCCACAAGCAACAATGTGTGATCCTGGACTCCTACAGACATTACTTGGAAAACTAGTATGGTGTAAATATGCAGTACACATTAACATATCAATGTGAAGCAAGCCAGTCCTGATAACAGAACAGTGGTTATGTAACAGATCTTCGTTCTTAGGAAATACACACTGAAGTATTTACATCTAAAGGGACATCATGGCTGCAACTTATTTTCTAAGGTTTAAATGACAACATGTTTATAAACAGATACACAAAGCAGATGAGCAAATATTAACAGCTAACAAAGGTAGATGATAAGTAGGTCAGAGTTCTATGGATTAAAAAGTTTCTTTAGGTTTGAAATAAAAAGTTACTAAAATAATTAAATACATCAACAAAGTACAAGTGTGGACGGTGTCTGATTACTGATTTGAACAAACCAACTGTAATAAGAATTTAGGATGTATGATGTTAGAATTGTGTATAATGTTAGAATTGTGGCTACATTAAGGTAGCACGAGGTAGAGGTGACTGTTAAGGCAAGAAGCTCCCACAGACAGAAAAGTTCACCCTAAAATAAGACCAAAGCTGCTTGGGTTTGCAGGTATTACAACTTTATCACCCAACATCAGGTCTATCCCCCAAATTAGGTCAGATCAGCAGGCTCAGCCTTTATAAACAGCACCCGCAAGTGTGAAAAGGCGCTGTGAGATCACATGAAAACTGAGCTGTGACTCTCACAGCCCACCTTGCCCACGGGCTCTGTGACTCATCACTACCAGTCCAGCTCGCACACCGTGAGGGGAGGAAAGGAAAACCTCCAGCTGGATTTTCTCACGTTAAATCATATCCCTCTCCCCACAAGACAGTTAGCAAGGCCTAGGGGATCAGTTGCTCCAGCTGCTAGACCAGGCTGTTCTCTCTGGGAGAAATGGGGGGACCCCTGCACCCAGCCTAGGTTAATAAGCAGTCAGAATGGAGGGAGATGGTGAGCATGCAGTAGCCCAGCATCCCTGCATCTCTTATCAAAAGAAGCAATCTCTGCTGGGTCCAGGAAGAGCAGAGGAAAAAGGAGCTAAACAGCAGCTAGAGACACCCAAACTGACAAGAAGTGCACAGTACAGAAGGAGCCCTCCATCACCAGCGAGTCTTAGGCTAATCTTGGGTGAGTTGCTTAGTCTCTCCAAACTCTGGTTTTCTTATCTGAAAAGTAGAGATAATGGCTTATATCACAAGGTTGCTGTGAGGATTAAATAAGTTAACATGGGAATGCACCTAACTGAGCTGAATGAGAATCCATTCGATTTGTGGGGAAGCTCAGCAATTGCGTAACTAAATCAGGGAGGGGCCACCAACTGCCAGTACTTCTAACAGCATGGACTTCAGACCCCTGAAAACTAACCCCCTACCACAGGGCACCGGCTAGTGCCTGACCAGGCTAAGAAGCGTCATCTCCCATTTAACCTCTGGCCTTCTAGGACAGGAAGAAATGGGAGGAGCTGGGGCAAGAGGCCTCATTGATGGACCCTGGACTAAGATCCTACAAAGCCCTATGGGCTGGCTGAATCCCTGGCTATGATTTAACACTCAAAGACTTGGGCTGAACAAACTTTTTCTGGGCCCCTCCCCAGTGTTCTAAGCTCCACTTAGGGGCCTGAGTCAATTCTATGGGTCACTGCCCAGGCAAGGAGAAAAGTGGCCTCTGAAAACAGGGAGGCCCAGATAAGGAAGGAGAGTGTGGGAGTCCAGAGTTTGAATGAGTGGCTAAATGCAATGAGAATGTGGATAAATCTGAGAGCCAGTCCTTTCCGGGCTACCGAAGTACAGAAGACGCTACCCTTCCTGAAATATAAGAATCATCTCTTTAAAAATTATTTTTCCAAACAGAGATGGAAAGCCTAATTACAAATTACTCAGGACCATGTCCCCTTAAGGGAGGCTGCAGGCAGCCACATTCCTCCAATCGAGTAACAGCACTGCTCTTCCCCGAGTCTCTGGAGGCCCTCAGCAAAGATGGAATCATACGTTCAGTTGCCAGTAACTGCTGGCAGAATGGTTCTGTTCAGAATAAGCCCTCCATGACAGCACCTCGGAGAGCTGAGTAAATATTTACCGTCTCTAGGAGCTCCTGAACTAAGTTTTCTAGTAGGAAGACTACCTGACCATGGTTTCCATGACAACAGTAGAAGGAATGGGGAAGAGGGAGAAGGAACCCTGCCCATTTGCTAGGGCAAGTATGTACCTGAAGTTGGAGACATCCCTCCAACCTCGCCATGTCCTCTCCCTACACTAGTGAATATGGAGCCTGGTAAAATCTGCACACCAGTCCAGCACGGGGCTCATCAGTTAAACTGCCACTCAGCATGCCCACATCCCTATCACAGGGTCTGGCCTGGAGTCTCAGCTGCACTCTGCATTCCAGCTTCCTGCCAGCGTGCACCACCCAAGGTAGCAGGTGTTGGCTCAAATATTTAGGTCCCTGCAACCATGTGGGAGACCTGGATGAAGTTCCAGACTCCTGTCTTTGGCCTGACCCAGTCCCCTGCCTTGTTGTGGGCATTTGGGGAGTGAACCAGTGTCTGCCTTTCAAATAAGCAAAATTAATGAATTATTTTCTAAGTATATAGTAAACACTACTCCCCTTATAGAAGTCAGGATTAAACAGAAGGATTAAATTCCACATTCAGAAAAGGAAGATATGATCTGACCCACAAAAACCCACCAGCAGGATCCACACCAGCAGGAATTATTAAACAAGCTGGGTTCCAAGTTTTCCATAGCAAGGGTCACTTGTACGTGAAATAATGATTTAAGAGAAAAAAAAAGTCAGAAATGAGTCAGAAGCCCAGCCTGTTCCCTAGAGATTCCTCACATAGGATATGAATTACTCTTGGAGAAAACCTGGTAGGGACACACCTCCAATCAAATGCAACCCTGAGCCCAGCCATACATTAAGAGGAAGTTCTGACTTCAAAGTGACTGATCTCTCCTGGGCAAAGGAATAACCAGGAACTTTCAAGACTCACGAGACTAGGAACTACATGTTCTAAATTCCTGTAATCTCTGGCACTATTTTTATCCTATTCCCTCCTCAAATTGGGATGGGATGAGTAAGAAGACTTCTATCTTCAAAGGGAGAAACAGGGCCAAAGAGAAGAAAAGATACAACAAATGTTCCCCAGGGTAGAGGAGTCACAGCCTCAGGCCAGGATGCTCCAGGCCAATGCCTCACACTCCAGGCCTCCACAGGACCTTTCCTAATCTCACCCACTCACAATGACCCTAGCCTCTGCACCATGCTAACTAGCTTTGTGTTTTTAATCTTCCCTGTGGGTCTAAGTCTTTATAGAAAAGCTCCAGATGGCAGACCTTAGGTCTACCACAAGCAAACGATTTTCCTGCCATTCAACATTGGCAGGCACATATGGTCAGAAAGCTACTTCTATGTTTTCAGGCCAGAAGTGGGCCTGTGTAGGAAAAATCGCCAGGCCAGAACAAGCAAAAGTCAGCCAGGCAACACCAGGTTCTGATAACTTCTGTGTGCACAGATCTGTGAGGAGACCCGGGGGGAAGAAGGCAGTAAATCTTGCCCTTAGACACCTCTGGTCTGGTGGGAAAACACGGTAGGGAAAAATACATGGGGAAAAACAGTGTAGCAAGGTTTGCTGCAAAACCCAAATCCAAAAAGACAAAGGACAAAGGCAAAGCAGGCCTAGGGAGGGATGCTTGAGATACACTGGGAAACGTCTACACCATGAAGGAGATCAGAAAAAAGAGACACCCCCCTTCTCCCTGCAAACAGTGGTCAGTTCAGTATCAGGAAGCCTAAAAAAGCAAGCAACTAAATGTTCCTCTTTGTTGTGGTGCTCTCCTGCCATATCATTTGGTTTATCAGCAAATCGGTCACTGCTCCGAACAGGATGCTGTCCTACCCTGTGATACAAATTAAATCACAGGCACTGATTCCTACAGCTCAATCAGGATAGGAACAGACTTTCGTCCAACCCTTGGTCTTCTCTCCACCCCCACCCCCCCCAAACTGGTAGAGGGATCTAAGGCAGTTAACTATTGACATTCTAGGATTCCAGAACTCCAGGGCTAGAACTCAGAGCTCCACATTGTTTACATTCCTAATTATACGCACCTTCTTTGATAAAAACTGAAACAACAGAAAACAAACTCTGACTTGTCTAAATGCACACAGATTTAAGGGGGAAACTCAGGATGAGAAGCCAGAGGAGGGCAAGTAGACATCTGCTGGCGGATAAAACACAAAGTTGCTATCCAGCCACCTCTTGATTCACAGTTAATTTTTGAGTATTCATCTCACCACCTTGTATCTGAAAGAACATTTTTCAAATCTAAACTATGAATTTTACCTATCTGCCTGGCCACCCTCTCATATCTGCTCTGGGGCAGTAACAACCAGTGAAGAGCCAGGAGCCAGGGCCTGTTAATTTTCTCATCCTGTCCCTGGATAACCACAGAACTGAATGTATCGGGGCCTCAAAAACCGTTCAGCAGCCACATCCCAGTTCTGAGTCTTATTCCTAAGCACGTGTCCTTGTAGCAGTGAAAAGGGCTACATGATCAACTCTGGGCCAAGAGGCGGAGGCACACGGAGGGCAGGTCTGAGGGCCCGGGAGGTTCCCTGAGGTCCATGGCATTGCCTCACTTCACCCCCTCTCAGCACCCTGCACTCTCTGCTTCGTGTGTGTGCTATTTGCTTCTGATCGACAACCCCCTGGGTGCCGTTCCCCGCCCCAACCCAGCGCTGAGACGGACACTACAGGACTAAACACTGCACACTCTGAAGTTTCCCACTCTTCTCAGTGCCCAGTTAGCACCACGGGCGACCCGCTGGCTTGCGTACAGGCAGCCAATGCTAGCTCTCACAGGAGGGGCCACCCCACCCCTCACACACATATATTCTCAACTCTGCCTGACTTAAGTCTGGGGCCAGGGCAGACATTAAAAAGAGCTGTGGAATGCGGAAAGGAACGTGAGAAATTAAATTCGGCAACTCTGGATGCTCTGTCCCTTCCTTCCCCGACACCCCCCACCCACTTTCAGAGTCGTGGCTGCTGTTTCTATGACAACCTGTCCAGGAAGCTGGCCACAGTCTTCCTCCAGGACCAGGAAGCTGGAGCCCTGTCGGTGTTGCCTTAGAAAACGCTTGAAGGCCTCTGCCCACCACCCCCGCCCCATATCCGCTCCGATAACCCTCCTCAGCCCCATTTCTTAACTCCCTTCCCCGCCCCCCACACCTACCTCCTCTAACTCATCCTTGGCATCCAAACTGGTTGAAAGTAGCAGCCTCCCCCCTCCTGGGGCTCCTGCTCCCGCTCCTCCTCCTCCACCTCCCGCTGCTCCCGAAGCAGCTGCTGCTGCTGCCCCCTTTCCCTTCTGTAACTCCATGGCTGCAGCCAGGAGTCGGGAAGAGGTCAGGGAGTGGATGCGTGGAAAGTCCTAGAAACGGGGAACTCGGGGTCGCCAGGGACAGAGGGCAAGAGCAGCAGGTCGGGGTGGAAGGGCAAGAGCCTCTGTCCTCTCCACTGCTCGCTCCTCTCCGTCAGGCCGCGCCCGCAGCTGGGGGCCCAGGCGACGGTCCTCTAAGTCCTGCCTGTGGAGGGGCAGTGTGGGGGGAAAGCCGTTAGCTCAGAGGTCTGGCGGTCAGGGCCTGTGCCCCTGTGGAAAGGGCAGGCAAGGTCTCCGCCCCTCAAGAAGCAGGAGGGGAGCCCTTCCTGGTTGCTGACCCTAAGCGCAGGAGGGAAAACCCTAAGTTTCTGCCTCCAGAGGGTAAAGGAGTCCTGCCCCTGAAGTAGGGGTAGGAGACCTTCCTGCCTGGTGCCCCAAGCGTTGCGGAGCAAGGCTCCTTCGGATCCGGCCCCCACGGGGTGCGGATGAGGCAGTAAGCGCTACAGGAGGACAGGGAGGACCAGCTTCTCCCCACACCACACAGAGGCGGCCATGGTGGAAGGGCGGGGGGTGGGAAGGCTGAGGGCGACCGCGGGGAGGGGGAGAGATCGTCGAGGCCCGCGCCGGAAGTGAGCAGTCGCGGTCTCTGGCCTCCGCCAATAGCGGCTTCCGCGGTGGCGCAGAGTCTCCAAGGAGTAAGCAGACGACAGCGGACTGCCCTTTTCCCCGGCTGCCAATTGCGTTGAGAGGAAGGGGGCCCGGCCTGATGGGCAGCCGGGCTGAGCAAATAGTATCCCTCCTTTGCGCTGGAGGGGCGGGACGGCCGACGCCGGGTGGGGTGGGAGTGAGAAGCGATCAGGAAGGAGAGCGGCTGCGCCTGCGTGCACGGCGCGCACGCGCGATGCCGGCCTCGGCGTTCCTTTCCTTTCTGGTGCTTCGGTGGGTGCGGCAAGTGGGGCGCCGTGTGTACCTATGGGGGACCTGAAACCTAGCCGCGAACTGGCAATGCGGGTGAGGGAGCGGGGACCCAAGCCTTTAAGAGTCCTAGAGCAAACGCCGTCAGATGGTATGGAGCCAGCTGCAGAGCCGGGAGTGCAACACTCCGAGAAATGTTTGTGCTCAGGCTGGTGGAATTATCAGCCAAACGTTGCCAAAAAAAAAAAAAAAAAAAAAAAGTGCATTGACCCACTTGTGCAAACCAGATCACGAGACGCATGTCATCACTAACAGAAAGTGCTAATTGATGGAACCGTTTTCAGCTTTAGAGCATCTTTACCTCATTCGTCTTCTCACCTAGAATCTAGTGAGAAATGTTCTTATCTGTTGTGTAGCCTGATTCTATGTGAATCCATTTCTACTTCCTGCTTCTCCATTCGGGCATCTCAATAGCATTTTCCTTTTTTTTTTTTTTTTTTTTAGAACTTTAGGATTGCCTTACACAGACCCAAAGACAGATCGGATTTTGCTTTTCTTTCTTTTCCTGAGACCCAGGGCTCCGATCCACTGGTTCTACTCCCCAGATGCCCCAAGTCAGGATCCTGGGATTCAGTCCAGGCCTCTCATATGATGGCAGGGACCCAGCGATTTCAGTATGGCAGGGTACACATTAGCAGGAAGCTGGAATCCCGAGCACAGCAGGGACTTGAACCCAGGCATTTAGGTTGAGGATGCTGGCAGCCAAACCAACATCTCAACTCATAAGCCAAATTTCAGACCTTATATTTAGCTATTTTTAATACCCGCTCAAAGACATCAGGGGTGGGTAGGCCTTCAATTAAATGGATGGGATGTTACTAGAGACATCTTCATTGTTTATTGCCTGAGTTTGAGTCCTGATTCCAGCTTCCCACTAACACATACACTGGGAGGCAGCAGGTGATGGCTCACTCGGTCCCTGCCACCCATGTGGAAGACCTGCATGGAGTTCCTGGCTCCTGGCTTTGGCCTGGCACGGCTCTGGTGGCTGCAGGCATTTGAGGAGTAAACCAGCGGAAGGATGATTCTCTCTCTCTCTCTCTTCTCCCCCTCTGCCTTTTAAATAAATTAATTAAACAAACAAAAAAAAAGTGGGAGCTGGAGAAATATACAAATATAAGCATATTTATAAATAAATAGACTATATCTGGAAGCATACACAAAACTGGTCTCTGGGTGTGGGACTAGATAGCTAAGCAATGGAATGGGAGAAAGATTTGCAGTTTATAGGCTTTGAGGATTTTAAAATTAGGCACCATGTAAATGCAGTGTTTATTTTTAAAATCCTGACTTTAAAATATTGTAATAGGAAACCTTACCCTTCTCTAATAGCTTACCCCCACCCTTCTAGTTTTAGTGTATACGCTACCAGAGGAGCAGTAATAGCTTACATTTTGGTCAGGAAATAAGCTATAGATCTTCATAAATACATACTAATAAAACAACAGCTTACATATAGCTTACTATATGTCAGGCAATATTCCATTTCTTTATATGTTTGTTACATGTTCTTATCATCCTCACTTTACAGGTGATGAAATGGAGGCACAGAGAAGTTTTATCATTTGTCCAAGTCCTATGGCTTAGGAAATGTTAGAGCCAGGATTTGAACCCAAGGAGTCTGGCTCCAGAACATGTATACTTCAGCCCTACAACATTTTGCCTTTTTATTGACACAAAGTAGAAAATGGAGTGGTGATCTGGGGAATTTTACCTTTAATGTAGTCTCTTGATTTTTTTTCAAAAGGCATACTCCAGTGAAGAATGTTCTTTTCACATTAAAAAAAATCTGATAATATCAGAAACACAAGAAAAGATGTGGGCAAATGGAAATAAATGAAAGTGTTTTTCCTGTAATAAATTCCACAAAGCTAATAACACCTTTCTCTAACTCAAGGTGCCTAGTCCTGTAACATAACACCTGGAAACCTTAACTAATCTCATACATTTTAAATGGAAGTGAATAGGTGTTTGGGAGAGATGGAATCACTGATTCGTGATTAGAAAGGTTTCTGGAAACCCTGTATTGTCCTCCCAATTGCTTTATCTGTGTCAGTGTAAGCATTTGCCCTCAGCAACAAGAAGGAGATCAAAACAGGCCGCCTGAAATAGGCTTCTTTAGCATATTTTGAAATGGTTGATCAGAGAGGCTGCAGACAGGGCAAGCTCCGAGAGCCGTTCTTTTGCTGGGGAGATTTGCATCTGTAGAAGTAAAGAGCAGTGCAAGCAGGCTTTCTCTGAGGCCTTCCCTCTCCAGTCTAGAAAAGATCCTGTCACAGCAAGAGATGATTAAGGGTCTGACCTCTGACCCAGGACAGGATTAGCACAGGTGACCTTCTGATGGCTCTTACCTGGGAAGTTTTTTTATCTGCAAAATAAAGACTGTTTGGTGCATTTACCACTGCTCACCTGCCCAGGAGCCTCAGATGTTTTCTGTATCATATGTGCCTTTCAGTCTCATACTTTGTAGTTAGCTCCCCTCTTTTTTTAAATGAAAGATTTATTTGTTTACTTTTATTTGAAAGACAGGGAGACAAACGAGACACAGAGGGATCTTCCATCTGCTGGTTCACTCCCCAAATGCCAGGAACAACCCAGGCTGGCTAGCCTGAAGCCAGGAGTCAGGAACTCCATCCAGGTCTCCCATGTGGGTGGCGGGAACTCAAGCACTTGGGCTGTCATCCACTGCTACCCAGGCAGTGAGATGGATGCGAGGCAGAGCAGCCATGACTTGAACCAGCTGCTTTAATACAGGATGCGGGAGGTCCCAGTGGCAGCTTAGCCCAGTATAGTGCGGGCTCCTCTCCTAGCTCTTAATTTTTAACAAAATTATGTGTTTTTTCCCCTATTAATCTGTCTGTTGTCAAAATATCACAGAAGCCCGTTTCCGGTGGCAGGGTCTGGGGAAGGGGAGGCAGGCGCCATGTCCGGCCGGGAAGGTGGCAAGAAGAAGCCCCTGAAACAGTCCAAGAAGCAGGCCAAGGAGATGGATGAGGAAGATAAGGCTTTCAAGCAAAGACAGAAAGAGGAGCAGAAGAAACTTGAGGAGCTAAAAGCGAAGGCGCTGGGGGAGGGCCCCCTAGCCACAGGTGGAATTAAGAAATCTGCCAAAAAGTAAGCTGTTCCTTGTGCCTGAAGTGATGACGCCCTTGATTGCATTCCTAGCTAAACATCTCGATTCCCGGCCATAACATCTTATGCCACCGTAGTTAGAATGAAGTGTTAAGAGTTAAGTGTTATCTTGGAGCCTGTTGTACATTTACAAATAAAATTTTGTAAAAAGGGGAATAAACCCCACTGTACTGTAAAAAAAAAAAGTCACAGAAAAAAATTTTTTTAACTTCCTTTCAATTCAAGTGCAGCAGCTTTTTTTTTTTTTTTTAGTTTTTATTTATTAATTATAGCTGAAAGACAAGCAAACAGATCTCCCATCTACTGGTTCATGCCCCAAATGTCTGCAACAGCTGACACTAGGCCAGGGTCAGGCCAAAACCAGGAGCCAGGCACTCAGTCTGGTTCTCCCACGTGGGTGGCAGAGGCCCAGCCACTTGAGCCATCATCTGCAGCCTCCTAGGGTACACATGAAAGCTGGAGTCGGGAGCAGAGCCAGGCCTCGACGCCAGGCACTCCAGCATGGCACACAAGCATGGATCTCAGTCCACTGAGCACCACACCGAATGCCCACTCCAGGAACTTGTTTCTGAAATTCATTCTTTTTTCTTTTGCATTCAATTAGTCAACAAAATCCTCTTGACTGTTTTCTTAGAAATGTCTCTGGAGGGGGGGAGGGGGGAAAAAAAGAAGAAATGTCTCTGGAATTTGTTCTTCCTCTCAGGCCAATGCCATATATATACTTGTGTATACGTATGTATCTCCTTGAGGATTACAATAGATTACAAAGTCTTAAACATCTTGCCACTTCTGTAACTTCCTAAACCACACTGGACACCTGAATTCTCCAGAACCCTCCATAATCTTATCTGATCCACCCCACCTAACCAGCGTGATCTCCCATGACTTATTTTATCAACTTCTATACACATTCTTTTATTTTTTATTTATTTATTTTTTGAGAGGCGAAGTTACAGACACAGGGGAGAGACAGGGAGAGAGGTCTTCCATCTGCTGGTTCACTCTCCAAATGGTTGCAGGAGCTGAGTCCATCCAAAGCCAGGAGCTTGGAGCTGCTTCTGGGTCTCCCACGCGGGTGCAGGGCCCCAAGGACTTGGAACATTTTCTACTGCTTTCCCAAGCCAAAGCAGAGAGCTGGATGAGAACAGGAGCAGCTGGAACTAGAACCTGCACCCATATGGGATGCCGGCATTGCAGGCGGTGGCTTAGAACAGTACATCACAGCGCCAGCCCCTATTTTATTAATTTTTTAAAAAAATATTTATTTATTTATTTATTTGAAAGGCAGAGTTACACAGAGAGAGGAGAGTTAGAGAGAGAGGTCTTCCATCTGCTGATTTACTCCCCAATTGGCCGCACCAGTCTGGGCTGCACCCATCCGAAGCCAGGAGCCAGGAGCTTCTACCAGGTCTCCCATGCAGCTGCAGGGGCCCAAGCACTTGGGCCATCTTCTACTGCTCTCCCAAGCCATAGCAGAGAGCTGGATAAGAACAGGAGCAGCCAGGACTTGAACCCACGCCCATATAGGATGCCAGCCCTGGAGGGGGGGGGGGCTTGACCACTACCCTATATCACTGTCTCCTATTAACTTCTATAATTTAAAAAAATCAGTAAGCAGGTATTGAGGCACAATGGGTTAAGCCACCACATCCCACATCAGAGTGCCCTGTTGTAGTTCTGGCTACTCTGCTTCCCATCCAGCTTCCTGCTAATGTGCCTGGGAGGCAGAAGACAATGGCCCGACTCTCTGAGTCCCTGCCACCCACAAGGGGAGACTCCATTAGAGTTCCTGGCTCCTGGCTTTGGCCAGATCTAGCCCTGGCTATTGTAGGCATTTGGGGAGTGAACCAACAGATGGAAGATTCTCTCTCTCTCTCTCTTTCTCTCTATCATTCTGCCTTTCAAATAAATAAAATAAATCTTAGAAAAAAGAGAGAGAGATTCTAGTTGGCCCAGCAGATAGATCAAAGCAAATGTGGGCTGGACCCACTTGTTGATGATTGTTGAAGAAAGTGCAGAGGAGGGGCAGGTATTGCAGGACTGTGGGTTAAGCTGCTGCTAGGGTCACCTGGTTGGAGTCCACTTCTGATCCAGCTTCCTGCTTGAACCCTTGTGACCTACATAGGAGATCAGGATGGAATTCAAGATTCCTGGTTTCCAGTTTGGCCTGGCCCAGCCCTTGCTGTTGCATGAATTTGGGGAGTAAACCAATGAATGGAAGTTATCTCTTTTTCCCTTTGCCACTCTGCCTTTCAAGTAAATGAAAATTAAAAAATAAACATTTAAAAGTATAGTGCAAAAGGAACTTTTATGTATTTGAGACTGTAGGAAATTGTCTATTCCTGACATTGTTTTTGTCTAACCCTTGCTTAAGGCAACAGTTTCAGACTTACTGTTGGAATAAACTTGTTCATGGAGAAAAAAAGAGTTAAAGTGGCAATTTTATATACATTTGACCACACTTAAAAAAAATTCTGTCCACACTGCTGTTTCCAAAACTTGACAATGAGAAATTCAATATTTGACAAAAACCAAAGTAATAATGATTTAGACTTGAATCAGACACATTGGAATTGAGGGACATTGTACAAAATAGCTACCTGTCAAAAATGCTAACGCCTTTTAGATATAGGGCTAATGAACTCTTCTATATTAAAAAACAATTAACAACGGGGGGTTGGTGTTGTGGCTCAGCAGGTTAAGCTGCCACCTGTGTTGCTGCATCCCTCGTGGGCACCTGCCCAAGTCCCAGCTGTTTCTCTTCCAACCCAGCTTCCTGCTAATGTGTCTAAGAAGGCAGTGGAAGATGGCACAAATACCTGGTCCCCTGCACTCACATGGGAGACCCAGCCTTCAGCCTGGCCATCCCTGGCTGTTTCAGCCATTTGAAGAGTGAATCAGTGGATAGATCTTGATCTCTCTCTCTGTCTCCTTCTCTCTGTAAGTTTTTCAAATAAATAAATAAATCTAAAAAAAAAAAAATTGCCGGCACCGCGGCTCACTAGGCTAATCCTCTGCTTTGCGGCGCCAGCACACCGGGTTCTAGTCCCGGTTGGGGCGCCGGATTCTGTCCCGGTTGCCCCTCTTCCAGGCCAGCTCTCTGCTGTGGCCAGGGAGTGCAGTGGAGGATGGCCCAGGTCCTTGGGCCCTGCACCCCATGGGGGACCAGGAGAAGCACCTGGCTCCTGCCATCGGATCAGCGCGGTGCGCTGGCTGCAGCACACCGGCCGCGGCGGCCATTGGAGGGTGAACCAACGGCAAAGGAAGACCTTTCTCTCTGTCTCTCTCTCTCTCACTGTCCACTCTGCTGTCAAAAAATAATAATAAAAAAATAATTAACAGGCTGCTTTCCCAGGTCATAGCAGAGAGCTGGATCAGAAGTAGAGCATCTGGGACTTGAACCAGTGCCCATATGGGATGCCGGTACTGCAGGCAGTGGCTTTACCCACTGTACCACAGCGCTAGCCCCAGGAAATCTTTTTTTAAGATTTATTACTTATTTGGAAGGCAAAGTTACATAAAGAGAGAAAGAGAGGCAGGGAGAGAGAGAATCTTCTATTTATTTGTTCATTCACCAAATGGCTGAAATGACCGGGGCTGGGACAGACCAAAGCCAGGAGTTTCCTCCTGGTCTCCTTGTGGGTGCAGGGGCCCAAGCACTTGGGCCATCCTTGGCTGCTTTCCTAGGCCATTAGCAGGGAGCTGCTGGATCGAAGTAAAGCAGCCAGAACTCAAACCAGTGCCCATATGAGATGCTGGTGCTATAGATGGCAGCTTTATCGGCTGCACCATAGCACCAGCCCTTTTTTATTTAAGTTAGAAAAAATTTATTTGAAATGCTGAGAGACAGACAGAGAATGCTCTCATCTGTCTGATCTTGTGGCACAGTGGCACAGCAGGTTAAGCTAGCAGCTATGGTGCCAGTATCCCATACCCAAGTACTGGTTCAAGTTCCAGGTACTCCACTTATCCAGCTGCCTGCTAATGCACCAGGAAAAGTGGCAGAAGATGGTACAAGTACTTGGGCTCCTGCCACCCATGTGCTCATTAGCAGAAGGCTAGAATTGGAAGATTGGGAGCAGAGCCAAGATTTGTACCAAGGCCCTCCAAAATGTAATGTGGGTGTCCCAAATGGTGGCTTAACAGCTGCCCCAAACACCCCCAAATTTTAAAATTTCAAAAATAAATCCATGATATCCCACCAAAAACTTAACTAGCATGGCCACAATTTAAAACTGACAGGGGGCCGATGCCATGGCTCAATAGGCTAATCCTCCGCCTATGGCGCCGACACACCAGGTTCTAGTCCCGGTCGGGGCGCCGGATTCTGTTCCGGTTGCCCCTCTTCCAGGCCAGCTCTCTGCTGTGGCCCGGGAGTGCAGTGGAGGATGGTCCAAGTACTTGGGCCCTGCACCTCATAGGAGACCAGGATAAGTACCTCTCTCCTGCCATCGGATCAGCGCGGTGCGCCGGCTGACAGGGGCCAGCCCTGTGGGATGGTAAGTTAAGCATCCACCTGCGGCACCTGCATCCCACCCCACTTAGGCAGTGGTTCCACTGCCGCCTTCTTCTTCTTCTTCTTTTTTTTTATTTGACAGATAGAGTTAGACAGAGAGAGAGAGAGAAAAAGGTCCTCCTTCCGTTGGTTCACCCCCCAAATGGCCGCTACAGCCGGAGCTGCACTGATCCGAAGCCAGGAGCCAGGTGCTTCCTCCTGGTCTCCCATGGGGTGCAGGGCCCAAGCACTTGGGCCATCCTCCACTGCCTTCCCGGGCCACAGCAGAGAGCTGGACTGGAAGAGAAGCTACCGGGACTAGAACCTGGCACCCATAAGGGATGCTGGCGCCACAGGCGGAGGATTAACCAAGTGAGCCACAGCGCCGGCCCCTCCACTGCCTTCTTAGATGCATTAGCAAGGAGTTGGATTGGAAGTGGAGCAGCTGGGACTTCAACCAGCCCTCGTATATTGCAGGAAGTAGTACTGCTCACTGTGCCCTACTTTGATAGATTGTTGAGCAGTATCTTACAAAGCTAAACAATTGCTCATTCTGCGATACAGCAGTTCCAACACCAGGGAGTAGCCAAGACAAATGAGTACAGGAGTCCAGCAAAGGCATACATAAAAATGTTCGTAGCAGCACCATTTCTTATAGCCAAAAAGTTCTTGCTGGACATTGTGGAGTAGCAGGGTAAACCATCCCTGGGCACTCCTGCATACCATATCAGAGTGCCTGGAAGTGAGTCCTGGCTACTCTGCTTCCAATCCATTTTCCTGTTAATGCATCCTGGGAGGCAGCAGGTGATATTTCATGTACTGGGGTCCCTGCCATCTGGCTTTGGCTTGGCCTGGCCTTAGGTGTTACAGGCATTTGGAGAGTAAACTAGCAGGTGGAAGACTCTCTCTCTCTCTCTCTCTCTCTCACACACACACACACACACACACAATGAAAATAAATAAATTTTTTTTTTTTAAATCAGAAGCAGTCTGAAAACCCATTGACATTAGAAAAGATGCATTGTAGCCACAGTCTGGAACACTATATGGCAGTAAGGGAAAACTCATTCCCACTGACTTCATCTGAGAGACATAATGCTAGCTGAATGAATCCAGACACACTGAACACATGTGGTGTGATGTTGTGGGCATGAAGTTTCAGAACCTTAGAACTTGCCTGTTCCGATAGAATTAAGACCAATGGGCAGCTGGCAGAGGGTGTACCGAGGCACAGCCGCCAGCTGTCAGCCCATGGTGAGCAGAGCATGGGGCAGACATGACTCAGCGCCGTGGGGTCCCAGGAACAGCCCAGCACCTTCCGCCCAGTGCTGCTGGAGTTCCCCGTCTGCTAAGCAGCAGCTTAGATAAGAAGCATCAACCTGTGAACTGGTTAGGTAGAAATAGCCTAACCAATCAGTGGTGGGATTCCTAATATGATACCACAAGCAGCCAGGATCATCCTTAGAATCAGAAGCAAGAAGAAACACAGTGGCGCAAGATCATAACTTGTCAAAAACAGCAACCAGGGCTGGTGTTGTGGTGCAGCTGGTTAAACCACTGCCTGTGACACCGACACCAGCACCGCATATGCACACTGGTTGGAGTCCTAGCTCTCCACTTCCAATCAAGCTCCCTGCTAATGTGTCTGGGAGAGCAGCAGAAGATGGCCCAGGTGCTTGTTTCCCTGACACCCATGTGGGAGAACTGGATGGAGTTCCTGGCTTCTGGCTTTGGCCTGGCCTAGCTCCAACCCATGCAGCCATTCGGTTAGAGAGCCAGTGGATTTAAGATTCTCTTTCTCTCTTTGTCTTCTTCTCTCTTTCTCTCTCTCTCTTCCTCTCTCTCTGTAACTCTGCTGGTTCACTCTTCAAATGGCTATAATGGCCAGGGATGGACCAGGCTGAAGCCAGGAGCCAGGAGTCTCTACCAGGTCTTCCACATGGGTGCAGGGGCCCGAGCACTTAGGCCATCTTCCACTGCTTTCCCAGGCACATTTGTAGGGAGCTGGACTGGAAGCAGAACAACCAAGACTCATATGGGATGCATTGCAAGCAGTGGCTTACCCTGCTGAGCCACAACACTGGGCGCTACCACATACCTTTTGAAACAAGGTGGTGGTAATAAGTGGGAGAGAAGAATGTTTCTTACTTTGAGTTTTCTTATTGCACTGATGACTTTAGCAGGACTGTTCTACTTGGTCTTTGTGGAAGGAACAATCCATAGAGCTGTACCAGCACCACAGCCTCTGCTACAGCCTGCTCTTGTAGATCACCACACCTGTGTGTATATCCTTCCACCTTTGGATTTGCACGGGGAATAAGCTCTTTGGGCTCTTTGGGTACAACAAGAGCCAATGTGGTATGTAGATTAATCTGTCTTGGGCGTCCATCTCTGTAAGTCCATCCACACGGAAGTACTGGAGACCCATTCATATGCAGGAAGGTGTTTTGATATCCTTCTTTTAGGTTCCACCTATGAAAGGTTTAAGCTGTAGATGCTTTCTTTGTTGGGCTCTTGTTCTGCCCTTGTGTTTTGCAGGTTTGGACAGAAGAAGCATTTTTTTTTTTTAAGATTTATTATTTAATTGAAATATTTACACAGAGAAAGGAGAGGCAGAGAGAGAGAGAGAGAGAGAGAGAGAGAGAGAGGTCTTCCATCCGATGGTTCACTCCCCAGCTGAGTGCAATGGCTTCGGAGCTGCGCCGATCTGAAGCCAGGAGCCAGGAGCCAGGAGCTTCTTCCGGGTCTCCCACATGGGTGCAGGGGACCAAGGACTTGGGTCATCTTCAACTGCTTTCCCAGGGCAGAGCAGAGAGCTGGATGGGAAGTGGAGCAGCTGGGTCTCGAACCGGTGTCCATATGGGATGCCAGCACTTCAGGCCTGGGCATTAACCCACTGTGCCACAGCATTGGCCTCATAAGAGGAAGCATTTTCATCAACTGTCTTGTTGAAGATGCACACTCCCAAGCATCATTTGATAATCACTTCATGTCTCATTCATCTCCAAGTTAGTCATCTGTAATTTTGTTTGTTTAACTTCAAGGTCTTTGGTAAACTCACATGTTAGAGAAGACTGAAAAAAATTCCAAAGGAACTATGGTAGCCTAATTGTAGGGAAATGCATTTGAATTGGCATGATATAAAAACTACAATAAAATGGAAAATTCATGTACTTAAAATTTCGTGTGCTTATAAAAATTCTTGAGTTTGTAAAATTACCTTCATGTCTTTGGCATCAAATGTTTATATTAATAAGAGGGGAGGGCCAGTGCTGTGGTGTGGTGAGTAAAGCCGCCACCTGCAGTGCCAGAATCCCATATGGGCCCCCATTTGAGTCCCAGTTGCTCCACCTCCATTCCAGCTCCCTGCTAATGCACCTGGGAAAGCAGCAGGAAGATGGCCCAAGTGCTTGGGCCGCTGTACTTATGCAGGAGCTCTTGGCTCCTGGCTTCAGATGGGCTCAGCTCTGGTCCTTGCAGCCTTTTGGGGAGTGAACCAGTGGATGGAAGATATCTCCCTGTCTCTACCTTTGCCTCTCTGTAACTCTGACTTTCAAATAAATAAATAAAATCTTTTTAAAAAATGAGAGGAGGGTGGGAAAAGAAAAAAGTCATAATAATAAAATAATCTTTTTAAAAATTTTTTTATTTGACAGGTAGAGTTATAGACAGAGAGAGAGAGAGAGAGAGAGAGAGAGAGAGAGAAGTCTTCCTTCCATTGGTTCACTCCCCAAATGGCCGCTACAGCCAGAGCTGTGCTGATCCGAAGCCAGGAGCCAGGTGCTTTCTCCTGGTCTCCCATGCAGGTGCAGGGGCCCAAGCACTTGGGCCATCCTCCACTGCCTTCCCGGACCACAGCAGAGAGCTGGACTGGAAGAGAAGCTACCGGGACTAGAACCTGGCACCCATATGGGATGCTGGCGCCACAGGTGGAGGATTAAGCAAGTGAGCCATGACGCCAGCCCCTAATAAAATAATCTTGATGCTTTCTCATAAAAGAAGAATTAGGAATAATGAAAAAAGAAAAAAGAAGAATTACCTCTGAGGGGTTGAGGGTGGGAAGAGGTGTTGGTTAGGAAGGCATATAGAGGAGTCTCTGAGGGCTGGGGAAAATCAGATCATTTTCTGGGCAAGGATTCTGGATGTGTGAGGGTACTTGTAAAAGTTCATAGAAATGTAATTAAGTTTGGTGCAATGGATTTTGAAATCTGCATGCATGGGGCCTTCAAAAAGATTTTGGAGAATTTAACATTGTGAAAAAAGCTACGCATGGATTTCAAAATTTTTTATTTAATTAAAAAAAACTTTTTGAGAGAGCCCCCATCTACTAGCTCACACCCCGGGTGCCTGGAATGGGCCAGGGCTGGGCTGGGGTTGAAGCTGGGAGCCAGGAACTCAATCCAGGCTTCCACCCAGTTATCTCTGCTGCCTCCCAGGGTCTGCCTTAGCAGAGAGCTGGAGTCAAGAGCGAGAGGTGGGTCTCTAACCCAGGCATTCTGATTAGGGGCATCCTAATCCATGCCTCAACCACTAGGCCAATCCTCACTCCCTGGATTTTGATTTTATTTTTTTGGACCAAAGTAAACAGATTTAAATTGCATTTTTCATGAGCTTTTTGAAGTACCTTTGTATGCAAATATAAAATTGTATTGAGTTGTACACTTTATGTATGTTTTACCTCAAATTTTTTTTAAATGGAGCAAATAAACCTAAACTGAGATACCATTTTTCATCTGTCGGGTTGGCCGAAATCCCAAAGTTTGAAAACAGTGTTGTTAAAATTTTGGGGAATTAGTCATAGCCATGCATTTCTGGCAGATGCACAAGTTGGTAAGTCCCATATGGGGGCAATTTGGAATAGATATAAAAGTTATAGATGTGTTTTATATCTTTTGACTCAGCAATACCACTTTAGGGTTTTTTTTTCTTGCAGATACACTGTGTGGAACATGATATAGATAAGAGATTACATATTTGGTGTAGGTATGAGATGAAATATTGTATATAATATTAGACTGAACACACATAAATGTCCTTCAGGCAGGCTACTAGCTCGTGGCATAGCCATAAAATTAATATTATCTGTCTACCAAGATAATAAGGCTCTTTCCAAACTGATATGGAAAGAGTTCCAAGGTATATTGTTCTTGCTTTAAATTGTATTTATTTATGGGGCTGGCACTGTGATGTGGTGGGTAAAGCTGCCTGCGGCACCAACATCCCACATGGCCACCAGTTTGAGTCCCGGCTGCTCCATTTCTGATCCAGCTCCCTAATAATGGACTGGAAAAGCAGGGGAAGATGGTCCAGGTGCTTGGGCTCCTGCACTCACATGGGAGACCCAGAGGAAGCTCCAGCCTCCTGCATTCGGATTGCCTAGCTCCGGCTGTTGCAGCTGTCTTGGGAGTGAGCCAACAGATAGAAGATATCTCTCTTTGTTTCTCTCTCTAGCTCTGCTTTTCAAATACATGCATCTTTTTAAAAATGTATTCATTTATTTTAAAGGCAGAGGTACAGAGAGGCAGAAGCAGATAGAGAATGAGGTTTTCCATCTGCTGGTTCACTCCCCAAATGGCCACAACGGCTGGAGATGCTCCAATCCGAAGCCAGGAGTCAGGAGCTTCCTCTAGGTCTCCCACACAAGTAAGTGCAGGAGACCAAGGGCTTGGGCCATCTTCTACTGCTTTCCCATGCCACAGCAGAGAGCTGGATTGGACGTGGAGCAGCCCAGACTCATATGGGACTCATATGGGATGCCAGCACTGTAGGCAACAGCTCTATCTGCTATGCCACAGCACCAGCCCCTGACCCATCAAATTATATAAACTTTAGGTGACATAAAACTGGGCTCTTCCCTGGCTGGGGTCAGCTGGAGAGAGACTCGGAAAAGATGGCGAACCTTCTAGTGGCCTTTCTGGATAGAAATACTGTGTTCTTTGTGCCATAACCCTCTGTCCCCCATAGCTTGTATAGAGTCTTTAGTGAGCAGACATTTTTCACTTCAAAATTGAATAGAGATCAAGGTGAATGTGACTTGGATTAACAGCCACAATTTTAAAGACCTGTGGAGGTAGTGGGAAGGGTTGTATGTGCGGCCACAAGTCCCAGAGACACCTGGCCAATTTTGCTCCATGCATGGAGGCCGGCTGTCCAAGGGATGTTGACAAATTAGGGAAAACCCATGGGAACTCAGCTAGAATGGTAAAGAGTTCGGAGTCAGGTCTTAGAGAAATCTCTCGAGAAACTAGTGATACCATATTGCCGGGACTCCAACATTGAAGAAAAAAAGGCAGGCACTGTTGTTGGAACAGAGCGTGCACAGTTCAGGACAGTCTACTGTCCTAGTCGGCATTTGGGGAGTGAAATAGCAAAAGGGAGCTCTGTCTCTCTGCCTCTCAGAAAGGGGGGGAAGGAGTCCCTGAAAGTTTCCCATAGAACACTGATGACTACAGATACTTCACAGAGGATTTCAGCCCCGTTGTGCAACTGGACTGCATAATCTCTACTTTTTCCTAACTCAGACTTTTGGATCTTACCAGTGCTTGTTCCTGAGGGGTCCAATCAGAGGTTACATTTTGTTTCCACTTGCTCTCTGGATGCCACAAACTCACTGCATCTGGCATTATGGTTTGCATAATGTAGATTGTATAATACTAACACTTACCTAGTTCTTGCCACTTGCCAGTCAGAGTTCCAAGCATGGAATCAGAAGAATCAACTCATGTAATCTTCCAAAATAACCCTCATGAGGTAGATCTTATTATGATCATTCCAGGGTTGTCAAACAGCAAGGTGAAGGTGAAGACAAGTTCACTATTTTGCCCCAAATCACATGGGTTATGTATGGCAGAGCTGGGATCTGAACCCAGGCATGCTGGCTCCAGAGTCCAGTGTCTGTCTGTCTGTTTCTCTCTTTCAAGATTTATTTATTTGCAAGGCAGATTTACAGACAGAGGGAGAGATAGAGAGAGAGATCTTCCCTCTGCTGTTTCACTCCCCAAATGGCTGCAACGCCCAGGGTTGGGCCAGGCTGAAGCCAGGAGCCAGGAGCTTCTTCTGGGTCTCCCACGGGGATGCAGGGGCCCAAGCACTTGGGCCATCTTTCACTGTTTTCCCAGGCCATCAGCAGGGAGCTGCATCAGAAGTGGAGCAGCCGGGACTCAAACCAGTGCTCGTATGGCATGCCGGCGCCACAGGAGGGGGCTTAACCTACTATGCCACAATGCCAGCCCCAAGAGTCCAGCCTCTTAATCAATAGGACACACCTGTCACTTGATAGAGGTGTGTAATTTTCCAGTTGTAAGCACTGAGATCAACATGGTATTTCGGCCTAACTTCTGCCAACTGGGAATTCAGTGGGATGAAACAAAACAAGCTGACCATACAACAGCAAAAGTATGACATATGTAGTCCACATCTGGAAGCCAAAGGCAGGCGGCAATACTGGCACAGCTGCCTCAGGTCTAGAAGGGGTGCTGGTGATGAATGCACACACTTGATCATGGAGTCTTTGCTTTGGAAAGACTCTTTTTTTTTTTTTTTTTTTTTTTTTTTTTGACAGGCAGAGTGGACAGTGAGAGAGAGACACAGAGAGAAAGGTCTTCCTTTGCCGTTGGTTCACCCTCCAATGGCCGCCACGGCCAGTGCGCTGCGGCCAGCGCACCGCGCTGATCCGATGGCAGGAGCCAGGAGCCAGGAGCCAGGTGCTTTTCCTGGTCTCCCATGGGGTGCAGGGCCCAAGCACCTGGGCCATCCTCCACTGCACTCCCTGGCCACAGCAGAGAGCTGGCCTGGAAGAGGGGCAACCGGGACAGAATCTGGCGCCCCAACCGGGACTAGAACCCGGTGTGCCGGCGCCACTAGGCGGAGGATTAGCCTAGTGAGCCGCGGCGCTGGCCTGGAAAGACTCTTAAAGAGCAACCAGCCTCTCCACTTGCTTGTTGGCACCAATGCACGCCGTATGGAAGCGGGTGGGATGCTTCCCTATCTGGACCTCTTCACTGCTCCCCTAACCTTGAGTCTGAGTTGTAGTCAAGTGGGTGCCTGCCCCCCAGCCTTTTCCTGGTAGAATGGGTCTGGGAGCAGGTTCAGGGCAGGGATCCCTCCTGCAGGGCCTTCTTGCTTCTGCTTGTGCAACACCAAATTCATCAGTGTCCTGGCCCTACATCTTGGTGGTAAACATCTCGCCTGGGATCTCATTTGCATTCCAACCCAATGAGATTAAATCTTCCTGGACAGCATTAGTTAATTTTTTTAAACAGCTAACTAATTTTTTGTTGGATTTTTATAGCTCCTGCAATGTAATTAATAAATGACGTTCAGGCAGCAAAACTGGCCTCTGCTGCTAATTAGCTCTGCCCTGAAAGGTATAAATCATTTTTAAAAATTATTATTACTAAATGTACTGCTTATGATAAGTAAATTATCCAAGCTCTTTGACGTAGAGAAAACCAGGGGTGGGGGTGGGGGAGGGATGTTTGCCTGCAGCTGGCAGCTCTCCTTTCTCCAGGCCCTGGCCTTGTGGGGCTGGTTGGACTGAGGTTCCCTCTGCACAGTCGCCAACTGGGTCCTCCTACCCCCAGCTGGACTTTAGTTTGTTAAGATTTATGTGAAAGGCAGGGTGATAGAGAAGGGGAGAGATCTCCCATCCGCTGGTTGCCTCCCCAGATGCCTGCAACAGCCAGAACTGGGCCAGGCCAAAGTCAAGAGCCAGGAACTCTATCTAGGTTTCCCACGTGGGTGGCAGGATCCCAAGTACTTGCACCATCATCTGTTGCCTCTTAGGTGCACTAGCAGGAAGCAGAAAGGGAAGTGGCAGGGACCAAAACCAGGGTTGGCTATGGGATGCATTAGTCCCAAGTCGGGGGGTGGCTGGACCAGCATTGCCACAGCTCCAGCAGGGGGCTGGCAGGGGCTGGGGACTACACAGCTGGACTTTAGCTGGGCCGCTCCTCCTCCAGCCCAGCTGCCCTCTCAGCTGCCAGGGGTGTCACGTGGGCCGATGAGCTCATGTGTGTGAAGGCCTCTGTCAACTGCAAGGCACCACTGAATGCCAATTATTACTGCTGTTATTCTTATCATCCTCCAGGGAAACCCTGTGCCCTCCGAGGCACCACCCCCGCGGGCGGAGGTTCCTCGCAGCCCCTGCTTAGGGGGAGAGGTGTTAGGGCTACCTCCGCCCCTCCCCTCTATAATGGCTTTCCCAGTTCTTCCTGGCTTCGGGGGGCCTTCCTCGGGAAGGAAATCTCCTCCGTTCCAGTGAAAGTTCTCCACCAAGCAGCTTCAAACCATCGACTCCTTGGGCCTCTGCTCACGCGCACAGGCCGACCGTCCCCTCCCAGTGCCCGCCGTGGAGCCAGGCTGCCCCGGAAGGATCTGACCCGCAGTTTCCGACCATTGTCTCGCTCACTCGCCAGGGTTCCTCGGTCATCCAACTCCCCACCCACTTCCCTGCCTAACCACACCGCCTCCCCTCCCCAAACCCAAGTCCCTCAGGACCTGCCAGCTCCCCGCCCCATCCAGCTGCGTGGGTCCCACCGTTCTGGGAGGTGTGCAAGCCAACATGGCCACCGGGGCCCACCAGGAAGTTGAGTGTGCTGCGGTTACCAGGGCAACCATTTTTCCCTTCAGCCCTTGCGGCTGTTTTCATTCCCAGCCCGTGCTGGGGAGAAAGACTTGACCACGCAGGCGCCTGCTCCCAATAAATCAATTGAGACTGGGGCCAAAAAAGGGCGGGTAGGGAGCATACAGCTTCCGGAAGAGGAGTGAGCACGATGCAGCCCTTCTTCTCCGGCCAGCCACCACTGGGGCGTCAGGGAGCAGGGCCTTGTCACCTGCACCTCCAGCTCCGGGAACCCACCCCTACCTCCAGGCCCACTTGGCCTGGACTCCAGGAAGAGGCCTGAGGAGGTCAGCCAAGGGGCCTGTCTGCACTTGATGGATAGCCCTGAAGAAATGTCTGGCACTTGCCTTCCCCATGGGGGAGGTGAAGCTGCAGCCACCTCTCCCCCGCATTCCTGCCTGCCTGCCCAGGAAAGGGGTGGGATGGGTGGCTGAGCAGCTGGAGCAGGGCCCCGGGCCCAGCTAGGCAGCACTTAACCTGCTCTCGCTCACGTCTGCACTGACATGTAGGATGGAAGGGCAGGGGACAGTCCCCGAAGCTCCACCTTGTTAGTAAGGAATCCTTAGGCTCCTGCACCCCTCACCAGGCTCTTCCTGTGCTAGCTGTAGTATTCCTATCTCATACCAGCCAGTGGGTAAGATGGCAGGTCCCAAGGTGTGGTCACAGATCCAGGAGACCCCAAGGCTTTCAGGGGACAGATGAGGTCAAAGGACTTTCAATAATAGCGATCTACCTTTGTGAAGTGTTGACATTTGCATCAGAACTGCAGAAACAAAACAATGGGGGCAAAAGCGCTGGTGCCTTGACATAAATCAAGACAGTGGCACCAGACTGGTCATTATGTTCCTCACTCCCACGCTTTGCAAAGGCCAATTTCTCTTTGGAATGTCCCAGATACAGCAGTGCAAGATTATTACTGTGTAATGGGTTTATTATTATCTTAATGAGTTAATAAATAATAAGGATTGAATTTTAACACAGCTAACGTTGGTAGCTAGAGCTCACATACACAACCCTCTCTTTGAGGCCCTGGATGACTGGGTCCTTATGCTGAAACCGTCCAGCCCGTCTGGGCACTTCCTAGGCTGTTACAAGGTCTCCTCAAAGCTCCAGAGCCTGCACTCCCAGCTCGAGGTGGAGGGCGGACGACCTGGTAATTCTCTCCAAGAAGACACTCTCATGGGAGCCAAGGCCTTCATGGTCTCTGCTCACAGCAGAAGCAGGGCCCACAGACCCACAGCCCCCTTCTCCCGTTCTGCAGTGTCCATTGTGGGGTGCGGGGGACAGGGAAGGGAGCAGTGGGTATTTGGGGTTCGTGTGGGCTAAATCAGAAATGGATTCCCCACCCCTTGATTCACCTAGAAGGGTCTCTTTTCATTTCCTCCCCCCAGGGTGGTCCTTTCCCCTCCCAGGCTGGGGGAGGTGACACGGGGAGGGGAGGAGGGCCAGGAATCCATAGCCCAGCCTGGGCCGAGGAGGGTGAGGAGGAAGTGCATGTGTCCACATGGGTGCCAGGAGTGCGACTGTGAGCTCCCAGCTCTCCCGCACCAGTCCCCTCTGAGAGTCCTCTCTGAGGTCGTATCTGATGTGTCCGCCGGGGTCAGCACACCTGAGCTGTTCAGACCACTTCTCCGATCCCTGGGCAATGGTGGAGCTGCTGGGGGTGAGGCTGAGGCTTGGCGCCTCTGTCACCCCGGCACGGGGCAGGGAGGTGTGGAGGACAGGAGGGCAGGAGGGCAGGAGGGCAGGAGGTCAGCCTCGGGTGCTGCTCCCCCGCTCCCCTAGGAGCCAGTAGGTCCGAACCTTGCCTTTGCCCTGGAGGGAGAAATAAGAGGATGCTGGGGTGGGGACGGCAAGCGAGGCCCAGGCGGGAGTGATGTTACCCACTCTGGGGCCTCCAGGGGTGCTGGGGCAGGGGCTTCATTCCCTACCTTCATTTCTACATCCCCTCGAAGCTCCAGCTCGAAACCCTCAAACTCCTCGAGGACAGCCTTGGTCTCGGAAGACAAGTGGATCTTCAGGGCTAGGGAGCACGGAGCGGGAAGGTGAGGGGTGTGGAGACGGGAGCAGGGGCTGTGGGGTCAACAGATGTTCTCCCTCCCTCCCTTGGCCCAGGAAGCCTTCTAAACTCAAAGAAGTACAGCTCCTCCATGTCGTGTGTGTGCCCACAACAGCGTCTCCTTCACAACTCTACAGGTGCATCGTTTGCCTCCTTCAATTAAATTAAAATTAGGTATACGTAGGGCCAGCATTGTAGCGAACTGGGTTAGTCCACTGCCTGCAATGCTGACATCTCTTGAGAATGAATTCAAGTTCAGGCTGCTCCCTTTACCATCCAGCTCCCTGCTAATGCACCTAGGAAAGCAGAAGAAGATGGTTCAAGTGCTTGGGCCCCTGCCACCCAGGTGGGAGACCTGGATGGAGTTCCAGGCTCCTGACTCCGGCTTCCTCCTAATGCACACCTTGGAAGGCAGCAGGTGATGGCTCAAGTAGTTGGGTCCCTGCTACCCACACAGGATTCCTGGACTGAGTTCCTGGCTCCTGGCTCCATCCCTGGCCCAGCCCCAGCCACGTAGGCATTGGTGTGGAGGGAACCAGTGGATGGGAGTGCTCTCTCTGCACCTCTCAAATAAATAAAAGATAAAGTAAAAACAAAAACCGCCAAAAGCAACTGAAACCGTCTGGTGTCCTGTGTTGCCAGCATTGTTTGGGCTCTGTGTTTTGTATTTTCACACCCCACCCTGTCTGCGAGACACCCATCTGTGTGTGCAAAGGCGGTATACAGCCCCTTATTGTAAAAGAGGCTTAGCATGAGGTGATTTTGCCCGGAAGTAAGCTGACCTAAGTGGTCTGAGCACGCTGGAGGCGGGGCCGGCTGTGATGCTCACTCAGGTGTTATTAAAGACCCTTTGACTTGCCCCATATCCCACTTATGACACAACCCCGCGGTGAGCCTGCGAGTATCCATCCTCGCTGTGAGACGGGAACTTGGAAGGAGACGAGGCTGGAGCAGAACAGGCAGGGGCTGCTGCTCGCTGGCTTTCCCCTGGCCGCCTGCCCTCCCCCGCTCTCTCTGGGAGGGCACTGTACCTTCCCCGTTAGACTCCATTCTTGAGGCCGTGTTGACCGTATCCCCAAAGAGACAGTAGCGGGGCATCTTCAGCCCTACCACGCCGGCACACACAGGTCCTGGGAGGAGCAAGGGAGGAAGTGGGGCCTGTCGATGAGCGTGTTAAAGGAGATGGGTGGATGCTCCAGGAGAGGCAGGGGGTGGGATATGAGGTCCCGGATCTGCACAGCTCCAGCCCTTGCAATCCTGCCCCTAACGCCAGGGGCCTCACCTGTGTGGATGCCGATGCGCAAGCGCAGCTGCTCCTGAGGCCGGTGGCGGATGCGGAAGGAGCGCACGGCGTCCAGCAGCGCCAGCGCCATGCGGGCCACCTCGCGGGCGTGGAGCCGCCCATTCCGCACTGGGAGCCCTGACACCACCATGTAGGCATCTCCGATGGTCTCCACCTGTGCGGGCAGCAGAGCCAGCGCTCTCTTCCCTGTGCCTACGGCCACACCGCACACACCATCTGCCTGCACCGTGCTCACCCTCCAGCCTGCACTGTTTCCTGGGTCTCCCTGTGCCGCTGTCTGCCCATGTCCCGGGTCTCTTCTCCTAAGACCCCACGTTATTCTGCCTTCCTTGCACCTTCTCTGACCTTGTCTGTCTGTCCCTCCCCCTCCTCACTCACACCCTCACCTTGTACACATCGAAGTTGTCAATGACAGCATCAAAGCAAGTGTACAGGTCATTGAGCAGGGTCACCACCTGGAAGGGAAGAGACGCCGGTCGGGAGTGAGGGGACCCCCCCACTCACCCACCCACCCTGGAGGTCTGGAGGGAAAAGCAGGTGAGGAGGGGCATGGAGATGCGAAGCCAAGCCCACCGGCCTGGTTTGACGCCTGTGGCTGAGCTATGTCTTACCTGCATGGGCGTGCTCTCCGCCGACAGGGCTGTGAACCCCACAATGTCACTGAAGTAGATGGTGACGCTGTCAAAGGCCTCAGCCTGGACTGTCTCCCCGCGCTTCAACTGCTCAGCCACGGAGCTGCGGTGTGAGGGCAGGTGCGGGGTCAGGGAGCGAGGTGGGGCCCCGGGACGGGGTGCGTGCACGTGCGCACGTGGGGGGGGGGGTGTCAGACACAGGGACTCACTGCGGCAGAATCTGGTAGAGCAGCGCCTCGGCCTTGCGCTTCTCCTCCAGGTAGGCCTGGGTGCGCTCCTCCACCAGCTCCTCCAGGTTGTTGGCGTACTGTTCCATGCGCGAGAGCAGGTTGTCCAGGATGTTGCTGCTGTTCTCCCTGGGGGGCGGGGGCGGTGAGAGAGGAGCTGCACCCCCCAGAGCTCCCCCACCCAGGTTTAATGTCAGCCCACACAGCTGCAGCAGCGGTTGGCGGCAGGGGTCCCTGGGGAGGGCCAGGGTCTGGAACACAGCAGGATGCGGAGAGCAGGGGAAAGGGTAGGAAGAAAGTTCTGTTCATGTCTGAGGCCCCAGGGTCACACGTGAAGCCTCAGGACACATCAGTAGTTGGTCTTTGTTGGACTTAAGTGCATTAGTAAGAGATAGAGGCAGTGGAGAGGGATGGAGGGAGGGGCACGCAGGCAGCGGAGGGGTGTGTCTGGAACTGAGCCCCAGTGGGCACCATGGGAAGGGGAGTGCATGAGGCTGGGCTGGGAGCTGCTTCGGAGGCCCAGGAGATGTGGCCCGTTTCCTCTGCACGCCACTGCAAAGTCTGGTGGCCAGTGTGTCAGGTGGGTGGAGGAGTGGGGTTTGAGTGGCAGGGCGCTGTGGGGACAGCTGGCCATGCAGTAGGTGTGAGAGGGTTGCCAGGCTGTGGTGGGCTGCAGCGGGCTATGCAGGGGGGAGCTGTGAGTGGGCTCTTTCTGCCCGGTGGCAGGGGGTGGAGGGGAAGTGGAAGTGTGGGATGCACGGCGGCTACCAGTGGCGACCTGTTAAACTTGCGTAGTGTCAGGCGGATCTGCTGGAAGGGTGGCCGCTCCTGGGGGTCCTCGGCCCAGCACCGCTGCATGAGCTGCCCCAGCTCCTCCATGTGGCTCTGCAGGGCCAGGGAGGGCCGGAATGGGGGCTGCTCACCCCGGGTCACACGCTCGATGATCTCTGTATCGTGGGGGAGGGGGCGGCTGAGGGGTGGGGTCCGCCAAGGGTCCAGTGACAGACTGGGGGCAGCCAGCTGGGTCAGGGCAAAGGTGGAGGAGCTGGGCAGGGGACTGGGCACTGGAGGCAGTGGAAGGAAGGTCTGGGGCCGCTTCCAGGGGTCCGTCTCCCTGAGGCTGGGGTTAGTCGAGACCACGGAGGGAACAGTGGAAAGCATGGTCCTCTCACCTTTGGGGCTGAGGTCCAGACCCTCCACGTGGAAGACCCCACTCCGCAGGGCAATCTCTTGAAGGATGATCCCGAAGCTGTAGATGTCACCGGCCTGGGAGCCGCGGGCGGGGGGTGACGCCATTCGCAGCAGCTCGGGCGCTGTCCACAGCTTTTCTGTGGGTCAGAGGTCAGGAGTCACAGAGGGGCAAAGGGGAGAAACAAGAAGCACGTGGCTGGGGCTGATCTGGAGCCATGGCATGGAGAGCTGGAAGAGGCCTCCTCCTTTCCCTAGGGAACAAAGGAAGCCTGCAGTCGGGTGTGGCACGCCCAAGCCCCGCCGCCCTGCTGGGCTGTGCAGGAGTCGAGAGTCGGGGCTCACTGGCGTAGATGGTGTGTCCTTGCTCCGGCTCTGGGTCCCTGAAGCTCTCCAGCCCGTAGTCGGTGATCTTGAGCACAAAGCGCCCGTCTACCACACAGTTGGATGACTTGAGGTTCCCATGGGAGCAGATGGCCCCGTTGTGAAGGAACAGCATCCCCTGGGAGGGGCAGAGGTGTGGGCACGGGTGGGGCCGACACAGTGGCAGAGGAGCAGCCACCTGCCCGCCTCCCCCGGGGGGCCCTCGGGCCTACCTTGACAATGTCATTGGTGAGCGAGTAGCGGAACATCCAGTCCAGGGTGATGCTCTCGTTCTCGAGGATGTCCTGCTGGGCAGCGGGAGTCAGACTGTGCCCTGCAAGCCCCCTGGGAGCAGGAGGAGGGTGCAGGGGGCCTATGGTGAAAGCTGGTACGCTAGGACGCTTTGGAATTACGCCAGTGCCAGCGCCCTCCCCTACTCCTGTTTTACAACTGGGGCTGGTGGGGGTCAGAAGGAGGGAGGGGCTTGCCCCTCAGGCCCAGAGCCAGGGCTTAGGACCCAGGTTTCTTGACACCCGACATCCCTCTCACCTGCAGGCTCCCACGAGGACAGTACTCTGTGAGGATACAGATGTTGGGGGGATCGGTGCAGGCACCCACAAACCTGGTCAGGTGTTCGTTCTGCACATCCCGCATCTGCCGGGTGGGGGCAGCATCAGGGGCCTGACAGGGACCCTCACTCTGTTCATTTTCTGCAGAGCCCTCTCCCAGAATCCGCTGCCCACGCCCTTCTGAAGCGTCCACCCTGCAGGGGTCTCACATACGGCCCTTCTCCCCCGCCCCAGGATCCCCCTGAGCTCCACACTTTCAACCTCTGTGCCCCCCCAACCGGGGGGCGGTCCCCAGGCCACAGCCTCACTCCCCCACATTACATGCTTCAGTTCAAACAGGACTTTGCGTGTCAGCTCAATGCGTTTCCGGTTCACACGTTTCACGGCCACGAGGTTGCCCTGGGCCAGGAACGGAGACGGTCACTGTGCAGAGCCTGGTCCAGTGCCCCTGGAACACCAGTTGCCCACCCTGCACCCAGGACCCTCCCGCAGCCCTCCGCCAGAGCACGCCCCTGCCCCAGGCCTGAGGACCAGGTGCTTCCCTGGGCCCACCTTATAATAGGCTGTCTTGGCAAAGATTTGGAACTGGCCCTCTGTGGTTAGCAAGGATCCGTAGTTGGAGCCTCTCTGAGGAGATGGAGAGCAGAAGGGGAGGTCAGCCCGGCGCCCGGCCTGAGCTCTGGACTTCAGCTCCCCCCATAATCCTCGCTGGACCCTCTCTGCTGTGGCCTGGGAAAGCAGCAGAAGATGGCCCAAGCCCATGGGCCCCTGCACCCATGTGGGAGACCCAGAAGAAGCTCCTGGCTCCTGGCTTCGGATTGGCACAGTTGCGGCCATTGCAGTCATCTGGGGAGTGAACCAGCAGATGGAAGACCACTGTCTGTCTTTCTGTCTGTCTATGTCTCTGCCTCTCTGTAACTCTGCCTTTCAAACAAATAAATATTTTTTAAAAAGTTTTATTTTTGAGCCAGTGTGATGCTGCAGTGAGTTAAGCCACTGCTTGCAACACGGCTGGCATCCCACACAGGAGCGAGAGTTTGCGTCCTGGCTGCTCTCCTTCGGATCCAGCTTTCTGTTAACGCACCTGGGAAGGCAGTGGGCAACGGTCTGAGCACCTGGGCCCCTGCCACCCTTGTGGGACACCAGGATGGGTTTCCTGGCTCCTGGCTTTGGTCCAGCCCAGCCATGGCTGTTGCAACCATTTGGGAAGTGAATCAGTGGATGGAAGATCTCTCCCTCTCTCTCTGTTGCTCTGCCTTTAAACTAAACAAGTAAGTCTTTCCAAAGAAAAGTTTTTTAGGGCTGGCACTGTGGCATAGCAAGATAAGCCATGGCCTGTAATGCTAGCATCCCGTATCAGTGCACTGGCTCAAGTCCCGGCTGCTCTGCTTCTGATCCAGCTCCCTCTAATGTGCCTGGGAAAGCAGAGGAAGATGGCCCAAGTGCCTGGGCTTGTGCTCAGGGAGACCCAAATGAAGCTCCAGGCTCCTGGCTTCAGCCTGGACCAGCTCCAGCTGTTGAGGCCATTTAGGGAAAGAACCAGTGGATCAAGTTCCATCTTTCTCTATGTCATTCTTTATTTTTTCTCTGTGTCATTCTCCCCTTCAAGTAAATAAATAAATATTTATAAAAAGTCTTATTTTATTTTCAACTTGACACATAAAGCATATGTATCATGGGGTGCAATGCGATGTCCTGATATCCTCTGACCTTCGAAAGAGCCCCTCCAGGGGAGACTCTGCAGCTCCCATCATCTCCTAAGTGTCTCAGCAGGAGTACGACTCACTCAGGGTCTCACAGCAGGTCACGGTGCAGCTGGACTGGAACCTGCTCTCTACCGCCCCCTCAGGCACGGCTCCTGGTACCCAGCTTTCCTCCATCACCTTCCCAACACCCCCAAACACCAGTGAGCTCACCCCGCTCAGGGTCAGTCTGCTGCCTGTGCTCCGGAGGTGCCGCTCCAGGCTGCTCGGCTGCAGGTCCTCCCAGCGCACCCGCCACAGCTCGGAGGCCAGCTCCTTCTCCAGCTGCATTTTCCTGGGGCATGAAGCCTGCGTGTGAGCCCCGAGCCCGGGTGGGGGCGCTCAGCAGCCCCTCCTCAGTGCCAGGGGACCCTGAGCAATGGATGGAGGAATCCTACCCCCTGGGCTGGGGCATCAGGAGACCTGGGTGAAACCTGCCTCGATGGGGGGTCTTGAGGTACTTAGCTCAGTGTCCTGGCTTGGAAACTGAGGGCCTTAACTACTGTAAGAGTGAACGAAACCTGGTGGGTGGGGGTGCCAGGCGCCGGGCGCACGCTCCAGGCGCACACTCCACAGACACTGATCCGCCCGCCCTCCTGGCTTTCCCGTTCGGTAGCCTCCCTTGTCTCTCCACCTTAGCCTCCACTGGAAGGCAGGAGCGGGGGCTCATCCAACTCTGCTGTGCTCTGCGTTCAGCACCTGGGACACAGCTAGCCTCGTCATCCCTCATCGACTACCACGGGCCACCTCCCACCTGGCCGGCGGTGGGAGCAGCAAGGGAACCCAGTGCCCAGGCCTGAGCCCAAGGTCCTGTGATGCCATTTCCCTACTTCTCTGCTCCTTCTTGGCCTCCCAGCCCCCAGCCCACCCTGGCCTCTCCTAACCCTGTCCCCTTTCTCCTCCTTTTCTTTCCTCTGCATCCTGAGGCTGCTGAGTCTCTTCTCCCCATCTTACCAGGCTTTCCCTCTGGGTCCCTGCTACCTCCTCTGTGATTGGTTCTCCAAGTCTCTCTCTCTCTCACATACACACACACACACACCATTCACCCCACCTCCGCCCCGGCCACAGCTCACCTGTATATGAAAAAGGAGACGATGAGAATGCTGAGCAGGGAGATACTGCCCACCACAGCCAGCACCTCCAGGGTGGAAAAGTGGTCTGCAGGAGAGAGGCCGCGTTGCAGCAGGAGAGGTGTGGGTTAGACTGCAGGAGGCAGAAGCTTCTAACAGACAGTGAGGATGAAGGGAAGAGAAAGGCAGGAGCAGTCTTTCCCTGGGAAGCAGTGTGGGAGAGGAGCCCTGCTGGGACTTCCTTTGGGGAAAGGGTGCAGTGCCTCTGGATTGGCTCCGGATCAGAGGCCGGAAGACAAGGAAGGGCCAGTCACCTTGGTTGCAGGCTGGGTCCTCGTTGTCAAAGCCGCATTTGGGGATGTCGGGAGGAGGGTACCCCAGGGGCCAGTACAGTTTGCGCCCTGACACGGCCAGCAGCTCTTGGGAAGTTCCGTTGTAGTTCAGAGCAACCTACAGGGCAGCAGGAGTGGTGGGTGGGCAGCGGCCTGGGCTCAGGGCCCCTGTCTAGTGTAACAGTCTTGCCTCCTGCCTACCCCTTCTCTGTTTCCAGGGCCTGTAGCTGGGTGGTCAACATTTACCCAGCCCCCACTGTGACTGGATACAAGGAGACCTCCTACCCATGCCCAGGGCATTAATGTATAAGGATCTGAAAACTCCTCCAGGGGTTGATAAAGGAAATGCCATACAGAACCCCAGCCCTACACTAGGAGTTTATGATCTTGGTTGCAGCACACAGAAAACAGGAAAAAGGTCCCTCCTCCAGGAAGCCTTCCCTGGATGATCTGCTCCTTGGTGCCTCGATCCCTTCTTGTTCATGGCACGCCTAGAGCTGGGTAATGTGCATTCCTCGTGGCCCCTCGAGGGAGTGGGTCCTGCCTACCACAGGGCCGTGCTGTGCTCCCTCTTCAGACACGAGCTTCACTCAGGGCGATGCCCGGAAATCCTCTCAGCCTGGAGCTGGGTCCTTTTATCCAGGGCTTCTGAGTGTCCAGGTATGGAGGGTAACCGGATAAACACCCACGGGGGCCAGCATTGTGGTGCAACATGTTGAGCCGTCACCTGCGACACCTATATCCCATATGGGCACTGGGTTCAAGTCCCAGCTGCTCTGTTTCCTATCCAGCTCCCTCCCTGCTAATGGCCTGGGAAAGCAGCTGAAAATAGCCCATGTACTTGGACACCCACAACCCACGTGGGAGACCTGGATGGAGTTCCTGGCTCAGCGCTTCAACCTGGTGCAGCTGCAGCCAATGTGGCCATTTGGGGAGTGAACCAGGGATGGAAGATTCTCATTCTCTCTCTCTCTCTCTCTCTCTCTCCCTCCCTCCGTCTCTCCCTCTCTCCCTCTGTAACTCTTTCAAATACATAAACAAATCTTTAAAAAATGAAACAAAACCAATACCCTGGCAGGGCTGGAGATGGGGCAGGGGCGATGACACTCCACCTTCGCCCCGTCTGCTGGGCACACACACTTACCTGGAAGGCCCCAGTCTCAGGGTCCATGTCCCAAAGGGAGAAATCAGTGTCCCGATCTCCATTGCTGTCCATTTTCAGGTATCCCATCACACCTGTGGGCACAGGGGCTGACGGCTGTGCTCCGAGGGGATGGAAGTTCTGGGGTGCCCTACTTCGTCTCTCCAACCCCCATCTTCTGGGACAAGGAACGGCCGCACTGGGGCACTTGGCAGGACTGTCTAGGGGAAGGAGAGGCTGAAGGAAGCTGTGGAGGTCCCTTCCAGAAGGGGGAAGAGAGTGGGGAGCACCTGTGCTGCTGGCCTCCAGCTGGGGCACCCGGGACTTAGCCCCCTGGGCAGTCCATTCCAGCCTCCTCCGGGCCCTGACCTTGGAAGCTTCGGTTCCACATCCGCTGCGTGATGTCCTCCCCATCGGTGACAGTTCCCCCCTGTGCCAGAGTCTCAGCCACTGCCTGGAGGTAGAGAAGGAGCCCATCGTGGAAGGACGCTGGAATGATGTTCACCTGCAGAGACAAGCAGGGTTCGGCTGGGTGCGACGTATGCAGGGCACAAAGCAGGTGCTGAGGGGGAGACAGTGAGGGCTTGGAAGGGCTTGGGAGGAAATGACACCCCCACATCACAGAGATTTACTTACTTAAAAAGATGCCACTGCTCTCTGAATCCTGCCAGGCAGCTAGGCTGAACTTGCCACCCAGCCCTTCCATCACCAAGAGCGACACAGGGGCAACGGGAAGGGAGGAGGGGGACTCGGGGATGCAGAATGCCGAGGGAACGGGACTGGGACTGACAGAGGGCCATGGAGTGGGGGCTGATGGTCCCCGACCCCCTCCTACCAGGCCATCCTCCACGGTGAAGTTGAACTGCTCCAGGGCCAAGTGTTTCAGCTGCGTCAGGAATTCCAAATACTCAGGATTATCTGGCTCTTTATACGTAATGATCTTGGCAGCCTGAGGAAGGGGTCAGAGGAGAAAGGAGAGTTTAGAGCTGACTCCAGGTCCCCCCCAGTACTCTGAGGCCCTAAGCTGCTGCGTTCTGCTTAGCTCACGGTCAACCTGGGCTCTATGGGTGCCTGCCCCTGGGCACGGCATCTGGCCAGATGGCCTCTCCATGTCCTGGCTGGTCTAGAGGACTCGAACGCCCTCCCACCTCGAGCCTGGCTCCTATCGCTTTGTGCTGGCCTGGGAGCTTTCTGCTCCACTTGCCCAGCCCTCTGCCCTCAGTTAGACCGGACACTCACCTGAAAGGCCTGCTGGGCACTGACGTCCCGCCCATCCCCTCTCTCCCAGGGCCTGCGGGCAGCAGGGGCCCCGGCACCTTGCAGGCTCTGCCCAAAGATATCCAGGTGGAAGAAAACATAGTCTTCCCCGCTCAGGCCGGCGTCCAGGGCCAGCAGCATCAGAGTTCGGAAGGCGTCTGGCGAGCTGCAGATGTAGATGACTGGAAGGCAGGGAGTCAGAGAGAGAGAGAGAGAGAGAGAAGCCTGGGTCCCGGGCAGAGAGGCCCAAGGGAGAGCAAGGGCCGGGGTCAGACGTGGGCATGACCGAGCTCAGCAGTGCACAGGGGAGAACCGAGGGAGGGGAGGGAGGAGGAGGAAGGAGCAAAGATAGGGAGAGGGGTTGACCCGAGAGAGGTGGGGCAGGCAGGGCCTAGGGCTGGGGGAGGGAGAGAGGCCAGGAGAGCCCTGGTGCTTGGGAGAAGGTGGAGGAGGGGAGAAGGCTGTGGGGAGGAGAGACAATGGGGGAGAAGGAGTCACCCGACACCCGAAGCGCTCCTAGGTGGTCTGGGCATTGTCTGGCCCCCCTTAACCCCTGCAGGGAGCTGGGGGAGCCAGAGGGCAGGAACCCCAATGGGGGTTCAGGGGTGGAAAGAGACCAGGGAGACCCAGACAGGGGAAAGCAACGCAGCCAGGAGCAGTAAGGGGGGTGGGGAGAGGTCGAAGAGCAGACCCTGGGCCGGGCAGCGCGGCAGAAGGAGGGCGGCTCTCACCTCGGCCTTTGCTCCGCACTGTCCGCAGCAGCAGCGTGTAGTGGTCGCGGTCGCCCTCGGCGAACTCCATGTGGTCTACTGTGATGTTGAGGCGGTCGCGGACCCGCACGTACAGCCCCTCCACCACAAAGAAGCAGGGCTGGTCATCGCCCGGGCGATAGGCGTAGAGTACGAGCGCCCGGCTCTCCCAGCCCAGCCGTCGGTGCAGCGCCGCCACGAAGTCGCCCAGTTTGGCGTGGCTTGGCCCGGAGCGGGTGGTCAGCGCGTACTCGTCCTTGGAGCCGAAGCCCAGCGCCGGGGCGCCGGCCGTCAGCAGCGGCACCCGCCAGTGCGCGGTGAAGCGCCCTACCGGGGCGGCGGCGTACACGCAGCCCGGGCCGAGGAACACGGCGGGCTTGTGCTCCCACTTGAGGTCCACAGCGGCCAGCGGCGCGGCGGTGTCGGAGCAGGCGCCCAGTGCGTTCTCACTGCTGCCCAACACCGTGCGCACCGTCCAGCCGGGCAGCGCGTCCCGCCGCGCCTGCACGCGGGCCAGGGCCAGCTCCACGGCCGGCCCCACGCGCGCCCAAGACCACGGGTACGAGGTGTTGGCCAGCGGCAGCACCACGGCCACGGTCAGGTTTCGCGCGTGGCTGCCCCGGAGCAGCAGCAGCAGGAACAGGAGCAGGCACTGGCGAGCGCCGGTGGAGTGCTGCGGACCGGGCATGGCCTCAGCGGGCACCGCCGCGGGCGAGCGCTCCCACCATGGCCTCTTCGGTTCTCTCCGGGTCAGCGGCGCGTTCCGGGCATCAGGCGCGCCCGTGAGGGAAGGAACTGGACCGGGGCACGCTGCCCCCTGCAGATGCGACGGTCACGGCCGAACTGTCCCGGGGACTGAGCGCGCGGCGGAGGGGAACATGGAGGGGGCCGCGGAGCAGGTGGGCGCCAGGAGCAAGCCGGCTGGGCCAACAGGACCCAAGAGCGAGCGGGAGAGCGAGAGAGCGAGAGAGCGAAAGAGGCGTGCGCGGGAGGAAGGGGAGCGCTCGTGGGCGTGCGTGAGCGCCCGCCCGAGGGAGTGCGCCAGAGGGGCGTCCGGCCGGCCCACGTCTCCGGCCACCCGGGGGGGACCGGCGAGGACCCAAGCCAAGCTGCGAACCCTCCCTCCCGCCGCTTCCCCTCCCAGGCTCCGTGACCAGAGAGCCAAGCCTGATCTTTAACTCCTTCCTCCCCACTCCCAGCCCGCGCGCTGCCCGCGTGCCGGCTGCGCCGCGTCTCGCTCCCGGGCGCAGCTGCACCACCGAGGGCACCCCCGCCGGGCCGGCCGCGAGAACGGAGCGGAATAGGCGTGGAAGCAGCCCGGGGCGGCTGGCGAGCCACCTTGTCCCTGCCCTCCTACCTGGTTCCCTGTGGGGGAAGGGGTTGGGATCTCTGCTGGGGGAGGGGGGGTGTGGCGGGAAGGTGACGGGTGTCTGGACGAGGCGTTAGGAGCAGAGTACGAGCCGCGTGCTCGCCGCCCCGTCGGTCTGTGGTTCTCCTCGAGGTGCGGATTAGCCGGGAAGGACCGGGCGGGAGGGCACAGTTAACTGCAGTTCCCTAGGGACTGTAGGAAGCGGGCCGAGCCGGTGGATGGCCGCGGCCAGGAGTGACTTCTGGGGTGTGTTTGTTTTCACGGGATGAGGATTGTTAAAAAGGATTGGGGGGCTGGCGTTAGGTGCCCGCAGCCCGCGAGGGTCTGGGGGACCCCGACCCCTGGGCGCGGCGCGGCTCTCTGCGGAGTCAGCCTGCCCCCTGGCGGCCGGCTGGAGTCACGGACGTACTCGCGCCCAGATCGGCCAACTCGCGTCCCACCCGGTGTTGCCCGAGGACCTCCCGTGCGTCCAGCCCCGGTGCGGAGGGCAGAGCGACGAGGACATGCGGTCCGCGCCTTTGAGGAGCTCCAGCGGGGCGACTTCCGGGCCAAGCGCCCGCGTCTCTGTTTTTTATCTGATTGCCCGCGATTAAAAACCAGCAGATGCATTTCTGACTTTTCTGAAAATGTTGAAAGCGTTGGCAGTGTGCAAGCAGGCGGCATGACCAGGCACCGGGAACAAACGTCCATCCGCTCCCTCCCATCACGGTTCCCACCGCCCGCGCTTCCCTCAGGTGCCTTACCTGAGGGCTGTAGTGGGAGTCGTGTGTTCTCAACCCTGCTCTAGGAGGTAAGGTAAGGCATGTAGAGTGACGGAGGACAGACACCGAAGAGGGCAGTGGGGGACAGATCCTGGACAGATCATGGCTTTGGGAAAGGGGAGGAGGCATCAGATACTGGGAAAGGAAGACTGTGTACAAATAACTGAGCTCTGGGTAACACTGACCCAAAATTGAAGAAGGAGGATTTTTTTTAAGATTTATTTATTTATTTGAAAGAGATACACAGAGAGATAAGGAGAGGCAGAGAGAGAGAGAGAGAGAGAGATCTCCCATCCGCTGGTTCACTCCCCAGATGGCTGATCTGAAGCCAGGAACCAGGAGCTTCTTCCGGGTCTCCCATGCTGCAGAGACCTAAGGACTTGGGCCATCTTCCACTGCTTTCTCAGGCCATAGCAGAGAGCTGGATCGGAAGTGGAGCAGCCAGGACTTGAACCTGCGTCTATATGGGATGCCGGCATGGCAGGTGGTGGCTTTACCCGCTATGCTACAGCGCTGGCCCCAAGAAGGAGGTTTTGGGAGATGACAGTTTGTTTGGTTTGTGTGTAAAAGATTTATTTATTTATTTGACAGAGCTACAGAGGGGCAGGTGTTGGGGTGCAGCAAGTAAAGCCATCGCGTGTGACACTGGCATCCCATAGGGACAGCAGTTCAAGTCCCGACTGCTCCACTTCAGATCCAGCTCCCTGCTATTGGCCTGGGAAAAGCAGTAGAAGCAGTGTTTGGGCCCCTGCCACCCACATGGGAGGCCTGGTTGAAGCTCTGGATCTCCTAGCCAATGCGACCATCTGGGGGAGTAAACCAGCTGATGGAAGACCTCTCTCTCTTTCTCTGTAACTGACTTTCTTTTTTCTTTCTTTCTTTTTTTTGACAGGCAGAGTGGATAGTGAGAGAGAGAGACAGAGAGAAAGGTCTTCCTTTTGCTGTTGGTTCACCCTCCAATGGCCGCCACGGCTGGCCCGCTGCGGCCGGCGCACCGTGCTGATCGGAAGAAGGAGCCAGGTGCTTCTCCTGGTCTCCCATGGCGAGCAGGGCCCAAGCACTTGGGTCATCCTCCACCGCACTCCTGGGCCACAGCAGAGAGCTGGCCTGGAAGAGGGGCAACCGGGGCAGAATCCGGCACCCCGACCGGGACTAGAACCCGGTGTGTCGGTTCTGCTAGGCAGAGGATTAGCCTATTGAGCCGTGACGCCGGCCATGTAACTGACTTTCAAATACATAATTAAATCTAAAAAAAAAAAAAAAAAAAAAAAGCAACTGATAGGTGTAACAGCAGATTAGTCTTGACTGAGGAGTGAGCATGAATTGGAAGAAAGCACAGAAGAATGTACCTAGAATGAAGTATGGCTATATGGCCATCAGCATGAGAGAGAGAGAGTAAGATACACAGAGGATACCAGGAGAAAGTCTAACTTTTTTTTTTTGGACAGGCAGAGTGGACAGTGAGAGAGAGAGACAGAGAGAAAGGTCTTCCTTTGCCGTTGGTTGGTTCACCCTCCAATGGCCGCCACGGCCGGCGCACCACGCTGATCCGATGGCAGGAGCCAGGTACTTATCCTGGTCTCCCATGTGGGTGCAGGGCCCAAGCACTTGGGCCATCCTCCACTGCCTTCCCGGGCCACAGCAGAGAGCTGGCCTGGAAGAGGGGCAACCGGGACAGAATCCGATGCCCCGACCGGGACTAGAACCCGGTGTGCCAGCGCCGCAAGGCAGAGGATTAGCCTAGTGAGCCGTGGCGCCGGCCGAGTCTAACTTCCTTAGGTAGAATCCAGGAAGGAGGGAAATAATAAAATCAATATTTGAAGAAGTAATAGCCAAGACATTTTTTGGGTAAAGATTTATTTATTTACTTGAAAGACAGATTTACGGAGAGATCTTCCATCTGCTGGTTCACTGCTCAAATGCCTACAACAATTGGGGCTAGGCCAGGCCAAAGCTGGGAGCCTGAAACTCCATTCATGTGAGTGGCAGGGCTCAAGTGCTTGAGTCATCTTCTGCTGTTTTTCCAGGCATGCTGGCAGGAAGCTGGATTGGAAGTGGAGCAGCCAAGATTTGAACTGGCACCCATATGTGATGCTGATATCATAGGCAGAGGCTTAATTCCCCTGTGTCACAATGCTGGACCCAACCAAGAAATTTTTAAAAATGCATCAAAAGGGACAGGTGTTGTGGTGTTGTGGGTTGGGTCGCTGTTTGGGCTGCCTGCAACCCATATCAGAGTGCCTGATTATGGAGTCCCACCTCTGCTTCCAATCCAGCTCCCTGCTAATGAGCCTGTAAGGCAGTGCATGATGGCCCGAGTACTTGGGTTCTTGTCACTCATGTGGGAGACTCTGATGAAGTTCCTGGTTCCCTAATTCTGCCTGGACTAGTCCCAGCTGTTGTAGAAGATCTCTGTCTGTCTCTCTCTCTCTTATTCTCTGTTGTTCTGCCTTTTAAATTAAATAAATAAATGGATCACAGACTTTTTTTTTTTTTTGAGTGGTAGAGCTACAGACAGAGGGAGAAACAGAGAGAAAGGTCTTCCATCTGCTGGTTCACTCCCCAAATGTCCACAACGGCTGGAGCTGGGATGACCCAAAGTAAGGAGCTGGGATCTTCTTCCAGATCTCCCAAATGGGTGCAGGGGCCCAAGTGCCACTGCTCCCAGGCCATAGCAGAGAGCTGGATCAGAACAGGAGCAGCTAGCTGGGACACCAACAGGCTACCATATGGGATGGCGGTGCTGCAGGCGGAGGCTTAGCCCACCACACCACAGCGCCAGCCCCTGGATCACAGAGGCTAAGTCATAGATTCAAGAAGTTCAACAAACCTCAAGCAAAAACAGAAACAAAGAAATCCAACACTGGACCCATCAGAGTGAAACTGCAGGAAATATGAATCAGAGAGAAAAATCTGGAAGCCTGGTTATGGCTCAGCAGGAGAAGCTTTTGCTCAGGCATCCCACACCAGAGTCCTGGCTGCTCCGCCTCTGATGCAGCGCCCTGTTACTGCGCCTGGGGAGGCAGCCGAGGGTGCCCCAAGCTTGGGCCCCTGCCACCTGTGCGGGAGATCCTGATGGAGTTCCTGGTTCCTGGCTTCCGCCTGGCCCAGTCCTGGCCACAGGAACCCACAGATGGAAGATCTGTCTCCCCGTCTCTCCCTCCTTCTCTCTCTCTCTAACTCTGCCTTTCCATTAAATACATCTTTAAAAAAATTCTGATCTAAAACCAGAGGCTCCGCATCCAGTGAAGTGAAGCCATTCAGACAAGCCGAAAGCAGGCGTGACTGAGCCGCCAGCAGAGCAGAGCGGGACTCTGAGGCAGTGTTACTCCTGCAGGAAGGTTGGAGACGCAGGAAGTATTGTGTATGTGTGTGTGTGTGGGGGGGGGGTATGAGCGAGCTCCCAGCTACACTTAGTCCTGGTGCGTGCCTTTCCACGTGTAGGAATATAGCCGGACGCAAATGGAGGTGAGCAGAGAGCAGGATTTATTTATTTTTTATTTGACAGGTAGAGTTACAGACAGTGAGAGAGAGAGAGACAGAGAGAAAGGTCTTCCTTCCATTGGTTCACCCCCCCCCCCAAATGGCCGCTAAGGCCGGCGCTGCGCCCATCCGAAGCCAGGAGCCAGGTGCTTCTTCCTGGTCTCCCATGCGGGTGCAGGGCCCAAGCACTTGGGCCATCCTCCACTGCCCTCCCGGGCCACAGCAGAGAGCTGGACTGGAAGAGGAGCAACTGGGACCAGAATTTGATGAGCATATGGAATGCAAGCGCCACAGGCAGAGGATTAACGGCGCTGGCCCCAAGAGAGCAAGATTTATTGAAAGGTGAAGGGATGGCACAGACACGGGTGCAGGCAGCCCACAAAGTTGGAGTTTTCCTTTTTTATGGGGCACAGTTCTATTAAAAAAAAGATTTTTTTTTTAGTAGGAGGTAAAATAGCAAGGTTTATTAGGGAAGGGACATCCGTAAGGATGGATGGGCACTTCTCCAGACAGAGCCTGAGAAGGTGCCCAGTCACTAGGACTGGAGGAGGGGGAGGATCGAGGTTATATGTTGAGTGGAGAGATTACACCTGGCCAGGCAGACGGGCGACTCAGCAGAGAGGCAGAGGGCTGAGCGCTAAAAAAAAAAAAAAAAAAAAAAAAAAAATTTAGTTATTTTAAAGTCAGAATTTCAGAGACAGAGCAAGAAAGAGAGGTCTTACATTTACTGGTTCACTCCCCAAATGGTCACAATGGCCAGGGCTGGGCCAGGCCAAAGCCAGAAGCCAGGTGTTTCCTCCAGGTTTCTCACGTGGGTGCAGAGGCCCAAGCACCTGGGCCATCCTCTGCTGCTTTCCCAGGCCACAGCAGAGAGCCGGATCGGAAGTGAAGACAGCACTGCAGAGGGCGGCTTAGCCTGCTGCACCACAGTGCCTGGGGAGCCGTCCCTTTCAGGGCAGGGTGTGGGGTGGGGCTGCAGCCCCGTGGTGAGCTTCAAGAAGGTGTCCTCGTGTCTGCTGCGTGATGGAAAGCGAGGCTTAGCTGCATGAGGGGGAGTAGGTGTGTTGAGCCCTCAGCAGTGTGGAGTCTGCCTGGGAGGTGATGGGATCGGGCGTGCGTGAGGCTAGGGTGTGGCAGCTCTCTGCTCCTTGCCGCTCACCAGCTACCTGCCTGCCCACATTGGGAGTGAAGAGCGTTAACAATGGGAAATCTAAATGACCATTAACTTAGTGAACACTACTGTTCCGTGGAATTGAAGATATAGTGGATCTACATTTCATACACACAGATGCCACAGCTACCCAAGAGATGGGTGCACCTGAGCACCCGGACTCTCACACAAGCAGCTTTATCCATAGTGGGGGCTGGGGACCGAGACCCCAGGCCGGGCCCCGTGAGACCCCCAGCCACATAGCCCAGGTTCCTGTCTTCCCATGTGTGAGGATACAACTGGGAGAAGGAGACAGAGGTGAGCAGAGAAGCAGGATTTATCCAAGGATGAAAGGATAGCACACACCCAGGCTTGGGTCCTCCTTTTAGGGCGTGGGAATGGTGCTCAGGGCCTGATGGAAGATCCAAAGGAGGGATCCTACCAATCCTGGGATGATCCCGCCTCACAGCTTCACTTGCCAGATGCACAGTATTTGCATTTAAATCGATGCCATCACTTGGGCTTTTTGTAACCTTTCCACGCCTCAGCGTTGGTTAATGTTGTTAATGTCCCCTCTCGCTCACTGCAAGTTCCTTCACTCTGCTTTGCCCTGGCCGGGAAAGCAGCCGCTCTGGTTCCTCTGATCAGGGTGCATCGTATGTATTCTCTTTTCGTCTGGCTTCTTTCGCTTGACACGGTCCGGGTTCCTCCATGTTTTTGCACTCGTCAGCGATCTGCTCTTGTTAGATTTTCGTAGCACTCCGTTGTGTACACATAGACCAATTTGTCATCCACTCTCCATGAATTCAGTACGGCCAACTCGCCGAGACACGTGTAAATACCTCTAGGTTGTTTCCAGTTCGGGCCTCACTTTTCTGGGGACCACCACAAGGGGCTGCAGGCCCCCCCCCCCCCCCCCCCCCAGTGAGTGAGAGGGGACGCCGAGGAGGAACAAACGTTAAGGAAATGCAAATACCGTGTGTCCGTGTGGCCGGTGAGGGTGAGGCGGGATCATGCCAGGATTTGCAGGAGCAAAAAACAGGAACAGGAGAAGACGGGACCCGCCACTTTCTTGACTCTCCTTCTCTGATTTGTCATTCCAAGACTTTGTCAATTTTCCTTCTAACACCTCAAAGCTTGTTTCTCCACCACAGTCCATACACTCCTTCCCTTCTAGGGAAGGTACCTTTTACACGATGGCGGTAGAGGCAGAAGATGCGTTTCAAAAGCAGCAAAGATTGGCGAGATGGTTTTAAAGGAGGGAGTACTGTAGCAGCATGTGGAACTGAGAAGCGAAAAACAAAGCCCTTAGCAGAGGATGGTTTCGATCCATCGACCTCTGGGTTATGGGCCCAGCACGCTTCCGCTGCGCCACTCTGCTACTGGACACCAACCTTCCCGCTATTATAAAAGGCAATTCACTTGTTCGTCGTTTTTAAAGTCTATCCAGCGCCACCTAGTGTTGGCTCAAAAAATTTGTAATTACTGTCACGCCTGTTCTTATTGGCCGGTTCCTGGCACGATAGCCGTTTTTTATTGGTCCATAAGCCCGGTTCTCCAAAGCAAACCAATAAGCATAAGCGACAGAGCAAGGCGGGAGCCAATCGCAGCGCGTTTTGTTGGGACACGCCGGCCAGACGCCTTTCCAGTTGTCTGCTTCTCTGAGGAAAGGGGCGGTTGGTGCGGCCTCCATTGTTCGGTGTTAAGGGCGCCATGAGGTAGGGGGACCGAGGTGCTGGAAAGATTGTGGGTATCCGACCGAGAATGTTGGGAAGGTGGGTCGAGAGGAGTCGGAGGACCGGGCAGGGCCGCGCCTCTGCGGCCGGCCGGAACCCCGCGAACTCCGGGGCCGGCAGCGCGGGGAGCCCGGCGGGTGGAGGTGGGAGCGCGGGCCCGGCGTGGGCTGGGGCCGGGGCGGGGAGGCGGCGGGCGCCCGCCTCCGCGAGGGCGTCGTGCTCAGGCCGCCGGGGGAGCTTCCCCGCGTGCGGCGCTGGTCCTGACGGCCCGCGTGTGACGCCCGGCATGTGCCCGGCCGGGGCGCTGAGCGCCGGCTTTGGGGGCTGGCGTGCCCCCGGGTTATAGGGTCTTTCTCGCAGGGGCGCTGCGCGACGCTGTTACCTGGCGGATAAGTCGTCCGGCAGCAGGAGGTCACGAGCAGTGGGGGGCCGGGCGCCATTCGGGACGCGGGGTGGGAGGGGGCGGCGGCGGGCGGCCGGCGGGAAGCGAGGCCGGGCCGCGGCGGCTCCCAGGCAGTAACGTCTGTGCATTTCCAGGGGTGACAGAGGCCGTGGTCGCGGTGGGCGCTTCGGCTCCAGAGGCGGCCCGGGCGGAGGGTGAGTGCCAGTTTTCCTTGCTAGTTTGGGGCACCTAAGAGGAGGTTGGCGGGGTCTGAGGGTGTTTTTGTGCGAGCCGGCTGCGGGGTCACACCCTGCTTCTGCTGCGGGCCTTGCTCAGAAGCCCACTCGGCCCTCCGCAAGCTGTGCGTCTGTGTTTTCCAAATTGCTGGTGCATCGTGTACATCTTGCTTGATTGCTGTGTGCTGAATAATTTGAGCTGTTTGTCTTGTTGCAGGTTCAGGCCCTTTGTGCCGCATATCCCATTTGATTTCTATTTGGTAAGTGCTTTGGGTTGGTGAACGGGTCCTGACCCCTGGTCACCAGCAGATGGAGAAGTGGTGGAGGCCAACAGCCCCCTGACATGGTGGTCGCAGTAGGAGAAGGGATTTGGGAACGGCCTTGGGGTTGTGTGTTAGCATACTTGGCAATAACCTGATTATAATCTTTGAACAACTCATTGCATCTCTGGCTTATTTGTTAATATAAAGGTAGTAAGAACATAAATTATGGCTGTTCTTCTGGGTCCTTGTTGGAAGGTTTTTTCAAAAGATTTATTTATTTGAAAAGCACAGTGTCAGAGAAATAAATATCTTGCATCCACTGTTTCATTCATCAAATGGCCACGATAGCCAGGGCTGGGTCAGGCTGGAGCCAAGAGCCAGGAATTGCATCCTGGTCTCTCACATGGGTGACAAGGGCCCAGGAACTTGGGACATCATCCACTGCGTTCCCAAGATCATTAGCAGGCAGCTGGATTGGAAGTGGAGCAGCCGGGACTCTGTTATCAGAAGCCAGTGGCAGCTTAACCCACTGCACCGCAAGTGTTGCAGAATTTTCTGTGTTCAAGTTTTTCTGTTGCACTAATAGAGGAATAAAACCAGTCTCTCCTGTATGTTGTTGGTGGTCAATGGTTTATACTTGTTTGTTGGTGATTTAGTGTGAAATGGCTTTCCCCCGGGTCAAGCCGGCCCCTGATGAGACTTCCTTCAGTGAAGCTTTGCTGAAGAGGAATCAGGACCTTGCTCCCAATTCTGCCGAACAGGTGTGTGCTCGTGGCTCCCTTTCTGAGCTTTCTCCACAGAAGGGAAGTGGAGAGTAAGAATAGGTTCCCTGAGCCTGAGGCCCACCAAAGCTTGCATTCTTGTCTCACTGTGGTTGGAGATGGGGAGCGAGGTGAGCGTCTTAAACACATGGCATAGACATTTGTATTTTCACTGGGGAATCTGTCTGTGGCAAGTTCAAGACCAGAAGCACTGAGTTGTTTTTAGAACCTTCTGTTGATGGCTGGCAGCTTCCACAGAAGGGATCAGGAGAAAATATCCAAACTCAGAGCAATTGCTTACAACTTTTCATTTTGGGATTTTACTGTTTTTCAGGCTTCTATCCTTTCTCTGGTGACAAAAATAAACAATGTGATTGACAATTTGATTGTGGCTCCGGGGACATTTGAAGTGGTGAGTTTCTGATGACAGCCCCAGGAAAGGGCGGCCTTGGTGATGTGCAGATTTCCTTGGCTCCTGTCTCTTAGTTTTTCAGTTGCCTGAACCTGGACAGTACAGTGGGATTCCTTTCTTTGTTAATACTGATCCTGGGGATACGGTTTGTGTTGATACCAGCCGGCCATGACGGGCCAGGCTTTCATGTGGTTTCTTGGGGTAGGATTTTACCTTTGCTACTTCCAAGTCTGAGTAATAGGAAGCTGTTACCTATCACAGAGTTCTGAGAGCATCGAGGCATCTGAAATTTTTTTTCCTGAAATCTCTTTCCCAACAGCAAATTGAAGAAGTCCGGCAGGTAGGATCTTACAAAAAGGGAACAATGACTACAGGACACAATGTGGCTGACCTGGTGGTGATACTCAAGATCCTGCCGACGTGTGAGTGTCTGTCTTGTGACAGTGGGAACGGAATGTGGCAGGTTCTATGGCTTGAGGCCTAGGCTCTTTAAAGCTCAGCTTTCTTGTGAGAAAAGATTCTTTTTACAACATGACAAAGGAGAAACTGGAGTGAGTGAAAGAATGTATGGCCGGTTCTATAAGGCAGTATTTCTCAACTGGAGGCAGCCTGGGGAGGGGAGGCAAAAGAATGAGCCCATCCAGAATGTTATCTTTGCCCCCGATCTGAAAACCCAGTCCATAAAATAGAAGGATCCTGTTCCCTAAGCCTTCAGTTTCTGGTCAGGCCTTAGCTGCCCCTCGTTAAAGTATTTATTATCTGAATGTAGGGCAGAAATGAGAGTGTAAAACATCTTGCAGATACGGAGAAAGCATACATGATAACGAGATTATTACAGCACCTGTCTCCCTTTTTCTCACTCTAGTGGAAGCTGTTGCTGCCCTGGGGAACAAAGTCGTGGAAAGCCTGAGAGCACAGGATCCTTCGGAAGGTGGGCGTTTGTTCGTGAGTGTGTTGAGTGCTTGAACGGGTCCCGGTCCTGTAATCACATCCACACTTCAGACAAAGTCCGGTCAGGTTAGATGGGAGAGGAAATGCGGAATTTTACACTCTAGAAGTTTCTAACGGGGGCCTTAGGTATTCAGAATCCATTTGGTCTCCCTTCTGAATTTCTAGGCCAAATCCTCATTCTGGATTTGACTTTGGTTATTTAAGGGAAATGTGACAGTTAATGGCTTTTGATTTCTGTTTTAGTTTTGACCATGCTGACCAATGAAACTGGCTTTGAAATCAGTTCTTCGGATGCCACGGTGAAGATTCTCATTACAACAGTGCCGCCTAATCTCCGAAAACTGGACCCAGAACTCCACTGTTAGTTTTTTTTCCCTCTATTGCTGGGGGACTTGGGGGAGAAATTCAAAATAGTATTGTGGGTATTACTTAGCTTGTTGCTATTCCACCTGAGAGCTGAAGGACTCGCTGAATTTTGCTCTCCTTGTGTAATCTGGAAATAGTTTTGCCAGCTTGCTAGTAACATTTTCAAAGACAGGATGGCCAATAGTTGGAAGAATTAACAAGGACTGAGGAAATACTGAGGGAGGGTGATAGGCTTTTTATATTTTATTTATTTATCTGAGGCGGGAGAAACAACTTGCATCCACTAAATCATTCCCCAGATGTCCCCAACAGCTGGGGCTGGGCCAAAGAACGGAGGAAATACTTACAGATTCTAAGAAATAGGTGGTAGACAGGCCTCCTATCCCCCTGGTTTAGTCCCCAGGTGCCCGCAGTAGCTGGGGCTGATCCAGGCCGGAGGTAGGAGCCTGGACCTCAGTTGACGTCTCCCATGTGGGTGGCAGGGACCTAGCTACTAGAGCTGTCACCACTGCCTGCAGGGTACACATTAGCAAAAAGTTGGCATGGGGTGCAGTCCCAGCTCTGCACCCCAAGCAACCAGTAAGGGATGTGGGCATCTAAGCAGTGTCTTGACTGCTGGGTCAGTTGCCCACCCAGCGTAGGCTTTTGGAGAAAGTCACATCTTGCATCCTAGATTGTGGCTGGGGGCAGTTTTAAAGAAACAAAGCCCAGGTAGCCTGCCTTGCATCCGGGCTGTTGGTCTGTGGTCGTGGGCCTGAACTGCTTGGTAACAGGAGTGATTCCTCTTGGCTGTCATTCTTTCTTCTAGTGGATATCAAGGTGTTGCAGAGTGCCTTAGCAGCCATCCGACACGCCCGCTGGTTTGAGGAAAATGCCTCTCAGTCCACGTGAGTCCCTCTCCGGCCATTTGGATTAAAATAACCTAATTGGCAGTGAGTAGCAAGATTAGGAGAAAGAATATATAGTTCTTATATAGTTCTAGAAATGGCACAGTGAGCTTCAACTTTCTCAGGTGTAGAAATACATGAGTGTACTACTTCAATCCTTGAGTTACACCTTAATTTTATTTTTAGAGTTAAAGTTCTCATCAGACTGCTGAAGGACTTGAGGATTCGTTTTCCCGGCTTTGAGCCCCTCACACCCTGGATCCTTGATCTGCTTGTAAGTACAGAAGGCAACTGCAGTTCCTGGTCATCCCTATTTAACAGCTATTCCCAGGCAGGCCTATCAGAATCTGAAATTAGGTGAAGAATAAAACACTGTGGTAGACAAATAATCCAGAGTTTATTCATGGGGTTTCCAGAGTCTTAAGTGAATAGTTACGGGGTTACAGTGCCTCTTTGTCTTTTCATTACTGCTATCCATTATTTTGACAGTAGAGGGAAATGATTGAATAGTCCCTTCAGAATTTCTTCTGAACGTGAGAATTTGGGGAGACCTTAGTGATCAGTTTCCTCAGGATCTGAAGTTCTGCTTTGGTGCCTCACTCACCAGCTTTATCATTTTCTAGGGGCACTACGCTGTGATGAACAACCCCACGAGACAGCCTCTGGCCCTGAACGTGGCATACAGGTACCGCGTGCTGCTCTGGGGTGTCTTTGGGGCGGCCGTTGTTTGTGAGCAGCGTTGTATGAACGCCTCCCTGTGTTCCAGGCGCTGCCTGCAGATTCTGGCTGCAGGACTATTCCTTCCGGGTTCTGTGGGTATCACTGACCCCTGTGAGAGTGGCAACTTCAGAGTGCACACAGTCATGACCCTGGAGCAGCAGGTACCAGGGGAGCTCCTGACACGGGCCCTCAGCTCCACTCTAGCATGCTTATAGTCGGAAGGCAGAGGGAATTATGGGATCTTTGGGGACTCGGAAAGACTGGTCCTGAGATGAAATGTCTTCATCTCTGTTTTCATGAGGATGCTGGTTTTCCTTTCTAAGTTACCCTCACCTTGCTCTCCTCCTTCAGGACATGGTGTGCTACACAGCTCAGACTCTGGTGCGAATCCTCTCACACGGGGGCTTTAGGAAGATCCTCGGCCAGGAGGGGGATGCCAGCTGTAAGTGACTGCTGCTGGGCCGGGGTTTCTTGTACTCTGGTTACAGAGATGCTACTACTCGGATTTCTAGATATCCACCGACTAAGGGGGCTTTTTCTCTTCTAGATCTTGCTTCTGAAATATCTACCTGGGACGGAGTGATAGTGACTCCTTCAGAAAAGGCTTATGAGAAGCCACCAGAGAAGAAGGAAGGCGAGGAAGAGGAGGAGAACACCGAAGAACCACCTCAAGGAGAGGAAGAGGAAAGCATGGAGACTCAGGAGTGACCTCCCTCCTACCCAGCAGGAAGACTGGAGCCTCTGCCAGCCGCAGTGGGGCTCCATCGTGGGGTTTCTGTGGGATAGGGGAGCCGGCCTGAAGAAGGAAATGCCATTCCACTAGGGTTTATATTGGCTTAGCAGGCAGAAGTGTCCCGTTAATGACCTGTGCTGTTCATCCGTAGTAAAGCAGGATACCAAATTTCTTCCTAGTACTTAACTCCTGAAGCCCCTGTGAACCAGTACCTTTGTTGAAATGTTGTGAACTGTTAGTGTCTGGGAGTTTTTTTTCTAAGAAAAACCATTAAAGTACTTCCTAGTAGGGCTCTTGGTCTTATTTTATCCTTGGCGTGTAACAACCTGTTTGCTTCCTTTTAGGTTTTAAAATACAGACCTCTGAAACCTTTTCATATACTAGAGTAAACTAGAGTACTCATTAAGCATTTATTGAATTAAATGGTTCTAGCAACACTGCTAGCGTTTTCAAGCCAGTGCAGGAGGAGAGGGTGGAGTCATTGTTCGCCTTGCCTTTGCCCTGTCCTCCCAGCCCTCAGTGTAAACAGGGAAGCAAGCAGTCACGGGGAGGGGACGTGCTGCCCGGGCTTGATAACCTCGGATGCCCACTCTGCCCACCGAGGCCTGAACAGTGGGCCTCCAGTATGGAGAGGCCTCAGCTGATAACTGATTTGCATCCTTTGGGCACCTGAGTCCCACGGTATGCAGGTTTCCTGGGGCCCCTGCACAGGTGGGTAAGCCTAAGTGCAGAGCTGCCATCTCCCAGAATCCGCTCTTGTCTTCGAGCAAGGCAGCTGGAAGACAGTCCTTGTGCTATTGCCTGAAGCCTGGGTCTGCGGTTACTTGCTTGGAGAGCCAGGGGGGTAGACTCCAGAATCCAGCATGGCCCTCCTGCGGGCTGTCTCCTTGGCGACGCTGTGGTTCAGCCGCCTCAGCCGCTCCTGGGAGACAAGGAAGATTGGGATCAGAATTCCTGTGAGGGCTTTAAAGCTGAGCCCGCTAGGTGCTGAGAAATGTCGGTCCATCTCGGGTCTTATACATTAAAATGACAGCAACTGGATGCTGAGAAAGAACAGTGAGTTTAATACGGTTGACACTGAGCAGCTAGCTCCCTGTCCCCAAGGATTTTAGAAATTCGGGATTTCCAATGTGTTGACTCAAAGCAGTGAAAGGGAACAGCCGAGGCAGGGAGCTCCTACCTGGGCATTCTGTATAATGTTGTTGACCAAGACCACCCGGCGCCGCGCATTAAGTAGCTTCTTGACATAGGGGTCGAGATCCAGGGCCACCTTCTGGTCCTCGTTGATCCGGCACAGCTCTGGGGATAGAAGCAACATCTAATGGCTCATCTCCTGTTCTCGGGGAAAGCAGGCTAGTTAGCAACAGGAGGGGAAACACCCACCGCGTGGGCTGCAGCCAGACTCGGGGCACCCCCGATGTCCTGGAAGCAGGGGACAGAAACCCAGCCCACAGGTTAGCAACACAGAGTCAGGAAAGTGAGCTGGAGGCAGGCCTTAGGATGTAGGAGGGTGCGCGCTCACCTGTAGCTAGGTTGTCAATCTGCTCCCGGAGCTCTACCTGGCTCTCTCTGCAAGAGATGCAAAGCGCACAGGTAGTGGGGATCCCCGACACCAGTTTCTACACGTATCTCCAAAGCACTGAGAAGCCAGGCTCAACTCATCCTCTCACCCGCCTCCGCCAACCTGCGGCTTCGCGCTGGCTCTCCCCTGCCTCAAAAGCAGCTTTCCAGATTTACCGTCGGTCCCAGCTACAACCCAGCTCGTCGCCACCCTTTCTTGGCCTCGCCCCCAACCTTCCCTCTCGGCCACCTGACCGCGTGAACGTGAGAGTCGAGCTGCTGCACAGCGGGTCGCAGGAACTCGAGGAGTCCCTCGGCGAAGAGGTCGCGGCCTGAAGGCCCCGCAACCGGGGTCCCTGCCCCGGACACAGCCGCGGAGCCAGCCGCAGCCATCACGACCTGTCTCCGCGCCCGGAACCTGCCGCGAGGGCCGCCGGGAGCTGCGGCCGTCCCGACGTGCGTCGCGAGGGGGCGCCCGGGAAATGGCGTCTCCGGCGCTGGCGCTGGGCTTTATGGGAAATGGAGTCTCCCGAGTGAGCAGGGCGTGGAAAAGGGCCCAGCCCCAGAGCCCCCTGGGAGTTGCAGCTCTCAGTAGGCCTTGAATTGGAGAGTTTTGAACGTTTTAAACACTGCATGTGTTTTCACTTTTCAATTTCTTTTATTTATTTATTTACTTGAAAGAGTTACACAGAGAGAAGGAGAGGCAGAGAAAGAGAGAGAGAGAGAGAGAGAGAGAGAGAGAAAGAGTCTTCCATCCGCTGGTCCACTCCCCAGTTGGCTGCAACGGCCGGAGCTGCGCTGATCCAAAGCCAGGAGCCAGGAGCTTCCTCCAGATCTCCCACGCACGTGCAGGGGTCCAAGGACTTGGGCCATCTTCTACTATCCCAGGCCATAGCAGAGAGCTGGATTGGAAGTGGAGCAGCTGGGACTCGAACTGGCGCTACTCGCTACGCCACAGTGCCGGCCCCGCTTTTCATTTTTTCTTACCTGAAAAGCGTTCTCCAGAAAGTGCACATGAACCCAGTGATTAAGGTTCGCCCAGCAGGTACCACAATAGAGTTCAATTCCTGGCTCCGGTTCCTTAATCTCATTTCCCACTGATGCCCTGGGAGGCAGTGATGACACTGCAGTCGGGTCCCTGACACCCATATGGGAGGCCTGCATTGTGTCACTCATGCTAGCTTCAGCCCTGGCAGTTGTATGCATTTGGATAGTGAACCATCCAATGGGAGTACTCTCACCTCTCTCTTTCTTGAAAATAAAAGTCCTTAATTTTATTTTTATTTTTGGAGTATTTAATTTTTGACATAAGGATAGCTGGGACTCAATGCTGGTTTCCCATAGTGGGTGGCAGTGACTCAAGTATTTGGGTGCATGTTAGCAGGAAGCTGGAGTCAGGACTCAAATCCAGGTATTCCAATATGGGGTGCAGGTGTCCCAAGTGGTATTTTAACCACTGCACCAAATGCCCACCCTTGGTTTCCTTTGTAATGACTTTCCAGAGAGTTTGTAACTGTCCCTTACATTCTAGCGTTTGCAGTTTCCCACAATGCCCTAAGACATGTGGAAAGATACATGGGCAGCCATGTTCCTAGAGGGCAGGCAGAGAGATCCAGTTACATGGGTACCAGAATATTCTATTTTTCTTTTGTTATATGTTTTTTAAAATTTTTATTTATTTTTAAAAAATATTTCTTTTATTTGAGAGGTAGATTTACAGTGTGAGGGCGAGACAAGGAGAGAGGTCTTCCATCTGATGGTTCACTCCCCAGATGGCTGCAATGACTGGAGCTGCGCCAATCTGAAGCTAGGAGCCAGGAGATTCCCCCAAGTCTACCCACAGGGGTGCTGGGGCCCAGGGGCTTGGGCCATCTTCTACTGCTTTCCCAGACCATAACAGAGAGTTGGATAGGAAGTGGAGCAGTCAGGATTCAAACCGACACCCATATGGGATGCTGGCGCTGCAGGCAGAGGATTAAGCTACTGTGCCACAGCGCCAGCCCCAGAATATTCAGTTTTGAGCCTCGTCTTCAGGAATTAAGAAGGGCATGAGGATTTCTGGGAGAGAATGGCGGTCAGCAGCTGCAAACCTGAGACCCCAGCTGTGGTCACTTTAATGCTTTGCACACTTTTTGTTGTGTTGTTTCCTCTGGTGATTCGAGGCAACTTCCTCCGGGAGGACGCACAGTGCAGGGAGTAGCTGGGGCAGCCCCGGCTCGCCTCCCAGTAGGCCTTGGGAAGACAGCCTAGGGGAGGGGGCGGGTGACGGCCTCTGTCCTGCAGGGCTCGCCTGGGAAGGGAGCAGAGCAGCTGCTTGGGTCAGCAAAGGGCCTTGGAGGGAGGTAGAGCGCCCAGTGTCTGTACAAGTCCCCGAGTTGGGCCGCAGTCCTCTCACATGCCTCTTCGAAGTAAGGTTGCCAGACTTGGAAAACAGAAAAAACAGAACACCTGGGAAACCAGGTAAACTGATGCCCATATGGGATGTCGGTGCTGCAGGCAGAGGCTTAACATACTACACCACAGCGCCAGCCCCATAACCATTTTAAAGAGTGTTATTTTCAGTTTATAATGGATTTATGAGGGTGTAACACTATCGTAAGTCTAGCACCATCTGCACTCCAGTTTGGGCCTCAGTTCACCATCTCACAATATTTCATTCCCCTTGACTTCAACTCAAAAATCTCTAGGCCAGACCCTCCGCCTAAGCCACTTCCAATGTGATTAATATTCTTACTCCTTCCTGTATCTCCATTGGGAAAACTCCCTTGTACTTTCTGCATTACTCCTAGTCTGTGGGCTACCTGCCTCCATATTCCTCCAGCAGTCTCAGCCCACTGATTCCCTTTCCACTCACCCAAGGAGGGGTAATGCCCCCCAGTGAGACCTGGGAATTCTGCCCGCCACGGCCACTATGCTTGAGCTGTGACCTCCTCCAGCTGTTTGCCACTAGCAGACGGGAACAGGCAAACACCTGAGAGGCTGGTGGTCAGGACACCTGCTGACCTGGCTGTGCCCACATTGCCAACCCCCACCCCGGCCATAGCCCTGGAGCAGCTGGTTTCCTTCGGGTGCTGTTGGAATTCCAGTGCCTGCGAGTCTGTTACAGACGTCAGGTCTGTCCCCATCTCCTGGAAGCTCTGGCTCTGCCCTCCTAGGCCCTCTTTTTAATTTGGAAGAATTTCGTTTTACTGGAAGGCAGAAATAGAGATCTTCCTTTGAATGGTTTAATCTCCAAATGTCTGCAATGGCCTGGGCTGGGCCAGGCCAAAGCCAGGAGCTCCATCTAGGTCTCCCTCGTGGGTGACAGGGGGCCCAAACACTTGAGCCATCACTTACTACCTCCCAGGGTGCACATTAGCAGGAAGCTGGAGAGCCAGAACTTGAACCAGGCACTCCAATATGGTAAGTGGACGTCCCAAGTAGTGACTTAAGCTGCTGTGTCAAACACCTGCCCCTAGACTTTAAGGATCCTATACCTATACTGCTGTCCCCACCCTCATGACCATCCATCCTTTTCTCCTTGTCCCTGGACTGTGTGTTCAGGGACCCAGCACTCCCAGTTGGGTTTCCAGCCAGGGTGTGGTACACGTTGGAGAGCCACTAAAGCAAGTTCAAGAGCCTCCACTCCTTTCCCTACATGGTCCTGGTAGCCAACATGGTGAGACACTAGAAGGTGGTGTCTGGGAAAGGCCCAGGATCAAAACATTGTGTTGTGATAGTTTTTTGGTGCATGAGAAGGGAGACAGCGGGGCCTCAGAAGTCTCCAAAGCCCAGGAAAACAATGGGAGGTAGGGTTTGCTGTACACAGATGACTCCACAGAAGAGGCAGAAAGCAGGCCAGGCCCTCTGCCCAGGTTCCAACCCTTCCCTGGTCCCTGGGCCGGCGTGGGGGACTGATGCTCAGCCGCTGAGGGTGGGCATTAGCTGAACTGCCTGATGAGCTTTCAGGGAGCTGAGACGCTGGCACTCTTAGCACCTTTCAGTGCCAGGAGGTTACCCAGTACAGCACTCAAGGCCCCAGTCTCAGCTGTCTTCCTGTTAATGCACTCTGGGAGGCACTGCTGATGGCTCAATACATTTGGAGAATGACAGCAGATCGGAGATCCAGTTTTTTTTTTTTTTTTTTTGGACAGGCAGAGTGGACAGTGAGAGAGAGAGAGACAGAAAGGTCTTCCTTTGCCGTTGGTTCACCCTCCAATGGCCGATGTGGCTGGCGCGCTGCGGCCAGTGCACTGCGCTGATCCGATGGCAGGAGGCAGGTACTTATCCTGGTCTCCCATGGGGTGCAGGGCCCAAGTATTTGGGCCATCCTCCACTGTACTCCCTGGCCACAGCAGAGAGCTGGCCTGGAAGAGGGGCAACCGGGACAGAATCCGGTGCCCCAACCAGGACTAGAACCCGGTGTGCTGGCGCCGCAAGGCGGAGGATTAGCCTAGTGAGCCGTGGCGCCGGCCGGAGATCCAGCTTTAAAATATGCAAAAGCTATGTATAAATATAAAAAAAAAAACAACAACAAAACTTTCGTATTCTTCCACTATCCAAAGTCCAAGCTTCTAACCAGACCATTGGGCCCCAGGCTCCCTACACAATCTTGGCTACCTCCTGTACCATTTGAAACCCACTGAACACTTTCCCTGCATGTATTCTTGTAGTCCACTGTGCCTGTACTTATTCGGTTTCCTTTTAAAAAGCCTATTTCTTGTTATCTGAAAAGCTGCGATATCTTTCATTCACTAGTTCATCTCCCCCATGGGTGGCAGGGACCTAAGTATGTGGGTCACAACCCCCCCCCCCCCCCAAACACTGACCTGCAGCAGGTAGGCCTGTAGGGCCCAAGGCTAGTGAGGGAGTTGCTGGTGCCCCACTGGTCACCACCTCTCATGGAGACCTTCCCTAAGGCAACAGCTTCCTACGAGGTGGGAGGGACCCTAGCATTTTGTTCTTGTTGCAGTTCTGGGGAATGTGGTAGCAGCAGCAGCTTCAGTACTGGGGTTCAGCTCTGCAGTCACTAATATCCAGCTCTCTGCTCACACACAGAACACCACGATGCTCCATGTCATACAGCTAGGATTCAAGTTTAGGTTGTCCTGACCAAAACTCCCTTCCTATCCCCCAATCTACATATCTTTCAGGATTTTAAGATGCCAGGTAGCCCAAAAGCAACTGACTTGGTTGTAGGTGATCAGGTTATTCTTTTCGCTTGTACAACTCAGAGTAAAAAGGCAGTGAGGGCCAGAGTCCAAGACCCAGAATGCTGTCCACCACCACCCTTGCTTGCATTTGTGGGTTGAAAGGTCTACTTGTGGGGCTGATGTTCTGTAGGGATTAACCAAAGGAGATCAAATTCTTCACTTTCTGCCCCAAAGGCACATTCCCTCTAGAATTCTAACATAACCAAGAAAAAAAGGCCTCTCAATGAAACTAGGGGTAGGGTACATACACCAAGACATCATTAAAGTAGCCACAGCATTTTGAGGAGCCCAACAAATAAGAGAAAATCCTGGCTGGATTTGAGAGAACAGTTTGTTATAATGAATCAGAAATACACAAGATTTCACAGAACCTGGAACAGTTGACAGACTATGGTTGAAATTACTTAAACGTTCAAGGGAAATGAGAGGAGTTCAGACAGAATCAGTGAGTGGAGAAACCCAAGACTGGTTTGGAATAAACACGAGACTAATTGCTTTTCAGCCCAGGTATTATTTTCTGATCCTCCCAGCAATTAGTCTGCCACTGCTCTTCCATCCCCGTACCTTCTGACGCACTGGCCAAACCAAATGGCTTTCTTCTTCTATATGAAGGAGTTAAACCAGCTCAATCCCTTGGGAAATACAAAGCCAAGAGGAGAGTGTATAAATCTCATTTGTGGGTAGAAAGGATCTTACCCAACCCAGCAAGCCTAGTTACCACACGTGTTACTGCACATGGTAGCAACTTCAATCAAACTTGAGCTTCTACCATCTATAAACTGTTTTTTGGCCCTTGGCAATGTCAGTGTTCCCAATTTACTACACTGTATACTGCATCATCAACACATTTCTGAGCTCCAGATGTTCTGAACACTTCTAAGAGGTTATTATACAGAACTTAATCTCAGAAACCTAGGCATTAGGGAGGAACAGTGGCTCTTTCTAGGACTTTTTTGTGAGGGAACACAGATGAACCGAGGAAATGAAGATTAGAGTATATGGCAGGTGAAGGGAGGCAGAGGTAGGAAGAGGGTATCCTAGCCGTAAGGCCAACACATTCATGTTCAAAGAGAAGTCTGCGAAGGAAACAACAACAAAGAAAAAAAGCAAAGCCCAACCAAATCAAGAGAAAAAGGGTTTCATACAACACAGTATCAAAAAGTCAAAGGAACACACTAAATGCACAACTGGTGGTAGGTTAAGTCCATAGCCTATTATGATAGGTCCTTCCAGCATCAATCAGGTTTCTTTTCAACTGTTATCTCAAGGTTATTTACAGATGTGGTGATTTTAGTAAGAGTCTCTCACACAACGGTGGGCAGGCTTCAATCATTGGTTTCAGGATCTGTCTGCGCCATGTAGGCATCCAACTCGGCATCCAGGTGTCCTTTAGTTTTCGACATGTATGCATCCAACTGGTTGTCCAGCTGCTCCTTCGTCAATACGGGGCGAGTAAGGGCACCTCTCCCTCGTCCACGGCCTCGGCCTCGGCCTCCAAAGCCCCCTCTTCCCCGACCTATCATACCCCGACCTGGCCCGAGGAAAAAAACAAAAACAAAAACAAGAGTTACAATTAGGCTTAATGAATGCTATAGTAAATGCCCCTAAGAGTAGTGGAGCCTAGCTGAGAAAAGCTGAAGGGCAGGGTAAAGGAGAAATCTGGAAACACACACACACTGGATAGAAAGCAACACATGGAAAGCACACATAATGAATTCCTTATTACATGCTCATCTCTAAATGCTACTTAAAATATTATCCGATCAAAGGGAAAATAGCTGCCAATTATAATAATTAAAAAAATTAATCTTTCCTAAGACAAAGAATAACCTAAAGTTTGAGACCTCACTATCAGTTCATTACTGAAATCCATTAGAGATAACCCCATATAGCGAGACAGAAAGAAAGTGAAAGGGCACAGAGAATCAAGGGTGTGAAGGCAGATAGTTTCCAAATGAAGCTTTACTGGAGACCCTTCAGGAAAATGATCTCATCTCTCTTTAAACTTAGTGAGGTCTAACAAGCTGACTTCCCCATGTGTCAGGAGACTGAGGAGTTATTTTGACACAGGAATAATGTGAGAAGATGGAAAAAAACATTTTGAATGGTCCTAGCCCCGTCTACCTCTGATTCTAGTCACCTTAGGACAATGTGGCTATTTGAGAGGTGGTTTCAATTCACTTAACAAAGCACACTCGCTTTTTTGAAAAGCTACTTTAGTCTCTGCCACCCCTGTGATGTCTCTCAGAAACCAAATCAAGATAATTCTAGAAACATGGTATTTCATCCCGAAACTCAAACTCCTTTGCAATTCACTCAATAAGCCAAGTAGCACATAATGGGAAAGCAAACAAGCCCTTGGTTATCAGATTTCCTACAGTTAATATTCCTTGGCAGCTTCATGGTCATAAATTATGGAAGACCCACCACACACTTTAAAAGGACCAAAGGAATATAAACAAGGGACCATAAGAACAGGTCTCCCCTTCCCCTACAGGTGTTGTTGGGAGTGTTTCATTAAGCTAAGTCAGAAAGCTCCCATGAGATTTGGCAGTAACACCATCACCACCACTAAGCTTTTCCAATCTGGGTCATGAGGTCACAAAACAAGTATCACCAAGTTTCTCAAAGGTATAATCATCAAGAGCCAGTGAGTTCACTGACAAGAGTATCATCTTACTGTCCACCTTGATCAGAAAGAGGCATCTAGGGTTCCCCACAGGCATGCTGAACTTGGCTTCAGAGACAGTGCCCGGCTCCAAGTCTACCTCACTCTGCCTTCATATTTGCACATCTCCCTCTTCTCTATTCTTATCTGACTCAAGCTGGTGTTTTGAGCTATGAGGGGTGTGTGTGTGTGGTGATGATTCAGCAGAGACAGAAAAGATCCCAAACTATTTAGTCATTTTTATAATAAAATTTACATCTGCAAGAGTCTGGAAGACTACATATAATCTGGCTAATACACACCTGACTGGTTCTTGGAAAAATGACAGATTTTTGCACTACCAGCATGTGAATTTGGAAAATAAGCCAGTTTCAAAAAACAAAACAAGACAAACATACAAGCCTGTCTACGACTTGAAGCTGTGCAGAAAGGTGGCTCTGAGTTTTTAAGGGAGGAAAATAAAAGGGAGCTACTCTCTGAAGTTGGTAGCTGACTAACCTCTACCACCGATTCCGCCACGACCCATAGCTCCACGCCCTAGGCCCCCTCTCCCAGGACCTCCACGACCTCGAACACCACCTCTTCTTAAGCCCATTCGGGGAGCTACGGCTCGTCCACCTCGGAGCAGGTTTTGACCTTGGAGAGGAGGCACACAATGTATATGCAGGTAAATCCAAGAGAGACAAAGTAGATTCTGACCAAAGGAAGGCAGTGAGGGTTAAATGAGTAATTGAGTTAATTTTTAGGTTGGGTGGGGCAAACTACACACAATGTGAGCAGATTAAAAAGCTGCTCTTTAATCAATTCAACAAGTCTGACCACAAATCCATTTTTGGAAGAAGTTGGTAGTAAGTACATACATTTAATACATATTTACTGAATAATCAGATAGATGCCTAGCATTATAGATTTAAAATAAACGGTTCCTGCTCTTAATACATTCTTGTAGGAATGAAAAACTATACATGGCAGTATAATACTGCCCAAAACATAAGATACAAGTTAAATGCTATGGGTCAACTTGTCCTCTCTTCCAGATACAGTAGTTTTTCACCAGCACCAGGAGCAGAGATGGTTGGTTAAGATATAGGTCAAAAGACCAACAAAGTTCTTACATTTGACTTATTTCTAGAACATCAATGTGCTTTTTGATTCAAGCAGCAGCACGGTGTTTTAAAATGGAATGGAGATGACATGAATTACCTGTTGTTACGCAGGTCATAGCCTCTCACCATTGCACATTATCAGAAAAGGAATGGTATCGATAAAAGACATGCAGCACTATTAAAAATGTGATTTCAAAAGTTATTAATTATATTAATACAAAATCCAGGCTCAAAAGATGTTAAACAAATGGGTCCATAAGCAGCCCAAGAAAAAAGGGAAAGGAGTATAGCCTGACAATTATCAGGCACATGGTACTGACCTCGGAGCGACATCCCGCCCCTAAGTAGGGTTCTGGTGGCACGTCCCCCACGTAGTCCTCCTCTGGGCAAGCCTCTCTGAATTATGGGCAGGCCTCGTCCTCCGATTGCTCCCCTGGCCAGGGCCCCTATGGGTCGGCCTAACCGTGCCTGGATGTTACTCTTACCCAGGCGCTGCTTTAAGCTCTTCTGGAAGAAAAGGTGTTAAGGGATTGAGATCAAAAAAGCAATCCAGTGGGATTTGGCAATTCAAAGTGCAGAGAAAAAGAAGCAAGTGAGGTGTTTGGTGTGGAGGGATATAAACCTGCTGGGGGTGTCATAAAGATCCCAGACCAGAAGCAAACCTTTGCCTCAGCACACGGGATAGAAGTGGAACTGTGATCCAGAGCAGAACTCTCAGATGCTTGTGTATGGTCCCATGAAACTGGCATCACTATAAATTACCTCGCTAGTTTGGCCACAGAAGTCATATACTGCCAGTAGGAACTTAAGTTGTAATAAGAATATTTTACACAGTTCAGTCCTGGATTCTGTTTTTGAACCACAGGTTGACAATGACATGACTTGATTCATACCTGCCCAAGCTCTACCACTGTCTTCAAAGGCTTACTCAAACACCATAGAAGTTGATCACACTCTGGGCAAAATTTAAATTACAAGTTCATTTGAGTTCTTGTGACTTAAGAACAAGATTGATCTCTCAAAGAGGCCAGTGTGCTCCATTTTTTCCTCTGAGTATCTATCTCCAGACGATCCACTTTTTACCTTAAGATGCAAATAAACACAAAAAAGTCAAACTTCCTTTCATTTCTTAAAATTTCATAATTCCAAGTCTACTCTTGTAAATAGCTCTCTTAATCCAATATAATATCCTTTAATTAAAAATAAACATATAACTCATAATACATCTCCCGAGAGCCAGCCAAACTAGGTAAGAATTAAGGCAGGTGAGCTTTAATCACAAAATTCAGGGCCACATGAAAGACAAGGACAGAAACAGAGATTTTCAATAATATATTCCTCAGAATGAAACCATGAAGATCAATCTGAGAGAATTCCTATAAAAAAAGGGAGAACTAGAAAGCCTTGAACATAACCAAGGCCTGAGCCCTAGCAAACCTGTTTTTCTATGAAGCCATCAGTCACTAAGTATGAAAAATCAGTTGTACCAAGATACCACCAATGACTTTTTTTTTGCAACCATGTCCCTCAAATCTATGTTGTGAGGCATTATTGATTAGTCTTCTAGTACAAGATAGAAACTGCTTCTAGTCAGGGAAGGCTCTACACAGGTGCAACCAACCATTAAGGGCCTGTCCTCTCACTCCCCTGATCAGCACACAGAATTATGAGGTTAGGACTACGTTCTACCAGTTCTTCCTTTTTTTTTTTTTTTTTTTTTGACAGGCAGAGTGGACAGTGAGAGAGAGACAGAGAGAAAGGTCTTCCTTTGCTGTTGGTTCATCCTCCAATGGCCGCTGCGGCTGGCGCACCGCACTGATCTAATGGTAGGAGCCAGGTGCTTCTCCTGGTCTCCCATGGGGTGCAGGGCCCAAGTACTTGGGCCATCCTCCACTGCACTCCCTGGCCACAGCAGAGAGCTGGCCTGGAAGAGGGGCAACCGGGACAGAATCTGGCGCCCCAACCGGGACTAGAACCTGGGGTGCCGGCGCCGCAAGGCGGAGGATTACCTAGTGAGCTGCGGCGCCGGCCCACCAGTTCTTCCTAATGAGTCAGCTAACCTGCGGATATCCACTCTCCCAAGCTTTCAGTGCTGAGCTGTTCTCCCATTTCAACCTTTAGTTATCGCCAAGACTGATTTCTAACACTGATGGGAACTTACAGATGTCAACTATACCATCCAGTTTTTACAAAGTTGTGCTATAAGGTAGCCACTAGCCACACTGGCTATCTAAATTAAATATAAATAAGAAAAGTTAAGCTCATTTGTACTAGTCACATTTAGTTTAATAGCCACACGTAGCTAGTGGCCACCATACTGGACAGCACCACACTAGAAGCTACCTTCTGCACACCTGTAGCTAAAATTTCTTGTTGAAAGGTCCTTTGGAATGATCTGTCAGAGGCTTTCTTCGGCAATTCTTATGTACTCTTGGAAAATGGTGGTGCCTTTTGTTGCTTTCCTGAGCCAGGGACAGATCGGATCACTTCCAAGGCTTATGGTAGCTGAAGCAGAAAGCCTTGTTTATTTTTGGTCAGTGAGCCCAATGGTTCAGGGTGGGGGTGGGAGGGAGTTATATTTAACTGCTGAATTTATGCACAGCCATGCAGCGCTACCAGTTAAAGTCCTTACAGTTGCATGGCACCGCCCTCCAGACGCCCAGCCACAGCTTGGACATATCCTTCCACAGCCACTGTCCGGACTTGCACATACAGTCTATGAATAATAAAGAGTAGGTTTTATTTCAGATCTGAAAACTATTATCCCTACTCGACATTTTTCTTTTCCCCCCATTTAAAGTTTATTCCTCATGTTTTTAAGCTCCCCGCCCCCCAATTTACTGGAAATTTGAAAAAGAATCCACTGACTCTTAGTTACTCAGTGTTCTAGCTCTACTTTACTGTTTATAATTTTAGGTGCTGTGGACATGAGGGTCACTCTGCTGTATCTTTTACCTTTGACTAGGGCCATTTAGATTTCCTGTGTGAGGGGCGAAAGAATAAAATTATTTCCCTAGTTTATCTATCATTTAGCAGTAAGTAAAGGATGTTTTAAAGATGATCCGAAACAGAAACAAACTTTCTTCATGGAAAAGGCCTTTCATCTACTTTAAGGCTAAAGGACCAGAAACAAAAGCAATTATTAGTCATTGATAACACAAATGGGTCAAACAGATGGCAAACTCCCTAGAAGAGAAGACAATAAAGAAAAAGTTACTTATCAGTACCTGCCAGAGCTGGAATTCTCTGCACTTCTCTTTCAGAGAAGTTCCAGCTTTTGCCCTGAGTCACCTTGGAATCATCCATCAGGTTCTGACAGCCTCAGTGGGCTGCCTGCCTTAGATCACAGCTGCTTCTGGAGCATCAAGACCCATTCTCTCACCTGCTTAAGTTTTAATGCTGCCTGGACAGAGGGTCTATTCTCCATCTGCTGGGCCAGTCTTCTGTTTCTGGCACTGGCTAGCTGCTGTTGTTGCTGCATCGAAGCCCGAATATTCACTGGCATCGGCTGTTTGTTCTTCAGCATATTAGTAAAGCTTCAAGGTCGAACAAAATGGATGTTTAAATAAAAGCTTTATTACAAAACATTTATTGGCATTTTCATGGCTTGCTAGACCAGGAGCTCCAGATCCCACGAACTTTTAAGTAAAGTGGCACACTTAGATCAAAGCTGAAGTGGGTTAAAGACTCCTCTGTTTCGACAAACTTGCAAGAATCAGAAACTCAGAAATGCAGCTAAGTGCAGCACATTCAATCCAAAGTGATAACAAGGGCTCAGGTAATGGCTCTCAGAGAAGTGGAAGGTATGAAAAACACGCAATAAGCAGATATGACAAGAGACAGAAGATGTAATTTCAAAGACAAACAAAGAAAGCTTAAACCTTGGAGGTTTTTGAAAAGAAATATGAGACCAGAACACCTTCAAAACCCATGACAACACCATAGCCATAGAAGTTATAGGAATGCCATCAATTTTTAAATATATTTGTCACTCAGTAACATGTGGATATGGAGGACTAGTGTATCTGAAGAGAGAAGTACATAGGCTCCAGAAAAGGCAAAAGGAGACATTGTAACCTTTTAGTGGTCCAACACTGGTTTAATAAAATCACTGCTCAAAGGTAACTCAGTGAGCAAAGTTCTCAGAGATAGAAACTGCCTTAAATACCTTAACTTTTCTTAGTGTCAAATGATCACTTTTTCTGTCTCCAAGCAGTTATCTTTGGAAATGATTAATTCAATCATTTAAGGGCCCATGAAGACACTCCTTTTTTGTTCTTGTCATGGTTAAGTTTAATGGAATGGAAGAGAAGAACACTTAACTGTAAAAGAATCCAAAGCAAAAACAAACTAAAAGCAGAATGGAAAGAAAAGTGAAATGGAGCAAAGCAAGTGCCTCTTACAAGGCCCAAGAATGACATTCGAGGGCCTTTGGACATAGTCACAGCTTGCTACCTGCCTCTTACAGGCCAGATGCAACACTGCTGGCCTTGGACTAGGCAGCAAGCCTACTGCAGCCAGGGTCCCATGCTCCCATGCTGCACAACCCCTGTATCAACGTGTTCAAAAACAAAAACAAAAACAAAAAAACTTGAAGAAAAGGGAGGGTGTGAGGAGTCTTTTTAAAATACATCCCACTGGATAAATATTTCAGACAGCTTAACATAAAAATCTACTGATAAGGGGTTTTGAAACAACCGCCCAATTTGTTTTGTGCACCACATTAGATGTAACTAAGAACAGAGGTCTGTAGCCTTCTGTTGATATTTAGCTTACAACTGTTTTGTGCATTGGACCCCAGGGCCAATTTAAGTAATGTTTTCTTAGGAAGGAGCTGAAGTTGTTGTTGGCTGCCTCACCGCTCATTCAGAGACATCTTGGTGGTGCTTTTTAGCACAACTTTCGGCGCTGACTGAGCAGCCATCTTCAGATCCCGAGAATCTACAAAGGACAACAGCAGAATGAGCAGGTCAGAATAACAGCCACCTTATACAGAACAAGGCCCAAACCACCGAAAAAGCCTTACCACTGACTCCTGAGGAACACGGGAGGGTACTTCAAAGTTCATGGGAAACGGAATTAAAAGGTAACTTTGCTTTGGTAAGAAATTTTTTAGAATCTATGCATGTAAGGGATCTATCCTGAAAAAGTTTCTGGAGGGGCAGGCATTGTGGTTCAGCTACTCCACCTCCAGAATAGCTCCCTGCAGGCCTGGGAGGCGGCAGGTGATGGCTGAAGTATCTGATCCCTGCCACCCGTTGGAAAACCGGATGGAGATCCTGGTTAATGGCTTCAGCCTGGCCCAGACCTGGCCTTTGTGGCCATCTGGAGAGTAAACCAGCAGATGGAAGATCTCTCTTTCATATACACAAATGCTTAAAAAAAAAGTTTATAGAAACGTATACTACAAAAGACTGCATAGAATGCAAAAATTATTTTGCACCAAAATGTCTTTCAATTCAATTTTCTATAAAATTTTAAAAAGCACCCTCAAATCGAAGCTCACTTCAAGTTTACATGAGAAATTATTCAATTTCAAGGCCAAAAGGCATGTAATATCTGCCAAATGGTCCAAAATGGCAGAAACAGCTCAAGAAGGTGCAAGAGAGTCTGGCTTTCGATCCAGACTCGTCCTTTTCAGCCTGTTTTTCCACAGGGGGCTTTCAAGAAACAGATGCCTGGGCTCAGACCGATCAAACCGCAATCTCTGATGGTGGAGGTCTGGGGCTCATCAATAGGGGCGTGGGGGGAGGGGTAGCTACCCAGGTGCTTCTAATGAGTAGCTGAGGTTGACAGCTGCCGGTTTAGAAAGAAAATACAGGCATGCCTAGTCTCAAAATCGGTTTCCTATTCCCAAGTCAGAACTTAACAACGGACTAAGGATCTGGAGAAAGGAACAGGAAAGGTTCCCTAAACGGGCATTCATCTGGGAGCTGGCTCCCAGGGAGCCCTCTACAGAACTTAACCCTAAGCACGCCACTGTTTCCAACACTAGTCTTCAAAGCCCTGTCAAGACCGCCAACTTTGCTCAACTCGTCCAACGATCTTTCTTTTCCTCGGTACCCAACGACAGCCTCCGTGAACCCCGCCGCGGGGTCGCGGCCGGCGCAGCCCCTCCCCCCTCCGCGGCCCCGCCCCCTCCCCCGCGGTCCCCGCAGCCCACCGCCCCCCATGCGCGTCCGCCGGCTCCTTCCGCTCCCCTTCTCTCACCACAGAGACGCACCGAAGGAAACGGACGCCAGTGCTCCTCCCGGGGCTGCCAGCACGGCTGCGGCAGGGCGGGCCGGGGACCGGCCGAACCTCAGTAATTGACGGTGGAGGGGCTCCGGTTAATTAGATGGGCGGTTGGGTCAGATGCTTAAGTGGTAGACTGCGAGGCTAGTCCGTGGCTGTTGGCTGGCTGTGTCGTTGGCCGACCCGCCTGATCGCCCGGCCTGCCCTTCCCTGCCTTCAGTCTGTGCCACCACAGCTGCCGCCGCCAACTCCCGCTCGCTCTCCAAAACAAAATGGCCGCCACGCCCAGTGCGGCATGGGACCGGCTAAAATGGCGCCGACGCAATTGCGTCAGACGTTGGATCCGCGCACTAGTAGGGGGCGGGGATTTGTCACGCCCTGCGCAGAGCTAGGGGGCGGAGCCCTGGGTGGGAAGGAGGGGCTTTAGAGTTACACAGATGGCTCCGCCCCCGGGGCGTGGCTAGTGGCTTCGCTATTCTAGCGGGTATTAACTGCTACCTCCTGGAGTTGTCAGCGGCCCTGCTCCCAAGAGAGGTTTTAGTCCCGTTAGGAAAGAGTTCGTGTTCCTTCGGGCCTTTCTCCCCACGCCCTTGGCTAAGGCATCATGTTTACAAATCTTAAAGCGGAACCTGCTTTGGTCTCTGGCAATGCCAGAGCCGGGTGATTGGCACTGGTGGCTTTCCCCCGCGCCCCTTCGCTGTTTGGGTCGTGAAGTGCTGCAAAGGCCAGGGCAAGCCAGTGCTGGGGGCACACCTCCTGCCATCCGCCGCAGCCTCCATTGCCCGTCCATGTTTTCCTCTTCCCTGACTTGGCTGTTTTTCAACTCTCCTCTGATCAGGTCCCGGATCCCCCTTCCCCTCCCCTCCCTGGGAATTTAGTGCAGACCTATGAAAGGATTTTCCTTATGGCCACACAATCACGTCCTCAAACGTTGGAGGAAAGAGAGAAAGCACACAGTGGGGGCTTCCTCTACCCTCGCTCTGGGCACTGAGTTGTATGTGTGCATTTTTAGTGGGCCTCTCTCCTTGCTGGACTTCACCCAGTGAGGGTGACCATGGTGTTTATTTTGCTCACTGCTGTATCCCCAGTTCCTGCACAAGGTAGGACCCCTGTAAATATCTGCTGAGGATTGAAAGGAGATTTTTCTGTTTTTACAGCTGGGAAGCAGACGTCTCCCCTTCCAGCTGGAACCTGGAACCCCACTGAGCATTAAGGCAGATGGAATGCACGTGACCTCCCTCCAAAATAAGTGGAGCGAAACCCCTCAGGGCTGCCCTTCCGGACCCACAGGAGACAGACACCAGACGGCTGGCAATAGAGGAGCCTTTAATGAGAGATGAGCTGCAGGGCGGGCCTGCTGCTTGGCGCCCTGGGTGTGTGGGGGAGTGTGAGGTGGTAGCCGGGTGTAGGGGCAGGTCTGGGGGGACGGAGCGGTAGGGCGCTGCCCTCTGGGGCTGTCTGCTCAACTGTTCTCCCAGAAGAAGTTGTTACAGGCCACTGTGAGAGCAGCCACCAGCACCACGTACTCCTGGAAGTCCACCTCCCCGTCTCCGTCCTCGTCCAGTTCCTTCATCACCTTGTCCACGGCATCTGCATCCTTCTGGGCCTGTGGAGGGGGGAGAGAGCGGGAGAGGTGTCCAGCACCGAGTCCAGGGCCAGAGGGTGGTGACGGAGAAGAACGGGGTGGAGATGAGCAAGCGGGAGAGCTACGGCTAACTGGGTCTCCTCGGCTGCCCTTCTCCAAACCCTTCAAACACTGGTGGGCTCCTGCTGCCCACAGAATGCATCCTTAACCTGGCAGAGTTAATGGTGTGTCAGTCTTTCCCTTCCAGACTGCGGAAGCCTTATTACCGATGAGTCTATGTAGGGCTTAGCACTTAACAGGTGATCTATAAACCAGGCGTTTTGACTTCACCCGGGCGTGGGGGAGCCTGGGAAAACCCAGAAGAGAAGCACGAGAGAGGAGAGAGATGGCTGGGCTGAGGTGAGGCGGGGTGGAGAGAGAGACCACAGGGAGGTGCCCACTCCCTTCACCCCTCGCCCACCCCGCCCCGGACGCCCACTCCATGCTCACGTCCAGGAAGCCGGAGAGCTCCGTCTGCAGCAGCTCCTTCAGTTCTTTCTTGCTCAGCTTGTACTTGTCCCCCTCCTTGCCCGAGTGGGCGTGGAACACATTGATGAGGGTCTCCATTGCCGTCTCCAGCTCAGAGCCCATTGTGGCAGTGCACCTACCCCCCAGGCCCCCCAGAGCGAGGCAGTGAGCTGGGGACCAGGTCTAGGGTGTCTGGGGTTTGGGTGAGGGAAGCCTTCAGGCCTGGCCTTGGTCCCACAGCTCAGAACAGCTGTGAGATTGGAGTCCTGTTGCCTCTTATCTTTCTCTGAACTTGTACCTTGCAGGGAGACCCTGACACCTAAATTATCAGACCTGTGCTCTGTAGCCGAGCCAGAGAGCCAGGTTGGGGCATAGAGACACAGCCGCTGGCGCTGGTGGGCTCCAGAGGCCTGCAGTGGACACTCGCAATGGCTCCTGGCCGCCTGGACAGAGGCTGCTGAGGGTGGGGCAGGCAGGATGGTCACAGGACCAGTCTGGCTTCCTCTGGCTCCGTTTTCTATTTTTACCCTGGACCTTGCCTGCTGAGTGCAGCTAAGCTCTTCTGTGGGGGGTGGTGGGCTGGGGTCTCCTCTAAAGCCTACTCTGCCACCACCCTTAGTGTTTGGTAGTCTCTTTGGTACTTGGGTGGTACCTGATGGCAGGAGTGGCAGCCGGCTCGGGGGCCCCCAGGCCTCTTGGGCAGGGAGTCTCACTGCTTCCCAGCCACCTGTCAGCAGCTGGGCCCCCTTTGGTCCTTCAGCTCATTCTCCTGAACAGAGTCCTTGGGGCTTCTCTGGGGCACACTTCCCACGATCTCCAGGCTGTTTCCTCTGACTTCTCTGTAAAACCATCCCACCTCGGGGATGGGCGATGGGATGGGAAGGGAAGGAGGAATGTGCAGGCCTTTGCCCAGGCTCCAGGGCTCCCAGGGAGGGGAAGAGGAGACCTGGAGGCCAGCCTGACTGATGGGGGGCAGTGGGGCAGGGGCTTGGCACTAGTATGTTGGGAGAGGGAACGGGCTGAGTGCATGAGGTCTTTTGAGTTCAGGAGGCCTGGGGGAGAGCAGGAGAGTGGAGGGGTCTGTTGGGGAGAGGAGGGTGCCAAGCCAGGTGGCCCAAGGGGCAGCTCAGATGTCTCAGCTCAAATGTCGCCATCCTTCCCTGGTCCTGGGGGACTGGACCATGAATGGGCCCTGATCAGATGACACCCCAGTTCCTCAATGGGGCCCTTGTGAGTGTCACCTGAACTCTGGACATGAGAAGTGGTTGTCACAGAGACACAGGGGAGATGGAACCCAAGCCGGGGCTGATGGAGGGGATAAAAGGGTGCCCCAGGGAGGGAGGCCGCTGGCTCAGTTACCAGCGCCATCCAGGAGGGGCCTAGGATTTTATGTGGGGGTGGTTCTGAGAGGGCCTCAGGTCAGGGCAGATGGGAAAACTTGAGAGGAAAGAAATGGGGGGAAAGAGGCTGAGAAAGGGAAGGGAGGGGGGTCATGGTACCCGAGGACCTCTCTTCCTGATGTCACATGGGCTGTGCTCTGCCACCTCCAGACCTCCCTGGGCTTTGAGCTGGCAAGGTCGGTGGGGGTGGCAGAAGCTGAGCTGGCTGGAAGGGAGGCAGCGACACACCTGTTCTGCTTTCCTCTTCTAAGCCCTGGGGAGCAAGACCCCCTGCTGAGGCCCCTCCCCATGGGGGACTGAGGGAGCCTTGGAAGGGGGCCCAAGGGCTGTGGGAGGCGGGGCCCTGGAATCTCAGTGGCACAGTCCCCCCTTGGCTTCCTCACTCATTGGGCTCCCAGCCCCCACCACCTCCCAAACCTCATCTCCCCCAGATCCCAAACCCTGACCAACCTCTCCCAGACCCACAGTGCACCACAGTGCCATAGGCCATGGGCTCTTGGAGCCCCTCTGAAGCCCCCTGCCCCCAGGTGGGCCAGGCCAGAAACCCAGCCCGCGGTGGGGCGGGATACTCACAGTCAGCCTGAAGTGGGAGCAGGTTCCAGCCAGAGGGCCAAGGCTGCAAATGTGGCTTCCGAACTGTGCGGGACCTGTCTTCAGCCGGCCTTCCTCCGCCCACCCTGCCCGCCGGCTCCACCCCTTCACGGACAGACACCTCGGGGGCAAGGGGCCAGGAACGGACACAGGCGCCCTCTGTCTCCCGGGCTAGAACAGGCTGCCCTGTGTCTCTTCCCTGCGGCGGCTGCCGCCACCCCCCTCTCTGCTCTCTTGCTGGGCACAGGAGGAAGCAGGCGGGAAAAGACCTGCAGCGGGACCACTGCCCTGTTTCAGCGCCAGCTCAGCTGTGCAGCTCCTGAGGCTGCTGGGACCGGCGGAGGGCAGATTCTGCCGAGGGGGTCTCAGCCTAGGCGCCTCCACCGGAGTCTCCCTGAGCGGACCCCTTAATAAGCAGTTCAGTCTTGGGAGCCTCTTTGAGGGGTTTCAGCAGAGACCCCGCTGAGAGCTTTCAATCTGAGGACACCCCAACGGGGGCTATCTCAGCCTGGACTCCGTCTGTTCGTGGGCGTCTCAGCCTGGGCTGCCCCGACGGAGGCCTTGGGCTGCAGGGTCCTCGGTGGGGTTCCCGTGCTGGGCGCCCCATCGGCAGTCACCTCCTCTACCCTCCCCCACCCGACGTACACACTGCGGGATAGACACTGGGGTGTGGTGCAGCGCCCCCAGCCCCGGGAAGGAAAAGCCTCGTTAAGACCCCGGCTAAGCCGGGACCATCCAGGCAGCTCCGGGCAGCGCCCCCCAGCGGGGGCAGGTGGGGCTGGGGGCGAGCCGGGCCCCGGGCCCGAGTGCACGGGGGCGGGAGGCGTGATTGGGCGGTCCTCGGAAACTTGACCCAGTCGGTTGGGGAGTGGCTCTCGCCTCCTCCCCCCCGGCGTTATAAACCTCAGCCCTGCGCTGTCGCTCGCCGCCGCACCCAATCTCTTGGTCCCGGTGAGTTGCATCCCCCCCCAAGCCTTGCGGGGAGCCTGGGGAGTCTGTTTTCTTCCTGGACTCCTAGCTCCCTCCCCCGGAGCCAGGTCAGGCAGGGATTCAGGAAGTGGCTTGGGGAGAACCAGCTTCGTCTCCGCAGGAGTGTGTGTGTGTGTATGTGTGTTGTGTCTGGTTGTGGTGATGTGGGGGTGTGGTGGACCGAAGGGGGAGGGAAGAGCTGCGTGTCCCCTTCCTCTGGCCCTCCCCTGCCCGCCCGGGGCTGTGAGCGCCGGTGCCAAGCCCTCCCTGGGCAGGGAGTCCGCTGTCACTGGAAGGCTCTGCCCCTGAGGAAAGGGAGGATGGGGAGCAGAGAAGATGGGGCTGACCGCGCTGAGCCGGCCCTGACCACAGCTGGACGTGTGCCAGACCCTGGGCTTCTCTGTGGGGAAGAGCACCCACCCCCAGCGTTAGCAAGCTTTGGCTTGAGGCTTTCAGGCTGGGCAAGATCAGGAGGGACAGAAAACCCACAAAATGGCCCCCAGACTCAGAGGACTCCAAAGAAGGACCCCAGACTGAAAAGCTCCTCCCAGATGGAGGGGTCTCCGTAGTGAGTTGCCAAGACACAGGCGCTTTATCTTTTTTGTTTGTTTGAAAGGCAGAGAGAGCCCGTGGGCCCATCTGCTGGTTCACTCCCCAGATGCCCACAGCAGAGAGAGGTCTGGGCCAGGCTGAAGCCAAGAACTGGGAACTGCATCTGGGTCTCCCACTTGGGTGGCAAGAGCCAAGTGCTTGTGCCCTCACCTGCTGCCTTCCAAGGGAGCGCATTAGAGGGAAGCTGGAATTGGAAGCAGAGCTGGGACTCGAACCCAGGCACTCCCATATCAAATGTGGGCATGCCAAAGAGTTGTTTCTTCTTCTTCTTCTTCTTCTTCTTCTTCTTCTTCTTCTTCTTCTTCTTCTTCTTCTTCTTCTTCTTCTTCCTCTTCCTCTTCCTCTTCCTCTTCCTCTTCCTCTTCCTCTTCCTCTCCTCCTTCCTCTTCTTCTTCTCCTTCTTCTTCTCCTCATTCTTCTCCTCCTCCTTCTCCTTCTTTTTTTTTTTTTCTTAAGATTTATTTATTGGGGCTGGCGCTGTGGCACAGTGGGTTAAAGCCCCAGCCTGCAGCGCTGGCATCCCATATGGGCACTGGTTTGAGTCCCGCTGCTCCTCTTCCAATCCAGCTCTCTGCTATGGCCTGGGAAAGCAGGAAAAGATAGCCTAGGTCCTTGGGCCCCTGCACCCATGTGGGAGACCTGGCAGAAGCTCCTGGCTCCTGGCTTCGGATCAGCTCAGCTCCGGCCGTTGCGGCCAACTGGGTTCACTCATTTGGGGAGTGAACCAGCGGAATGCTCTACCTCTCTCTGTAACTCTGCCTTTCAAATAAATAAAATAATTCTTTTTAAAAAAGATTAATTTATTTGAGCAGCAGAGTTACACACAGAGAAGGAGAGGCAAAGAGAGAGAGAGGTCTTCCATTCCGCTGGTTCACTCCCCAAATGACCACAATGGCCAGAGCTGAGCTGATCTGAAGCCAGGAGCCAGGAGCTTCTTCAGGGTCTCCCACATGGGTGCAGGGGCCCAAGCACTTGGGCCATCTTCTACTGCTTTCCCAGGCCGTAGCAGACAGCTGGATCAGAAGTGGAGCAGCTGGGACTAGAACTGTGCCCATATGGGATGCAGGCACTGCAAGCAGCAGCTTTACCTGCTATGCCACAGCGCCGGCTCTCCCCCTCACCTTTAATAAAAAGATTTATTTATTTATTGAAAGGCAGTTACAGGGAGGCAGAGGCACAGAGAGAGACAGAGAGAAAGAAATTTTCCATCCACTGGTTCATTCCCCAGCGGCTGGGGCTGAACCAGGCTGGGGCTGAACCAAGATGAAGCCAAGAGCCAGGAACTTCTTCTGGGTCTCCCAGGGAGGTAGCAGGGGCCCAAGCAGGTGGGCCACCTTCCACTATTTTCCCAGGCCATAGCAGAGAGCTGGATCAGAAGTGGAGTAGCTGGGATGCTGATGCTGCAGGGTTAATCCATTGAACCACAGCGCCAGCAGTGCCAGCCCCCTAAACAGTATCTTAACTACTGTGCCAGACGCCTGCCCTGGGCATGGGCATTTAAAAAATATCTCCAGACACAGAAGAAGGGGCTTCCGGAGCTGACCCCCACCTCCACCTAGACTCCCAGACTGTTGCCTGGCCTCCTGCCGCAGGCTCAGCTCCGTCCCTCCCTGTCCCCATCATGCGCCCTGCAGGCAGAGGCCTGAGGTGGCAGATCTCTGTGGCTTGCTCCTGGGCCCCAGGGCTCCCTGACTCATCCCTTCTGCTGCTTCCCGGTCCTGCAGGTCAGCCACGTGACATTGTCAGCTGCAAACCCACCGGGCGTGATGGCAGCCGAGCCACTGACGGAGCTGGAGGCGGCCATCGAGACGGTGGTCAACACCTTCTTCACGTTTGCAGGGAAGGAGGGCCGGAAGGGCAGCCTCAGTGTCAATGAGTTTAAGGAACTGGTCACCCAGCAGTTGCCTCACCTGCTCAAGGTAGGCGGAGGCCTCTGGGACTAGACCGTGTGAGCCGGGCATGGTGGCGAAGCGGTGTTGCCAGGTTCCATGGTGTGACCACAAGACTGCAGGTGTAGATGAGATGCTCCGGGTCTTCTTGCCTGGGGTATGTGTGTGTGTGTGTGTGTGTGTGTGTGTATGTGTGTGTGTGACTGTGGCAGTGGGTACTGGGCTTCACGCTCTCCCACCAGATGACGCTGTTGGGTTCTCTGTCTGTCTGCTCTGTGCCTTCCTGGTCTCGTTTTCCTACACAGGACTGGACCCAGAGCTGGCTCCCAGGAGGCTCATAGACCACAGAGCTGGCAGGAGGCCGAGAGACTCGGGCCCGGGGTGGGCAGGGGCTTGTCCAGTGTTAAAGCTCAGTCACCTTTCTGGAGTCACAGGCTCTGTGTGCAGGGATGGGGTGGGGTGGGGTGCAAGGAGCACCAGTAACACTGCCCCTCCCCACTGCCCCCCGTGGGAATCTCCTTCCTTGGTGTTCAACAGGCCCACTCCTCCTCCTGCCCATGGGGGGGCGCAGGATTTAAATTTCTTTCTTTTCTCTCTCTCGCTCTTTTAAAGATTTATGTATTCATTTGAGAGTCTGAGGCAGAGAGAGAGAGAGAGAGAGAGAGAGGTCTTCCACCTGCTGGTTCACTCCCCAAATAGCCACAGTGGCTGGCGAGGGGCCCAGCAAAGCCATGAGCCAGGAGCCTCCTCTGGGTTTTCCACATGGGTGCAGGGGTTCAAGGACTTGTGTCATCTTTCACTGCTTTCTCAGGTACATTAGCAGGGAGCTGGATCAGAAGTGGAGCATTTGGGACTCAGACCGCTGGCTGTATGGGATGCTGGTGCTGCAGGTGGTGACTTTACCCGATACACCACAGCTCTGGCCTCTGGGATTTAAATTCTATCAAGTTTGGGTTTGCATATCATTCTAGGCTAGCAGTTTTCTTCACAGCCTCTCTGAGAATTCTCAGGCACATAGAAGTGTGGGAATATGGATTTTTTTTCTTTTTCTTTTTTGTTTTATTTGACAGGTAGAGTCATAGACAGTGAGAGGGAGAGACAGAGAGAGAGGTCTTCCTTCCGGGGCTCATGGTTATAATCACTTGCTCAGCTCCCTTGATTCTGCCTCTGAGTTGTCTGGCAGACTCTCAACCCTGGTTAAACCACACATTTTGCCCACATTAACTTGCTGCCTAAATCCACCATTCTGAGAGCAGGTGTTCAGTTTAGGGGTTAAGATGCTTGTGTCTGGGCCGGCGCTGTGGGGTAGCAGGTTAAGCTTCCACCTGTGCCACTGGCATCCCATATGGGCACTGGTTTTAGCCCCAACTGCTCTGCTTCTGATCTAGCTCTTTGCTATGGCCTGGGAAAGCAGTAGGAGATGGCCCAAGTGCTTGGGCCCCTGTACCTGTGTGGGAGCCCTGGAAGAAGTTCCTGACTCCTGGCCTGGGATTTGCCCAGCTCCAGCCGTTGTGGCCATTTGGGGGAGTGAACCAGCAATGAAGACCTCTCTGTCTTTCCCTCTCTGTCTGTAACTCTGCCTCTCAAATAAATAAATAAATAAATGAATCTTTTAACAAATAAACTCCTGGCTTCAGCCTAACCCAGTGTAGCCATCTGGGGAATGAGCCAGTGTGTGGAAGATTTCTCTCTCTGTCTCTGTCTCTCCTTCTGTCTATAGCTCTGCCTTTCAAAAAAAAAAAAAAAAAAAGTGGGTTAGACATCCATGTGTCCCACATTGAAGTGCCTGGTTTAATTCTTGGTTCTGACTCCGAGTTCTTCCTAACACTGACCCTGGAGGGCAGTGGTGATGGTTCTAGTGTTGGGGTTCCTGCTGTCTTCATGGGAAACCTGGATTGCTGTCCAGCTCCTGGATCCTAACCCTGCCCAGCCTGGCCATTGTGGGCATCTGGGGAGTGAAGCAGTGGATGGAAAAATCTCTCCCTCTCTCTGTCTTCCGCCTTTCAAATAAATAAATAAATAAATACATCTTTGGAAAGAAATAAATGTGTAACCACGGACTCCAAGGGGACCTGGCCCGTGCCTGGCAGTTCTGCCACAGTTCCCCGTGTTCCTGCTCTTTCGGGTGGGTATTTCACAGCTTCTGCCTCATTTCGCATCATCCCTCTCACTGAGAAGATAGGAGCCACCAGGAAGCTTCTCCGTGCCCCACCTCTCTCCCAAACCCACCAGCCATCAACCGGTGCCTTCCCTTCCTTCCTGTTACTCCACATCTGTCTCCGCCCCAGGACCAGTCCCTCCAGCTGAGGCCTGGGCCCCCTCCTCTCCCTTCCACTGGAAGACTTCCCTCTCACCACCCTTCCCCTCTTTGCTGGATCCTTCAGATCAGCTTACCAGAGAGCCTGCTGTGACAGCTCCTTCGGAAAAACAAAGGCAAAAGAAAGCCTGCCCGACCCTGTGATGCATCTCAGCTCTCCTGGACAGCAGAGCTCCTCAGAGACAATGAGGGCCATTTACACTCCGCATCTGCTCTTGGCCCAGGCTGCCTGTCCCCCTGGGCTTTGCTGGCCTTGGGCTTCCTTTGATTCAGATTTCTGCTCACTCGGCAAATCCTCAGTGTGGTCTTCCTTCACCCCGGCATCACAAAGATGGCTTGCGCACTTTCCCCTTGCTTTACTGCTCTTTGGGAACACACCCATCGCAACTTGACCTCAGGGTGTTTGCCCACTGTGTCACCACCAGCGCTTGCAATAGGGTCTGTGGCTAGTAGGTACTCAGTAAAATGTGAATACAGTGCTTCAGTCCTGTTTGCTGCACCAGGTACTACAGACCCGGGGAGGGGGGGGTGCTTATCAACAGCAGAAAAACATTCCTCCCAGCTCTGGGGGCTGCAGGTGTGAGGCCAGGGCACCAGCACCCACGGCTTCTGGCAGGCACCCATCCTCTCTGGGTATAGTCTTCTTGCGCTGTCCTCACTTGGGGGCAAGGACCAGAGAGCTCTGTGGGGTCTCTCTTATGAGGCCACTGGTCCCATTTATGTGGGCTCCACCCTCCTGACCAAAAGCTCTGCCCATTTGGAGGCTAGGATTTCAACAGGAGTTGGGGTGGGGCAGCAAAAACATTTGGTTAACGAAGGGTGAATAAAATTGTAAAAAGAGAAAAGGAAAAAAATTGAGTAAATGAATAGTTTTTAAATATAAAGATTTATTTATTTACTTGAAAGAGTTACACAGAGAGAGAAGGAGAGGCAGATAGAGAGAGAGAGAGAGAGAGAGGTTCATTTCCCAGCAGGCCGCAATGGCTAGAGCTGGGCCAATCCGAAGCCAGGAACCAGGAGCTTCTAAGGGTCTCCTACTTGGGTACAGGGGCCCAAGGACTTCGACCATCTTCCACTGCTTTCCCAGGCCATAGCAGAGAGCTGGATCGGAAGTGGAGCAGCCAAGACTTGAACCGGTGCCCATCTGGGATGCTGGCACTGCAGGTGGCAGCTTTACATGCTGCACCACAGTGCCAGCCCCATGAATATATTTTTTTAATTAATTAATTTATTTTTTTGACAGGCAGAGTGGACAGTGAGAGAGACAGAGAGAAAGGTCTTCCTTTGCCGTTGGTTCACCCTCCAATGGCCGCCGCAGCCGGCGCGCTGCGGCCGGCGCACCGCGCTGATCTGATGGCAGGAGCCAGGAGCCAGGTGCTTTTCCTGGTCTCCCATGGGGTGCAGGGCCCAAGCACCTGGGCCATCCTCCACTGCACTCCCTGGCCACAGCAGAGGGCTGGCCTGGAAGAGGGGCAACCGGGACAGAATCCGGCGCCCCGACTGGGACTAGAACCCGGTGTGCCGGCGCCGCTAGGCAGAGGATTAGCCTAGTGAGCCGCGGCGCCGGCCCATGAATATATTTTTTAAGAGACATTTATTTGAAAAAATTACAGATAGAGGGAGGGAAGGAGGGAAGGAGAGAGAGATCTTGCATCTACTGGTTCACTCCCCAGATGGCTGCAATGGCCAAGGCTGGGCAAGGCTGAAGCCAGGAGTTTCATCCAGGTCTCCCATGTGGGTGTAGGGGCTCTAGCACTTGGACCATCTTCTGCTGCTTTCCTAGGCCATAGCAGAGAGCTGGATTGGAAGTGGAGCAGCTGGGTATCAAACTGGTGCCCACATGGGATGCTGGCACTGCGGTGGTGGCTTTAGCCTCTATACCACAGTGCTGGCCCCTACTACAAGTAGCTTTTTAAAGAATGTAACAATGTATGTGGGATACTTTTCCCTTAAAAATGAATGACTGTATTCTGTTTGATAGGTTAAAGCAAGTTCATATAACCAGTCTTCTGTCTGATGAACACTGTATCCATTTTTTTCCCTTTTTGCAAATATCCTGTTTGTATATTTTTGCACACTTGGAGGAAATTTACTATTATAGGATAAATGCCTGGCAGTAGAAATATTAAGTCAATAGGCAATATATTAAATATTTTTAGTTAAATATTTATTTAGTTAGTTGAAAGGCAGAGTTAGAAAGAAAAAGAGAAAGATCTGTTTGCTGGTTCACTCTTCAAATGGCTGTAATGGTAGGAGCTGGGCCAGGCTGAAGCCAGGAGCCAGAAGCTTCTTGCAGGTCTCCCATGTGAGTGCAGGAGCCCAAGCACTTGGGCCATCTTCTGCTGCTTTCCCAGGCCACAGCAGAGAGCTGGATTGGTAGTACAGCAGGTGGGACTCCAACCAGAACCCACATGGGAGGCTGGCATCCCAAACAGTGGCTTTACCAACTATGCCACAGCGTCAGGCCCCTCAAGTTCATTTTAAATTTTTATGGATTTTACCCATTTTTCTCCCATTGAGGTTGTGCCAGTTTACAAAGCCGCCCACCGTGCATGTGAATGCCTGGGTCCTTGCCCAGAGTGGGTGTTGTCAAACTTGTAATTGGCCAATGTCATAGGTGAAATTGCTATCTTTTTCTGATTTACAGTTCTTCAATTCTTTTTTTTTTTTTTTTAAGGGAAAGGCTTTATTGGGGAAAACTCAGCAGACCGGAGGGAAGGGGCGAAGAGGGAGAAGGAGAGCAAGAGAGAAAGAGGAGAGAGAAGAGAGAGCAGAGTGAGAGAGAAGAGGAGGCTAGAGAGAGGAGAGACAAGAGGAGGAGAGGAGAGCAGGCAAGAGGAGCCAAGAGAACAGTTCTTCAATTCTGAGTCAAAGCAAACATTAAATTATTTTAAAAATTGTTGATTTATTACACAGAGAGAGTGAGACATAGAAGCAGGCACTCTAAAATGAGATGCAGTGTCCTAACTGGTATCTCAGCTGCCAGGCCAAGTGCAGTTCCCCTAAAAGAATTTCTGATGGGCCGGCGCTGTGGCTCACTTGGCTAATCCTCTGCCTGTGGCGCAGGCACCCAGGGCTCTAGTTCCAGTTGGGGTGCCAGATTCTGTCCCGGTTGCTCCTCTTCCAGTCCAGCTCTCTGCTGTGGCCCGGGAAGGCAGTGGAGGATGGCCCAAGTACTTGGGCCCTGCACCCGCATGGGAGACCAGGAGGAAGCACCTGGCTCCTGGCTTTGGATTGGCGAAGCGCGCCGGCTGTAGCGGCCATTTAGGGGGTGGTCCAACGGAAGGAAGACCTTTCTCTCTGTCTCTCTCTGTCTCTCTCTGTCTCTGTCTCTGTCTCTCTCTCTCTCTCTCTCACTAACTCTGCCTGTCAAAAAAAAAAAATAATTTCTGATGGATATTTATGTTGCTTATTCTGTCCACTGCATCTTTTTTCCTTTGATCAAACGTTTTTCATATTGGTTCACTAGAATTCTTTTTCAAATGGAGAAATGAACTTTCTGCTTAGTACATGTGGTGCAAATGTTTTTGCTTTGGCCTTTGACTTTGTTTTTGATAGTTTTTGCCATCTAAAATGTAAAACAATTTAAAGAATTTATTTAGCTATTTGAAAGGCAGAGAGAGAGATCTTCCACCTGCTGGTTTATTTCCCAGATGCCTGTAACAGCCTCAACTGGGCCAGGCTGAAGCCAAGAGCCCAGGACTTCCACATGGTTGATGGGGATTCAGGTATTTGGGCTGCCACCTGCTGCCTCCAAGGTGTGCATTAGGGGTATAGCTGGTTAAGCCACCACTTAGGAGTGTCAGTTTGAGGTCTGACATCGTCACTTCTGATCTAGCTTCTTGCTAATGTGTCCTGAGAAGACAGGAGATGATGGCCCAAGTGCTTGGGTCCCTGCCATCCACATGGGAGACCTGGTTAGAGTTTCTGGCTCTTGGCTTCAGCTTGGCCCAGCTCTGACTTTTGTGGGCTTTGGGAAATGAATCAGCAGATAGAAATGCATTCTCTCTCTCTCTCTCTCTCTCTCTCTCTCTCCAGGGCTCTGCCTTTCAGGTAGATGAATTAATAAATACATAAATAAACATTGAATATCTATATAGTGTGAAAAAGGAATCCTGTAGATATTTTAAGTGGGATTATATATTTTAGGAAAGTTGACATCTTTATACGATTGAGTCCTTTTCTTTAAGACAAAGGCATGTTTCTGTTTATTCAAATTTTCTTTCTTTTTCTTTAATGATTTATCTGTTTGTTTGAAAGACTGAGTGACAGAGAGAGTGAGTGAGATATCTTCCATCTGCTGGTTTACTCCCCAATGGCTGCAGCAGCTGGGGCTGGTCCAGGCTGAAACCAGGAGCCAGGAACTCTATCGTGGTCTCCCACAGGGGTTCCAGGGGCCCAAGTTCTTGAGCCATCATTCACTGCCTTCCCAGGAGTATTAGCAGGGAGCTGGGTCAGAAGCAGAGCAGCTGGGACTCCAAACAGCACTTTGATATGGGATGTGGGTGCTCAAAGCAGCAGCTTAACCTGCTGCGCCACAATGCCGGCCCCTATTCAAGTTCTTTATAGCCCTGTGGTGTAATACGAAGTATATTTGGTCTTTGTTCAGCTCCTGTCTCAGCTTCTAAAAGCTTTGGCGTGTCCTGAGTGCCAGGAGGGTCTCTGTTGCTGTTCATCCTGAGCCGCCTTTAATCCCACCTGCGTGTTTGCTGGCGCCAGGGCTCAGGCTGGAGTCCCGAAGCCTCAGGATGGGGCTGGTAACCAGCAGCACCAGGCAGTAGAGGTTAGCTCTTGGCTGGGGTTGGTGCTGAGGTGAAGCTCTGTAACATTGCCCGAACTGCTGGATTTGGTGGGTTTCTGGGCTGCTGGCACACCCAGAAGGGACCGGAAGCTGTATGGCACTTCCCCTGTGCCTTGTCTTCCGCTGGTTGCCTCTCAGTGTCCCCTGTGATACGGGTCCCATGCAGTAAATGGCATAAACAAGCATTTCCCCACTGCTGTGAGCCAGCCTTGCGAAGGTGGAGCCCTGAGGAGGAGAGGGGTCACAGCCTGCAGCTGGGGCCTGGTGTCCGCAGTGGGGACGTCTTGAGGAACAGTGCTTGAAGCCTGCGGGGTTCGTGTCGGGGGTGAGGGGTGGAATGTCAGAACCGTGCTGGATTTCAGGACCCCCAGTTGGCAGCTACTGGAGACTTGCTGGGGCGGGAAGTCACTCGGGGTTCTGCAGGTGTTAAGAGTGTTCTGTGTTGGGGCCCATGTTGTGGGTAGCGCATTAAGCTGCCACCTGTGACTCTGGCATCCCATGTGGGCCTAGGCTCGAATCCCAGCTGCTCCACTTCCAATCCAGTGGATGAAGATCTCCAGCTGTTCCTTTATCTCTGTTCCTTTCTCTCTTTCAAATAAATAAATAAATCTTTTTAAAAGATACATTTATTTATTTGAAAGGCAGAGTTATAGAGAGGCAGAGGCAGAGTGAGAGGTCGTCCATCCTCTGGTTCACTCCCCAAATGGCCACAACTGCCAGAGCTGCGCCAATCTGAAGCCAGGAGCTTCTTCTGGGTCTCCCACATGGGTGCAGGGGCCCAAGCACTTGGGCCATCTTCTACTACTTTCCCAGGCCATAGCAGAGAGCTGGATCGGAAGTGGAGCAGCTGGGACTGAAATTGGCATCCAAATGGGATGCCAGCACTGCAGGTGGTGACTTTACCTGCAGTGCCACAGCACTGGCCTCAATAAATATATCTTAAAAAAAAAAAAAAAAGCATTCTGTGCTGAGTGTGAATGGAGAGAAACAAACTGCACTTGTTTCTTTACAACCCCTTTGCAGGTCTTTTATTCAGTGAGGCTGGGTCTCTACATTTATGCCCAAGTACTTCATATATTATTTATGTATTTGAGAGGCAGAGAGTTCACTCCTCAAATGCTGCAGTGTACCCCCAGCGGGGGACAAGACTGGGAGCAGGGACTTCAGTCCAGGTCTCCCACGTGGATGGCAGGGACTCGATCACTTGAGCTATCACCTGCTGCCTCCCAGGGTTTGTGTTAGCAGGAATGCTGGACCCAGGAGCGGAGCTGGGACCGGAACCCAGCAACTTCCTGGTGTGGGGCCCCATTGTCTTAACTGCTAGGCCGAACACTTGCTCCCCACTTTCTAAAGCAATTTTAAATGGAATCTTTCTCATTATATGGTCTAACTGGCTAACATTCTTTTACTAAAAGCTATTGATTTTTGTGTACAAATATTGTAACCACACATCTGATGATTTATATTAGTTTTTTGTCGGGGAGGGTTTAGAAATACAGACTATTGAATGAGAGCGCTGAGTCAGACGGTCCGGTTCAAAGAATGCAGGTCCCAGGGTCTGGTTTGCTGTCTTCGGTTGGTTATTTAACCTTTCTGAGCCTCCGTTTTCTTTGCTGTAAAATGGACTCATTGCAGTACCATTTGCATTCGATTGGTGGCGCATTTATTCAAGCCCATATTAACTGAGCGCCAACTGTGTCCTGTCGCTGACCTAGCCTTCGGGTTGTGGTGGTGAACAACCGTGTGTGTGTGTGTGTGTGTGTGTGTGTGCATGCCGGGCGTTCTCCCAGGCGTTGGGATTACAGTGCTCATGGAGCCTTTCCTTCTGGTGGGTTGTGAGGACCAAATGAAATTGAGTGCATCATGTGGCATAGAGCCTGGGATCATGCAATTGGGAGTGGTTACGCCAGCCGTCCTTGCCTTCACTGACAGTCGCTTGCTTATAGTATCCTATTTTATTTTATTTTATTTTATTTTAAAAAAGATTTATTTATGGCTGGCGCCGCGGCTCACTAGGCTAATCCTCCGCCTAGCGGCGCCGGCACACCGGGTTCTAGTCCCGGTCGGGGCGCCGGATTCTGTCCCGGTTGCCCCTCTTCCAGGCCAGCCCTCTGCTGTGGCCAGGGAGTGCAGTGGAGGATGGCCCAGGTGCCTGGGCTCTGCACCCCATGGGAGACCAGGAAAAAGCACCTGGCTCCTGGCTCCTGCCATCGGAACAGCGCGGTGCGCCGGCCGCAGCACGCCGGCCGCGGCGGCCATTGGAGGGTGAACCAACGGCAAAGGAAGACCTTTCTCTCTGTCTCTCTCTCTCACTGTCCACTCTGCCTGTCAAAAAAAAAAAAGATTTATTTATTTATTTGAAAGGCAGAGTTTGAGAGAGAGAGAGAGAGAGAGAGAGAGAGAGAAAGGGAGAGAGAGGGGGAGAGACAGAGACGGAAGTTTCCCATCTGCTTGTTCGCTTCCCTAATGCCAGCAACAGCAGGAACTGGGACAGGATGAAGCCCAGAGCAAGAGACTCAACCCAGGTCTCCCGTGTGGGTGGCAGGGACCTAACTGAGCCATTGCCTGCTACCTCCCACGGTGCACATTAGCTGGAAGCTGCAGTTGGGAGCCAAACCAGGACTGGAACCCAGGTACTCTGATCCAAGTGATGCCTCAGCCACTCGGCCAAACGCTCGCCCCCGAGCTAACCCCGCCCTTCCTTTTGGTGTCTCCTCAGGATGTGGGCTCCCTGGATGAGAAGATGAAGAGCTTGGATGTGAACCAGGACTCGGAGCTCAAGTTCAGCGAGTACTGGAGACTGATTGGGGAGCTGGCGAAGGAAATGAGGAAGGAGAAGGCTCTGGAGATCCGGAAGAAGTAGAGCTGGCTGTCCGGGACGGGCGTGGGCAGGCAGGACCTCGATGCCCCCAATAAAGCTTCTCCCTTGGAACACACCCCACCCTGATGTCTTCTCTTGAGACCAGGGGGTGGGAAAGCTCTGCCTGGACCCCAGGCTGGGTTTGAAAACGATGAGCTCACGTCCTGCAGCATCTTGCACATAGTAGGTGTTCAGTAAATAAATGGTTGATGAATGAATACATGAGAAGTAGAGACAGACCTGGGGCAGTGATGTGGCTCCTGCCCTGCAAGGGGCCTCTGGGTGTCAACCACACAGGCTTGGCTCCCTCTTTCCTGGTTCCTGGGGTTTTTCCACTGGGTGCTAATGATAGCGGCAGTGTTAAACCCTTGACCCGTGGTATTTTAGTTAATTCTGTGAGCCCTTTGAGGTGAGTACCATTTTTAAGTCTGGTTTTACAGATGAGGAAACAAACAAAAATGAGAAATAGATTTTCGAGAGGTCACAAAGACAGGACTGGGTGGACCTGGGCTGACATGCCAGAGCCCCGGAGCCGGGATTCCCTGGGAGCCTCTCCCCCCCCGCCCCGCCCCCAGAGCAGTGGGCAGAGAGGCGCAGGGCGGGAGGCTCTGCTCAGGCACTGTGGGTGTGGTGCTGCGGGGAGCAGAGCTATGGGCCGGGGGCTGCCCTCCCTGTTCTTCCTGGATCCAGGACTTGTGGTTTGCACCTCCCGCCACCAGGGAGCACAGGGGCGGGGCTGCTGGCCAGGGCTGGCACTGCTGTGCCCACAGCTGTCCATAGCGGGGCAGCTCATGGAGGCTGAGACAAGCTCCCATTGCTCACCGGGCAAGGATCCCACATGGACGGTCGCCTCCCATCTAAGAGCTCCTAGACAGAGACGTCAGAGGCCCCTCACCCCAACCCCCAGGGCACACACACACAATGACAGTCACTACAAGGGACCCCAGGCCGAGGCAGTCACAGAAGTCCTCCGATGGAGAGACCCTCAGAAGGGTCCCCGGACAGAAGCCCTGCAGGGGACCTCTTGGAAGGAGACCCTCTTGGAAAGCCCCCTCCATTGAAACACCACGGAGGGCCCCTGAGGAGTCCTGGGAGGTGGCGCAGGGACGGCTATTGGGAAATAAGTCCGGATTTCAGAGTTTAGAAAACAGCCCTGGGGAACTCGTGACGTCAGGATCCAGGCCCCTGAGGGCCACTTGGGTTGGTCCCAGTCCCTGGACCCGCGGTGAGGACCCCCTGGGATGTCGTCCTGGGTAGGGACTTAGGGGTGGTGTTGCTGTGGGGCTGCCTGTGGGATTCTGAGGGAAGTGAGTGCCAAGTCTCGGCCTGGCTCCGGCTACCAGGCTGCCCTTCCTGGGCTCCCTCCTCCTGCCCTCCCCGTTTTTCTCTCGGCCACCTGGACTGGCACAGGCTGGACTTGGATCTGTGCGGGCTGGAGTGTCACCATCCAACTGCCCAGCTTGGGAAGAGTGAGTGTGTGTGTGTGTGAGAGAGACTTGGAAGGCTCCAGAGGGCCGCTGGGGACCTCTTTCCTGCCCCTCACAGCCTCCGTCCTACAAGACTCACCTTAGCCCCTCTTCTTTCTTGGGTACTGACTCAGGCTGGCTCCGCTTCCCAGCCCGCAAGGCCCCCAGGCGGATCCCATGGATCCCATAGCGTCTCCAAGCCTCCTTCCCTCCCTCCCCAGCCTTTTTGCTGATCCCAGGCCAGGGGCATCCCAGACCCAGCCCTTCATGCTCCCTCCTCCTGCCAGGGGTGGGGACAGGCCCTGGAACCTCTCTGGCCAGTGAGGGGTGGGGCTCCCACAGCTGGCTCACCGCCTGGGCGGCTGCAATGGCAGGGGTGGCTCAGAGATGAGGCCCAGCCCCCTGCCTCCCCTCCCTTCCCCCAGGTATAAGAGCTGAGCTCAGGTGAGCTGGCTCCTCCCGTCCCGTCTCAACGGCTGCCAGCAGGTAAGGAGGCCTGAGGTTTTCACTCAGAAGGGCTGCCCCTGTCCCGGGAGCACATCGAGCCTCTCCTACCCTTGGCTGCCCCCGGGAGAGCTGGGGACCGGGCTCCTGGAGGGTGGGTGCGGAGGGAGCGTGTTTCAAATACAGGTGGGTTGTTGGCAAAAGTGGAAACAGCGAGGCCAGGGTGGGGCCTGGGGGATTCCCTCTAAATGGGTTCGCCTGGGCGCTGTGCCTTTACGTCCTGGAGCCCGGGCAGGGGCTGAGCCTGTGTGGAGTGCTGTCTGAGCCTCTGGGTGAGGTGCCCCCCCTCACCTGAGGCCCCCCCCTCCTCTAGGCAGATCATGAGCCATCAGCTCCTCTGGGGCACTCTGTAGGACAGCAGAACTCTCCAAGGGACCCAGCGCAGTGGGCACCATGGGCCAGTGCCGGTCAGCCAATGCCGAGGTAGGCCTGCTCACTCCCAGCCTTCCTCTTCCTGCACTGCCCTCCTGCCTCCTGCCTCCACTGACTTCTGCCCCTTCCTCCGGCCTTGCCCTGCACCCCAGCTCTGATGCCCACACAGGGTGATGCGGATGGAGTCCTCCTGGCACTTGCTGGAACCTGCCCTGCCTGGGGGGGCTGGGGTAGTGGGAGGAGAGCCTTGCCCAACCTCTGGCTTGGGGCAGAGGCTGCTGTGGCTTGGAGGCCGGGGTGGGGGTGGGGGAGAGTGTTCTGGGCTCTGGAGTGGGCGGGCACCCCGCGTGCCTTCCAGCTATCTCCTGCCGTGCCAGGGAAGCAAGGTGTCCTAGGGTAAACTGGGTGATGTGCCCTGCCCTCAGGATGCCCAGGAATTCAGTGACGTGGAGAGGGCCATCGAGACCCTCATCAAGAACTTCCACCAGTACTCCGTGGAGGGTGGGAAGGAGACACTGACCCCCTCCGAGCTCCGGGACCTGGTCACCCAGCAGCTGCCCCACCTCATGCCGGTACTGAGGGACTGGACCCTTGCCCCAAGCCACTGCCCAAGACCCCACCCACACAGGCACTGAGGTCCTGGGCCAGCCCCTGGGGAAGGGTGGGGCCGGTGGATCTGCAGGTGCTGCCTGGCTGAGCTGTGATGTCTTCCCTCCCCAGAGCAACTGTGGGCTGGAAGAGAAGATTGCCAACCTGGGCAACTGTAACGATGCCAAACTGGAGTTCGGGAGTTTCTGGGAGCTGATTGGCGAAGCCGCCAAGAGCGTGAAGCAGGAGAGCCCCGTCCCTGGGAGTTGAGGCTATCCCCCTGGGGTGCCTGGGGGGTGTTGGGAAGAGGGGACCTCGAGACTGTGAGCCTGGGAATAAAACTTCTCTCCACCACCACCCTGTTCCCCAGCCTGCAGCGCCTCTCACCTCTGCCAGGTGTGGCTCCGCAGCAGTCTACCCCAGGAGCTCTGTGCTCTTCCCCCTGGGTGCTCCGTGGGGTGTCCACTGGCGGGAGGCATGGCTGTGGGCTGGGGCTGGAGATGGGGGGACCTTGGAGGGTGGAGAGGAGAGGGCTGCGGGACATAGTTTGGAGGCAGGGGCTGGGGCTGCGGCTGGAAAGATGGTACTGAAAAGGGTCTTTGGGAACCAACCCTCCCAACCTCTTCCCTTCCTGTCTGTCCAGTGCTGTCCCTGTCTGCCTCCAGCCCTGCCCCCACTTCCTCCCAGGGCTCCATCCCTGGGCCGGGGCAGGGGAAATGGGGAGCAGGATGGGAGGAGAGGATGAGGAGGGAGTGCCTTTGGGGTGAGAGGACTGGCTGGGTGCTTGGACATTTACGGAATGATGGTTGTTTTATATCATTTGATTAATAAAAAAATAGAAAAATTAACAAATGTTGTCTTTTTTTTAAGATTTATTTTATTTATTTGGAAGGGTTACAAAGAGACAGAGAGGTCTATCCGCTGGTTCACTTCCCAAATGGCCGCAATGGCTGGAGCTGAACCGACCCAAAGCCAGGAGCCAGGAGCTTCTTCTGGGTCTCCCACATGGGAGCAGGGGCCCAAGGACCTGGGTCATCCTCTGATGCTTTCCCAGATGCATTAGCAGGGAGCTGGATTGGAAGTGGAGCAGCCAGGATTCAAACCAGCACCCTTATGGGATGCTGGCACTGCAGGCTGGGGCTTTAACTCGCTGCACCACAGAGCTGGTCCCACAAATGCTGATTGGATGCTTCTTCCTCCAGACTCCACAGACGAGAGGGTGGCAGTGGTTTTTAGGGGCAGTGAATTAGGACTCACTTTTCACCTGTATCTGGGTTGGGGATGGTACCAGGCCTCACAGGTGGCAGAACCAGTCCTGTCCAAGGCATGGGCTGCTCTCAGCCACAGGGCTGGTCCTCTGGCAAGAACTGAGGCCTAGGGGACACACCTGGGAAGGACATGAACCCAGGTGTCTTGGCCTGGGTTTGCATCCCAGCTCTGCCACTTACGTGTCTTTGAGACTCTGGGCGTGCCCTAGGGTACCAGTTTCCTCATCTGTGAAATGGGGATATGAAGGGACTTCCTCACAGGCTGGTTAGGAGGATGAGCATGGGGCACCCTGCCCTGTGAAGAACTTAGAGAGTCTGACACACAGCTGATGCCTGTGAGTGGGGGCCAGGGAGCCCCTACTCTGGGGTCAGGGCTGCCCCAGGACAGCGGGAGGCGGAGCTGCCAGTCTCCTGGGGTACCTAGGGAAAGGGTTCCCAGAGGAGTCCTCCTTTGCGCCTGGGAGGTCTTTGTGATGGGGGTGTGTATCAGGAGAGTTTTCTGTTGGACTGGACTGGAGATGGGAGACCAGGAAGCCAGCCTCTGGGCGCTGATGACCGCCTCTGACCTGAGCCCACGGAAATCAGGCACTGCTCCTGAAATCCCAACAATGGGGAAGTTTCTGTGGCCAGTTAGGGCTGGCCTGGAATGCTAACTGCACTTGTCTGTTACCTGGCTCTCAGGGATCCAGGTGAGAAGGGCAGGTGACAGGTGACAGGTGACAGTGCTTCCCGTCCCCTCTGCACCTGGTTGCTTCTGCTCCTGCCCTGCAGAGCAAGGAGGGTGGGGTTGGGGGAGTGCCAGCTTCCACCACTCCCTCTGGGGTGGGGGTAGAGGGGTGTGATAAAAGGTGTGTATCCCTTTAACAAGGGCCCAACCCCAGGGCCAAGTCAAGAGGGAGCTCAGTCACTATCTCCCCACCGAGCCAGCTCAGCCAGGCAGGGCTGGGGAGGGAGTGGGACAGATTCTGGGAGTGCAGTGGGGAGGAGTCCTGGCTGGGCTGAGCTCGGGGAGCTGCTTGGCAGTGTCAGAGCCCAGGCCCCAGAGCCCTGCTGGAGAGGAGGTGGACAGAGGAGGCAGGTGAGCACCCCAGGCCTGCCCTGGGAGGGACCCCGCGGGCTTGGGAGGCCAGGAGAAGTGACAGTGAGGGGTTCTGGGGAGAGGGGCCTGGCCGAGGCCCGGCAGGAAGGTTTTGTTAATTATTAACTTTCCTCCAAGGCCACTCTGGGAATGGGGAGTCCCGGGGGCTGGCAGAGGCCTTCCAAGGAGTGAATAGGGTGGCAAGACCCCCTCTCGGGGCCAGCAACCGCCTGGGCTCCTCTCCAGGGGCTAGGCCACTGGGCAGAGCGTTTGGGAGCTCTGCCCGCAGCGGCTCCGTCCTCCCCAGACAGAAATGGGCAAACGCACACCGGTGGGGGGCTGAGGGGTAGCCAGGCCTTGCCGCAGGCCTCACCGTGCCCTGGGAGAGGTGATGGGGCCCGGGAGGGCCCAGGGAGGCCGAGAACGCGGGCAGCGGGGGCAGGGGCTGAGGCGGCCTCTCTTCCACCCCGCGCCCTGGGCAGGTCCCGGAAGCGGGCCCCATTGTGCTCCCGGAGCTGTTCCTTGGGAGGGACCTGGGTGAGGCCCTGGGGAAGCCTGGGAGCTCCCCAGGAGAGGGTGAGGGAGAGGGGCGGAATCTCCAGCCCTGCAGCTTCTCCAGCTTACGATCCAGGCAGGTCGTGGCTTGAAGCCTTGATTGGCAGAGGCACCAGGTGTTAGGAGGCTGCCCCTGCCCTGCAGGTTGTGGGGGTGAGGGCAGGGGGGCTGGCGAGCCGGCTGCAGCCTTTCCCCACCCACTAGTAAAGTGCTCTGTGCTGGTGAGGCCAGGGGAGCCATGTGTCTGTGTGTCTGCTCCCAACTTCTCCGACTTCACTGGTCTCAGAGAACTTTTCTGAGGATCTGGCTTCTTGATACAAAAGCAGCAGGGGGTGGGAGGTAGCTGGCTTATCCAGGGGTGGCAGCGTGTCTTGCTATGTGTGTGTGTGAGAATTAGATGCAGGGAGCCCTGTGAGGCAGGGAGGGCTGAGGCAGGTGCACCTGTGTGAACCCTGAGCCTCGTTCAAGTGGAAAGAAAGGTTGAGAGGGAGCAGGGTGCAGGGCTGCGGAGACTGGGGAGATGGGTTTGGAACAATCTTGCAAATCGAGACAGCAGTGCCAGCCCAGCTGGGATTGAGCCTCTGTGTATATCGAAGGCAGCTGGGACACACGAGTGGGTCAAGAGGGAATGACTGGCCGGTGCCGTGGCTCAATAGGCTAATCCTCCGCCTTGCGGCGCCAGCACACTGGGTTCTAGTCCCGGTCGGGGCGCCGGATTCTGTCCTGGTTGCCCCTCTTCCAGGCCAGCTCTCTGCTATGGCCCCGGGAGTGCAGTGGAGGATGGCCCAAGTGCTTGGGCCCTGCACCCGCATGGGAGACCAGGAGAAGCACCTGGCTCCTGGCTTCGGATCAGCACGATGCGCTGGCTGCAGGGCGCCGTCCGTGGCGGCCATTGGAGGGTGAACTAACGGCAAAGGAAGACCTTTCTCTCTCTCTGTCCACTCTGCCTGTCAAAAAAAAAAAAAAAAAAAAAAAGAGGGAATGACTGAGAGAATGAATAAGTGATTCAATGAACAGACAAGCAAATGAATGATGGAGACATGAGGCAGGTGGAAGGGGCAAAGAGGATGGGCCTTTCAGCTTGGGCTCTGGAGAGAACAGAGGCTTGGGGAGAGGAGCCCATGGGCACATCCCAACACTTGGGAACAAGCAAAGACCCCAGCATGTCATGGGAAGAGAACGTCAGCTTTGCAGGGGTCAGGGGCTGGGGGCTGGAGAGGTGGGGGTGGCTAGCAAGCACTTGGAGGGGGTGGAGCTCCGCATCTGGGGGTGGGAGGGTGGGGCTCCAGTGGCTGGGATCCAGGGGCATGGTGTCAGGGCAATTTGGGCTTTTGGAGAAGTCAGCAAGCTGGGCAGAGGTGGGCGGGGTGGGGGTGAGAGCCTCCTGGTTGCTCAACGATGAATCAGCCCAGGAGAAGACAAAGAGAATATTGGGGGAGGAGCAGGGGCCAGGGCAAGAAGGCCCCTTGGAGGACACGTGGTCCCTTCGGTCTCCCTTTTTTGGAAGGCTTGGTATACACTATCCCCACTCCATCTCCCAGGCCAGTTGCAGGAACCACCTCCTGCCCAACCTTGCTAAGAAGGGGCTTCTGGGGCAGCACACCTGTGCCACCCCCATGCTGGAGCCCCATAGGCCTAGCTGGTGCGAGGACAGGCAGGCCAGAGGAGCAGGTGGCTGTGGGATGGGGAGGGTGGCAGCACCTGTCTCCTGGCTCCCAGGGGAGGGAGGGAGGAGGAGGGTAATGACACCTCATGGTCCCACTCTGATACCCTTCCTCAGAAGCCCCAGGTCCAGATGGTTATCTCCATTCCTGTCCATTTTAGAAGCAGGTGAGGAAGGGTGGGTTAGTGGGAGGAGAGCCTAGCAACCGCATGCCAGAGATGCTGACAGTGCCTGTCTGGTGACCAGCACCCCTGAGAGCAGGCGGCCGAGTCATCCCTTGGGTGCTCACCTCTGGTTGTTGCTGCCCGAGGCCGGGTAGGGGTGGGGCATGGTGTTGAGAAAGGACAGGAGGACCCTCTTCTGGCTGGAGAACCAGACTCCAAGGAGGCAGACAGCAGGAGAGTGGGCTGACCGGTGGCGACAGGCACCGAGACATCCAGTTCTTTCTCTTTCCCTGTCCCTGTCCCTGGCTGTTTGCCAAAGGATCCCTCAAGAGCGAGCGAGGTCCGAGCTGGTTAAGGGTGGGGGCTTCTCCGAGTTCTCCTCTACTGCCACTGCTGAGTTGGGAGTGGGCACACACAATCCTTCGTGGCATGGACGCAGTCTCCAGAGTGCCCAGGAAGGCTGCTCAGGGCAGCAGAGTGACAGAACATGGCTTAAAAACTTGCTCCTCATTTGTGAACCTAAGAGTGTGTGACCAGCTGACCAAACTTCCAGCAGGCAACCATGCAGTGATGCACGCAAATAATGAGTATGGGAAAGAGGATGGTTTCCTGTAGTTCCGGCACCAGCCTCATCCTTCCAGCCACAGACCAGAGTGGTCAGGGAGGGAGGGGGGGGGCAGGACTTCCCGCCAGAGCCCCCTCCCTCCCAACTCCCCTTCTTGCTTGCAGCCTGGCTTCCTCCCCCTCCCCCAGTCTCAGTCTTCCACCAGAAAAGGCTTCATTAAAGAAAAGGCTCAGCAAGGTGGTCATGGGCCTTGGCTACCTGGGTGTCAGGGTTGCAAGGAAGCGGAGTATTCATAGAATATCCACCATGAGCAAGGCCCTGGGCCAGGCTGTGTGGCCACCAGGCCGTGTGGCCGAGGAGAGATGCACGGATTAAAAGCAGGGCGGTGCTTGTGTATCCAGGGTTTTAAAAACAGTTGTCACCAAGTCTGCGTGTCCTGCCATGTGGCTGAGAAAATACAGCAGCTGAGTGTAAAAAAACACTATGCTTGGCTCAAGGAATGAGACAAGACCCAGAGACTGCGGCCACACCAGTGGTGTGGTGCTGGCGGGGCATGCAGACACTGGGCCTGTGGGAGTCAGGGGGCTCGGGTGCCCAGGGCAGGATCCAGGCAGGGTCCAGGCAGGGCCGAGTGCTGGGCAGGCATCCACTGGGGAGAGAGGCCAGGGTGCTGGGCACGATGGCTGGGGCCTACTCAGGCCCACACGGTGGCTCTGTCCCTGTTGTGTCCGCCTCCTCTGGCCAGGACCAGCTGGCGAGGGCAGCTGGAACTCATTCCTGGGCCTGGGGGTGGGAGGGGAGTCTGATTTGCCCGAGGTTGACTTGGGGGGGCTCTGGGCATGGGCGGCGACTCACAGACTGTATCCGCCTGCTCCCCTCATATCCTGTTATTGAGAGGGCTGGCTGTATCCGCTGGGCTGTGAGCGCCTTTGTCCTGGGGTGAGGGGGTGACGCATGTGGCCTCTGCTTTGGCAGCTGCTGCTGTGTCCAGGGGCTGGCAGCAGCTGGGGCAGAACGGGGCTGCGTTCCTGCTTAGGTAAGGGCATGGGGGCTGCCCACGGGTCCCCCTGTATATTTAGGGGTAGGGACGAGGGAGGAGAGGCTGGCAGGGTATGGCGGGTGGGGTGTGGCACAAAAATATGGTAGGATAAGGCCGGCGCCGCGGCTCACTAGGCTAATCCTCCGCCTAGCGGCGCCGGCACACCGGGTTCTAGTCCCGGTTGGGGCGCCGGATTCTGTCCCGGTTGCCCCTCTTCCAGGCCAGCCCTCTGCTGTGGCCAGGGAGTGCAGTGGAGGATGGCCCAGGTGCTTGGGCCCTGCACCCCATGGGAGACCGGGAAAAGCACCTGGCTCCTGGCTCCTGCCATCGGATCAGTGCGGTGCGCCGGCCGCAGCGCGCCGGCCGCGGCGGCCATTGGAGGGTGAACCAACGGCAAAAGGAAGACCTTTCTCTCTGTCTCTCTCTCTCACTGTCCACTCTGCCTGTCAAAAAAAAAAAAAAAAAAAATGGTAGGATGAATTAGAACTTTGTCCTTTTTCAGAGAGGGACAGGGGGCAGCTGTGGCTTGAGACCCTGGACTCACTTGTCTGGGAACCTAGAGCCCAGGACCCTGCCTCCCACGGTGTTGCCTGGAGCTGGGGTCCCCTCTGGTCCTGAGGGCGCGGAGCACCCCTCCCCCCCCTTGGCTTCTCTCAGCAGATCCTGCCTACGCTTGCCCTCAGGGCGGGGGCTTTGGGGGGCCAGGTGCGGAGCAGGGGGTAGGGGTGGGCAATGACTCCTTCCTCCTCTTCCCAGCTCCAGCTCTCACCAGGGCTCTACCGAGCCTGGTGCCTGCGGCTGGGGAAGGGCTGTGGAACCTGCTGAGGCAGTCCAGCTGGAGCACCTGCCTTAGCCGAGCCAAAATAGTTCTCATTCCAGGGCCCACCCCTGTGTGCCCCGACCCCTGCCTCCTCCCTTCTCCGGAGGACCAGCCGGCCTGGGGTGGTGCTGGTGGGGGAGAGGGGGAGGGTCCAGGGCACCAGGTGGGCACGGGGTTGGGGGAGGTTAGTCTTCTCACCTCCCCCGCTCCTGTTGCTGCCCAGGCCCTGCGGGAGGTGAGCCAGCGCCATGGCTGAAGACGGCTACACAGAGCTGGAGAAGGCTGTAGTGGTCCTGGTGGAAAACTTTTACAAATACGTGTCCAAGAACAGCCTGGTCAAGAACAAGATCAGCAAGAGCAGCTTCCGCAAGATGCTGCAGAAGGAGCTGAACCACATGCTGACGGTGCGTCCCCCACCCAGGCAGGCCCGCCTCGCTCCCGCGCCCTCCCTCCGCGCCTCACCTGAGGCCAAGGCCCTTGCAGAGCTACCCCCAGCCCAGGCGCTCAGAACCTGCGCCCTCCCTCAGCGGGCCTTTTCCAAGGACGGGTCCTGGCCTCAGCGCAGGGTCTGTGTGGGCTCTCTCCAGGGCTACCGCCGTCAACGTGGCTAATTCTGCTTCCTCCCCAGGACACAGGGAACCGGAAGGCCGCCGACAAGCTCATCCAGAACCTGGACGCCAACCACGACGGGCGCATCAGCTTCGATGAGTACTGGACCTTAATAGGCGGCATCACGTGCCCCATCGCCAACCTCATCCGCCAGCAGGAGCAGCAGTGCAGCCCCTAGGGGAGCCCCGCCAGCCCCGCGAGGCACCGCCCCAAGCCCCGCCCCGTGCCCCTCCCAGGGCCCTCAGCCCCCTACCCCTCACCCTTCTCCGCATCCTTGCTGAACGCGGTGGAGCGGGGATGTCAGGACCCCCCTGTGAGTGTCTCAGCCTGGGGATGCCTCCCCAGGGGGTCTCCGGTCTTCGTCCCTGGAGCCAGCAGGCCCCAGGTGCCTCTCAGTGAGCTCTCAATGCTGTCTGGGGACCCCAAGGGTTTCCTGACCTCCTAAGCCCACCCGTCCTCCGGCGTCTGACTCCTGGTCTGGCGTGACCGCCAGAGGTCAGCTGGCTGGCCGACGTGTCCCTTCCGCTGGTGGCAGCGGCGGCAGTCGGAGCCACCTCTCCCCGTCCCGTGAGCCCTCCTGGGTAGAGAAGCACTTCCGGGGCTCCCCTCCAGCGGCCTCGGCATCTGAGAAAGAGCCAAGCAGTGCAAGCCTCCGCCTCTGCGCAGCCACCAGATGATGGAAATAAAGGCTAGGTTTGGAGTTTGTATCTCCCGCACCTGGTCCGTTTGTGATGCTCATTAAAACCCTCCCACCTCTCCTGAACATGGTGGTCTCTGCCCTGGGCCCCAAAACAAGGTTGGGGGGGAGCAGATCTCACAGAGAAATCCCAAAGGGAGAGCAAGAAGGAAACCAGGGGCTCCTGGACCCCAGCAGGCGCTGTCGGCCCTGGGGGCAGCTCCCTGTCTCCTGCTCCATGACGTCACCCGCTCTAGTCCCTCCCAGCCCAGTCTCAGATTCACCCTCACCTTTTAGGTGCACCTGAGGTCTCCTTTCACCCTTACTGCCATTCAGTGAGAGAGGGACCCTGAGTCATGAATTCTCATCCAGAGATTCTTCCAATACACGGAGGATATGTGGGGTGGAGAAGCAGGAGTGCGAGGGAGGAGGGATATGGGAAGCCAAGACCTGTAGCTTCTGGAGGGGTGGCTGCCAGTTTCTCTGTTTCTTCCCTGCTCCTGCAGCCAGGGAGGTCCCAGCCTGCAGAGCGTGGGATCGGTGGTTTCCAATCGAAGGCAGTGCGCCCCAAGGTTTAAGGTCTCCTCAAACATGCACTGACATGGTTTTACTGGGATCCACTCAGGCCCCCAGCCTTGTGAAGCTGCTCTGTCCCAGAACGACTGGCAGCCCAGGTGTCAAGGGGGCCTCCTTCCCCACTGCCTCTCTCAGTCACCCTCCTTAATTAAGGACTAAGGGCATGCGCTTTACCTGTGCAGAAAGTTTCTCTGCTGCCTTGACTAGTGGTGCAGATGAACACAATTCAGGAGGTGGTATTCTTATCTTCTACTTATCTCTCCACTCACCTACCATTCACCTATCCATCCATCTATTCATGGATGGATCAGTTCATCCATCTATTCATCTGTGGATCAATCTTCTATCTATTATATATATTCATCCACCCATTATCCTTTATCTATCTATCAATATCTACCAATCATCTATTATATATCAATATATTATCTATCCATTCATCTACCAATTATCTATCAATCCCCTATCATCTGTCTATCCACCCATTCATCTATCCATCCATGTATCATCTATTAATCATTTATCCATCCATCCTTCCATCCATCCATATATTATCTATCAATTATCTTTCATCTGTCTATCCACCCATTCACCATCTATCTATCTATATCTATCATAGGGAAAACACGTGACACAAATCTCCCCTCTTGAAGTGTACATTACAGTGTTGTTAATTATATGCCACTGTTGCACATCAGGTCTCTATAGCTTTCTCATCTTGCATGACTGTAACTCAACAGCCATTGAACACCTCTGCTTCCCCCTCACCCAGTAACCACTGTTTGAATAAGTTTCATTATTTTAGACATCTCTATCTCATCTAAGTGGAATTGACCGTATTTGTCTTTTTGTGATTGGCTTAGCTCACTTAGCATAAAGGCATAATGTCCTCAAAGTTTATCTAAGTTGTAGTATATGACAGGGTTTTTTGTTGTTGTTGTTGTTTAAGATTATTTTATTTATTTGTCAGAATTACAAAGAGAGGGAGGATCAGAAAGAGCCATCATCCAACCACTGGTTCACTCCCCAGATGGCTGCAACAGTCAAGGCTGGGCCAAGCCGAAGCCCAGAGCCAGGAATTCCATCTGGGTTTCCCACATGGGTGGCAGTGTTCCAAGTACCTGGGCCATCTTCCTCTACCTTCCCAGGTACATTAGCAGGGGGCTGAATGGGAAAAGGGGCAGCTGGGACTTGAACCGGTACACATCTGAGATGCTGGCATTGCAGGCGGTGGCTTAACCCATTGTGCCACAACATTGGCCCTCCCCTTTTTGTTAAAAGAAAAAAGGCTAAATAATTCTCTGTTTTATATTAGCTATCTATGTCTACTACATATACACATACTAACACATTTTCTTTATCTGTTCAACTGCAGATAGACATTTAAGCTATTTCTACATCCAGGCTATTGTGAATAATCCTGAAATGAACATGGATTTGCAAACATCCCTTCAAGGTCTTTTTCTTTTTTTTTTTTTTTTTAAAGGCAGAGTGGATAGTGAGAGAGAGAGAGAGAGAGAGAGAAAGGTCTTCCTTTTGCCGTTGGTTCACCCTCCAATGGCCGCTGCGGCTGGCGCGATGCGGCCAGTGCACCGCGCTGATCCGATGGCAGGAGCCAGGTGCTTCTCCTGGTCTCCCATGCGGGTGCAGGGCCCAAGCACTTGGGCCATCCTCCACTGCACTCCCTGGCTACAGCAGAGAGCTGGCCTGGAAGAGGGGCAACTGGGACAGAATCTGGCACCCCGACCGGGACTAGAACCCAGTGTGCTGGCGCCGCAAGGTGGAGGATTAGCCTGTTGAGCTGCGGCGCCGGCTTTTTTTTTTTTTTTTTTTTTTAAGATTTATTTATTTGTTTGAAGGGCAGAGTTACAGAGAGAGAGAGAGAGAGAGAGAGGTTTTTCTAGCCATTGGTTCATTCCCCAAATGGCCACAATGGCCGGAGCTGGGTCAATCTGAAGCCAGGAGCCAGGGGCTTCCTGGGTTTCTCACGCTGGTGCAGGGGCCCAGGGACCTGGGCCATCCTCTACTGCCTTCCCAGGCCACAGCAGAGAGCTGGCTTGGAAGTGAAGCAGCTGGGACGTGAACTGGGGCCCACATGGGATGCCGGCCCTGCAGGTGTTGGCTTTACCTGCTAAGCCACAGCGCCAGCCCTGAGATCCTGTTTTTCATTCCTTTGAATATAAAGCATACTCAGAATTCAGATTGTGGAATAACAGGTAGATCCATTTTTAATTAAATTTTTTAAAAAATTATTTTTATTTTATTTGAAAGAGAGACAGAGAGATCTTCCATCTGCTGGTTCACTCCCCAAATGCCTGCAATAACCAGGGCTGAGACAGGCCAAAGCCAGGAGCCCAGAACTCAGTCTGGGTTTTCTACGTTGGTGGCAGGGACTCAGCTACTTGAGCCATTACATACAGCTTCCCAGGATTGCGCTAGCAGGAAGCTGGATCAGAAGTGGAGGAGCTGGGACCTGAACCAGGCACTCCAACATGGAAGGCAGGGATCCCAAGTGATGACCAGTCTTGCCTTACTTTAAATTTTTTAATTTTAAAAAATGTATTTATTTGAAAGGTGGGGGAAGGGGGAAATGGGGGAGGGAAAAGGGGGGAGGAGAGAGAGAGAGAGAGAGAAACATGAGAAAAACTCCTGTTCTTTGGTTCATACCCCAATTGCCCACAGTGGACAAGGTTGGTGGGACCTGAAGCTGGGGTCTAGGAGCTCAGTGCAGGCCTCCCACAAGGGTGACAGGAACTCAGTTACTGGGGCCATCACTGCTGCTTTCCAGGGTCTGCATTAGCAGGAAGCTGGAGCCGGGAGTTGGAGCTGGGTGTGAAACCCAGATACTCCACTGTGGGGTGTGGGTGTATCAGTCGGCCTCTTAACCCCCAGGTCAGAGGCCCACCCCCATCTTTAACCTCTTCAGAAACCTCCGTAGTGTTTTTGTGGCAGCTCCAGCATTTGACAATCCTGTCAACAGGGCTGAAGGTTCCAGTTTTCCCATGTCCTTATCAGTCCTCCTAGAGTTTTCTGGGTTGTGATGGAATGAGAAGGCCGTGCCAAGATGGCCGCTGGCAAGCCAGCCTCAGTTACTCAGAAAATGGCTTCGGAACCCACCTGGCAACAGAGCCTGCCTGGCAGCAGGCAGTGATTGGTTACGGCATAACCCACCCCTTGACCGGCTTGGCTGCCTTGGCTATATAAGCTGCTGTACCAACTGAGGCTGCTCGCCTCTGGCCTGCTTTCACCCGACTCCCAGGGTCTGTGTGGTGACTCCGCGCCTCTTTCCCCCGCCTCTTTCCCCCACCGCGCTTCTCTCAGAATGAATCCACAACACTGGGTTTTGCTTTGACAGTGTCCATCCCAATGGGTCTGAGTGATATCTTGTTTGATAGGAATTTGGTGAGACAACCAAGGTTGGTTAGCAGCAGTTCATTGCAAAGTTTTGTTTTACAAAGGAAGGACTGTGCCTTTAAGAAGCAACAGCTAAGCCCCCTCCATGCCGCTCTGGCTGGAGGTCTTTGACCCTAATAAATCTTTGTAAATCTCAAAAACAAAACAAAACAAAACAAACAAACAAAAAACCCAAAAAACAACACAGCTGTTGCACAGAAGTTTTTAAGTTTGATATAGTTGCATTTGTTTATTTTTGCTTTTGGTGTCATATGCAAGAAATCATTGCCAAGATCAATTTTTTTTGAGGCGTTTTATAGTTTTAGGTCTTACATTTAGGTTGTGAGATGAAGGTCTAGATTCTTCCACACATGGATATCCAGTTTTCCAAACTCCATTTGTTTAAGAGTCTGTTCTTTCCCTATTGTGTAGTCTTGGCACCCTGTGGCCATATTCATTTCACCATACTCATTAGAGTTACTTCTGGGCTGCCTATTCTGTCCATTGGTTTATATGTTTGTCTTTGTGCCAATGCCATACTATTTTGACTAATGTAGCTTTGTAGTATGTTTTTTTTAAAAAGATTTATTTATTTACTTGAGAGGTAGAGTTAACAGACAGAGACAGGGAAAGAGAGAGAGAGAGAGAGAGAGAGAGAGAGAGAGAGAGAGGTCTTCCAATGTTGGTTCTCTCCCCAAATGGCTGCTATGGCCCGGGCAGGGCCAGTGTGAAGCCAGGAGCCAGGAGCTTCTCTTGGGTCATCCCACATGGGTGCAGGGGCCCAAACACTTGAGCCATCTTCCACTGCTTTCCCAGGCTACATGTAGAGAGCTGGATTGGAAGAGGAGCAGTTGGGATACAGACCAGAGCCCATATGGGATGCCGGCGCCACAGGCAGAGGCTCAGCCTACTAAGCCACAGTACGTCAGATTTTCTATTTCACTTTCCCAAGGCAATTTCTAATTTCCTTTGTGACTTCTTCAGTCCATTGATTGTTGAAGAGTGGATTGTTCAAATTCCACGTATTTGTGAATCTTCCAGTTTTTCTGGTGCTATTGATTTCTAGTTTCATTCACTGTGATCAGAAAAGAGACTTGGTGGGATTTCAATGCCTTTAAATTTGCTGACTTGTTGTGTGACCTGTGGGGTGTGATCACTCCCGGGGAACATTCTGTGTGTGCACTGAGACTAACATGCGGGACCGGCACTGTGGTGTAGCGGGTAAAGCCACCTCCTGCAGTGCTGGTATCCCATAAGGGTTACTAGTTTGAGTCCTGGCTGCTCCACTTTCGATCCAGCTCTCTGCTATGGCCTGGGAAAGCAGTAGAGGATGGCCCAAGTCCTTGGGCCCCTTCACCCATGTGGGAGACCCGGAAGAAGCTCCTGGCTCCTGGGTTCAGATCGGCACAGCTCTGGCTGTTGGGGCCATTTGGGGAGTGAACCAGCAGATGGAAGATCTCTCTTTCTCTCTCTCTCTCTCCCTCTCCTTCTCTCTCTGTGTAACTCTGACTTTCAAATAAATAAATAAATAAATAAATAAATCTTAAAAAATACAGTGAAAAGGCAGAACGATATTTAAAAAAAAGAATAACATGCATTGTGCCGCTGTCAGACAGACCGCTCCCTTCATGTCTGTCCAGTCGGACTACAGTGTTGCTCAAGTCTGTTGCTTTCTTACTGACATTCTGTCTGGTGTCTTAAAAATTATTAAATATTAATCATATAATTTAATATTATATAATATTTATACATTAATATAATATTAAATTGAATAATTTGTTTTTTTTAATTTGAAAGGTAGAGTTACAGAAATGGAGAGGCAGAGGCAGAGAGAGAGAGGGAGAGAGTTTTCCATCTGGTGGTTCACTCTTCAAATGGCCGCAGTGGCCGGAGCTGAGCTGATCCAAAGCCAGGAGCCAGGAGCTTCTTCCAGGTCTCCTTCTTGAGTGCAGAGGCTCAAGCACTTGGGCCATCTTCTGCTTTCCCAGGCCCTAGCAGAGAGCTGGATCAGAAGTGGAGCAGTCGGGATATGAACCAGTGCCCATATGGGACACCGGCTCTCCAGGCAGGGTTAACCCACTTTGCCACAGTGCCCGCCCCCTGTCTGGTTATTTTATCATACATGCATATTTTTTTCTTTTCTTTTTTACTTATTTTTAATTTTTTTTTTATTTTTTGACAGGCAGAGTGGACAATGAGAGAGAGAGAGACAGAGAGAAAAGTCTTCCTTTTTGCCGTTGGTTCACCCTCCAATGGCCGCCGAGGCCTGCGTGCTGTGGCCAGCTCACTGCGCTGATCCGAAGGCAGGAGCCAGGTGCTTCTCCTGGTCTCCCATGGGGTGCAGGGCCCAAGCACTTGGGCCATCCTCCACTGCACTCCCGGGCCACAGCAGAGAGCTGGCCTGGAAGAGGGGCAACTGGGACAGAATCTGGCACCCCAACCGGGACTAGAACCCAGTGTGCTGGCGCCGCAAGGTGGAGGATTAGCCTATTGAGCCGCGGCGCCGGCCATACATGCATATTTTAAATGAGTGATGTTTAGGTTTAACTGAACACAATTAAAATAGTCTTAACTGTTTTATTTAAAAATCTTACTAGTGGAGTGGGTGTTTGGCCTAGTGGTCAAGACACCGATAAGGTGCCTGATCAGAGTGTCTGGGTTTGGTTCCTGGGTCCACTTATGACTCCATCCTACATTAATGCAAACCCTGGGAGGTGGAGGTAATGGCTCAGGGGTTGGGTTCCTGCCACCCGTGTGAGAGATCTGGGTAACATTTCTAGCTCCGAGCATTGGAACTGCTCCACTCATGGCTGATGTGGGCACCTGGGGAATGAACCAGTGGATGGACACTCTCTCTGTATCTCTGTCATGCAAATAAATAAAAAAAGTTGCAATTTCTGGGGCCGGCATTGTGGTGTGGCAGGTTAAGCTGCTGCCTGCCACTCCAGCATCCCAAATGGGCACTGGTTTGAGTCTCAGCTGCTTCATTTGCAATCCAAATTCCTGCTAATGCACCTGGGAAAGCAGCGGAAGATGGTCCAAATGCTTGGGTCCCTGCCACCCATGTGGGAGACCTGGAAGAAGCTCTTGGCTCCTGACTTTGGCCTGGCCCAGCCTCTCTCTCTCTCTCTCTCTCTCTCTCTCTCTGTAACTCTGACTTTCAAATAAATAAATAAATCTTAAAAAAAAAAAAACAACTTAGCTGTCAGCTTGAAAATTATGCAAGGCAGTACATAGTTCTAAAGATTTCCTATAAAGATTTTTAAAAATCCTATTAGAAGCCAACTGTGTGGAGACAAACCACCGCTTTAGAGAGTATTAGGATATCTGCACAGCGGGGCGGGTGCTAGCTGGGAAAGCCTCCTGGGAGAAGGATGAGTGGGGCTGGGGCAGGAGGCAGAAGCGGGCAGGCCTGGGCTGGGGTTGCAGGGGCAGAAGGGGACGAAGAGCCGCTTATAAGACAGAGGGCACTGACGGGAGCAGCCAAGGCCCTGGGGTGGCGGCAGGGATCCTGGGGGCCCGTGAGCTGGAGGATCCCATGGGCAATCCTGCAGGACCCTTCCTTCTGTCTCCTTCCCACCGGCAGGCTCTGGCCCCCACCCCCACCCCACACAGCATTCCCGTTCCCATCGTTCCTTCCCAAGGCAGAGGGAAGGTGGGGAGGGAGGAGAACGTCCTGTCTGTGTCAGAGACTCCCCTAGGTGGGCTGGGGGAGGAGCGCTGGCTGGGAGGGGCAACCCCAGCCCTGTCCACTGTCCAGGACCCCCTCTGCCTCCTGGAGACAAGGGGCTGCGCCTCCCCCCCCCTTCACTGGCCAGGATCCTTGGCAGGAGCCCAGCCCGGACCCCTATCTAGACTTCAGAACAGCTGGGAACCGGCTGCTGTGTGACCCCAGTTAGAAGCCTGTGGCTAGGGCTCTAAGCTTGAGCCTAGAAGGCTGGGGAGGGAGCTGGGCTTCTCTGGAGGTCAGAGCACAGGACTGGGAGCTGGAGAGGTCCCAGAGGAGCTACCGTGACTGCAGGGTCAGACCGCACAGCGGGAGGCCTCCCTGGAGAGCCTTGGGGTGACAGGAGGGCAGCCTTCCTCAGCCGGGGTTCCAGGGACCAGACAGCCTGAGCAAAACAGAGGAGAGAGGACCAAAAGCAGGCTCCCTTGAGGCTTTGTAGGACCCTTCTGTAGCCATATTTGTCATTCTTTAGGGTGAGATGGTGGCTGATCTTGTCACATCAGAGTAGGGGACCTAAAACCAGCAGTGTGAGCTCTTGTACTTCCTCCACATCTGGCTTTATTTTCCATTTAGAGCCCTTGCAAATTTCCTTTTGAAAAACTGAACAATCCTTCTTGCTACTCCTGTGTTAAAAGTTTTAAAAACCACTTTAAAAGATGATTTACTTTATTTATTTGAAAGGCAGAGTTACACATTGAGAGACAGAAATCTTCCATCTGCTGGTTCACTCCCTAAATGGTCACATGGGACAGGTTGAAGCCAGGAGCCAGGAGCTTCCTCTGGGTCTCCCACATTGGTGGCAGGGGCCCAAGCACTGGGGCCATCTTCTGCTGCTTTCTCAGGTGCATTAGCTGGGAGCTGCATCAGAAGTGGAGCACCAAGGACTTGAACCAGTGCTCAAATGGGACATTAGAGTTGTAGGCAGTGGCTTAACCTGCTGGACCACGACTCCTGCCCCTAAAAACTGCTTCTATAGCCAAGTCCTATTTGATCTTCTCAAGTACCCTGTAAACTAGGAAGCATGACCCACATTTTGTGATGGCTATGGAGGTGACACGGCTGACCCAAGACACAGTGCTGGTGGCTAGGAGACTTGAGATGCAGGCCCTTCTTCCACTAACTGTGCAGACCGCCCGGAGTGCACAGGTTCCTGTCCCATGTGGAAGTGCCTGGTTCAAAACCTGGTTCCACTCCTGACTCCAGCTTCCTGCTAATGCAGACCCTGGGAGGCAACAGTGATGGCTCAAGCAGTCAGTTTCCTGTTACTCACATGGGAGACCTGGATGGAGTTCCCAGCTCCTGGCTTCAGCCCAACCTAGTCCCAACCATTGCAAGAATTTGTAGAATGAACCAGCAGATGGGAGCTGTCTGTCTGGTCTCAAACAAAACAAAACAAAACAAACTTAAAAATAGCTAATTTGAGCAGGTGCTATGACACAGCAGGTTAAGCTGCTGCTTGGGACAGCCACATCCTGTATCAGAGTTCTAGTTCAAGTCCCAGCTACCCTGCTTCAGATCCAGCTTCCTGCTAATGCACCTGGGAAGCAGCTTGAGTCCCTGGCACACACGTGGGAGACCCAGATGGAGTTCTTGGCTCCTGGCTTCAGCATAATCCAGCTCTGATTGTTGTGGGAATCTGGGGAGTGAACCAGTGGATAGAAGATTCTCTCTCTCTCTCTCTCTCTCTCTGACTTTAAGATAAATAAATAAATCCTTAGGGAATTAGCTGCTTGCTGTTGAGTACTTACTCTATTGGATGCCATTCTGAGTATTCTGCATTTATGGACCTGCTAAGCCCCAGGACCTGTGAAGTAAGCACTACTACTACTTGCGTTTGATAGGTGAGGAGACCAGGGCCCAGGAGTCACGTCACTTGGTGAAGATCATGGAGATGTCTGACTTCAGAGCTGCTGCTCTTAACCACAGTTGTCTCCTGACTGGGACTGGGCCAGTCCGAAGCCATGAGCTAGAAGCTTTACCCAGGTCTCCCATATGGGAGGCAGGAATCCTAGCACTTGGGTCATCACTTGTTGCTGTCCCAGGCCTTTAGCAGGGGGCTGGGTCGGAAATGGAACAGCCGGGGCCTGAACCGGTGCCCATTTGGGATGCTGGCGTCACAGGTGGTGGCTGCACCTTCCGTGCCACAGCGTGTGCCCCTCCTGTCTTTGGAGGCCCTTCCACTGGTTCCCTGTGCTGCAGGCCTCCAGCACGTGTCGTCACAGAGCCCTGCTCTCACCGACTTCAGGTCTTTGCTCAAAGTCACCATCCCAGTGGAGCTTTTTTTGACCACTTTGTTTAAAATTGAAACCCCTCTTGGGCTTGCATCCCTAGCTCTCTAGTTCTGCTTTATTATTTTTTTTTTAAAGATTTATTTATTTGTTTGAAAGGCAGAGTTACAAAGAGGCAGACAGAGGCAGAGAGAGAGAGAAAGGTCTTCCATCCGCTGGTTCACTCCCCAGTTGGCTCCAATGGCCTGAGCTGTGCTGATCCGAAGCCAGGAGCCAGGAGCTTCTTTCAGGTCTCTCCACGTGGGTGCAGAGGCCCAAGCACTTGGGCCATTCTCTACTGCTTTCCCAGGCAGTAGCAGAGAGCTGGACTGGAAGTGGAGCAGCTGGGACTTGAACTGGCATCTGTATGGGATGCTGGCACCGCAGGCTGTGGCTTTACCTGCTATGCCACAGCGCCGGCCCCAGTTCTGCTTTATTTTTTAACCTAGCACCTACAGCCTCTTAAATCCTGTGTGTTTTCCTCCACGTCTATTGCTTTTTCTGGCTGTAATGCTCGCTGTATGAGGGCAGATTTGTCTTCTTCACCTGGTGTCTGTCCCAGTGCCTAGCACACAGTGAGTGCTCAGCATTTGTGGAGCAGGTGAACTTCCGCATGGGTGTTTCACAGTGTCTGAGACTTACTATGTCCAAAATCCTGTTGTCCACTTTTCCTCCTGATCTGCCCCCGCCCCCAAATTCATCACTGTCTCAGTCGTGCTAGCCCTCCTCAGCTGTTCAAGTGAAATCCTAGAAGTTGGGTCTGGCGCTGCGGCGTAGTGGGTAAAGCCGCTGCCTGAGACTCCAGAGCCCCAAATGGGTGCCAGTTCGAGTTCTGCCTGCTCCATTTCCGATCCAGCTCCCTGTTAATGCACCTGGAAAAGCAATGGAAAATGCCCAAGTGCTTGGGCCCCTGTACCCACGTGGGACAGCAGAGGAAGCTCCCGGCTTCTGGCTTTGGCCCTGCCCGGCCCCTGCCCTTGCGACCATCTTGGGAGTGAACCAGCAGATGAGAGATCTTTCTCTGTCGGTCTGTAACTTTGACTTCCAAATAAATACATTAATTTTAGAAAAGGATTATTTGTAGTCCTTCAAAGGGAACATGAACAAACTCCTGAACTTCAGAGAGCTTTTCTTGCTGAGCAGCGCTCATCCCTAAAATGCAGCTCCGCACATCTGCACGCTGGACGGGTGCCTCGGAGGACTCCACCGGCGGGAGGAGGCGGGTGGTGCGTCCGTGCTCACCCCACTCCCCGCCCCAGCCCACCGCTTAGGACAACTTTAAGTGCATCTGAAATGCTGCTGCATGCAGTGTTTATTTTCGGTTTTGTAACCACGCGTTCCGTGTGAGTTTAGCCTTCCTCCTCCGATTCCGGGTTCACCAACAGAACTTTCGCCTGGTTTCCTTTGTTTGATTCATTTGGCTGCTGGGATTTCAACAGGCTCTCGCTTCTCTGTGCCCTGAGTCCTTTCAGCTGTCCAACTCCTGCTGCTTGGCAGGGAGGCAAACCCTTGGGTCACTCATTCTTCCTCCTGGGCCCTGTAGCCATGGCTCCACTGTTGGCTGCCCTTGCGGGTTCCATGGGGACATCTCAAGCTAACCGGGCTTTCCTCCTTCACACACAATGTGTTTCTCTCTACGAATGCATTCTCTTTCTAAACAAATTACATTTTCCTGCTATGTTAATGATCAAATTAAAAATTTTAAGGGTTTTTTATTTGACAGCCAGAGTTACAGAGAGAGGAGGAGGAGGAGGAGGAGGAGAGAGGAGAAGGGATCTTTCATCCACTGGTTTACTACTCAAATGGTAGCAAGGGCTAGAGCTGGGCCAGGCGGAAGCTAGGAGCCAGGAGCTTCTTCCAGGTCTCCGATGTGGGTACAGGGGCCCAAGCACTTGGGCCATCTTCTGCTGCTTTCCCAGGTGTATTAGCAGGGAACTGGACTCAAGCAAGTGCCCATATGGGATGCCAACCCCTGGATGAAATATTTCAAGTCTACAGAAAAGGATAGAAAATAATATAATAGCCAGTGATCAGCTTTACTGATTTTGAATTTTTCTGTCTGCTTGAGATCATGTGAAATCAATCAATCAATCAATCAATCAATAAAAAGTTTAGAGGCCCAGTTGAAGGCCTCCGAGTATAGTCCCATATGGTATGCAACCTTTTACAGCCTCTGTCTTGAGTTATGTGTTTATGATTCCCTTGATGAAAGCATTTTGATCATATATTTCTTAGCAATATATTATATTATTTAGTACTGCATGTTTTTTGCACTTAAGAAGGTAGAGCTCCTTCTGTAGCTTTCTCTCTTGTTTAAACAAGAGATTTATCCATATGGATGGAGCGTTCATTTTCACCATTCTATTATATTTTATTGTGTTAATATATCCTAATTTACTTATTTAATTTTTCAAAAGATTTATTTATTTATTTACTTGAAAAGCAGAGTTACAGAGAGGCAGAGAGAGAGAGAGGTCATCTATCTGTTGGTTCACCCTCCAGATGGCTACAACCACTGGAGCTGTGCCAATATGTAGCCAGGAGCCAGGAGCTTCTTCCAGGTCTCCCATGTGGGTGCAGGGGCCCAAGGACTTGGGCCATTTTCCCAGGCACATTAGCAGAGAGCTGGATCAGCAGTGGAGCAGCCGGGACTCCAACGGGTGCCCATATGGGGTGCCAGCACTGCAGGCAATGGCTTTACCTGCTATGCTACAGCACTGGCCCCTACTTCTTTAATTTTTGAAAACAATTGTCTGTTTATTTGAAAAGTGGAGTGACAGAGAGAGAGGGAAAGCAGAGAATGATCTTCCATCTGCTGGCTCCTTCCCCAGATGGCTGCAACCGCCAAGCCTGGGCCAGGACCAAGCCAGCAGCTGGAAAACAACATCTGGGTCTCCCACATGAGTGGCTAGGGCCCAAGGAGGAAGGACATCATCTGCTGTCTTCCCAGGCCATTAGCAGGAAGCTGGGTCAGAAGCAGAGCAGGTGGGACTTGAACAGACACTGGCATGGAATGCCAGTATCACAGGCGGCGGCTTAATCTGCTGTGCCACAACTGGGGTAGAGGGCCTCCCTAATTTAGTTATCTATAGTCTAAATGATGGTCATTTGGGCTGCTTTCAGTTTCTTTTTGTTGTTGATTTATTTTAAAATTATTTTGTTATCAGGGCCTGCACTGTAGTGCAGAGGGTTAACACCCTGGCCTGAAGTGCTGGCATCCCATATGGGTACTGGTTCAAGACCCAGCTGCTCCACTTCTGATCCAGCTCTCTGCTGTGGCCCGGGAAAGCAGTGGAAGATGGCCCAAGTCCTTGGGCCCCTGCACCGATGTGGGAGACCCAGAAGAAGCTCCTGGCTCCTGGCTTCAGATCAGCGCAGTTCCAGCCATTGTGGCCAATTGGGGAGTGAACCATCAGATGGAAGACCTCTCTCTCTCTCTGCCTCTCCTCTCTTTGTGTAACTGACTTTCAAGTAAAATAATAAAAATAAATCTTAAAAAAAACTATTTTGTTATCTGTTAGTTTAAACATTCTATTGCATTATAGTCATAAAATAATCTACATAATAATGTCACTGAGATTTTTCAAAGCTTCCTTTATAGCCTGGAACATACTCAACATTACACATGTGTTAGAAAAGAATGTGGGGCTGGTGTTGTGGCATAGCGGGTAAAGCTGCCACTTGTAGTGTCAGCATTCCATGTGGCCACCAGTTCAAGACCCAGCTGCTCCACTTCCAGTCCAGCTCTCTGTTACAGCCTGGGAAAACAGTGGAGGATGACCCAAGTCCTTGAGCCCCTGCACTCATGTGGGAGACCTGGAAGAGGTTCCTGGCTCCTGGCTTCGGATGGGTGCAGCTCTGGCTGTTGTGGCCAATTGGGGAGTGAACTAGCGGATGGAAGACTCTCTCTCTCTCTGCCTCTCTGTAACTCTGCCTTTCAAGTAAATAAATATATCTTTTTTTTTTTAAAGCAAAGAATGTGTATTTTCTCTTTGTGGGTCCACACCAATAGCTTGAATTTACCAGGGGCATTATACAGCCACTTTATGCCTCTGCTATGGTCATCTCTTTTTATTTATTTATTTATTTATTTTTTATTTTTTTGACAGGCAGAGTGGACAGTGAGAGAGACAGACAGAGAGAAAGGTCTTCCTTTTGCCGTTGGTTCACCCTCCAATGGCCGCCGCGGCCGGTGCGCTGATCCGATGGCAGGAGCCAGGTACTTATCCTGGTCTCCCATGGGGTGCAGGGCCCAAGCACCTGGGCCATCCTCCACTGCACTCCCTGGCCACAGCAGAGGGCTAGCCTGGAAGAGGGGCTACCGGGACAGAATCCGGCGCCCCGACCGGGACTAGAACCCGGTGTGCCGACGCCGCTAGGCGGAGGATTAGCCTAGTGAGCCGCGGCGCCGGCCTATGGTCATCTCTTTGATCAGCCAGTTTCCAAGAAGAGAGTTCTACCAGGTACCCCAACCGCAACCAACTTACCTGTCTTCTAGACCTTTCATCAGTTGCTGCTTTATACATTTTGAAGCTCTATTAGTGGGTGCTTTTATGTTCTCAGTGTTTGTATTCACTTGTGATATGGCCCTCTTTTTTAAAATATATTTTTTACTTTGCTTTCCCTTTTGTCAAATATTAAAATTACCCCCTAATATATCTTACAGTTCACATTTGTTTAGTGTATTTTCTCCTTTCTGTTTGTTTTAAATATTTGAAAGCATTTTCTTTAACATTTATTTATTTGAAAGTCAGAGTTACAAAGAAGGAGAGGCAGAGAGAGAGAGAGAGAGATCTTTCATCTGCTGGTTCACTCCCCATATGGCTTCAATGGCCGGGGCTGGGCCAGGCCAAAGCCAGAGCCAGGAGCTTCATCTGGGTCTCCCATGTGGGCGCAGGGGGCTAAGCGTGTGGGCCATCTTCCTTTGTTTTCTAGGTGCATTAGCAGGGAGCTGGATGGGAAGTAGAGCAGTGGGGACCCATATGGGATTCCGGGACTGCAGGCAGTGACTTTACCCGCTACACCACAGTGCTGCCCCAGCATTTTTTCTTTCAGGTGTTTCTCTTATATGCAACATGTTGCTGAACTTTTTTTTTTTTTTTTTTTTACTACAGTCTCTGCACTGTGTCTTGGAGAAATGCATTGCTTTTGTTCACCCTTGTCCTTGCCATCTGATTTTACATTCTCCATACACTGTGCTTTTGTTGTTATTAACTTCGTTTCTTTCTTTAGAGTCTTAGGTTTTTAAAGCAGCACGCTTTTTGTTAGCATTGTAGTTGTTGAAACTTGACCTCATGCTCCTTCGTATAATTTTTACGTGTAGTCTTTGTACCTCCCTTAACAATAAAGCGCTTTCCACCTTCTGAGAGCCCTTTATTCTTGGTCCTTCCTCCTTCGCATCGCTGTACAAAGTTCAGGCCTGTTACTACTTCTGCTGTAGGTCTCCAGCCAAAGGCCAGACAGACAGAAGCCTTGTCTTGCAGGTGCTCAGGTGGGTGGGGTGGGGAGGGGTAGCAGAGGTCCGTGCCCAGGCCTTTCTCTTTCCACTCATTTGACTGATAGAGCCCAGCTGCAAATACCTTCCACAGGGGCTGGAGACTCCGCTCTCTAACCGGCCTTCCCACCCCCTCCCTCCCCTTTTCCATTTTAAGTCATCAGCTGTGTTCATTTTTTTTTTTTTTTTTTTGACAGGCAGAGTGGACAGTAAGAGAGAGGGAGAAAGGTCTTCCTTTTTGCTGTTGGTTCACCCTCCAATGGCTGCCTCGGCCGGTGCGCTGTGGCCGGCACACTGCACCTATCCGAAGGCAGGAACTGGATGCTTATCCTGGTCTCCCATGCGGGTGCAGGGCCCAAGCACTTGGGCCACCCTCCACTGCACTCCCTGGCCACAGCAGAGAGCTGGCTTGGAAGAGGGACAACTGGGACAGAATCCAGTGCCCCAACCGGGACTAGAACCTGGTGTGCCGGCACCGCAAGGCAGAAGATTAGCCTACTGAGCCGTGGTGCCGGCCCAGCTGTGTTCTATTACCAACTGCCTCTATTTCCCGGACTGCAGGCACTATCCTGTCCCCTTGGAGATCTATATCTATACCTGTACCTGTACCTATTCCCATACCTATACCTATATCTATATCTATATCTATATCTATATCTATATCTATATCTATATCTATATAATCTGTATCTATATCTTCAAGCAGCAGAGAAAATGAGAGAGAGAGTACATGCCCAGGAGTACCTCTATCTTCTGGATCACTCCTCGAATGCCCGCAATGGCTGCGGCCGGGCTGAGCTGAAGCCTGTTCTGGGAACTCAGTCCAGGGCTCCCACGTGGGTGGCAGGGACCCAGCCACTTGAGCCATGACCACCACTTTCCAGGGTCTGCATCAGTGGGAAGTTGCAGTCGGGAGCTGGCGGATGGGAGAGCTCTCTCTCTGCCTCTGCTTCTCTGTAACTCTGCCTTTCAAATAAATAAATAAATCTTAAAAAAAAAAACTTTAAAAATATGGATACTTAAAGGCATTTAGTGTGTATTATTTTACTGTAAGAATGAAATAGCAGTCAGTTTTTGCTCTATATTCTTCATAGGTCAAGACATTTTTTCCTATTCCTGGATTACTAAGAATTATTATTATTATGAATAATTGAATTGATTATGGCATAAATTAAGATCATCACTTTTTAAAGATTTATTTATTTATTTGAAAGGCAGAGTTACAGAGAAGGAGAGGCAGAGGCAGAGAGAGAGGTCTTTCATCTGCTGGGTCATTCCCCAGATGGCAGCAACTGGCCGGAGCTGTGCTGATCCAAAGCCAGGAGCTTCTTCCAGGTCTCCTATGTGGGCCCAAGGACTTGGGCCGTCTTCTACTGCTTTCTCTGGCCATAGCAGAGAGCTGGATTGGAAGTGGAGCAGCTGGATCTTGAACTGGTGGCCATATGGGATGCTGGCACTGCAGGCAGTGGCTTTAACAGCTATGCCATAGCACCAGCCCCCATCACATGTTTTTTGAAAGGCACACACACACATACACACACACACAGAGAGAGAGAGAGAGAGAGAGAGAGAGAGAGATCTTCTATCAGCTGGTTTACTTCCCCAATTCTTATAACAGCTGGGGCTGGACCAGGCTAAAGCCAGGAGGCTAGAACTCAGTTCAGGTCTCCCACATGGGTGGCAGAGACCCAAGTACTTGGGTCATCTATTGCTGCCTCCCAGCGTGGGCATTAGCGGGGAGCTGGCACATAGGTGGGAGAGCCAGGACTGGAAACAGACACACTGATGTGAGATGCGGGCATCCCAAGTGGGAGATTTAACTGTTGAGCCAAGCCACATCCCCAACCCCTTCAGAATTTTCTTTCTTTCTTTTTTTTTTTTTTTTAAGATTTTATTTATTTATTTGACAGGTAGAGCTACAGATAGTGTGAGAGAGAGAGAGGTCTTCCTTCTACTGGTTCACTCCCCAATTGGCCACAATGGCCAGAGCTGTGCTGATCCGAAGCCAGGAGCCAGGAGCTTCTTCTGGGTCTCCCACGTGGGTGCAGGGGCCCAAGCACCTGGGCCATCCTCTATTGCTACTCCAGGCCACAGCAGGGAGCTGGACCAGAAGAGGAGCAACCAGGACTAGAACTGGCACCCATATGGGGTTCCGGCGCCACAGGTGGAGAATTAACCTAGTGCACCACGGTGCCGGCCCCCGGTTTTCCTTTCTTATATGGTTAACTACTGGCCTTGGTATCTGGGGTGATGTACTTAGTACACAGCTCATGCTGTGTGTAGCAGATACCAAGGATGACAGTGGCTTGAATGAGGGAGGGGTTTGGTTCTCGGTCCTGTGCTGAGTCTTGGCTGGTTTAGTGGTTCTGCCATGTGTATGATCTATAAGGGGCATCCATTTTCTTTAATGTTTATTTAGTTATTATAATCTATTCAAAAAGCAGAGTGACAGAGAAAAAGGGAGATCTCCCATCTGCTGGTTCATTCCCCAGACATTTGCAACAGCTGGAGCCAGGCACTCCATCCAGGCCTCCTCCCGCACGACTGGCAGGCTCATCTGCTGCCTCCCAAGGTGTGTGTTAGCAGGAACTGGAAGGGGAGCTGGCACGCCTGAACAGGATGCGGGCAGCAGCGGAACCTGCTGCACCACACGCGTACCTCCGTGCATCCCGATTCCAAGGAGCAGGGTGGAGGACTGGCGTGTCCTCTGCCTTTAAGGGCATAAATCAAAAGTTCCACACGTCATCTCTGTCTGCTTCCCTCTGCAGGCAGGGCGGAGTCGTGGCGCTACACCTGGCTGTGAGGAAGGCTGGGCAGCGCCGCCTCTATCTGAACTTCAGGGCAAGTGTTCTTTTGTTGTGGGAGAGAAAGGGAAAATAGTGCGGGAGGTAGCAGTCTCCACCCCCGAGGTTACTGTGCACCTGCTACCTAGGGAAGGGGGGCACTATTTCTGAAAATACAAATTTGTGTAAGTTTTTTTTTCTTGGTTGTTTGGTGACCTTGCCTATGGGTTTGTGTTACTTGCAAATTTTATCTTATATGAGTAGATTTATACTGCTAAACAACAGGTTTTAAGATTTATCTAGTTGAAAGGCAGGGTTACAGAAGAGAGAGAGAGAGAGGGGAGAGAGAGAGAGAGAGAGAAACTCCCCAAATGGCCACAATGTCTGGGGCTGAGCCAAACTGAAGCCAGGAGCCTTGAACTCCATCCAGGTATCCCACGTGGGTGGCAGGACTAGGCTTCCTGGCCTGGATGCTCCTCCATGTGGCTGGTTCCTGGTGCTCCGTATGAACCCAGATTTACCCCTCTGTCTTAGATAAAGCTCTCTCTCTCTCCTATGCACCTTTCTCACTAAATAAAGGCTTAAAATGTACCATGCTGCCTCGTTTATCTGTGCCAGTATTTATAATTCTTCTCTAAATATTAGGCAAGAACCCTCTCGGGCTTATTAATATTGGGGATTTATTAATACGTATATGGTGATATCGTATGGCAACCCAAATTCCGGTAGCGTATGTGGCATCCCAGATGGCGCTTCTGGGGAACTCTAAGGGGCCACATTCCTGTAGAGATTTTAGGGGGTCATCTTCAATATCACAAGTATATGTCTATCTCTCACCGCTTCCCCAGGTACATTGGCAGGGAGCTGCATCGTAAACGGAGCAGCTGGGACCCCATGTGGGCTGCCTGTGAGGCAGGCAGCGGCTCAATGCGCCATGCTGCAATGGCAGCTCCAACAATTTCATTTATTTATTTATTTGACAGGTAGATTTATAGACAGTGAGAGAGAGACAGAGAGAAAGGTCTTCCTTCCGTTGATTCACTCCCCAAATAGCCGCCACGGCCAGTGCTGTGCCGGTCTGAAGCCAGGAGCCAGGTGCTTCCTCCTGGTCTCCCATGCGGGTACAGGGACCCAAGCACTTGGGCCATCCTCCACTGCCTTCCCGGGCCACAGCAGAGAACTGGACTGGAAGAGGAGCAGCCGGGACTAGAACCCGGCGCCCACACAGGATGCTGGCGCTGCAGGCGGAGGATTAACCAAGTGAGCCATGCACGAGCCCCCCAGCAATTTCTTTAGTGGCTATAGGTATTCAGATTTTCTTTTTCTTAATCAAAATTTTTTTTCCTCTGCGAAGCTGCCTGTTTTATAGAGTTTAAGAAATTTCACTGTTTATCTGGGGAGGAAGCTTGGTCCATCTGGTCTAAGGATGCACTACTTCAAGACAATTCTGCTTTTGCTTTTGCTTTTCCCAAGTGCCCCAAGGTCCTTACCAGTTCTGCCCCGATTTTTACCGTAATTTCCTGGTGGTGGATTTCCATGCCAGCCATGTAAACCGAAACCCCAAATCTGCATGGAGGCGGACCCCTGCCAAACTCTCTAGGAAAGCAAGAGAAACACAGACTTCCTTTGACCTCGGTGTGCTGGCGGGGATTTTTCCTGCAGCCGGTTCTGGGGGGTCTCTGGGGGGGCTTTCCAGGGCCCAGCGTCGGGCAGAAGCGGCACCCAGCTCCCCCCGGCGGATTCTGCCTAACTGAAGCCCTGTCCCTCCCCGTGGCCGGCGGCCGGCGGCAGTGCTGACTCCCGCGCGCTTGGTCTGTGGTCTCCCGTTGCTTCGGCTTGCAGGATTTCCTTTACTTTCACGCAAGTTTAGTTATGGATTAAATAGCGTTTCACTGTCCTGCTTTAACCAGATGGGAACAGGAAACCTAACTCCTTGTCCTTCACACATGAACTCCATCAGAATATGTCTTGGTTTTGCTAAATCTGGGTCTTTTTTTTTTTTCTTGGAATGTGGTCTGCCCATTAGATCTGATGAGCCAAATATTTATTTTAGATGATTTTCTTCTATGTTTTGTCCTTTTCCTCAGGAATAGCAATTGTACATGGTTTGGCTTTTCCTGTTTTCCATACTTCTCATTCTTTCCACAACGATATGTTCCTGTTGAGCTCTTCCATTTCATTTCTATGATTTTCTTACCCTTATCCATCACATTCTTTATTTATTTTTTTGACAGGCAGAGTGGACAGTGAGAGAGAGAGACAGAGAGAAAGGTCTTCCTTTGCCGTTGGTTCACCCTCCAATGGCCGCCGCGGCCGGCGCGCTGCGGCCAGCGCACCATGCTGATCCGATGGCAGGAGCCAGGTACTTCTCCTGGTCTCCCATGGGGTGCAGGGCCCAAGAACTTGGGCCATCCTCCACTGTACTCCCTGGCCACAGCAGAGAGCTGGACTGGAAGAGGGGCAGCCGGGACAGAATCCGGCGCCCCGACTGGGACTAGAACCCGGTGTGCCGGTGCCGCAAGGCGGAGGATTAGCCTAGTGAGCCGCAGCGCTGGCCATCATCGCGTTCTTTATTTTGTCTTGCATGGCATTTATTTATTCTGAAATATGGCCTTCAACTTTATAATTTTTTTCCTTTTCCCTATTACTTTTCTCCAATATCTGCCATTTCCCCCCCCCCTTTTATTTTTTAAAATATTTATTTATTGGGGCCAGCACTGTGGCACGGTGAGTTCTAGTCCCGGCTTCGTGTCTTCCAATCTGGCTCTCTGCTATGGTTTGGGAAAGCAGTAGAAGATGGCCCTTGGGCCCCTGTGCCTGCGTGGGAGACCTAGAAGAAGCTCCTGGCTCCTGGTTTCGGGTCGGCTCAGCTCTGGCCATTGCAGTTATTTGGGGAATGAACCAGCAGAAAGGAGGACCCCTCTCTCTCTAGTTCTACCTGTCTCTGTAACTCTTTCAAATAAATAAAATAATTCTTTAAACAATTTATTTATTTATTTGAAAGGCAGGGTTACAGAGAGAGAGAGAGAGAGATTAGAGAGAGAGATGTCTCCCAACGCTGATGCATTCCCCAAATGCCTGTATGGCCAGGGCTGGGCGAAGCTGAAGCCAGGAGCCAGGAGCCAGGAACTCTGTGAGTGCAGGGGCCCAAACACTTGGGCCATCTTCCACTGCTTTTCCTGGGTGCATTAGCAGGGAGCTGGATTGGAAGTGCTGCAGCCGGGATTCGAATTGATGCTCATATGGAATGTTGGTTCTGCAAACGGCAGCTTAACCTGCTACACCACAGTGCTGGCCCCCATTTCTCTCTTCTTTACCTGACTTTCTATATAATCTTTTCTTTGAAACTTTGTACCTCTTTTTTTTTTTTTTTGAGATAATGTTATATGAGGTTTTTGTTTGTGTTTTACTTTTTTTTTTTAGATTATGGAGAATAGTTTTCAAATTCTTGGGTTTCTTTGGGTATATCTTCTTTTGTTTTATTTGAAAGGCATGGAGAGAGAGAGAGAGAGAGAGAGAGAGAGAGAGAGAGAGAGATCTCACATCTGCTGGTTTACTTCCTAAATGTCCCCAGTAGCCAGGGCTGAGTCAGGCCAAAACCAGAGGCCAGGAACTCCATCCAGGTCTCCCACATGGGTGACAGGGACCCAAGTACTTGAACCATTACCTGCTGCCTCCCAGGGTGCACATTAGCAGGAGGCTGGGCTCTCCAATGGAGCCGAGTGTCCCCAGTGGCGACTGAATCTTGTGCCAAACGCTTGTCCCTCATCTTCTGATAATTCTTCATTTTCTGCTCATGTTCTTTCCTCCTTTCCTCCCACTTTTAAAATAGCATTTCAAAGCAAAGCTCCCCAGGGAGCCCCTTTCTGGTCATTGCTGAACTGGAGTGGACTGGTTACCTCCTGTAGGTGCTGGGACGCAGGGGAGGGAGCACATGATGAGTGTGGGGAACCCGGCTCTTCAATGTCACAGCAAGGTCTCCTCTCCTGCTTCGCCCCAGTTCACCCCTGGACAGGCGCCTGAGAGGCCCTGTCACAGGCAGCAGGAGGGTCACCCAGAGGGTCTCCTCTGAAGCTGCCCTTCCTTGCTGTGCTGGGGAGTAGGGCCAGCACACTGCAGCCTCTCCAGCTCAGCCCCAGGGCTGCTGGAGGCTCGGCTCAGGGTGTGGAGGGCTCGCTTCCTCTCTCCTCGGATGCCCTTGCTTAGATCCACACCTAACCCTCCACTGGAGCCCTGGCTGATCTGTGGCTCGGGTTACTTGGGGGTTTCATTCAGCATGGTCTTTACCCCTCTCTGTTTTGTTCCTATTCTTAATGAAGTTTCAAAGTGAAGATAAAAAGTTACACATATCCATTCCACCTTCTTTTTGGGGAGTTCCTCAGTCACTTTTTTTTTCTTTAAATATTTATTTATTTATTTGAGAGGCAGAGACAGAGAGAGAGAGAGGTCTCCCAACTGCTGGTTCACTTCCCCGGAAGCGACACTGGCTGGGGCTGGTCCAGGTTGAAGCCAGGAGCCTGCAGCTCCATCAGTGTCCCACATGGGGGACAGGACCCAAGTGCGAGGGACACCTTCCACTCCCTTCCCGAGTGCATTAGCAGGGAGCTCCATTGGCAGTGGAGCAGCCGGGACTTGAACTGGGGCTCCCATATGGGGTACCGGTGTTGTAGGCGACAACAGTGAGTGTTAGCTCACTGCTCCCCTCCCCGCCACTCTCCTTAGTCAGCTTTAAGACCTGACTTGGATTATGTTGCTCATTAATTAAATTCTCCCATGACTTCCTGTGGGATTTAGAGTAAAACCCAAGCTCCTTCCATTGGTCTCCAAGGTCTGCGGCTCCACCTGTGCCCTTCTCCACCTTGCCACCTGTGCCCCATCCACACTGGTCTTATTTGACTTCTTTCGTACCCCCAATTCTTTCCCATTTCTGAGGCCACTGCCTGGAATGCTCATGTGCTCTATTCCTCCGGCATGCACCATGGCACAGTGGGTTAACCCCAGTCTGTGATGTCGGCACCCTGTATGAGTGCCGGTTCGAGTCCTGGCTGCTCCACTTCCGATCCTGCTCTCTGCTATGGCCTGGGAAAGCAGTGGAAGATGGCCCAGGTCCTTGGGCCCCTGCACCTGCGTGGGAGACCTGGGTGGAGATCCATGCTCCTGGCTTCATTCTGGCTTGGCCCAGGCTGCTGGGACCATTTGAGTAGTGAATCATCCGATAGAGAGCTTCTCTTCCTCTCTGTAACTTTCAAATAAATCAATATATAAGTCTTTAAAGAACAAAAGGCCTCCCGCTCAGCAAATCCTTTCCTGTCACCTGTCATCTGACACAGGTGGGCGCCCTCCCCTCGGTTCCCTTTCACTGCATCTGTTTGTCGTCACCCTTGGCAGTTGCCATGGTGGCACGAATACATTCATCTCCTCTGCTTCATGTTGTGCTCCCTGGGGACAGCGAGGCCGTCTGCTTTTATTCCACAGTCTGCTCGCAGGGATGTGTGCACGACAGCTGTTGAGTGCCGGAGTAAAGAATGAATCAGAGTTGCATCAGTAGGGCCACGCTGAAGCATGTGAGGGATCTGGCAGTCAGCAGAGAGACCCAGAATAAAGGCTCTTTAGCAAGTGAGTAGCAGAATGGGCAGCAGTGACCAGAATGGATGAAGCAGGAAGAGGCTGGAGTCCAGGGGGAGCCTGGTCAGGAGGTCTCCGTCCCAGGACAGGCTGGGGGGAGGCAGCAGCTGCAGGCACAGAGAGGAAGGCGTGGGTTGGTTCTAGGGGAGATGCAGCAGCCCTTGGCGTGTGCTCAGAGGGACTCCGCCTGGCCAGACCTGGGGGTCCACGGAGCAAGGCAGAGGTGACACCCGTTTGGGGCTTGGATGGTGGAGTGGACAGCCGGTTGGAGAGCAGTGAGGTCACTCAGAGTGCCTGGGACTGCGCTGGTAGAGCTGTTGAGGGAGGATCCAAACCCTGAAACCTTAGGAGCCGTCTCAACAGGCAGTGTGGCTGCTGTGAGAACGAGGGAGGAGGAAAAAGGAGACAGAGGAAGCAAGCAAAGAGAGAAAAGGTTAGAGCACCGACGCCACCTCCCAGCTGGGGTAGGGGGAGGAAGACGAACAGGGAGTGGCCGCTGTGGGCGGGAGAGTTGTAGAGGCAGGGTAACTGGGGAGCGGTGCAGCCAGGCCAATCTGAGGTCAAGTCCTGACTCCAGCCTGATGCCCTGAGCTTCCTGCCACTGTGGAGTGACTGGGAGGATTACATTAGACACGAAGTGTACAGAACCTGTTGACAGGCCTCCTCGAGTCAGCGCTCAGTGAGCAGCTGTCTTTTTCCTCCCTCGGATCGGATGTCCGGCCAGCAGCTGGGCAGGCTCTGAAGGTCCCTCCTCCTCCAGGGGTCATCTTCTTCGGAGGGACTCATTCTTGCTCTTCCTTATGGTTGCACAGTAAACTCAAACATTCCGGGAATCGGCTCAGTTTCTTTTCAGAAGGACCGTCCCTTTGAGAATCCAAATGAGAACCAGAGGCTTGCTGGATCACAGAGTGCCTGCGGCACTGCAAGTGGATGGTGAAGGGTTGAGATGGGGGCACGGCTATGCTGGCAAGATGATGTGCATCTGCCCCACGGGGGATGGGCTTCACATGAAATGGGGCACGGGGAGGCATTGAATAGGCCAAGCGAGGCTGTCACCAAACTGCTAGCTTCAAGCTGGACCTGGGTGTTCTGCTAATTATAATGGGGAAAATATCATGATCACTTCCAAACCAGGAGAAATAAGAAGCAAACAGATTATCTCAATTTTGAGTTTTTTTTTTCTTTTTCTTAAACTGTTAACAGCTGGTACCAGCAGATGACAAAAAGATGCTAAAGATAAATAAATACTGACGATGGAGAAACAAGCCTGGGCTACAGTTGTTGCCATCTGGGGTTGGCTCATGTTTTATCTTGCTGATGTGCCTAATGGTCTCATGTTGGCCATGACATCGGTTGTAATTATGTGTGTCATAGTTTTTTCTTGTTCTTCTTAAAAAAAAAGTATTTATTTGAAAGGCAGAGTTACAGAGAAGCAGAGGCAGAGGCATAGAGAGGTCTTCCATCTGCTGGTTCACTTCCCAGATGGCTGGGACAGCTGGAGCTGCACCAATTCGAAGCCAGGAGCCAGGAGCTTCTTTAGGGTCTCCCATGTGGGTGCAGGGCCCAAGGACTTGGGCCATCTTCTACGGCTTTTCCAGGCCATAGTAGAGAGCTGGATCAGAAGTGGAGCAGCTAAGACTTGAACCGGCGCCCATGTGGGATGCCGGCACTGTAGGCGGTGGCTTCACCCGCTACACCCCTGTAGTTTCTTCTGTCACTGCATCCAGTAACATTTAGGAGTCTCACTATGCACCTTACATGAGTCATCTCTGCTCATGTGAGGTGGGCAGTGGTCCTCCAGCATGACACAAGTGGAGACAGATGATTTAGGGTCTATAAGGTCACATGGCGTGTGCAGTAGCTTCCTTCCTTCAGCAGGGACCCTTGACCATGGGGCTGGGTATCTCACCCACACTGGTCAGTCATAGCACTCCATTTCCCTGGTGACAGGGGCCCACGGCAGAGTATGTGAACCAAGCAGGGCCAACCAGTGCTCTTCCCTGGATTAATATACAGATCCTGGGTTTACAGAGCAGGAGCATGGTCTGTGTCCATGTTCTTCAATTCACGGAGAGGCCCTGTCCTGCCACAGTAGGCGAGAAGCCCACGTGCAGAGACTGACAGTGGGACAGATGCATGGAGAAGTGGATAGCCTGTGTTGGCCCCCAAGGCTTTGGTTCATTGACCGTATGCTTTGGACTTGAGCTGAACTTCTGTTCAACAGCTCTTGATGAACAGAGTTAGAGTATGGTGGAGTCAAGATTCGAATCCAAATTCCAAAGTCTCAACTCCTCCTAGTATCACTCACTGATCTCTTTAAAGTCTTCCTTTTAGCCGCTTCCTCTTGAGCAATACCTATGCCTTTTAAAATCACCACTCCCCCTCCTGAGTCACCTTTCTTTTCCTGAAGCTGCCCTTCATGGCTTTCTGAGCTGTAGGAAGTTCCGTCAGGACGCAGCTGTCAAGTTGGGTGTTTCTGGGAAGGTTGTTGAGCCCTTTGATTTATGTGGATTCCTGTTAGTGCAAGTTTCACCAAGTGGCGCTGTCTTCTTGGCCCTCTGTTTTGGCAGGTGGTGGTGCCTGGCTCCAGACGCAGGACTGCCTGACACTGAACTGCCAGGCCCCCAGCCAGCCTCTGGCACTGGGAAGCCATCAGGAGTTGGCAGCCACGGTGGAAGCATCTCCAGCTCTCGTCAGGTGTCAGGGGTCAGAACTCAGGAATTGTTGGCCCCTGTGCACTGATGCTGTAAATCTGCTTCTTCCAGTGTGAGAGCCTCATCTGAACTTCGGAGAGAGGAATAGCCACTCCCAGAGCAGAGGCAGCCTTCTCTGAGATCCTTATTAGTTGTCAATGAAGCCATTGATGTGAATGAGAAATCTTACATTCCCATTGACCAACAAAAACTGAATATTAGTGGTGGATTCCAAGCTGTTTAATGGAACAGCAGACAGATTATTTTTGTTTTCAACTCTAATACTCTTTGCTTTAGAAACCATTTTTGGTGTAGCACTTCCCAGTCTGTCACTCTGTACTGGGAAGGGCTGCCACTCAGACTTCATAGGCATATGTGTTTCATTTTTTTAAAAGTTTAAGATTTCATTTATTTATTTGAGAGGTAGAGCTATAGACAGGGGAAAAGACAGAGAAAAAGGTCTTCCACCCACTGGTTCACCCCCAAATGGCTGCAACAGCCAGAGCTGGGCGAATCCAATACCAGGAGACAGGAGCTTCTTCTGGGACTTCCACATGGGTGCAGGGGCCCAAGCACTTGGGCCACCTTCTACTGCTTTCCCAGGACTGGAGTAGCTGGGACTTGAACTGGTGCCCATATGGGATGCTGGCACTGCAAGCAGAGGCTTAGCTTACTATGTCACAGAGCCAGCCCTACATAATCATTTAAAGAATATTTATTTTGGGGCTTGCATTGGGGGTTGCCACTTAAGCCCCTGCAGCACCATGCTAGCCCCATATTTCATTTTTCCTCACCTTCAGCTTCAGCATCTGGCTCCTCTTTATCAATTATCCCCTGTGATACTGCAACTAATTCCCCCTTGGACAGTGCTTGCAAATTGCTGACTTGCATCATTGCAAAACGTCTTTTTTTAAAGATTTGTTTTATTCATTTGAAAAGTAGTGATACAGAGAATGAAGGGGAAAGAGAGAGAGAGAGAGAGAGAGAGAGAGAGAGAGAGATCTTCCATCTTCCATCAGCTGGTTCACTCCTGAAGTGGCCGAAGCTGGGTTGATCTGGCTTGTCTGGAGAAGTGCAGGAGGACAGAGGCCGGGGACTTGGGGGGACAGCACTCTGATCCCCACCAGCCTTTCACCAGGCACCTGCTCTGAGGCAGGGAGCGGGCGCAGCGGGGTGGATAACTGTGTCTAGTTTCCAGGAGCCCAGTCTGCATGCGTGAAGAGTTCCAGTTAAAGGAGAGAGCTGAGGGGAAGACCCCTCCCTTTCCCGGGGTCCCAAACGGAGGAGCCTTAGTCAAGGATCCTGATCCGAGGCCCAGAAGTCTGTTATCCAAGACCATGGATGATCTTGCTGCCAGAGTAGCTGCGGCCAGGGAAGACGATCTGAAGCTAAAATCAGAAACCCAGGTTCTTGGAGGTTTGATGGAGAACCCAAGTGACACAAAAAGAAAGTAGGGGATTGATGGTCCTTTTGTTTCACGGAACTGCCACTGACCTTATATTTTTTTCTTTAAAACTTCGATAGATTCCCAAAGTTCCAGTGTCGCTCCCCGTCTTCGTGGAGGAACGACACAGGACCCTGCGCTGTTCTTTTGTCTGCTCGGCCCTCCCCGGGTTTGCTGCTGGTTCTTCCCGGGTTGGCTACCGTCCCTTCCACCTCCGTGGAAGGGCGGTTCCCCCTGCCACTTTCCCCACTTCCGCGGGGGAGCGGCACACCGCCGGCCGGCTCTCTCGGGGGCTGCACAGGTGTACCTTCAGATAGATGTTCCTGGTGCATGTTGTCTCTCTCCTCCTTTATAGTCCTCTTCCACCAATCCCAACTCTGCTACCCACACGCCGAGTACGCTGCTCTCCTCCAATCAGGAGCAGGTCCTACAGTTTATTGGTTGAACTGGAGGCAGCTGTGTAGAAGCTGTTACTCCCTTCTCAGCGCCATATTGTGGGAGAGCAGATGCATAGAATAAGTCTTAATTCCAGTAACTTAGTCTAGTCCGAGTTGCTCCCCACATTCCAGGACCTTTATCTGTGGCTTCACTGAAGGTTTATGAAGATAATGTGAGACATAGGTGAATTCATTACTGAACCAGTGATTTCCCCAAGTGCATGAAAACGTGCTGGTGTATTGTGGAGACTTGATAATTGGAATTGCAAAGATGAACAGTTTTTTTTTTTTTGACAGTGAGAGAGACAGAGAGAAAGGTCTTCCTTTTGCTGGCCGCTGCAGCCAGCGCACTGCGCTGATCCGAAGGCAGGAGCCAGGTGCTTTTCCTGGTCTCCCATGTGGGTTCAGGGCCCAAGGACTTGGGCCATCCTCCATTGCACTCCCTGGCCACAGCAGAGAGCTGGACTAGAAGAGGGGCAATCGGGACAGAATCCGGTGCCCCGACCGGGACAAGAACTGTGTGCTGGTGCCGCAGGCGGAGGATTAGCCTATTGAGCCGTGGCGCCGGCTGAACAGTTTACTAAATTTACTTTGATTTATAGGCTCAGCGATGTCTTTTATTACAGGCTTAGTAAGATATACAAGAAAAAACACCACATTGTGAAAAGTGACCAAAATCCTGTCCCGAGTGCACAGCGTTACGTTCCTGTCCTCCACATTCCTCCCCACTTGCCTCTCCCTCCCCACCGCCTTCCAAGGGAGAGACAGTTTCACGTTTGTAAAAGTGGTTCTGACAGTTAATCATCTGTGACAGCAACCTGAACTCCAACTGTTCAGACTTTGCCTAAACAAGAGACTTTCTCAGCTAGGACTTGTCATTTATGATGTTTAGAAATAAGAGGACTGCTGGGTTTCTCTTTAATCAAGTCAAAACAGGTGGAGGCTGAAAAATGGCTTGTCTTTGAAAGTGAGTTGTCAGAATTGTTAATAATGTCCTTTTGTATGAGACAACCCATTTGGTATCTGTACAGTCACATGTGTGTTTTAAAGTAGAAAATTTAGAGGAAAAATAGGGTGTAAAAGTACTTTGGAGTGGGGGCCAGTGCTGTAGGTTAAACCTCCTATATGGGCGCCTGTTCAAGTCCCAGCTGTTCCTCTTCTGATCCAGCTCTCTGCTATGGCCTGGGAAAGCAGTAGAAGATGGCCCAAGTGCTTGGGCCCCCATACCTGCATGAAAGACCTGGAAGAACCTCCTGACTCCTGGCTTCAGCCTGGCCCAGCTCCAGGAGTGAACCAGCAGATGGAATACCTCTCTCTCTCTCTCTCTCTCTCCCCCTCTCTCTGTCTGCAAACATACCTCTCAATTAAGTAAAAACTTAAAGAAAAAAAAGTACTTTGATGAACAGTAGTAAAATAGCTCCCAATGTTCTCGCTGCAGATTTGTGTTGTCTCTGGCACAGAGTAGATATTTTGGGGAATATACATGAAAATGAACTGTTTAACCTTACCACCACCCCTGGAAGAGAACTTACAAAGACTGGTCTCATGGTTTATTTATAGCACTTAACAGATCAACTTGTAATTCCTTGAGTATATTAGCATCGGAATTCTGAACAAATTGGGAGACTTTTATATGTGTACTAATTGATGATCTCGCTTAGTATTTTCTTACTTGGTCTCTCAGAATTTTCTGTCAACTCAACTACTTGGTTTGCAGAGTTTCCATCATCCTTTAACAAGTTCTAAAAATCCAACTTGTAGATTACTCAACATCAGAGTAATATTTAAATATTACAGGGAAAGAGGTAAGCTGATATAGTGTATGATGATAAGATTTGGCTACTTGTAATCACAGAACAATCGTATGGATTAGTGTAAGATTTGATGAGTGAGGTTAGCTGCAGGAATATATAATGGTTACACTACATTTTGTCTCCCTTTTGTGACCTATTGACAGATGTTTAAATTGTGTTGCAATTCTTCCTTGCTGTTTGAAAAAAAGCTGCGGCAGAAAAAAAAGAAAAATGCAATGAGGTGAAGTGCCCGGGAGGCACACCTACCAGTGTGTGTGCAGGTGCATGTGTGTGCTCCAGATGCTCGGAGCGGGGGATGCTGACCGGAGGGGAGGTCTTCGTGCTGAGCTGAGCAGGTGGTTAGGAGATCAGCAGGTGGGTCAGCTGAGGAGTGGCTTCCCAAGAGAATTTGGCTCTGGCAGGGGCTCGGGGGCAGTGGAGCTCCAGCGCCCGGGACGGTGCAGCACGCTGGCTCCTGCTCTGAAGGTGACAAGTGTTCAGTCTGTGTTGTATCTGGGCAAGGACCGCTCAGCTGAGACTTTAGGAAGATCCCTCTGTTGGCAGCCCTGGGAAGGGGTTGGTGGGGAGCCAGGGTGGAGGCCAGAGGAGTCTGGGAGCAGGATGATGGGACAGAGCCAAGGGCAGTTAGAAAGGGGAAGCAACAGGACAGCTGGGCGGACAGCTGATTGGCAGTAGAGGCGGGAGGGGGACGGCTAAGCTTCCGGTTTGGGTCACTGGGTGGATGGTGGTGGGCTTTTTGTTTTTTATTTGAAAGTGAAATCTCCCTCTTAATTTTTATTTATGCTATTTACTTGAAAGGGAAAGGGATCATCCATCTGCTGGGTCACTCCCCGAATGTCTGGAACAGCCAGGGCTGGGCCAGGAGCTCCATCAAAGTCTCCCACATGGATGGCAGACACCCAAGGACGTGAGCCATCGCCGCTGCCTCCCAGGGTGCACATTAACAGGAAGCTGGAATTAGAAGCAGGGCTGGGGACTGGCCCCCTGGCAGGGTCATTCCACCACCTGCAACACCAGCATTCCATTTGGGCACCGGTTGGAGATCTGGCAGTTCCACTTCCAACCCAGCTCCCTGCTAATGTACCTGGGAAAGCAGCAGGGGATGGCTCAAGTGCTTGGGCCCCTACACCCACATGGGAAACCCAAAAGAAGCTTCTGGCTCCTGGCTTCAGATCAGCCCAGCTCTGGCCATTGCAGCCATTTGAGGAGTAAATCTGCGGATGGAAGGACCCCCCCCCCCCATAACTTTGCCTTTTAAATAAATAAATAAATCTTAAAAAAAAAAAAAAAAAAAAGGAAAAAGAGGAGCTGGGCCTTGAACCCAGGCACTCTGCCGTGGGATGCAGCATTGCGACTGAACTGCTGCACCACATGCCCGCCCCTAGGTGGTGATGTTCCTTATGGCACGGGGAGTGGGGGGGAGGAGTGGGGGGAACTCCGGGAGTTCCGGGAGCCAAGGCAGGTTTCTTCTACGGTTATTTTAAATTCTGGCCTGAGGGCATTTGATGGCCAGAGGAAGAGAAGCAGGAAGCAGAGAGGTGGAGACAGGGCCCCACCAGAGAGGTGGAGACAGGGCCCCGAGCCCCGGAAGAGGCCGGGAGAGGACACCAATGGGCAGGGACCAAGGCTGCTGTGAGCGGGAATGGGAATCTCATGGAAGGGGCCTCACACTGTGACCGTCTGCATCCAAGCCAGGTCTCCTTGCCTCACTTTATTTTGTTTCATTTTATTTGAGAGAGAGAGCACCTTTGTCCACTGGTTCACTTCCCAAATGTGGGATGCATGGCAGGCCAAAGCCCAGAGCCGGGAACTCAGTCCAGAGTTCCAGTACCTGAGCCGTCACCTGCCGCCTCCCGGGATGGGCATGAGCAGGAAGCTGGAGCTAGGAGCCCTGCTGGGGTGGGGGCTGAACGCAACGCCCGCCTGATTGCTAATCAGGTGAGCGCCCGGTGAAGCACCCTGCACACTGTAGGTGCTGCACAGCAGGGGAGTGCACGGACCCACCGCCAGGGGCTAATCCGGAGTGACCCGGCCGGTGGGCAAGGCGGGGTGGTGGTCACGCCGGAGGGCACTGTACTAGGTCTCGTGAATAATGCAGTTTGGTGAGAGATTTCAAAGCTTATTTTTGCGCGCAAAGGGTAATAAAGAGATCTTTCTGGTGACGGCATCTGGGTTCAGAGATGCGGCCACGAGGTCACCCCTGACTCAGAGCTGACGCCGCCGCCGCCAGGACTTCCACCTGGACCCAAGCTCCTTTCTGCAGGGAACCCTCGGATCCCAGGCGAAGGCCGTGGGGGGAGACCCTGGCAGCGCAGCCCTGTCCCACACCTTAACCCTCTCCTCTCCGACCCCGAGGCTGTGAGCACACTTCCGAGGTCTCAGAAGCTCACCTGGGCTTTCCAGCAGGGACTGCCCAGGAAAGCCCTTCTGTGCGGGGCAGGTGTGCGGGCGTGGGCGTGGGAAGGCTCCCTGGAGATGAATCAGCACCCCTGCCTCCTGGTGAGTCAGCAGGAACGCGGCCCGGGAAGGGCTGGCGGCAGGCGGGCCGGCACCACGGCCAGGGGAACCGGGAGAGCAGACGCCAGCGCCGCAGCCACGCTCCTCGACCACCAGGGGGCGCAAGCCCGTCGGGCAGAACCCAGCAGGCCGCCCGCGCGAAACCGGCGCTGCGGTGGCGCCACGCAGCTTGGCAGGGTCACCGCCTTGCATGTTCCACGGCCTGACTGTATCCTGACTTCTGTGCTTCGTAGAGAACTGGAGACTGTCCCAGCCGGTGTAGTGACTCTGTGCCCAACTGTCTCCTGCGCTGGGGCATGGAGGTGCCCAAGATCCCGGCAAGTCCCAGCAAAGTAGTGTGGCTGGCACCAGCGTGGGGCGCGTGGCCGTCTGACGGGCCTGCCTGTTAGCTTCAGTCCCTGGTCACGGCTGGCTTCAGGGGCTGCCCTGGTGTCTGACAGAACAAGGACAGGAGCCTCGGCCATTTTAGGTTTTTGCCTGAAAGTAGAGAAGATGCCATTTTACCCCTTGCCCTGGCCTTCTTCCAAGAGACACGCCCTGTATTGTTCACCCCACCTCCTGCATTCTTCTCCTGGTTTGAAAGCCGGTGTGGAAACCTGAAAAACCTGTAGGGAGAAACTCACCTCCGTCTCTAACCCTCAGCCCACCCTGAGCTAGGTACGGCCTGGCCCACTGAGGACTGGCCCTCTGCCAGTTGGTCACCCACCTCTGCGAATTTATATTTCTTGAATAAATTCCTCTGGGTTGTGTGTCCGTATCCTGTCTCCTCTGTGTTCTGCGCCCCTTTTCCTTACAGTCAGCCCCCCCCCCCCGTTTCTGTTTTCCCTGTCCCCCCAGCCCCACCCCTGTTTTGCTTTCTCTCTCTGACTGCTTCTCTGACCTTCCCGGTTCTCTGGGCTCCCTCACTGGTCCCTGGGGAAGGAAGCTTCCTGCAGTGACTCCATGGAGCCCTGATTTCCACCCTGGGGTCTCAGCAGCACCCTGGGCCCCAGAAGAGACCTTGCTGTTGGGTGGTGTGGTTTCAGGAGGCGAGAAGGACCCTAAAGAGTGCCCCCTGCCCTTTGGTAACCATCAAGCTGGCTGGCACCCAGTGTGGCCGCTCCCGTTGCTCATGCCGGAGGAGTGAGACTGGGTCCCGGGGTGGGTGAGCTCACCGTGAGGGGGTGAGGACGAGAGAAGACAAGATGCCTGAGGATGCAGGCTGAGGGCGGGGGTGGGGTGGGGTGGGGGGAGAGCCCTGCGTGGGACAGGCAGGTGGAGGCCTGGTCTGGTGGGACCCTGGAGGGCTCCCTGAGGTCCCTGGAATTTAGCTGGCCTTTGCAGGCTCTCCACGGGAGGAGATGAGGCGTGGGTGCGTGGGGCACCTTCTGAGACCCAGGGCCTTGGCCCTCATTGTGTCCCACCCTGCCCAGCCCAGGGTCCAGTGGTGAAGGGTCTCCGTGCTAGTGCTCTGGGGCCCAGGCTTCCGGCTGCTGCTGCCTTGGCCCCAGGGGACAAGGGCGGTGCCGGCTGAGTCACTGCCTGGGCATCTGAGGCTGGGTGAGTCACCTTGGCCGGGAGGGGAAAGAAGCTGCTTCCCATCTGCTGGGGGGAGGGGAACTGGGCCCACAGGAAGGGCGGTGCCCAGATGGGCCGGGGTGGACGAAGAGCAGAAGGACCCTGGGCGTGTGTGTGCGTGTGTGTGTGTGTGTGTGTGTGTACTGTTCTCTACCCAAGTCCCTCCCGGGGTGGGGGCATGTAGGGGTGGGAGGAACACACCCGCTTGCCCTCCAGGTTGGAGCAAAGGAGGCCCAGGTGCTCCTGTTCCCCCCTCGGCCCCTCCCGGCCTCCTTACACGCCACACAGCCAACATTTGTTTCCCAGCTGTGTCTGCATGCCGAGCAATCCCATGGTTCCCTGCGAGGTGCCCTGAGCACACCCAAGGCACCCCTTTCCTCACCAAGAGGGGTGTGGTGCCGGCCATTAAAAAGAACTTTGGGGAGGGCGTTTGGCATCGTGGTTAAGTCCCTGTGCCCTGTATCACCGTGCCTGGTTCGAGCCCCAGCTGTTCCACTGCCAGTCCAGCTTCCTGCTAATGTACACCCTGGCAGGCAGGCGATGGCTGGAGTGTCTGGGTCCCTGCCACCTTGTGCGAGACCTGGGTTGAGTTCCTGGCTCCTGGCTTTGGCCTGGCCCAGCTCTGGCTATTGCAGGCATTTAGGGAGTGAACCAGTGAATGGAAGACCTCTTTCTCTCTCTGTTTATCTCTCTGTGTCTCACTGCCTTTCAAATTCAATGAAAAGAAATCAGTAAAAATTAAAAAACCCCATGTTTCCCGCACCCGACATCATCACCTGTGCTCCCAGCTACCTTCTCTAGCTCTCAGCTTTCTCAGGGTGGCCCCAAGCTGTTCTTGCCTGTCTCTCTGTGTGTCTCACACACGCACACACACGTGCACATACATGAACACACATGTATACACACGAGTAGGAGTGCAGGGCCCAGGTGTTCCCACCTCTCTTTGTGCGTCTCTCAATACATGTACACACATGTGCACATACATGCACACACATGCACAGGAGTGCAGGGCTTAGGTGTTCCTGCCTCCCTGTGTGTCTCACATACATGTACACACACGTGCACACACATGCGTAGGAGTGCAGAGCTCAGGTGTTCCCAGCTGCTCCAGGCTCTGACACTGGAGAGAGCCGACCCAGGATGTCACAGAACAAGAGCTTCCACGCCCCGTGACAAGGCTGCCAGGACACCTCCTGCCCCCTGCTCTGGCTCGGGTGGGCTCCACGCTGCTCTTGGCCTGGCCTGGAACCTCCTCCAGCTGGAGGCAGAGCTGGAGAGAGCACGGGTGGGGCCGCAGGAGGCTAGCTCTGGTGGGAGCGAGTTAGGACAAGTTTGGTTTCCTTGAAACGCCAGTTGGAAGCCAATGAAGGTGGGGCCTAAATCCCCACGGGCCCTGGCCGGCGGTCCTTCCTGGTCTCTCTGCCATGTGGGCGGGGCGGGGAGGACCCCATCTTGGCCTGGTCTCCACAGTGTTCTCATGCTGGCTCTCTTGGTGGGATCAGCCTGGGGCCTCTCTGGATCTTTCCTATTTGGGGGACCCCCCGTGAAGTGACAGTTTGAGGGGTCCTTTTCCAGCTTCGTCAATGGGTTCTCAGCTTAGAGGTTGCTCTGAGCTGTCTCTTAGGGTCTCAGTCTGGGGGCCCTTCTCTGGGGGTCATGCAAGGCGTTTAACGCCAACCCTGCTTGTTTTTGCTTTTCACAATGTCCTAGATTCTAGCAGGACTAAGGACAAGAGACGGGGTCCTGGGCGCTGGGGTCCTGGGTGCCGGCCCCTGCCTGGTCCGGGCCCCCTGCCTGGTCCGGGCCCCGCCCACTGCTGCCTCCTCCCTCCCACCTCACTGAGGGCAGGGCTGGCAGAGGAGGGCCCGCGGCTTTCCCTGCCTCTGCACCAGCTCCCCTACCCTCACCCCGGGACCCCTGCTAGCCTTTGAGGGCTGATCTGAGCAGCTCAGAGATGGGGCCTGGGAAAGGGTGACCTCTGAGGCCTGCCCTTGTGCCCCGGATTCCGCCCTCATCCCCAGGACGCTTAACTTGGTTTCCTTCTGAGCCCAGCGGAATCCTTCCTGGTGGGGAGGGAGTTCAGCTACCTTCTCCCCACCTGGGCTGTGGCCCCACAGGGACAGGTGGTGCATTCCAGTGCCCACCTCCTGGCTCCCTGGCGCCCAGCAAGGCCTGCTGCAAACTCCTGCCACTGACTGTCCATTTCTCTGTCCTCACTGGGCCCTCACAGGGGCTTGCTGGGGATCCCTTCCCAGGCTGCCCGGTGGGGAGGGAGAGCTGGGCCCTGACCCATGAGCCTGTGGGGTCTGGTGTGGAGGTGGAAGTGGGGTCAGCTCAGTGAAGACCCTGCTCCCTCTGGCTCTCGGGAGAAGGGGCTGAGGAGGCGCTGACAGTGTTGGGCAGCCTCGAGGACCACGGTGGCCAGCGGCCAGCAGGGACTTCCAGGGTTACCCTGTTGTCCAGGGCTCCCCAGGCCGGCCCTGAACCAGGGCTCAGGACTCCCGGCCCTGGCCTTCTTGGGCCCCGGGAGGACTCTCCATTCCTTTTAGTTTATTTACTATTTTTCTGCAAAACAGTCCAATTCAAAGATTTTTTAAAATTTTTCTTTCTTTCTTTTTTTTAAAGATTTTTTTGAAAGTCAGAGTTAAAAGAGAGAGGAGAGGCAGAAAGAGAGAAGTCTTCCATCTGCTGGTTCACTCCCCAGTTGGCCACAACGGCCGGAGCTGGACCGATCCGAAGCCAGGAGCCAAGAGCCTCCTCCGCATCTCCCATATGGGTGCAGGGGCTTGGGCCATCTTCTGCTGCTTTCCCAGGCCATAGCAGAGAACTGGATTGGAAGAGGAGCAGCCGGGCCCCAAACCGCACCCATATGGGATGCTGGTGCTTCAGGCCAAGGCGTTAACTCGCTGTGCCACAGTGCTGGCTCCCCCAATTCAAAGATAATTTACCATGATCTTTAACCCATTAGATCCCAAGATTTCAGTTATATGAATATTTCAATGACATTTACACAGGTGTATTAAAATATGTGAGAAATTATAATCTAAAGGTCATATATTCTTTATTATCATTGAGAATGAGAATGAATGAAAAGACAGATTGTCCTATGAATAGGACACATGTCATGATACGTTCTCTCTATCTCTCATTATATATATATATATATTATATATACACACACATATATATATATATAAAACCCCATTCTATAGATAGAACACTGGGCATATATATCTTTTCATAGATTATACAGTATACAAATACGTGATTTTTAAAAAAGATTTATTTATTTATTTGAGAGGCAGAGTTACAGAAAGGCAGAGGCAGAGAGAGAGAGAGAGAGAGAGAGAGAGAGAGGTCTTCCATCTGCTGGTTCACTCCCCAAATGGCTGCAGTAGCCAGAGCTGACTCAATCCAAAGCCAGGAGCCAGGAGCTTCTTCCGGGTCTCCCACATGGGTGCAGGGGCCCAAGGACTTGGACCATCTTCTACTGCTATCCCAGGCCATAGCAGAGAGCTGGATAGGAAGTGGAGCAACTGAGACTCTAACCAATGCCCATAGAGATGCCAGCGCTGCAGACGAGGGCTTTAACCTGCTGCGCCGCAGTGCTGGCCCTCAAATAAGTAATTTTCATGACCTGTTCATCAATTATTTTTCATTCCTTTTAGTTTAGAACTCAATAAACCATTTTTGTGCATCAATCATATCTTATTTAAAGATTCATCTATTTATTTATTTGAAACGCAAAGTGACAGAGACGGAAAGAGAAAGAGGTCTCCCATCTGCTGGCTCGCTCCCCAGATGGCTGCAACAGTGGGGCTGGGTGAAGCTGGGAGCTTGGAACTCCATCTGGGTCTCCCACGCGTGCAGCAGGGGCCCACATACCTGGGACCTCCTTTGCTGCCTCCCCAGGAGCATTAGCAGGGAGATGAACCGGCAAGCAGAGCAGGGACTCACACTGGGGCTCTGGTACGAGGTGCCAACGTCTACGCGGCAGCTCAACCCACTGCTGCATCACAACGCTGGCCCCTGACAGAACTCCAGTTGCCCAGCAAGCTGCTTGGCTCAGTTGGAAACTGAGGCCCTGTCTCTCCTTCTGGAACTCTGCCCAAGCCCAGAGCTGTGCCTTAGATCATTTCACACAAAGAGAAAGCTCCAGGCACAACAGGAGGGAGGGGTGGACTCTCAGGGTGGAGACCGGATCCTCGCCACCAGTGCCGTGAGCTATGGTGATGGGTGCCAGTGTCTGCTCAGGGGCAGGCATTTGTCTGATGGACCCCACAGAGCTTCCTTGTAGGGACCTGTTGTCAGGTTACAGGCCACAGGCGGTGCACCTGCTTTTGGGATGGCTGTATGTATCTTTTTTTTTTTTTTTTTGACAGGCAGAGTGGACAGTGAGAGAGAGAGACAGAGAGAAAGGTCTTCCTTTTTGCCGTTGGTTCACCCTCCAATGGCCGCCACGGCTGGCGCGCTGCGGCCAGTGCACCGCGCTGATCCGAAGCCGGGAGCTAGGTGCTTCTCCTGGTCTCCCATGGGGTGCAGGGCCCAAGCACTTGGGCCATCCTCCACTGCACTCCCGGGCCATAGCAGAGAGCTGGCCTGGAAGAGGGGCAACCAGGACAGAATCCGGCGCCCCGACTGGGACTAGAACCCGGTGTGCCGGTGCCGCAAGGCGGAGGATTAGCCTATTGAGCCGCGGCGCCGGCCTGTGATGCTTCTTAAGATGCATTTCAGGGGCTGGTGCTGTGGTGTAGCGGGTAAAGCCGCAGCCTGCACTGCCAGCATCCCATATGGATGCTGGTCCAAGTCCCGGCTGCTCCACTTCCGATCCAGCTCTCTGCTGTGGCCTGGGAAAGCAGTAGAAGATGGCCCAAGTGCTTGGACCCCTGCACCCATGTAGGAGACCCAGAAGAAGCTCCTGGCTTCTGACTTTGGATCGGTGCAGCTCTGCCCATTGCAGCCATTTAGGGAGTGAACCAGCAGATGGAAGACCTCTCTCTCTCTGCCTCTCTGTGTAACTCTGATTTTCAAATAAGTAAATAAATCTTAAAAAAAAAAAAAGAGATGCATTTCAAAAATTGCAGAGGATCCTTTCTGCTGCGTTTCACTCATCCAACAGCTAAGGCTGGCCCAGATTCAGGGGCGGGGCGTAGACGTCTCCTAACGCCTGCAAGTGACGGTGATTGCCCCGGGAGCCTCTGAGCCATAGCGTGCTCACCTCCTGCCTGAGACTCCCAGGCTGTCTCCTCTCATGAAGGCGTCAGCGAAGCCCAGGAGCTTTCTGTCCCGGGCAGGTGCAGACACGACTGAGGCTCCCCAGGCGCCGAGCCCTCGGTCCGGCTCCTCAGCTCCCAGAGACCTCTGGGAAACACATCACCATCTGAAGGTGATGCAGAGCCTGTAACCACAGTGAACACTGCTTCTCACGGGTGTGTGTGTGTGTGTGTGTGTGTGTGTATGGGAGGTGCCACCGGGCATTATCTGAAACCACTCTGAGTCCAGACACGTGTCACCGGAGTCCCTGCCAGGCCTAGCGCTGCTCTCTGTAAATGACGTGTCTTAGCTGTTGGCTTCACGTTGTGAGCTGAGTCTTCCTTTTCCATAAGAAATGACTATGTTTATAGCTAAGCTTTCTTAGCCTGTTGCTTGCCCAAAGAAAGCTGAAGTTCCTGGGGCTGGCACTGTGGCGTAGCAGGTAAAGCTGTTGCCTGCAGTGCTGGCATCCCAGATGGGCACCGGTTCAAGTCCTGGCTGCTCCACTTCTGATCCAGCTCTCTGCTATGGCCTGGGAAAGCAGTGGAGCATGGTCCAAGTCCTTGGGCCCCTGCACCTGTATAGGAGACCTGGAAGAAGCTCCTGGATTTGGATTGGCCCAGCTCCGACTGTTGTGACCTCTTGGGGAGTTAACCAGTTGATGGAAGACCTTTCTCTCTCTCTCTTCCTCTGCCTCTCTGTATTCAACTTTTCAAATAAACTAAATAAATCTTCAAAAAAAAAAAAAAAAAAAGAAATGAAAAGGAAAGAAATAAAAGAAAAAAAAAAGAAAGTTGAAGCCTCAAAAGTTTCTTTTTGTTTTGAGCTACCTCTGTCCCCCCTCCCTTTTTTTTTTGGACAGGCAGAGTGGACAGTGAGAGAGAGAGACAGAGAGAAAGGTCTTCCTTTGCCGTTGGTTCACCCTCCAATGGCCGCCGCGGCCGGCACACTGCGCTGATCCGAAGCCAGGAGCCAGGTGCTTCTCCTGGTCTCCCACGCAGGTGCAGGGCCCAAGCACCTGGCCCATCCTCCACTGCACTCCCTGGCCACAGCAGAGAGCTGGCCTGGAAGAGGGGCAACCGGGACAGAAGCCAGCGCCCCGACCGGGACTAGAACCCGGTGTGCCGGCGCCGCTAGGCGGAGGATTAGCCAAGTGAGCCGCGGCGCCGGCCTTACCTCTGTCCCTTTAAAGATGATTTGTTTAAAAATGTCACGTGTGTGTGTGTGATGGGCATCTGGCAGTGTTCAGGACACCACCTCTCACATCTGCATCCCACACTGGCAGTGCCTGGTTCAAGCCCTGATGCTGCAAACGTGCATCCTGGGAGGCAGCTGGTGATGGCTCCAGTGCTTGGGTCTCTGACTTCCACGTGGGACAGCCAGACTGCGCTGCAGGGCCTGGTTTCAGTCTGGCTTACTGTGGGCGTCTGGGGAGTGAATCAGTAGATGGGAGATTGTGTGTGTGGAATAAATAAATAAATATTAGAAAAAGGAAAGATCTGAGTCGGTTGTAGTATTTTTTTTTTTAAATGCTGAGGTCTTCTATGTGCTCACTCAATGAGACACAAGTGGCATCCACAAATCCCCTTGAGGCTGCAGACTGAGAGCCAGGGTGCGGTAGGAAGCCCTTAAGATTCTGAAAGCTGGGGACCGGCGCTGTGGTGCAGCGGATTGAAGCTCTGGCCTAAAAGTGCCGGCATCCCATATGGGCACTGGTTCTGGTCCTGGCTGCTCCTTTTCTGATCCAGCTCTCTGCTATGGTCTGGGAAAGCAGTAGAAGATGGCCCAAGTCCTTGGGCCCCTGCACCTCTGTGGGAGACCCGGAGGAAGCTCCTGGCTCGTGGCTTCGGATCAGGGCAGCTCTGGCTGTTGTGGCCATCTGGGGAGTGAACCAGCAGATGGAAGACCTCTCTCTCTGACTCTACCTCTCTGTGTAACTCTGTCTTTCAAGTAAATAAAATAAATCTTTAAAAAAAAGATTCTAAAAGCCGTTTGTCCCGAAGGGTCTGTTTTTTTGAAAGGCAGAGTTACTAAGAGATAGAGAGAGAGGTCTTCCATCCACTAGTTCACTCCTCAATTGGTAAAAACGACCTGGGTGGGGCCAGGCGAAAGCCAGGACCAGGAGTTTCATCTGAGTCTCCGATGTGGGTGCAGGGGCCCAAGCACTTGGGCCATCTTCTGTTGCTTTCCCAGGCCATAGCAGAGAGCGGGATCGGAAGTGGAGCAGCCAGGACTCGAACCGGTGCCCACATGGGATGCCGGCACTGCATTCAGCAGCTTTACCCTCTGCACCACAGAGCCGGCCCCAAAGAGGCGTCCTTCCAAGGCATGGGAGCTGTGCAGTTTATCTGAGCTCCTTGGAGCTTGCCCTGCCTTCCTGCGGTCTCAAGAGAGGGTCTTCCTTCCAACGTCCTCCTTAACCTTAGACCCCTTCCCCTGCGGGGCCTGGGGCTGCGCTTTACCAGAGGCTGTTTATTATGCTGGGAGACTTCCTGGCCGGACAGACTATACTGGGCCTGCTAAATTCTACTGCAAAACAAAGCGCTTTCTCCTTTAGTTCAACTTTACCTTCTCATTATTAATTTTTTTTTAATTTGAGAGAGAGAGAGAGAGAGAGATCCTGTCTTCTGGTTTACCGCCCAAATGTTCACAACTTGGGGGTGGGGAGAGGGACCCAAAGCTGAGTCAGCAACTCAACCCGAGTCTACCACGTGAGTGGTAAGAAACCAACTACTGAACCATCACCACTGCTCCTGGGGTCTGCTTTAGCAGGAGGCTGGAGTCAGCAGCCAGAGCTTGGTACTGAACTCCGGCACTCCGGTATGGGCCTGCGTGTTCTAACTGGGCTTTTTTTTTTTTTTTTTTTTTTTTTTGACAGGCAGAGTGGACAGTGAGAGAGAGAGAGACAGAGAGAAAGGTCTGGACAGTGAGAGAGAGAGACAGAGAGAAAGGTCTTCCTTTGCCATTGGTTCACCCTCCAATGGCCGCCGCGGTCGGCGCACCGCGCTGATCCTAAGGCAGGAGCCAGGTGCTTCTCCTGGTCTCCCATGGGGTGCAGGGCCCAAGTACTTGGGCCATCCTCCACTGCACTCCCTGGCCACAGCAGAGAGCTGGCCTGGAAGAGGGGCAACCGGGACAGAATCCGGCGCCCCGACCAAGACTAGAACCCGGTGTGCCAGCGCCGCAAGGCGGAGGATTAACCTAGTGAGCCGCGGCGCCGGCTTAACTGGGCTCTTAAGCACTAGTCCAGATACTTGTCCCCTCATCTCGTATTTCATCCTAGGCAGCCCAAGGAAGCCAACTGGCACACTCACTCCCTAGGCAGATGTGGAAATTCACTGGCAACACTATTTTCCTTATTATTTTTTTAAATAAAGATCTGTTTATTTATTTGAAAGGCAGAGTTACAGAGAGAGAGAAAGAGAGAGAGAGAGAGAGAGAGTTTCTATCCACTAGTTCACTCTCCAGATGGCTACAGCCTCTGGGGCTGGGCCAGGCTGAAGCCAGGAGCCAGGAGCTTCATCTGAGTCTCCCACGTGGGTGCAGGGGCTCAATCACTCGGGCCATCCTCTGCTGCTTTCCCAAGCACATTAGCAGGGAGCTGGATTGGAAGTGGAGCAGCCGGGACTTGAACCTGTGTCCACATAGCTCAACCTGCTGTGCCACAGTGACAGCCCCAGGAGCCCCATTTTCTACATTACCGCAGGCACCAGTGTCGCCACACATCTCATTGCCCTAAATAAGGTCTCTCTATCTCCAGTCTCCAGGAACCAATTCCTCACTGTCCTTCAAGTCGCTGTTGACAAGCTTCTCGAGGTCCTTCGGTCTCACTGATTGCCTGGCCCGGAAGCCAATGACACCTGCTCTAGTTGTTGTTGTTTTGTTTTGTTTTTTAACAGTGCATTCTGCTCTTGCAGGGTTTTGGTGCAAGGTGCAGGGAGCCAGCTCACGCTGACGTTCTAGACTTGCCCTGCCACCCTCTTGCTCACTATACCCAGGTTTCCATTTGGTCTCCATCCCAAGATATGCCAGGGGATGGTTTGACCAAATCTCTTGTCATTTCCCAGCAAGGTCCCAGCCTGCACCCCCAGGTCCTCGCAGCTCACTGCCTGCCTCCCCCTACTTAGCCAAGCCCACAGTTTGGCTTCTCTCACTCGGGGACTTGCTTTAAGATCACATTCCCTGAGCCGGGGGTTTGCTCGGCTGTAAGTTGCAGAAAACCTGCCTAATGCAGTGGTTTGTCTTCCACAGGAAGTCTGGCGGTGGCGGTTCAGGCTTGTTTCAGGAGACCAGAGATGCCTCCTGAGTGCCTGGTGCCTGAGTCCGGCCTGGCCCTGGTTATGGCAGGTGTTTGGTGGAGAAACCCAGTGGATGGAAGCCCTCTCTCTCTCTGCCTTTCAAATTAAAAAATAATAATAAATCATAAAAAAAGAGGGGGTGGGGAGTGGACAGGTAACAGGCAGTGTTTTCTTGAATTGTTTTCTTGTTCCCTGGAGGACTCAGGTGCTTGGGAATCACAGAGATGGAGTCCCCGGGCGTGGGAGGGCCCCGGGCGCCCTGCTGGCTCCTGCCTACCCATCTGCCTTAATCTCTTCTCACAGCAGTGAAAAGAGAAGCTCACCTCCTAACCCCGGCAGCACAGGGAGCCGGTAGTGCCGGCAGTGAGCGGTGGCGGTGGAAATTAACACCTCCGAGGCAGGTCTCAGCCTCCCCGACACGCCACCGCCACCTGGCCGCGGGTCCTGCTCACAGATGGGGAACCTGCTGGGGCAGCGTGCGGTTAGCTGCTGCTCTTCATACGTGTGGGATTGGACGCGGGCAGCGGTGAGCCGGGGCCGACCCCCTCGGAGGCGTAAGAGACGTCCCCACCCCGCACGCCCCCGGGACGCAGGGGTCGCAGTCTGGGCCTCTGCCGCTTCTGCCGACAGAGGGGAGGCTGACCGAGCTGAGTTCAGCTGCCCTCGGGCGCCCGCTCGCATGGCTGCCTCAGTGCAGTCTGATGGCTTTGGGGCCTCAGGCTCACGGTGGGGCCCGGCTTCTCTTGGGTTTAGTTCCAAGGGCCCGGGCTGCTGTGGGCCCTGGGGAGACCGGCCTCAGCGGCTGCCTCTGGGGCTGCCCCCAGCCCGGCAGGTCCTCAGGGAGCTAACTTCCTTGCTTCTTGGGCATTTGACAAAGTCGCCAGCATCAGACTTCCCTAGCAGGTCGCAGCCGTCTGCCCTTGACCCCTCACCGTCTCGCAGACTGGAGGTAGCTCCGCACACAGCGCTGCCGGCTTCCCTCCCCTCCCTCGGGAACACACCTCCCTCCTCCCACAGCGGGTCCTCATGCTGGCCTTGGGTTTTTGGGTCGCCCACTGGCTATTACACCTTCAAGGAAAGGGGGGACAGAGGCGGGTTCTTAGACAAAGGAGTGACTCACATAGGGCACCCGGGCTCTTGTCATTGGGCCACTGGGTCTCCACACTGACTCACTGCTCTGATCTGTGAAATGGGCCCGCTCAGCTATTGTCTTGGCTGTCAAAAGAAGAAGTAGGTCCAAACCCCGCAGGCTGTCAGGTGCTGTTCCACCTGCTGCCCCCACTGTAGCAAAGGCTCCCCTGCTGTAGTCCCAGCCCCAGTAACCAAACGCTCCCTCCCACAATTTCTTCCTGTCCCTGGGCCCAGGCCCTTTTGGCACAAGCACAGGGAATGTCAGGGCCCACAACGTTCATCTTCTTTCTCCCCAGGGGCAGAGCCAGAGCCGACCTCCGGGGAATGCAGTTTCCAGGGCCTGGGTAGTGACAGCGGAGAGCAGAGGGAGGGTCTGTGCTGTGAGAAGCCCTGGCAGATGGGGTAGTGGCTGCTCTCATGCGGTGCCGGCCGCATGCTGCTCCAGGGATGGGCATTGCTCCACATCTGCCAAGGTGAGAGGCCACGGCTGCCAGGCCGGCCCACGGCCTGGGGATTGAGTGTGTGGACGGCGGAGGGGGAGAAGGAAGGAGGCTGGCCTCCATCGAGGCCCAGAGGCTTGCATTTGGAGCCATTGCAGGAAACAGGGACTTGGGAGGGACTTGCAGCTGGGCAAGAAGACTCTGATCCCTCCACGGAGAGTTTAGGCAAGCGACAAGAGAAGCTATGCTCCATCTGCACAGAGGCAGGAGGCTGGACGAGATGACCCGGTGAGGAGGGGCTGCCCTTCCACCTGCACCAGGCGACTCAGCAGCGGGTTGTCCAGTCCAGCTCAGAGACCACAGCATGGACACAACAGCAAGTGGCACAAAGCACTTTCACGCGGGGTTCTTAGGGGGAGGCATCTCCCAAATCCGTTTGGAGACGAGGAATTGAAGGCGCTAGCAAGGTTAAGGATGGAACGTGCCGAGTGAGGCCGGGGAGCGGGGCGGGGATGGGAGGCTTGGAGGGAGGGTCCAGGTAAGGAGTCAACACACAGTGCCTGGAGCCAGACCTCTCTGTTTCTCCATCTGTCATTCAGGGGTCGTCTCCTCCAGCTCTCCCAGTGGGCAAAGGTGCTATCCAGGGAGGTGAGCTGCTCTCAGGAATGTGGAATCCAGTGGGCAGGGACGTGGGCTCAATGGCTGGGCTGCGCGGCTCTTCCCCGACTAGCCACATCACATGCCCCCTTGGCCAGCACCGTGGTGCAGCAGGTTAAGCCGCTGCTTGTGACGCTGGCATCACATATAGGAGTGTCAGTTCGAGTCCTGGCTGCTCTGCTTCTAATCCAGCTCCCTGCTAATGTGCCTGGGAAGGCAGCGAAAGATGGCCCCAGTGTTTGGGCCGCTGCACCCTTGTGGGAGGCCCAAATAGCATTCCAGGCTCCTGGCTTTGGCCTGGACCAGCGCCAGCCACTGTGGCCATTTGGGGAGTGAATCAGGGGATGGAAGATTCTCTCTCTCTGTAAATCTGCCTTTCAGATAAATAAATAAATAAATAAATCCTTTAGAAAGGTGCCCCCTTTCCAAAATAATTTTCTCTCTCAGTTCTGCCTTATTGTTCTTTGTAGCATTTACATTACCACCTGTTAACCCCGGACTTGCTCTTGTCTGTTTCCCCTGCTAGATGGTCATGTGTGCAGAGCAGGGCCTTTCTCCGTTTATGGCCAGGCTCCCCATGCCTGGTAGGTGTCCCCTCTGGTCATGGGAAGCATGAGTGGCTGCTGGGCCTGCCGCTCACCAGTTCCACGGGCAAGTTGCCCACCTCAGAGCTCGTTCTGTGAACAGGTGCTGCTTGTTCTAGGAGCTCTGTGAGGAGTCACCCATTCAAGCCACAGCAGCCCTGTGGGGAGTCACTACTATTATCCTCCACTCATGGCAGGTGAGGAAAATGGAGCCAGAGAGGCCAGGTGACCTGCTTAAGGGAGGTGGCAGCGCTAGGTTGGCATGGGTGGGGAGGAGTGGCTGCCCCAGAACTGAGTTAATTGCTGGTCTGCGGTGGCCCCTACTTCTGCTGCATCACTGTCCTCTGTTCTCTGCCCCCCACTCCTTGCCCATAAAACAGAGCTAATCACAGCTCTTCCTCCTCTCCTGCATCCAGAGCCCGCTCCCCTCCCCAACAGGGGCTGAGTCTGCGAGTGGGTGACAGCCCAGGCACAGCGGGTGCTGGGTGCCAAGCACAAGGTCAGGGTATCATTAGCAGCCTAGCTGCCTCCGTGGCACCAGGACCCCCCCCCAACTACTGGCCTGGGAGTCAGAATTTCCTCCCCACCCTCCCACCCCGCCCCACAGTCTTCTGGGTCTTGGGTTCTCTTTCTGTGGAATGGGGAGGGGTCCCTCAGGCTTAGGGAAGAGGGAGAGAAGAGAGGAGAGGCGTGACGTGAAGGGTTTCCCACTTCTGGTCGTGTGGTGGTCTCTGTCTGCGCCAGTTAAAAACAACCACAAATGCTGGGCAGCACTCAAAACCCCTTTCTTGGTGACCCCAAGAAAGTGTAGTAGGTTACGCCACCACCTGCAGCGCTGGCATCCATATGAGCACTGGTTCCAGTTCTGGCTGCTCCGCTTCCCTTCCAGCTCCCTGCTAATGCACCTGGGAGAGAAGCGGAAGATGGCCCAGATACTCCGGCCCCTGCAATGCACGGGGAAGACCGGAAGAAGCTCCTGGCTCTTGGCTTCGACCTGGCCCAGCCCCAATTGTTGTGGCCATCTGGGGAGTGAACCAGCAGGTGGAAGACCTCTTTCTCTTTCTGTCTTTCTCCCTTTCTCTGTCTCTCCCTTTCAAATAAATAATAAAATAAATCTTGAAAAGAGAGGCTTTTCAAAGCACCAAAGAGCTGCCAGTGGTAGAGGTGAGTAGGTCAGAAGCTGAGCGGGAGCGGAGTCTGGGAGGGGAGCCCCGTGCCCGCAGGGTGTTGGCCAAGCCAAGCTCAACCTCAGCGTCGGCTTTGATGGTGTGAAGAGTGAGGAAGACAGAAACGGAAGCCCAGTGCTTCCCTGAGCAGGGCACTAGAGTGGGGGACACCCCCGCACCTTGTGATGCTGGGCCCCCCAAGCCAGAGGAAACTGCCCCACCCCACAAACAGCCAAGACAGTTCCCTTGGTGCTGAACAGAGCGGGGCCGGGGGGAAGAAAAACCCAAACATTTTCCAAGGAACGCCGGCTCTCACTCGAGTCTGTAGCCCACAGTCCCTGACATCACTTGGAGCACGGGGTGGGAAAACCCACCCTGCTGGGCACCGCTCCCCCCACAGCACGTGCCCCAGGGAAGCAAGCAGCTCACAGCCCAGAGCCACGGAGCACCCGAGTGACTTGGCAGTAAGACTCGGAGGGTGCCCCATGAGTCTCAGATGCTCTCCAAGGTCCCTCCACCCCGACCCCGCACGGGGACCCTCAGGGGTGCAGCCTAAGTGAGGCTGAAGTGCGTCCCCCGACCGAGTCTCCTGGGGGCCTCTCAGAGTAAAGAGCTGGGCACAGGGATAGGGTAGCTTAGCCCAGCGGGAGGCGGGGTGGGGGGGGATGCCTGGGGAGTGGTGTCTGAGGCCCAGCCTTGCCTTTGATGTGTGCGTGGGTAGGTGGGTGGGGGGTGGGGGGACTGCTGAGGGAAGGAGGCAGACAGCCCCGGGGCACCCTCAGCAGTGACCTACTTGGGTCCCCATAATTGCTGCCCTCCTGCCTTGGGAGGCTACATATAGGGATGGCCTGGTGCTGGGCTCCCACAGCTGGACGCCGACACCAGCGGTGAGTGCCAGCTGCTCGGCTCCTGCCCTGGGTTGGGGTCCCCGTCCCAGCAGGGCCTGGCAGGGTCAGGGACATCAGGAGTGGTGGCCTTGGGGTTCTCGGGTTCTCTCGTGCAGGGGAAGCCTATCCGGGAGCTCAGGCTAGGGGGAGTGAAGCGCTGAGGTCTGGTCCCCAGGTGGGGACAGTGGCTGGAAGTTCTCGGGCTGCCTTTGTTGGCCCCTCCTCCTCGCCTCCCTCCGTACTTCATTCTTGGGGACAGGTTGAGACAGGCCAGGGCGGCAGGGAAGAGAGGATTCCCACCCGTCTCCAGCCTGGACAGAGGTGGCGCCAGGCAGGTCCGTAGGAGCACCTTCAGGGATAGAACCCTCTCCTGTCTGGGAACACAAATGCCTTGCTCCCGGGCTGTCCCTAAGACTTAGATAGGCCCCAGGCAGTGCTTTGTCACCCTGCCCCCTCCCCGACCCCACCCCACCGCCATTGGCTCCCTGCAGAGGTCCCAGTGGAGGGGAGGCGCCAGGGAGCCCTGTGGCAGGCCTCCCTCCCTGGGGGTGGGGGGTGAGGAGGCAGGAGTGAGTCACTGGGCTCACATGGAAATTCTTGCTTTCCGGGCTGCCTGCCGAGGGTTTCCCCATGCCAGAGCTGTGTCCCAGAAGAGCATGGAAGGGGGCGGTGGGATTTAGGGGAGGCGGGAGACTCTGGGAAGTGCTCCCCCACTGACAAATAGGGCTCAGGAGGAGGGCGTCAGCCTGGGGCAGGGCCCTGGTGGTTAACCCCTGAGCCCGCTCACTCTCAGGACTCCACAGGGCCTGGGCCCAGAGCAGGCCTGTGAGGGGGTGAACCGGATAAGGCCCTGGGGACTCAGAGAGGGTGAAAGGCCCATGCAGGGCTGCACAGCTAGCGAGGTGCAGAGCGGATCCCAGTGTTCCTTTGGCTGCAACATCCTTGGGTTGAGGGCAGCAGGCATGGTGAGACGGCAACACTCCTCTGACACCTGGGCTCCGCTCATGCACAGCTTCTCCCAGGGCCTGAGGGTGAGGAAGCGCTGAGCAGGGATCCCCGGCCTTCCTCCAGCACCCCCCTCCTCCATACAAGTCCCTGCAGGAAGGGACAACGGGATCCTGGAGGGAAGGAGGTTCCTAGGGCCTCCTTTCTAGGCTGCAGACGGCGAGACTGAGCCTCTGTGGGTGTGGGGCGTGGGCTAAGGTAGGGCAGAGTCAGCTGCTTGTTTGGGGGACACCTCTGGGGCCTGAAGCCAGGCTAAGACGGGTCTGGGAAAAGCCCCTTGGAAAACATCAAGGGCACGGGTGGGCAGGGGGCTGGCCGGGGCCTCTGTGGGTCACACCCTCATCTGTGGCAGGGAGGATGGCCAGGCCCCTGGAGCAAGCAGTAGCTGCCATCGTGTGCACCTTCCAGGAGTACGCAGGGCGCTGCGGGGACAAATACAAGCTCTGCCAGTCGGAGCTCAAGGAGCTGCTGCAGAAGGAGCTGCCCACCTGGACCCCGGTGAGCACCTGGGCGCTGGGCCTTCCCCTTCCTGCGGGGAGACACTGCTGGGCCTCTACAGAGAGACCTGGGACAGCAAGAGGGGCCAAGGCTCGTGTGCAGTGGTGGGGGTGGGGGGCAGCAGGAACACAGTTCTCATCACACCTGCTGCCTGGCAGACCTGCGGGGAGGCTTGAGGGAGAGCCCCGGGAAGAATGCCCAGCACACAGTAGGCCCTCAGCGGCACATAGTAGGTGTTCAACATATGATCTGGGGTGGGGGAGTTGGAAGGAGTCTTGAAATGGGTGCCTTGTCAGGACAGGAAGGCTGGGGGCTGGGCTGGGCTGGGCTGGGCTGGGGCCACTCAGGAGCAGAGGGAGGGCCAGGGGGCGAGGCTGTCCTGCCTGTTTCACCCTGCCTCTCCCCCGACCTCCCTGCACAGACTGAGTTTCGGGAGTGTGACTACAACAAATTCATGAGCGTCTTGGACACCAACAAGGACTGCGAGGTGGACTTCGCGGAGTACGTGCGCTCTCTGGCCTGCCTCTGTCTCTACTGCCACGAGTACTTCAAGGACTGCCCTCCCCCAGAGCCCCCCTGCTCCCAGTAGCCTGTGCTGTAGTTGGGGGGGCGCCCCGGCAGGGCAGGATCCGCCCCAGGCTGTGCCATCTCTGCCCCCGGGTGGTCCTGGCTGTGCCTCCCACACCCCCTTCCCTTGGCCCTGTGTCCCCTGCAATGTGGAATCGTGCAGATCAGCCCTGCTGGAGGACCAGGGTGCCCAGCCAGTGAGGCAGCTCCCGCTCCCTGTCTGTGCAGTGGACGGAGGAGGCGGGGATGTGCCGTGGGCCCTGGAGGCCCGGCACGGTGCGTGCCAGCAAGACCAGGACGGGATGGGCCTTTCCGCTCCTAATAAAGAACAGGTGTCCATGTGGCGTGGTTTGGTTCTTCTGAGAGGCACGGGGCCTTGAGACACAGCCCTGTTGACAGCTTTGCTCTCCTCTGGTCTTTTCCACTGGGGAGCAAGGCTGAGGGCAGCAGCCAGAGCTCCCATGGGCCCTGGGAGCAGTTTCAGAGCCTGCAGAGATGCAATGGTTACAGTCAGCACAGGAACTCCCGTTCTGTCCGTCTGTCTCTCAGTCTTTGGAGGGGGGTGCTGTCAAGGAGGGCAAGGGGGCAGCCCGAGGTCCCAGGGGTGAGGGAGCTGCAGCTCGGGCCTCGTGACCGGATGCGCTGAGGAGGAGGGTGGGGTGGGGCGCTTGTTCCCTGCCCCGGGCTGTGGCAGCCCAGAGAGCAGCACTAATGGGATTAGGGTGTCTCAGGGGTTTGCTGCCAGCTGGGGTGGGGTCCTGTACTGGAGGCAGAAGGGGAGGGGGATAGCTTGAAGCGAGCCCCATCCCTGAAGCCACAACCCGCTGAGGCCCTTAAGCCCCCTCTGCTGCCCCTCACTCACCCCTGGACCCCCTGTGCCCCACCCTGAGGGGTCATCCCTGAACCTGACTCCCCCGTGTTGTGCCATGTCACCTCTATCTCTGCACCCCAAACTGCAATATTCATCCCTGACGCCCCCCTCAACCCCACACACCCCCTCCTGCCTACTCTGTGAGTCACAAGCCATACTGAGCCCCACACTGCACTCCCACCCCCACTCCACCAGGACCTCGCCCCTTGATGTACCTGGGCCATCTCACACCTGCCACCAGCCACCTGCCACCCCTGCCTCTCCTTTTCTCATGGCCGCTGGGACTACTTCCTCTGCAGCCCCCAGCCCCAGGCACTGCCCTCCCTCCCCGGCTCCCTGAAACTCTTGCTGGGCTGTGTGCACTGGGTGGTGCCTGCTCCATCAGCTCCCTGCTGGTGCCCACTGGGGCTGGCCCACTGCCCATGGGGGCCTGGCCGGGTCAGGATGCCCGGCAGCCGGCTGAGGCCATGGAGGGGCTGCCCGACTCACCACATCAGCCCACAGCAGGAGGGCAGTGTGCGCTCCCCCATCCCCTTGCCAGGGGCAGGGCCTGGCTGGGGTATAAATAGTCAGACCGCTGGGCTCTCCCCGCTCTTCCTCTCTCCCCAGCCCTCCTCCTCTGTGCTTCCTCTCTCGGCTTGGTGAGTTCTGTGGGCCTGACTGGCACGCGAGGGTGTCACGGGCTGAGGCTGGGTGGGGGAAGGACAGCCTGGTGGGGGCCAGATGTGCTGAATGGACCCAGATGCACAGGCTCTGGGGTGCATGGAAGAGAGAAAAGGCAAGAAGAAAAGTGTGCAGCAGCTGGGTTTGAGCGCCCCCTCCCCGCCCCAGCCCTTCTGAGAAACTGGGGCTTGTGCAGTGTGTGCCTGAGCTGGAGATGTGCACCCTGCTGCGGGGTTGCTGGGCTGCACAAGTGTGCACCCTCGGGTGCAGGAAGAAAGCAAAGGCAACCGAGGGCTTCCTCTGCTCCCGCTCTGTGAGCCCCTGCTCTGCACCCGGCAGCTCAGCCCGGCAGAGCCCTGGCCTCCCACCCAGCCCTGGCACCCCTGCCTCCGCCACCTCACCGGCCCCTCCCAATGACGGGCTGGGTGCCAGGCTGCCGGTTTTTTCCGCTGCAGGCCCCCATGCAGGCCTCTAGCTGCCGCGCCCAGCGCTGGGAGGGAGAAGAATGGGCTGGGGCGGCCGTTGTGGCTGAGCTGTGGGAGTGGACGGGTGAGGGAGGGGTGGAAGAACGCTGTTGTTGGGATGAGGCCTGCAGCCACCTCCGGAGCTTGCTGCCTGGCTCCCTGGAGCCCATGCCACGAACCCCACAAAAGTCCACGGTCCCAAGTATGCATTCCCCCCCCCCGCACCCCTCCCCACCAATAGCTGTGCCCGCCTCTCTGGGTGTCCCCGAGGGCCAGAGAAGTGTCATCAAGGGCCTCTTGAGGGATGGGAGTGCAGGCGGGCATTCGGAACACATGGCTGGGGAGCAGGGGAGGATAAGGGTGCCCGTGCCTCCCGCCCTCAGATCCTGACCGCTGCCATGGCGTGCCCCCTGGAGAAAGCCCTGGACGTGATGGTGGCCACCTTCCACAAGTACTCGGGGAAAGAGGGTGACAAGTTCAAGCTCAACAAGTCGGAGCTAAAGGAGCTGCTGACCCGGGAGCTGCCCAGCTTCTTGGGGGTGAGTGGGTCCCCTGGGAGCAAGCACCCTCCCCCATCCCCAGCCCCCAACCCCCTGCAGGGGAGGCGCAGGCTCTATGAGGCTGCAGGCTTTTTGTGGAATATCAGCTAAAGCTGGTGTTTCTGACTGTGTGGGGAAACTGGGGAGCAGGGAGCCTGCATGGGGTGCAAACACGGCCCCAGCAGAAAGAAGGCTGAGAGAGAACAGGGAGGTTAGGGGCCAGACCCTCTGTCAGGTGCTCTGTACATCTTAAGTGAAAGGGAAAAAAACAAAAACAAAAAACTCAGAGTTAAGTATTTCCCAAGGTAGTGCATGTACAAAACTGGTCTGGACTAAGACCGCCGACTGCCCATTCTTCACTCCAACAGTGAAGGGCTGGAGTTTCCATTTGGCTCATAGATGTGCAGACACAGGTATAGAGACTCAACACACCTAAGATGTCCCCCCCAACAACAGCGTCTACACCTGCATCAAGCAGTCCACCATTTACAAGAGGGTATTGCAAAAAGTTCATGGGAAGTGGCATGAAAAAGCAAGTTTATTTTGGTGCAAAATTTTGAAATCTATAGTTTTAAAAATAATACTCATTTTCATGAACCCTTTGGAGAGTCTTGGGAAGCATGGGTTTCAAACATTTTTGTACCAAAAGGAACTTATTTTTAAATTATATTTCCGGGGCTGGGCATGGTGGTACAGTAGGTTAAACTTCCGCCTGCAATGCTGGCATTCCATATGGGCCCCAGTTCAAGTCCCTGGTGCTTTGCTTCCAACCCAGCTCCCTGTTAATGTGCCGGGAAAGTGGCAGAAGTTGGCCCAGGTACTTGGTCCCTTGTCACCCACATGAAAGACCCAGATGGAGTTCCAGGCTCCTGACTGTGGCCTGTCCCAGCCTTGGCAGTTGAAGCCATCTGGGGAGTAAGCCGGCACATGGAAGAGCTCTCTCTGTCTCTCCCTCTATAACTATGCCTTTCAAATAAAAAAAAAAATTCTGTTTCCACAAACTTTCTGCAGTAGCTGGCATATGCTGTCATGATCATTACCTCACTGGATCATGAGGACAACCTCTAGGGAAGGCGTGTGGTCACTTCGTTTTGCACCTGCACCAGGTCCTCAGACGTCCCCATCCAAGGAGTACTCCCGTTGGCGCTGGTGTGGCCCTGAGGGTTGGGGTCCGAGGCTGGGCCCCCCACAGGAGAGCTGCAGGTGCCAAACTGGTCTAGCCCTGCTCTACCCCCGTGGCTTCTGCTTTCTCCCTCCAGAAAAGGACGGACGAAGCCGCGTTCCAGAAGCTGATGAGCAACTTGGACAGCAACAAGGACAACGAGGTGGACTTCCAGGAGTACTGCGTCTTCCTGTCCTGCATCGCCATGATGTGCAATGAGTTCTTCGAAGGTTTCCCTGATAAGCAGCCCCGGAAGAAGTGAAGGCTCCTCAGATGCCGCTGGGGGGCCCGCCCGCTGGGGTCTTCCCTGTCTGCAGTGGGCACAGCACCTTAGTCCCGCCCCTTGAGACATGTGCACCACGCTGAGCAACTTTAATAAAGAGTCTTAACACCTGTGAGGCTCTCAGTCTGTGACTCTGGGGGCGTGTGGGGTTGGGGGCTGAGGGATGTGTGTGTGGTGGTGGGGGGGGGTAGGGCTGGGGGTGCTGGGACTTGAGCTGCTGGGTTGCAGATCCCAGGAGTGAAGGCTGGGAGGGAGCAGGAGTGACTGAGGGTGTGTGTGTGTGTGTGTGCAGGCATGCGTGTGACCCAGAGGACAGGGGTGGGGCCCAGGCAGGGAAGGAGACCACCAGGGCTTGGAGGGCGGGGCTGTGGCACTGAGCCAGCCCACTCACCCTTTCCAGCTCCCACCAACCATGCCTCTGGCCAATCCCTGAACTGAGGTTACTACGATGGGAAGGTCACATCTGTTTCTAGTTGGGGTCTGGAGAGAAGAGAACGGAGCTGAGTCAGGCGGAGGGAGTAGCCAAGCCAGAGCAGCAGGGGGAGGGGGCTAGCGCTCAGCCCCAACATTTGCAGCCTACGCCTGTCCTGCCTCCCCTTCTAGCTCATTGGCTTCACACCACAGGGGCGGGTTCATCCTGGCCTGTCCCGGGTCGGCCCGGATCAGCGGGGGCAGGATGCAGGGGCAGCGCGCAGCCTCCAGCGCCCGGGTTGTCGCTGGGGCTCTCCGACCCGCGATCCCTGCCCCCAGGCCCCTGGAGCGGGAAACGAGGAGTGGGGGTGGGGCTGGGGCAAAGACAAAAGGCCGGACTTGAGAAGAGGGGACCCAATGCTGCCTCGGCTTAGAGTCTGGGGCTGACTGAGGCTGTACCTGAAGCGAGTGGGTGTCAGGCCCCGAGGCCCGGGGGTTTGGTCCCCCTTTCCTCTCATCCCACTGAGCTTTCCCCTCAAGTTTCAGGGGAGGGGGCGGTGACTCATATGTTTCCCCCACCCCAGTGGGACTGCAGCGACCTGGGTAGGACCTTGGCTCTCCTCCTCCCAGCCTGGCCACCGCCCGCCTCCGCGCGGTCCTCCCGGGGCAGCCTCCCTCGCGGCTCTCTCTTCGGAAACTCCTGCTGCCTAGCGACCGACCTCGCCAGCGGGAGCGCCGGGGCTTCAGCCATAGTGGGCACTCACCCTCAGAGCAACACCTGAGTGTCCCCCAGGATACGACCCCACCCCATCCATGACTGCGCCCTGAACCCAAGCCCCAGCTCCATCCCATCCTGGGGTCCCCGCGTGTCTACCTCCCCTCCTTAGTTCCTAGTTCTCAGCCGTCAGTGTCAAGACTCCAGCAAGTCCCCATGAGACAACCATTTATTTAAAGCTTTGTAAAAACCACACTGGCTGATGGATGACCTTGCCCTTGACAAGGAAATATCTTCCTCCGGGGATCCCCGCCTCCAGGTGGTCTTCTCTGCTCTTGAGGTGGGTGGGAAGGTCTCCAAGAGGAGAGTGGCCGGGGGACATGGGGCACATCCGGTGTGTGGCTCTAGGCTTCCTGTGGTTCAGTCAGACTGTGAATTCTGCTTTTTGGTTGAGAGTGGAGTGTGAGCAGGTGAACTCAGTGTGCCCCACACCCCTGTTTGTAAACAAGGAAAGGGAAATTGGCAGAGGGGTTTCTCCTGGCCCATCCCTGGAGATTCTGACCAGGGCCTCCAGATGTCCCTGACCCCTTCTCATTGGCCCTTTCTATCCCCTGGGCTCCTGGGGGCTGGGAACAAGGAATAAAGCGAGAGCAGGGAGTGGGAGGCTGCATCTGCTTTGAGCGGAGTTTCTGGGCTGGTGCTCTCCTGGGTGGGCCCTTCCTTCTCTCCCTGCCCAGCTCTGCTGGCCGCGCCGAGTGACTAGCCGGTGGGTGACAAGCCGTGGTGACCTCTGCAAGGAAGGCCTGGCCCCTGGGGTGCTCAGGGAGGACAGGGAAGTCTCTGGAACGGCATCTCCTGGGAAAATGGCTCCAAGGTGGAGCTGGGGTCGGACCCAGCCAGGATGCTCCTGCAGGCTCCTCGAGGCCCTCACCCTTCCACGGTGGTCCTGGCTGGGTCTCCTCGAGGTGGGAGAAGCTGAGGTTTCTGGGTGATGGGAGATGAACAGCAGACGTAGTTCAAGAATGGCAGGGTGGGATTTGGGCTGGAGGGGAGGGCTGGAGACTTCTTCCCCCCAGCTGAGGACTCTCTGTGGGACTCACCTGCGGCTGAAGTCCGGGTGTTGCCATCTTCCTCCCTGGGGGAGGGAAGTGGTTTTCAAGCTTGAGTCACGTGGGCTCCAGCAGCCTGCTCCCTCTGTGGAGGTGGCTGTCCTGATGGCTCGGGGTCTCAGGGTGATCCGTCCCCAGCCCCTGGCCAGTCTGCAGGTGTGCAGTTCTCAGCCTAGCCAGGCAAATCCAATCGCCTCCCTTCTGCTTCCTCTTGGGGATCTTATCTCCCCGCTGCAGCCCCAGCCTCTGGCCCTGGACTCTCTCTTTGCCCTGTCCCCCACTTTTACAACAGGCACTCCTTGAGATCAGGAGATTCATGCGCCCGGGCCAAGGAGGGTGACTAAGGTGGGAGCTGCCTCTGGTGAACCAGTGCCCAGGCTGGAGGGGCACTGTTCTTTGATGTTTTGGCATCGCCTTGTCCTCCCTCCGTCCCCTGTTAACAAATCCTAAGCAGGAGAGGCTGCTGTCTCCTTTGGGGGCTGGCTGGTCTCACAGCACAGGTCCTCTGCTGGGTGGGCTGCGGTCTTGTCCTGGGTTCCAGCCCCTGGACCTTTGAGCGAGGGGCCTTGGAGGTGGGCGGTGCTGGCAGCGGGGAGCTCCGGCCCCCCGAGGAACGTGATCCTCCCCTCTCTCAGCTCTAGAGCTGCATCGTGATGGAGACCCCTCTGGAAAAGGCTCTGACCACGATGGTCACCACTTTCCACAAGTATTCGGGGAGAGAGGGCAGCAAACTGACCCTGAGCAGGAAGGAACTGAAGGAGCTGATCAAGGAGGAGCTGCATCTTGGGGAGGTAGGAGACGCTTCCCTCACCCCCACCCCAATGCCCTCACAACAGAAGGACGAGTGTGGCCATCTTGGGCCAAGAGAGCCCTAGACCCCGTGCTGGGGGCCCGGCCAAGGTTTCCCTGGGAAGGAGGAGGCTGAGCCTGGGGGTGGATCTGAGACTCTGTGAGGGTTAGAGCCTTCCGTGGCAGGGCCAGGCTCTTGCAGTAGTGGCAGAACCCATGCGAGGGATCTCAGGGGACCAAGGGGTCCAGGGCTCTGCTGTGCACCGCTCAGGGGCAGGGACCCCTCCTGCTTCTTGTCCCCGTGCCCGCACAGCCAGGGCTCTCAGACTGCCCTGGCGCACGAACCACAAGGTTAATCTGTGAACGTGGGTGGGAAGGGGGCAGAACCGACAGGTGGAGATGGGGAGAGGGAACTGACTGACAGAAAGCCCAGGAAGGAAGGCATTCTGTCCTTTCACAGGTGAGCAAAGGGACTTGTGCAGTGACACCCAGCCGCTGAGAGGCTATGCTGGACCCCAGGCCAGGCCCGGGTCTCACCCAGACTTTGCCCTTGGACAGTCAGCTCGAGGGCCGTGGCCATCACCATGAACCCAGGCGGGCCTCCCAGGCAGAGGGTGAAGCAGGGGAGGGTGTCCCCAGGCCTGCTCTCTGCCCTTCCTGCCGACGAATGCATCCTGGAGTTAATGAGGCCAGAGGGAGGGGCTGTGGCTCCAGCAGGGGTTAATTACACTGGGACACAAGCCCAGGGGAAGTCTTGCCTATAATAGGAGCCCAGAATGGGGACCAGGATCACGTCACAGAGAGGCAGTTTCCATCTCCTAGGTCCCAGCATCCGTCTCCTCTGAAAACCTGCACCTGAGGGCGGGATCTGCGTGTCTGAGTTTCCCTCCTGTTCTGCCCCAAGGGCCCTGCCTGTCTCCTGCTGGTAGAGCCAGGCCAGGAGGGCATGGGGGGAGCTGGATTAGGGCCAGGCACCAGGCTGGGCCTCGGCTCTCCTGGTAGGGGAGCCATGCACACTGGCTTCTCGCAGCCCACGCCCCCTTCTCAGGGGAGATAAATGGCCTGAATCCTTTCTGGCTGGCCCTGCAGAGTAAATCAGAGACTCAGATGAAGTGCAGTGCCACATGTTATTATTTTCTTTTTGTTTCTTAATTTGAGAGGTAGAGAGACACAGAGAGCTCCCATCCTCCATGCACTCCCCAGATGCCCAGCAGCAGCAGGGGGCTCAGTGCAGGGGGGACCCAGCCGCCTGAGCCGTCCATCACCTGCTGAGTCAGAGGGCCCACATTAAGAGGAATCTGGAATTGGGAGCAGAGCTGGGAACTTGCACCCAGATGCTCGGATATGGGATGGGGTGTCCCAACCGACAGCCTGACCACCACGCCAAATGTCTGCCTCCCCAGCCAGCTTTGCTAGGTTCTGGTGTAACATCTGGGTCATTATTACTTAGGATGCGGGAAGGTGTTGGGGGGAAAGGGAGGCGAGTCTCATTTTCCCGTGTAAGTTACTAGTGCCAGGCTCTGCTAGGTGTGGGCTGGGTCCAGACTTACACGGTGGTGGCACAGAGCTCGACATCACCCTCAGGCTGCTGGGGAGGGGTGGGGGGGCACTGGTGGGGGAGGGCCCGCAGGTGAGCTGTTCCTGCCCCTGGGCCCTTGCAGAAGATGAAGGAGAACAGCATCGACCACCTGATGAGGAGCCTGGACAAGAACAGCGACCAGGAGATCGATTTCAAGGAGTACTCGGTGTTCCTGAGCACGCTGTGCATGGCCTACAATGACTTCTTCCTGGAGGACAGCAAGTGACCCGGGGCTCCCCTCTGCCCGCACCGTTGGCTCCTGCCCCCTGACAGGCCCCCTTGGCCCCTTACTGTGCACTTCCTCCCACACAGGAAATAAAGATTTTCCCTGCCAGGTGTTTTGAAGGCGTCTTGTGCACCTTGGTGGGAGAGGGAGGTCCTGAGACAGCCCGTGGGTGTGAGGGACCTGGGGTCCCACCCCACTTCCTGTCCTCCAGTGCTGATGTCCTGGAGCTTTGTGCTGACTCCCCTGCTTCGCGGGAGATGGGGGAGTTGGGCCAGGCGTCTGCCCAGATGCATGACGAGCTAAGGGGAAGGGTCCCGGGAGCCAGGGTGCAGGGTTGTGGATGTGGCTCCCAGTGGTGGTCTCACCCGGGGCAGTGTGGCCTCCAGGCCAGCCCTTCGCTGCCCTCCATGTCCCCCCAGCACCTCCACTCCGCAAATTGGTCTTGGGGGCTCCCGCTTTTTTCTCTTCCCTCTCCCTGTCAAAATCTTCTCTCTGGAGGTAATCTGGAAACTTTCCACTGGAGTGTGAATAACTAATGATGCTTCCTGGGCTTGGCTCCCGCGTGTGGGCACAGTAACTGGCAGAGGCTCCAGCGCCATTCCTGGCAGTGGGGGAAGGGATTCGCTGTTGGTGGGGGAAAGGGGAATGGGTGTTTTAAACATTGCATCTGCAGATCACCAGCCGCTCAGCCTTCTTCCTCCAGGCGGGGCCGGAGCTGTACACATCTTGGGGGGGGGGGGGCACCTGCATGCTGTGAGATTCCCCACCTTCGACCCTCCCCGCCGGGGACCCTGCCTCCGGGGACATCTTCATGCTTTGGTGCTTAGGTGGCTAAGGAAGATGCAGGACTGACCAGGGGCTTCTTCCTCTTCCTCCTCTCCCCTCCCCCACGCCGTGTCACGTGTCACGAAAAGCACGTCGAGCTACAAAAATTAGGGAAACGCCCCCATCACCGCTTGCAGTGGTCCCCACTAGGCCCCCCGTACTTCCCCAACGTATCCGGCTATCGGTCCCAACTCGGAGCAGGAGGCGGGAGGAGCCGTGGTGGGGGGGTGGGCGGGGGCGGGTTGTGCAAGTCCGGGCGCAGGGTGGGGCTCGGGGCGGGCCGTGGGCCGTGCGGTGGGTCCCGCCCCGCCGGCCTCCCCGACGCCAGCCGCTATAAGGCCGCCCGGCCGCGGCCCAGCCCAGGTCCTGACCGTTCCCTCCGCGCCGCGCAGCCTGCAGTACCGTGAGTCCTCCCTCCCCTGGGCGGCCCCGGGACCTTTTCCCTGCCCTGGCCCGCGGGCGGTAGGCGTTTACGTCCGTACCGGGCGCGTCTGTCTGTGGAGCTCCCGGGCAGGAGCGTCTGGACCACGCCAGCCAGGCCCCGGGCTAAGGCATCCCCTGGCTCCCTGTAGAGTGCTCTCGGGGCGCGGGAGGGTGTGTCCCGGGCGTGTCACTACCGCGGTGTGTGGCCTGGCCGGCTGTGCCAGAGGCCGTGTGTGCTGCCGCCCTCCATCCTAGCCCAGCCACACTCTGCGGCCTCCCCTGGATGCCCTGGAGGTAATTCACAATTCCTCACCTGGGGGCACCTGCTCCCTGGTCCAGGTCGGCCTCTCCTCACCCCCTTCCCCTAATGCTACCCCAAGTGGCCAAGGCTGGGTGTTGGGGCAGGCAGCGTGGGGAGTGCAGAGTCTGCCGCCCTGGCACTGACCAGCCCCTCTGCTGCCAGTCCCAGCCCAGCTGAAACCATGGCAAGCCCCCTGGACCAGGCCATTGGCCTCCTGATCGGCATCTTCCACAAGTACTCTGGCAAGGAGGGTGACAAGCACACCCTGAGCAAGAAGGAACTGAAGGAACTAATCCAAAAGGAGCTCACCATCGGCTCGGTGAGTAGCTGTCCCCAGGCCCCGCCCATTGGCACCTGGTAGGAACAGGGTTCCGAAGGTGTGTCAGGTGCACCTGACTCCCACATAACCACATCCCAGGGTCCTGGTCCATATGCTTCACTGAGCCTTGGTCCCACTCTCCTGCGGGGGCGGGGCAGGGGGTGCTCTCAGCCTGGTATTCACGCCACTGAGTGAGGAGCCTAGGAGTCGGGTGGATGCTGTCCCTGGTGATAAGTGGGCAGGGAACCCTTGAGGGCCGCCCGGGAAGGTAGCGAGTGGGGGTCCTCTTCACCACTGAGCGGCGTGTCCCCTCTGCCTCCTTAGAAGCTGCAGGATGCTGAGATTGTCAAGCTGATGGACGACCTGGACCGCAATAAGGACCAGGAGGTGAACTTCCAGGAATACATCACCTTCCTGGGGGCCTTGGCCATGATCTACAATGAAGCTCTCAAGGGCTGAAGACAGACTGGGGAAGGTGGAGGCACCCCTCAGGGGCCTGTCTGGGTCACACCCAGTGTGGGTGATTGTAAGATAAATATATTTTTTTTTTGTTAACCTACCCTGTGTCCTGGCTTCCCAGTGATTTCTGACCCCTCCTGGGCCTGGTGATGCACCAGCTGGCAGAAGCCCTTGTGCACGGTCAGCCTCTGAGAGTGACTCCTGCACCCGCCAGGCCCGAGGAGCCCCCCACCCCCACCCAAGGCTGCTGCTCGCTCCTAGGGGGCCTTTGGGCAAAGCCATCTTCAGGAAAGGCTCTGGGATGAGCTTGGAGGAGAGGGAGCCAGGGCTGGGCTGGGCTGTGATGGCTGAGGTCCTCCCAAGTGGGACAGAGAGCCTCTCGGGCTCCCGGAAGTGCTCCCGGTACCAGGAGAGAGGAGGGGCTGGCCGGGCCCTGGGTGGGGCCCATTCACTTTCTCTCCACCGAGAGCCTCGGCTGTCCGAGCCAGGCTTGACCTTTCCACGATCATGGAGGCCACAGTGTGACTGGGGTGACTGTGGCTGCCCGTGTCCCGGGTGCGGAGAGCTCTTAGTTGGGGGTGGTGGTCGGAGGAGCTGGCAGCACCATGGAAACGTGGATCAGAGGGTGCGCCCAAACGGGGCGGGGCGAAAAGAACAAACAAATAGGAATACAAAAAGTAACAAAACCCCAACAAAACCAAATAGGGCCGGTGGGGGTCGCTGGGGCTGGGCCGAACGCAGCTTCCAGGCCTTCAGTCAATATTGACCCAGCCGGTCCCTAGCAGAATGAATCACCCGGTTAGTTCTCGGGAGCCAAGCCCCGCCTCTGGCCCCTTCCAAGAAGGCGGAGGGCTACCCATCCGCGGTGCGCCGCCGCGTTCGCTTTGCCAGCTGGCGGGGTGCGGGAGGGGGCGAGCTCCGCCTCGCAGCGTGGCTCCCCTGCCGGTGCGGGCCCGTGCCAGCCGCTCCGGGGCTCCTTCTCTCCGACTCGCCGCCCCCAGTCCCCGGGGCCCAACGGGGTGGAATTAAGTTGTCTTCTTTTCCCATTGGGTGTGGCCTGGCAAACAGCGGGCAGCCACACCTTCCGGAGCCTCGGCCCCTCTGGGTGCCGCTCCTGAGCTGCAGGGACTGGGAGTCACCCGGCTGGGCCTCGGGGTGCGACCCGGGACCCAGGCTCCCCGCTGCACCGCCGCGACCAGGCCTCAGCTTCCCTCTGGAAAAGTACCGCTCCGCCCGCCCGGTGCCTGCCGCTGCCCAGCGGCGCGCGGAGCCAGCGCCCTCGCGTGGGCAGAGCGCGGGACGCTGCGGGGGAGAATCGGGTCGGGGCCGCAGCCTCTGCCCGGGCGCCCAGGGGATGTCAGGGTCGGGGGGCATCTTGTGGCTCCCAGGAATCGACTTCATCTGAGACGCGCTTGCCAAGAGCAAGTCCAACAGGGGGAGGAAAGCTGAGCACCGCAGCCGTAGGCGAGGGCCCGGGAGCTGTTTCGGTGCGGGGACCAGGCCCTAGTCTCGTTATTTCCTGGGGGCTCTGCCCAGAGCTGGGAGAAAAGAAAGGCGCACCGTCTCCCTGCTGAGTGCACAGGCTTTGCCTCTGTGTCTGCACAGAAGTGCGGGGGAAGCAGGAGCGTGGACGTCGAAGAATAAAGCAACGAAGAGCAAACAGCGAATCGTTTGTTTTCGGGGTACACTGTGTGTACAATGTGTGCGTTTGGAGGGGAGGGCAAGGAAGCAGACTTAACCATGGAATCCAAGGGTGCGGCCCTCAAGGCGTGGGGTGGCCAGGTGCACACCGGCTGTTTTATTGCTCTAATTGACTCAAGTCGGAACTGAACCTTCTGAGCGCGATCTGGGCTTGGAGGGGAAGGGGGTGACCAGCTGTGGTCTGTGAGGGTGGCGCTGCGCCCCCTGCCCTCCCCTTCTGCATAGCTGAGGTTAACTCTGCAGTCTAGTTACCCGGATGCCCCAGAAGCTAAACAGCAGCCACACAGCTGGTTCTGTAAGCTGGGGCGGGCCCAGGTAACAGGAGCTTAGGACTGAGTCAGGGGCTATACCTCTGCTCTCTGCCAAGCAAACGTGAAATAGAACACCACCATTTTCATTTATGCTGCGTTTTATTTTATTTATTATTTTTTATTTATTTGAAAGGCAGATAGAAGCCTGGGGCCCCTTCCAGGTCTCCCAGAGGGAGTGGCAGGAGCCCAAGCACTGAGGCCGTCTGCTGCCTTAGGCGGCTGGATCTGGAGCAGCGAAGCCGGGACTCACCCTGGTGCCCTGGTACGGGACTGCTGGCGCTGCAGATGGCGGCTTAGGCTGCAGTGCCACGGCGCCAGCCCGGCATCTTATTTTTATAAGACATATCTGATCCATTTTCTCTCGTCACAGGCAGAATTCCATGTAGTATGTACTACCAACCAGTGAGAAGGCTGAGTCACAGGGAAGTCAGAGCCTGCACCCAGGTGAACTGTCAGTTAAGAAGGAGCTGCGGGGGAGGGGGTGGTAGCCGCTGTGGCAGTGGGCTAAGACTCCGCCTTCACACCAGCATCCCATCTGGACTCTATTTGAGTCCTGGCTGCTCCACACGGGATCCAGCTCCCTGCTAATGGCCTGGGAAAGCAGAAGATGGCCCAAGTGCTTGGGCCTCTGCACCCCGGTGGGAGACCTGGAAGAAGCTCCTGGCTTTGGATCAGCCCAGCTCTGGCTGTTGCGGTCATTTGGGGAGTGAGCCAATGGAGGGAAGACTTCTCTCTCTGTCTCTCCCTCTTTGTGTAACTCTGACTTTCAAATAAATAAAATAAATCTCAAGAAAAAGGAAAAAAATTGAAAGATAAGTTAATTTTGGTGCAATAAATATGAAATCCGTGCAAATATTTTTGTAATATGCATTTCCATGAACTTTTTGAAGACCCCTCATGTATGAATAACACAAAACCCATTCAATTTACAAAATGAGTAGGGCTGTTGTAGCTCAGCGGGTTAACCTACCACATGCAGCGCGCATCCCATATGGGTGCCAGTTGAAGTCCCAGCTGCTCCACTTCCAATCCAACCCCCTGCTAATGCTCCTGGAAAAACAGCAGAGGATGGCAAGTCCTTGGGCCCCTGCAACCCACGTGGAGACCCAGATGGAGCCGCTGACTCCTGGTTTTGGCCTGGCCCAGCCCCAGGCATTTTTGCCATCTGGAGAGTGAACCAGTGGATGGAAGATCTCTCCTTCTCTGTCTGTCTCTCCCTATCTGTAACTCTGCATTTCAAATAAATAAATGCATCTTAAAAAGAAAAATGAACATTAGCATTACCTTTCACCCCCTGGCTTACGGTCCTGGCCATTATGTGTATCATTTCCTTTCTTAATTTTTATGACATACATTTTCATCTCTAAATGCTGTATGGGTTTGCATGCATTGTGAGCTTTGCATAAACGGAAGAATACTGTATGCATTCTTGCGATGGTGGCTTCTTTTCACTCCACATCATGTCTTTGACACTGACCCAGGGTATCTGGTGTAGCTCTAATTCATGAAGCTTTACTGCTCTACAAGAGCTCATCCTGTGACTATAATCTACTTTATCCTGCCTACTGCTGAATGTCATTTTGGGTTATTTCTGTTTTGCCCTGTTGCAAACTGCTTCTGTGGGCATTTGTCTGTTTGTCTCCTAGGACGTGTGAGTCAGTTGCTCAGATTTATAGCTATGAGCAGGATTGCTGAGTTTTTATACCTTCCGTTCTACTGAAAAGTGCCAATTTTTATTTATTTATTTGAAAGTCAGAGTTACAGAGGGAGAGAGACACAGAGAGGCCATTAGCAGGAGCTGGATTGGAAGGAGAGCGGCTGGGACACAAACCCTGTGCCACAATGCCAGGCTCTCTCTTTTTAGCTGAAAAATGCATTTACTTATTTATACAAGAAGAGGGACAGAAAAGAGAGTGTTTCCATTTGCTGGTTAAGTCCCCGCAAAAATGCCTGCAATGCCTGGGGCCGGGCCAGGCCAGAGCTGGGAGCCAGGAACCTAATCCAGGGCTCCCCCATGTGTGGCAGGAACCCAGTTACTGCTGCCGTCCCCACTGCCGCCCAGGAGCTGCGTGAGCAGGAAGCTGGGATTGGAGGTGGGACTGCGGCTCAAACTCAGGCATTCTGATAAAGATGCTGGTGTCTCAACCTCTGGCCTAGCCACTAGGCCACATTCCCACCCTGCCAACTTGTTTTTGTCTTAATTTATTTATACTCTCTCCAGCGTGGCATTAATGTTGTTACTCTACATTCCCCCTTTTGTTTTGTTGTGATAATGTTATTGCCAATCTAGTGGTACAAGTGTTGACAGAGTGTTTAAATTTGTGTTTTTCTCATTACTGATGATGCTGAACATCTTTTCACATGTTTGTTGGCTATACATTTCTCTTTCTGTGAAGTTTCTGCTATTTTTTTTTTTTTGAGATTTATTTCTTTGTTTGAAAGGCAGAGTTACAGAGTCAGAGAGAGAGGTCCTCCATCCACTGGTTCACTCCCCAAATGGCTACAACAGCTGGAGCTGGGCTGATCCAAAGCCAGGAGCCAGGAGCTTCTTCTGGGTCTCCCACACTTTCATCTACTGCTTTCCCAGGCCATAGCAGAGAGCTGGATCACAGTGGAGCAACTGGGACTTGAACCGGGGCCCACATGGGATGCTGGGGTTTTACCCGCTACACTACAGTGCCAGCCCCAGTTTCTGATTAAGATTCCTGCTCTCATCCTTACATGTGTTGCAAATACCTTTCCTAGTTTGTGGCCAGTTTTTCCATTCTCATTAAGGGCTGAGAATCAAGAGGCCTTAATTTAAATGTAATTAAACTTGGCATTCTTTTCTTGCTTTGTGCTATCTGTATACTACTTGGGAAATATTTTCCTTTCGTAATAGAATATGTTTTCCTATAGTATCCTTTTTTTTTTTTTTCTAGAAAATGATTTATTTAGTTATTTGAAAGGCAGAGTTAGAGAGAGGCAGAGGCAGAGGCTGAGAAAGAGAAGTCTTCATCTGCTAGATCTGCTAGTTCACTTCCCAAATGGCCAAAACCAGCCAGGACTGGACCAGGCTGAAGCCAGAAGCCAGGAACTTCTTCCAGGTTTCCCACGTGGGTGCAGGGGCACAAGGACTTGGACCATTTTCCATTGCTTTCCCAGGTGCATTAGCAGGGAGTTGGATTGGAAGTGGATCAGCTGGGATTTGAACTGGCACCTATATGGGATGCTGGCCCTGTAGGCTGTGGCTTAACCTGCTATACCATAGCACTGGACCCTCCTATGTTATCTTTTTTTAAAATAGATATTTATTTATTTGAAAGTCAGAGTTACACAGAGAGGGGAGAGGCAGAGAGAGAGAGAGGTCTTCCATTCACTGGTTCAACTCCCCAACTGGCTGCAACACCCGGAACTGCGTTGATCCGAAGCCAGGAGCCAGGTGCTTCCTCCTGGTCTCCCATGCGGGTGCAGGGCCCAAGCACTTGGGGCATACTCCACTGCCTTCCTGGGCCATAGCAGAGAGCTGGACTGGAAGAGGAGCAACTGGGACAGAATCCGGCGCCCCAACCGGGACTAGAACCCGGGGTGCCGGCACCGCAGGCGGAGGATTAGCCAATTGAGCTGCAGCGCCGGCTGGGCCATCTTCTACTGCTTTCCCAGGCTACAGCACAGAGCTGGATTGGAAGTGGAGCAGCTGGGACTCAAACTGGTGCCCATATAGAATGCCAGCACCACAGGTGGTGGCTTTACCTGCTATACCACAGTGGGGCAGTTCTGGCCTCATCCTATGTTATCTTAAAAGCTTTTAAAATGTTTTCTTTTTTTCTAAATTCTTAAAATTTTTTTTGAAAGGCAGGGTTACAGGGAGAGAGTGCAATTGTCCACCACTGGTTCATTCCCCAGATGACCGTAATAGCTGGGACTGGGCCAGGAGCTTCACCTGGGTCTTCTAAATGGGTGGCAGGGGCCCAAGCACTGGGCCATGTTCTGCTGGTTTCTCAGGCACATTAGCAGGGAGCTGGAGCAGCTGGGACTCAAATCAAAGCTCATAGTGGGTGCTGGCAGTGTCTTAGCCCATTGTGCCACAACATTGGCCCCTAAATGTTTGCTTTTACATACCCTTAATCCACCTGAACTTAATTTTTGTATATAGTGTGATGGCAGTTAAAAAACAATTATTTATTTGAAAGTCACAGTTACACAGAGAGAGAAGGAGAGGGGGGGAGAGAGAAACAGAGAGAGAGAGAGAGAGAAAGAGACAGAGAGAGAGAGAGAGAGAGAGAGAGAGGGAGAGAGAGGGAGAGAGGTCTTCCATCGTTGGTTCATTCCCTAATTGGCTGCAACAACTGGAGCTGTGCCCATCCAAAGCCAGGAGCCAGGAGCTTCTTCTGGGTCTCCCAAGCAGGTGCAGGGGCCCAAGGACTTGGGCCATCTTCTACTGCTCTCCCAGGCCACATCAGAGAGCTGGATTGGAAGTGGAGCAGCCAGGACTGGAACTGGCATCCATATGGGATGTTGGCACTGCAGGCAATGGCTTTACCTGCTACAGCACAGTGCTGACTCCAATCAAATATCTTTGTAAAAAAATTTATTACACACACACACACACACATACACACACACACAGATCATCCGTCCCCTGGTTTACTTCCCAGATGGCTGCAACAGCTGGAACCAGATCAGGCTGAAGCCAGGAGCCAGGGGTGGCATCCAGGTCTCCCAGGTGGCTGGCAGGGGCCTAAGCACTTGGGTCATCTTCTGCTGCTTTTCCCAGGCCATTAACATTCTGGATCAGAAGCAGAGAAGCCAGGCATGAACCAGCACCCATACTGGGTACCAGCCTTGCAGGTGGGGGCCTTGCTAGAAATGCTGCAATACTGCCCCTCGAAGCCAAATTTAACTATTTTCCACACAGGTAAGCAATTATTCCAGAAAGATGTGTTGAAAAGTCCCTCCTTTCTTTACCACTCTGCAATGCCAGTTGTATAATAAATGTATGTGTGGATGTTAGAGAAAAAGAAAAAAACAGTGTTTTTCCTTTCCTTTAAAAAAAGATTTTATTTATTTATTTAAGAGGCAGAGTTACAGAGAGAGGGAGAGACAGAGAGAAAGGTTTTCCATTTGCTGGTTCACTCCCCAGTTGGTTGTAATGGCCGGAGCTGGGCTGATCTGAAGCCTGAAGCCAGAAGCCAGGAGTTTCTTCCAAGTGGTGCAGGGGCCCAAGCCCTTTGGCCATTCCCCAGTGCTTTCCCAGGCCATTGGCAGGGAGCTGGATCAGAAGTGGAGCAGATGGGTCTCGAACCGGCCCCCATACGGGTTGCCGGCACTGCACATGGAGGCTTAACCTACCACGCCATGGCACCAGCCCCCTCTTTTCCTTTTTAAAATTTTTTGTTAAAGTTTATTTAATTTTATTTATTTGAAAGGTAAAGTGCCAGAGAGAGCAAGAGAGATCTCCCATCTGCTGGTTCACTCCCCAAATGCTGGCAACAGTTAGGGCTGGATCAGGCTGAAGCCAGGAGCCAGGAACTCCACCCAGAACTCCCATGTGGGTGGCAGGGACCCAAGTACGCGAACCATCATTGCTGCCTCCAGGATGCAGATTAGCAGGAAGCTGGATGAGAAGCGGAGGCAGGATTCGCTTCCCGGCACTCTGACGTGGAATGTGGGCGTCCTGAGTGGTGGCTTAACCACTTGTGCACGTTGCCTGCCTGCTTTCCCTTTCTACTCTCGAATACCGAAGTGTGTTTTCCCCTTCTCACACAGCAGTCCACACGGACGACTTCTGGGACCTCAGTATGTGGGGTTTCCTACACACACACACCAGCCAAGCAGCTCTGCAGTGCACACCAGCCGGCGTCCTGTAATTCGATTCGATTCTGGCACTGCTTGCAGGTGGAGAGAAGCAGCTCCCACACGTTGAGGGTGCCGTGCACAGGTGGTGACCTGCGCTTCTGGGTTGTAAATAGGAGTTTCCCAGGCCACGGCCTTGGGTTTGGTTATTGCACAACAGTGGCTCACAGAGCTCACTGGTGTTTGCTGGTGTTTCATAAAGAATATTACAAAGGGTATGGATGAGTAGCCAGGCGGAAGAGATGCGCTGGGTGAGTGTGCGGGAAGGGGCGTGGGGCTTCCGGGTCCTCTCTGGGCACCGCCCTCCAGCACCGCCACGCACTGAGTCATCCACCGGAAGTTCTTTGAACCCAGTCTTCTCCTGTGTCTTTATGGAGGCTTCCTTATGTTGGTGTGATTGATTCCACCCCTGGCTGTTGGTGATCAACTTAACCTTCAGCTCCCCTCCTCTCCTGAAGTGGGGTAGGACAGAAAGCTCCAACTCTTGAACCCCACCTTGGTCTTTCTGGGGATCAGCCTCATCCCAAAGGTCTCCAGTGACCCCCACGGCCCCCTCACCAGTCCTCTCATTAGCCTACCAAAGGCACTCTCCACTGGGATTCCAAGGATTTAGGGGCTATCTGTCCAGAAAGGGGGATGAAGACCAAAGGTGCATTTCACAGGCAGGGGTTGTGGTACAGGGGCCACGTTGCTGCTGGTGATGCCAGCATCCCATACAGGAATGCTAGTGTGAGTCCCAGCTACTCCGATTCCTATCCAGCTTCCTGCTAATGCACCTGGGAAGGCAGTAGAAGATGGCCCAAGTGCTTGGGCCCCTGCCTCCACATAGGAGACCCAGATAGAGTTTTAGGCTCTTGGCTTCAGCCTAGACCAGCTCTGGCTGTTGTGGCCATTAGGAGAGTGAGCCAGAGGATGAAAGTTCTCTCTTTCCCTCTCTCTCTCTTTCAAATAAATTAATACTTTTTTTTTTTTTTTTTTTTTTTTTTTTTTTTTTTGACAGGCAGAGTGGACAGTGAGAGAGAGAGACAGAGAGAGAAAGGTCTTCCTTTTGCCGTTGGTTCACCCTCCAATGGCCGCCGCTGCAGCCGGCGCACCGCGCTGATCCTGGCAGGAGCCAGGATCCAGGTGCTTTTCCTGGTCTCCCATGGGGTGCAGGGCCCAAGCACCTGGGCCATCCTCCACTGCACTCCCTGGCCATAGCAGAGAGCTGGCCTGGAAGAGGGGCAACCGGGACAGAATCCGGCGCCCCAACCGGGACTAGAACCCGGTGTGCCGGCGCCGCAAGGTGGAGGATTAGCCTATTGAGCCACGGCGCCGGCAAATTAATACATTTTTAAAAAGATACATTTCACAATCATCACAGTGGGTGTGTTTCTGGGCTTCCTTTTCTGTTCCACTGATCTGTTTCTTTGCTAATACAATGCCATCCTAATTGTTACACTTTAATAATAGTCCTTGATTTCTGCTAAGGCAAACCTCCCACTCGCCCTCCTTTTTTTCAGGAATATCTCGGCTGTTGCTGACCCTTTACTTCGAAATACACACTCTATGGGTGATGTTTGTTGTGATTAAGGTCCCATGTGGGATGCCCACATCCTGCATCAGAGGGCCTGGGTTAGACTTCTAGCTCCAATCCCAATTCCTGCTTCCTGCTAATGTGCACCCCCGAAGGCAGCAGTTTTATTTTATTTTTAAATTTTTATTTGAAAGTCAGAGTTAGAGAGAGAGAGACAGAGAGACAGAGAGAGATATCTTCCATTTCACTGGTTCACTTCCCAAATGGTTACAATGGCCAGGGCTCGGCCAGGCTGAACCCAGGAGACAGGAGCTTCATCTGGGTCTCCCACGTGGGTGCAGGGGCCCAAGCACTTGGGACATCCTCCTCTGTTTTCTCAGGTACATTAGCAGGGAGCTGGATCAGAAGTGGAGGCCCCAGGACCTGAACTGGTGCTCACATGGGATGCCGACACCTCGGGCAGTGATTTAATCCACTGTGCCACTGCTTCAGCCCCATGAACTTTATTTTAAAATTGTGACACGATAATTATTTTTTTCAAACCAACCTTCCTTCCTTCCTTCCTTCCTTCCTTCCTTCCTTCCTTCCTTCCTAGATTTAAAGGCAGAATTACAGAGAGGCAGAGGCAGAGAGAGAGGTCTTCCATCCACTGGTTCACTCCCCAAATGGCAGCAACAGCTGGAGCTTCACTGATCCAAATCTGGGAGCCAGGGGCTTCCTTCAGGTCTCCACACAGGTGCAGGGGTCCAAGGACTCGGGCCATCCTCCACTGCCTTCCCAGGCCATAGCAGAGAGCTGGATCCAAAGCAGAGTAGCTGGAACTCAAACCTGCGCCCATATGGGAACCAGCACTGCAGGTGGCGGCTTCACCTGCTATGCCACAGCACCAATCCCAAATGTATTTTATTTATTAAGATGATTTTAATTTTTCCTTCTTTAATCTATTAAATGAACTAAAATTTTATTTTCTAATGTTAAACCAGACTTACGAATCTGAGATAAGCCCAGCTAGTCATGGTACATGTGTTTTTATATTTTTATTTCAGATTTTTAGATCTGTATTCTTGACTAAGATTGTTTTGTAGTTTTTCTTTCTTGTATTGTCACTGTCAGATTTGTATATGAGGGTTATATTGGTCTCATAAAATGAGTTAGGGAGATTCTTTTTTTCTTTTTTTTTTTTAATTTTATTTATCTATTTGACAGGTAGAGTTACAGAGAGAGAGAGAGAGAGAGAGAGAGAGAGAAAGGTCTTCCTTCCGTTGGTTCACCCCCCAAATGGCCGCTATGGCCGGCGCTGCGCTGATCTGAAGCCGGGAGCCAGGTGCTTCCTCTTAGTCTCCCATGCAGGTGCAGGGGCCCAAGCACTTGGGCCATCCTCCACTGCCCTCCTGGGCCACAGCAGAGAGCTGGACTGGAAGAGGAACAACTGGGACTAGAACCAGGTGCCCATATGGGACGCCGGCGCCGCAGGCGGAGGATTAACCAAGTGAGCCACAGCGCTGGGCCCTTGTGGAGAATCTTCTCCACTTCTAAAGCTGGATGTATTTTGCAAACAGCAGAAATAGTATGTTTATTGAATGCCTCTGTTTCGTGGATAAAATTTGCCCAGAGTCTTCTTTGTTGTTTCAGCTACTTATTCATTTTTCTTAGATGATTACTGAGCTGTTCAGTCTCTCTGTTTCTTCTTGGGTCAGTTTTGTTGAGTGTTCCCTCTAGAAATGACACCCATTTCATTCCTGCTTTAAAATTTATTGGTATAGGCCGGCGCCGCAGCTCACTAGGCTAATCCTCCGCCTAGCGGCGCCGGCACACCGGGTTCTAGTCCCGGTTGGGGCGCCGGCTTCTGTCCCGGTTGCCCCTCTTCCAGGCCAGCTCTCTGCTGTGGCCAGGGAGTGCAGTGGAGGATGGCCCAGGTGCTTGGGCCCTGCACCCCATGGGAGACCAGGAAAAGCACCTGGCTCCTGGCTCCTGCCATCGGATCAGCGTGGTGCGCCGGCCGCAGCGCGCCAGCCACGGCGGTCATTGGAGGGTGAACCAACGGCAAAAGGAAGACCTTTCTCTCTGTCTCTCTCTCTCTCACTGTCCACTCTGCCTGTCAAAAAAAAAAAAAAAAAAATTATTGGTATAAAGTTATCTGTTATATTCTCGTATGATCTGTTTATGAAAGTATTTATATTTGTACCTCCCTCCCTTTTTGTTTTTTACTTTTGTTCTAATGCTTATTTGTGCTTTTCCTGGTGCTAGTTAAAAATATCAGGCTTGGGCTGCTTAACGCTGGGTGGCCAATCCTTCCCCCGGCAAGGCCTGGAGGGTGGGCTGCTGTTCTACCCTCCAGGCTCCCTGACAGTAGCTCTCAAATAAAACATGTAAGAACAACTCAGCTTGGAAGGTTCTTTTTTTTATTTTTAAGGTTTACTTATTTATTTGAAAGGCAGAATGAGAGAGAGAAAGAGAGAGAGAGAGAGAGAGAAAGAGCGAGAGATATCTTCCATCTGCCTGTTCACTCTCCAGATGGCTAGGGCTAAGCCAGGCTGAGGTCAGGAGTCTGGAACTCCATCCGGGTCTCCCATGTGGGTGCAGAGGTCCAAGCACTTGGGCCATCTTCCGCTACTTTTCCAGGCCATTAACAAGGAGCTGGATCAGTAGTGGAGCAGCTGGGACTCCAACTGATGCCCATATGGGATGCTGGCAGCTTAACCTGCTGTACCACAATGCCAGTTTCTGAAGCTGTCCTTACATCTTGGGAGTCCTGTTTTTATTTACATGTAGCCTTAGCGAATTGTTCACTGGTGCACTTTAGAAAGGATTTTCATGCTTTATGCAGCATTTTGAGCTGTTCCGGTTGGCCAAGTTCCCTATTATGCCGTTATTTATTTTTCTAGTCAACAAATACGAGCGCAGGGAGTGTCTTCTGTGTGCTGTGCCAGGAACCACCTGCATTGCTGGCTGCTCTGAGGGGTGAGTTGCAGCTTCCGCCCTAAGGGAATCCCCTGCCCGCTGCAACACAGAGGAACTCATTTCCGTCTACTTAGCTACTTTGAGTTAATGGGTTTCATAGCTGTGCTAAGATACCCCCTGGGAACACACAGCCCAACCACCCTGTCCAGGAGCCAGGCTGCAGACTTGCAGGGGTGTGAGCCCCAGTGCTCGATGGGCAGCTGGGTCTGGGTGCTGAAGCCGTGCTCCCCGGAGCTACCCTAGGCAGCGCTGCTGAGAGCAGTCGAGCAACGTGTGCTCTACACAGAAAGGCCCTGGGGGCTGAAAGGCAGCCTGAGCTGAGCTTTCTAAGCCACCACCCAGGTGCTTGGCTGTATGTATCTGGAGGCTGAGACACGTTTTCCTCTTTTGCCCGTAGGCGCCGTATAGATGACGTCATGTAGCTAAGGGAGTTAGGGGGATACCTGGGAGCCAGAGCTCTGGGACCTCTTCCTAGTCAGCCCAGCCATGATCAAGGCAAACTCCATCTTCAGCAACCACGGGAAGCCGTGCGTCTCCAAGTACTACCAGTCCCACAGTAAAGACACCCACCAGCAAATCATCAGGGAGAAAGGGGAAAAATAGTACACTGCATGTTACATGCGTTTCTTTGCATTACTTTTTATTTAAGAGACAGAGAGAGCTCCCGCGTGCTGGCACATTCCCAAAATGCCCACAACAGCTGGGGCTGACCTGGAGCTGTGTCAGGAGCCAAGAATGCAGTCCAAGTCCCCTGTGAGCAGGGGCCAGAGTGGCCTCAGGATCTTGCTGGCGCTGCTCTGTTGCAACCATTTCTACGTGCATAGGTCAGCAGTGTTCAGCACATTCACAACCAATCCCAGAACTCATTTTGTTTTGCAAAGCTGGAAGCAAAGCTATACCCATTAATTAACAACTTCCCATTTTCCCTTTCCCCCAGCTCCTGGCAACCACCATTCCGTGAAGGTACAACAATTAGGATGACAGCAATTCGGAAAGTGCCTTTCAAAGCGGAGTGAGGAGGACATCAGGAAATGAGACTTTCGCACAGTTCCGGCTGCTGCCTGGAATGTAAGTGCTGCTTCCACCCCCTGCTGCAGGGCGTCTGGGGAGACCAAGAGGGCTGGACAATCACCCTGTGCCCACAGGCGCAAGAGGCGCATGGAGGGGTCATCTGGACATTGTTTAGGGACAGCTCCCATCCATCGTGCATCCGTTTCTTGATCTTCCGTCTGCCACACCGCTGATGTTCCTCGTAGGAGCACAAGCTCCTATAGTTCCTGCATCCTTGGAATACTGATCCAGAGCTACCTGCACCTGTGTCTCCTGCGTGGCCATTCCTCAGATCCCCAGTCAAGTTCTTTTGCTTTCGCAGTTTTGGAGTTTGGGTCGTGGGTGCCACTCTGCCTCAGAGTCTGATTTCTCTGGGTGCCTAAGTGAGTGGGGCCACACGGGTTTGCACTCCGTGGCTGGCCTGTCTCACTTACCCTGGGGGCCTCAAGGCGCAGCCACACGGGAGCAGGTGTCAGAATTCCCGTCCTTTTAAAGCCAGCGTTCCTTCCCTTTTCTTACTTCCTTCTCTGTCTCTGTCTTGTGTTCTTTTCCATTTATCTGCTCTTCTGCCTCTCCTGAGTATGGGGTTTTTAATGTTCTTCTAGTAATTTTAGCCTGGATGCACACATGATGTATTCTGGACAAACTTCCTATTAACCACTTCACAGTAACCAGTCAGGTGTCAGGGTGCACCCCTGCCCGGGGCTTAACCTGGGACAATAAGGGATGAGCCAGGTCCTGTGTGGAGACCAGACACTCAAAACTTAAGAAATGACTTTCCCCAACTCACAGAGGGGGCAGAGGCCAGTTGTGTTTCTCTTCTTTCAAAATCGTTTCCTTGGAAATGTCTCCAGCTGCATCCCAGCACAGATGTTTCGGGACACAATCTGATCTGCCCAGGAGCCAGGTCTCCCCTGGCTTTTCCATCCGAGAGCCAGAGTGTGAGTGCTTCCAGTATCCCAGGGCTGTGGGGCTTAACCAAAGGACCCACTCCAGGTGACCACTCCAGACTCTTTCCTGAGGATCAGAGAGGGGTTAGCACTGTAGTGTAGTGGGTAAAGCCGCCGCCTGCAGCGCCGGCATCCCATATGGGTGCTGTTTCGAATCCTGGTTGCTCCACGTCCAATCCAGCTCTCTGCTGTGGTCTGGGAAGACAGTGGAAAATGGCCCAAGTCCTTGGGCCCCTGCACCTGTGTGGGAGACCCAGAAGAAGCTCCTGGCTCCTGGCTTTGGATCGGCGCAGCTCCAGCCATTGCAGCCATTTGGGGAGTGAACCATTGGATGGAAAACCTCTCTCGCTCTGCCTCTCCTCTCTCTGTGTAACTTTAACTGTCAAATAAATAAATAAATCTTTTTAAAAAAAATCCCTTCAAGTCAGGCCGTAGGGCTGGAGCTAAGCCTTCTCCTTGATGGCTGTATGTTATTCCAAGAGAGGAAAGTACCACAATTTCTCAGACCATTTCCCTTAACCTAGGGATGGGCCTTTCCACTTCAGCTTTTTTTTTTTTTTTAATTGGTGTCTTTAAAAAAAAAAAAAGATGAATGTATTTATTTGAGAGAGGGAGAGAGAAATCTTCCGTCTACTGGTTTATTCCCCAAATGACTGCAACAACCAAGTCTGGGCCAGGCCGGAAACCAGCAACTGGAACTCCATCTGGGTCTCCCGTGTGGGTGGCGGGGACTCAAGTACCTGATTCTTCATCTGCTGCTTTCTCAGGTGCATTAGCAGGGAGCTGGATTGGAAATGCGGTGCCAGGACTTGAGCCAGTGCTCTGATATGGGATGGATGCCAGCATCAATGCTACAGAGACCTGGGGTGGGAAAACTCCCTTTGTTCAAACATGCACCAGACAATGGAAGATCCAGGGTAGTTCATTAACACCCGAGGACCCAGCTGGACTCATTTCCTGAGACTGAGCAGCAAACCCAAGTCTCTTGCGATATATATAGGTTCATCAGCATCAGACCTTAACCTTACAGCATCCTTGAGTTTAAGGTGTAATCTACGTGACTCGAGACCACACCTCCAATGGTCGGTGGGTCCGGTGTGTTTATAAGAGAGATACCCGGGGCAGATTTATTAGGACAGATTTATGACTGCAGTTACGGAAAGCAGCGCCCAGGACATCTTCCTTCCCTAGACAGGATAACCGGGGGCAGCTGCATCACCAGATAATGGCAAGCAGCCGCTTCTCAAGGTTAGCACGGGGGGGGGGGGGGGTGTTATTTCCTCTACAAGGAGCGGCGGCTTAGCCTGCTGTGCCCCGACGCCTGTCCCCTCTGCTCCAATTTCTTCCCCCTGTAAGCAAGAATCGCACCGCTGAACAAACACTTAGGGACTGAGGCTTTTATTTCTATGGTGCAGATTCCTGGGAGGGAAGCCGCTGAGCTGCCGGACATATGTATATTTAATTTAAATAGCTATTGCTGCATTCCTTTCCAAAAACCGGCAGTGAAACTCACCCTCCCTATTAGCTGCAAAATCGAGAGCAGCTGGGCCGGCTGGTAGGCGCCAGTGGAGTTTGGACTACGGAGCAGGAGGAACTGGGGTGGATCCTCAGAGGCAGCTCGGGGGCTTGCGCAGTACGGGGGGGGGGGGGGGGCTGGGGCAAGGGGGCGGTTCGGCTGGGGGTCTCCCGGCCCCTGTCCTGTTTCAGGCAGAGCCCTGCGTTCTTCACACTTCGGCTTCCCCAACGCCCTTAAGGAAGGGTCCTAGGGACAAGGGTGGGTTTGAAAGCCCCTTCCGTGGGCTGGAGAGGAAATCAGTGGGCAGGATTTGAACAGGGTGCTGCTCCGTGGAACGCCGGGGCTTGAAGGAGGGCTGGAGCCTGAGGAGGCCCAAGGAGGAGAAGCAGAAGCCTGGAGCGGAGGCCGAGGACCTGCTCCCCCTTCTCCCCCTGGCCCCATCATGAGGGTGGTCACGCGCCCAGAGAGGGCCCAGGGTTTGTTGGATCTGAGGGACAGGGGAGGTGGCGGGGGACGGAGGCCAGGGGGCTCCTGGGTGTCAGGTGCGGACCTCGTGCAGGGGTGAGCAGGAGCGAGCCAGAGGGGCCGGGGTAGAGCAGGCTCAGGGAGGGGCTCTGGCCATTGCGCAGGGGGATGTCCGAGGAGACCTTGCCCTGTCCGCTCAGTACTCAGCGGCTTTGCCTGTGTCCTCGGAGTGCAGGGCAGCGCGGCCTGGCCTCTGTCCCGGGAAGGAGGAAGGGAGCCGGCGGCCTGAGTGAGCCCCTTCCCAGCCCTCCCTACAGGAAGGCAGGAGCCTCCTCCTCTGTGGACGCAGCTCCTCCCTCGGGTGCCCTACGGTGCTCCTCACCTGGGAAGCCAGGGCCTGGGCCCTCAGCTCATCAGCGTGCGCATGCGCTTTCCCCCAGGGCTCTGCCTGCCTGAGGGCCTCCGGGGAGGTGGATCCGGGACCAGGCACCAGACCAGGCACCGCAGGGCTCAATGCTGAGTCTTCACTGTGGGAGGCTGGATTTCCTGGAATGACAGGAGCAAGGCAACTTTTGCCTCTGCGGGCCCTTTCCTCCATAGACAGACATCAGACACTCATTTGTGATTGCATTGGTATAGACAGAAGCCCAGACAGAGTCGTCATTATAGTCATTATTACCACTTTAAAAATGTTTGTTTTCATCTACTTGAAAGCAGAGTGACAGGGAGAGAGAGTGAGGGAGTGAGAGAGAGAGAGATTTTCTATCCACTGGTTCACTCCCCAAATGCCCATGATAGCCGGGGCTGGGCCAGGCCAAAGCCAGGGTCCTGGGACTCTCTCTGGGTCTCCCATGTGGGTGGCAGGGCCCCAAGCACTTGAGTCACCATCTGGTGCCTCCCAGGGTGCATTAGCAGGGAGCTGGACCAGAAGCAGGGTAGCTGAGGCCAGAACTGGCACTCCCATATGAGATCCGGGTTTCCCAAGTGTGCTGCAATGCATGTTCCAGATTCATTGTTACAATATTCAAACTTCTGCTTTTGAACAGACATGAAAGGGCATTTCCTGGGTCCTTGGTGTTGGGTGTCCAGTGACTAACGGGTGTTCACTCCCCTGAAGGCCTTTGCAAACCACAGGAAGGGTTTTCTTCTGGAGAAAAAATAGCCCATCTTTTCCTAAAAAAAAAAAAAAAAAAGCTTTATTGGGATATAATTCACGTACTACAAAACTGACCCTTCTTAAGCATATGGTTCGATGTTTCATAGTATGTTCAGAGTTGTAAAACCATCACTACCATCTCCTTTAGAACATTTTCATCATCCTCTAAAGATACCTGGTGCCCATTAATAGCCACTTCCCATCCCTTCCTCCTCCTGGCCTCTGGCAGCTACTAATCTTTCTGTGTCTTTGTGAATTCTGGGCGTTTCATGGAAATCATGCAGTAGGTGACCTTTGTGACTCCTTCCACTTAGCATTCTATTTTCAAGGTTCAGCCTCCAAGTGTGTGTCAGCACTTCAACCCCCTGCCTCCTTTGGTGTTAAAGGCAGAGTTATAGGGAGAGAGAAGGAGAGAGAGAGAATGAGAGAGGGAGCAAGAGAGAGAGAGGGGGAGAGAGAGAGAGAGAGGTAGAGATAGATATTTTTCCATCCACTGGTTCATTCCTCAAATGGCCACAATGGCTGGGGCTAGGCCAGGCTGAAGCCAGGAGCCAGGAGTCTACCATGGGGAGGCAGGGGCCCAAGCACTTGGGCCATCTTCTGCTGCTTTCCCAGGTGCATTAACAGGAAGCTGGATCAGAAATGGAGCAGCCAGGACTTGAATGGGTGCCCATAAGGGATGCTGGTGCTGCAACTTTAACCTGCTGTACCACAGTGTCAGCCTAGTACTTCAACCTTTTTAATGGCTGAATAATATTCCACTGTACATACTACCACATTTTGTTGATTCACTCATCAGTTGGTGGACATTTGGGTTGTTTCCATGCAGGGCTAGTAGGAGCAGGGTCTTGTGTGGTCTTTCCCACGTGAGGAAGGTAGATTGCACAACTTGGCACCACTGCCTTCCTTGGGAAGTAGCACCGCTGGCGCTGCTGTGGCCCTCAGCTCCCTCTGTGTCCCCAAAGCCTCACTCCATTTCGCTCCATTTCCTCTGTGTCACTCTGTCTGAACCAGTCAGGTGCTTGGCTCCGGCTCGAGGGAGACTCCTTCCAGTCCCTGTGTTGCTCCCTGAGCAGAGAAGGGGACAGGAGCTCATCTGTGCCACACTGGAGGACACAGCTGGCTGGGCTGGGCTCTGGCACGTAACTTGCTGAGCTCGCAGTCCCTGGGTGGCGCCTCCACGTCAGCCCTTGCCACCAACCACCTGCTCCCCTGTCTGCCAGCCCCCAGCGCGTGCCCCACAGCAGGTGCTGTGGGAGGGGACAGCAGAGCACAGTGGGTAGAGCTGACTTTGGATAAGGTTGAATCAGGTTCAGATACTCACTGTGGGAGTGGGCATCTGGCCTGGTGGTCGAAACACCCATGTCCCTCATGGGGGAACCTGGTTTCAACTCCTGCCTCCTGCTTCCTGCTCACGAGGATCCTGTAAGGCCACAGGGAGGGGTGGTTCACGTGGTTGAATTCTTGCCACCTATGGTGGGGGGACCTGGATCGTGGTCCCGGCCACGGGCCCCCACCCGGCCTAGCTCTTGCCATTGTGGTGGGCATTTAGGGAGTGGACCAGTGGATGGGCTCTCTACCTCTTATGTCTGTCCCTCTGCCTCTCAAAACACCAAACCCAATCAGCCAGCAGAGGAAAAACTCCCAGTTCCTCTCTGAGCCGTTGCTGGAGGCGTGACTGGGAGGCTCCTTAGACAGTCTGGGTCCCCGCTTTGTCCCCTGTAACTACTTCCCTGTTGGAGATGCTGTGAGACTGGAATGAAATCATGTATTTACCACACTGGGCGCAGGATGATAGTGATAATAATGGTAATAATTATTAGCACAGTAAAAATAAATAGTAATTAATAGCTTAGTAAATACTTATTAGGTAGTGATAAGAGTTTGCTGAAAGAGGAGACAGACATCTTTGCATTACCCAATCCTTCTGAGGCCGAGGGTGTGGGCAGCGAGGAACCGGGCACCCGTGACCTCCGCAGGGGCAGGGGTGGGGGGAGGTCTGGCTGGCGGCCTCCAGGGCTGTTGTGAGGATGGGGTGGAAGAAGTGAGCAGCGGACTTGCTGAGAGAGATCAGCGCTGGGACCTGGGACTAGGGAGCAGCGAAGGAGAGCTGTTTGCATTACAAAGTGCTTGAATTCTTTGTTTTTAAAACTAAACATCCATTTGTCAAAACAATAACAACAGCACAGAGCCCATGGATTAACAGGGAAATGAATGTAGTAGCAACAAGGGCACTAAGGTAAAAACAAGTTTGTTTGTTTTTTTTTCTTAAAAGATTTGTTTATTTGAAAGTCAGAGTTATATAAAGAGAAGAAGAGAGAGAGAGAGAGAGAGAGAGAGAATCTTCCATCTGCTGGTTCACTCCCCAAATGGCTGCACTGGCCAGGGTTGAGCCAGGCTGAAGCCAGGAGCTTCATCTGGGTCTCCCATGTAGGTGCAGGGGCCCAAGGACTTGGGGCCATTTTCTACTACTTTTCCCAGGCCATTGGCAGGGAGTGGAATTGGAAGTGGAGCAGCTGAGACTTGAACCGGCGTCCATATGGGATACCAGCGAAGCAGGTGGTGGCTTTACCTGCTATGCCACCCCAGATTGAAGAAGTTTGCCACAGCAACTGTGGGAAGGGAGAAGGCACAAGTTGGTTTGTCGCTGCTATGGTTGGGTGAAAGCCGGGGGGGGGGGTCCCCAAAGATCCATGAATATCCATGGATCCAAATATGGAGCTTGTTCCCCTGAGTCTTATGGCAATGGTTTGATGTTGGTGGCTGGCGGATTGAGTGACTTGATCTAATCATGTCATCTATGTTTTTTTAAAAACATTTGTGGGTGCTGGTTTTGTTATTATTTGTAAAAAAAAAAAAGTATTTATTTGCTCACTGGGCAGAGAAGGAAGTTGTCACTCACAGGAGGACTCCAATAGAGACCACCGGTGCCGCGGGCGACATGGTGTGAAGGCTGAGGAGTTACAGCCCGAGCTCCCCTGGGCGCTCCTGCGGGCCCTCTGCCTGCCTCCTTCCCTTGCCCTCCCTGCACGCTGGATGGCCGATGACAGTTCCTGCCACTCTGCTCGCCCCATGCCCGGCGACAGGCTCCCCTTTCCTCCTTCCCTGGCTCCCCCTACCCCAATGCCTCCCGCCAGCCCGAGGCCCTGTCCTAGCTGCAGCTTAAACCAGGAGTAACAGAAAAACCAGTTGAGCTTGGGAGGGCTCATTCTGGCAGTTATTGTCTGGGAACAACAGGTCAGTACCCGCATTTTGTATTCGTTACACACTCTGGGAAAATCTGGGGCTGCTGCAGTACTTAGCAGTGAGCGACCTTGGGACCTGCTCTGCAGCCAAACCCTTTGCAAAGGGCGATTGCTCCATATTACCCAAAACTCCTCTCGCTGTGGCTGAGGGAAGCAGCTGAGAGAGACAGAGCAGGGGGAGCTGGGGAGGCGCAGGACGGGGCCTGAGCTTCAGCCAATGTCCTTGTCTGACCTGGGTATGTGCAGATTCACCTTATATCAATATCATGCTCCCTCCCTCGCCAGCAAACTTGGTGACAATTGCCCTGTCCCAACTCAAACAATTGCTCCTTTGAAGAGTAAGAATTTAGGAGCTGGCGCTGTGTTGTAGCAGGTAAAGCGGCTGCTTGTGGTGCTGGCATCCCATATGGGCACCCGTTCGAGTCCTGGCTGCTCCACTTCCCACCCAGCTCCCTGCTAATGCACCTGGGAAAGCAAAAGAGGATGGCCCAGGTGCTTGGCCCCCTGCATCCATATAGGAGACCCAGAAGAAGCTCCTGGCTCCTGCCTGGCCCAGAAGTGGCTATTGTAGCCATCTGGGGAGTGAACCATCGGGTGGAAGACATTGCTCTCTGCAACTCTGCCTTTCAACAAAACAAAAAACAAAAACAAACAAACAAACAAAAAATTTTTTTCCCTGAAGGTAACAACTTACAGGCTCATCCTAAGAGGGTGAGGGATCTGACAGGGAAGGGTGGTGTGGCCATGGGTACATTCTGATCTCTGTTAGATAAGATTTCTACGTTGAGAGATGTATAAGGTACACAAAGCAATAACAAGATAACAAGGTGAGAAAGTGAGCATGCATGCATGTGGGCATGTGGGCTGCCCCACATGGAGAAATACCCGTCATGAGTGGGCCGGAGCTTGCCCGGGGGTGGGGGATGGTGGTTGTGGAGGGAGAAGCATCGGTAACAACTCTTCCCTGTCTCTGGGCTCTTTTATGAGGTAGGGAGTGGTGCCTTCACCTGCATGAGGCCCTCACCTGCGGGAAGCCATCTGGGAATTTTATGATGCCTCCATACAGTCCACATGGAGCTTAATTTTCATATTTTCATGGCGTGTCCCCTGTCTAGGTTCCGGATGAAGCAGGTGCCTCCAGGGAAAGGGGCGTTTTGACTGACAGCTAAAGGGCGAGCACGACGTGGGGGCTTGCAGGGACTTCCAGCTGCCTCCGAGGGAGGCCAGAGGGAGAAGCTGGGCATTTTTAATTCTGGGGACTCTGCTGCAGGGTGAACGACTGCATTCTGTGTCCAGGCTTCCGGAATTTAGAACATTAAAAACACTGGAATTACGGATTCACTGTATTTCAGAAAAATGAGGGACACACTCCAGAACATGAAAGAAAATGCAAGAATTCTATGCAGGTGTTGACTTTTTGCGCCTGAGAAATCATTGCTAAGAATGAGCTCTCCCAGGCTCAACCGGTTTTTTCTGTTGGTGCTGATTTAAGGGCCAGCCGGGCAGAAAGCACCCTGTGATCCTCAGTCTCTCATGAGGGAGGGTGGCACCCTCCGCTCCAGGAAACAGCCCCCAGGAACCGTCATCCCTTGCCCCCACCCCCGCCAGACAGGCCTCTCTGTTTTCTTATCAAGTCTTCCTACAGGTGTGCTAATTACCATTTCAGGACAACACACAGCTCCTCCCTGCCGCTGGTCATTTGCTGATGTCCCTTAGCTCTGGTCATTTATAGATGGTCTCTGGGTGGCCTTTCCTCCCTGCAACTGTAGTAGTAATACGTGCAGCCCTGGGCTGGTGGGTTATTCCCAGGTGTGTGGGCTCTCAGCTCGTGGCTCAGCTCTGTTGTTTTACCTTCCAACAAAGGGTCCTTGGGTCAGAGCCATGGCGTTGGTTTAGGAACAGGCACATCCAGAGGCCCACACTTGGTGGGGAGGTGACTGAGTTTGGTAAGTAGAAACCACTCCAAGGAAACTGGGAAGAGCCTTAAGCAATGCTGTGTGTGTGTGTGTGTGTGTGTGTGTGTGTGTGTGTGTGAGTGTCTAGCTCTCCTGCCTGTTTCTTGTTTGTCCACCTGCTTGAGGTCAGCGCATTGGGCAGGCTGTACGGGGCCTGGGTGTCTTTCCTCCACAATGCTGGAGAACCTGACCTGCCTTGGGGCCGCTTGTCACTGTCCTCTGGCTCCCCCTGCTGACCATCTATACCCGCTCAGGAGAGCCCAGACGCTGGCGGGGTGGCGTTGTCAAGGGACTGCCTAGGAGAACTTGAGGGCCAGAGGTTTGCAGGACAGCTGGCTGGAGCGGAAAGAAGCCTGACTCTCCTCTCCTCAGGGTCAAGTCACAGGGGATCGGCAGCCCCGCGTGTGAGGCAGAAGCTGAGCTGGGCATCGTGGCTTGCTTGCCTTCCACATTGCTGTTGTATTGTCTTTTTAGCGAATAAAGCCAGCCCCATAACACAGCTTAAATCCCCTATTATCTATCCTGTAATGCCTGCAGAACAAATTCCACTTCTAGGTTTGCTCTGAAGGCCCCCTCCAATTTGGCCTCAGCCCCTCCTTCGCTTTCATTTTTCTGCAACATGTCCCCTTCCCCAGGGCTGGGTCTGTGCCCTGGGCGGAGAGTTTTCTGGCGACAAAGGGAACCTTGGCTGCAGCTGTGTGTGTGGAGAAGCCTGGCGCTGTGACAAGCTGTAGGGGCTCAGTGCCATTTGGCCCAATAGCGCAGGCAGAGGCATCGCTGCTAATGTGGGGATCTATGAATGATTGAACAGCAAAGAAGCGAAACACACGGCAGCCTCGTGCCAGCGTCCCGACGTCACAAAAGGGATGTTGAAGCTGCATTAACAGGTGACCGTGAATCCGTCCCGCAGAGAAGCTGTGACCGTGCTGTGTTACGTCTGCTAACGGGTCTTTTACAGGAAAACCTCATTACAACACCAGAGTAGCCACTGGCTCCTCTGTGGAACCAAACCCTCGCCCCTCCGCGGGACGTTTGCTCAGGGCGCCCCCTGCTGGCGGAGAGCAGCACACGTATGTAGAAGCGTGTCCCCGCCGGGCTGGCCCTGTCACACTTTCAGGAGCAGTTCAGGCGGGTACCTCTGTCTCTGGCACCCCTCCCTCCACACTCGGCTCAAATGTCCCCTCCTGGGGGACATCTCAGGTCCCAGGCCCAGGGAAGTGGTCCCTGCTCTTGTTTCTTGTGGCACCTGCTACCTTATCACATTCACCACACTGCAGTGCAGCACTGGGCTCACACACCCATCCCCTCCACTCCCCTCACACCCAGACTTGGAGCTCCCGAGTGAGGCTGTCTTTACTCAGAATTGCACCTGCACAGAGTAGGTGCTCAGGAAGTCTCTGTGACACACTTCCCCACGGGAGGGCTGGGGGAGAGAGGGCTGGGGCGGGGGCTTGTGGGAGGTGTCTTTTTTTTTTTAATTATCATTATTTATTTTATTTGAAAGGCAGAATTACAGAGAGACAGGGAGAGACACAGAGAGAGGTCTTCCATCCACTGGTTCACTTCCCAAGTGGTTGCAACAGCTGGGACTGGACTAGATGGAAGCCAGGAGCCAGGAGCTTCTTCCGGGTCTCCCACGTGGGTGCAGGGGCCCAAGGACTTGAGCCATGCTCTGCCACTTTCCCAGGTGCATTAGCAAGGAGCTGGACTGGAAGTGGAGCTTGAACCAGCGCCCATACCGGATGCTGGCGTCGCAGGTGGCGGCTTAACCCACTGTGCCACAGTGCCGGCCCGTGGAAGGTGCCTTTTTGTAGACTCTGATCCACACGGATCTTGGAAGGTGAGTTCTTCTAGAGAGGGGAGATGGATGAATCGAGTATCTGAGATCAGGCCTGGCACGTTTGTCCCCAAGATAGCCGGCACCAGGCAGGAGGTGTCCCCAGGGGGCTGTGCTCACCCCGGTGTCTCTCGTGCCCAGCGTGCCTGCCTAAGTGCCTGTTCATTGCGACCAGCTTAGCGAAGGCACTGGACTCAACTTTGCAAATGGGAGCAAATCAGCAGCAGACCCACTCTCAGCTTCTGCTCTTCCCGCCTTGGGCGAAGTCCTGGCAGCTTCCGTGGCTTCGGTTTTCAGGCAGCGCACTGTCCATCTGAAGCCCACTCTCCCCTCCCACTGAAAGCTCATCCCCGCCCCCGCTGAGGTCCACCACGGCAAGGGCAGCGGGTGGGGGCTGGCCTCTTCCCTGCTCCCCTTCAGTCCCCAGCTCCCTTCCTCCATCGCTGCGTCCATTGCTCCCCTAAGGGTGCAGAGAGATGGCGTCTCTCAGGTTTTCTTAGTGGCATGTTTATACTCTGGCCTCAGAGTTCTCGCTGGGTGTGGGTTCATCAGAGCTCCCCCTCCTCATGGCCTCCTTGAGCAGGTCTTGCCTCTTTTGGCCGAACCACCCCCCCCCCCCCCCCGCGCGCTCCGGCTCTGCCCCCTGGCTTCCAGCAGGTGTCTCACCACAGAGGTCAGGGTCATCCTGTTCTGCAGGTGGGCCCCCGACATCGGCCCTGGTGTCAGCTGGAAGAGCAGATGTCTCTCCTCCTCTGTTTGGGGGCAGCCAGCCTCTTGCTTTTAGAATTTAGAATTTTCTAAATGTGGATGTTGCTGTTGTGGTGTAGTAGGCTAAGGCCCCACTTGTGCTGCCGGCATCCCATATGGATGCCAGTTCGAGTCCCAGCTGTTCCCCTTCCCATCCAGCTCTCTGCTATGGCCTGGGAAAGCAGTGGAAGATGGCCCAAGTATTTGGGCCTCTGCACCTGCATGGGAGGAAGCTCCTGGCAAAGATCAGTCCAGCCCTGGCTGTTGCAGCCATTTGGGGAGTGAACCAGTGGATGGAAGACCTCTCTGTCTCACCCTCTCTCTATAACTCTGCCTATTGAATAAATTGAATAAATAAATGAATAAAAATAGATTTCTAAAAAAAGAGAATTTTCCCGGTGTGAATCAGGAACCATTCCTGCCCCCTCCAAGTTCAGGGGCAGAGCCCAAGCTCTCTAAGTGAGTCTCTCCTCTCCTCGCACTTGGCTTCAGGGGGCGGGGGCTCTTCTCCTCCTCTGTCGGTATGGGGGTGCCTAAGCTCTCCCCCCTCTGTCTGAGCGTCCCCCAGTCTTTCCTGCCCTGGAGGGGTAAGATTGATAAAGTCACTGGTTTGTTTTTGGTTCACTTCTGACACAGAAAATTCTCTGTAGTTGGCTGAATGTCTCTGTTTAGTATTTGTGGGAACTTGGCACCCTTTGTCCTCAGCTTTGGGGTTGCAGTGAAAAAAGAAACAGGGAAAATTCTGTTACACAGGGTTTGTGGAATGGGTAAGTGAATGGATGGGTTCAGAATAAGGGGACCTGGGGGCGTGGGATCCTTCTGGGAGGCTTCTGGGTGGGAAATGAGGCGGGTGGGAGGAAGGAGGGCAGCTCTGGGTCCCCAGGGAAGACCCGGGTTTGAGTCTTGGCTGTTCTGCTTCGTGGCCGTGTGTTCTTGGGAAAGTTATGGGTTCTCTCTCCCACTGTTGGCTCCTTGCCAAGATGAGGACAGGTATGGAACCCACTGCACTGGGTCAGGGTTCAGGAGAAAACGTGGGACAGGGCTGGCCTCCACCCTGCTGGCATCATTCTTGCTAATCCCCTGTGCCGTCCTAGACCAGCAGGGGGCGCTGTTTGGGCTCAGGCTTCCAGCTTGGCTGGCAGCCGCTGGGGCCGTGGGTAGGTGGGAGACACTGGGTGAAAAATTCAGGGCAGAGCTGAAGCTGGGTTCCTGTCCAGGGTTGGGGGGGCAGGCGACTGCTGGAGGAGAAAGCCAGAGACAGCCCTTTCCTATCCCACAGGGTGTGGCCTGCAGCCGGCCCACAACAAGGCCTCTCAGGGCTGCACCCTGCGCCTTCCCACTCTGTGAAGCCAGGGGGACCAGCTCAGCCCTGCACCTGGCCCTGGCGAGTGGCCTCCGCGGGCAGCGTCCTGTGCCCTTTGCTCCCACGGCCAGTTTCTCCCTCCGCCCCTCTCCCCAGGGCCAGCCCCTCCTCTCTGGCCAAGCTGCCGCTGGTACAGGAGAAGGGCCGGGTGTCTTGGAGTCTCAAGGCCTTTCCAGGTCTCTGCAGCTCAGGGGCTGCAGGGCCAGCCGGTGTCCCAGAAGCAGCTGGGCCATCACTGTCTCATCACCTTCACCAGCCCTGGGCCCGTTCTAATACGGTCAGCACTGTGGTTTCCACTCTGACCCAGCTCCAAACCGCCCTGATGGATCCGAGAGGATTTTGTCAGGAAGGCAAAGAGGGGTGCCTCCATCCAGGAAAACTGGCTTCATTCCTACAAGTCTCCGCCCTGAACATTCCCGCCTCAACAACACAAAATACAAATAAAAGACAAACTTGCTAAGCCCACCCACCCTACTTTCTTGAGAGTGGCTTTCGCCGCGCTGACCCCTGCTTGGACTTCACCTCAGTGCAGCAATTCTTACTTGCACCAGCGTCAAGCTCCCAGACCCACTTTCTGGGAGCTCTGTGGGGATCGGGGCCTGGGCCCGGGCCCCAGCAGCTGACTCATGCGCTCTTTGCATTCCCTGGTGAAAAATTCTGCAGCCTGCCCCGCCCTGGCCTTGCAATGGTAGCTCTTGCTCATAAGTGTGCTGCCCGAGGCTGTGAGGGCATCACAGGACCTGGAGGGCTAGGAGCACCTGCCGAGGGCCGAGAAGGCCAGCGTGTCCTCGGTGTCGCCTCCTTGGCACAGGGCTGGTCGCTGTCCTCCCGCCTCGGACAACCTCGGCCCTCGTGCCTAGGAGTTCCATTCATTTCCCCATGGTGCTGCTGGGGCTCCCCATGAAACCGCTTGGCTCCTCCCGGCTGCAGGCCTGGCTGAGCCTATCCCCTCCCGTGCCCCAGCCCTCTTAGCCCTGACAGCTCACGCGGGCCGGCTGGCTCTGCGGACCCGGCTGGATGTGGCTCTGCGCATGCGGGGCACAGGGTGAGCCGGGTGCACAGCTGAGAAGAGACGGTACTGGGAGCTGCAGGTCTCGGTGATGTGGTTTCCTCGGGGCACTGCGCTGGCATTCCAGGGTGACAGAGCTGGGGATGTGAGAGGGACATGGGGTGACTGCTCGGAGGCTGGCCTCTCGAATGTTCTCAGAAACACAGCCTCCAGGTCTCTTGCAATAAATTCCAACTTTGCGCAAAGGCAACCTCACAGTGCTCTTCTGGCCGAGCCTCAGCTCCAGCTCTGTGGATGCTGTCACCCTGGCCGTGGCGCTGTTGGATGGTGGGGAGAGTGCGCGCGCTCTCTCTCTCTCTCCCTCTCACTCTCCCTCTCTCCCTCCTGGCACTGCCATGTGTAGATGACAGAGGCCAGGAGCTTCTTCTCTTCCCCTGGGTGAAGGAGGGGGGCGTCTCCCAAGAAACAGCGTCACCAAGTCCCCCCATCCACCTAGAGACCCGCTGATGCCTTGAGTCTTGGCGTTTACCCCTGTGCTTTCCCAGGCAGAGTGACAGAGAGAGAGAGAGATGAAAGAGATCTTCCATCCCTTGGTTCAGGAGCCAGGAGCTCCACCTGGGTCTCCCCCATGGGTCATCCTCTGATGAATTGGAAGTGGAGCAGCCTAGGCTCAAACCTGTGTTCCCATAAAGGATTTAGCATTGTAGGTGGTGGCTTAATCCGCTGTAACACAGTGTTGGCTCATCTTTTTATTTTTTATTTTATTTTTTTTGAAGCTAGTCTTAGTTTTGTTCTTTCAGCCCCAGGAGTCCTGCCTGAGACCCCCCACCCCTTCAGGAGCCGGCACTTACACTGTATCCCCTGGTGACCTCCCCTGTCGGCCACTGCCCTACCCACCTGTCCACACTGCACACACACAGCAGGGGGGCGAGGAAGCGGGGACTACGCCATCACCGTCCTTTTCTCCCCCTTGGCTCCCTGGGTGACTCTGGGAGGAAGGTGGTCGGGCAGGTGCGATTCACCTTTATTTTTGCAGGTGAGGAGGTGGAAGTTCAGAGAAGCAAAGTGCTGTGCCCGCTGCCCAGGCTTCCTGGCAGGGATGCTGCGCTCCGGCTGGGGGTGCTGGTGCCCCCAGGAGGCAGTGTGTGGCATTGCAGGAGGTGGGGACCTGGGCTTAGAAAAAGCTGCTGACTCTGAGACTCAGTTTCTTCACCTGAAACACGGGGAGAGCATCCATCCCTCAGCCCACAGAGCCACTGTGAGACCTAGACAGAGCTTCCAATCTGAGAGGCACCTGCCGCCCGGCCCCTGACACGGCCACCTTCCAGTGAAATGGCTCGTGAAGGTAGGGAGAGACACAACCCCTACCCAGCCCAACAGACACGGAAGATGAGGGAATGCAAGGACTTGGGTCCATGTCCCACTCTCTGTCCCCTCTCTCACCTGCTTCTGCAGCCAGGGTCGTGTGGGGACACCTGGCGTTTGAGCATCGGTTTCTAAACTGGAGTGTGCATCAGAATCAGCTGAGGCTAGCTGAGCTCACAGCACCAGGGCCACCCTCCCACCTGGGAGCCCTGATATTGCAGGTCTGTGGGGCCCGAGCGCTTGTCTCCAGCATTGTGGCCAGTCGGGAGTGCCCAGAGCTGGGGAGCAGGGTCTTCTTGTGTTTTCCTCCTCCTCTGGGCTTGGTTTACTCTGCGGTTCCTTGGAACCACTACCCCACCCCCCACCCCACCCATCCAGGCAGCTGAACTAGAGCCATCAATACTTTACTGGACATGGTTAGCATAGAACAGAAAAATACACTGGAGTTGCGTTTTTGATGCTTGAGTTTAAAAAATTCAGGGTGGAGATGCAAGAGCATAAAATTTGGAAGCACGTGGAATTCTTACTACAGCTTCACCAACCTTTCCCTCCCACCAGCGTCCCCCAAGCCAGACACTCCGTGTGGGGCATCGGCGGGGCAGAGGCAGAGGGCAGGAGTCGAAAGAGCAAGCTCCAGTGCCTCCACTGCCTCTCTCAGCGCTGACCCGGGCCAGTACCCCTGGTCCAGTGGGGGACAGCCCTGGGCCCAGAGACCTTGCTGAGCCCCCCCCCCCAGCACGTGGAAGCACCTCCTGCCGATGGTCCACAATCACAGTGAAGACCTGTGTACTGTCCTCCGTGGGTCTTCCATGGGTACCCTCCAGGGGGAGCTACTTCTCCTCCTGTGTAGCCAGGGTGGAGGTTCTGCAGTAGGTAGGGTTGCTAGCAACTAGACAACTCTTGGCAAGATCTGTTTGATTTGATTTTATGTGATTACCTTCCTACCTATATAAAAAGATATATTTACTTATTTGTTAGGCAGAATTACAGGAGAGAGAGAGAGAGAGAGATCTTCCATCTGCTGGTTCACTCCCCAAATCAGGGTCTCCCACATGGGTGGCAGGGCCCAAGCACTTGGGCCATCTTCCACTACTTTCCCAGGCACCATTAGCAGAGAGCTGGATTGGAGGTGGAGCAGCCGGGAACTGAACTGGTGCTCGTATGGGTTGCCAGCATTGCAGGTGACAAGCTGTTGTGCCCAAACACTGGCCCCTTAACATCATTCTTGACAGAGAGAAAAATTAAAAGCGCAATTATTCTAAGTATGGTTGATTATGTATTAAGCAGAAGTTAGGTTAAAGCGACTCTGAAGTTATAATCATAAGAAATTATGTCCTTGCTATTCATGTATTTTTCCCACTTGATTTCGAGCAGGGAGGTACAACTCCTGTACCCTGCCACCTGATTGTTCTCCGGTTCCAGTGACCGTGCCAGTCACATAATCGACATCGTGTTTAATCCTTGCACGGTGTCATTATCCTCTTTGCACACATGAGGAGGCTTCGCAAGGTTGAGAAACGCAGCCGCGATCACAGAGCGTGCTGGGTGTGGCTCAGGGGGGCTGACTCACACCTGGGTGCCGGGCTGCTGCTGCGCCAGGAGAGATGGAGCTGACCATGACCTTTTACAGCACAGAGAAAGAAACCCTCCCCGCGTGGAAAATGTCGCTCCCCCTCTTCGTGGAGGAACGACATAGGACCCTGCGCTGTTCTTTCGTCTGCTCGGCCCTCCCCGGGTATGCTGCTGGTTCTTCCCGGGTTGGCTACTATCCCTTCCACCTCCGTGGAAGGGCGGTTCCCCCTGGCCGCTTTCCCCACTTCCGCAGGGGAGCGGCACACCGCCGGCCGGCTCTCTGGGGGGCTGCACAGGTGTTCCCTCAGATGTTCCCCTTAGATGTTCCTGGTGCATGCCGTCTCTCTCCTCCTTTATAGTCCTCCTCTGCCAATCCCAACTCGGCTGCCCACACGCCGAGTACGCTGCTCTCCTCCAATCAGGAGCAAGTCCTACAGTTTATTGGTTGAACTGGAGGCAGCTGTGCGGAAGCTGTTTACTTCTCTCCCAGCGCCATATTGTGGGAGAGCAGATGCATAGAATAAGTCTTAATTCCAGTAACTCAGTCTAGTCCGAATTGCTCCCCACAGAAAAAGACACTGTGGGGTCCCAAAGGGCTCGCTGCAATGCAGGCATGACTATGAAGCAGAGCCCAGAGGAAAGCTTGTTGCCCTGTTCTCACAGAACACGTTGCTCCATAGCACATGCGTGCCCCCCCGCCCCCCAGCTCAGTGCTCTCCTACCAACTGGGTGCCAGCAGGTTACAGGGGATGTGGTGGGAAATAGAGCTTAACAGTCCAGGCTTCTAATCAGGGCTTGCTTTTTCTGGAGACAAAATCCCTATCTAGGAGCCCAGCCACTAAAACAGAAGACATTCCCCCAACACAGGGAATTCTTTTTTTTTTTTTTTTAACTTTTATTTAATGAATATAAATTTCCAAAGTACAGCTTATGGATTACAATGGCTTCCCCCCCATAACGTCCCTCCCACCCGCAACCCTCCCCTTTCCCACTCCCTCTCCCCTTCCATTCACATCAAGATTCATTTTCGATTCTCTTTATATACAGATCAGTTTAGCATACATTAAGTAAAGATTTCAACAGTTTGCTCCCACACAGAAACATAAAGTGAAAAATACTGTTTGAGTACTAGTTATAGCATTAAATCACGATGTACAGCACATTAAGCACAGAGATCCTACATGAGGAGTAAGTGCACAGTGACTCCTGTTGTTAACAAATTGACACTCTTGTTTATGGCATCAGTAATCACCCTAGGCTCTTGTCATGAGCTGCCAAGGCTATGGAAGCCCCCTGAGTTCACCAACTCTGATCATATTTAGACAAGGCCATGGTCAAAGTGGAAGTTCTCTCCTCCCTTCAGAGAAAGGTACCTCCTTCTTTGATGACTCGTTCTTTCTACTGGGATCTCACTCGTGGAGATCTTTTATTTAGTTTTTTTTTTTTTTTCCCCCAGAGTGTCTTGGCTTTCCATGCCTGAAATACTCTCATGGGCTTTTCAGCAGGATCCGCATGCCTTAAGGGCTGATTCTGAGGCCAGAGTGCTGTTTAGGACATCTGCCATTCTATGGGTCTGCTGTGTATCTCACTTCCCAACACAGGGAATTCTGAGGGCCTTCCGAGCTCGGTGTTTAGAACCAGGGGCAGAGACCGGCATCTCAGGATGAAACCAGAATTTGGGGTTTCACACGATATCACCGTGTGCTTATTAATAAATCCCCAGTATTAATAAGCCTGTGTGGTTTCTTGCCCAATATTCAGAGAAAAATTCTGAATACCGGCATAAATGAACGAGGCAGCATGGTACAGTTTAAGCTTTTATTCAGTGAGAGAAATGCATAGGAGAGTGAGGACCCTGTCTAAAGGAGAGAGGTAGATCTGGGTTCATATTGAGTACCAGGAGCCAGCCACGTGGTGGAGCATCCAGGCCAGGAAGCCCTGAAGGCACAGGGCAGCAGCAAGCCCCTACTGGCAAGAGGCCAAGGAAGGGAAGGCAGACACACAGTGTCCCAGGCTTTTAATCCACTTCCAAAGGGGAGTGGTTAATTAACCTGATTGGCTGGTGGGCCAGGTAGGGGCATGAGGTCACACAGGGGCATGGTGAAGGCGTGGTCTTCCAGCTCACAAACCTGATCAATTTTAACCTGTGTGCCTGCCTATATCAAGGACACTTCAAAGAGCTCACAGGAGACGGAATTAAATCTGGGCTTATTTAAAAATTTTGTTCACATATTTTATTTGAAAGGCAGGGACATACACATGAGGATGGGGGGGGGGAGAGAGAGAGAGATTGTCCACTCGCTGGCTCATTCCTCCAATGACTTAAACAGCCAGGGCTGGCCCAGGCTGGAGCCAAAAGCCAGAAACTCCATCCAGGTCTCCCATGTGGGTGGCAGGGACCCAAGCACTTGAGCCATCACCTGCTGCCTTATCAGGAAGCTGGAGCTGGGAGCAGAGCCAGGCTCCGACGCAGACGCTCCGCTGTGGGGTGCAGGCATCCCAAGTGAGGTCTTATCTGCTGTGCCAAATGCCCTCCTGGACAAGCCCATTTTGGTGTAAAAAATTTTGAATCCATACATGGATTTCTTTTCATAATATGCATTTTCCCTGAGCATTTTGAAGAAGCCTCATATGCATGGATTTCAAACTTTTTTGCATCAAAATAAGCTTATCTTTTAATGCAAATTCCATGACTTTCTAAAGTGCCCTCACACACATTTCTTATTACTAAAGGACATGTTGTATTTCCCCCCCCTTCCCTTTCCTCTTCCTCCCCACCCTATTTCCTCCCTTTTGTTGAGATTCTTGGTGCCCAACCAGACCCTTCTCAACTCCTTGCAATGCAAATGGAAAAGCAGACTAGCTGCACCGGGCAGCTATGAAACAGATCAGAGGAAAGTTCCCTGAGACTTCAAAGAGCCCCCACTTTTCTGCCAGCCACCTCCTACCCCTCCCCCAGGTAGTGGCAAATTCCCTCCTTAGTCGGATAAAAACCTGAGTTCTAAACGTGCCCAGCACACAGACTCCCGCCAACCTCTGCTTCCAATAAAGCAACCTGTCTCTGTTGAGGTCGGTCTCCGTCTCTCCTTTCTGGGGGTACGAAAGGCCAGAACCCTGAGCTATTCCAGACCCAACAATTACTTCACACAGAGATGTTAGGTAGTCTCTGGGGAAAGAACTGTATCAGAAAGAAACAGCACGGGTTCCCGACAAAGGAACAATTCCAGTGGCTCTCCCGGGTCTCAGAGGTTACTCGGGAGGCTCAGGAGAGGAGTGAGTGGGCTCTGGTTTGGAGGGAGGAGACTGTGGCTCAGAACCCCGGAGCTCAGCTGTTAGGCGTCTGTGAAGGCACCGCAGATGTTCTGAGTTGTGGCCAGTTACGCTCTCTCGGAGTGAATTACTTGCAGAAGTCCTGCCCCTGACCACAAAATGAAGCGAAGTTAAGAACTGGGGTAGTGAGTTAGAATTCTTGGTGGCAAACCAATAAAACCAGCTAAACATACAGTTAGGTCTACATTCTTGAAACGGAATAGTAGGATTTACCGTAAGTTGAAAAAAGAGATTTCAAGAAACCCTCCAGTGTAAACACAATAACTGCTTAGCAACAGTTGGAGTTGAAATCACAAACCACGTTCCCGGAGAACGGAATGGAAAGAGCGGACTGGAGAGTCACCGTGTGTTCATTTACTTGGGCGAGAAGGGTGAGAGGGTAGGATTGCGTTCTCGATTTTTAAGACTAGAACACAATCTTTGTAAAAAAGTGTCGGAAAACCTTTCAAGTGGCTGCAAGAAAAGTGGAAGGTGAGACGTGTTTTCCAAAGAACCGGACTCGGGAAGGGGGAACAACACAGAACCCATGCGAGGAAGGCAGGGAAGGGAGGCGGAGGCAGAGGCCGCAGACACGGCTGAGAGGAGAGGGGAGGAGCTGTGAGCTGTGTGCTGCCACCCGGCAACATCCCCCAGCGGCAACAGCAGGTCAGGCACAGGAAGGGGCGGAGCATCCGAAACACCCTCCCCTGAGCGTTTGCCAGAGGGTGTTGGGGGAGAAGACCCCAGTTAACCAAGGACAGCTGCCAGGGAGCAGGCTGAGGCAGAGTTTCTCTCTCTCTCTCTCTCTCTCTCTCTTTCTCTCTTTCTCTCTCTCTCTTTTTTAAAGATTTATTTGAAAGGCAGAGTTACCGAGAGGCAGAGGCATAAGAGGTCTTCCATCCGCTGGTTCACTCCTTAGATGGCCGTGACAGCCGGAGCTGTGCCAATCTGAAGCCAGGAGCCAAGAGCTTCCTCCAGGTCTCCCACATGGGTGCAGGGGCCCAAGGACTTGCGCCATCTTCTACTGCTTTCCCAGGCCATAGCAGAGAGCTGGATTGGAAGTGGAACAGCCGGGACTTGAACCGTTGCCTATCTGGGATACTGGCACTACAGGTGGCGGCTTTAGCCATTATGCCACACAGCTGGCCCCTGAGGCAGAGTTTTAAACACACAGTGTGCAAAGCTGTGTGGCTTGAGCAGGAAGTCCCCTCGCAGCCCCCCCCCCCACCCCACTTTTGGGCATCTGAGACACTCTCCTAACTGTTGCTATAAAAGCCCTGGCAGGCCGGCGCCGCGGCTCACTAGGCTAATCCTCCACCTTGCGGCGCCGGCACACCGGGTTCTAGTCCCGGTCGGGGCGCCGGATTCTGTCCCGGTTGCCCCTCTTCCAGGCCAGCTCTCTGCTGTGGCCCGGGAGTACAGTGGAGGATGGCCCAAGTGCTTGGGCCCTGCACCCCATGGGAGACCAGGAGAAGCACCTGGCTCCTGCCATCAGATCAGCACGGTGCGCCGGCCGTAGCGCGCCGGCCGTGGCGGCCATTGGAGGGTGAACCAACGGCAAAAGGAAGACCTTTCTCTCTGTCTCTCTCTCTCATTGTCCACTCTGCCTGTCAAAAAATTAAAAAAAAAATAAAAAAAAAAAAGCCCTGGCAAATGGCTTCTCAAGAAAGCAGTTTCCTTAGCGAGCCGGGCCTTCCCACTGTCTGCTGCAGCTCCTCCTGGGGCTGTTGGCTGACACCCCAAGCAGGCACTTGTGTCCACTGTGTCCACTAGGAAAAGCCGCACCCTCAAAGAGACTCGATGAGGGAGTTTTCAGAAAAAATGACTGCGGTGGGAAACAATTCATGGACTGGAATGAGAAGCTGACGGCATTAGTGATAACATAAAGAGCACAGACGTCATTTTAACAAGAGAAACAGCTCCAGCGCAATTAGAGCCGAGACGGATAGAACAGAACGATAGTCGCTGTCCAGGAAGAAACAGGGTCAGAGAGACAGAATGTGCTGGATGCGGAAGCTTGGACTGAAATCCCCTAGGAGACCCGAGGTCGTGACTGGGCTATTAGACAGAGAGGTGTCAATCGAGCACTCGTGGCTGTGCGGTAAACAGTAATTTCAGCCGGCGCCGTGGCTCAATAGGCTAATCCTCCACCTTGCGGCGCCGGCACACCGGGTTCTAGTCCCGGTCGGGGCGCCGGATTCTGTCCCGGTTGCCCCTCTTCCAGGCCAGCTCTCTGCTATGGCCAGGGAGTGCAGTGGAGGATGGCCCAGGTGCTTGGGCCCTGCACCCCATGGGAGACCAGGAAAAGCACCTGGATCCTGGCTCCTGCCATCGGATCAGCGCGGTGCGCCGGCTGCAGCGGCGGCCATTGGAGGGTGAACCAACGGCAAAGGAAGACCTTTCTCTCTCTGTCTCTCTCTCTCACTGTCCACTCTGCCTGTCAAAAAAAAAAAAAAAAAAAAAAAAAAAAAAACAGTAATTTCATTGCCTTAATAGCGTAAACACCTGCCTCGGGTTTCAGTGGTTTGTAACGCGTCTACAAACAATGCCGGAACGTGTAATTATGATTCCACGGGCAAGACCTAACAGGGTGGGAGAGGAAGGTGGAGAGGGAACTCGGACGGGAGGGTGAGGAGTTACAGAGAGGAACGCGGCAAAGTGGGGCTCCGTTTGTTGTGAAAAGGTTGGGAGTGGGCTTTTGGATGGGCAGCTCACACACAAGCTGGCGATGGCTCCAAGTTTCCAGCTCCCGGCTTGAGCCTCAGCCTAGTCCTGGCTGTTGGGACATTTGGGGAGTGAACTAATGAATGGAAACTGTCTCTGCTTGCCAAATTAAAAACATGGATACACAGGTAGTTTAAAGAGGAGAACGAAAATACTATCATTGTTAAAACTTTGAACGAGCAGGCCCCGCCCACAACAGCCCACCACCCCAGAGAAGCTGCCCCTTCCTGGGGGTCACGATGGCCAGGAAGATGGCATCTGCCAGCTGAGTCACTCAGGCAGTGGAGCCATGTACCCTGTAATAAGGTTCCCTGACAGGAGAGACCCACGTACCCCGTAATAAGGTTCCCTGGCAGGAGAGACCCATGTACCCCATAACAGGGTTCCTTGGTAGGAGAGACCCATGTATTCCATAATAAGGTTCCCTGGTGGAAGAGCCGATCCTAAACCCACCGTGTCGGAAGCTCTGAGACCAGCCAGACGGCCATGTCACTCTTCTGCAATTGCACATGTGCTAAGGAAGTAAACCACCAGGTTTGCTGATGTATCCGGGGCCACCAGATGCTGCTGGAATCATTAAATCATTACGCGAAATACAGGAGGAAACCCCTACCTCAGGAAGAAGTGGAATTTGTCCCACGTGGAGGTCCTGAATAACCACTGTGGCTGCTGCTCGTCATCAGACAAAAGAATCTTCTTTGTAATAAAGGACCCTCAAAATGACAAAAACTGTATATTGAATGACTTTAATAAATATTCTCTGGCATCCCATATGGGCGCTGGGTTCTAGTCCTGGTTGCTTCTCTTCCAGTCCAGCTCTCTGCTGTGGCCTGGGAAAGTAGTGGAGGATGGCCCAGGTGCTCGGGCCCTGCATCCTCATGGGAGACCAGGAGGAAGCACCTGGCTCCCTGGCTTCGGATCGGCGCAGCGCGCAGGCAGTAACAGCCATGGCGGGGGGGTGAACCAGTGGAAGGAAGACCTTTCTCTCTGTCTGTCTCTCTCACTGTCTGTGACTCTACCTGTCAAATAAATTAAAAAAAAAAAAAAAAACAAAAAACAACAAAACTTAGGAAGACAGGGAGAGGAGGGGGGAAGGAGAACATGGAGGAGTCAGAGCTCTGATCACTGGGATTGACAGAGCGCAGCCTGGTTGTTTGTGTGAACGTAGTACACAGAACAGGGGGAAACTGAGGTGACGGCAGCGTGGCGGGGGGGGGGGGCCCGCGGGGAGGCGGTGCTTATCTTTTACCGTAAACTTAACAGAACTATCTCACTTTTAACAAATGATGTGCATGCATTAGTTTCATGAAATAGAAAAAACTAAAGCAGTGCTATGAAAAGAGTCAAAGATATTTGTGACGGAACAGATGGCTCTTCCTGTCTAATTAATGTGCTTCTGTGCTGTCCAGATTTTCTGTAATGAAGACAGCTGACTATTTATAATGAAAAAAGGAAAAATACGATGAGAAAAAGAAAAATTGAGATGACTTCTTAATCCTCGGACTATAAACTCCGAGAGGATGAGAATCCTGGCTGTCTTTGCTTCTCTCGCCCCCAGCAGGTGCTAAGTGAGTTGAGTCCTGGAGCAGACTGGGAGGAACCATGTGGGGAAGGGACCCCACCCTGCTGGCCTCTCAGAGGGCTCTGGGTCCTCTTGCTGAGGTCCCCCAAAGCTGCCCAGAGCCTGCGTCTGCTCATGAGCCCAGAGGGATACAGGAGGGGGAGAGGGTGTGGGCGAGGGGCGAGGCACAGAGCAATAAAGGCCCTGGGCCCTGGGCGGGGGTGAGGCCAGGGCCTGCTCTGCAGGGAGGCAGGTGGGGAAGCAGTGGCAGCAGGCAGGGAGGGGCTTAATCCCTGGGAGAAATTCGGCACTCCTTGGGAGAGGTGCAGTTCAGAGCAGGTGTGACCCCAGCCACCCTGTGCCCCAGGACTGGCCTGCGCTCACCCGCTGGGAGCCCACCTAAAGTGTTCACCCCTGCTTGTTGCTGCTGGGTGGTCAACTTGCTGGCTTCCCTCCCACTGGCCTGAGGAGGGAGGGAGGGAGAGGCTAGGACTCTAAGCACAGGGTGACCCCAGGAGGCTCCCAGTCTGGGGGACAGCAGCCTTGAGCACTGGACTTGCTGGTCTAATGGTAATGCTAGGGGATTACGCAGCTTCTCTCTGGAAGTGTCAGGGACCCCATCGGGGACCCCTCCCTTGCCCCTCCTGTCTGATGACAAGAGGTAAGGATGTGTCCCAGGGCCGCTTGGATCTGAGTTTGAGAGATGGGGTAGCAGGGAGGAGTGGCGACATCAGACCCATGAATTCAGAACCCAGAAAAGACAGGGACATCTGGCTGGGGAGCAGACAAGGCCAGCAGGGGGCAGCAACATCACAGCAGGAGAGGGAGAGAGAGAGAGAGAGAGAGAGAGCGAGCGAGCGAGTGAGCCTGGACAGAGGGAGAAAAAGTTGAATTTCTCAGGAAGCCGAAGGTACAGGGGGGGCATTTCATGAGTGGAGATTTGTAGGAATCTTGGGGGAAGGCTTTGGACACATGTGGGTTGGGGGTGGAATTGGGGCACGAGTGGTGGTGTGCTGGACAGGGAGGTCCCTGGGGACACTGGGGCTGTCAAATGCAATCAGAATGGTTCACTGATAGATTCCAGCTGAAAGAAACACACAGAGACAGCATATTTTGGAGGTAGGTGCTGGAAAAATTTGAATTGCCTGGAGATGCTGGCTGTGGTTCTTCTTCTTCTTTTTTTTTTTTAATCTTTTTATTTATTTATTTATTTGACAGGTAGAGTTATAGAGAGAGAGAGACAGAGAGAAAGGAAGGTCTTCCTCCATTGGTTCATTCGCCAAATGGCCGCTACAGCTGGTGCTGCACCAATCCAAAGCCAGGAGTCAGGTGCTTCTTCTGGGTCTCCCATGCAGGTGCAGGGGCCCAAGCACTTGGGCCATCCTCCACTGCCCTCCCAGGCCACAGTAGAGAGCTGGACTGGAAGAGGAGCAACCGGGACTAGAACCCGGTGCCCATATGGGATGCCTGTGCCGCAGGCGGAGGATTAACCAAGTGAGCCACGGCGCTGGCCCCTGGCTGTGGTTTATGGACCCCAGCTGTCAGGGTGGTACAGCTGAAGCTGCCCTTGGATTGTAGGGTGTAGACGTCAGGTATCATCTGTGGGCTGTGGAGGACTGGGACTGCCCTGGGGGTGGTACTGGAGCACGCGCTTTCCCAAGTCAAGTTTCCATGAATGTGTCCTGCTTTTGAGTCAGAACGGAGCCGGGCAGAGCCTGCTTCCCTGGGCTGGGGCATCCGCCAGCCACGGGGGCATCAGTCCTGTCTGGTTTAGAAACCAGGTCTCCGGTGTCTGCTGCCTCTGGGTGGATGGTGGGGTCTGCCGCGGGAGGGACGGGTGGGGGCCAGGAGTGACTGCTGCGGCTCTGAGGTGAGGGGAGGTGGAATTACTGCAGAGGGAGGCAAGAAGGCCGAGTCCTTGGGGCTCCCAGGAGGAAGGGGAGGAGAGCTCTGGGTTGCGGAGTGGCCTGCGTCTTGGGGTCCAAAGCATGCCCTGGATGTGTGTGTGGCACAAGGGCTGCTCCACCTGTGCCAGGCGGGTGCTTACTTAGGTGTGAGAGCAAAGCCGCTTCGGTCTCTGTTTGCCCTCCTGCCGGTATCGACCACAAAGCCTCACCCTGTATGCTGCCACTGATTTCTTGGCAGAATTCCTTCCTCCCCTCTGGGGAAACTCTCCCCACAGAGCAGGCTCCCGGCCGTGGTGGAAATGAAGAACCAGGAAGGGGCAAGGACCAGGCACAGCTCCTTCTCTCTTTCTCTTTTATTTAAAGATTTATTTATTTATTGGAAAGGCAGTTACAGGGTGGAGGGAGAAAGGGGGAGAGAGATCTTCTATCTGCTGGTTCACTCCCCAAACAGCTGTAGCACAGGGCTGGACCAGGCTGAAGCCAGGAGCCTGGGACTGTATCTGGGTCTCCCACGTGGGTGCAGGGGTCCAAGTGCTTGGATCGTCTTCTGCTGCTTTCCCAGGTGCATTAGCAGGGAGCTGGATGGGAAGTGGAGCAGCCGAGACTCCAGCTGGTGCTCCTATGGGATGCTGGTACCACAGGCGCTGGATTAACCCATTGGGCCACAGTGCCAGCCCCGCCTCCTTCTCTTGAGTCTCCAGACCCCAGCTTTAGCAGTGGGCGGGGGTGGGCCAGGGGCCTGGGGAGTTCCATCTCTGTGAGGGGCATGGGCCATGGTGCTCTGAGAAGGCCAGGCCAGAAGTCAGGGGCCCGCTGTGAGGGGTAGGGTGGAAGCAGGGGGAACACCTAGCAAGGGTGCTAGAAAGAGAGGGCCCCCCACCCTCGCAGGGCTCAGCAGGGGAGAGGCCTAAGGCCCTACCTTCGAAGCCTGTGGGTGAGGGCGGGGCTTACCGAACTCTGTCTCATCTTGTGGGTCATCTTCCTTGGCTTGCCCACCGAGGGGTCGGCACGTTGCCTAGGTCTGGCTTCTCGCCCCCGTTCTGCCAAAGAGGGCCGGAGTGAGAGCCTGGCTCAGGGGTCAGCAGCTCCGGGTTAAGGCTCGCTTCTGTCCCTCGCCAGCCACGTGGCCTTGGGGAGCCACTGCACCTGTACCCTCTGTGAGACTGCAGCGCTGTTCAGAGTGGTGGGGGCAGGCTGACCGGTGTGGATCGCAGCTCCGCCTCTGCCGCCCTGTGACTCTGGGCACATACGCGGTCTCTCGTCAGTTTCTCTGTCCACACACGGGCACTGGAGTTCCTGGAGTTCCACTGGGGCCTGGAACCCCGCGGGCACTCAACGGATGTTGGTCCTCCGCTTTTCTTGCTGAGTTTTTGTTGAGAGTTTGCAGCCATTCACCCCCGGGTGTGTTCGTGCTTATTCTTTGCCAGGTGCGGGATTGACGGCTGCAGCAGCAGCAGAGACAAAGCCAAACCCAATGGGCCACATCTCGCTGTCACCGACGTCGGGCTGTGAGGTTGGCAGGGACCTGGGGCAAGGTAGCCCTGTCATGCTACTATCATGGGAGTGAAGTGGGGGAAAGAGGGCTCAGGTATCTGAGGGCTCCTGGGACAGGAACAAATCGCTAGGCAGGAAGCCATGTGGTGGGTGACAGGTCGGTGAGGGGCCTCCAGCCTCAGCTCCCAGCCCCGGGGTGGGGGCCTGGGGTGGGACCCGGCCTCTAGGCTGGAGGGGGCATGTCCTCCTGGGGGAAGGGATTCGCATGTCTCCGAGTTTCTCAGGCTCAGTGCTTGCCCCCGCTTCACGGTGGGGATGCTGGAGGAGCGGTGGTGGGCAGGGGAATGGGGGAGCAGCTGTCAGCCCCTTCTCAAGGGCGCTCTCAGCCCACACTTGTCCGGGAGGATTCTGCACCTCCTCAGCCCTCGGCCCAGAGGGAAAATGCTCCTATGTGGTTCTGCCTTTAATATTTATGTATTTTCATTTTTAAAAACTTGAGAGACAGAAAGAGAGAGAGAGTGAGAGAGCGAGAGAGCTCGATCTTCTGTCTGCTGTTGACTCCCCAAAGGCCTGCCACTGCCAGGGCTGGGCCCCGCTGCAGCCAGGAGCTGGGAGCTCACTTCATGTGGGTGGCAGGGCCCAATACTTGAGTCATACCAGCTGCGTCCAGGGTGTGCATTAGGGGGAAGCTGGAACTCCAGAGGAGGGCTGGGGTGGCAGAGGCCTTTGTCTTTCGGTTAGACTTGTTTCTAACCGGCAGGATTACAGCTGTGGTAGAGGCTTTCCCCAGGTCAGAGGAAGGGAGGCCTGTGTCCTGGGAATGAAATGTGCCTGTTATCCGCTTGCCCAGGAATTGCTTCAACTGCAGTCCCTGTCTGCTTCTATGTAGCCACTTCAGGTTCCGTTTCCTAGTACAAAACAGTGATGTTAACCCTTGCCAGACAGCTTTCAGCTCTGTATGTGTGTTAAAAAAAATAATCTTCAGGGCCGGCGCTGTGGCTCACTTGGTTAATCCTCTACCTGTGGCACCGGCATCCCATATGGGCGCTCAGTTCTAGTCCCGGTTGCTCCTCTTCCAGTCCAGCTCTCTGCTGTGGCCGGGGGAAGGTAGTGGAGGATGGCCCAAGTGCTTGGGCCCCTGCAGCTGCGTGAGAGACCAGGAGGAAGCTCCTGGCTTTGGATTGCCGTAGTTCTGTCCGTAGCGGTCATTTGGGGGGTGAGCCAACGGGAGGAAGACCTTTCTCTCTGTCTCTCTCTCTCACTATCTAATTCTATCTGTCAAATAAAAAAAAAATCTTCGATGACTACCTTTGCATGCGCAGTATTGTTTGAATCTTGTGGGCGCCATGTAACATTAGAACATCCAATCAAATATATGCAGGTAACCATACAAAGAGGCTGAAACCATACACCATACATAGGGAAAACGCTTCTTTGTTCAGGGCTCAGGATTTTGGATAATAAATTCCACTCGGACCTTTTGCCCCCACAATGAAAGACTACTCCTGTTAAGAGGCCCTGGTGTCTTGTCTCGGTATGTGGATCCTGCTAACCCGGGACGTGAATCAGGCTCTGAATAGGATGCAGGCACCCCAGGCAGCATTTTTACTGTTGCACCAAATGCCCACCCCGTGACTCCTCATTTGAAGACTGAATTTAAATGAAGTTTAAAGTTCCATTTAAAAATTTTTAAAAAAATGAATTATAAATCTAGGTGAATCAGAGAGTAAGTTCTTGGCACTGAGGGCTGCCTTGTGGTGGGATTCGGTGGTGTTTTGGGCCCTGCACTGCTAAAGGGTGCTTTCGGATCTACTGCCAGCTTGGCTTTGTCCAAATCATAAATTGAATTTCTGCTATCGTCCATGGTGGAGTCCCCGGATAACAGAGGAAATGCGTTCAGTTCTGTGTCTGGACAGAGTAAGGAACTTCTTGGCAATCCTTCCTAACACGGATGTCAAACAGAAGAGTTTCAGAATCTCCTGCGGAAAAGGCGGCCTCATCAGGAAACAGAGAGAGGTTGCTATTTGCCCAGGCAGGGTGGGAAGACGGCTTTGGAAACAAAGGCCTGAGGTTCCATTTTTGGAGCCCTCCTGTTTTGTGGTTTCACTCCAGTGGCTGAAATGGCCGATCCACACCCTGGAGGTCTCTGATGACGGTGTGCACTGGTGCCTGCACAGCCCACGCCCACCTCCGCTACTGTAGAGCCACAGCTCACCAGGTGGGAGCATAAGACACACGACGCAGCACATTGAAAATAGCGAATCAGAGTGCAGCAGCCAGGGGCGTGGACCCTGGGGGCCACTGCCCGAGTTAAATCCAGGCTCTGCCGTTTTTGCCTCTGTGATCTTGAGCAGCTCAGTTAATTGCCTTATGCCTCCGTTTCCACATCTGTAAAGAGGAAGGTGATGGTAATAGTTCCACTTTTTTTTAAAGGTTTTATTTAATAATTTGAGAGGTAGAGTTACAGAGAGAGAGAGAGAGAGAGAAAGAGAGAGAGAGAGAGAGAGAGAGAGAGAGGTCTTCCATCTACTGGTTCACTCCCCAAATGGCCGTAATAGCCAGATCTCAGCCAATCTGAAGCCAGGAACTTCCTCCGGGTCTCCCATGCAGGTGCAGGCCCTAAGCACTTGGGTCATCTTCCTCTGCTTTCCCAGGCCATGGCTGGGTGGGAAATGGAACTGGATGGGAAGAGGAGCAGCTGGGACTTGAACTGGCACCCTTATGGGACACCAGAGAGCAGGCGGAGGCTTAGCCCACTACACCACAGTGCCGACCCCTAGTTCCCACTTCTTAAATCTGTTGTGGTGATGAAATGATTTCCTGTATGGAAAGCCCTTGAAGAATGTGCACAGTGACCCCTAGCAAGGGTGAGCCCTGGTGTCCTTGAGAGATCTGTGGGGTGAAGTCAGTCGGCTCGCCGCCTCCCATCACACACAGGTCTTCCCGCATGAGCCTGCACACAACACAATGCAGACACCAGTGTGTCTCAGCCTCCTTCCAGGGTGTGTCTGTTACTCAGAGGTTTTTGATTTGTGATTTCCAAGTCCCTGAGTGAGCAGGCCCAGCCCTGTCTGGATGGCTTCTTTCCTGGCAACTGCAGGGCAAGCAGTGGTGCAGGAGGCTCGGGGAGGAGAGGGCTGTGGGGACGTCACTCCACCCACACACATGCTTGTCTGTAGTTAGCTCAGGGGCTCTTGGTGTCTGGGTGGGACAAAGCCCCCTGTTCTTTAGAAGGGATTTGCCTGCTACTCATTCCTCCCTCAGACAGTGAGGAAGGTAACAGCTCCAATGTGGTCAAAGCCAGGTGATCCTGTAGGTGGGGACACCAGAGAAACATGGCAGAGAACTTGACTGGACCTTAGCTCACATGGTCCAGAAAGCAGGCAGAGTAAGAGGACATAAGCCACACAAAATAATATATAACCCAGGGAACGCCCAATTATTTACCAGACCAAGTTATAAAGCACTGTCAAAAATTCCCGCAGGTACTCCGGGTTCTAGTCCCAGTTGGGGTGCCGGTTCTGTTCCGATTGCTCCTCTTCCAGTCCAGCTCTCTGCTGTGGCCTGGGAAAGTAGTGGAGGATGGTCCAAGTGCTCGGGCCCTGTACCTGCATGGGAAACCAGGAGGAAGCACCTGGCTCCTGGCTTCGGATGGGCGCAGCGCGCAGGCAGTAACAGCCATTTGGGGGGTGAATCAACGGAAAAGGAAAACCTTTCTCTCTGTCTCTCTCACTGTCTAACTCTGCCTGTCAAAAAAAAAAAAAAAAAATCAACACAAGAGACAGAACCATGAAACTCAAAAAAGGAAAAAGCATAGAAAAGCTTCATGACGTCGGATTTGGCAATGATTTATTGGATATGACACCAAAACTCAGACATCACAGGAAAAAATAGATGGAATTACATCTAAGTAAAAAACCCTATGCATTCATGGACACAGCCAACGGACTGAAAGGCAGTCTGAAATGAGAGAAGCTGTTGGCAAATCATGTATCAGAGAGAGAGAGAGAGAACTCTCTCATTTGCTGGTTCACTCCCCAGATGCCCTCAATGGTAGAGGCTGCAGGAACTGAGAATGCAATGCAGGTCTCTCGTGTGGCTGGTGGGAATTCAGGTTCTTAGCCTATGACCATTGCCTCCTGGATTTGCATTAGCAGGGAGCTGGAGTCAGGAGCTGGAGCTGGGCACTGAGTCCAGGCGCTCTGATGTGGGTCGTGGCATCTTAAGCAGGGTCTTCATCGCTGGACCAAATGCTTTTTGCAAAGAACTTGCATAGACATTTTTCTGAAGAAGAGACACAAAAGGCTACATAAAAATATGTCCCAACATCTGTGATCATGAGGGAAATGCAAATCAACCACATTGAGATGCCACCTTAAACCCTCTGAGATGGTTAGTATTAAAAAACAACAAAAGAACAAACCTAGTCCAGGACGTGGAGAAACTGAAAGCCTCTTGGGCACGGTGGGAGGGAAGGTAAAATGGGGCAGCCACTCTGGAAAACAGCATGGCTGTGCCTCAGAAAATGAAAATTTCTTCGCTATCCTGAGATCCCACTTTTGGAGTTTGTCTTATCTTTGTTTAGCATCTAAAAGAATGGAAACCAGAGCTTCCAGGAGATCCTTGTGCACTGACATTCATAGCAGCACTATTTACAGCAGCCACAGGTGGAAGCAAGCCAAATGTCCATCACTGGGAGGAATGCTAAGGAAATGCGGTGTATGCAATTATGAGGACAATGCACTATCATCTGAGCTTGGAAGGGGGAAATTCTGACAGGTACTACAGCATGGATGAACTTTGAGGACATTACGCTAAGTGAAATGAGCCAGTCACAAAGAGACACAGTGTACGGTTCCAGGGGCACGAGGTGCCCTGAGCAGTGAAGGTCACAGAGGCAGATGCAGAAGGATGGTTTCCAGGAGCTGGGGCGTTAGTTTAAGGGGTACAGAATTTCCACTTTGCGAGTGGAGACCAATCCTGGGAGTGGCTGGTGAAAATTCTTGTACAAAATTCTGCATGCACTTAGGACCACTGAGTACTTAGAGACGGTCAGGTGGTGACTCCTAAGTCATATGCACTTCACAATGAACAAAGGGAAGCATTTCCTGTCCAGCCGTAGCCTCTTGAGTCGCACGCTGCCCTGCTCCCACTGCACTTCAGCATTCTTTGGTTTGATTTAAACTTTATCTTTCAGAAATCTGATTTACTTTTTTTTTTTTTTAAAGATCTATCCATTCATTGTCAGAACCACACAGAGAGAGGAGAGGCAGAGAAAGAGAGAGAGAGAGAGAGAGAGAGAGAGAGAGAGAGAGAGAGGTCTTCCATCTGATGGTTCACTCCCCAACTGGCTGCAACGGCCGGAGCTGCACTGATCCGAAGGCAGTAGCCAGGAGGCTCCTCTGGGTCCCCCATGCAGGTGCAGGGGCCCAAGGACTTGGGCCATCCTCCACTGCTTTCTCAGACCATAGCAGAGAGCTGGATCGGAAGTGGAGCAGCCGGGACTCGAACCCATATGGGATGCTGGCGCTTCAGGCCAGGGCATTAACCTGCTGTACCACAGCGCTGGCCCCGATTTACCTTTGTTTAGCACTGTTTTTATGAAGTCCGTGCCTGCTGACGGGTGTAGTGCCAGTTTGTTCGTCGTCACTGTCACAGAGCACTGGGGTATGCGCTGTTTCACTGGAGTTCTGCGCAGTTTAGTTCTCCGTTCTCCTGTTTGTTCACCTCTGCCGGTGGACCCCTGCTTCCTTTGATCGCTCTCGCAGTGATCCTACAAACGTCCTCACACACCTCCTCAAGCACACGAGCAGCAGTCTCACCCGAGGTGATACAGGGAGTGTGCATTTTTGACTTTATTTGATGTTGCGGAATCCAAACAGATCTCACAAATTTATATTGCTTAAATTCCTAATAGATTAAATATTTTTCCTAATCTGCTGTGTGAATGACATACTTGCATTTCTATCATTCCTCTTCTGTGAACTGCTTGCTTTTATCCCTTAAATGTTTTTTATTGCATTGTTTGTCTCTCCTGTTAATATGTAGGAGGCTTTGGGAAACTTCGTTGCTATCCCTTTGTCAGTTGTATGTGCAACAAACATTTTCTCCTAGTCTATCTATGGCTTGTATTTTTTAAATAAGATTTATTCATTTGTTTATTTGAAAGGCAGAGTTACAGAGAGGCAGAGGCAGAGAGAGAGAGAGAGAGACAGAAACTTCCATCTGCTGTTCACTCCCCAAATGGCTGTAATGATTGGGGCTGGGCTAGGCTGAAGCCAGGAGTTGGGAGCTTCTTCTGGGTCTCCCACGTGGGTGCAGGGTCCCAAGCACTTGGGCCATCTTCCTCTGCTTTCTCAGGCCATAGCAGAGAGCTGGATTGGAAGAGGAGTAGCCAGTGCCCATATGGGATGCTGGTGCTGCAGGCCATGGCTGGCCCCTCCACCTTTGTGCCTTTACCCCAATGCCTCCGTGGTCACCCCTGAACAATGCATCTGCAGTGTAGCAGAGTCAGCCCACAGTCCGTTTGTCTTCAAAACTATCTAGGCCTTCTATACCCGTTCCAGAACTGGGGTATTCTGTTAGGTTGATGCCTGGTCAGTTGAATTTTTTGTTGTAGAACAAATGGCTTCATTATCTTTTTCTGTTGCTAGTGCATAGTAACACAGCCGGTTCTGCATGTGCCTGCGCCTCCTGGATTCCCCCTTTGCAGGTGCAGCGCTGGGGGTGCAGCAGGCCAGGGGAGTGGCCGGTGACCTCTGCTCCTAGCCTGGCCTGGCAATGGCTGGAGGAACAGAAGTGCAGTGGCTGCTTTTGGCCAGGAATGGCACTGTGGTGAGGGGCAGTGGGGACAGGGAGGGCCAGGCGGCAGTGAAGGAGCTGGATGAGAGAGCCCGAGGGGTTTCTGTGTTGAGACGGGGTTTTAGGGAGAGGAAATGTCTCCGGTGAAAAACCCCCGGAAGATTTCTGTGTGGTGCGTGGTGAAATGCCGAGGCGGGTGCTTTAGGGAAGCCGCAGCGGGCTCTGAGGTCAGATGTGGGGCTCTGGGTGGAGCCTGTGCGTTCCTGGACAAGGAGGCTGGGGAAGCGGATTAGCCGGGCCCTGAACAGCGGAAGGATCAGGCCACCCACCGGGCTCCTGGGTGGGAGCCTGAGGCAAAGTGCTGGGGGGCGGGGACGGGGAGCTGCGCCTATCCTGGGTCGGGAGGTGGCTTCCTGCTTCCTCTCCAGAGCCACTGCAGAACTTTCAGAAGTAGCTTGTGAATATCTGGGTGGCGTGAGGTGGGGTGGGCGGCCCTGCTCGCAGCCCCTGCCTTCTTTGTGGCCCCTCGGAGCAGGGTGGATGAAACGCGGAGGAGGTTTGCGGTGCTGGGCACGAGGGCCCTGGACACCCAGAGCTGATCCCGCTGAGCCATGCCGCTTGCACTCCCGCCACAGCCTTGGGAGCCCAGGTCAAAGGGCACCGCTCTGCCTTCCTGGCTTGGCAGCTTGTTACTGCCTCGCTTAGTTGGCATTACGGGGTCCCCCCAGCCTTTGATCGCTCAGGACCGAGGATGAGGGCTCACTGTCTGCTTTCTTCTATGTTCTCAAGACCCTGTGGTTAGCGGCCTGAACTGGGGTGGAGAGAGTGAGAGAACCAGAGGTGGAGAGGCTCTTGGGTTGAGTAGGGAGATTGAGGCCCTGCCCCGAATAAGTTGCCACCTGACAGGGATGTAGCTCTGCAGGTGAGGGGAGAGAGCTCCTGCTGCAGGGGGGCATCTGGCTTACGGGAGAAAGGGTAGAGCTGCTGTAGGGGCAGAGTGTGGATGGGGAGACGGGTAGAAGCAGGGAGGCGGTGGCTTGAGCAAGGCCTGGGTAGGAGAGGGGATGGGGCGAGGCGGGGAGGGGCAGAGCCTGGGCGCACAGGGGTGCAGTGTGCTGAGGTGAACTCAGGAGCAAGGTCGTAGAACTTGCCCTGCTTTGGTCAAGTGCTCCCTAAGCAGGCCTGAGCCTGTGGCAAGGTGGGCACAGCTAAGGTCCTGGTTGGAGAGCAGGGGTGTGTGTGTGGGGGGTGAGGTCCTGGATTCCAAGGTGAGGAGGGGTTGTAAGAAATGTGTAGGCCTGGTAGGGGCTTCTCTGGAGCCCACCTTCCACATGAGAGCCAAAGAGGTGGCTGGTGCTGTGTGGCACAACAAGTTAAAGCCCTGGCCTGTGGTGCCAGCATCCCATATGGGTGTTGGTTCGAGTCCCAGCTGCTCCACTTCCCATCCAGCTCTCTGCTATGGCCTGGGAAAGCAGTAGAAGGTGGCCCAAGTCCTTGGGCCCCTGCACCCGTGTGGGAGACCTAGAAGAAACTCCTGACTCTCCTGGGTTCAGATCAGCTCAGCTCTAACCATTGCAGCCAGTTGGGGAGTGAACCAGCAGATGGAAGACCTCTGTCTCTGGCTCTACCTCCCTCTCTGTAACTCTTTCAAATAAATAAAATAAATCTTAAAAAAAAAAAAAGGAGGAGGCAGAGCAGCTCCTTGGACCGCTCCACCCGGCTCCTCTGCAAACCTGGTGTGTCTTTCTCAGGGCTGTGCTGTCAGCAGGCCACCAATTCATCACCCACAACTGTCAGCAGAGAGAAAGGAGTGCTTACTTTGGAAGAGCTGGGTTAATCCTGCAGAAAGCCACTTTGATCTCAATAGGGGCAGGCCCGGTGCTGGCTGCTGGCGCCACAGCTGTGAGCAAGCAGGAGAGAGCCTTTCCCCACAGACCCACCCTTCTCCCAGGTTCTTCTTCAGGGTACGCGACATGCCCGTGGGCTCAGGGCAGCTCTTCCTGACAGCCGCCTGGAGCACAAGTGGGCCGGGCAGAGCTGGGGCTGGCAGGGGGTTCTGGGCACGCAGGACAGCGTGGGGGAGCCTTGGGAAAGGACAGGGAGGTGGCCTGTGATGGAGGAGCTGGACGTGATGGAGCTCCACGAGGCGGGAGGGCGGCCTGAGCCTGCAGGGCACCGGCAGATCACCTAGGGCTTTGGATGGCAGGGGAGCTTCCGTCAAACAGAGACGGAAGTCTGTGCAGTAGCGTATGCCGGGGAGTGACCCGGGGTGACCAACTAGCCACGGGTGGTCCTGGATGCCGAGGTTTTCGCACAGTCCTGCATCTGGAAAGCCCGTGGTGCCAGGCAAACTGGCATGGACTTGATTGATTGCATTTGTGCTTAAAGGTGTCGCCCTGAGTGACGATCCTCTCAGCCCCTTCCTCCATGCGCCATCAGGAGCATAACCAGCCAGGCTGATTCCCGTCCCATCTCAAGAGAGCCCCCAGGAAACATCTGGACTGACAAAACCTCCCCCCCTTGGCAGAGGGTCCCCGCGGGTTTTTAGTGCCTCTCATCCTTTTTTAAAAAAATCTTTTTTAAAGATTTGTTTCATTTATTTGAAAGGCAGAGTTAGAGAGATAGAAAGGGAGAGATAAGAGATCGTCTGTCTGCTGGTTCACTCCCTAAACGGCTGCAGTGGCTGGGGCTGGACCAAAGCCAGGAGTCAGGAGCCTTAAACTTCATTCAGGTCCCCAATGTGGGCAGCAGGGGCCCAAGCACTCGGGCCATCCTCCGCTGCCTTCCTGGTGCATTAGCAGGGAGCTGGGTTGGAAGTAATGCAGCAGGGACCCCAACCTGCGCCTCTCGTTCTTACATGCAGCAGGTGGCCACAGATCAGCAGATGTTGAAGGAAAGCCTCGTCCACCAGAGTAAGGACCACCCCTCTCCCACATTGATAAACACAGACAGGGAGCAGGGAGGTTCTGAATCTGTAAACAGAGGAACAGGAGGGATTTTTTTTTTTTTTTTTGACAGAGAGAAAGATCTTCCTTTGCTGTTGGTTCACCCTCCAATGGCCACCGTGGCTGGCACATTGCGGCCGGTGCACCGCGCTGATCCGAAGTCAGGAGCCAGGTGCTTCTCCTGGTCTCCCATGGGGTGCAGGGCCAAAGCACTTGGGCCATCCTCCACTGCACTCCCGGGCCACAGCATAGAGCTGGCCTGGAAGAGGGGCAACTGGGACAGAATCCGGTGCCCCAACTACCAGGACTAGAACCCGGTGTGGCGGCGCCGCAGGCAGAGGATTAGCCTATTGAACTGCGGCGCCGGCGAACAGGAGGGAATTAAGGTGAACTCATTCAGAGAAAGGTCTGGGACAGGAAAACACGGACTTGTTCTGGGTGCCCCCTTTCCTGCCATCGCTGGCAGAAGCAAGCATTCAACGAAAAATAAAATCGAACAGAAAGTAGAACTAAATGAAGAGGACAGAGAAGGAACGCGTATTGGAGGATTAGTGACGGGAGTCCCAGAATGGCGAGCAGACTGAGACAGTGGAGGAGGGGAAGTTATCCCAGACACGAGAGGAACACAGCAGCTGGGGAAGTTATCCCAGACACGAGAGGAACACAGCAGCTGGAGGGCGCTCCTCAGTTACCCGGCTCTGTGGCGCCCAGCACAAGGAGGTGGTAGCCAAGAAACACCACTGCGGACTTCAAGGACACTTGAACAAAACACAGACTCCTTCCAGCTGGACACAAGAGAGTACAACTCTGGAACCTGGAAGAAAACCGTGCAGTGTCTCCAGACTTGAAGGAAAGTCATTTATACTCTAGATTTCTATACACAAACAATTACAAGAGTAGAGAATGTAGGAGCTGGCGTGGTGGTGTAACAGGTAAAGCGGCCACCTGCAGTGCCAGCATCCCATATAGGCGCTAGTTTCGGTCCTGGCTGCTCTTCTTCTGATCCAGCTCCCTGCTAATGTGCCTGGGAAAGCAGTGGAAGATGGCCTAAATTCTTGGGCCCCTGCCCCTGCACCTGCGTGGAAGGCCCAGAAGAAGCTTCTGGCTCCTGGCTTCTGTCTGGCCGGGGTCCCAGCCATTGCGGCCGTTTGGGGAGTGAACCAGTGGATGGAAGTGGGCACTTTCTCTCTCTTCTCTGTCAGTGGCTGGGGAAGATGAAGAAGTATCAGTTTTTGTTTTTGTTTTGTTTTGGAGAGGGGGAGCACTCTCACTATTGCTCTCACTTTCAAATAAATAAATCTTACAAATGCACACAAAGAAATCCCTGACCACGCAGGATTGGGCATGGCTTACACATCTGGCACTGTTCCAAGAGCTTCACAGAATTAAGTCACTTAATCCACACGACAAGAGGGAAGAGATACTAGTCATTCTCCTGCTTTAAGATGATGAAACAGTCACAGAGAGGTTAGGCCACTCGCTCAAGATCACACGGCTGGGTCCGAGCCTGGACACGGGTTCCAGAGCCAAGGGCCCCCCGGCTGCCATGCTGGGTGGCCTTGGTCCCTTCCCTAAAGACAAACCAGCCAGACACAGCCCTGCAGTGGCTTGGAGGGGACAGAGGGGCCGTCCATGGGAGGTGGGAGGAGATGAGAAGGGCTGAGCTGGGAGGAGGAGCTGCTGGGCCCAACAGCTCCAGGGTCTCCGGGGTCCTGGATGGAGGCAGACAGACCTGCGCATGTCCTCTTTCTGCAAAGCATGTCTGATCTTTAGCTGTCGGCCTGCCTTCTCCACGGCGCTGCGGAGCCCTGTGGGCACACGCACCCCAGGGAGCAAGGGCAAATCTCGGACAGGGGTTTGTGCTGAGAGGATGCCCTCATTTTGGGGAGGGTGAGAATTCACGGGGCAGGCGCTGGTGAGGTTTGATGTGGAGAGGAGCTAGGTCCTCCTTTTCATTGTATTTGCCTCCAGCTGTTGTAAGGTTTGAGTGGAATCTTTGGAGCTCAGGCTGAGGCAGAAGGAGTTGGCCTGGGGGTGGGTGGGGCAGGGCTCAGAGGTGAGTAGTTGGGACCTCCGAGTCCCCTTGGCTGACAGCCATCCCAGAAGCCCAGTTTGGCCAAGGCTGGGCCGAGACCTCAGGAATGCCTCGGGGCCCTGGACTCCTTTCCATCACGCTGCTGGAGTGCCTCTGGAAACTGAGACTGCCAAGCCACCGCCCTTCCCTGCAAACCAGGGTGTGCCTGGGTAGGGGCCTCTAGGATTTCAGTGCCTCTCCAAGCCCATCCAAATCTGTCAGCCAGAGTAACCCAGCCAGAGGCTTCCGGCTTCCGGCCTCGCTTGGGCTTGCACTCTCTGTGCAGCCCGCGATCCCGGCCCTGCAGCAACAGGGTTCCGCCTGGGTAGCATGGGGTGGGGGTAGGGTGGCACCATGTGCTCTGGGCTCCTGGGGCACTGCCTTGGACCCAGCCCCGTCCCTCCATTGCCTGCCTGGGTGGCATTCGCTGCGGCCCCGAGCCTGTTCTCCGTGAGCCTCTGTGGTGGGCAGGTTCACAGTGCGGGGCCTGGGAGTCTGCTGCCCACCTGCCGGGGCTGCTGTAGCGAGGGAGCTAGTGCCTCCAGGGAAGTGAATGCAGTGCCCTGCTGTCCTGGGCCAGGAGGTGAAGCTTCCTAGAGGAGGCAACTTCTGGGTCAGGCCTTGAATGAGGGTTAAGAATTTAAGCATGGAAGGGGCAAAAGGGAGTGCCATGCAGAGGGGTGGTGTAGCTGAAACCGCAGACAAAGCAGGCAGGAGTAGGAGGCTTAGAGACACGGGCTGTGGCCCTGACACTTTTTTGGGTTAGCTCCTTTCAGAAAAAGAATCTACAGTTGCCAGTGCAAAATTAAATACGAAAGTGACTTTTTGTTTGTGAGGAGAAAAGGGATATGGCAAATTTCAAAAAGTTGACAAATACCACAAGCATTACGCAAGCTAGAAAAATGACATTATTTTTATTAATTGGATGCCTCAACTACACCCTTATTCCTTTTCTTGGCTCTGTGATCTCTGCTTCAGAGGACAATCATTTTGTAAAATCATTTTCTATAGACAGAAGGATAATTAGGACTTACCTCTGATATTATTAGTTGGTTTTTGGTATTAATAGCTTAGACTTTTTTTGCTTTTAATTTCACAAGCTGTTTCATAATGTCATGTAAAAATATTAGGAGTATTGCCAAGTTGGGGAAACTTCTTTCAAGCTTCACACAAGCTCTGTATTTCAGAATGTCTTAAAGTTTCGTTAGACTTAATCTCCATGGTTTAAAATTGAAGACGCTTGTTATTGGTTTGTAAACAATGGCTTTGTGGCAATGACTTTGTGCATTTTCCAAAGTATCATCACTATCTCTCAAAATTTAGGACTGTTAAAAATGGGATTACAGGTTAGATCTAAAATTGTTAATTTTATAACTTTAGTGTCAGACTAATTTATACTGATTACTTATGCTTTACTATTTCATTTATGTTCTTATTTCAATATTATATTAATTTTAAAATAGCTTTTGTCTTAGGCCCTTCACCTACATCTAAATATGTGATGTTTCACTTAGTTTGTTGACATGTGCTAAAGTGTTCGTTCAAACTATAGTTAAGAAGCCACACTCAGCCTTGGTCACACTCAGCCTTGACCACACTCAGCCTTGACCACACTCAGCCTGGGCCACACTCCACCTTGATCACACTCAGCCTTGGTAACACTCAGCCTTGACCACACTCAGCCTTGGGCCACACTCAGCCTACTATGTTCAGCCTTGACCATACTCACTCTTGACCACACTCAGTTTGGTCACACTCAGCCTTGGGCCACACTCAGCCTTGGCCCACGCTCAGCCTTGACCACACTCCACCTTGATCACACTCAGCCTTGGTAACACTCAGCCTTGACCACACTCAGCCTTGGCCACACTCAGCCTACTATGCTCAGCCTTGACCATACTCACTCTTGACCACACTCAGCTTGGTCACACTCAGCCTTGACCACACTCAGCCTTGGCCACACTCAGCCTTGACCACACTCCGCCTTGATCACACTCAGCCTTGGTAACACTCAGCCTTGACCACACTCAGCCTTGGCCACACTCAGCCTACTATGCTCAGCCTTGACCACACTCACTCTTGACCACACTCAGCTTGGTCACACTCAGCCTTGACCACACTCAGCCTTGACCACGCTCAGCCTTGATTACAGTCAGCCTTGATTACAGTCAGCCTTGACCACATTCAGCCTTGGCTATGCTCCTCCTTGGCCACACTCAGCCTTGACCACACTCCGCCTTGATCACACTCAGCCTTGGTAACACTCAGCCTTGACCACACTCAGCCTTGGCCACACTCAGCCTACTATGCTCAGCCTTGACCACACTCACTCTTGACCACACTCAGCTTGGTCACACTCAGCCTTGACCACACTCAGCCTTGACCACGCTCAGCCTTGATTACAGTCAGCCTTGATTACAGTCAGCCTTGACCACATTCAGCCTTGGCTATGCTCCTCCTTGGCCACACTCAGCCTTGACCACACTCCGCCTTGATCACACTCAGCCTTGGTAACACTCAGCCTTGACCACACTCAGCCTTGGCCACACTCAGCCTACTATGCTCAGCCTTGACCACACTCACTCTTGACCACACTCAGCTTGGTCACACTCAGCCTTGACCACACTCAGCCTTGACCACGCTCAGCCTTGATTACAGTCAGCCTTGATTACAGTCAGCCTTGACCACACTCAGCCTTGGCTATGCTCCTCCTTGGCCACACTCAGCCTTGACCACACTCAGCCTTGGCCACGCTCAACCTTGACCACACTCAGCCTTGAACACACTTGGCCTTAGCCACACTCAGTCTTGGTCACATTCAGCCTTGGCCACACTCAGCCTTACCACGCTCAGCCTTGACCACACTCACTCTTGACCACACTCAGCTTGGTCACACTCAGCCTTGGCCACACTTAGCCTTGGCTACTCTCAGCCTTGGTCATGCTCAGCCTTGGTCACACTCGGCCTTGACCACACTCAGCCTTGGCCACTCTCAGTCTTGACCACACTTAGCCTTGGTCACACTCGGCCTTGGTCACACTCAGCCTTGATCATGCTCAGCCTTGACCACGCTCAGCCTTGGCCATGCTCAGCCTTGGTTACACTCAGCCTTGATCATGCTCAGCCTTGGCCACACTCAGCCTTGACCACACTCAGCCTTGACCACACTCAGCCTTGGGATCTTGTCCATATTTCTTTTTCAAATGCTCAGAAATATATTGATGTGCTTGGAGTGCCTTTGCCGGACTTGGGCAGCTTTTAATGGGATGACTCTCATCACATTTAGGCTTTTAAAAGTAGAAGCCAAGCGTCATTTGTTTAAACTACTCCATCTGTAAGGTCCACCCAGGAATGAATCCCACGACCACTGCCAAATCCATAGGCGGTGAACATCTTGGAGCTGAAGGGCGCTTCTCTCAGGTGAGTTTCTAGAGAGCTCTGGGACCCCATGGTGGCTGGCCAGGAGGGTCCCACAGCTCAGAACAGCTGTTGTCCTCTGTCACATGGAGAAGGCTGTTTGGCACGCGTTTCATCTTTGATGGAAGTCAGATCGTGGTCTCTGATGGTGGAAATGTAGAGGGCTTCTCATGAGGTTTTCCATTGTACAGTTGGAATCGTCTACATGAATCAGAATTCCATGAAACTGTGGAGTCATATATGGTGTCTTGCTCAGTTATTTGACTCACCATCTCGTTTTGCACTTGTCTTCTCTTTAGCTTAATTCTTTATTTGTTCTCAGTGTTGCTTATGGCTATTTATTTGTTTTCAGCAAATAAGCCATTGTTCCACTTCCTCACCCACTCATTTTGACGTTTCCTCAACTGTTTTTGCAAAAGAGGGATCAAATTCAACAATTAGTTTAATGATTTTAATGAAATTTCTATTGGAAAAACACCACTCTTCTTTATCACCTCAAAAGACTAAATATTTTTCACTCAAAAATGTAATAACTGAAACTACCTATTTTTAAAGTGCTATGCTGTAATAATTAACATTTTTTTTCTCATCTGCCTTGGTCTGGCTACTGGTCTGGTGGTGTGCTTTTATTTGATTGACATGTAACACGAGTAAGTGGGGCTTTGCCGTACCCTGTGGAGGTTTCTTGCTTTCCATGGGTCCTCAGGATATTCATCTACTCTGAAAACCTATCTGGGGTGTGTAATGCTTGTCTTGTTGTAAAAACAAACAATGATATATGGAATCTGCTCCAGTTACCATTTTATTTGCCTCTAAGCTTCAAGTTCACTCTTTATTGTCTGCTCTAAGGAATGGATTTTTCCTTTTGCTTGCTGACACAATTTTTTTTTTTTTTGACAGGCAGAGTGGACAGTGAGAGAGAGAGACAGAGAGAAAGGTCTTCCTTTGCCGTTGGTTCACCCTCCAATGGCCGCTGCGGCCGGCGCACCGCGCTGATCCGATGGCAGGAGCCAGGTGCTTATCCTGGTCTCCCATGGGGTGCAGGGCCCAAGCACCTGGGCCATCCTCCACTGCACTCCCTGGCCACAGCAGAGAGCTGGCCTGGAAGAGGGGCAACTGGGACGGAATCCGGCGTGCCGGCACCGCAAGGTGGAGGATTAGCCTATTGAGCCGCGGTGCTGGTGCTGACACAATATTTTATTAATTCAGGGTCCTGGGGGAGACATTGCAAGAGGAAGGGGTTTCCTTCCTGGTTCTTGTGTGCCCATTGCGCTGGTACTGATGGTATGGAAGGTTTTCTAGCACCAGCCTGTGTAGGATACACTCATTCTGCAGTGTATGACACTGCAACACATGTGGCTTCCCCAGGCTCTGGCTCCTATGGCATGCCCAGATACCCCAGGACCAGCTCCTGCAGCACGGGCAGGTGCTCCAGGGCTAGATCCCGCAGCAAAAGCAGCTTCTCCAGGGTCCGGCTCTTGCACCGCACTGGGAGATGGGTGTACCCTGTCATGGTAGATTCAATAGTTTACAGGTGACAAAACAGAGGCCAGGGTTGTACCTGCCAGTGGTTGCACAGTTTGTTGGGAGCAAATCACTGGGTTTGTAGTTCAATGCATCTGTCACCGTCTTGGTGGACTTTTTCTTGCTGGTTCCAATTTGCTGCCCCTCCTTGCCTGACTTAAGTGTGCCCCATCCTCTCGAACTCTCTCAAACTGCCATCTACTTAGGTTTACCCAGCCCCCCACAACCCCTCACCTTATCTTGGTTCTCATTAGCATTCTATGAGCAGAGCTGTTCTTTCCCTATCATATGGAACGACTTTATGGAAGGAGGTAACCCAGGCTAGAATTCAGCATTCCTAACTCTCAGGCTGGTCCCTGAGCCCCGCTTGCTCCACTGTTCATCCCGTCCTCTGCCACTCCTGGGAAGGAGCTTGCTCTGAGCAGGCTGGAGCTAATGCCAGCAATGGGCAGGCCTCGTGTTACCGCCTCAGGTCAGACTTCAGCCGTCATCAGCATGAGGGGAGCCGCACCTGGGCAGCATGATGGAGGGCGTGGTCCTCAGACCGCTCTGCACCAGGTGAGCTTGGTCTGGTGCCCGGCTGCCGCACAGCTTCAGTCTGAGTCCCTCCGGGGAGCTAGGGAGCCCTGCACTTTGGAGACAGACAGGGAGGTTGTGCCCTGCCTGTCAGGGATGGAACCCGTCCCACCTGTTCTGGGAAAGGCAGTAAAAGCAGCACACTGCCATGCTATTTTTGTTTTTAAACTTTTTGAAAAAATTATTTATTTATAAGTCAGGGTTAGAGAGAGAGAGAGAGAGAGAGAGAGAGAGAGAGAGAGAGAAATCATCTATTCGCTGTTTCACTCCCTAGATGGCCGCATCGGCCAGAGCTGGGCCAGGCTGAAGCCACGAGCCAGGTGCTTCATCCAGGTCTCCCCATGTGGGTGCAGGGGCCCAAACACCCGGGTCATCTTCCACTGCCTTCTCAGGCCCATTAGCAGGGAGCTGGATTGGAAGTGGAGCAGTGGGTCTCTGACGTGGGATGCTGGTATCACAAGCAGTGACTTAACCTGCCATGCCACAAGGCCAGCCGCACATGCTACTTTCCTCAATGCAAACAGAATAATTGTAGCAAGCACATATGCAGGTTCTGCAAAAGTTCATGGAGGGGCCGGCGCTGTGGCATAGTAGGTTATGCCTCTGCTTGTGGCTCCGGCATCCCATACGGGCGCCGGTGTTGCAGACATGTGGGGAGTGAACCAGCGGATGGAAGACCTCTCCCTCTATCTCTCCCTCTCTCTGTAACTCTGCCTTTCAAGTAAATAAATAAATCTTAAAAAAATGTTCATGGAAAACGGAATGAAAAGCTAAGCTTATCTGGGTGCAAAAAACACCCAGTAGAAATTCATGTGCAGTTTTTTAATAGCACATTTTCTGTGACCTTTTTGCTGACCACTTGTCTAGGAGATGCCACTTGCCAATGCATATTCCTAGAGCTTTACTTATGTTAGCTCCTTTAATTTTTCGCAACAGCCTAGGAAGTATGTCCCCTCACTGTCACCCCTTCTGCGGATGAGGACACAGAGGTACAGAGGACAGCAGATGGGAGGCTGAGCAGAGGGAGCCGAGCCATTTCCAAGGAGCAGGGTGCAGATTTACCCAGTGTGTGTGTGTATTGTGCATGGGCGTGTGCACTTGGTCGGGAGAACAGTGCATCCAGGGAGCCCTGATGATGTTGGGGAAGCCACCAGCCTTCTCAGCAGACCCTGGAGTGGGAGCAGCAGTGTAGGGGACAAATGAAAGACCCTGGAACTGGCCCCCATTCAGAAGAGGCAGGAGAAGCAGCTGTGAGGAGCCCTTGGGCCCCCTTGCTCCAGGGGGTGTGACTTGGTGCACAGAGCAGGTAAAGAGGAAACCTGGTGAGTTGGAGGAGGGGTCCCTGGTCCCTGCTATTCCTGCTGGGGACGGGCCATGGTCCTCCTAGTGAGCTCCAGGAATCCTGTGAGGCTCCAAGTTCAGGTAGCAGGGATGCCCCCTGGGAGGTGACGTCTTGGCCCTGGGTCTGCCCCCTCCCCAGCTCTGTGGCTGTGGCCAAGGCGATCCGGCTCTCAGACCCTTGTCCCATCAGCTGTAAAGCGAGGGGAAAATCCACGTTGTTTCCCTGTTTCTGTAGAGGACCTGGCGAGATGCTTCCAGTAGGTGTAGTTTTCCTTGGAAAGCACAGGTGTTGTCTCTGCTCTTGTCCCTTCTGTTGGACCCATGGCTTTGGAGAGCAGAGAGGCCCCGCCTGCTGCCTGAGGCCTGGAATCCACAGAGCAGCCAGGACGGAGGGTCCCGGGCCAGGCCAGTGTCAGAGCTGGTTCATTTGGCTGTGCACACGCCTGTCACAGAGTCCACTCTGGACACTGGGCTCCTTTGGGAAGGCCCTGGACTGACCAGCAGAAGCTTGGCTTCTGGCTCAGTAGCACGTGGGCTCCAGTTTCGTCCTGGCCTTTGACTAGGGGTGTGCTCTTGGGAGATCTATCTAGCTCAGTTCTACATCTATAAACTGGATAATCACATTGGTCACACAGGACTTTCCGAAGAATTAAATGTGACAGTGCATTCGGAACTCTCAGCCCACCGCCTGGCGTGCAGTGACCTGTCCCTACTGGGAGTTGCTGCTCCATTATCATCGATGAGTTACGGTTGGTTGAATGACTCAGTGGACACCCAGTCAATGACCCCGAGTCTCCCTGCAAATCCCCCAGTGCTCTATTTCCTGGGGCACAGCAACCCTCTCACCCGCCCAACTGTCACCACCTGCCATTCAGCCCCACAGGATTAAGGCCGGCAAGAGGCCCCTCCATGGGCTGGGGCTGACAGGCACCCCTGAGCCGTGGGGCAGGGTCTTCAGTGTGTGTCCCCACCCAGGGCTGCATCTAGTCCAGGCAGCTGATGGAACAGCCCCAGGCTCCCAGCCCTGGCCCCCACCCATTTCTAAGCTGCATAAAAGGGATTGTTCGTGAACTCTTGCACATCCTCATCCGACCTCCTCCTGTGTGGCTCCTGCTCAGAGACTGGTGAGTCCCCAGCTGCTCCTTTGCTTCCTCTAGGTTTAAGGCACGAGGACCCAGCCTGCTCTGTCCCTTGGCTGGGGGTCGGTGACAGCTCAGCCTCACACTGTGCAGCCCCGGGAGTCTTTCCTTGCCTCCCTCCAGCCCTCGCCTCCCTCTTTTGGGCAATGAAGGCTTGGACTTGATCATCTGCAGCCTTTCTGTCTTGCCTTTTGCTGGCTTGGTGATATCAGGGGGCTTCACAGAAGAACCACTGGGGACAATGAGAACAGAGCAGAGTACCACTTACCATGTGGTGCGTGGTGTGTTCCAGGCTTCTGAGCTCGAGTCTCTTCAAGGTGCTTGGAGGTCAGGGACTCAGAGTTAGTCCCTGCGCGTCTGTAATACTCCCTTGTCCCCAGTGCCTGGGGCTCCCACTCCCCATTATTCTGGCCTCACTCTTCCCAGAGCTGGGAAAAGGGTGGTTCCATCCACAAGTCCCTTGAGCCAATGCCCATGTTTTGGGCTTGCATCCCGTGAACTTGACGAGATTTGCCAACCCAACCTTGACCCCAATAGGGCTCGGGGTCTCTTGTGCCCGGGCCACAGAGTGTGTGGGCTGATGGTGAGTGAGGCTTCTGGGGCTGCATGTAGGGACATACAAACACACAGGGGCCGTCTCTCCTTCCTGCAGCTCCTTGGCAAATGATGAGTAACACTGAAGCCGAGAGGATGTTGCTGGACCTACTCAGCCTCTATCATAAGTACAGCCTGGCCTCGGGTGCCCTGGACAAATCTGGCTTGTCCAAGATAATGCAGGAGCACTTCCCCACCTTCCTGTCGGCCTGGGTGAGTAGGGACGCACCAGGGTCGGCTGGGAGTGGGGCAGGAGCGGGCAGCACCACGGCCCCGGGGGTGCTTGGGAATCCCTGCTCTCTGACAGGTGCCAGTAAGGCTGGGCTGAGCAGCCTTTCCCACCTTCCCCAGCCTCCTGCACAGCTGACTCCATGAACCCCTGGGGTGCGGCAGGACAGGGGTTAGCAGGCCCAGGGGTCCTGCACAGTTGCTGCTGCTTGCGCATTAACCTTGGCGCAAATACAGACAGTCCTACCTGCTGAGCCTCAGTCCTTGACCTTCAAATGGGACCATAGCACCTGTTTCCCAGGGTTGCTGTGCGGTGATGCACATGCAAGAACCTCGCACAAGGGGAGAGGGATAGAGAGGTTCACAGCCATTGTTAGATAGCTGCAGTTTATGGTGATTCGTGGGCCAAGGAAAGGTGGTGGCTTGGCCTGTCTTTCTCCCGGCTACAACAGGAATTTGCCCCTTTAGGCTTTTTGGGTTCAGCTGCTCCTTCTGGAAACTCTCTTTAAATACCCCCGGGAGCAGAAGTAACACAATTAGAAACCATACTAATGTGAAGAGAAGTGAGGCAGCCCTAGAATTCTAGAGTGTTTGATTCTCACTCGCTGTAACATCTCATGTCAGCACCACTCACTGAAACTCATTGGCGCACGTAGCTCAACAGGTAAGATCAGAGCGAGACCCCAGAAGGATGGGATTCAGCGTTGCTGATGATGATGGGTGGAGCTGGTTTTCAGGCCAGGGAGAATGAATACTGGGCATTCACAGGGGCACAGGCAGAACTCGGTGCTGCTGCATCTGAGCCAGAGACCACCACCAACAAGTGCAGCGTCAGGGCCCCCCGCCCGGATCCGTCAGGGGCCCCTCCGCCCTCACGGCCCTGGGCCCGTGACCTGATTTTCTTTTGTTTGACACCTTCTCCCCGCAGGAGCAAAAGAGCCCAGATTTCTTAGACAAGCTCATTAAGAAGGAGGACGCGGATGACAAGCAGGAGATCGGCTTTTCTGAGTTTCTCTCTAGGGTTGCTGCAATTGTTGCAGATTTGCACGATTCGTCTCAAGGCGGGAAGCTGTCTTCTGAGGGTCAGTGATGACTCAGCCCCTCCGGGCCCAAAGGTCTCCACCGAGGCCCAGCCTAACACACCCTGGGAGCCAATAAACTGCAGCCTCTCTTGCTCTGGTCGGTGGTGATATTTCCTCTCTCCCTGGTCATGCATGTTGGCCACACAGTTGATTCCTGGTTAGGTACTTGGTTGTTTGTGATTCTGTCTCCTCCTGCCTTGCTTTTATAGATTTGGACACACACACACACAGATTTTGTGTTTACCTTTGTAATTTTAACTTGCATGCAATATAATATAGACCAGAGTTAGTGTCTCTACTTTGTCCTGAACAGTGTAAAGAGTTTGTTTCAAGTTTAGATACTTTTCTTTCAGCTTGTTTGCTGTTATTTTTTAAGCTTTCCAAATAAATACAAATAAAATCAAAGATTCAAAAGCAAATACTGCAGGAAAAAGGAAAATTGCCCTAGAAGAAAGATCTGGAACACAAATAGAATGAAAAACAATAAAAGCTGCAAGTGAGTGACTCTGACCGAACATTTGTGTAAACCCAAAGTACTACTCTCTAATTAGGGAAAAATAAAAAGGACTTTTTTTTTCCTGCTCTGCCCTTTTTAAAGTGCAAAAGGATAAACTTTCATTCAAGATCAGAAAAATTTAAATAGAGGGGCCGGTGCTGTGATGTAGTGGGAAAAACCACTGCCTGCAGTGCCGGCATCCCATAGGGACACCAGTTATGAGTTCGAGACCTGGCTGCTCCACTTCTGATCCAGCTCTCTGAGATGGCCTGGGAAAGCAGTAGAGGATGGCCCGAGTCCTTGGGCCCCTGCATCTGTGTGAGAGATCTGGAAGATGCTCCAGGCTCCTAGCTTTGGATATGTGCAGCTCTGGCCATTGTGGCCATTTGGGGAGTGAAGCGGTGGATGGAATGCCTCTCTTTCTCTCTCTCTCTCTCTGCCTCTGCTTCTCTGAAACTCTGCCTTTCAAATAAAAATAAATAAATATTTAAAATAGACATATTTAAATAGAAAATGAATATAATAAAACAATACCTCCACTAGAAATTCAGAATTTTACTATGAAATTGAGAATAGTGGGAAATTGAATTATGCTCCCAGTGAAAAGAAGCCATTATTTTATCCAGCCATACTGATTAACCAAGTGAGCTGGACTGGAAGAGGAGCAACCAGGACTAGAACCCAGTGCCCATCTGGGATGCTGGCGCCACAGGCAGAGGATTAACCAAGTGAGCCACGGCGCCGGCCCCTATCTAGCCACACTGAAGCAAAACAAAGATCACTGAAGCTTAAAGGGTGCTGTCAGAGCTCTTGCACAAGGCAAATTAAAACAACAATAAGATACCATTTTAAGCCTAGCTAAATATCTGTGTTCTTGGGGTGGACATTTGGGTTGGTGTATAAGACAACTGTATCCTGCTCGTTGGAGTAACTGGATTTGATCCCTGGCTCTGGCTTCTGGCTCCAACACAGACAGTGGGAAACAGCAGTGATAGCTCAAGTAGTTGGGTCCCTGCCACCTGCATGGGAGACCTGGAGTATGATCCCGGCTCCCGGCTTTGACTCTGCCTTAGCCTTGGCTGCTGCAGGCATTTGAGGACTGAATCAGAGGATAGGAGTTCTCTCTCAAATAAATAAACAAAATAAAGATGGTACACTTTCTATGATCCATCACTCCCTTTCCTGGGCACCTAAGAATAACTTAGAAATTGTCTTGGGGCTGGCGCTGTGGTGTAGTGAATAAAGCTGCTGCCTGCAGTGACAGCATCCCATATGGGCGCTGGTTAGAGTCCCGGCAGCTCCACTTCTGATCCAGCTCTCTACTATGGCCTGGGAAAGCAGCGGAAGATGGCTCAAATCCTTGGGGCCCTGCACCCACATGGGGGACTCAGAAGAAGCTCCTGGCTCCTGGCTTCAGATTAGCCCAGCTCCGGTTATTGTGGCCATTTGGGGAGTGAACCAGCAGATGGAAGATCTCTCATTCTCGTTCTCTTTCCCTCTCTTCCTCTGCCTCTGCCTCTTTGTAACTCTGCCTTTCAAATAATAAATAAATAAATAAATAAATCTAAAAAAGTTGTCTCCCATATTCAAAGGGGATGTATGTGAGGATGCTGGTCCTGGTGTGTTCACAGTGGCAAGGAATGGGAGCCATCTGGAGTTTATCAGACACTGCGTGCTCTTTTATGGTTTTCTACTCTTCTCCTTGTTGTTCCCTTTGTCCTCCTTTGCTGCCTGGAAAGTTGAGCTCCTCCTCAGGATTCTACCTGGAAGAGAGCTCCTATAGAGAAGGTTAAAGCAATGTGGGTCTGAAGAGGTGAAAGGCAGGCAGGAGCCGGATGTGAGTTCACGGTGAGTTCAGTACCAGGGACAGCACAACTCCGGCTCTGTTTTCTCAGATGCAGAAGTTACTGGAGTCTTGTGACATCGGATTTCCAGAACCTGTCGTGTGTCAGCTGTTGTGTGATTGAGAGTGTAGGTTCTTCCACTATTCTTTAATACTCATACAATGCATAATAACTAGTAGTTGCTCTTAAGCTAATTCTTGCTCTAGTATGTTTCAGAACAAAGGTTCAATTCTGATCTATACAACTCTAAAACTTGTTCCCCAAGGCCTTGTTCCATAGTGGCCTTCTTCATAAAATGATATATTTGAGTCCCTACCCTGCACTTGGGAATTCCTTGAAAACCAAGCTGGAATGAAATGAGTTTTCTCATTCTGTTGACTCTTTGGAGCTCAAGGTTGTGGCTTTGGCTGTGGCATGGTGCTGGTTGGGTGTGACCGGCCATGAGGCTGCCAAGCACCCAGCTCCCACTACTGCAGGGGTCTTCTCCGTGAAGGGGGCTGTCCTTGCTGGCCCTGCCCTTTGGTCTGTGCTGGCGTCCCACGGTGGGCACACACCTTGCACCTGTTTGTCCAGGTGCATGTCTCCTGTCTTCCCTGAATGCTTCTGAAGGCAGAAGAATTTTATTTATTTGTGTTCTACCCTCTCCTCAAAGCCTGCTATAGAGCTGGGCACAAAATCATATTTAATCAAGAGTTGACAGAAATAGGAAGATGCAAAAATAATGAAATTTTTAGTAATGGTAGCTTGAGTAAATTATAGACACATAAAATCATATATATATATATGTGTATATATATATATAAAACTAAAAATAGACAAGATCTCTGTGACACTATATTTATTTGGTGTTCATTCTTGTTCTCGACACAGAGCTTGCAATACCCTTGGAGCTTCCTGAGTGATGGGGCATGGGAATATAGTTGGTTACTCATCACAAATCCTAACAAGCACTCTGGGTTTATTCTAGTGAGGCGGCTCCTGGGCCCCTAGATAGTGCCCGAGGGGTTGGCTGCCAGAGGTCACTGTGTGACAAAAGTGTTGGAGATTCCAGCCCCAGTCTCCCACCTCCTGGGAGGCAAGGGGAGCTGGAGATTGAGTTCAGGCGGTTCAATTTACTCACTCATGGCTACACAGGAATCTCCACAAACTCCCAGCCCCGGGGTTTGGAGGTCAGTGGCAGGTGCTGGGCGGCGTGGAAGCCCTGCGTCGCCTGGTCCCCTGCCTGCGAGTCTCTTCATTCAGCCTCTCCTGAGTTGTATCCTGCGTAGCAAGCTGGCAACAGGAAGAGAAAGGTCTTCTGAGTTCTGTGAGCCATTTCTAGCAAATCATCTCACCCAAGAGAGGGGTATGTGGGAACCCCCGAGTCCTAGCCTGTCAGTCCGCAGAATGAGGCGGTCCAGACCCTGAGACTGGTGTCTGAAGTAGAGCAGTCCACGTGGGTGCAGGGGCCCAAGCACTTGGGCCATCTTCCACTGGTTTCCCAGGCCATAGCAGAGAGCTGGATTGGAAGTGGAGCAGCCGGGACTCGAACCGGCGTCTATATGGGATGCCAGTACTGCAGGTGGCGGCTTTACCTGCTATGCCACAGCGCCAGCCCCAATATGTTTTCTATACTGTTCTGGAAGCTGTCGTTACTTTTCACAGTGAGACCTGCAATCCACGTAGACTTGATTTCTGTGTACGTGTGAGGTTGTTTCGTTTTTGGTTCCCGTGAATGAGTAACCAATGGATCCACGGTGTATTAGGTGTGGACATCTTTTCCTTGGTTCTCTTTCCTTTGGTTCCATTGGTCTCTGGCTCTCTGTGAGCCCGTCCCACAGGATCTTGGCTACCATACCTGTGATAATAAATCGTAGCATCTAGTCCTGTAAAATCCCCCAATCTGCTGTCTTCTTTGTGGTTGTCTGGTCTATTCTTAGCATTTTGCATTTCCATATGCGTTTTAGAATTATATTTTTAATTTCTGTAAGAAACTCCAGATGGGATTGCACTGAAGCTGTGGGCTGCTTTTGGGAGGATTGGCGACCTCACGATGACAGAGTCTCCCAGTACGCGAACATGGCGTAGCCCTCACTGAACATCTCTTGGTGGCTTCCTGTCTCACCTCCTGGTTTGGCTTCAGCCTGCCTCTCAGGCCGCACCTCCTGTCTCTGCTCTTCATTTCTGTCATTCCAGTCCTTGTCTCTCTCACACGCACCAGGATGGCTCCCATCCGAGCCTTTGTTCCTTGCTTTTCTCTGACAGCAGGGCTCCTCCCCTGGTTTCCAGGGGCTGGACTCAGAACAGGTCAGAGTCAAGATAATGGAGTGGCTGAGAACAGGCTCCGTGGAGCCATACGGCCTGGGTTTATGCCTCTGCTTTCCCTAGCCCCTGCCACTCACGTGGGAGACCTGGAAGAAGCTCCTGCCTCTTAGCTTCTGCCTGGCCCAGCCCTGGCTGTTGCGGCCATTTGGAGAGTGAATCAGCAGATGGAAGATCTCTCTCTCCCCCCACCCCATTTCTCTGTCACTCTGCCTTTCAAATAAATAATCTTTAAAGAGAAAAGCAAAGCAAAGCAAAGCAGAGTGATGGAGAAAGGAGAGACACTCCAGCACTCTGATATGGGATGTCAGTGTTGAAAGTGGTGGCTTATCTTACTACGCCAAAATGCAGGCCCCATGAATTTTAAAAAATATTTATTTATTTGAAAGGCCAAGTGACAGAGAGAGAGGGAGAGGTGAAGAGGAGGGCAGTCTGACTTTTGACAAATTATTACTCAGCAGTTTTCCAGGGATGACTCATGCTGATAGGTCACTTTTGTTAATTGGGTAGTTTCAAGGTTTTTACTTTACTTTTCAGGTTCTAAATATTGCAGTGGTGAGGGTTTGCCTGATTATTGCTTTGGACATCTGCTTAATTCATTTCTTGGCCTAAGTTTCCAGGGGGAATGGCTGGAGGAAAGCTATTCAAAAACATTCTCTGGGGGCCGGCGCTGTGGCGTAGTAGGCTAAGTGTCTGCCTGCAGTGCCAGCATCCCATATGGGCACTGGTTCAAGTCCCAGCTGCTCCATTTCTGATCCAGCTCTCTGCTATGGCCTGGGAAAGCAGTGGAAGATGGCACAAGTCCTTGCACCCACGTGGGAGACCTGGAAGAAGCTCCTGGCTCCTGACTTTGGATTGGTTCATCTCTGGCTGTTGCAGCCATTTGAGGAGTGAACCAGTGGGTGGAAAACCTCTCTCTCTGTCTCTCCCTCTCTCTGTCTGTGACTCTGCTGAGTAAAGACATAAATAAAATCTTAAAAAACAAAAGCGTTCTCTGTGGCATTGCTAAGAGGTTTTATTTATTTATTTATTCATTCATTCATTCGGACAGGCAGAGTGGACAGTAAGAGAGAGAGACAGAGAGAAAGGTCTTCCTTTGCCGTTGGTTCACCCTCCAATGGCTGCCGCGGCCGGCGTGCTGCGGCCAGCACACCGTGCTGATCTGATGGCAGGAGCCAGGTGCTTCTCCTGGTCTCTCATGGGGTGCAGGGCCCAAGGACTTGGGCCATCCTCCACTGTACTCCCTGGCCACAGCAGAGAGCTGGCCTGGAAGAGGGGCAACCGGGACAGAATCCAGCGCTGGACTGGGACTAGAACCCAGTGTGCCGGTGCTGCAAGGCGGAGGATTAGCCTAGTGAGCCACGGCGCCGGCCAAGAGGTTTTATTAAACAAAAGTTCAAGTCCCGTTTTTGGCTTTGAGCCGTAACAGTGTACTGATGAGCCACCGGGCTGCTGAGGAAGCCACTGTGTTGGGTGGACGAAGCCGCACGGAAACTGGAAAAGGTGCTGGCTCAGCTATCCACCGGTTGTGTCCTGCCCTGCCTGAAGTCCAGGTGGAGCCTCTGGTTCAATGGCCTGTCCTCTGGTGCCCCCTTCTGGGAGATGCAGACATCAGCCTGCAGGGCCCAGGCCTGAGGTGAGGGAGGCTGTGAGAGGAGGCTTGAGTGGGTCATACGCTGGGGAGGAGTTGGGGAGGCGCCACCTGTCACGCAGGGGCCCCAGAGCAGGTGCAAGAAGGCCACGCCCCCAGGTCTGGTCTTCCCTAGGAGGGTCATTTCCATATTGCGGTCAGTTATTCCCTAATGAACAAAGCCGATTCTCCCACTTTGCATTCATTTCCCATCCAATTTATTAAAAAAAAAATCCTTTATGAGCTTCTTTCTGTGGCAGGATAAAGCTGCAGGTGCGCAGGGCCATTCTGCCTCTCCGCCTCTGTTTCTTTCGACTGACTCCACGCCCCGAGTGGGCCCTGGCTCCCCCCTCCCCACACCAAGCCTTTGCACCCTGCAGGTCTCTGTGTCTGGAGCACCTGCCCGCCATCCCTCCTTACAACTCAAACTTTTTTTCCAGTCCCAGCTCAACGATTACCTCCCTAACAAAGCCTTCCTCTGCTCTCCAGGTGGCAGGTGCTCCCTCCCGGGTGCCTGGAGCACCCTGTTCATGCCACTTGGTAGTGCTCGTGGTACATGATGAGAGTGGGTGACTCGTCCCCACCCAGTGAGCTGGCCTTGGATCTTACTCATACTGCCTCACAGAGGGCCTGGCACACCACAGCTACTCGAGAAATACTTGTTGAATGCGTGAACATGCTTCGAGACGGTGAAGTTTGGGGGGGGATCACTAATTGAAGCCACGCAAGGTGTATTTAAGTGTGTGTCTGACCCCACCCAACCCTGGGGCCTGGTTTGTGAGTTCTGAGAGGGAGACGATGCTGAGGCCTTGGTGATTCTCTGATGTTTCTGATCTGGCTTCCAGGGAGGTGGGTCCTTGAGGCTGGTTGAGTTCATCTTAGCAAGTAAGTCTTGTGACGTCATCTCAGGAATGCAGTCAAGGTCCGGTTGTGCTGTTGAGGCAGCTGTGAGGAGTCACAGCACTGGCTGCCGCAGCTGGACGCACCAAGGACGGGCAGGGTGTGGGGCCTGGTGGTGGGCTCCCCGCTCACAACGCCGCTTCCAGTCCCGGTGCTGGGGAATCGCCAGGGTCAACCGCAGACCGGGACCGCGGATCCCAAGAGCAACAGGTCAGAGCCTCTTGTGAGAGAATCGTGGGGGCAGGTGGGCTGTGTTGGGTGAGTGCGGGTTCTGGAAAGCAGAGACGGGCAGCCCACCTCTGTGGGGAATGGGTGTAGTATAGATGGGTGTCCCAAGAGCGTCACTGTGGCCCCAAGGGGGTTTAGGACGCTAACCTGAACGCCCGACTTTGAGCTTATTCCCAAAGACATGGGTCTGGAGCCAGCGGCTGAGTTGTGTGACCCTGGGAGGTTCCCTTCATTTCCCCTCAGGCACATGGGGTTCTTGCCGTCTGCCTCCCGAGGCCGTGGGGAAGATGAGATGGAGCAGAGTCCATGTGCTCCACCTGGACACTGGCCAGCTCTGTCAGCGGTGGGCACAGCAGACGTCCCCGTCTCATCTCACAGGCCCCAGGGCCCCAGGGCCACAGCTGACCAGGGAGGCCATCTTAGCCCTTGAAAGCAAGGGCCTTGCCTCGGCAGGAAGTGGGGAGTCGCAGGTCACAGACGTCAGAGGGTCTGGGAGGCCATGGGACTGTAGGGCCAGGGGCGCTGTGTTAACAGCACGTCCGCTCCTCCTGGAGAGCCGTGCACAGCAAGGGCTGGTGGAAGCCGATATGGGGACTCCTGTGCTATCGTAGCTTCAGCTGAGAAAGGGAACAGCTCGCAACAGAGAGTGGAGCTGGGGTTTCTGGGTAATACAGTCATTTTAGCATTTTGCTGTGGCAACAATAGTTTGATAGTAGGGATCTGCTTTTGCAAGGATTTAAAATATGTCCTGGGGCCAGCGCCGCGGCTCACTAGGCTAATCCTCCACCTTGCGGCGCCGGCACACGGGGTTCTAGTCCCGGTTGGGGGTGCCGGATTCTGTCCCAGTTGCCCCTCTTCCAGGCCAGCTCTCTGCTGTGGCCTGGGAGTGCAGTGGAGGATGGCCCAAGTCCTTGGGACCTGCATCCCATGGGAGACCAGGAAAAGCACCTGGCTCCTGGCTTCTGCCATCGGATCAGCGCGGTGCGCCTGCTGCAGTGCGCCGGCCGCAGCGGCCATTGGAGGGTGAACCAATGGCAAAGGAAGACCTTTCTCTCTCTCTTTCTTTCTCTCACTGTCCACTCTGCCTGTCAGAAAAAAAAAATATGTCCTTGGGAAACATCATAAATAGGGTCTTGCTTCAAAGGGTTTAAAAAATTTTAGATTTATTTGAAAGGCAAACACACACACTGATCGAGAGAGAGAGAGAGAGAGAGAGAGAGAGAGAGGGAGGGAGAGAGAGAGAGAGAGAGAGCGTGCTTCCACCTACTGGTTTACTCCCCAGGTTGCCTGCAACAGCCAGGGCTGGACTAGGCCAGAGCCAGGTGCTCGGAACCAATCTAGGTCTCCCACACGGGTGTCAGGGAGCCAAGCCTGCTGCCTCCCAGGGTGTGCATTAGCAGGAAAGTGGAATCAGACGTGGAGGCGGGACTCAAACCCAGGCACTCTGATCTGGATGAGGGCATCTGAAGCACCGTGCCGCCGCCTGCCACCAGAGGCCTGAGTTGACTTCAGGTCACTCCTAACCATGGCCGGGCTGGGGGGCTGGGGACATGGACACAGCTCCTGTGCCCGGGAAGCCCCGCCTCCGTCCCTGGGAAGGGAGAGAGCCGCGTCCTGAGGTTCTGCAGTTCGGTTTACAGGGGGCCACGGAGAGTGCAGGGAGGGCCCGGGAGACAGCAGGAGGGCAGAGGGCTCTGGGGGAGGTGCTTGTCCCTCTGTGGAATGTTCCAGATGAAGTGCTGCATTCTTCTCCCAGGTTCTGCACCCCTGCATCCCCAGGCCCGGCCCGGCAGCCATGACGGACACGCCCATGGAGGACTCCCTCTTCCAGATCATCCGCTGCTTCCACCAGTACGCGGCTCGGGAGGGGGACGTGGAGACCCTGTCCCTGGATGAGCTGAAGGCCCTGCTCATGGACAACGCGCCCCGCTTCATGGAGGGCTTGGTGCGCAGGGTCTGGGGTGCCGTGGGGCCTGAGAGGTTGCAGCTGGGGTTGGCCGTGAGCAGTGAGGGTGTTAGGTGGGGGCGCTGCCTCTGGGAGGCTCTCCAGTAGATGTGGGGGAGGGGGGGAGAGGGGAGGGGGTGCGGAAGGGGGGTCTGCCCCAGCCCTGGCCGGCCCTGCTCCAGCCCGAGCAGAGCTACTCCCTGGGACTCAGGCCTAGCCCAAACCTGCTGGTTCCTCTGCCTATCCTGCCTCCTGGTTCCTTGCTTCTGGGACTCTGCCCCAAATGCCAACCCTCGGAACTCTGGCTTTGGACTTTGCTCCTGTTCCCCCTGGCCACTCCAGTGCCCCCTCCTCCTCCTCCGTTCCCTCCTTGCTGCATCCGGGCCACCTCCTGGGCATCCTGACAGCTCCAGGACTCCTGACTTCATCCTTTCCCCCATCTTGTGCTCTATAGGGTGGCACAAAGTGTGACCGATTCCCAGGCAGATGCACAGCTTGCGAGAACCCCGGGCAGTGGTGCCGGGGTGCAGCCAGCAGGGGCAGGTGGCCTCTGTCCTTGGGGAGCTCCCAGTGCTCGGGGAAGGAAGACAGTGACTGTGGGTGGTGGCCGGGTCATATCCTCTGCCTGAGGACCCACTCACGGTTACGCAGCCTGCAGAGTCCTAGCCATTGAATATTTGCTGTGGTTTCCTGCAAGCTCCCTTCAGGCAGGGCCATGCTGTAGCCAGCCCCCGGTCCCAGCAGGTGCTGGAGGCCCTGGTGGGAGTGTGCACCCCTGGGCCGTGGTTGATGATCCACCCCCTTCGCAGGGCCGGAAGCAGCCATGCTATGTCACAGAGTTGTTCCGGGCCGCAGACAGGAACAAGGACAACCAGATCTGCTTTGATGAATTCCTGTACGTCCTGGGCAAGCTGGCGAAGGACTACCACCTGCAGTACCACCGGCGGCTGTGCGCCCACCACTGCGCCCAGCACAGCCTCTACTAGGGGTGGCGGGCTGCCCGGAGCACGTGTGACCTGGGAACAGAGGACCCCGTGGCGTATGTCTATGTATGTGTGTGCACATGCGTGTATGTGTGTGTGGAAAGCACGGCTGTGTAGGAGAGAATAGTGCAATTTCATAAATATTTCTGAGTATTGGTCAGCTCAGGGGTCTGGGCACCGCCTAAGGATCCAGGTCTCCCCCACCCCAGGAAACACCAATTTGGGGTGGGAGACCCAGCCTCTGCCTCCAGGGAGCCCCTGTCTGACGGAGGAGGCATTGCCCTTGATTGCGGGGAATCCATGCTGGGCTGACGGGAGCCACAGGCCCTGCCTTCAGCTTTCAGTCTGTGAGGGAGGACTCTCGTCACCAGAGGCGGCCCTTAGAGAAGCTCCCTCGCCCATCCCACACACACGACGGGCTGGGGGCCCCGAGGAGATGGGTCTGGGCCCCTCTTCCGAAGGCGTCCCTGCTCTGAAGGAGAGCGCCAACAAGCCAGGGCCCCAAGGTGGACCCCCCTGGGTCTGGCAGGGGCCAGGAGAGGGAGGGCACAGCGGGATCCAGGGGCAGCAGGAGGTGTGCTGTCCATGGAAAGACAGGAACGAAGTCAGCTTGATGAGTGGGCTGCGGCCAGAGGCTGGCAGCTGAGCAGTGGAATTTGGGCTTTAGGCAATGGGTTGGTTGAGCGTGGTGTGTGTGTGTGTGTGTGCAGGAGGGAGTGTGTGTGGGGGTGTGTGAGGGAGAGTGTGTGTGTGTGTGGGAGGGTGTGTGTGTGGGAGGGTGTGTGTGTGGGAGGGTGTGTGGGTGTTAGTGTGTGTATGTGGGTATGTGGATATGTGTGGGATGTGTGTGTGTTTGTATGGGTGTGTGTGAGTGTGTGTGGGAGGGTGTGTGTGGGTGTGGGTGTGTGTGTCCTGCTGGGTGCTCTCAGAAGCAAGCAGGGAGGGGTGTGGAGGCAGATGAGACAGAGCAGAGGCTGGGGACCTGGTGGCAGGTTCAGGCACAGCTGGGGCAGGAGGGAGTGGGGTGGGGTGGGGGTGGGGCAAGTCTGCATGCAGGGTTGAGGGGAGGGAGCAGACACGGAGGAGAGGACGGCAGGACAGGACGAAGGCAGGGTGCAGCGCGAGGCCGAGGTTCAGGCCTTGGTGACTGAGGGGAAGCCACAGCTAGTGGTTGGCCTGCATGGCTTGCATCGCGGCTGCCAGTGCAGGGCGGGGAGCCATCCCGCCAGGGCAGCCTGTGTGCTGGCTCTGAGTCAGGGTTCCGAGACAGAGGAGAAGCTGACAGTCCGGCTTGGCAGAAAGATGGACACCTGACCGACACCTGTCCCTGGAAAGAGTGATGAGTGGAACCTGGGAGATGATCAACCAGAGAAGGCTTCCTGGAGGAGAGAGGGGCTGGGTCGGTCTCTACTAATAAAGCATGGTAATGGGTGCCACTGCTGACTCTGAACCCGTGACTCGCCTGTCCCGTGGCCCCTGAGCCACCCTGGGAGCCCGGCGATCTGACACAGAGCCCTCAGGGAGCTCTCCTCTGCTCTCGGGCACTGCTGGCTTCCGTCTTGGTAGGCTGTCTCTTCCGAGGAGGGGTGTGGGGTCCGGCGTCCTGCACTTCTTTTGATGGAAGCGATGAATTGTAAAAGACAGATGGGATCATGCACGTGGCTCACCCCCTACCCCCACCCCTGCCAAGACCCTCAGCCCCCGCTGCTCTCCCACCCTGCCCCTGTTGAAGGGCGCCCTCTGCTGCTGTAGCTGTTTTACTTTCTGTGCCGTCCAAGGGCAGTGAACCCAGAGCTTAGCCAGCGTCCCCTGCCTGGATCCACGCTCCTTCCCTGGGGCCACTGTGCCCCCAAGCCTGGGAGGATCCCTCCTGCCAGGCTCATCTGAGAAGCAGTGGGATTCATAGACCGCTGAGCACTAAACAGCACCCAGGCTGAGTGCTCCTTGTCTTGCTCCAGACACTTCCTGGGGATTTCTCCACCAGCCCTGCCTGCCTGTCCTCACTTCCTCAGCCTGGGGGACGGGCCAGCTTCCCTCTCTTGGGACACACAGCTGGGGATCGCGCCCCTTCCTGTAAACATGCCCAGGTTCTGCCCCCCTGCGTTGCCCAATGCCCGTCAGGCTGATTGCCGACTCTGCCTTTTCTCTCATGTGCTTGCCCACTTCCCGGCACCTGTCTTCAGCCAGGTCAGCTCAGCCGGGCGCCTGCTTTCTCTGAAGCCCCCAAGGCTGGCTGGCTGTGGGCGATGCTTCCTGGTCTCACTGGTCAGCCTGCAGGTGAGGCTGGAAGCAAGTCATCACTCGTGAATGCTGTCCTCTGCCTCACTGGATGTGGGGAAGGTCCTTGGGGAACTCCCCACTGCCAGACAGGGATCATTACACCTATCATCATCACTCACAAGGTGCTGGGACTATGCAAGTGGTGAGCGGCTGCAGGAACCCTTTGAGGCCGAGGTGCTGCCTTGGGGTCAGGCGCGGTGCTGGCAGCTCACAGAGGGGTGTGCCCGGTGAATAAGAGGGCTGAAGTAAGGGCTGGGCACTGGTTGAACACCTATCCTGTTTCACAAATGGTCCCGTTTTCCTCTCGAGAGTTTGATTCACTTTTTGGCAAGGAAGCTAGTCTGCCTTGGATTGATGGGTTTTTACCCTGACTCCTTTTAGAAATGATTCAATGTGGCTGGAAGTGATAAAGGGAATTTCCATACTGGAAAAGGAAAAGGCTACAAGTTCAAGTGTACATGCATTGATTCACTGAATACATGCTATCTGAGCACCTAGTAGGTGCCAGCCTTAGGGGTGTGAACACAAACATGGCTTCTTTTCTAAAGAGGTTCCCTGCTTTGAAGAAAAGACAACAAGCAGATAAATCATAGAACAAGGGGTATTCAAAAGTTCATGGAAAATGCCTATTATGAAAACTCCATAGATTTCAAAATTTTTATGCATCAAAATAAACTCATACTAACTTTTCATCATGTGTCTGAATAAGATCTGGTTTGAGGTCCTAAGAAGGATAAGACATCAGTTTGAAAAGAGCCCCATCAGAGTAGCATTAATTCTGCAAAAAAACCGAAGCAAGAATAAACATCCCACATTTATTTATGGGGATGCTTGGGTGGAAGAATGGTGAAACCATTGATGCTTTGGGCTGGTGCTGTGGCATAATGGGTTAAGCTGCCACTTACAACATTGACAGCCCATATGAGTGCTGGTTCGAGTCCCAGCTGCCTCACTTCCAATCCAGCTCCCTGCTGTGCCTGGGAAAGCAGCAGATGATGACCCAAGTACTTGGGCCCCTGAAACCATGTGGGAGACCCAGATGAATGTCCTGGCTCTTGGCTTCTGCCTGGCCCAGAGCTGGCCTTTGTGGTCATTTGGGGAATGAACCAGCAGATGGAGGAGCTCTCTCTCTCTGTTTCTCCTTTTCTCTCTGTAAAACTCTGCTAAATAAATGAATAAATAAATAAAGGGCCAGTGCTGTGGCATAGTGGGTAAAGCTGCCGCTGGCAGTGTCAGCATCCCATATGGGTGCCGGTTCAAGTCCCAGCCGCTCCACTTACAATTTAGCTCTCTGCTATGGCCTGGGAAAACAGTAGAAGATGGCCAAAGTCCTTGGGCTCCTATACCCATGTGGGAGACCTGGAAGAAGCTCCTGGCTCCTGGCTTTGGATTGGTGCAGCTCTGGCCATTGGAGCTATCTGGAGAGTGAACCAGTAGATGGAAGACCTCTCTCTTTTTCATTCTCTTTCTCTCTGCCTCTCTGTAACTCTGCCTTTCAAATAAATAAATGAATTGTTAAAAAAAAATAGCATGTGAGGGGCTGGCGTCGTGGCTCACTAGGTTGATCCTCTGCCTGCGGCGCTGGCATCCCATATAGGTGCTGGGTTCTAGTTCTGGTGGCTCCTCTTCCAGTCCAGCTCTCTGCTGTGGCCCAGGAGGGCAGTGGAGGATGGCCCAAGTGCTTGGGCCCCTGCACCCCATGGGAGACCAGGAAGAAGCACCTGGCTCCTGGCTTCGGATTGGCGCAGCGCCAGCCATGGCGGCCATTTGGGGAGTGAACCAACTGAAGGAAGACCTTTCTCTCTATCTCTCTCTATCACTGTCTAAGTGTCAAATAAAAAAAATAAAAAAAAGCATGTGAAAAAATGGAATGAAAGGGCAAGTTTATTTGAGGGTAAAACATTTAAAATAAATAAATCTTTTAAAAAAAAGAAACACTGATGTCTTTATGAAAAGTCCGTGGGGACAACGCCCTGGAGAAATCAGCAGTTTACAGGGGGATAACTCATTTTAGGAAGGGAGGAGTTGAAGTTGAAGAAGGCAGCCCACCCACACCAGTGTGCAAGGAAAACAACGAATCCCGTTCATGCCCTAGGTGAGGAGGACCTGTGATCACCAGCAGAAACAACAGCCAACACCATCAACACCTTGGCTGGTTTGGCTTCCACAGTTCAGGCTGAAAAGTTACAGCGGGGTGGGGGGGGCACCCAGCGTGCTGTGTCCAGATTGGCTGTAGAGAAGGGCAAAACTTGCAATGGAAATTTTCAACAAGTGGGATCAAGGTTCTGCAGCGTTTCTTCAAAGAATTGCCTGGTTCGAATCCCAGTTACTCCACTTCTGATCCAGCTGCCTGCTAATGAGCCCAAGAAGGCGGTGGATAATGGCTCTGCCACCTACATAGGAGACCCTGATGGAATTCCTGATTCCCAGCTTCAGCCTGGTCCAGCCCCAGCTGTTGTGGCCATTTGGGGAAGGAATCAGCAGATGGAAGATCTGTCTTCTGTCTCTCTTTCTTTCTCTGTCATCCTGCCTTTCAAATAAATAGATATTAAAAAAGAAATCTTGAGGATAGGGTTGGGGAGGGAGGTTTAGGGAATGAACTCAGAGCAGGACCAGGAAGGGTGAGGAAGAGGCCGTGCAGGCAGGGACAGGCAGTGGGTGCTGTCGCACCACGTAAGTCCCCTGAATCATTTGATGCGCTCAACGTTGTATCTCTTTGTGGGCCTCGGTTTCCCCCTATGCACAACGCCTGTTAGGATTATTGTGAGAATGAAACGAATTGGTGCAAGTAAGGCACTTAGAACAGTTTTTGGCACATGGTAGATGTCCAACAAGTGTCAGCCACTGTTTTGCTATTGCTTGTTCTTGTTGGCTGTGGTTGCTGGTGTGCGTGCCAGGCACGGTGCTGGCTCAGGCAGAGTTCTGGGTGGTAGCACCGTCCATACCCACCCCCTACACACACGGGGCCCACTCTGCCACTGCTCTACACACCCAACTCATTTTTGTGTGTGAACTTTTTATTAAAACATAATACAGGTGAAGAAAGTTCAGCAAATCATAAATTGAGCAAATCATGGGGTTCCTTGCTCCTGGCATTAGCCCTGGCCCTGTGCCCATCCTGGCCATTGCAGGCATTGGGAATGGGAACCAGTCGATGGCAGTTCTCTGGCTGTCTTTCAGTCTCTCTTTCTCTATCTGTCCATCTCTTTCTGTGCCTCTCTGTTTCTGTGACTTTCAAAGAAAAAGAAAAATACTCCCTCAAACACGAAATTTGGAGTGCATTTAACAACTGTCCATTTCCCCCTCCCTTCAGGGCTGCTATGAAAATGGGTGTGGACACATCTTTTCAGCACCCTGCCTTCAACTCATTCAGGCCTCTTCCCAGAAGTGGAACTGCTGGATTCTGTGGGCTAGGCTCATGCCAGGAGCCAGGAGCCCAAGGCAGATCTCTCGCACGAGGAGCCTAACTACTTGAGTCATCATTGCTGCCTCCCGGGGTCTCCCAGGAATCTGGAGTCAGGAGGCAGAGCTGGTTAGTGAGCCCAGGCCCTGCAACGTGGGCCACAGGACATCCTAACCTCGAGGCTAAATGTTCACCCCCTAGGTTGATTTTTTAAATCTCTGATTAATAAGTGTCCTAACCAAGGCACAGAGAGGGTAAGTGATGTGTCCAAGATCATCCTGCTATATAGGAAGTAGAAAAATGGAGCCCAGATGGCCGTGGAAACCTGAAGGGGGAAGCGAATCCTGTCTGTCCAAGGGGGTGACAGTGGCTTAGGCAGGGGAGGTGCAGGGGAAGCTTTTGCCGGCAGCATGAAGAAAGGCAGGGGGTGAGGACGCCCTGTGGAGTCACGTTCTTGTCAGCTCATGCTCTGGGGCCGACGCTCCAGATCCACTCTGCATCTGACACACCTACACTGGGAAACTCTGGGCGAAGTGCTTCTGGAACATTCTGGGCCTTAACTTCCTCCTCTGTTGGCTGGGAAAGTTCTGCACGCTGCCTTCCTAATATTTGGAGGCTCTTATGAGATGATAAGGGCGTGAAGTCCTCTGTGACAGGAGACATGCAGCACGGATCTTCAGTGCTGGGGGCCAGCGAATAAGAGCAGCCCTTTGTGGTTGGGGGGGTGCGCCCCCTGAAAGCTTGGGGAATGGACTCTCCTCTTCTCCTCTTGGGAAGGAAGCACATTTAGTTTCTCCAAAGAACCGCCCCTGCTGTCATCACCCTGGACTTCAGCACCGGTTCCTGGGGTCTGTGGCACCATAATGACCCCCAAGAGAGCTGCAGGTGCCCCTGCTGGCTACACAATGACGCGATGCCCTGTGCAGTGCAGCGGGGGCCCAGGCACAGCTCCCCCTACCCCAGCTCACAGAGCAGGATGGCCACGAAGGGGCGTGGGCAGCGGGATGGGAACCAACTCAGCCCTTGGCATCTCAGTTCCCACCAAGAGTCCAGCCGCCCACTAAAACCAAACAGAAGCACCCCTCCTCCTTTATTTGGATGTATAACTATTTATTTATTTCATGAATGCAACATGGTGATTCTTCCCACCTTACCCGACTTTCCACCCACACTCCCACCCTTCTTTCTCCTCCCTCTCCTATTCCCATTCTTATTTTTTTTTACGATCTATTTTCAATTAACTTTATACACATAGGATTAACTCTATACTAAGTCAACAGTTCCACAAATTGTATGAAAAAAAAAAAAAAAGAAATTGTTCCTCAACAGTTGAGACAAGGGCTGTTCAAAGTCATTCCATTTTGAAGTGTTAATTTCACTTCTACAAATTGCCTTTTAGGTGCTTTAATAGTAATCACAGATCAGGGAGAACATATGGTCTTTGTCCTTTTGGGACTGGCTTATTTCACTAAGTATGATGTTGTCCAGTTTCATCCATTTTCTTGCAAATGACAGTATTTCATTTTTTTGTTTTTACCACTGTGTAGTATTCCACAATATATATGTCCCCTAATTTCTTTATCCAGTCTTCAGTTGATGGGCATTTGGGTAGATTCAATGTTGTCGCTCCCCCTCTTCGTGGAGGAACGACACTAAACCCTGCCTAGGCTTCATATCCGAGTCACGGCACCATTATGTCGCTCCCCCTCTTCGTGGAGGAACGACACAGGACCCTGCACTGTTCTTTTGTCTGCTCGGCCCTCCCCGGGTTTGCTGCTGGTTCTTCCCGGGTTGGCTGCCGTCCCTTCCACCTCCGTGGAAGGGCGGTTCCCCCTGCCACTTTCCCCACTTCTGCGGGGGAGCGGCACACCACTGGCCGGCTCTCTCGGGGGCTGCACAGGTGTTCCCTCAGATAGATGTTCCTGGTGCATGTTGTCTCTCTCCTCCTTTATAGTCCTCTTCCGCCAATCCCAACTCTGCTACCCACACGCCGAGTACGCTGCTCTCCTCCAATCAGGAGCAGGTCCTACAGTTTATTGGTTGAACTGGAGGCAGCTGTGTAGAAGCTGTTTTCTTCTCTCCCAGCGCCATATTGTGGGAGAGCAGATGCATAGAATAAGTCTTTTTTTTATTTTTATTTTTTTTTATTTTTTTATTTATTTTTTTTTGACAGGCAGAGTGGACAGTGAGAGAGAGAGACAGAGAGAAAGGTCTTCCTTTGCCGTTGGTTCACCCTCCAATGGCCGCCGCGGCCGGCGCGCTGCGGCCGGCGCACCGCGCTGATCCGATGGCAGGAGCCAGGAGCCAGGTGCTTTTCCTGGTCTCCCATGGGGTGCAGGGCCCAAGCACCTGGGCCATCCTCCACTGCACTCCCTGGCCACAGCAGAGGGCTGGCCTGGAAGAGGGGCAACCGGGACAGAATCCAGCGCCCCGACCGGGACTAGAACCCGGTGTGCCAGCGCCGCTAGGCGGAGGATTAGCCTATTGAGCCGCGGCGCCGGCCAACATAGAATAAGTCTTAATTCCAGTAACTTAGTCTAGTCCGAGTTGCTCCCAGTTGCTCCCCACACATGTCTTAACTGTTATGAATTGAGCTGCAATAAACACGAGGGTACAGATCACTCTTTCCTGTGCTGGTTTCGTTTCCCTTCAGCACTCCTCCTTTTACTACATCCTGGCAGCTAGGACAGGCGTCTTAGCCTTTCTGAGACCTTTGGACCTTTTGAGAATCGGAAATCTATGGCGGAGTGTTCTTATATGAATACATTCAAAATGATGCATTTGACATCAGTTTCAGAGATGGGCAGACTGGCCACAAAGCACAGGACCGGCAAGGACAGCAGTGGGGCAGGCTGGGCGGCTGAGGACTGGAAATCTGGCTGGACTGGGGAGGGCAGGCCAGCAGCCCAGAAGAGGAGTGCTCAGCTCAGCTTCCTCCTGGCTGCCCTCCTCCCCAGGGCACTACTGCCGGGCAAGCCTTCCTCCTTCCAGCCCCTCCCCCGCTTCCTACCCAGCAGAAATTTTCATTCTGTGCAGGGATTGCCACATTCACCAGGTTGGGAAACCAAAAGCTGTAGCAACTCTGGACAGGAGAACCGTGCCTGAACGGCCTATGGCTGTGGGCACCCGGCCAAGGCCCAACGCTATAAAAAGGAGCTGACGCTCAGCCCCACACGCCTTTTGTCAACTCTGTTTTGGGGAGACCTGGTAAGTGGAGCTGAGGGAGCCTGTGCCATACTTTGGGCTTCTTGAGGGCAGGGCCAGGGGACCAGAGCAGCCTCCTCAGAGACAGGAGAGAAAAAGCTCCAGGAGTCGGAGCGAGGGTCGGTGCTGATGGAGGAGGAGAGAGACAGGGATAAGGAAGAAGCGGAGTCCTCTAGTGCTTTCCAGAGGCGAGGGCCCCTTGTCTCCCAAGCTGGGCCCTTCTTGGGCAGAGGGTGGGCTGCAAGGATAGCCAGGCCCTCTGTGTGTGTCTGTGTGGCCACAACCGCCTCCCCCACCAACAGGGCCACCCTTCAGAGCCACGGCATCTGTGGCTTTAGTTATTTGGATAGTATAGTCTAGAACAGAGCCATCCCTTGGGCTGTGGCCCCTCTGATAGTCTCTCTAGTCTTCGCTGTGCCGTGGGCAGGTGCACCGTCCCCAGCTTGGGTCTCCCTGTGTGGTTCTCTCTCTCAGGTCCGGCAAATCCTTGGGCACCATGCCGACTGATCTGGAAAATTCCTTGAACTCCATCATTTCCGTCTACCACAAGTACTCCCTGGAGAAAGGAAATTACCACGCCCTCTACGGGGATGATCTGAAGAAGCTCCTAGCTACTGAGTGTCCTCAGTACACGAAGGTGAGGAGGGGCTGGGTGTGCTTGGGCTTCCCGCCTGGCTGCGACATTGCCCTGGCTTCGCTGGTCCCCCCGTGCCTGCTGTCCACAGCCATGCCCCCCCTCTGAGATCTGTACACTGGCTTTTCGTTCTCAATCTCGACAGAAAAAGGATGCAGACACTTGGTTCAAAGAGCTGGATATCAACAGTGATGGGGCCATCAACTTCCAGGAGTTCCTCATACTGATTGTGAAGATAGGCGTGTCCGCCCACGAAGACAGCCACAAGGCGTAGCCGGGCTCGGGGCCTGGGGTGGGCCTGGAGTGGGCCCGTGGACGCCTCCCTGCGGATAATAAAGTGACTGATACCTCCCCTAGTCCCTGGCTGATCTCTTGGGGGTGAGGCTCTCGGGTGTGGAGGGAAGGTTGGGAAAGCTGTGTCGCCCCCAGTCACCTCTCACCACCCTTCGGTGAGTTACTGCTCCCCTGGTCTCCTCCCCGTGCTCGCCCCAAACAATTCCTGAGTCTCTTCCAGCCCCGTGCTCCAGAATCATGGGTTCTAGGACTTAAGGATTCCAAAAAGTCCATCTCACTATAGCCAGTGGTTTTACTAGCTGTTCCCAGTGGGTGATTTGGGAAGAGGATGACGTAAGGTAAACTGGTAATGTTTGCAAGGCAAATTTTAGGTTCTAGCTAAGTGTCTTAGATATGGCTCTTGGGAAGTTAGGATGAGAGCTACATAGGAGTGTATGTGTGTGTGTGTATGAGAGAGAGAAAGAGAGAAAGAGAGAGAGAGAGAAAGAGAGAAAGAGAGAGAGAGAGAGACAGAGCGAGCGAGTGGTGGGACTGGAGGTGGACGATGCTTAGAGCCCTACAGTAGGTAACACTAGCATGCCTGTATACCCATACCCATAGTTTGTAGGGATTTGTAGGCTTTGCCTTCCTCTCCACTCCCAGCCTCTTAATTCAATTAAGTAATAAAGGACTGTGCAGATAGCCCACACATGAGCACAACTCAGTTCAAAGAAGAGGTTGCTGCAGTGCCACCGGTGGGATTCCATGCTCTGGTGATGAGTGAATTATTTAAAATAACTTGCAGTCATTACGTCTGTGGCTTTTTCCAAGGGCCTGGTGAAATGGGCAGGCCTGAAGGTGAAGGTGCACCTTTCATCAGAACCTGACCCCCGCACTGCTGAATCTTGGGACATTTTCTGTTGTTTCAACCTAGGCACTGGGGCAGTGGTGTCAGTGATGGGCAAGGGGCTAGGGCGCTGTCAGCCGAATCATGAGCCCAGGGTTGGTAACTGGGCCTGTCTGTCCACCTCTGACACCAAAGTCCAACGCATCATTTGAGTGTGTGCATGTAAGAGCACCCCGTCACAGCGTTCAGATTCTCAAAAGGGTCCAAGGATCTCACGGAGGCTAAGCCACACGTCCTCGCTGCTGGGTGTTAGTAGTAAGAGGAGGGGTGCTTCTGTTTGGTTTTGGTGGGCAGCTGGATTCTTGGTGGGGACTGAGATGCCAGGGGCTAAATCAGTGCCCACCCTGCTGCCCACACCCCTTCCCAACCATCCTGCTCTGCGTGAGGGAGCTCCAGCATGGTTGTGGACAGCAGGCACGGGAAGACCTGTCACAGTCAGGGTGGGGGGTGGGGGGTCCTGGGCCCCTCTGCACTGCACAGGGCATCGCCTCACTGTGTAGCCCCTCAGGGGCACTTCAGCTCTGTTGGGGGTGATTATGGTGCCACAGACCCCAGGAGCCGGGGTTGAAGAAGGAAACCAAGCCGAGGGTGGTGATGGTCGGCGGGGGTGGTGGTGGTGATGGTGTTCTTTGGAGAAACCAAATGTGCTTCCTGCCCAAGAGAAGACATCAGGAGGACAATCCCCCATGGTTGTAGGGGGCAACCCCTCCCTCACCGCAGACAAACCGCCCCTCTGTCTCACTGGCTTCCCACAAGAGGCTCACTTGAGATTGCTGGGCTTCTTGCTTGTGGTAGGCTTTAATTACATCAAAATGCAAATGGGCAGGGAAAGGGAAGAGCATCACCCTTACTCACTGAGGTTTTAATTACCAGCGTTTTTATTATCTTCTAACAGCAGCGAAAATGGCTGGAAGCCAGCCGGGAGCTAAGGAGGGGGACTGGGGAGCCTGGTATTCAGAATGTGGAGGTGGCTTCCTGCTGGGGCCAGTGGGGAAACCCAGCATTAAATAGCTGCAGGAAATCCTTGTCTACCCCTCCACACCAAGGCTCCTGCCTCTGTGAGGAGCAGGAGGCACCCTCTGCCCTGCAGTCGCGGGGATCACATGGCTCTGAGAGGTGCTGCGGTGACCTTGTTATAATTTCCTTTGACACAAACGTAGCCCAGATGTGAGCTAGGCAAAAACATATGGGAAAGGCTTCAGGGTTCACAGTCACATTGCATGCCCCTCTCCACATTTAGGGGGCATACTGGGAGAAAGGCTAACTCGGAAATGCACAACAGGAGAGAGCACGCTGGTTCTGCCTCTCTGTTATCCACACTGGTGGGGATGGTGGTCGGGGTGGTGTTGAGTGCGTATCAGGGTTGGGGTTAGGATAACTTTGGATTTCCTTTAAAAATGCATCATCAGTCTTGCTGTCAGTGATTGTTTGGGGATGAGATTTACTGCTATTAATCCTGTTTGCCTCCAGTTGACAGTCCAGCGAGTTTGCTTTCTCTGATCCCATTCAGAGTATTTGGCATTCCTCCCCAGTGAGGGAGCACTGGCTGCGACGAATCCGATCGACACGGCGTGATTCTGGAGCTCACCGTTAGGCAGGGAAGGTGGCCCTGGTGCTCTGCAGAAAGGAAGGGGTGAGGGGGGCAGACCTGGGAAACTTCATGGAGGAAGAAGGCTAAGAGATGATCACGTACAAGCAGGACTGTGCCCATGACAGGAACCACTGGGCAGAGTCACACAGGGCTTGTGGCTCAGAGCAAGGTGATTCAGTTTCCTATGTCCCCAGCCATGAAAGAAGAACAAGGCAGTGGGAAGTTGAGAAAGAAGTAGTTTAGCAGGAAGCCTCATGCAATCTTTGATGCCGCAAAGGAGACCTTGGCTCACCAACTGAGGCCGAGCTGGCCACTGAGCCATGCGGGCCCTGTATGGAGACCTGTCTGAAAGCTTGCTTCTCCCAAAGCTCCGAACTCCAGCTAAGCTCCCAGCGCAGGTGACCAAAGTCCTGAAGGGCATGGGGAACATGCAAATGAGGAATATTCCCCCTCCTGGGCATAGAACCATCTGGGATGGGCCCAGACCCTGGCCCGTCCCTGGGCCTCCTGACTCAAGAATTCAGTCTAAGCTGAAATGGACCCGAGAGGAGAGGAAGAGCTACCAGTGCTAATGGGGCCCAGTCTGTGTGTCAGCATGAACGAAAAAGATACACCGGTGACTGCTGGAATTTTTGATCTCCTCCAGGAGTTGTCTGAATAAAAGCAGGTCCTGGCTCCTTGACACCTGCGAAAAGAGTGGTTGGCAAGGTGTGTTTGAAAATTTGCAGCAGATATAGAAGTAGATGGTCTATATTTGCTGCATAGGGTGCTACAATTTTGTCATATGTTTGAGATGCAGAACTCCAAGTTTTTATCGTATTCACCACCCTGTTAAGAGAGTCTTAGCTACATTGTAAGAATCTCAGGGGCAGGTGTTTGGTGCTGCAGGTGAGACGCTGCTCGGGACACCTGCATCTCGTATTGGAGTTTGTGGGTTTATGTCTCGCTCTGCTTCCTGTTGGCACACACCCTGGGAGGCAGCAGGTGAAGGCTCAAGTACTTGGGTCTCTGCCACCTACCCAGGAGACCTGGGTTGCTTTCTAGGGCTTTCTGTTTCAGCCTGGCCCAGCCCCAGGGGTTTCAGGCATCTGGGCAGTGATCCAGCAGGTGGAAGATTTCCCTTCCTCTGTCTCTCTGTGTCTCTCTGCCTTTCAAATAAATTAGACTGAAATGTAGAAAATAACCATTATAGGCCGGAGCCGTGGCTCACTAGGCTAATCCTCCACCTTGCGGCGCCGGCACACCGGGTTCTAGTCCCGGTCGGGGCACCGGATTCTGTCCCGGTTGCCCCTCTTCCAGGCCAGCTCTCTGCTGTGGCCAGGGAGTGCAGTGGAGGATGGCCCAAGTGCTTGGGCCCTGCACCCCATGGGAGACCAGGATAAGTACCTGGCTCCTGCCATTGGATCAGCGCAGTATGCCGGCTGCAGCGTGCTGGCCGCGGCGACCTTTCTCTCTGTCTCTCTCTCTCTCACTGTCCACTCTGCCTGTCAAAAAAAAAAAAAAAAAGAAAAAAAGAAAAAAAGAAAAAAGAAAATAACCATTATAAAAAAGAATCTTAGTCATCCCTTTCCTGACCATCTGTACAAGAAGTCTTCAGAAAGTTCATGGAAAATGTATGTTATGCAAAAACTGTGCTTGGATTTCAACATTTTCTTGTACCCAAATAAACTTACTTTTAATTCTATTTTGAACAAACTTTTTGAAGTACCCTCATACAGGCTTTGTAAAAATGTCCGTAAAACAAAAGCCTGATAATCTCTTGGTGTATATCTTTTTAATAAAGATTTCTTTATTTCTTTGAAAGACAGAGTTACAGAGAGAGGGAGAGAGAGAAGGGAATCTTCCATTCACTGGTTCACTCTCCAAATGGCCACTATAGCTGGTGCTGGGCCAGGCTGAAACCAGGAGCCTGGAACTCCATCCAGGTCTCCCACGCAGGTGGCAGAGGCCCAAGCATTTAGAGCACCTTCCACTGCTTTCCCAGGGAGCTGGATCGGAAGTGGGGCAACCGGGGCACGAACTGGAGCCCTTATTAGATGCCGGCGTTGCTGGAGGCATCTTAACCCACTGTGGGGCAACGGCGGCCCCTTGAGCTTCTGGATGTAACACAGTTGTTCAGTTGTTTCCAGGCTTTCCAGACACCTATGATGGACGTTCACAGTCCCAGGACAGCAGCTCAAGGTATGCATCAGCCCTGCAAAGTTCTGTTCATGTTGTCTTTATTGGGACTTTCATTTCACAGGAACATGGCGTACAGCTCCCTGGTTGCTGGGGCCTAAGGGATCACCCATTCTGGGGGCTGGAAAGCTCTGGAAGTCAGTACCCAGACCCAGTGGCACCGGGGTGGGTGGGTGGGGACCTGGTACATTCAGTGTTGGACAGATATGGACAAAAGCCAGGGAAGTGTCGTGCGGCCTGGTTGGGGTGTTTCATTAGGGCACGTCGCAGGCCCAAATGTCCCAGGCTGAGCGATGCAGTTAGGAATGGGCCACAGTGCCTGGGTCCCCACTGGAGGCCAGTGGTCTTGCACTGCTGTCCGGATGAAAGGGGACAAGAGGGGAATTCAGGAGTCCATGGGTACTGGAACCCACACGGCAGTATCTCCAGGTGCTCCTCGGGGAAGAAGATGAACTGCTGACCTTGAGGGGTGTGGGGTGAGTGTGGTGACTTGCTTGTGGGTGGGTCCTTCAGGAGCGGGTGACCACGGTGGCTGCTTGTCGCTCCCCCTCTTCATGGAGGAACGACACAGGACCCTGCCTGGGCTTCATATCCGAGTCACGGCACCATTATGTCGCTCCCTGTCTTCGTGGAGGAACGACACAGGACCCTGTGCTGTTCTTTTGTCTGCTCGGCCCTCCCCGGGTTTGCTGCTGGTTCTTCCCGGGTTGGCTACTGTCCCTTCCACCTCCGTGGAAGGGCGGTTCCCCCTGCCACATTCCCCACTTCCGCCGGGGAGCGGCACACCACCGGCCGGCTCTCTCGGGGGCTGCACAGGTGTTCCCCTTAGATGTTCCTGGTGCATGTTGTCTCTCTCCTCTTTTATAGTCCTCTTCCACCAATCCCAACTCGGCTGCCCACACGCCGAGTACGCTGCTCTCCTCCAATCAGGAGCAAGTCCTACAGTTTATTGGTTGAACTGGAGGCAGCTGCGCAGAAGCTGTTTCTCCCCTCTCAGCGCCATATTGTGGGAGAGCAGATGCATAGAGTAAGTCTTAATTCCAGTAACCCAGTCCAGTCCGGGTTGCTCCCCACAGCTGCTGGAGGTAGAGAGGGGACAGGCCCCTCCTGCCAAGAATTCAAGCCACAGCCGCGGGATGTGCCCACTCCCGCCTGTGCTGCCTCCTCTGGCTTGCACATGTTTTCAGAAAGTTTCTGGGTTGGAACTTAATCCCCCGCCCCACTGAATGCCTTACTGTGACTCTTAGGGGAGTGGCTTTGTTATGAAAGTGAGCTCTCTCCAATGCACTTGCTCTGTCCCGCTGCGTGATGTCCTCCCTGGTGACCAGGCCACGTTCCTGGACATCCCAGTCTCCAGAGCCAGGGGCTAAACAAACCTCCACCCTTCATGAATTAGCCAGCCTGTGGTAATGGGTCACAGCAACACAGAACAGACTGAGACATAACCAGGCCCCAGCGGGTGGCTCAACTAAAGGAATACTGCACACTCAGTGGAGACAGGATGTGATTTAGTTAACTCGGAACCTGCTGCAGACAAGAATGTTACCCCCGACCCACTCACAATGGGACAGCCCAGTTTGGTTATCAGAGGGCCTCTGGGGTGTGGAGACTGGCAGTGGATCGTGACAGGCTCAATGCCAAGATTCTACCTGCTGTGCAAGATACTGTCACCGTCATTGAAACAGTGGCACCCCACCCTGGAGCTGGGGACATTGACAATGAGCTGACTAGACCTGGTCGGGCCTCAGCCCTGTTGAAGTACAGGGCCCAGCACATCAGGTGCACCCTCTGGATGTCCCTTGGGTGGGAAGCCAAAGAAGCACCCCAGGTACAATCAGGCCAAATGCTGGGCCTTGGGACACTAGTAGGATGAGGCCCGGCAGGTGGTGGACCTCTGACAGTGGAGACAGCGTGTACGTACCTGGCACTCCTTAGTCCTTCTTGGTCAGTGTGTCCTGCAAAGCCACCGCCTTTGAAAGTGGCCCTGTGCAGCAGCAGGGCTCGGAAGCCACTCTGAGCCAGAGCACATGCACTGCCCTTGAACCTGTATAGCAGGCTGCTCCACAGACTGGCAGGAGCCCCAAACCTCTTGGTGTCTAACTTCTTCCCAGTCTCCCATGCAGGTGCAGGGGAAGAGCAGCCAGGACACGAACTGGCACCCTATGGGACGCCAGCACCACAGGCTGAGGCTTAACCTGCTGTGCCACAGCACCCCCCCCCACCCCGCGCGCCCAGGGGTCTTTGACTGATGTCTCTGGTAACAGGAAACGGCCAATGGGGTGGTCTGTCTGCAGAACAGCTAGGGTTTGGTTTTCGGTTATCCTGCTGTAGCTGGGGCAACCTCTCGGGAGCTGTAGAGACTATGGGAGACATCCAGGGCAGGCTCACCTTCTTGGTTACAACAGCAGGGCCCTGGAAGGGGTTTTTCTTTGACCTCTTCAGCAACGTCTCCCCTAGGTGGCTGGGATCCTGGACGCTGGGGGGCCTGGCCATCCTCTTGTGGTGGCGGGTCCTCCTGGGTCTCGTGATCAGAATTCCAGCAGTGGTGCACAGTGTGGCACCGAGGTTGTCTCAGTCAAGGTGTCTCATGGATCTGAGAAGCAAACCTCTGCCTCCAGCTCTAGCTGGCTTTGCTCAAGGGGTATCCGGGTTGTGGGTGGACTGCAGGAACAGACCCGCATGGCCTTGTCTGATGCCTGGAGTCAGCCATCTCCTGGGGTACAAGACCCATCCAGGATGTTTCTGGGGTCCCTGGGCCTCAGTGTGGCGTGGGGCACGGGCGGACGAGGCTCCGCTCGCCTCGGGCGGCTTCTCTGAGTCTTACGGGGCCTGGCTCACCGTGAGTCCCGGGCTTCGGTTGTCCATTGCTGCCCATCTGTGAGTGATAGAAGTCCTTCCCTTCAACCCGTGTGAGTTCGGCCTCACTGCACCCGGGGAAGCGGCAAAGGCAGGCAAGCAGAGCCCATGGAGCCTGCTTGGAGGGTGGCGATGCCCCTGGCCCAGCCGCCTCGCTCTCAGCCACTGGTAAGTAGCAGTGGGACAGGGAAGTGGGGGAAGGCATGGAGGTGCTGCTCTCCCCTTTCCTGAAAAGCAATCCTGGCCTCGGGGAGCAGCGCTGCACCCCAGAACAACTCAGGGAGAGGTCTCCCCTCCCCGCCTCCACCCTTGCTTCCTCCAGAGGAAAGGTCGTCAAGGTGACCGCCAGTGACCTTGCTGGGGACCTGGGGGCCCGCTCTGTGAGACAGCGAGGAGGGAGCTGTCTGCTGCCCTGGCACCCCGCCCCGCCCCCACCTGCTCAGACTGCAAGGTCAGGGAGGGCGGGGCTGCTTCTGCCAGACCTGACACCAGCCCCAGGAGGCTTGCCGCCTCCTCCGAGCCCACCCATGGCTCCTCTGTCTCTTTGATCTCTGACTGGGATCCCTGAGTCCCAGAGCCTTGTGCAGGTGACTCCACCCTCTGCCTCTTTCCTTGCCTACCTGGAGGTCATTCCCGTGTGGGAGACGGCAGCTCTAGAGAAGGCACTGGGTGAGGGAGGCACTCTCACGTCTGTTAACGCTTTACCCAGGGCCGGGCCCTGGGCCACTCGGGAGGGGAGGTGAACCGAGCTGGGGGCCCCACCTGCTGACACCTACCCGTGTGCTTCTCCCAGCTTTCTGGGCGTGATGAGAAGGTTCGTTTTGGTTGCTGTAAATACTTACATTTGGGGGGCTCTTTAAAATTTTAATACAGTTTTGGGGCCAGCGCTGTGGTGCAGTGGGTTAAAGCGATGTGTGCTGGTTCTAGTCCTAGCGCTCCACTTCTGTATTTGCGAACTGTATTTGCAGCAAAACTGAGGCCCACAGACTTCCTTCCGTCTTCTGTTTTTCTTAAACTTAGCTCTCAGATATAAGGGAGAACGTGATATTTGTCTTTCTGTGTCTGGTTTGTTTCACTCTACATAACTTCGTTTAGTTCAACGACTGTGCTGCAAATTATAGAATTTATTCTTTTTTATAGCTGAATAATATTCTATTGTATTTACCACATCTTTAAAATTCCTTCCTTCCTTCCTTCCTTCCTTCCTTCCTTCCTTCCTTCCTTCCTTCCTTCCTTCCTTCCTTCCTTCCTCTCTCTCTCTCGTTCGTTCATTCGTTTCTGAGTTCTTTCATCTGCTGGTTCACTCCCCAGATGGCTACAATGACAGGGACTGAGCCAGGCCAAAGCCAGGAGCCAGGAGCTTCTTCTGGGTCTCCCTACTTTCCCAGGTGCATTAGCAGGGAGCTGGATAGGAATTGGAGCATCTGGGACTCCAACTGGTGCCCATGGGAGATGCTGGCATGGCAGGTGGTGGCTTTATCTGCTATGCCCCGACACTGGCCCCAACATTGTCTTTATCCTCTCATCTGACGGTGGACATTTTGGTTGATTCTATATTTTGGGCTATTGTGAACAGTGTTGCTATAAGCACGGGGGAGCAGGTGTCTCTTTGATACAATGAGTTCATGACTTTGACTTTCGAGTATACACCCAGTCGTTTGATTGCTGGATTATAGGGCATGCTTATCTCTAGCTTTTAAAGAAATCTCCATCCTGTTTTCCACAGTGGCTGCACTGACTTCCACTCCCAGCAACAGTGTGCAAGAGTCCCCCTTACTCCACACCATGCAGCATCTGTGGTTCTTCTGTCTTGGACAGGAGCCATCCTGACAGGCGTGGTTGTGGTTTTGATTTGCATTTCCCAGATGACTAGTGATGCGGAGCGGTTTTACTTGCTGACGATCCGTATTTCTTCTTCTAAGAACTGTGTAGTCATGCCCTTTGTCCATGTCTTACCTGGATTGATTGTTTCTTTGCTGTTGAGCCTTTTTGAGCCGCCAATGTATTCTGGATATTGATGCTTGGTCGGATAAGCGGCTTGCAAGTTTTTTCCTTGTTGTGTCAGACTTCTCTTTGTGCTTTTGATTGTTTCCTTCTGGCACAGCTTTTGAAGGCAGATGGATTGAAGTCTGGCAGTAGGAAGTTACCACGCCTCTCTAAACTCACTTTCTTCTGAGGGCAGCTCTGAGGATTCAGCGAGGGTCAGCGCAAGGCAGTGTCTGGCGGGTTGTGAGCGCCCAATTTCTCTTTGCTGTCAAAGAATCAAAAACTTCATTCTTCAGAACAACTCTAGAGCTACAGAAAAGGTGAAGGATAGTACAGTTCCTGGGTGCCGCACACAGTTTTCTCGTGTTAATATTTCAATTTATTCCCAGATTTATTTATTTCTTTGAAAGGTAGCATTACAGCGAGAGGAAGACAGAGACTGAGAGAGGAGAGAGAGAGAGGAGAGAGGGAGAGAGAGAGAGATTGATTTTCCATCTGCTGGTCCACTTTCCAGATGAGTGAACTGCCAGGCGTGGGCCAGGAGGAAGCCAGGAGCCAGGAGCTTCATCCCACATGGGATGCCAGCATCCCAGGCAGCTGCTTAATCTACTGAGCCACACTGCTGGCCCCAATTATTAACGTTTTTTTTGAAGGTTATTGCATGAGGTTTGTGGAAAGTGCAATTAAAAAGTAAGTATATTTTAGTGCAAAAAAGTTTTGAAATGCATGCATACAAGAGATTTTCAAAAAGTTCATGAGGGGCCCGGTGCTGTGGTGTAGAGGGTAAAGCTGCTGCCTGCACTGCCGGCATCCCATTTGGACGCTGGTTCTCTGGCTGTTCTTCTTCTTCTTCTTTTTTAAAAAATATTTTATTTATTTAATTGAGAGGTAGAGTTACAGACAGTGAGAGGGAGAGAGAGAGAAGGTCTTCCATCCGATGGTTCACTCCCCAAATGTCCGCAATGGCTGAGCTACACCGATCCGAAGCCAGGAATCAGGTGCTTCTTCCCAGTCTCCAATGCGGGTGCAGGGGCCCAAGGACTTGAGCCATCCTCCACTGCCTTCCCAGGCCACAGCAGAGAGCTGGATTGGAAGAGACAGCTGGAACTAGAACTGGCACCCACCTGGGATGCCATCACTGCAGGCGGAGGATTAACCTACTGCCAGCCCCGATGCTCCTCTTCCAATCCAGCTCTCTGCTGAGGCCTGGGAAAGCAGTGCAAGAAGGCTCAAGTCCTTGGGCCCCTGCGCCCATGTGGGAGACCTGGAGGAAGCTCCTGGCTCCTGGCTTTGGATCAGCACAGCTCCAGCCGTGGTGGCCATCTGGGGAGTGAACCAGTAGATGGAAGACTCTCTCTCTGCCTCTCTGTACTCTGCCTTTCAAATAAGTAAATAAACCTTTAAAAAAATTTCATGAAAATATAAATCACTTGAAATCTATTGGGGGCTGGTGTTGTAGAGTGGGTAAGATCATAGCCTGTGACGCCTTCATCCTGTATGGGCTCTGGTTCTTGTCCCAGCTGCTCTACTTCCAATTAATTCTCTGTTAATGTGCCTGGAAAGGTAGCAGAAGGTGCCCCAAGTATTTGGGCCCTGTACCCACATGGGAGACCTGGAAGAAGCTCCCAGCCCCTGATTTCAGCCTGGCCCAGCTCTGGCCTTTGTGGCCATATAGGGAGTGAACCAATGGATGGAAGACCTCTCTCTCTATCACTCCTTCTCTCTCTGTTACACTGACATTCAAATAAATAAATAAATCTTAAAAAAATAAAAAGAGTGAAAAAATTATGCACAGTGTTCATGTTTCTTTGCACCAAGATAAACTTATGTTTGAATTCCATTTTCCATGAACTTTTGGAAGTACCGTGATATTAGTATGGTGCAGTTGTTGGAATTAATGAACTGCTGCTGATGTATTTTTATTAACTAAAGCCCATATTTTATTCAGATTTCCTCATCTTTTAACTAATGTTCTGTTTCCTCTTTCCAGACTCATGGCTCACTTTGGTTGTTTTTCTTTTCATTATACATATATATATATATATTATATAGCAGTCATTCAGCAAACGCCTCACCCCATCTCCCTTTCCAGGCAGGAACCCTCAGGCTGTGAAACTTGTTCTTTCAGTCATTTTCCCTCCAGGAAGCAGGAAGCTAAACCTGAAGCCTGGGTCCCAGGGCAGGGCTGAGAACTAGGCAGCCCAAGGGTGGGTGTGTGGGATGGGTGGATGGAGGCTTCGTCTGAGGCTGAGCGGGGTAAGCTCCTAGGTGGCTGCAATCTGAGCTGTTCCTGTTGCAGTCCAACCACAGGTTATAGCTTTTCTTGGGCAACAGAGCATCGTCCAGCAAATTGCTTCAAGATGAATCAGAGAGATTGCTTCACCCCGGGGCAGGGGTAATGCTTGGATGGTCTTATAAAAACTTGCCTGGCCTTTCACAGAGCAGGCTTCTGCTCATAGCTCCGCACTTCTGCCCACTGAGCGGTGAGTGCCCTTTCCTTGGCTGGGTCCTCATGTGGTCCACAGGATGGTGGGTGGGTGCAGGTGGCTACTTTGTGCACATGGGGTGTTGGGGCCACAACCCTCTGAGTGCCTGAACTCTGCATTCTGGACCCCAGCAGATCAGTTAGCTGGGCTAGGTAGTCCCAGCCCTGGGATGTAGGGATGGCTTGGTGGGGGTGGCGTGGTGTGCATCTGTGAGGATGCTGTGGCCGCATCACCATCAGCTGGGGAAGGTGACTAGTCTGACGAACAGCACATCTTCTCAGGTGAGCCTGAGCATGTGATACCCTCCAACCTATCCTCCCTGGTGGAAGAGGTAGAGTAGGGCACCAGGAGCAGCTCAGGGGGATGGTTCCCGGCTCTAGAGAGGATTGCATGTTCTACGTTTCCCCATCCTCGCCATAAATGACAATTTATGGATCAAACACAGAGCCCAGAGACCTGGAGCCGATTTGGAGGACATTCTGCTTTCTGTAAACCCTAGGTGGGGAAAGAGAGGGAGAACGGGTGTTGAGGGGCTGGGGGAGAAGAGCTGCTAGCCCTCCCTTGTCTCCAGAAAGTTCCCGTGAGGCTGGGACAATGACCAAGCTGGAAGACCACCTGGAGGGGATCATCAACATCTTCCACCAGTACTCAGTGCGCACGGGGCATTATGACACCCTGTCCAAGTGCGAGCTGAAGAAGCTGATCACCACGGAACTCGTGAACACCATCAAGGTGGGTGGGTGGCGCCCTCCCCACGGCAGTCAGGCCCCCGCTCCGCACAGAGGGGTGCGGCAGCCCTGAAACAAGAGGCAGGCAAGCACTGTGGTGGCATCAGGTCCAGTCTGAGCCCTCAGGGATGCTCTTCCCATCTCTGGGACAGGGCTTCTGCCTTCTTCTTCCAGTAACTCACTTTTAAAAAAAATTTTTTTAAATATTTATTTTATTTATTTGAAAGACAGAGTTCCAGAGAGAGGTAGAGACAGAGAGAGGTCTTCCATCCAATGGTTCACTTTCCAGATGGCCGCAATGGCCGGAGCTGCACCAATCCGAAGCCAGGAGCCAGGTGCTTCTTCCCAGTCTCCCATGCAGGTGCAGGGGGCCCAAGTGGGGCCCAAGTCCTTGGGCCATCTTCCACTGCTTTCCCAGGCCATAGCAGAGAGCTGGATAGGAAGAGGAGCAGCCGAATCTTCAACCAGCGCCCATGTGGGATGCTGGTGCTTCAGGCCAGGGCTTTAACCTGCTGCGCCACAGTGCCGGCCCCTCATGTAACTCACTTTATCACATCAAGTTCTCCTCCATAGAGAGAAGCAGGGAAGGGGAGAGGCTGGATGAGGGAAGTCCCAGGGTGACTTCCAGTCAGATCCTGTGGGATTCCAGGATGATCCGTGATTTTTACCTCCTCTGTTTGGTTGCATTGGGTTCTCCGACTGGGTGTTGGCTGCACTAGTGCTCCGGGCCTCTCTGGGCTGAGCTCTGAGAGGTGGGAGGTCAGAGAAAGGTGGGGCAGGGGTTGGAAGAGTCTTTGTTGGCACTCTGAGCTCATGGTCTCTGCTGGGTCTTTCCCCTAGAACACCAAAGATCAAGCTACTGTTGACAGAATATTCAGAGATCTGGATGAAGATGGAGACCATCAGGTTGACTTCAAGGAGTTCCTGTCCCTGCTGGCCTCTGTGCTGGTGACTGCTCATGAGAACATCCACAAAGAGTAGCAAGCGCTCTGAGTGATGTCCCCAAGGGGCCTTTACTTCCCATCAAAGCCCAGCCTTGCCCGAGGGAGTAGGTGAATAAAAGTACTCATGAAAGCTTTCTCATGGTGTCTGGGCAGTTTTTTCTTTTCCATGTCTGTGGTCCCCACGTCACCCCTGCCGTCCCAACAACTTCCTTTAGAGCCTTCAGAAACCTGCTCCGTGTGTTCACCAAACACTTAAGGACGTCAGCTACTCGTTCATTCATTCATTCAGAAATGTTCGCTGGACCGCTGTGACAGCCAGACAGAGACCCAGGACACCAGTCCACATCCTCCTAGAGGTTACCGTCTACTGGGGAGGGGTAGAAAATAGTGCACAACCCCCAACACTTTACTGCATGATGCACTGGTAGGTTCTGATAAGTGACAGGAAGAAACTCCGGTCGGGACGTCGGGCTGTTGTGGGAGGGGAAGGAGAGGGTATTGCTTCTTAAGGGATGATCATGCAAACAGAGAACTCGGTGTGGGTCTTGCATCAGAGAGGATGAGCACTCAAGCAGAGGACTGGGAAAGAAATGAAAGACTGTGGTGCAGCTATCTGGAGACCAAGAGGCCCTGGCTGAGAGAGACCAAGGACCTGGGGTGGGCACAGGCTTGTGCACAAAAGCCAGTGTGCCTGGAGGCCAGGAACTGAGATGGGAGACCCAGAGCTGCCAGCGGGGGCTTACAGACTGAGGGAGGACTCGGCTTCAACCCGTGCTTGCTGAGAGCCCCTGGGGGATTCTGAGCCGAGGAGGAGCAAAGCGATTGCACTGATGCTTCCAAAGATCCGCCCTGGCCGCCTTTGTGGAGAGCCGATTGCAGGGAGGCAGGAGCGGAAGTGGGGAGACCAGCTAAATGCACAACCCAGAGTGGTGCCGTCCATCATAATATAACACGGACCACATAACCCATTTCAGATTTACCAGTTCCCATGTTAAAAAGAGTGAACGGGGAAATTAATTTTAATAATGTGCTTTATTAATCCAATAGACACAAAGAGTTATCACTTCAATGGTATGAAATTATTGTTGAGATATTTTGCATTATTTTGTTATAAATCTTTGCAATCCAAGGTGCATTTGACATTGCCAGTGCCTCTCATGCACATGTGTCTCACAGTACGGCCACATTTCAAGGGCTCACTAGTTCTGTGCAGGCAGCTCTTGGCCAACCTACCAGATGCTCTTGCCCTAAGTCAGTTGAGAGCAGAGGCAGGGCTGGCCTGGGCGGAGGTGACCGTGGTGGTAAGGGGCGGTCAATTTCTGAAGACAGTCTGAGGGTGGGACGTGAAAGATCAGGGACTACTTTACATCTGTTCCCCTGGGACCTTGGGCAGGGTGCTGGTGACACAGTGGTCAAAGACCAAGCCCTTGCCTTGAGATGCTCAGCTCTGGTGAGCAGACCCCCGTGCTGTGCCTTGTGTGTTTTAGCAGAAGGAAGCACAGGTGCTGAGAGAGGATCAGAGGGTGGCCCCACTTCGTGGGTTGGCTGAGGGCAGGTGGGCTCCCGAGGGAGCAGACGCTCAGTCACGGTTTTGAGGCAGAAGGTTGAGAGTGAGAAAGTGATGCAGACTTTTGGCACGGGACAGTAAAGAGCACTTTGTTTGGATCTCTCAGTGCATGGGGGTGGGTGGGAGGGCCTGTGGAGAACAAGGGAGAAGGGACTGGGGAGAGAGTGCCACCGCTCTGTCTGAGCAGGGGCGGGTAAGGAGGGCCGAGCTGACCAGAACCTGTGTTCCCCCAGGGGCACTCGCATTGGAGTTCCTCTTCCCCACTCTGGACTGCATCATGGTTGCTGCCTGAGCACCCATCACCACATGACCAGGCTGGTGGGAGCAGGTCCTTATCATTGTGCACGGGGTAGGTGTTTCTGGGGCTTACGTGTTCGTGTCCCCTCCAACGTCCACGTGGAAACTTTAGCCCCGGGGCAACACACGGAGAGGTGAGGCCGTCAGGAGGTGATTGGGCCAGGAGAGCTGCACCCAGCCTCATGGAAGGATTTTTACCTTCGGAAAGGGCTGTGGGCCAGGGCTGCCCCCTGTCCCTCTGTCCTGCAAGGGGGCAGTGTGCGTTCTGTCTGGAGGACACAGCCACCTTGGAAGCCGAGAGCGGGTCCTCCCTGGGCACCGACCAGCTGCCACCTTGTCCTTCACTTCTGGCCTCCAGAAAGGGCAGAAGTACATTCGTACCATTTATAAACTGCCCCGTCTGTGGTGTTTCGTTATGGAGCACAAATGACCTCAGAGAGTATTTCAGTGAATGGTGGGAGTGTGGAAGTCAGCAAGGCTGCTGGTTTCTTCCCCGGGGAAGACAGAGGAGTGTGAGCTCAGAGGGCAGGACTCTCTCCCCGGGGGTGGGGTAGGTGCTGGGGTCCCTGTTCCCTCTGAGAAATGCGGCCTCTGGCTCCAGCAAACCCTCCAGTGGGGGTCCCCCGGCCCTTCCTTGGCACTAACAACAGAGTGCAAGGCCCGAATTTGAGAAAGAATTTAAGAGAGGTTAGGTAGCTTGGGACGGGCTTTGTGGGGCAGTGGCTGGCGCTGCCACCTGCCATGCCTGCGTCCCCGTCAGAGAGCTGCTTTGAGTGGCAGCTACTCTGCATTTGCTCCAGCTGCTAACACAGCTGGGAAGCAGCTGGTGATGGCTCAAGTCCTTGAGTTCCTGCCACCCACAGGGAGGCCCCAGGGGCAGTGTGTGTCTCCTGGCTTCAGCCTGGCAAGGCTCCAGCTTCTGGGGCCATCTGAGGAATCAACCAGTGGATGGAAAATCTCTCTCTCTCTCTCTCTTTCTGTATTTTTCTATCACGTTGGCTTCCAAAGAAATAGGTAAATAAACAAATAACTACATGTAGCTTTTTGGTAAAGATTTATTTATTTTATTTGAAAATCAGAGTTAGAGAGAGAAGGAGAGGTAGAGAGAGAGAGAGCGAGTGAGCAAGAGAGAAGTCTTCCATCTGCTGGTTCACTCCCCAGTTGGCCACAACGACCAGAGCTGAGCCCATCCGAAGCCAGGAACCAGGAGCTTCCTTCGGGTTTCCCATGTGGGTGCAGGGGCCCAAGGAGTTTGGCCATCTTCTACTGCTTTCTCAGACCATAGCAGAGAGCTGGATCAGAGGAGCAGCCGGGATTCAAACCTGCGTCCCTATGGGATGCTGGCACTGCAGGCGGCAGCTTTACCTGCTATGCCACAGCGCTGGCCCCACTACATGCTTCTTTTAAAAAAGAGAAGGATTAGGTGAGTTGCTAGCACTCATGTCTGACAGCTACAAAGGAAGGTGAGAGAGGAGCTTTCTCCTGGGTGTGGTGGGTTTGGCTCTCGGCTTATTTAGTGTGGAGAGGACGTGGAGGGAGCTGGGATTCAGGATGGAGCTGGTGTCCTGACCGCCCAGGCCTGAGCACATGGGAGGCGGTTTTTGGGTGCCTCCCCTGGGGGAGATGCTGTACCTGTGAGCCGTGGGTCTGGGTGAGCAAAGCCGAGGCAGGAGATGAATGTGGATAGTGTGAGGGAACGGGAGCCCGAAGATGGGGGCCAAGTGGGTTTGGCTGGAGCAAAGGGGTCTTGGGGTGGCCTAAACCTAGATGGCACCTGTCACCGAGTGTGGATGAGAAAGAGGAAGCGCTCACTCACTGAGTGACCTTGTGCAAATTCCTTTGTGTCTCTGGGCATGTGTTTCCCTCAGTTTTGAAGAATGCAAAGGAACTTAAAAGTTTGTTTTGATGGGGCGGGTGTTGTGGCATAGCAGGTAAAAGCTGCCGCCTGCAGTGCCGGCATCCCATTGGGCGCCGGTTCGAGGCCCGGCTGCTCTTCTTCTGATCCAGCTCTCTGCTATTGCCTGGGAAAGTGGTGGAGGATGGCCCAAGTGCTTGGGCCCCTGCACCCACGTGGGAGACTCGGAAGAATCTCCTGGCTGCTGGCTTTGAATTGGCACATCTCTGGCCGTTGTGGCCAACTGGGTGTGAACCAACAGATGGAGGACCTCTCTCTTTCTCTCTGTCTCTCCTTCTTTCTCTGTCTATCTGTGTAACTCTGATTTCCAAATAAATAAATAAATAATGTATTTTTTAAATCTTGTTTTGGAGGGTTTTGAACTAGGTGAAACTAGGTGAACACTCAGGGGTCTGAGGATTGATGTTTCTGGTTTCAGTTTTAATTTGCCAGTTACTAATTGTGGAACCTTGTACAAGTTACTTAAAGTCATTTTTTTTAGGAAGATTTATTTACTTATTTGAAAGGCAGAGTTACAGAGAGGGAGAGGCAGAGACAGAGAGAGAGGGGGAGAGAGAGAGAGAGAGAGAGAGAGAGAGGTCTTCCATTTGCTGGTTCACTCCCCAAATGGCTGCAATGGGCAGAGCTGCACCAATCCAAAGCCAGGAGCCAAGAGCTTCCTCCAGGTCTCCCACATGGGTGCAGGGGCCTAAGGACCTGGGCCATCTTCTACTGCTTTCCCAGGCCATAGCAGAGAGCTGGATTGGAAGTGGAGCAGCTGGGACTCCAACCAGTGCCCATATGGGATGCCAGCACTGCAAGCAAGAGCTTTAACCTGTTGTGCCACAGCGCTGGTCCCTTAAAATCTCGAAACCTCAGTTTTCCCATCAACGTGTGTGAATAACAAAGCAGCCCTCTCCCAGAGTTGGTGGAAGATTAGACAATCTCATCACCTGTGGAAAGCGCTGGGCTCAGCCCCCGAGGCAGAGGAAGCACTCAGTGGGTTTTGGCAATAACAGGAAGAGAATTTACAGAAGAGGTGGTTGTTGTAACTGACCTGTTCTCTGCCACTGCCACAACAGGTAATGGTGGCCTTAAAATGAAGGCACACAGGTTGATTTTAGAGGTGGCTGGTTGACATTGACAGTTTGAGATGAGTGACCAAAAGTAGTTGTGCCAAATCTTTCTCCAAGGGTCTTGAAACTACACCAAGCTGTGGTTCTGCTAGCTGGTCTCTTCCTTGATGCCCTCACATATATCTGAGACCACTTCTGGTACAAGGATACTTGAAAGAGTTTGTGGAAAAATGGAAATAAAAGATAAGTGTAGGCATGGCCATTTGGCCTAGCAGTTAAGAGGCTGGCTAGGGCTCCCAAGTTCCATACTGGAGTGTCTGGGTTCAGTGCCTGGCTCTATTCCTGGCTCCAGCTTCCTGCTAATGCACACGCCAGGAGGCGGTGGGTGAAGGCTCAGGAGACCCGGTCCCTGCCACCCATGCGGGAGACCTGCACTGAGTTCCAGCTGGGGGCCGGCACAGGTGTCTGAGGAGTGAGCCAGCAGATGGGACCTTTCTCTTTTTGTCCTGCTCTCTTTCTCTCTGACTCTCAAATCAGAAACAAAATTTTCAAAAACACAAGTTTATTTTGGTGTAAAAATTTGAAATTCAGGCACAGTTTTTTCATAATATATATTTTCTTTGAATTTTATAATAAAAAAACCTATGCATGGATTTCAACATTTTTTTGCACAAAAATAGACTTATCTTTTAACTCCATTTCGCTTTGAACTTTTTTAAGTACCCTTATATATGTAGCAGCATCAGGATCTGTTGGAAACAACATCCAGCAAGAACGAAAGTCAGCCTATTTACTGTTGTGAAAACACACACCAGTGGTCAGAATAGCCCAAAAAGCCCACTGAACCACAGGCTGAACTTGAAACACAGTTGCAAAAATTTTGAGAGCTTCTAAACTTGATCAAAATCTATTAGCTTGAGGCATCTGCAGACAAGGAAGACAGCCCGCTGACTGGGCTCCCAGGAGCTTGGTTGGACTCCCAGCGTAGTGTACCTTCCTCTTGGCTCTGTGAGCCTAGGGGGCGCCTTCCCGTCTGCCCAGCTGTAACGTGCACCGTGCACCGTTAGGACCAGTGGTCTCCAGTGCGTTTGTGAAAACCCGGAGGCTAGCTCCCCTGACTGCAGCAGGTGTCACACGTGCTGTCAGAACCTCAGGCCTCAGAAGTGAGCCTCTGCCTAGCTCCGGAGCCCTGTTCTGCAGTCACTCTAGAACATTCTCTAGAGTGATCCCTGTGGTTGTCCAGCTTCTCTCTTGGCTCTTGCTCCTGCTATCCCAGCAAGGTCTTGTCTGTAGGGCCCTTCCCCTGCTTTGGTCACAGCCAGTGTTCTTGTCCAGCCTGCTGTAGGCACGGGGCTCTCTGGACCCTTCTGTAGCTACCTAGGCCCAATGCCCAAGCCACAGCCTAGGGGGCTCTCCTGCGCATATCTTGGTCTGCCAAGCGTAGACTATGGGTTTCTTGCAGCTCAGGGCTGACTTGCCTGTTCTGTTTTCAAGTCCCTCCTGGGACGGTGAGCTTGCTGAAACCATCTAGTAGAGGCACTATTGTATGCCCAGGGCTGCCAATGCCACTGTTTTGGGGTCTACATGTGTAATACCTTGCCCTTCAGGGGGACACTTGAGGGGCGCACACCACAAGTCACGGCACACCACCTGTGCCTCTGACCTGGGGGCCAGGAGCGGGGTCTGGAGTCTCCAGACCGGCTGCCCAAGCCCCTGATGTGAGAACTGCCAGATCCGTCATTTTGACTTAAACACCCAAGAAGCCTCCAAGCGAAAGAAAGCAAAGTGACGCTCTGACAATCTGGTTGGCCAGGACTCGTCTCCCAGGGCTTTTGGGGTCTGTTTCGGTATCTGACACGGAGCTGGGTGTGCAGAATGACAGCTCTCGGTCTATCCAAACACAGCTCAGGCATGCTAGGGCGTGAGCCCCAGGGAACCTCCTGCCACCTCCTCTCTGCCCTTGCCTCCACCTTGGGCCAAGCAGAGACGCAAAGCCTCACCCATGCTCCCAGGACAGCTATGTTTCTCTCTGGTAAACCTGTTTGTTGGATGCAGGGGTGGGAGACCTAACCTGTATTTGACACAAACGTCAGTCTCAATGAATTCTCTCTCTCTCTGTCTCTTTTTAAAAAGATTTATTTATTTATTTGAGAGGTAGAGTTACAGACAGAGAGAAGGAGAGATGGAAAGAGAGGTCTTCCCATCTGTTGGTTCATCCCCCAGATAGCTGCAACAGCTGGAGCTGGGCTGATCTGAAGCCAGGAGTCAGGAGCTTCTTCTAGGTCTCCCACATGGGTGCAGGCGCCCAAGGACTTGGACCATCTTTGACTGCTTTCCCAGGCCATTAGCAGAGAGCTGGATCAGAAGTGGAGCAGCCGGAACTAGAACCGGCGCCCACATTGGGTACCGGTGCCACAGAAGGCAGCTTTACCCACTATGCCACAGTGCTGGTCTTGCAGTAGCCTCCTCCTGGGTCCCCATGCCTCTGTTCCAGACCCACCCAATCCCTCCTTGCTGCAGCCAGGACGGCGTCCTCCAAACTCAAATCATATCAGCCACCTGCCCGATTAAAGCCCTCCTCCAAGCTCTCCCATGCCTTGGAAGGAAAGCCTCTGCAGAGACAGCGTCCTGTCATTCTGGCCTCATGTCCCTCACTCCCCGTTAAGGAGGCCTTGCTGCCTCACCGCGCGGCTCGAGACCGTGTCCTCCTCCTCTGAGGCCTGTGCAGACTCTCACCGGCGGACATGATCTAGGCGCTCTCTTCCTTGCTTTGCTCCTTGTCTGAGTCTCCTCTAGACGCAAGCTCCAAGGGAGCAGGGGCTTCACGTGGCTTGTGGACCCCGCCCCTGGAGCCAGGTCCTGTGTCCGCTTGCCGCTCACTCAGTATTTGCAGAATGAATGGATGACTGGCAAGCACTGGCTTCTTTGCAGAGAGTTTGTTTTCCAACCGAGGGAAGGAACAGCCGATGTGGGCTGTGGGGGAGATGCTCGTGGCCGTGCTGGGGAGTGCTGGCAGCACACGAGCCCCTTCGCAGAGTCCCGGAGGCCTCACGTGGGGCCAAGGCCACTCCCCAGACCTTGGCAATATTTTTAGGCCCGCATCATGCTCCCCTGCTGCTTTGTTGGGGCTCCGTACCCCGGGGCCTTCACTTGGCTGTGGGACACGGGGTGTTTGAAGGGGTTGTCCCTGGTTGGACACGACCCCTTGTGGATTCTCACAGGCAGCCCCCTCCCTGAAAGCCCCTCAGTGACCCAGGACTAACCTCACCACGGAGCACAGCGGGGAAGAAAGCAGCCAGGGAGGATGCAGACAAGGAAGAGAGAGGGCGAAAGGGGAGAAGAGGGGGCAGGGCACAGACTCAACATGTGGCAGGTGGCCCCTGGGCTGCAGGCAGGGATCCCTGCTCCGCCTGCTCTGCCACCACCCTTTAGGTCTTGGTGACAATCCCCCCCTCTCACTGGGCAGTCTGCATGCGACAAGGCTGCCTCTGCAGGCAGAAACGGCAGGGCTCTTAGAGAAAAGGGAAAAGGGAAAATTGGGGCCAGACGGAGGCTCTCCCTGATGCTTGTGTCTTGGGGGGTGTGGGTCCGCAGTCTGGCCAGAGTTCTAGGGGTACAGGATTTGTTTGAGGTGGGAGCCCAAGAGACAACAGGGCTTGGGCAACCAGGTGTTTCAGCCCTTCTGTGACTTTGGTAATCGGAATGTCAAAATTCGTGACACACAGCTTTCTAAAATACAAATTTAAGCAACTGCCGGGAGGGGGAAGGCTCAGAGGCTGGGCTCTGGATATGCTTCTGGGTAGGGCCTGCATCCGCATTGTGTAAAATTGCCTCACAGGCTGTAAAAGCTGAGGTCTTTCCTTCCCGCACAGTCTTGGCAAACACCACAGATTACAGCATCCTATTTACCCTACAGGGTGTGTGCACTGTACCTCCACTGGTTGAGATGGAGCCTGGGGGCTGGTTTCAGGTTCTTTTTTTAAAAGTTTTTTTTTTTTAAAGCATTTATTTATTTGAAAGAGAAAAGGAGAGACAGAGGAAAAGTTCTTTCATTCTCTGGCTCATTCCTCAAGTGGTAAAATTGGCCAGTGCTGGGCCGGGCTAAAGCCAGGAGCCAGGAGCTTTTTTTGGGTCTCCCACACGGGTGCAGGGGCCCAAGGACTTGGGCCATCTTCTTCTGCTTCTTCCAGGCGCATAAGCAGGGAGCTGTATCAGAAGTAGAGCAGTCAGGATTTGAACCGGTGCCCTATGGGATGAGGGTGCTACAGGAGGTGGCTTAACCTGCTGCTCCACAGCATTGGCCCCTGGTTTCAGGTTCTGAGTCAAGTTTGTTACTGCTGACCTTTCTTGCAGTCTCCAGGGCCTTTGTAGCAGCCCCCAGTAACTGTGTGCCTGTGGTCCCAGGTCCACCCAGGTCCGTTCCCTAAACACAGACGGCCTTGTATAAAACCCAGACACAATTGCGTCTGTCCCTCCTGAAGCCGCACCTGCTCTTCCCTCTGCCCCACTGGAAGCCGTGCAATCACCCGGCCTAGTGTCTGCCCACTCCCCTCTGTACCTCTCCCCTCTTCTCTGCTCACTCTTCTCACTCTCATGTCCACCCATGACCAGGTCTTTGCACAGGTGGTGGCCTTCATGCTTATTCACAGATGCTTCCCAGCCTTGACCCCACTCAGACCCTCAGACTTCCAGGAAAACGCCCAGCTGGAGGCGCTGTTCCCACCTCAAAGTCCCACCAAGCGTCCCGCCTCCCTGTCCTTTGCTCTTCCACCTTTGATTGGTTTGTGGATCTGTCTTGTCTCCCTTGTGGGCCTGAGAGCTCCTTGACAACAGGATGCAGCCGTTTCATCAGGGCAGCCCCTTGGAGCCCCACATGGTAATGCCAAGCATACAGCAAGTCTGAGGATTGTGACTGCTTGAGAGCATGACCGAACAGATGAGGGAGTGGGTAAGTGAATTCACTTCTCTCCCAGACTCACCTGGAGCACGTTCAGAGCAGTCAAGGGTGCAGCTCAGGCCAGCTTCGCTCCTTCCTCACCCGTCTCAGAAAGGTGTCTGGAAGCTCAGGGCCCAATGCTGATCCCAGGCTGGAGGGGAACTCCCTTTTGCAGCCCTTTGGGCAGGGGCAGTTATCTCCACCAGGCTGTCTCTAGTTCTTTAGTTACTAGGACGCTGGTGGAATCCTCTCCCCAGATTTATGCTTCCTGAGAAGACTCACTCCAGGGGCCGGCACTGTGGTGCAGTGGGTTAAAGCTGCCACCTGCAGTGCCGGTATCCCATATGGGCACCGGTTCGAGTCCTGGCTGCTTCTCTTCCAATACAGCTCTCTGCTATGGCCTGGGAAAGAAGTAGAAGATGGCCCAAGTCCTTGGGTCCCTGCACCCATGTGGGAGAACCGGAAGAAGCTCCTGGCTTTGGATTGGCACAGCTCTGGCCTTTGCAGCCATCTGGGGAGTGAACAGATGGAAGACCTCTCTCTCTGTCTCTACTGCTCTCTGTAACTCTGTCTTTCAAATAATAAATAAAATAAATCTTAAAAAAAAAAAAAGACTCACTCCAGCACTTCTTACTTGGAGTGGGAAACTTCACCTTGACATTGATATTGTTACTCTCTCTCAGGAAAGAAGCCAGCTCCCCTCTCCTCACCAGAGGCAGTGTTTTTTGGAATGAGAAGGGTTAAGTCACTGTGACTCTCTCTGATGAGCCATATTCAGAGAAAATCCCACAGAGCTCTGGGGAAGCGGCATTCTGCCAGACCTTCCCCAGGGGTTAGAAAAGTCTCCTCCACCCTGGCTGACTTAGCAGAGAGACGAGGCTAAAGGAAGAGTTCTTGGCACCTAGTAAGGCCTGTCTTCTCTGTTCAGTGGCTCTGCCTTCTGCCAGACTCCAGGTCGCCAGGCAGCTGGCACAGTCCTAAATGCTCAAAGCCACTCCACCTCCTACTCACCATACCTCCCTGAAGGGCCCCCCTTCTGCTCCAACCTCTGTCTTAAGCTCCCTAAGGCTCGAGGACCACCCTACCTTCATTTGTTCATCCCTAATGCTCACTGACAGCTTGTTCCATGCTGGGATCTGGGGATGTGGGAAAAAACCAGCCCTAAATCCTGCTCGGAGACAGACGGTCAGACGAGGAGCCAGCATTCAGTGTGTGAAGTGCAAGAGGAGAAGGCCCAGCGAGTCCGTGGGCCTGGAGGAGGGCAGGTGGCTGGGAATTCTGCATGGAATCAGTGACACTGGCTCTGAGCCTTGGTGGTCCCCAAGGGGTTTACCAAGGACATTGGAAGGCAAGGAGCGAGGCTGGAGGAAGCCTGTCTGTAATTCAGGGAGAGAATCCTGGAAAAGTGGACGGTGGACATGTGCGTGGAAGGATGAGGCATCCCATTTGTTCTGTGTCCTCCAAGGGGTGGGAGGGAGACTGGGGCCACGCCTGGCAGGCACAGGGAGGCAGGCTTTGGCTCAGGGTCGTGAAGAGCTCCCTAGGGGTCAATGCCAAAGGAAGAAGCTCTTCTCTCCTGGAGGAATTCAGGCAGGCAGGTCTGCTTCAACCACTTGGCATGGGTGTTGGGAGAACTACTCAAGGGTGGGTGTGGCAATGGTGGGATTACATTGGTAGTTTTGAAAAACAAATCTCTGTCTTCCATTTGAAACGTGCTGTGTGTGTGTGAGAATAACAGCAGAACTGGTCTGATTGAGCAAAGTGGAGGGAGGGCCTCTGCCTTCAGGGTTGCGGTTCTGTAGTGCTGGTCCAGAAGCCTTCCTTGTGTGTGTTTTCTCCCACCTCTCCTCCTAAGCCTTCCTTGTGTGTGTTTTCTCCCACCTCTCCTCCTTTCCCAGCATCTTCCCCTGACAAGGGCACGTGGAGCCCACGAGAAACTTCAGAACGCGCATACAGTCGTATGTGATGAGAGCCTGCTACATATCAACCTGCTCTAGGCATCCAACGTGAGGCAGAGGGCAAGACAGTGGACATCGCCCTCTCAGAGGCAGAGTCCCGACGGCATCTGTGGCACGTGGTGATATGCAGGGTGGGCGGAGGGGAGGCAGGGAGCCCCCACCTTCCCTACAGAAAGCTCTAGTCCTGCAAAGTTTGTAGCAGAACCCAGGCCTTCCAGCCCCAGTCCGCTGCTCTCTCTTTGCACCGAACTGCACTCAGCTGGGGATACGGGTGGGGGCTCCTCCCCGGATGCAGTCATGGAGCGGAAGGGCTGTTGGAACATGAGGGTCTGTAGCTGTGGGGTCCCCAGGGAGGCAGAGGCAGCCTGAGGAAAAGCTTTGAAACTCTGCACCCAGGCTCATGGCTTGGAACAGCACCGGAGCCCTTCAACCATAGAGGATGCCCCTGGGACCTTAGAACAAGAGGGTTGGGGACCTCCTCAGCCAGGCCGTGCAGGGGAAGAGCTCAAAGCGGGCCCCAAGGGCTCTACTCCCTCTCGCTCAGCCCAGGGGAAGGAACAGGGAGACCCAGCCAGTGGAGCAGATGGGATTCAGGTGCCTTTTCTCACTGTGCTGCTGTGACCAACTCTGTCCTCTGTGACCTTGGGTTACAAAGCTCTCCTCCCCATGCCTCGCTTTCCTCTCTCCCGTATAAAAGGGAGGACGTGACTGCTCGTCCTCATCGGTTGCCCTACATCCTCATTCTGGTCTTCCCTCTGCTGAGAGATGGGAGGCTGTGGTTCTGGAACCCACTCCCGCTGGGTGTGACCTGGAAAGGACCTCGTTCTGAGGGTGGAGAGATGGTCCCAGTGACAGGGGAGTGGGCACTCAGGTCTGCAGGCTGCGTGAGAGGCAGCAGCCCAGGGAAGCTGGAAGCAGAGGGCTGCTGGTGTTGCAGAGAGGAGCACACGCCCCTGCCGGCCTGAGCCCTGGGTTTCCACCAGGGACTGGAGGTGTCTCCATTGGCTCAAGGAGGTCAGCTGGCCCTCCAGGCATCAGTCAGAGCCTTCAGGCCCCAAAGGTCCACTGGACCCCGAGGACAACTCCTCATAGGAGTCCTGGAGCCTCTCGGCCAAACAGCAATGTCCGTGCCCAGGTCTTCTGCTGGGTGGGCGGGTGCCATCAGCTTTCCACCGTGCCCTCGGCTGGGGCTGGGGCTGGCCCAAGGCTGAACTCCCACCTCCACCTGTGTGAGCAGCCAAGGTTAGGATGCTAGGTGTGGCAGGAGGGGGCAGCTATGAGCGTGTGGGTAAACACAGCCCAGTCTGTGCCCAGAGAGCTTTTGTAGAAGCTCCACTGTGCAGCGTTGCTAGGAGAGAGAGGGCTGTGTGGACAGAGGCCAGTGGAAGGGGTGGGCCGGGTGGGAGGTGGCTGGCATGCTGAGGGGGAACGGATATGCCACTTTTGCTTTCTGTGTGACAAGGGCCTCTTTGGCAGGCTGGACGGGGTGGGTCCTGAGCTGGGGCAGGATGGGACCAGAGCAGCCGTTGGCCTGATGTCAGAGGTGAGCCCCAGACCCACTGTGGCTGCCTCTCATTTTGCTGTGACTGCATGAAGGGGCTGAACCCAGAACAGGCTGGCGCGGGGGTGGAAGAAGCACACGGAGCACTGGTGTGGAGGGAGGCTTTATTTTCCCCACCTGCAACCCCACAGCCAAGGCAGAGGCGCACAGCATTCCCTGTGGCCCTGGTGGGGCAGGCACAGGGCGACCTGGCCTCCTGATTAGTGGCTGTGGCCATGGCCATGGCCGTGACTATGCCCATGTCCATGGCCAGGACCACCCCCGCCAAGGCCTGGGCCGTGGCTGTGGCCCTCATGGTCATGGGGGGCATTCTTGTGCATCTCCTCGTGGGAGGCGTGGACCAGCCTTGCCATCAGGATGACGAACTCTTCAAAGCTCAGCTGCTTGTCCTGGTTCGTGTCCAGGTCCTCCATGATATCATTTATGGCTTTCTCATCCCTCGCCTCCTTCTGTGGGTTGGGGGGGGGGGAGAGAAAGCTGTTAGGGCTGGGTGTGGCCAGCGTTGGGGACTGCCGAGCACAGCAAATGCCCAGGGCTTGGTGTAAAAATCACAAACGACCAGGGACAAGGTGCCCACGGTGGACCAGACGCTTATTCCCAGACCCCGCTGGGGAGCCACAGTTCTCTCTGTTTCACTGAAGGGGAAACTGAGTCCCTGGTGCTGGCCCGGAGTCAGAACCAGACCCTTGCTGGTCCTTTTGAGCATGTCGTCTGGTAGAAGCAGTATCTTTCTGGAGGAAACGTGGCAAAGCTAAGGGGTTCCACACACGGCCGATCCAGGCCTGACTCAGGGCCCAGTCTCCTCCTGTCCCCTTCACTCCCTGCTTCCCGCAGAGCTCCCGGGATCCCACAGGGTGGGAGGCGCGTGGGGCAGAGGTGGACTCAGTGCGCACGCCCTGTTGACCCCAAAGGGAGACATCACGTGAGGCGGTGAGATCTGAGGCATCGGAGAAGAGAGCCTGGGCCAGCTCCCGGTGCAATGCAGGCCTGCAGGCTGTGCACCTGGGCCCGGTCCTCTCCCACACCCCACCCCCGGACACTCCCCAGCAGCCTGCCCTCAGGGGCCCAGCTCCTGCTGCCATTCTCCTCCTTCCCTAGGTGTGGGCGGGATCGTGGAGAGTGCTGGTGACCTCCCCAGGTTGTCTGGCTGCACACGGACCCGAAACTGGGACCCATGTGTCGCACCTTGTTTGATCAAGAATGCTGCTTCTCCAAGCTCAAACCAAACACAGAGGCCATAGGGGCAAACCCCCTTCTCGTAGGGATGCCCCGGCACTTTCAGATCAAGGGAAAAAGCTAGCAATGGAGGCCTTGCACCTGCTCTTAGGATTAGAAGTCCTACCACGCATGCCCAGCTGCGCCTTGGGGGCTCCACAGCTTCCTGCCAAGCACCCACCTCAGGGCTCCCCAGCATTCAGGTCTGAGCTCCAGGGGGCACTCAAGTGGCCCCTTCTTGTCCATCCTGTCACCTCCACCCAGCCAGCCCCGATCACCCACAGTGCTCCATGTCGTTGGCACTGGATGTCTCCGTGCTGCTTGTTGACCCCTTTGCTGGGCGTTCCCTTGCCCCTGCCTGGGCAGCACCGTCCCCCTGAGCTGGGGGCAGGGCAGGCGCACCGCTGACGCCCCTGCCCCCCGTCTCCTGGCTCTGTGGGTGCCGTCTCCCCCTTGGCGACGGGCCCCGCGACCCCTTGGGGTGGCTTCGCCGCTGCGGCCGTGGACGCCAGCCTACCTTGAGGAAGTTGTGCAGCTCTTTCTGTACCAGCTGCTTGAATTCCTTCTGGCTCAGGCTGTCCCGCGGCCCCACCCGCACGGAGTACTGGTGGAAGACGTTGATGATGGTATCGATGCTGCGTTCCAGCTGCGACATCCCGCAGGACATTCCTGTACCCTGCCTGGTGGGGGAGAAGCCGGGGTTGGGGTGCTCAGAGGAGAAGGCTGTCCGGTGTCCCGGGAAAGAAGCAGGGAGAAGCCCACGATGAGGAGGAGAAAGCACACAGGTGAGAAATTTCTGGACTATCTGGAGAAAGCCAAAAAGCAAAGCACTGGAGGGCAGGAGGTGCCAGCAGAACACAGTCTAAGAAACCATGGAGGATTTAAGTGGGCAGGCAGGGTCAACCAAGGAGGGAGGGCTCCCAGGAGGAGGACTTGGAAGAAAGCAGGGTGGGGGCAGGAGAAAGGAGTCGGCAGGCCGGGTCCCGCTGGGGACGCGGGCAGCTCGCTTACCAAAGCAGAGGAGCCCACAGATGTCTGACGGCCCGGGGTGGGCCCAGCCTTTATAGACGGCTCCTGGCCTGCTCGCGGGAAGATTGCTTCAGAGGGGAACCGTGTGGAAACTCTGCCAGGAAGGGAACCGGGCGGGACAGGAAATGTTCACAGCGCTCCCCAGGCTTTTTGTGAAATTCCTAGCCCTGGCCTGGCGCAGGTGAGGGGGGAGCCGGCTGGTTAGTTCACTTCCCCTTCCCCCTGCCCTGTGCCACCTCCCTGCCCCCGAGAGCAAGCCAGCAGGCCACTCCCCTCTGCCCTGCCACTCCTGTCCCCACTGAGGGTGTGGGCGCCATGTCCTCCCCGGGACAGTCAGAGGCTGCTGCTGGGCTGGGGACCCTCATGGGCAGCCCGCCCCTTCCATCCACTGAATGAGGGTGGACTGGCCCTTGCCCTGCACTGGAAGGCCTGTGATGAGCCCCATTGCAGGGGAGAGGCTGGGTGGGCTTTTTAGACTCCCAGGGCGGGAGAGAAGTTAGCAGTGTCCCCAGGGGTGTCCACCCCCTTGCGTTCTAGCGGAAGCAACTGAGGTCCAGAGAGAGAGGCCTGAGCAGGGTGATGCAGCAGGAGCTGGACCCAGGCGTCACGGCCCACTCAGGAGTGACTGGCTTCGCTCCCTCTTGCAGCCGGAGGGGGAGATGCTTCTAGCATCCCCTGCAACCAGCACAGGCGGCATGCCCAAGACGACACAGCTGTCACGCAGCCTCCCGGTGGGCAGCGCCTGTCTGTCCTCAGCCATGGGCCTCTGCTGCCTCCTCATGGCCCCGGGGAGAAGGCTGAGGGGACAGAGGCCAGCACACCAGGCCCCGGGGACAGCCCTGCCAGCCTGCTCCGCTTCCTGTCTGCTGTGGGCACACAGGGCCCACTTCCCACCTGGCTGCCCCAGCAGTGTCCCTCTCCCACCCACAGGGTGGAATCCTTTCCCCCTGCCCCCCTGCAGGCTCAGTGCAAGGCCACCTCCTCCAGGAAGCCTGCCATGTTCTTCCCATTTGGAAACCTGGCCCCTCCCTGACGCTTGGGACTCCCCATGCCTGCTTTCCTGGAGCCAAGTGATTTGCATTTCTTGCCTTTGTCTAAGAACTGGCTGTAGTTGCTCCAGAGCTTCTGACTTGCGCTTGTGACCTCCCATGAGTGTAGCCAGGGTGTGGCACATGGGACAGTCTCGCATTTGCTGGACGATGGCGTGTCCAGGAAGCGCGCTTGGAGGGCCTGTTAGAGGCACCTTCCCAGGCTCTCTTGCTCGGGCCCTTCCGCTTCCGCCTCCTCCAGCCCTTCTGTCCCGTGTTCACGAAGCCTTCCTTTGATGCCAAGCCCCTCCTGACAGCTCTGCCATCTGCAAGCCCGACACAGCCCCTGTGTGTGCTCAGCCTTGCCCTACGCGCACCCTGCCATGCGCCGCTGAGACGACCCGCGGAGTTGTGCTTTAGAGGCGGCTGTGGGACTTTAGGCGATTTACCCGGCTTCTCTGTGCCTCACTCTCCCTACCAGCCAAGCAGGGTGTGATCCCCCTGGGATGATTCTAGCAATGCCTGTGGAGTTGGGAAGAACTCAGTACACCAGAGGCATCCTTGTTAGTTACCTTTCCATTTATTCATGCAGCAGCATTGGTTGAGCACCTACTGTGTGCCAGACGCCAATGCTGGATATTGGGGGAATTCGGTGACTGAGACCCAACACGTGGGAGAGGCGTAATGCTAAATCCTGTCCTCCTGATCCCACTTTAAATCCGTGGTAGGCGGGTTCAGGGGCTGCTGTGATGCTAGGCACACAGCATCTCATAAATGCTTGGAGAACGAATGACTGCTTGAATGAAAGAGCCAGTCATCTACGAATGAATGAACGGAGCCAACAGAGCCCAGGATTTCCTGAATGGAAACTTCAGGTCCCTTCCCTACCCAAGTCTGCCCCCATTCCTTGGGCTCACAGAGGAAGTGTGGACAACAGCCGGCCATCAGCCCGCGCTCCGCAGGCCGTCAATGCATCTAGTTTTAGGCAATGCAGCAGGCACCCTGGGCGCCTTCCTGTGTTCTCCTGCAGAGACTTTCAGCCCGGAACAAGGATCTCCCACACCTGCTTGCAGGGACAAGGCACAGAATGAAGCTGGCTGAGCGTGAGGATATCAACAGCCACCAGAGGCCAACCGACGTGGGGTTCCTGGGGCTGGAGACACCTGGGAGTGGTGGAGACTGTGGCGCGTGGGTTTGCTCCTGACTTGAAGTGATCGGCAGAAGTCTCCCGACCTCAGCGTAAGGCTGTTGCAGATCCCTCGAAGGTCCAGGCGATCTGAATTTTTAAGTGGACAATCCAATTTGTAAAAATTTGTCAACTGACTTTAGAGAATAAATGAGGACAGTAACAATGAAGCAGGGGGCGTGGCAAGCAAAGCCGGCTGCATGCAGACAGCGGGCAGCCGCTGTTCTGCTGGGAAGTCCTGGCCTCTCTCGGGGCTGTCTCCTCCCTTCCACCGCAGCTCCTCCAGGCAGGGGCACTGCCCAACTCACCCCTGGAGTCCTGGCACCAAGCAAGGGCTGGGCTCGGCGGTGCCAGGCTGTTGAATGAGTCAGTGCAGACGCATGGGCATCTATGAGGAAATGATGGGTGTCACGCACAGGCTGCCCTCTGCGCTTCTGCTGAGCCCTGGCTGCAACCCGTTTAGGACGGGAGTAGAATAGGGGGGAGGGGAAGAAGGCTCTGCAGCTGGTGGCAGGTGAGCCAGGCTTGGCACAGGAGCCCGCACCTCGGGCCGCCACGCTGACAACAGGCCCTCATCCCAGAAGGCCACAGAGGAGCTGTCCAGGTGCTGGCCCAAGCAGGTGGCCCTTGGTTTAGTCAGTAGGTGCCCAAGCCCCGACTGCCTCCTCACAGCCAGCTGAAGCCAGAGGCTGGCCCGAGGCTGGTGGGGGGTGGTGGCAGGGGAGTCTTCTCTTCAGGACACTGATTTTCTCAGGGGAAACTCAGAGCCTCCTGCTAGGGCACGGATCAGGCCAGCCGCCAGGCTGTGGACGGTGACTCTAGGGGTTGTCACTGGGAGAAATGGGTGTGCCGTCCACTGCTGGGTTAGCAGGGAGGAAGTGGACAAGAGGCGGGGGCTCCTGCAGCCACAGGGAAATGTGGGTCTCCCCTCCTCTCAATAGCCCTCCTATGCGAACCACACAGGAGTGTCACAGCAGGTGCACAGGACCCCGGGTGGAAGCGCATGGTGGACCGAGGGCCCGAGATGGGACCTAGTCTCAGGGTGCCTCCTCTGTCCTATCGTTAAACCAGGGGGTTGGGTCAGTTGGCCTTTACCCCATTTCTAGCCCTGACTCTGGTCTCGGTGGACTCTCAGTGGGCCAGGTCCCCTCTTCATGATGCCTGGGTGGGTGGGGGGGACAGTCTGCCTCCTCTTCCTTCACCCCCGCCCTTCCTCCTCGCTGGGACTCCCAGGTGCTCCTCCACGGAGCTTTCTGGAGCTGAGCCTCCTGGTGTCAGCCCCTGGTGTGCGCCACCCCCACTGCTCATTCTGGACCTCTGGTGCGTGAGGACGGCTCGGAGCAGCTGCCTTTGGACTCAGCACACACCAAGCTCGACCACCCCTTGCGTCTTCGTGGCTGCTGCCAGCTGGCCATCTGGGGGTCTCTGAGCCACCCTGCTCACGGCAGCCCCGTTCCCTGCACCATGCTTGCTGCTCCAGCATCCACAGTGAGGCCCCCAGCACCGGGCTTCTGACATCCTCAGCCTGCAACTCTCTGGCCGGAGCACCTCCCCTGGACTCTGCCTCAGCAGCTGCTGGGAAGCGCTGCCTTCCAAACCAGGAGTGCTGGTCCGCCCTGTCCTGGCCCCGGGCTTCTGTCTTTCCAGTTATTCCTCCGCTGCCATCTCTTGTTGAATCTGGGTTTTGTTCTCATTATGCCCGCCTGAAGGTTCCGGATCCCTCTGGGTATCCTGCTGTTGACTCCCCAGGCCGCGCAGGATTCCCTTTGAAGTACACAGGGCTTTGTAGAAAATAAAGGGTTTCCACAAACACCGCCGGGCTGGCCTTGTAATTGACGGCCCTTGAGTCTGTCTCCTTCGCTAGACTACTAAACACTTTGCTCATCCCTGGACAACGAGCTCCGTGTATGAGAGGCATCTGATAAACGCTGGCAAAATAAAAAGACTGACTTGTTTCTGATATATCTTATGTTTGCAAGACTGTTATTTCCTGTAATTAGGAAGTTGTGCAACTCCGGAGAACGCAGAGAAAAGGAAGTAGGGAGGAGTGATGGGAGACCCCTGTGGGTGAGAGGCGGCTCAGGATTGTCAAAGGCGCGTGCTGCCACCTGGTGGCCCACCTGCATTAGGACAGCCTGTGGCGTCCCTGCGGTCCCAGAATTTCAACCTTTTTGTTGTCAGGACCCTATTATACTTGTAGAAATTATGGACGCCGGCGCCGCGGCTCACTAGGCTAATCCTCTGCCTTGCGGCGCCGGCACAACGGGTTCTAGTCCCGGTCGGGGCACAGGATTCTGTCCCGGTTGCCCCTCTTCCAGGCCAGCTCTCTGCTGTGGCCAGGGAGTGCAGTGGAGGATGGCCCAAGTGCTTGGGCCCTGCACCCCATGGGAGACCAGGAGAAGTACCTGGCTCCTGCCATCGGATCAGCGCGGCCATTGGAGGGTGAACCAACGGCAAAGGAAGACCTTTCTTTCTGTCTCTCTCTCTCTCACTGTCCACTCTGCCTGTCAAAAAAAAAAAAAAAAAAAAAAAAAAAAAAGAAAAAAAGAAAAAAAAAGAAAAAACAAAAAAAGAAAGAAATTATGGACTACTCCAGAGGGCTTTTACAGGTTGTATCTATCCATATTTACAATATTTGAAATTAAAAAATTTAAAATATTTGTTAACTCACTTAAAATAGCATTAATAAATTAATATTAGCACATTCAAAAGATTTATTGAATTTATTTGAAAGGCAGTATGGGGGGGGGGGAGGGAAGGAGGGAGGGAGAGACACTTCATCCCCAGGCTCACTCTCCAAATTCAAAAACAGCCAGGACTGGGACAGGCTGAATCCAGGAGCCAGGAGCTTCATCCACCTACTCCCATGCAGGTGCAGGGCCAACTCCCATTGCTTTCCCAGGTGCATTAACAGGGAGCCGGATTGGAAGTGGAGCAGCTGGGACTTGAACCAGTGACCATATGGGATGCTGGCTTCACAGGCGGCGGCTTAATCCATTATGCCACAATGCTGGCCTCCATATTAGCACATTTAAAGTTTTATTTGTTTGAGAGGCAGAGACAGGGAGACGCACACATGCACACACACACAGAAAGAGAGAGTGAGCGAGATGAGCAAGTGAGCTCATCCACTGGTTCAATCCTGAAATGCCTACAGCTGAAGCCAGGAGCCGGGAACTCAGCTCAGGTCTCCTAGGTGGGTGGCAGAGACTCAGTCCCTTGAGCCATCACCACTGCCCCCCAGGGTCTGCATTAATAGGAAGCTGGAGCCTCCGCATCCAGTAATCAAATCCAGACACTTCACTATGGTAAACTCCAACGTGGGAGTTTACACTCATTCCCTGTATTTTAAAAAATTAAAAATAATTATCTATGTGTATTAAAAAACTAGTGAAAAGCATATCACACTATATATCAATATTTATTTATATTTAGTTGTTTATTGTGTGACTTCAACGAAGACAACTGGACTCTTGAAAGTTTGCATTCAGTGCGTTGCCCGTGTGTTATTTTGGTTAAGATAGGAAGAAGATCCAGCCTCCCACAGAAAAGTAGTTGGAAAGGGAAGGAATATAGTAATAGCCTTTAAAAGTAAGTGTGGATATTTTTCTTTGATATGCTGTCAGAGCTCAATGAGTGGTAATTTCTGAAAGGTTAGTTAAGGTCTGAAACCATTGTCAGTGCATTCTTTGTATTCTGTTATGATAGAATCAATTGGTCAGTCTTGAAATTTGAATGGATCTTTTATCCAAGTATGATTTTGTAACTTCATTTATTGGTCATTAGAAAATATTGGTTCACTGAGTTATGCACATCTTCTAAATGCTGACATTTTTCATTATCATATATATATACACATGAATATATATGCACATTATACATCACACACACATTTATCAGACATTTGTCACATTTGTTAATAGCACCATGATCTCATCATTAAAACCTGTAAGTTTTGGGAACCCACCAAATTATAGTGGGAGACATAAGATTATAATATTTGCTTGAAAGCGCTAATGTTGTGCCAACAAATTCCATTGGTTCTTTTTCTGGAAATGAAAGGCTCACTTGGTTCATTTTCAAAAATGTATCTGCCATATGCCCAGGTAGGAGTTTCTACGGTGTGGTGGTGATTTTCATTTTTTAAGTATTATTTATTTTCTTTTTTTGTAAAGATTTATTTATTTAGCTGGCACCGTGGCTCAATAGGCTAATCCTCTGCCTGAGGCGCTGGCACTCCGGGTTCTAGTCCCGGTTGGGGCGCCGGATTCTGTCCAGATTGCCCCTCTTCCAGGCCAGCTCTCTGCTGTGGCCAGGGAGTGCAGTGGAGGATGGCCCAGGTCCTTGGGCCCTGCACCCCATGGGAGACCAGGATAAGTACCTGGCTTCTGTCAGCGGATCAGCGTGGTGTGCTGGCTGCAGTGCGCCGGCCGCGGCGGCCATTGGAGGGTGAACCAATGGCAAAGGAAGACCTTTCTCTCTGTCTCTCTCTCTCACTATCCACTCTGCCTGTCAAAAAAAAAAAAAAGATTTATTTATTTGAAAGGCAGAATTACAGAGAGGCAGAAGCAGTGAGAGAAGTCTTCTATCCGCTGGTTCACTCTCCAATTGGCTGTAATGGCGGGAGCTGGGTTGATCCAAAGCCAGGAGCCAGGAGCTTTCTCCAGGTCTCCCATGTGGGTGCAGGGGCTCAAGGACTTGGGCCATCTTCTACTGCTTTCCCAGGCCATAGCAGAGAGCCGGATCGGAAGTGGAGTATCCGGGACTCGAACTGGCACTCATATAGGATGCCGGCACTGCAGGTGGCAGCTTTACCTACTATGCCACAGTGCCGGCCCCAAATCTTATTTAATTTTCATCTATTTGGAAGACAGAGTGATAGATAGATAGTGAGAGATATTGAGAGAACTATCTTCCATCCACTGGTTCATTCCCCAAACAGCCGCCACAGCCAGGGCCAGGCTGAAGTCAGGAGCCCAGAACTCCCTCTGGGTCTCCCACATGGGTGGCTGGGGCCCAAGCACTTGAACCATCATCTGCTACTTTTCCAGACACCATTAGTAGGGAGTTGGGTTGAAAGCGGAGCTGCTGGGACTCCAATCAGCACTCCAATATGGAATGCTGGAATGCAAGCTGTGGTTTAACCTGCTGTGCCTCAACCCCAGCCCTGAAAATTGTTCTTTCATGTAGAAACGGTGTCCATGAAGAGTGGCTGATTCACTCACAATCCAATCATGCAAGGGCTTTTCCTCAAGAGAACCATGGTTGAGATGAATGGAATGAATAGTTTTTTAAATTTATTTTTAAAAGATTTATTTTATTTATTTAAAAGATAGAGTTGCAGAGAGAGGTAGAGACACAGAGAGAGAGGTCTTCCATCCGTTGGTTCACTCCCCAGATGGCTGCAACGGCCAGAACTGCACTGATCTGAAGCCAGGAACCAGGAACTTCCTTCAGGTCTCCCATGTGGGTGCAGGGGCACAAGGACTTGGGCCATCTTCCACTGCTTTTCCAGGCCATAGCAGAGAGCTGGATCAGAAGTGGAGCAGCTGGGACTTGAACTGGCACCCATAGGGGATGCTGGCACTGCAGGCCAGGGCATTAACCTGCTGCGCCACAGCACAGGCTCCTGAATGAACAGTTCTCACTGCTTCATCAAGAATGTTCCCAGGGAGATCCAATAGGGATCTATTGGATCCCTAATAAGGGAGAGGTGTGCCGATTTTGACCTTGGGAAGATACCAGAATGGGAGGAACCCCTTTCTCAGGGGAAGTTGGAGAGAAATTTGCAGTGGATGGTATACAGAAAGAAGAGAGCCTCCACGGAGCAGTGGATACAGTGCAACCCCACAGCAGCTGGCAGGACACCACCAGTGACTCCCGCAGCCGGTGACTGGGGGATGCCATCTTATCAGAGCCAGGTGAGAGGAACCTGCACTGCCTGCAAGCCACTGGAAATACTGTCCGAGGGAGAGCCTCGCAGTCCCCACTGACTTTGAACCTGGCCTGAAGCACTGCAGGGGACCAGGCACTCACCTATTGGCAGTGCACCAGGTATTCTCTGGGTCTTGATCTAGAACAAAGGGAGGGCAGAGCAAGAGGGAGACAGGAGGGCTATGTAAAAAGAAAAACGCGTGGCTCTCTCCTTGAAATGTTTTTAGGTTTTCATATTTTATCTCGTTTTCTAGTGTGTTTCTGTAGCTCTTTTGGTAAGAGAAATAAATGTTAAGAGCATTGGTATTTTTAAAGCAAATACAAGTCCTGTGCCACATAATAACATATTGGTCAACAGCAGACCACATACATACATAAGATTGTATCACCCAACAGCTTATCTCCTTTAAATCCCTGCTACAAAGCAAACATCTCTGGCTTCTTAGAGAGCCCCTGAACATTTGAACAGGGGGTAACAGTGGTAAGCGTCTCATGGGGCTTGTGGGATTGAGTGCACTATTATGTGTGAAGTGTTTCGAGCCAGCGTGTAATGCATGGTAGCCTTGCATTATCTGCTTTTTGTCATTGTTCCTGTTACTGTTTTCGTCATCGGCAACATGTTTGGCTTGGGTGGGTGGGCTCTGCCTTCCTGGGCGACAACCTGATTCCCACTAGAGGTTTGGTGCAGTTTGGTGTGAGTGGGTCTGAGTCCGGACCACATGAAATAGAAGGCAAGAGAAGGGTGCCTGAGCCACACACAAGGGACAGGCATGAGGGTGCCCACTACGAATCAAGGAGCAGGCGTGGGAGAAATTCAGCCTGGCCCCTGCAACATCATAATATCCCCATCTCAGGGTGCTTTACAGTGTCCAGGGTAGCAGAACACTGTGCCATTGAGAGTTCCAGTTTCCAGGGCCAGTGGTGTCACAGGTGAAGTTCCAGGGTCTGTCACTCAGAGTGGGCTCAAGTGTCCTTCCCAAAGGACGCGGCAGTGTCGGCTGCTCTATTTCAATGGACTGCTGCATTCTTCCTGGTTTCACATCCTGGGTGCCTAGTTTCCTAGCGATTCTCTGAAACTATTACTATCCCTTTAATAAAGTGTATTTCAGACCAAATCGGTGAAGCTCCAATTCTAATCCTTACAGAGAGAGTGAGTGAGCAGGTAGGTGGTTCTCCCTGGAAAGGAGCTGGGTGCTGAGTTCTCTCCCTGGTGCCTCCAGTGTTCTGGCAAACGTCATCCTCCTCCTCAACTCAAGACCAGCCCTTGAGGATACGGTGACCCCACTCCCTGCTCTCTGTTCTGAAAATCTAGGCTGCTTTCCTCCTGTCTGTCCCAGTCCCAAGGTCTAACCTATTGTTCTGTTAGAAGAAAAATAAGCAAAACAAAAACTTCATTCTAAAAAAAGGAAAAAAAAAAACACCTGCGAAACTCACAAAGAACCTCATCTCCCATCCCTTGCTTTAGCCCATCATTTCCTTCTCTGAATCTTCTTGTGTTGTGCTCTGTGCTGGGAGGACAGGGACAATGATCTCTAAGGCATTGGGAGTATGAACAGGGAGGGACACACACAGAAAATGCACCCGTGGGTACTCTGCGAAACAGCCCGAGTCTGCACTGCACCTCCATGCCTCACACATACATACACCTGCTGAGTTCATATGATGCTTGATTTCTATTCATTGCTTTACATCTTTTTTCTTTACTTAAACATTTTGAATGGGGATTAATACATGATTATAAAATTCTTCTCCTTATCATATAGCCTAGGAGAAAGGTTAAGCACCCAAGAAGTGGGAAGGAAACCTCTGTGACCTGCCTTAGATGCCTGGGTGTCTACAGTGGGTGCAGGTGTTGATGTCACCACCCTTCCGGTTAGAGTGCTCCCCACTGGGCAGGGCAGGTGCAGGTAATTGTAAGTATATAAAAAGGCTACTGATTTTTCTGTGCTGATTTTGTTATTTTATAACTTTTCTGAATTACCTATTAGTTCTAACAGTCTCTTGATGGAGTTTTATGGTTCCTCCATATACAGAATCAGGTCATCTGCAATAGGAATTTTATTTCCTCCCGTCAAACCAAGAGGCTTCTGCACAGCAAAGGAAACAATTGACAGAGTGAGGAGAAAGCTGACAGAATGAGAAAAAGATTTACAAACCATTGTAACTAATAATTAATAATCCAGAGTATACAAGGAACTAAAAAAAAATTCAAGTGTCAGGCAGAATTTCAACTGGATCACCCACATGCGATGTAAGTCATGGGATTTAAGATGATTGTGAAGTATGGATCCTTGGTATGGTTTTCTTCCATCTGTTGACCTCTGACATTAATCAGTCCACTTAGCTGCCCCCAGTGTGCCATGCTGGGACAGACATAGGATAACCATCACAGTGACTTTTGTTCAGCAAAGGCAGAAATGAAGGGTACAAGGAAGTCATGGAGCCCAGACAGTTCTGACGTCCAGCTGGGCAAATCCACTAGAAGCTCCTTGGTTAGGTCTCGAGGGCTGGGACTAATCCTCTGTGACCTGGAGCCTTGCCCCTGGGCTCTCAGCCTTGCATATTTCTCCACTTTCATTCAAGCCAGTGTTCCTTTCTTCTCAAACGGCTGTGTTCTTTCTCTTCCTCTAGGTGGCAGTGTCCTCCCCTTGATTGCACATATACCCCACCTGAGTCAGTCTGGCTCTGATCACCCTCTACAGGGGCTCTCACCATCTCAGATTGCTCTTTATCAACCTCATTTCTTTCAGTCATTGTGGTTTTTATTTTTATTTTTTGTTTAATCCATCAGTGCAGCCTTGGAGAAAGCCCAAGACTACCAAGACCCAGAACCAATCTCTACTCTAACCTTCTCCAGGAGAAGAAATAACATAGATAAAGAAATGAGCTGTACGAGGTCTGAGATTCTCCAGCATTGCAGGGGAAGAATAAAACCTAAGGGAGAATGGAGGAGGTAAGGGCTGACACTGGACAGGCAGGGTTTTGTTATGTGGTAGCTAATACATATGTGTTCTCTGGTCACATTTTATCATCCAGGACTACAGAATTGTGAAAGAAGACCCAAATCAATAAAAATCAGAGATGAAAAAGGAAATGTAAAAACAGAAACCACAGAAATAAAAAGAATCATTGGAATTACTACAAAGAGCTGTATGCTAACAAATTGGTAAACCTAGAAGAAATGGAGATTGCTGAACACATAACAATCTACCAAAATTGAGTCATGAAGACATAGAAAACCTAAACAGACCAATAACTAAGATGGAGATAGAATCAGTAATAAAGACCTCCCAACAAAGAAAAGCTCAGGACTGGATGGCTTCAGTGCTGAATTCTACCAGACTTTTCAAGAAGAATTCCAATTCTTCTCAAGCTGTTCAAAACACTTGAAAGGGAGGGAATCCTCTCAAACTCCTTCTATGAAGGAAGCATCACCTTAATTCTTAAACCAGAAAGAGAAACAACAGAGAAAGAAAACTATACACTAGTGTCCCTGATGAACATAGAACCAAAATTCTCAGCAAAATACTAGTTAATTGAATCTTAACAACACTTCAGAAAGATCATTCACCTGGACCAAATGGGATTTATCCCTGGTATGCAGGGATGGTTCAATATTCACAAATCAATCAATGTGATACATCACATTAACAAATTGAAAAAAACCCATATGATTATTTAAATATATGCAGAGAAAGCTTTTGATAAAATACAATATCCTTTCATAATGAAAACCTTAATCAAATTGGGTATAAAGGGAATTTTTTTTTTTTTTTTTTTTTTTTTTACAGGCAGAGTGAAGAGTGAAAGAGAGAGACAGAGAGAAAGATCTTCCTTTTTGCTGTTGGTTCACCCCCCAATGGCCACTGCGGCCGGCACATCGCGCTGATCTGAAGCCAGGAGCCAGGTGCTTCTCCTGGTCTCCCATGTGGGTGCAGGGCCCAAGGCCCTGGGCCATCCTCCACTGCCTTCCTGGGCCACAGCAGAGAGCTGGCCTGGAAGAGGGGCAACCGGGATAGAATCCGGCGCCCCGACCAGGACTAGAACCCGGTGTGCCGGCGCCTCAGGCAGAGGATTAGCCTATTGAGCCACAGCGCCAGCCAGGGAAAATTCTTCAACACAATCAAGGCTATTTATGACAAACCTACAGCCAGCATCTTATTGAATGGGGAAAAGTTGGAAGCATTCCCAGTAAGATGCAGAACCAGTCAAGGATGTCCACTTTTGCTATTGCTATTCAATATAGTTAGTATATACCTGGAAGTTTTAGCCAGATCCATTAGGCAAGAAAAAGAAATCAAAGGGAAGAAAAAGAAATCAAATTGGAAAGGAGGAAGTCAAACTATTCCTACTTGCAGATGACATGATTCTATATGTAGGGGATCCAAAAGACTCCATGGAGACTATTGGAACTCATAAAAGAGTTTGGTAAAGTGGCAGGATATAAAATCAACACACAAATATCAATAGCCTTTATATACACAGTCAATGTCATGACTGAGAAAGAACTTTTAAGGCTAATCATGGGCCGGCGCCGTGGCTCACTTGGTTAATCCTCTGCCTGCAGCGCCGGCATCCCATATGGGCGCCGGGTTCTAGTCCCGGTTGCTCCTCTTCCAGTACAGTGGTTAAGATGCCCACATCCTACATCAGAGTGCCTGGGTTTGAGTCCCTACTCTGCTTCCCATCAAGACTTCTGCTAATGTGTGCCCTTTGAGACATGTCCTTGCCATCCAAGTGAGATCCAGTTAGAGTTCTGGACACCTAGCTTCAGCCTGGCTCAGCCATCACTGTTGCAGGCATTTGGGGAGTGACCAAGGAGATGGACAACTTTTCACTACCATCTCTCTCTCTCTTTTTATCTCTGCCTTTCAAATAAATAAAAATAGGTAAACAATGAAGTAGAAACCTTTTATATTTTTATAAAGTTTAATCTTTTAAATTTATTTATTTGTTTTATTTAAAAGACAAGAAGACAGAGAAAGAGACAGAGATTTATCACCCATTGGTTCACCCCGCAATGACCTGCAATAGCCTGGTCCTCGCTAGGCCAAAGCTATGAGCTGGGAACTGAATCAGGATCTCCCACGTGGGCTGCAGGGGCCCAAGGACTTGACCCATGACTACTGTCTCATAGTGCGTCCAGTACCAAAAAAGCTGGAATGGAGAGCAGAGCCAGGACTCAAACCCAGGCACTCTGAAACGGGTTGTAAAGTTCCAAGTAGCATCCTAACTGCTGCTCAAATGCCTGCCCCAATTTCAACCTTTTAGAAGAAAAAATAGGACAAAATCTTCTAAATTTGAATCAGATAACAATTTCCTAGTTAGGGTATCAAAACTATAAGTAATAGAAGAATAAATAAATAAATATCAACAAGATATTTAATTTCCTCTTCAAAAGGCACTGGTAAGAAAATGAAAACATAGGCCACATGTGTGGGGAAACTATTTGGAAATTACATATCTGACATAGGACTTCTATTTAGAACACTAAAGGAGCTTTCAAAATTCATTAATAAGAAAATAAAATTCCCCATTTTTAAATGAGCAAAATATGTTTAAGGATATATCAGTGCAGAAGATATATGGAAGACAAAATAATAGGTGTCCAACATCATTAGTCCTTTGAAAAGTGCACATTTAGACTGCTGCACACCAGGCATTATGGCCACAGGTCAGAGGACCACCACTTCCAGTGCTGGCTGGAAAAGCTGCTTAAGAACTGGCACTGTCACACCCTGCTAGTGGGAGTGTGAAAAGTTACCAACACATGAGAAAACAGACGGCAAGTTCTGACAATCATAAACCAAGACCTACCATATGATACTGATGTTTCACTCAAATGAACAGGAAGGTGTGTTTGTACATACCTTGGCAGAAGTTGGTAGGAGTTCTTTTTTTTCAATACCAGAAGCCATCAAAATCCATGAACACACGAATGAATAGAACAAATGGTGATGCAGCCTTGTTGCTGTGGATTTGTTCTGAGAGGAGGAACGTGGTGGGGGCAAGAGGTGCGGAGTCACCACATAGATCCCAGGAGTCAGGTGAAAGTGGGCCAGAGGTGAGCAGGCCGCAGACTCATTTATTTCAGTTAGTACAGCAGCTTAAATAGTCAAGGCAGCCAATCCAGTCAAGGGGCGGTTTATGCCCTAACCAATCACAGCCTGTTGCTAGGCAGTCTCTGAAGCCATCCAATAACAGCCTGTTGCCAGGCAGGCTCCATTGCCAGGTGGGCTTCGAAGCCATTCCTGAGTAACTGATGCTCGCTTGCCAGTGGCCATCTTGGCATGGCCTTCTCATTCCATCACATTTCCCCCTCTTTGTTTATTTTTGAGCAATGGGAGGCATGATTTTTGGCCATACCATTGTTGACCCCGTTTCCATGTGGTCTCCGTATGCGGCTGTGCCTGTCTTAGGTTGTCCCCCAGGTTATCTTACCTGTCGTTAACTAACCAGCGCTCAAAACGGGAGACCATAGGAGTGCTTGCTCAGATAGGGGTGGGAATGAGGGACAATGGTAATCAGGAATGGCATGACCTCACACAGCTGTGGGCTGTTTGAGTGGCTGACCAGAGCTAGTGGGGTATAAAACAATAATGGATGTGGCTATGGGCAGTTTCTCAAGGTAGGATGATAGGACAGGTGCGTCTGCTAACAAGGCGGGCTCGCAGTCTTGTTCAGCTGGTTCTGGTTGACTATCAATTGCAGGCTTGATGTTTCTGGCTGGTACCCAAATGGGCTGTCCCGCATTCTTTGGAAAGATACAAGCATATCCTCGACCCTTGGTTAGTAGAGGGTGTGGTCCCTTCCATTCTCCTGTCAGGGGGTCTTTCCACCTAACCATAGGGGCTGGGGTCTGGGATGGAAAGAATCCCCAGTGTTTATAAGCTGGGCTGATCCCTTGGGAATCAAAAGTAAGAAAATTGATAGTGAAAAGGACCTCAGTCAAAGCAAGCTGTGGGTCTGGGGGCATGTGATTGTTTTTCTGTCTTTGTAAGAGATCTTTAATCATAGATCTTTAATCGTCCTATGAGTTCTTTCAACAATTGCCTGTCCCTGTGGGTTGTATGGGATACCTGCGGCAGACTGTATGTTCCAGGATTTCAGGAAGGAATTAAATTCCTGGCCCATTATCAGTCTTTGTGGTCCAGGGGACACCAAGGACCAGCACGGCTGACTTTATCGCCTTTATCACATTACTAGCCTTTTCTCCAGATTGGGCTGTTGCAAATACAGCCTTTGAATAAGTACCTACCACCACATGGACAAACAAGTTTACCAAAGGAGTTAATGTGGGTGACGTCTACTTACCAGAGCTTATGAGGAGCAAGGCCTCATGGGTTCACTCCTGCTGGTTGTAGTGGGCCTAACAGGGCAAGGGGTGCACAATTCTTTCAAGAGTGCACTAGGTGTTTGCAGTGGCTCACTGTTAGCTCTGGGAAAAGCAATTTTATGTTGCTTGCTGACATATGAATGTAGAATACAGACTTGTTCTAGGTGTCCAATGGAAGCCGTGTCGGAGATAAGCCGATTAACCTTTTTGTTGCCTTGGAAAATAAAGCCAGGTAACCCAGTATGTGATCTTATGTGTGAGATGTACCATGGGTGTTTTCTGTTCTCAGTTAGCTCTTTAAGTGTTGTGAACATCTGGTCAATTGGCTTATTGGTCAAGTTAAAGACTGCAAAAGGGATCGTCTTTGCTACCTGTTCTGAGTATTTGCTGTCCGAAAATGTATTTACTGGCCCATCCTGGCTAAGGAGTAGACCTTTGATTATTGCCCTTATTTCTCTCAACTGTACTAATCCCCCATGGGGCTCTACATGGATCTTATCTTTTTCCGTTGAAAATTTGATTACTATTCCAAACAGTGACTTGTTGGCATCTGTAAACACACATGGTGCCATGGGTATAGGTCATTAAAGAGCCACTGTGTCTGGCTCTGTGTTAAATACCTTATTGGCATAATATCTTAATTTAAGTCCCATCATAAGGATGGCATCTACTTTGTTAACTATTTTACGACACTTGCTCCAGGCTATGTGCACCCAAAAAAGTGGTCTGTGTTGTTGCCAAATAACTCCCAAGGGGGTCTTGAGGGTAGATATGGTTATGGCAAATAGAGGCACCTGAGGGTCTTATCTAAAGGTTTTTAAATTTGACAACTGGGTGTTGATCTTTTCTATAGTGAATTTGGCTGCTGGTGTCAATGTGATCTTTGAAGAAGGCCTGTTCCCCTTAGTCAGTAAATCGAATAGCAGTCTAAGCTCTGCAGGTGTTAGGGGAAGGAAGAGCTTCAGCCAATTGATTTGGCCACATAGCTGCTGAAGTTCATTGATCATTTATGCTTGACTTTTAGGTTTGGGCCCATTGGAGATATATGGGAGGAGATTTGATGACCCAAGAATTGAAAGGGAGGAAAATGTTGTACCTTTTCTGTGGCAATAGACAAACCCAGGAATTGTAAATTTCTTACTGTCTCACTTAGACAGGCCTTCAGAGTTGTCGTATTCTCATGAGCAAGTAAGATATCATCCATATAATGTATGACCAAGCACTGATCTTTAAGTGTGCTGGTTGCATGAGAAATGTATCTTTGGCAAATGGCAGAGCTATTTTTCATGTCTTGTGGGAATACTGTCCACTGAAATCTTTTTGTGGGGAGCTGAAAATTGGGCTCCCATACTGTAAAGGTGAAGTAGGCCTTATCCTCCTCTGTGATGGGAATGGAAAAGAAGCAATCTTTGATATCAATGGTAACTATGTGGTATCCATTAGGAATGGCCCCTGGATGGGGAATGCCAGCCTGGAATGTTCCCATCTTTTTTATGATTTTGTTAATGGGTCTCAAATCCTGCAGTAGCCTATATTTTCCCTGTTTCTTTGGTATCACAAAAATGGGTGCATTGTGAGGGCTAGTGGAGGGCTCTATGTGTCCCTTTTCCAATTGTTCCTGTACCAATTCTTTAAGGATGCCAAATTTGGGTTGTAATATTGGCCACTGCTCTACCCAGATGTTTCCTGTTTTTTTCCCATTCAATGGGGATTGGGCCTGGCTTTTGTATGAGGTGAGCAGTGGCCCCTAGAATTGGGGGTGAATCTTACTTGTAGGCTCTCCATTAAAGCTTTTGGCTTGTGGAGATTTGTGATCCATAGTAAGAACCGCTTGCATTTGTGAGCGCATCTCTCCCCCATAAGGTCATGGAAACCTCAGCAATTAGTGGAAAGATGGTTCCTGTATCTCCATTGTCATCTTGCCACATTACAGGCGTGATGACCTGATCAGCTAATTTTAATCCTCCAATGCCTTGGAGGTCGAGTCTGGGTGCTGTCTTCCAATGTTGCATTTTCCTTGCATCCCTAGCTTTTAAGACAGTGGAATCTGCCCCAGTATCAATTAAACCCACAGAGGTAATGTCATCTAAATACAGGGTCAATTTTGGCCTCAGATTGAAGATAGGCATCAACCAGTTAATGGTGGTGGGACTCCCTCTTACTTGCTGGGCTGAGGGCTGCCCCACTGGGAGTTTAAAGGCTTGGTCTTGCAATCTTTTGCCCAATGAAAGCCTTTTTTACATCTGGGTCACAGCGTTTTGGGCTTGCCCCATCTGTCAGCGTTTGGGCAGTTTTGCCGTAGGTGTCCCGTTTCCTGATATCCCCAAAAAACTAGAGGATCATTAGATTTCCTTGTGTTCAGTGTGTTAATGGCTGCAGTTAGGGCCTGTATGGGTGTATCAGCAGGGTTTACCTCCTTTGTAGCTACTATCCATTTAGAAATGTCTTCATTATGGACTGGGGTGATTGCAGCTTTTGCCTCTTTGGTAGCACCTTCCCAAGCTAATTGTTTGACCAAATTGTCTTGACTGGAGCCAAGTGGTAATCTTTTCTCTACTGTCTCCAAGACTCTGGCAAGGAAATCGGGGAACCATTCGCCTGGGCCTTGAACTAGGTTTCTAAAGAGAGGACTATAATCAGGAGGATTTACATTTTTTAAGGCTCTAAGTGCCAAATCTCTGACCTGATCAAAATAGGCAACTACTCAATGTGGGCCTGTTCATGAGGATATATGTAGGTGCCGTGGCTTGAAAGCATATCAAAGGTTACTACAATTCCATAGGCAGCATTATTCCTTGCCAGTTTCAGCCTCTTCCTCATAGGAGGCTTTCCACTGTAAGGACTGTGGTCTCGAGAAACATGCTTTGGGCAGTGTAACCCAGTCAAAATGAGTTTGAAGGTTCGCTGCCTATTGTGTGAGCACCTGTTCAAAGTAGGGAGGGTCAGGGCCTGACTCTTAAGAAGCCTTTTTTTAGCATAATAAGGTCATTTATGGATGTTGGAATCCAGGGCCTGAATTCTGCATCCGCTCCTACATTAATGGCAAACATGTGGGTGGGATAGGGTCTAGCGGCTGCCCTGAGAGCCTGGGGTGCCTGCGGACTGCCACAAATGTAGGGATCCTCACTGGGTGCGGATGGGATGACCTCACATGTGTTATTGTGTCAAGGTAGTCTAAGTTCATCCCACGGGTATTTGGGGGGTGGCTGAATAGGCATTGCTACATTGTTTGCTGTCATTTCATTTTCACTGTCCGAGCTCTCTTTCCCTAAGTCATCAACTATTGTCTGTGAGGCAGACGCCTGGAGTGACAGGCTCTTATCACTCACAGATTCATTATGTTTGATAATCTGTGTGCACTTCTGAGAGGGGGGTATCTTTCCCATGTTTGAGTTTTTAAGAGCGGTGCACCACACCAACTCTAGCCAAAGGAAAGACACGCACAGCACTGCTGCCATAACAAAACAAATTCCTAGCCCCTCAGAGGCTGATGGCATTCTGCAGGGGGGTCCCTACGTTAGACGAACAGATAGTGGTGTACCAGATCGTACGTATGTCCTGTGCTTAGTGGGGGACTTCCTTGATTTGTTAGGTCAAGGCCATATGCCCACACGGTGTCTGTGGAGTGTCACCTCTCTCGAGTGAGGGAAGATGACTTGGTTCCGAATTCTGGGATGATCAGTCCCTTTATGTGAATTCACCGGGTGAACCGAAAGTAAAAGGAGGAGCCGAGAAGTGGCGTGCGCTTCTGGGCAGTGTGTGCCTAACCTGGGGTCACTTAGACCAAGGACAAGGACAAGGAAAGGGGCGTGGGAGGGGGTTCTGTGCTCACCCTCACAGAACCAAACAGCACACAAAACACCGAGGGACCTACTTGCCGAAATCCAGGGGGGACCTCGCCAAGTCTGACACGCTGTCTCCTTCTCAGTCACTTTGGCGCACCAGATGTTGAGGTAGATTTCTTCTCAGAGGAGGAGCGTGGTGGGGGCAAGAGGTGCGGAGTCACCACACAGACCCTGGGAGTCGGGTAAAAGTGGGCCAGAGGTGAGCAGCCTGCAGACTCGTTTATTTCAGTTGGTACAGCAGCTTAAATAGCCAAGGCAGCCAATCCGGTCAAGGGGCAGTTTATGCCCTAACCAATCATAGCCTGTTGCCAGGTAGTATCTGAAGCCATCCAATCGCAGCCTGTTGCCAGGCAGGCTCCTTTGCCAGGTGGGTTTCGAAGCCATTCCTGAGTAACTATGCTCGCTTGCCAGCAGCCATCTATTCCACCACACAGCCTCTAATGGAATACTACTCAGCAGACACCAGAGTGATTTATAGATACACACAGCATTTTTATAGATGAGTACTACTCCCGTGTGTGTGTATTTGTTTATATATCTGATTTTCTTTATCCATTTATCCACTGATGGACATCTAGATTGACTCCATATCTTTCCTGTTGTGAATTGGGCTGCAATAAACATGGAGGCACAAGTATAGCTTTCATATGCTGACTGCATTTCTTTTGCATGTATTTCTGGAAATGAGATGGCTGGTTCATGTGGCAGACAGATTTTTAGTTTTTTGTGGAATTCCATACTGTTTTCCATAATTGCTGTAGTAAATTTGTTGTACTTCTACCAACAGTGCATTAGAATTCCCTGTATTCATCAGCATTTTATTTATTTTTGGGGGTGGTGTATAGATTATATATGGGGATACTGGTCTATAATTTTCTTTTTTGTCCTATCTTTGTCTGGTTTTGAAATTAAGATAATTCTACCCTCATAGAATGAGTTTGGACAGCTTCCCTTCTTTCTGGTTGTTTGGACCAGTTTAAGAATAATTGGCATTTGTTCTTCCTGACAATTTTGGTAGAATTCAGCAGTTAAGCCACCTAGGATTTTGATTACTGAGAAACTCTCTTACTGATTCAATCTTATTGTTATTGGTCTTTTTTTTTTTTTCAATGTCTTCATGAATCAATTTTGGTAAATTATGTTTCCAGAAATTTATCCATTTCTTCTATAGTTTTCAATCTGTTGGCACATAGCTGTTCAAAAAGCTCCTAATCATTCTTTGTATTTCCATGGTATTGGATATATCTGCTTTGTCAACTTTGATTTTTATTGACTTGAGTCTTCTCTGCATACTTTTGTGTCTTTTTTGTTTATTCATTCATCTAATCTGCATATTTTGATTCAGGAATTTAATTCATATACATTCAAGGTTATTATTATTATTATTATTATTTTTTTTTTTTGACAGGCAGAGTGGACAGTGAGAGAGAGAGACAGAGAGAAAGGTCTTCCTTTTTGCTGTTGGTTCACCCTCCAATGGCTGCCGCGGCTGGTGTGCTGCGGCCGGCGCACCACGCTGGTCCGATGGCAGGAGCCAGGTGCTTCTCCTGGTCTCCCATGGGGTGCAGGGCCCAAGCACTTGGGCCATCCTCCACTGCACTCCCTGGCCATAGCAGAGAGCTGGCCTGGAAGAGGGGCAACCAGGACAGAATCCAGTGCCCCAACCGGGACTAGAACCCAGTGTGCCGGCGCCGCAAGGTGGAGGATTAGCCTAGTGAGCCACGGTGCTGGCCAGGTTATTATTGATAAGTTATGACTTGGTCCTTCTTTTTTCTCCTTAAAATTTCTTGTTTTCGCATTGGATATCCTTTTTGTTTCCTACTGGGTTTTTGACTTTTCCACATTTTCACTATGAAGGTTGCTTTCTTTTGTTTCTGTACATAGTACATCTTAAATTACCATTTTTAAGGTCAGCTGAGTGGTGGTGAATTCCTTCAGTCTGCTTTTCTTGTAAAGCCTTTATTTTTCCTTCGTTTATGAAACAGCATTGCTTGATGAAGTATTCTTAAGTGACTGTTTTGTTCTTGTAGAAGTTGGACACTTTAACCCCATTCTCTCCTGATCCATAATGTTTCCACTGATAAATCTGTTCTTAATCTAATGGAGTTCCTTTAAAAGTGACCTGGCACTTTTTCCCTATTTTTGGTAAATTCTAGAATTCTGTTTGTATTGCACTTTTGAAAGTGAGTGGATTCCTCTCCAATGAGGATTGCTAATATAAAGTGTTCATGTAGATGGGCTCCCCTGTTCACCCCAGCCCTGTTTAGGGAGTCCCCTTGGCTGTGTGTCTGGGGATCTAATTGCCAATTGGCTTTGTTCTTTCTCTCTCCCTGCTGCTGCTGTGCCTGCTCTGTGTTCTTACCATGTTCCCAGTGTTCCCTTCCTGCATTCAGGTGCTTTTCCTTGGGCACTCACCTCGAGTCATAGTTGCTTTGCTTCTTCTCAGTGGAGGAGAAGGTGATGCTGGATTTCTCTATTTGGTCATCTTGAAGTCAATCCTCATTCACTTTTTTAAAAAAGATTTTATTATTTTATTTATTTATTTGACAGGTGGAGTTACAGACAGTCAGAGGGAGAGACAGAGAGAAAGGTCTTCCTTCCATTGGTTCACTCCTCAGACGGCTACAATGGCTGGAGCTGCGCCAATCCGAAGCCAGGAGCCAGATGCTTCTTCCTGGTCTCTCATGCGGGTGGGTGCAGGGGCCCAAGGACTTGGGCCATCTTCTACTGCTTTCCCAGGCCACAGCAGAGAGCTGGATCAGAAGAGGGGCAGCCAGGACTAGAACCAGTTCCTTTTTGGGATGCTGCTGCCACAGGCTGAGGATTAACCCACTGCACCATGGAGCCGGCCCTCTCATTCACTCTTGATCACCATCACCTCCTGACTAAGGCTGGTGTCTTAGATTGGGCATATCAGGCCTTGATTCTTCCTTCTTTCCAATTAACCCTGTGTATGCCATTGTGTCCCGTCACTGCACAGTGCACTGTGCATATGTTGGTGTGGAAATGTCTGTCTGGAAGGAGGAACTGAAGGAGAATCTTTTTGAAGGAGAGGAAGGAAGAATCCCTGCACTGTTTACGCAAAACAGGATGAATTGCGGATCAGGGATTCTTAAAAGATGGCTCTATACGCAGAGGAAGCCCTTGTTTTGTCTTTTTCTTTACTTTGCCACAGGCATTTCCCCAAACATGTGGTGATGCTGGTGGGTGGGCTTTGTGAGTCCATTATCATGAAAATCTGTTGAAACACAAAAACTTATCACCAATCTCTTTCTGCTCTAGAATTTTCTCTACTATCCCCTTTTAGGACTTGCAATGTCATAATTCACAATCAGGACCAAGAGCTGTCCCAGTTACATCAGAAGTTACAAGATGGGGGAGAGAGTTCTTACAGCCTCCATGAGTATCTCAAGGATGTGTCACCCTGCATGAGCCTGACAGCTGCAAGGGGCAGAGATTGCAAATACTACTACTGAGGCTGTCAGGCTGCAGGGTGCCTTGTCAGCAAGCGTGGCCCAGGTAAGGTGGGCACCAGCTGTGATTAGACAAAGTCTCAAGTTTACAGGAGCCTCCACATATCTGCAAAGGGCATTTTGCCAGCAGTCTTTCTTGGCATTGAACATTTGTGTTATGACACGATCAGGACTGCCTGGATAAGAACAGAGATGGGAAACACAGGTTTTTCAGGGTCCCAGTATTCTAAATGTCTACTTCCTCCATGATTGCCACTTGCTTTTGGAGCAGGAGGCAATATCCATCCAGTTATAAAGGACAGAAGGAGGTTGAGACAGGAGACAACTGTCAAACTGAAAAGAGTCCGTGGGCAAAGAACAGAATCTTGAGGCGCTGCAAAGACAAAGACGCGTAGAGGAGCGCGCCCCCCGGCCGCTGCCGCCCCTGGCCCTTGCGGTCACCCGCTTCTCCGCGCCTCGGCGGGACCCGGCCAGCCCTGGGCGCCGCGCCTCAAAAAAAAAAAAAAAAAAAAAAAAAAAGAACAGAATCCTCTAGTTATATGCTCAGCATGGTTTTACAAACTGTAGATGATTCCTTTGTCCTTCCTGGATTTTTGTCTCCTCATCTGTAAAATGGATCAAATAATCTGCTGTGTTGCACCCACTAGTCAGCTGAAATAGAGTACTACAAAAACCAGTGACAGTCACGCATGAATTTTATTGAAAATGAGAGGCAAATGACAGGCAAAGCAACTGATCAGGATCAGCAATCGATCGAGACCAACACTCCTTACCAGGGTGTGGCCCCCAACAGCAAGTTACACGGCTTGTTATAGTATTCTGTCCACTAGGGCTCACAATTTTGAACCGGACCCCTGGTATGCAATGAACAATAAAAAGAAAACCAGAATATTGTTGTAAGACAACAGTTAACAATAACAAACCCAATAACAGATCCAAGATATGGTTGTAAGATAACAGTGAAGGACACATTTCGGTCAACCTAGTTCCTGGGAATTTGGGCCCACGTAGTTTCACAAGATACACCCTTAGCTGTTAGCAAGCAAAGCTGATATGTACAGAAGCAAGAGGTCTGCAATTAGCTTTTAGCCACACTCACTCCATTTTGATTCTGATTCTACAGTTGCATAGTGGATATGGCAGTGATATGTGGGAGCTGTCACTTGTGTGTTTCATAATAGGATCAAGTCACTCCCCTCACTGGGTGGTGTCACATCAGGTACTGGAATGAGCAGAACTTGTGTTAGGAAAGTCGCTTAGACCCCTTTCTAGGGAAAGAATTTCTTTTGATAACATAAACGAAGCCAACTTGAAGGACCTGTGTATATATGGAGGGATGAGAGTCATCATTGTCTATCATCTTAATGAAAGTGAAACCGACCTGCTTATTAATATTTCCCCAAATTAATAAGCTGTGTGGCTTCTTGCCATGTATTCAGAGAAGAATTCTGAATACTGGCTCAAATAGCCAACATGGTAAGTTTTTAAGGATTTTATTCAGTGAAAGAAATGCATAGGAGAATGAGGGATTTATCTAATGGAGAAAGAAAAGTCTAGAGACTAAGTTGGGATCCATACAAAGCAGAGAACAGGTCAGGAGCCATGTACAGAAGAATTTGGTTATGAGCAGCCACAAGTAGCTTAGCACGGGTAGTGAGGCAAAGGTAGAGTGATTTGGGGGCACTCTTCGCCTTTTATATGCTTTCCAAGGGGGGAGTGGTTGCATAGTCTGATGGGCAGGTGAGATCAAGTAGGGGCGTGAGATCACACAGTGGGCATGGTGGAGGGTGTGGTCTCCAGCTTATAGACCTAATAGGTTTTATTCTATCTGCCTGCCTATCTCAAAAGGAGCAGATTATCTGTGAGGCCGTGGGAATATAGAACCTGTGCATGGGGATCACACCGGCGGGGGCGGGGAATGCAGACACAGAAGTCCAAGGGAAGCTTTGATAAGCTACCAGTGATATGAGGATTTTGCCTTGTTGCAGGCTGACCCTGCCATGATTGTCATCTCCCTGATCAGAGACACAGTGCTGATGGATCAGAAAAGCATGGCAAGGCATTTGTTTAAAGACAGCAAATGGGAAACTTTGGTGTAATGCTGACCCTACACAGATGTTCGTGTCTCTGTACATATAGACCACTGGGTTTGTTGTGAGTGAGTGGACATTTCTGAATTTCCAGAAATAATGAAAATGAGGAAAAACGAGAATAAGAAACTGCTGCCGACAGGTAACAGTGAATGATTAAGCATTGGGAATGAATAGGTAAATAAGGAAAAGGATCTCAAAAAGAACAGAAAGGGGACCAAGGCAGCCACAGATTTCAGATGCAAAGCATAAACAAAACTGCAGATTGTGCTGATGTAATTTGCTCAGAACCTGAAATAGCTCTGCTAAAACAGCTGTCTGTTGTCTTTGTCCTATTTGTTAATCTGAGCCAAAATCAACTCACCAGCCTTGAGTATTTCCTTCACAAAAAGAGAACCCCTGTTCTCTCCTGTAATGCAAACCAGAGGAAGATGCATATCTGCTTCCTACACAGTTCTCTTTAGGTCCTTGTTAGTGAGCATAACCAGCAAAGAGCGAGCAGGCAAAGGGAGCAGTTAGGGAGTATCTGGCTAAGTTGCAACTTCAAAAAAGAAGCACCTAGACAAAAGCATGTTTATGTCTTACGTCACATTTTAAAAACATTTTTATTAACATAAGAGAACAGACTTAATGTATTTCATGGGTACAATTCTAAGAGAACCATACTTCCCTCCCTTCATCTTTCCCTCTGTCAATTCCTTGTTTTTCTTAAATTTTGGCAAAAACATGACTTCAATCCACTCCATAATCACAGGCTTAATTTATCATTAGCCATAATATTCAACAAGTAAAAAGTAGAAAGACCACAGTTCCACAGGAGTATTAACAAGGGTCAAAAACAACAATCAGATCACAAGATGTCTATTTCATCCCTATGCATTTTTGTTGTTGTTTTGTTTTCTATATCAACTACCACATATCAGAGAAAATGTATGACATTTGTTCTTTTGGGACTGGCTTATTTCCATAAGCATAATGGTTTCTGGTTGCATGTGTTTTATGTCACAGTATTAAGAGAGGGCCCAGAGGCACCACATCTGCAAGGTCTCTAGAACTTTACTCCCAGGGCTGCAGTACGCTACGCTCAACTTAAGCTCAGCACACGGTGTCAGTGGGGCGGCCGTCCACGTGTGCTCATGCCATGGGACTACCACGCAGCTGCTCCCCAGCAGCTGCTGTCCAGTGCAATGAGCACCCGCTGCTCTCTTTCTCTCTGGCATCCTCTCCTCCTATGGTAGCCACACTGTGTTCCAGAGAGGACTGCTTGTTCCCTCTTAGAGGGGACTGCCCTGTGCTATCTATGACCACACCCTTATGCAGCCCATCAAACCCAGCAGGACTCTTTCTTGGTTTAATTTCTGTCATCCCTATCCCACCTGGCTCTCAGGGAGCTGCTAGAAGCAGAGGAAAAGGACATCCCAGAGAATTCACTGGAGCAAAGTTCTTTCACTCATGCCATGGATCACCCCCAAATGACTGCTACCAGCCTGAGAGTAGCATGGAATGTGCACTCAATGAAGAGGAAGCCCACGCTGTTCTGGATGTAGACAGTGAACATTCTGCTTCCCACAAGAAGGAGTGTACACACACTCCCAGGCAGCCTCACATTCCTCTGTCTGGGCTGATGAGGCTCACCTCTGAGCACAGGCGCTGAATACACACATTCTTGTGAATCAGGGACCAGGTGGGGACATTAAACAGACATCAGGTGAGTCCAGGAGCTTCTCTCTGCTCTTCACATACTGCCTTTTCTCACTGGACCCCGACAAACTCATATACACTTTGTTGGACCTGTATGGGAAGTGCCTTTCAGACTTTCTAGCTCAGAAACAATGTCTCTTGTCACCTGCAATGACATAATTTTTGTTCTAAAACAGTGTACCTGGAGTTCTATGCCAGTTCAAAGCTTTTGGCAACCTTCCCTCTGTGTTAGCCATGTTATGAGCCTGGTTTCATTGCTTTCAACCTGACTCTTTATCTCCTCTAAGGTGGCTTGTCTTAGCTAAGCCATCATTTCAAAACCAAGACATAAATACTTCTATATTTTTCTTCCTTCTATGTTTCCAAGAATTATGGATGGGCCCTGTAACTTCCCCACATAATGAATGCCCAGTGTTTATTTCTAACAGCATAGGCTGATTTATGAAAGGGGTTACAGAATTCATCCAGTCTTGCGGTTCAATTCCTCTACCATGATTAAATACGATATCAGATGGGAAAGTCAGTATTGCAGCAACACTCCTAGAAATCAATTCCCAAAGGCCTTGGTGAGTGAGATCTGTTTGCTCAGACTCAGGACAGAGGACATGGTGATGATCATCTGTCCTATCAGGGTCATTTGCCCCATGGCACAGGCCAGGAAATCCAGTGACTTCTAACAAGTATCAGCCTGAAGCTTGGGGGAGTTTCTCACACATCCTTTATTACACTGAATAGGCTCATGCCCCTGTGCAAGGCTTAGACACAGGACTGGGCAAATGTGAAGTGGGATAGAGGCTATGTCATTGGCCTTCTTTTATATATTTGTGGAGAATCAAAGTGATCCTGAAGAAGGGAAAGGACAAGACCAACTTGCCCCAGGTAATGTGGTCAAATCACGGGCTGTTAACTCACTGGCAGCATCTGTAGGGCTCATATCCAAGGAAATCAGAAAGTGATAAATCTACCTATTTCATCCAGTCAGCAAAACACAGAGTACCCTTTTAAAGACTTTGCTGTTTTCATTGGGGTACTTGTAAATTTTCCTATTCTGCATTAAAGTCTCAGTTGACCATTTAGAACAGAAATGGTCTTAGAGATCTACAGGAAACATCTGCACTGTACCTACAGCTTATAAACTACAGTGAGGAGTTTGTTGCCTGTTTGGTATTAACATGTAGACAAGGACAGCAAGAAAATTAGGTAGACAAAAACCAGTATTATGACATGTCATCATCTTGAGAGAAAAAGGTCTTAATAGGTATCTAGGGCTATATAAGGCCTAAAATATATTTAATTGATCACTACATGAAAGATTCAATGTAATTTGAGGAATAGAGGAAAAGCCACCATCCAACATAATCTGTCATAAAGCTTGACTGCTCTAGATTACATGCTCAATGTCTGTGTTTAAAAGCAGAGAGAAAATCAGGCAAATGTATTGAGCACCTAATCCTCTCTGTCTGTATCTTTCCTCCCCTCCACAACACTCCAGTCTAACTTTCTATCACCATGGCAGCCACCCTGTGTTCTATACAAAAGAACATACTATTTCTTAAAATGCATCCTTGCCTTTTCTTTAAACCACATTCAAATATACTGTTAAATCTTCCTAGGTCACTGTGGCATCTGATCCACCTTGGCTCATCAGGGAGCTTCCTCCAGTGGAAGATCCTGAAGTCTCACAGCACCCCCTGGTGTGTGCTTATTGCATACAGTCTGTCCTGGGCTGTCTGATGCCTACCAACCATATACCAGCTGCTTATTCAATGAAGGAACAGCAGTGTTCCCTGGAAGGCGATGTAGACAGTGAGTACACAGTGTGAAGGTGACAAAGCTCCCAAGGGTGTCCTAAGTATCCAGAAACATCCTTGCACTCCTCACCCCAAACTGCACTGAGAGATGTCACTGACATGGAATGGAACCATAGAGAAATTCTGATTGTATTCAAATCATGAATCCAGTTTGTGATTCCAACTTTTACTGTCTTTCTTTTCCTGGATATTACCATGACACTCTGGTGCCACTGCCAAAAAAGTGGAACCAGAGCCATGGTGACAGATTCTGAGTTTACCATCTCTTGGCTGTTTACCATAGCCACGGTATTTTTTCTTCTTATGTATTTACATATGAATTCCTTCCTCTGGGAGACTAGAAAAAGAAAATCTGCATGCATCTAATCGCTGTCCAGAGCATTCATTATGATCATTTCCAGAGTACCCAATCCAGTCATAATTGTTCAATAAACAATTCTGAATATCCGTTTTCTGATCCTTTGCTTGTTCCGGTGAGTTACCCTTAGAAAGTGACTTCATATGATATATTTCATTTGATGCAGAACAACTTTTAAGATCTCTGAGTTTTAGGGAGCTGTCTTCCTTCGCTCATGCAGAAGATCTGATTTGCTGCTTCCTGTCCTTAGACATCCCTCGTAGGCCAGTGCCATCATTAGGAACCTTCATGGGCACTGTTGCAGGCACGTTCAGGAACGTGCACAACCTGGGCCCACAGCTCCCATTGTTGTGAAATAAGGGGCAGTCGTCCTATAAACTAGCTGTCTTGCGGCTCTTTATGGGATTCATGAGTGATACTCATCTCCATGGCCCTGTCCTGTGTTCCCTCCCCATAGAGATCTGGCTCTGCTCAGATCGGCAGAATCCCAACCATTCCAGCTGGGTTCATTCATCCTTTTCTCCACCACTCTCAGTTTCTCCTCCTGGAGTTCCTGGGGCTGGCTGGGGCTGGCTGGGGCTCGTGTCAGGCAATGCTCTCCTCTGAGAAATGAGGAGACCCGTGTTCTCAGGAAGAGGCGGGGGTCCTAGCAGGTAATAAGCACCACCCAGCACCTTGAATAGGTGTCCTGGAAAGTTAACATTGGGGTACGGGGGTGCAAGGCCCCTGACACAGTCGTGATAGCCTGTGGTGTTCAGTCCTCTCTCCTCCCCTGGTCTCCTCTCCTTCTCCTTGGACTCCCACAGTCCTAGCTGCCCTGGCCCAGAATGCTGCCCCTGCTCACTCCAAGGAAGCCTGAGCATGAAGCCAGGCTCCCAGTGAGGTTTTGCAGACCAGGGTGCTTTCATAGCTCATCATTCATTCTCCAGCTCTACCCTGGAATTTCTCCCTGGCATCTGGTAGCACATTTGTTTCTCACGACGGCTTCTCTCTCTCATTCTTCAGGTGCCTGAAAAACTGCTCCCACTCCAGCTGACCAGAAGAATGATGATAACATTTTATATAACATCCTCCAATTCCCAAAGTAGTAACTGCTTCAATTAGATAAATACATGAACACATGCAGCTAAACCATGTCACACACAACATATGTACTTGGTATATATTAAATATAGTGTGTATTATGTATATATGAAATATATCTGTGCTTATGAAAGACTTGGTAATCTACAGTGTTAATCTTCTTCAGTTCTTTTCCCTTCAGTTGTTTGATTTTTATACATTTATCATTATATAATATGTATAAAAATCAACCAAAATGAAAATATCTTAGTATCCCTGTAGACGTCATCTTATTCTTTGGACTTTCTTACTCCAGGTCACTTTCCTTATTTGGACAGGACGTCATAGAGATATTAGGTATAAATATTGATCCTGATGGTTGTGGTTTCATTTTTAGAGCTAGGTTTGATTGTCACCATGTAATGAAGAACCCTACCTAGCTGGAGGACAATGCTTGTGAAGAGTTAGCCACCAACATACATGAGCATCAAGTAATCGGCCACATCAATGTCCCAGGTGCCCAGAAACAGAAGATTATCAAAGGAAAACCACAGTCCAGCCAGTGGTAACAGCCAGGCAGACTCCCTAGTGAGGAGATTATCAAAGGAAACCCACGCCCCAGCACTGGAAAACTGCAGTACAGCAAATGGAAACTAGCATGCAGGTTTCCCTGGCCTTCAACCCTACGATACAGAAGTAATCATGCCTTCCTCTTAGATACACTTGTTCCCTAGTATTCTCTACATGAGACCATAAAACATTCTCCCACAGGCCAGCAGCTGTGTAACCTCTGGTCTTGGTTCCCACAGGCCAGGTGTTTCCACGTCCATCACCTGTTTGCAGTCTGAGCTTTGCTCTACTCCCACTGCACGTGTCCCAGTCTTCCTTATCATGGCCACATCAAAACCCAGCTCCACAGTCTTCATAGGATCTAAAGGTCATCCTTCCGCTGCTAAACACATGGAAATTTGCCTAGAAGCACACACATTGTAGGCTTTCTTGCATCCCCTTCCCTGCTTCTGCAAACCCACTTCTTCCTTGTGGAAGTATACCTTTCGTAAATCACTTGCACATGGATCTCCTTGGGTCTACTGTTGGGGAGTGTGACTAAGCCAGTCCTACGCTCTTCCACACGTGAATTGGAAGTGCTAAAACTGAGAGAGAGCTCTGATGTAAAAAAGTGAACTGGGACCTGGATTGCGGGGCATGAGGGTGGCAAAGGTGGTGCCAAGAGGAAGTTAGATGAGTGGAGTCTGGGTTGTTTACAAGAAAACTTGATTGGGCACAGGCATCAGGAGAGATGACGTTAGTGCTTGGACCCTATAGAAACCGAGTGCATGATAGGGTAATCTTTAAAACAACTGGCTGGCTTCTCTTCCCCTCTCCTATACCTCTGTGATTTTTTGCTTTAAGAGAGGCTTACAGCACAATAATAAACAAGTTCCTGCTTGACTCAACTCCCCAAGACGTCTGATTGTCTCCGGGAAAAAGTGAGGCTGGGGAACAGGCGAGCAGCGCATTTACCTTTCCTCAGACCCAGTCCATCCTCGTTCGGGTGGACTAAGACCCTGCACTGGATCACAGGTGCGAGATTTCTATTGGCCTGGAGTAGTTTTTTTTCTTCCTCCCAAGAAATATACACCTGTGCTAAACTGCAAAGGGTTTCTGCTGCCTCAGCATCTGCACCTCATGGGCTCATTCAAGCTGAGGTTACCTGGAGGACTTGGTAGCACTATAGAAAGAAATTGAGTTCCAAGTAGACAGAGAGGCCAAGATTTCCAAGGGCACAGGACATTATGTGCTGAGCAATTCTGGCCTCCATATTTCAGTCCTAAGAGCACTTTTGTATGTTCATGATGTAGGAGTTGCTGGTACAAAGACCAAACAGTAGGCATGGGTCCACACTAGTGGGAAAGAAGATCACAGAGAGAGTGTGGACACGAGCGGATACTGCTGACTGTCCTTCTGTTATCAGCGCTGAGTCTGCATGCTCCTCGAGGGATGAGGAACCCTCCCCAGCTACAGGGAGTGCCCCGAAGTTCCGGCCATGGATAAGGGGAAACCTCATGTCCGGCCACTTCGAAGTCCCAAGTGCCCTGAAGCACAGTTTACCAAAGGAAAACCGCAGGGCAGCAGGGGGAAACTCGCATGCAAATTCCCTGGCATGAGTATCATGAAAGGAAAACCACACTCCAGCAAGTAGAAACTCGCATGCAGATTCTCTGGTCAGCAGGTTAACGAGACAAAGCCAGAGCTCAGCACATGGGAACTGGCATGCAGATTCCATGGCCAACAGAATATCAAGAATACTGCAGTCTAGCCCCAGGGGGATCTCATGCGGATACTGCAGCCTTCAAGGCTAGGATGGAGAGGTAGTCACGTCTGTTCATCTTTGCTGCCTTTGTTCCTTATTACTCCCTACTTGGCCTTCTAGCTTATTCTGTCACCAGGCTTCTTCTCTCCCATGGTGGATGGGACCTCTATCAGGTGTTACCTCCACTGCCCGCAGCCACCACCCTGTCCTGTCTGTCACCTGTTTGCACTCTCAGCACTGCTGGGCTCTCCCTGCTGCCACCCCATCTTCTTTATCAGTCCACAGCAAACCCAGCCCCATATCCTTGGTGTGATTTCTGGGAGCTTGCCTGAAAGCACACACACCTTTCTTGGCTTCCTTGTTTCCCATTTCCTGCTTCCCCAATCCATCCGATGCCTGCTTCTTCTGGGAGCCCTGTCTTCATAAGTCATTTGGACATGCATCTTCTCCAGTGTCCTTCTGAGAGCCTCATGCAATCCTACACCCTTTATTTCCACATGTGAATTGGAAGTGCTAAAACTGAGGAGGAAAACTCTGATTCCAAAAATGAACTGGAACGTGGGCCACAGGGGAGAGATCTCTATTGGTCTGGAGTAGTTTTTTCTTCCCAGAAATGTACACCTGTGCTAAACTGCCAGGGGCTTCACTTGACTCAGCACCTGCACCTCATGGGCTCATTTGAGCTGGTGTAGGAGGAGTAGGAGTAGGATCGGGAGGACCAGGTGGCACTCTAAAGGGAAGTCAGCTCCACGTACACAGAGAGGCCAAGATTTCAAAGGGCACAGGGCATTGTGTGCTGAGCAATTCTGGCCTCCATATTTAAGTCCTAAGAGCACTTCTGTATGTTCAGTGAAGAATCTAGAATAATGGACTCAGTTGAATCAGAATCAAGGAACCTAGTAGAGTTTCAAGAAAGGGAGTGATTACATGACAATGTCAGAGAGAAGACTGATTCTTCAAGGCCAGGGGGAAGGAGACGCATGCTAGGAGAGAGGGGGAATGCAACAGGTATGGTGGGACATAGGGCAGGTCAACTGAGCAGTCTCAGAGTTAACACTGGGTGAGCTCTGAGTCAGCAGGGACTCTGACCAGCACTAAAAAGTATGATTTACATTGGAAAGGTGGGATTCAGGCATTGGCCCTTTAAAAGAATTCCTCTGACAAGCACCTGGGGTTAGAAGGACTATGGAGCCATAGAACTATGACAGAACTGTCTCTGTGTGGAGTCCCCTCCTTCCTGTAGCAAAGTCAGCTAGATGGAAGCTAAGACCATCACAAGCAGGTGCGAAAGGCCAAAGGGGTCAGGAGAACTTGGGTGAGAGCACCCACCCTGGTTTGGGAAGGCCGAGGGCCCTAACTCTGCCCCACAGGCTGGGCTGTCAGCTCAGGTCAGGTCAGTTGTGCCTTTCAGCAGCCCGAGACGCCCCGTCAGCCCTTCCTCTCTGCAGGAGCTCAGTCTCTCTCTGGGCTCTGTAACCTTGGAGCATTGGCTGCATCAGCTCTCAGCAGGACCTGACCCATTCATTTTCTTCTCTCCCTCTCTTAGGTGCCACTGCTGCTGGAAGCGTAGAAAGATAGCGCCGATTTATGTAAGAAAAAGTAGCTCAAACCGCAGCTCGGGGTAAATCCCAGACAGAGCACGGAGAGAGGACTTTGACCACCATGAACCACTCTTGATGGTTTCCACCACGGGAGGCTGGGGGATGAGAGCTGTGACTGTCTTTCAGCCTCTGACTGGGTAAACACCCACAGAGACCAAGGCCTGAATGCAGAGACATTACAGAGAGACTCTCACCTTGCCCTGTCACCTGCCTCCTGCAGAGACCCGGGGACTGAGGAGCAGGAAGAGACCGCGGATGAACCCAGACGCCCGAGGCCACGGGCGGGCTGTGCTAGGTGTGGGCGGTCTGCCACTAGCGCTCCTGCTGATGAGGGTCAGCCTCGGTGTAACCCTCGGGATGATCTGACTCCTGCACGGGCGCTCCACTGAGCCGGACAGCTGACCCGTCTCCTCCCACGGTCAGTGTTCCCACAGATAAGACAACATTGAGAAGGAGAGACATTTGGGGTAAAGGTGATTAAAAGGATCTGCTTCTTTGCTGCTTTTGAGCTGCAAACATCTCATGTTTTGTGGTCTGGGGGGTGGTGCATGCTGACTGGTCTGCGGATGCTGGGCGGGGTCTGGCTCAGTGGCCTGTGTGCTGAAGTTACCTGGTGATTGCCTCGGGATGAAGTTCAGCTGCTCCACTGAGCCACGCAGGGCCTGCTGGGTGCTTCCTGCCGCGTGCCCTCTGCAGGCCAAGGACGTCCTGTGTGCCTGCCAGTCGCCCTGGCTTTAGGGTGGGTCAGCTGTAGATGAGCTGCCTGCTGGATCTGTCCATTGTGGAGGCGCGTTGTTCTCTCTGATTATTAAGAACTCCGGAGCAGGTGGTGCCCCAGAGCTGAAGCAGGAAGTGAGTGGGCAGTGGCTCTCCCTGAGTTCCTGGCTGCTCCCCAGGAGGCCGAGTCCTGGCCTGAGGTGGGGATATGGAAAAACAGGGTTTGGTGGGAGCAGTTCTGGGAGGTGGGTGTGGATGGGTAGGATGAGATCAAGTTGATGGATGAGGAGGACAGCAGTGACGGCCGGGCGGGGCTCCAGGAGAGCAGGCGAGGTGCACTCCTGCCTGAGGACAGGACACAGGACAGCTGCTCTCCAGGCGGCCCTGAACATCCCCGAAACACCAGAGCCAGGCAGGGGGGTCTTGTCGGTAGCCCTGTCACCAAGGCGCTCAGCTCTGCACAGCTAAGGATACTGCACGGGCTGCCAAGTCTCTGGGGAGAATGGGGCGGCGTTGGTGGTGGTGGTGGTGGTGCTCTGCAGGACATTTTCAAGGCGCCCAGAACCCAGAGCAGCAGAGGGGGGGTTACTGCAGGGGCAGGAGAGGGCTCTGGCTGCTGGAGGGGTAGGCTTTCTCGTTCCTGTGTCCAGGGCAAGGAAAGCTGTGCCCTCTGCAGTAGTTGCATGCCTGTTGCTGTCGTAGGTGTTGCTGGTACAAAGAACAAAACCACCAAATGCCACTGCTGTGGTAGCACCCGTTTGTCTCCCTTAGCTTTCTTGCTTCCTTTTTCATATCTGTAAAGAAGAAAATTATCCACCAGTTTTCCTTTCATGAAAATTCAGAAAATAGGGAGGGAGTTTTGTTTCAGGACAAGGGTTGCCTCCTCTCAGCGCCCTTTCAGTGATGTGATCGCCAGCCTGTACGTGGATCACGTTCAGGTTTCATTGTGTACTTTTAACCCCTAATTGGCAAGATTTTGTTTTATATTATTTTTACACTAACACTGGAGGATGTGATCAGAATTTGAGGCCAGTTTCCTAGTTCATAGCTCATCAGGAAGTTATCTTCATAATAAATTTGAGATGATAGCTACTAACATTGCAAACCTGGATCACACTTCCCTTATTTAGGCGAACGGTGATTACGGGCACGTGGTGGGGGCGCACCTTGACCAGACTGCAGACTCGAGGCTGCTGCTCTGCTCATGGCTGTGTCAGTGCACTCAGCTTCTCTGCTTCCAAGAATCAAGAATCGTGGCTGCTCAGCTTCTTCCTGGGCACCAGAATAAGGAGTCTTGCTCAGTATAAACCTACCTATAAAGTATCAGAGCCTGTGTGGCAAGAACATCAACTTTTGTTCCAGTAATAGGTCTCTGAGAAAACTCAATCAGGGAGGATGCAGAAACTGTAACATCATGGAGATTCTTGGCAGCCTCTGAATGAAATGATCTTCTCTTTACTTTCAGCTCTGGTATCCCCTATGGGTGCCAGTTCGAGTCCCAGCTGCTCCACTTCTGATCCAACTCCCTGCTGATGCACCTGGGAAAGCAGTGGAAAATGAGTCAAGTGCTTGGGCCCTTGCACTAGCATGGGAGACCCAGAAGAAGCTCCTGGCTCCCGGCTTCAGACTGGCCCAGCTCTGGCTGTTGTGGCCATTTGAGGAATGAACCAGCGGATGGATGCTCGCTCTCTCTCTCTCTCTCTCTCTCCTTCTCCCTTTCTCTGTAACTCTACCTTTCAAATAAATAAATAGATCTTTAAAAAAAAGCCACAGAGCAAAACAAAATTTGTTTACTTTGTTGGACAAACCAAATTGGTTCTCAAAATGGCCAGTGCTTATAAAAAGTTATTTAGTAGCTCCAAAATAATCCACCTAGTCATACATGACCAAGAGTGAAATCATCCTGTGTCTAGTTATTTTCTACCTTTCCTATTGTTTCATCATCACCGACTTAGATGAAAATTGGTCCAGAAATTCCAGAGTCTTTTTTTTTTAAAGATTTATTTTATTTATTTGAAAGGCAGAGTTACAGACAGAGATATATATAGAGAGGTCTTCCATCTGCTAGTTCACTCCCTAAATGGCTGCAATGGTCTGATCCAAAGTCAGGAGCCAGGAGCTTCTTCTGGGTCTCCCACGCAGGTGCAGGGGCCCAAGGACTTGGGCCATCTTACATTGCTTTCCCAGGCCATTGCAGAGAGCTGGATTGGAAGTGGAGCAACCGGAACTTGAACTGGTACCCTATGGGATGCTGGCACTGCAGGGGGTGGCCTTATTTGCCATGCCACAGTGTTGGCCCCTCCACAAAGCCTTTGATATCTGCTTTTAGTTTTGTTTTGTAAACATGAAAAATGTCAGAAAATAAAATTTCAGAGTTGAAAAACGAACTTTAAAGAATAATAATTTGAGAATGTAAAAATATACTGTTTGTGATGGGCTTAAAATTTTACCATGCATTAACCATCCCTGCTTATACCAATTATTATATTCATGTTATACACTGATTTCTAATCCAATTCTTTTGAATATTTGTGGATGTTGGCATTTTGTAGTTAAAAAGTTAAATTCTTGACCAAAATGTAATTTATACCAAATTTGGTTTTAATATCTATCAATTAATTTTTTCTCTATTACTTGGAATTTTAAATTTCAATGTTATAATCCATTATAAGTAACTTGTCAAACATCTAATATTGGGTTTATCAATCTTTTAAAGATTTATTTATCTTTTTAAAGGCAAAGATGAGGGGAGGCAGACAGGGCAGGGGTGGGGTGGGGGAAACAGGGAAGGAAGAAGTGAGAGAGAGAGCCTTCTATGTATGATTCACTTCTTAAATGCCTGCAAGCCAGGGCTGGACCAAGCTGAAGTTCTGCATCCAGGAACTCTCTCTGGTTCTCTCACACAGGTGACAGGGATCCAAGAACTTGAACCATCTTCTGCTGCCTCCCATAATTAGCAGGAATGCTGGACTGGAAGCAAGCATCTGGGTCTTGAACCAGGCACTCTGATATGGAATGCCAGGGTCATAAGTGGTGGCATAACCCAGTGTGCCACAATGCCCACCAATGGGAGTTTTTTTTAAATTAATTTATTTGAAAGGTGGAATACAGAGAAGAGGTAGAGGTAGAGGTGAGATATAGTCCATATGCAGATTCACTCCCAGATAGAGGAAAGTCCTTCTGCCTAACTGGGATGGATTTTGGCCCTTCCTGCATTTTGGACTTGACCTAGAACCACACACCATCTCTCCCACTCTCTGCCAGCAGCTCCTGGACTTCTTAGCCTCCATGAACACATGACACATTTCTGTCTTTTACATATGGTCAGCCCTTGGTTATCCCTGGGTCCACATCTGCAGATTCCACTGTTAATTAAAAACATTTCAAAAAATGCATCTGTACTGAACATGTATAAACTTTTTCCTCTTGCAACCATTCTACACACAGTACATCATTTGCATTGTATTTATATTAAGTATTATAAGTAAGCTAATGATGGCTGAAAGCATATGGGGGAATATATAGGTAAAATTCAAAAACTACACCATTTTACGTACAAGACTTGAGCATCACTGATTTTGGTGTCTGCAAGGGGTCCCGGAACCCATCCTTCACAGATGTTGATGGATAGCTGTCCATATCCTGTAAGTCCTTGCAGAGTCTTGACTGCCACAGATTGTGGTCCCAAGACATGAGGGTCTGATGAATTCTTACAAATATGGAAGCAGCTTCAGATCTGAGTAACAGGGTAGAAGTTGGAAGACTTTTGAGGTATATAGTACACTATGGATGTGAACGGTGATTCTGAAGTGTGTAATGAAAAAGAAAGATTCTCGATGAGGACTGGAATGTCCTACAGTGGGTTTGAGCCACCAAAGTTTCTCCAAATTACCACATACTCACTGATTACAGTGCAAGAAATACTGTAGAGTCAACAGTTCTTTCTGTGGGGTTGAAAAATGCTTCCCCACCCCTCCAGCTTCCACTGGAAAAAAACATTCAAAATCCAAAGGTGCTAGATATCAAGTGTTGTCTTTGCACAAATTTGGGGGTTGATACCCGAAGCTGAGACAAAGACACTCAGTTTCTGAAGGCTCAGCAAGACCCTTTTTGCCCATTCCTTGGTGCTGCAGTGACACGTGGCCCTGTGTACTGAAGTCTGCTTTCATCTGCCTTTCTTCACTGCACTTCACACCTTGCACTCACTGTGAGTCCCTGAGGACTGGCACCTAAGAGGCACCCCAGCTTTGCTCAGTGCAAGAAGGTGCTCGGTTCCAGGGTCCTGGGGGACACTGTGACCTGTACCTCTTGAAGGGTGTGAAAGGTTTTTATCAGTGACTGTGATTTAAGCCATCATCCTGCAGTTAGATCAGGCTACCCAATGTGAAGAGGTGTCTCTTGCTGCCCTGCATGAGACAGAGAACCACAAGCCTTGCCACGAAGGACAAGTCCAGGAGAGAACTCTGGGGTCTACTTCAGCCAAACAACCTGCTCTTGACCACACCCCTGAAGGTCACGAGTGGTGTGCCACATTATTGTAGTGTGATACGCAGGGACACGGCAGGAGCAGTCAGAATCCAAATCACAATACCGGACTCTGTCCTTGATTGAAGCTGAAAATGTCATGTGGTTTTCCCCTTGAACCTGGCAGCTCTCCACATCCTGCCTGCCTAGACGTGGCGGCTCTTCATGCACTGCATGAGGATAATTCAACACCGAGAGGCACAGAGACCCCTGGAATGCAGGAGTCAGCAGTATCCCCAGGGTGGGGGATCAGAGTCTGAGACACTGAAGTTCCTCAAGCTGCCAGGCAGACAGGAAGGGGCCATCTCTTCGTGAGTGGTTAGGACCTGGTGCGCCTCTGTATAAAAGGAGTGCTTGGCTGGTTTTCTCGGGTCCTGCCCCAGCCAGAGGACCCCGGTTCTGCTGCCATCACCACATGGAGGTGCTGTGATCCTTCCTCATAGCACTGGGCTTGCAAAGTGTTCCCTCTGGTTTGGAGGTTGCTAGGCATTTTAGCTTCTTGGAACTGGAGCTCGTTTATTTTGGTCAGCCCAGGTATGGAACCGTCTTGGATTAGCCAGTTTTGCCCAGGCCTGAGGACTGCCTGGGGACCCTCAGCCACTGAGCCTGGATGTCTAGCACCAGCAGAGTTCATCACTTCACTCAGTTTCACCAACAAACACCCCAAGGGCTTCTGACCTGAGAGAAATAGATTCTTCTTCTTCTAGGACTGCGTTAGCCCATTCCTGTCATCTGATGTGTGTGTGTGTGTGTGTGTGTGTGTTCAGCAGGGTGGGAGTGAGGAAAGGGAAGGGGAGGTGCACCCCAGGAGAAAGAGGAGGTGGTGGACATGGAGAAGCCCTGGAGCTGGACAGGGCTGGGAAGGTGAGGAGGAGGCTGGCATTGTGGCAGAGCAGGTTAAGCCATTGTCTAGCAACCCATATGAGCACTGGTTCAAGTGACGGATACTCCACTTCTGATCCAAGTCTCTGCTAATGTACCTGGGAAAGCAGCAGAAGATGGCCCAAGTGGTTGGACCTCTGCCATGGAGGTAGTTCAGGCTCCTGATCATTTGGAGGAGTGTACCAGTGGATAGAAGGTCTCTTTCATCAACTATAAAAATCAACTAAAGATGGATCAAAGATCTAAATGTAAGATCTGGAACTATGAAATTATTAGAAGGAAACAAAGAAGATAATTCAAGACAATAGTGTAGGCTTATTGGATAGGACCCCAGAAGTACAGGCAATGAAAACAGAAGTAGACAAATGGGATTATATCAAATTCAGAAACTTCTGCTGTTGTGCCCAGATCGTTAGATCCCCGCAGAGACCCCCAGAGAGTTGATCACCCTGAACTGCAAAAGCAAGGTTTATTCGGGAGTACAAGCCGTGACAGGGACCCCATCCAACCAACCGACACAGCGGAGGAAGGAGTGAAGCCCCAGTCTTTGTTTGGGAGAGTTTTTAAAGGAAAAAAGGGCTACATCAGCAGGAAAAAAGAGTTACATCAGTGGGGGCTTACAGCACGGGAGCTTTGGGTACAGGGAGGTACTTTGTTTAGCATTCTCTACTGTGCTGTCCTTGGTACCGAGCTAGCTATCCCTGGTAAGCTTTGATATCTCCGGAATGCCTGAATGCCTGCTTTTACAAGGACTTGGGTCTGCTATGGAAAACAGAGGCTGCTTTTTTTACTGTTTTAAAATGGAGTCACTTTGGCTCTTCATTCCCCCCTTGTTTTTGTACATGTTTGAAAAACCCAATCATGGATTTTGGACTGACATTTCATTTAAGGGTTTATATTGGGACTGTTGGAGTATTAATTGAACAGTGTCCAATTTTTTTTTTTTTTTATAAACTGCACAAGTTTGTTAACAATGCAAGGGCCGAAGGTTAAAATTAAAATCAGGAGAACAAGGGCCCCTATGAGTCTTGATAGTAGGGTGACTTGCCACGGAGAAGAATTGAACCAAGACTCAAACCACCCCTGAGAGACCTCCGGTTCTCTTTTTTGTTTTGCCAGCCCCTCCCTGACTTTAGCCAGCCATGTTATCTTTTAAGGCCCGAGTGATCAAGCGTAAAAGCAGCATTTTTTCCCAGAGTGGAGCACAGCCCACCACATCAGTCCCAGAAGTCCAAGAGGGGCAGAGGGATGACAATTCGTCTTCAGAGCCACCCCTGGTGACGTGGGGCAACGAGGCACTCTTCGCTGCCATGGGGCAATGCCTTAAGCTGCTGTCTCCTGGGTGGGGAGCCAAGCACATTCCTGTAGTAGCATTTGGTTGACCGCCTGGTTGCTGAAGGCCTTGGTTCACTCCATTACCAGCTGTAAACACTTAAACAGACACCGTAGTATAGAGACAGGGTGAGAATAAAGCAGATTCCAGCCAAAACCAGGAGAAAAGCCACTCATTAGTGTGGGAGAGGATTATCAGTACACACATGTTGGGAGTATAAACGGCAATCTACTACAAAGAACAAAAAATTTACAGAAATCCTCAGCGTTTAAATTTTGTTCTACTTTTATACATAGAATAATGACTAGTTATTTGTAGCATGTCTTTTTTTTAACTTTATGCATTTACTTTTTCTGAACAAGGCGGAGCTGCTGTTGCTATGTGTAACTGAGACAGTAGTTGATATTTAATAGGAAATACTGCTCACAGAACTGCACTCCCTACTAGCCAAATTTACCTAATAATGAATTATTTTGATAATGGAGAGTAGATACCATATGCACTAATTACATAGATGTTAAAGTCACAGTTTTAAACAAGGTAATTTACATTTTGAAGTACACTACTTATGCTAATACTGCTTAAGAGATACTACTGCTGTCCCCACAGGATAGGTACAGAATGTCTGTATACCACTCACTTTACTAAGCAACAAAATTACAAAGGAATGAGGCCAAGGAGTGGGCCAGACAGGGTCCAGAACAAAGGACAGAGTTGCTATTAGAGGAGTCAAGAAAGGTGTTGTCCAAGTTACAAATAAGTTTTCCAATTAAGAGGCAAAGAGAACCTGATAAAAGGGGCTTGATAATAACCTGGTGGCTTTAGGCCTTGTAAGTTAAGGGACCTAGACCTATTTATCTTTTTACATAGGGTACATTCATTTTAAGGGAGGTGTGAACCTCCTTGGGGAAGGCACTCTGTTGACTTTTATTACTTACCTGGCCTGGGAGGAGAGCTGGCCAGGTAAAGGTAGGTGGCATCTCCAACAGGAAATTTATAGCTCTGTCTGCAATGTTACTGACCCTACTTGGCCATTCTCTCAACAGTGGCGGTCACTTTGGAGGCTGGGCTAAGTGAAGGGCTTTTCAGCTTAGAGCCAGTAAGATCTGTGGCTCTGACCTGAAGTCCTTCAACTCCAGGGCAGGTCCATTTCCAGTGATCCAACTCTTGGCTGGCAGAGCTGCCAGGGCTCTTCACAGGCTGACTTCTGCTAAAGCCCAGGCTTACCACATCGAAATCCACTGCGGTGGCCTGGCCTGTTGGGTCTCCCCGAGGGCAGATCACTGTACAGAGCTGCCTGTAATAGGCCTGCCACCCATCTTTACATTGCTTCTGATGTCCAGTTTTCTTTTCCTCCTGGTTTTTGTTAAAGTAGACCAGAGAATGCAAGTCAAGGGAGTGCTCGGTCCCACCTCTAATTTTTGTTGCCTAGACTAGAAGTCTAGAGTTACAGGCACATTTCTTATGAATATTTAGGTGGGCTGAGTTACTCTGATTTCTGAACATGGTTGACCTTTAACAGAACTGACTTATGTCCTTACCCAAATAGCTATGCAAGGATACTGCCAGATTGTCACTACAAAATCTTACCAGTTACCAGCCATGCTTAAAAACCTTGCACCACCAGAGGCAAACAGATACGTTACTCTGTGTGGTGTTGTCTGGCAGAGGCTTTAATTTTTCACGCTAGTCTTTAATCCAAGTAATTAAGTAGTCTCACAAGGAATGATCATATATGGCAATAGGGTCAAAAAGGCAGGGGAGTTTTTTTATACACACACATTTTAAGAGTAATATCAAATGAAAACTTAGCAAGCAGATTCAATCATTAGACAACAACTTAGGAAAACACCTACCGGAAGGTCCAATGTCCTTCACAAATTTTAAGAATACATGTACTTGGAAACATCTGTTAGATACCCAACATGGTGTAGCTTGTTTAACCAGCAAATTTCAGCACAAGTATATAAAATGTTTTCAGTTTTTTTTCTTTTAACAAGTTTACAGAGATTTAGGTTACACGAATTTTCGATCAACTTTAGCCGTTTAAATTTACGGGAAACATTCTGTTACAGATTACAATATAATCAAGCTCTACAGCAATATGTAACACTTGAAATAACTTTCTTGTATACAGAACATTTAGACCAGCAGGGACATTAGAAAACATACATAAATGATACAGAGGAGTTGATTTAAAGGCTAACTACATTCAGATAGATGCATTTAGTTTCACAGCAAACTACAGGGTCCCATACTCAGAACAATAAAGCAGTTTCAGTGATAGTTGTTAGAATCTTTAACCTTTTTTATAAATCACCAATCGATTTGAATTATTTTTTGATCTTAGTAACCTCAGTTAACTATACTTTTTTCCAGTTGGTACCTGTAATACATTATTGGCTCTATCAGTTTACAGAGTCATCCCAAAGTACTGAATACAATAGATGTAGCTGGAAAAAGTCCATTGCAAGCTATAGGAGGACAGTTAAACACAGAACCAACAATGCTTTAGTTTCATGAGCAGTAAATCTGATATACAAAACTGTGGATGACAAAAGACCTTAAGTTGTCATATTTAAAATTACAAACTTGTTAACTAACAAGAGACATTTGTTTACTTTACATAGCATTTTTGAAAGCACCTGTAGGATTTTACAAGGCACACTTAATTTTTTAGGCCTCTGCGGCCCCTTCATCAGGATTGTTAGGTAGGAAGTCAGTTATGAGCTTATGTGTGTGTGACATAAAGGCCTAAAGAGAAGACATCTATGTCCAGCATATGCATCTGCATCTCAAAGTCATCCTGACAGTGTTTCAGGGGCAGCCTGGTGTTCGCATCCCCGCCCCTTCTGCCTGACAAATCTTCCACAATCTCCCAGGTGCAGCCCAGTATCTGCATTTCAAACACCCTGCTCCGGATTCCCATTCTCTAGGGGATCCTGCTCGCTCTTCCTCTGAACCTGGGATGGCGCCAGCTGGGTTTTCTCCTGTCTGATACCTTCAGGGGAAAACTTAGATAGAAGTTTTTCTATTTACATCCAAAAAGCCCTTTGTTCCAAGAGGAGCAGAGGTGGGGAAGCAAGACCCATCTCCTTAAAAACCCCTGGCCTCCACCGGACTGCGGGACTGCGCGCTCAGCCCTCTGCCTCTGCTGAGCCACCTGCCTGGCCTGGTCAGGTGTAATCTCTCTACTCAACCATGTAACCTCACTCCCTCCCCATCCCCTCCAGTCTCTCAGGCTCTGTCTGGAGAGATGCCCATCCGTCCTTAATGATGTCCCTTCTCTAATAAACCTTGCTATTTTACCTCCCACTACTCTCTGTCTCACACCTGAATTCTTTCTTGCGTGAAGACAAGAACCCTGCAGTTTCTCCGGTAACAAGTTGTCAACAGAAATAACACAAACACCACTTAACAAAAAGACAAACACGTGCGTACAGAATTTCTGTGGACAGATTCAGATGGTCATATTACAGAAGGTCTCGACTGCTCCGAGGGCGAACCTCCAGGAGCCTCTAAGGGCAAACCTCCGGGAGTTTGAAGGAGACCAAAGACCTTATGGATGGGACGAGAACTATGCAGCATTCCTTCTTCGTCCCCAGATACAGATTGGACCTTCCCAGGTCCCAGACAAAGAATCGGGATGTCTCCCATTTCCTCCGAAGTGTGCCCTGCGAGTGCGTCCGCTCGGGCAGTGACCCTCCACAGATTCAGAATACATATGCAATGGCCGATGCTACAGATTCAGACTTAGACACAATTAAACAACGAACAAATAGACTAACGAACTCACCCAGTAGACTGGAGCAAACCTTCGGGTCGAGGTCACTGGGGGGCTTTTGGGGATCACAATCCTGGACAAGCCTCCAAATTATGTTGTGCCCAGATCATTAGATCCCCACAGAGACCCCCAGAGAGTCGATCACACCGAACTGCAAAAGCAAGGTTTATTTGGGAGTACAAGCCGTGACAGGGACCCCATCCAACCTACTGGCACAGCAGAGGAAGGAGTGAGGCCCCAGTCTTTGTTTGGGAGAGTTTTTAAAGGAAAAAAGAGTTACATACAGCATGGAAGCTTTGGGTACAGGGAGTTACAGTGGGGGCTTACATCACAGGAGCTTTGGGTACAGGGAGTTACAGTGGGGGCTTACAGCACGGGGGCTTTGGGTACAGGGAGGTACTTTGTTTAGCAATCTCTACTGTGCTGTCCTTGGGCTACCGAGCTAGCTGTCCCTGGTAAGCTTTGATATCTCCAGAATGCCTGAATGCCTGCTTTTACAAGGACTTGGGTCTGCTATAGAAAATGGAGGCTGTTTTTTTCATTGTTTTAAAATGGAGTCACTTTGGCTCTTCAGTAACAAATGCTGATAAGGACATGGAGAAAGAGGAACTTGTTAGGGACCCATTCAAGGAGAAAGTAACCGCACTATAGCGCAGTTTGAAAGAGGAAATGGCCTAACCGCAAAACCATTATAACGGCCTATCTGCAAAACCACTATAATAGCCTAACTGCAAACTGCAAATCAACTGTCATAACCATCGTTGCTATGACTATGGGACCCTGGGAGGTCGGCATGAGGGCGGGGCTGACCCCTGGAAACCGTATATAAGGGAACCCTCAGACACTGTAAAGCAGAGATTGCTCTGCCTTTCTCCCCGGTCTGTAGTGCCTTGTGCCTGTGGGGAGAAGCTTCTGGACCATAGCGCCCTGTGCCTTCAGGAGTAGGCTTGAGTGATCTCTCCTCCTAGTTGCCTAGAGTACCAATAAAAAGTTTTTAGCTTGACTTTCCTCAGTCTCCTCGACTCTTCCTTCGCGGCAACTTGGCCAGTTCCTGGAGGGGGAGATCCTGACAGCTGGTGCCCAACAGGGACCTGAAGTTGGATGGTGAAGAGACGAGCCCTTGAGGAATCGTCAAAAGGGTGAGTAGCGGTGGTTGAAAGAGACCACGATGGGTGGGACATCCCAGTCAAAAGAACATAGGCAGGCACTAGTGAGCATAGAGAAGGTGAAGGTCCTTCCAGGCCAGGCTCCAAGAGGTAAGAAAGTGAAGTGCTACTCACCAGGAAATGTAACACGGACTTGTAAGCTGGCAGCAGCTTGTGCAGGACAGAACCTCCAAGATCTGTGGACCTTGGAAGAGGTAGAAAACCTCTTGGAGGAATTTCTACAAAGAGGAGAAGGCGCCACAACAGGGAAAGATTATAAATGTGCAGTAGACACCCTTAAGGTGTTAATTTGTTGTGGCAAGGGATTAAATCCAAAAAAATATAGGAGATGCCTATAAGCTCTATGATGCCATAACAGAATGTAGGCAAAAACCTCAGGTTATTCCCAGGGAGTTAAGTAAGGAAGAAAGAGCAAAAGAACAGTCAGCTTACCCAATAATGTTAAGATGTGGTAGACAAGAATATGAGCCTATGGGACCTGGACTAATAGCTGCTTGGCTTAAACCAGTTCAGGAACATGGTCTCACACACTCAGCTACCATCATTTACTTTGGGGTAATTTCAATAAATTTTATATCAGTAGACATCAATATGCTACTAAATGTAACTCCTGGCTTTGCAGCAGAGAAACAGCTAGTCACAGACAAGATAAAAGGCAAGAGCATGGGATGAGATGCATCCCTCTTCCCCAGAAGATGCGGCTGGACCAATGCCACTAACAGCAGATCAGATTAAGGGAATTGGATTATCACCAGAAGAAGCAGCTGGCCCTAGATTCGCTGATGCCAGAACCCTCTATAGAACATGGGTTCTTGAGGCGCTTCAAGATTGCCAGAGAACTATCCATAGGGGCCCCTAAAGCAGTCAGCATCAGACAAGGGCCCAAAGAACCCTACCCTGAGTTTATTAATCGATTATTTACTCAGATTGATATGGAAACATCTAGAGAAGATTTGAGAACATATTTAAAGGACACTATGAGCATTCAAAATGCCAATGAAGAATGTAAAAAGTTGCTTAGAAATTTAAGACCAGGAGATTAGTTAGAAGAAAAAATGTATGCCTGTAGAGTATTTGGATCCACCTCCTATAAGATGGCCATGCTGGCAGAGGCCTTAAAGGCTGGAGATAGACAGCAAGGGTCAAGAAGTTTTCAGGGAAATTGTTACAGGTGTGGAAAAAGGGGGCATATGGCAAGAAATTGTAGGAGTGGAGAAAAAACTCCACTAAAATGCTATAATTGTGGGAGAACAGGACATATGGCAAAAGTATGTAGACAGCCAAAATATGGGAAAACGGGGGGCAATGCCCCCCGGACCATGATGGTGTCTGCCCAGAATATCCAGTCATCTATCCCACCATCTGCCCCACCCCTGGGGGAAACACAGATAGAAGCCCCTGCGACAGGGATCTACCCGAAACTACCAAAATAGAATTAAAACAAAGACCTACCTTAAAGGTAAACCTAGGGGGAAAAGATATAGTAGGGCTGTTGGACACAGGGGCTGATTTAGCCATAATAAGGGAACAAGAGGCTAAAGGAATAAAAGAAGGGATAACAGAAGGATGGCAAAATATAGAGGGGGCTGCTGTGGCCCGGGAGTGCAGTGGAGGATGGCCCAGGTGCTTGGGCCCTGCACCCCATGGGAGACCAGGAAAAGCACCTGGCTCCTGGCTCCTGCCATCGGATCAGCGCGGTGCGCCGGCCGCAGCGCGCCGGCCGCGGCGGCCATTGGAGGGTGAACCAACGGCAAAGGAAGACCTTTCTCTCTGTCTCTCTCTCTCACTGTCCACTCTGCCTGTCAAAAAAAAAAAATATAGAGGGGGTAGGAGGGTGCTCTAAATTACAAAAAATATCACAGGTTACACTGAAAGACAAAAAAGGAAGGAAGACAAAGACATCCATTCTAATATCCCCAGATATTCCCATCAATATATTCAGAAGGGATATCTTAACAAAGTTAGGGGTAGCCCTAATTATGGCACAACTCTCTACCCAAATTACCCCAATAAAGATAAAAATGAAAGATCGTAATAAAGGTCCCTTGATTCCCCAATGGCCTTTAACCAAAGAAAAATAGAAGGAATTAAGGAAATAACAAAAAGACTACTAGAGGAAGGGAAGATATTTCCAGCAGACCCAGATAATCCCTGGAACACCCCAATATTTGTGATAAGGAAAAAATCAGGTAAATGGCAAATGTTAATAGATTTTAGAGAACTTAATAAATTAGTAGATAAGGGAAGAGAAGTTCAGTTAGGTATTTCACACCCTGGAGGATTACAAAGAAGAAATCAGGTTACTGTTTTGGATATAGGGGATGCTTATTTTACCATCCCTCTGGATAAGGACTTCAGGCAGCACACTGCCTTCACCATCCCAGAGGTTAATAATCAAGGTCCAGGCCATAGGTATGTTTGGAATTGCCTCCCACAAGGTTTTGTATTAAGTCCCTTGATTTACCAAAGTACACTAAGGGATATGCTAGAGCCCTGGAGACAACAACATCCAGAGGCAGATCTTTATCAATATATGGATGATATATATATTGGGTCCGATCATTCTCCAAAACAACACAAACTGATGGTAGAAAAATTCAGAAAAATGCTTTAGAAAAGGGATTCAAGACCCCGAATGAGAAATTACAAGAACAATATCCTTAATCATGGATGGGGTACTTGTCACACCCGAATAAATGGACATTGCAAAAGCCAGAGTTGCCAGAACTTCCAGAGAAACCCACTCTAAATGAACTACAAAAGTTAGTAGGACTCCTTAATTGGATGACCCAAGCTGTTCCTGGAATTAAGACAAAACCTTTTACTCTCATGATGAAGGGAAACCAAGAGTTAAATAGTATCAGGGAATGGACCCCCGAAGCAAGAAAGGAGTTACGGGCTATAAGGAGGCTATTACAATAACACAAACCTTTAAGCTACTGGGACCCCAGCAAGGAAGTTTACTGTACCATTATGATGGGAGGTAACACCATAAATTATAAAGTGCACCAAGGATCTGATATCCTTTGGGTAGGCAGACAGGAATTTCCAAAGGTATTGGCAGCATCTCCTCTAACTAGAGCCCTAAAATGTCTACATAAAATCAGACAAGAACATATTATATGAATAGGGCAAGAACCTATATATAGGTTACCTATAAAAAAGGATTTAGACGTTATGATTCAGGAAGACCCCTACTTGCATTGGGTACTGCAGACTGAATGTATCCATGCCCCTTTAATGCTTAGAAGGGTGCTAAGCAGTCTTCAAGGTCATCCTGTGCCAGGACCTACTTACTATGTTGATGGAGGAAGCAAACAGGGCCAAGGAAGATATGGCTTTTGGAGATCAGATGGAGTTAAACTATTTAAGGAGAGTGAGGGAAGTAATCAAGAATTAGAAAAAAGAGCCATGCTACTAGCCCTTCAAGAAGGACCCCCAATAATGAATATAGTTATGGATTCCCAATATTATATACATTAATTGAGGCCAGACCCCTACCTGTAAATATTAAAGAACCCTTGCTTAGAACCGTATTAGAAGCTATAGAAAGTAAAGAAGAAATTTACATCCAATGGGTGCCTGGACATAAGGGAATCCCAGGCAATGAAAATATTGACAAATTAGTTTTACAAATAAATACAACTCAAATAAACCCGGTAGTACAAGGTGGTCATATTAAGGAAAAAGAACCAGAACAGATTGGATACTCCATAAGTGCCCCAAAAGACCTGGTACTTATGCCAAAGGTAATAGAGACCATTAACCTACAAACACAAATTACCATAATCCCAGGACAGTGGGGTGGATAACAGAAACATCAGAGATGACTGAGGCCAAAGTAAGGGTAGTTGGAGGTTTCATCAGCCCAGGAGATCAAAATCCTTTAAAGATAAGATTGGTTTAACCGATAGAATAAATAAAGGGGAGAGTGATCCAACATGGGAAGTGAGATACTCAGCAGACTCATAGAATGGCGGATGTCCTAAATAGCACTCTGGCCTCAGAATCAGCCCTAAAGGCACTCGGATCTGGCTGAAAAGCCCATGAGAGTATTTCAGGCATGGAAAGCCAAGACACTCTGGCAAAAAGATCTCTGTGAGTGAGATCCCAGTGGAAAGAACAGGTCTTCAAAGAGGGAGGTGCCTTTCTCTGAAGGGAGGAGAGAACCTCCACTTTGACTATGACCTTGTCTAAACAAGATAAGAGTCGGAGAACTCAAGGGGCTTCCATAGCCTTGGAAACTCATGACTGGTGCATAGGGAGATTACTGATGCCATAAACAGGAGTGTCAATTTGTAAAGTCAACAACAGGAGTCACTGTGCACTTACTCCTCATGTAGGATCTCTGTCCTTAATGTGCTGTACACTGAGGCTTAATGCTATAACGAGTACTCAAACAGTATATTTCACTTTGTGTTTCTATGGGGGTGCAAACTGTTGAAATCTTTACTTAATGTACACTAAACTGATCTTCTGTTAAAAAAAAAAAAAAAAAAAGAAACTATCAATTCCCAACTTGACTCTCACTGTATTAAACATGACAATAGGTCTGATCTGATTTCATCATCATTTAAAAAAAAATCATCTATTATTTTTCACTTTATGTTTCTGTGTGGGAACAAACTGTTGAAATCCTTACTTAAGGTATACTAAGCTGATCTTCTGTATACTAAGATAATCGAAAATGAATCTTGATGTGAATGGAAGGGGAGAGGGAGTGGGAAAGGGGAGGGTGGTGGGTGGGAGGGACGGTATGGGGGGGAAAGCCATTGTAACCCATGAGACGTACTTTGGAAATTTATATGCATTAAATAAAAGATAAAAAAAAAATAAGATTGGTTAACCTATCCCAAAAAATAGTATATGTAAAGACAGGACAACTAATAGCTCAGTTAATTTTAATGCCTGTCCTCCATAAAAAATAGTATATAAAAACATAAGTAAGGCACCAAACATCTTTTTTTCTAGAACATATTGAGACAGCCATGGACGATCATGCTAAATGGCATAGTGATGTGTCATACTTGAGACAATATTCAGCTTACCAAAAATTGTAGCAGAACAAATAATAAAGAACTGCCCCAAAGTGTTTGCCTAAAGGAGGAACTACTCCTCATATTAGTAGATCAGGGCCAGGACTGTGGCAAATGGATGTGACCCACTATGAGGCCTGGCTAATCCTGGTAGCCATTGAGACATCTACTGGCCTTCTATGGGCTAAGCTAATTCCTAAGGAAACTGCTCAGGAAACAGTATGGGGAATATTAGAACTACAGAACCTATTTCATATCCAAGCACTCCATACAGATAATGGCCCTAACTTCAAAGCAGAAAGAGTCACGGGACTGTGCCAATATTTAAATATTGATCATACTACAGGCACAACCTATAATCCACAGTCGCAGGGAATGGTTGAGAGAGCTAATCAATCCTTAAAACAAGAAATGGGTAAATTTGCTGATGTGGTTCAAACCATTGAAGCATGGCTACAATTGGCTCTTATCACCCTTAATCAAAAGAAAAGGGGAGGAATAGGGGGCTATACTCTTACTAAAAGATAAACCCATCAGAGATGGCAAGAACTAGAGCAAACGCTCCAACTCCAGAAATTTAAAGACAAAAAACTCTTTTGCTTTTATAGATTACCAAACAGTAAAGACTGGAAAGGGCCCACTACCATCCATTGGAAAGGAGAAGGAGAAGTAGTGATCGATACACCTGAAAAGGGGATTATTAGCTTGCTCCAAAGACATGTTAGGATGGTTCCAGCCCCAGGGCCTCAGGATTTGGGGATTTCCAATTAGGCACTAATGGAATATCAATTGCAATTATCCTGTCAAAAGAACTCATGTGTTTGTAAGAAATGTAGATACCACTGTCAGTTGTGCTTTTCACAGAAAGCGTTAGGGACTTCATATTCCAGAGCTAGGACTAAAGAACTCCAGAAATGGCAACAGCAGCAGCAAATGGAGAAATGTACATTAAAGGAAGAGAAGCAAAAGACCTCTATGAACAGTATGCACTTCAACAATTAAGTGAAGAAGAAAATCCACCATTTGTAAACCCCTTTGAGGGATTGCCCGAGGACCAACAAGATGAATTAGCAGCCCAAAAACAAGCACATCTACAACAGGTAAAAAGAAATAATTAAAGAGATGGGACTCAGATAAAGGTAAGTTAATCAAAGGTAAGCAAGCCCTTAAACGATTTAAAGTATTAGGTAACTTAATGAGATTGTGGGAAAGATTTTTTTTTTTTTTTTTTTGGACAGGCAGAGTGGACAGTGAGAGAGAGAGAGACAGAGAGAAAGGTCTTCCTTTTGCTGTTGGTTCACCCTCCAATGGCCACCGTGGCCGGCGCGCTGCAGCCGGTGCACCGCGCTGATCTGAAGGCAGGAGCCAGGTGCTTCTCCTGGTTTCCCATGGGGTGCAGGGCCCAAGCACTTGGGCCATCCTCCACTGCACTCCCGGGCCATAGCAGAGAGCTGGCCTGGAAGGGGCGCAACCGGGACAGAATCTGGTGTGCCGGTGCCGCTAGGCAGAGGATTAGCCTATTCAGCCACGGCGCCGGCCTGTGGGAAAGATTTGAACTACCTATGCTCAGAGCTTATGGTGTGATAATGACAATTATCATCTTAATATTCGAGATGAGTTTTCTGTCTCTCTTATTTGTAAAAATGGCTCAGAGCATAGATATATTAGATGCAGACCTCCAAGTAATAATCAGTCAACACATTGTTTTTGGCAGGCAGGATATGAAATGTTTCACAAACATTTTGTAAAAACTCCAGTAAGGGAAGACCCAGGAAGTTGGACATGCAGGACAGAAGGGGAGGTATTGTATGCTAGATACACACACCCATTCTAAAAATGAGCTCGGTTGCTATATAAGGGACCTGGAATGGGAAGAGAGAATGATAACATTCTTGGCTCCATATATGGTGGTAAAGGCAACTCCCTTCACATATGTACCAGTAAATATGTCTGACGACTATACCAATAAAACCAATGTGCAAAAAAGGAGACTTTGGAGTAACAGCAGCTATCGTCACCACAGCAGTGTCACAGCCGCGGTAGCTGGCGCTGTGACTGGAGCACTGGCTCTAAGCACTACTCAACTACAGGGAGATGCTTTGGAGTCCCTCCTGAAGACAATTCAGGAACAGCGGGCTCAGCTAGGTGTCCAGTCAGCACTGCTTAAGACACATGCTATGGGGCTCCAAATGCTGGAAGCACGCATGGTACAAATAGAACAGATAATTAATATACTAGCTTTGGAAAGAGAACTCAAGTGTGAAGCGATTGGAAGAGTTTGCATTACCACCATTCCGTGGAACAATCTATCCATTCCTAATGCAACACAACTAGCTGATATGTTCAAACACAACCATTCTACCTGGCTAGAGTGGGTAAATGCAACCGCTCATCTTGAGGCTAACATTACTAAGAGAGCTCTACAGATAATACAGCTTCAAAATATAGCAGCATTTAAGATAGGTCAAGTCAGAACAGTGGAACAGACAATAAATACTCTGACTGACACAGTTTCCTCTTGGCTCCCATCCTGGAAATGGTTTAAAATAGGAGCAATATTTTGTATAGTTCTTGTATGCTTGCCTATCTTACAGCACCTCTTCCCATTTGGACGGAATTTCGCAAAGGGATACCTAGCCCTCTGAGAGGAACCCAGCCCACCAGAAATAGAAGAAGAAGAAAAAGAAGACCGGAACCTGAAATCAATCCGGGATACGCTCAAGAATGTTCATCCCTTTGGCCCAGCGGCTCAACGGGCTTTACAGGGCTATGAGAGCATTTAAAGAAAAGAAAAGGGAGGACTGTTAGGGACCCATTCGCGGAGAAAGTAACCACACTATAGCGCAGTTTAAAAGAGGAAACGGCCTAACCGCAAAACCGTTATAATGGCCTAACTGCAAACCGCAAATCAACCGTCATGACCGTCGTTGCTATGACTACGGGACCCTGGGAGGTCGGCGCGAGGGCGGGGCTGACCTCTAAAAACCGTATATAAGGGGACCCTCAGACACTGTAAAGCAGAGGTTGCTCAGCCTCTCTTCCCGGTCCGCGGCAGGAGTAGGCTTGAGCGATCTCTCCTCCTAGTTGCCTAGAGTACCAATAAAAAGTGTTTAGCTTGACTTTCCTCAGTGTCCTCGACTCTTCCTTCGTGGCAACCTGGCCAGTTCCCGGTGGGGAACTGACAGAACTCTTACACCCTGATGGTACAGCTACTAGAGAAAACAGTAAGAAATTTCTTTAAAAACTAAAAATAGAACTGCCATATGATCCAGCAACCTCACTACTAGTTATACATCCAAAAGACATGAAAATCATTGTATCAAAGACATACCTGCTCTACCATGTTTATTATAGCACAGTTTACAATAGCCAAGATACAGACTCAAGCAAGATGTCAATCAGGAATGAATAAAGAAAATGTTGAATATACATATAATATTATTCAGCAATAAAAAGAATGAAATCCTGTCATTCAATGCAAAATGGACAGAACCGCAGGACTCCATGTGAACTGAAGTAAACCAAACACAGAAACACAAATGCCAAATTTCCTTCATGCGTGGAAGCTAACACACACATATACACACAACCTCAGTCTGAATACAGAATGGTGATAAACAGAGCCTGGGAGGATTGGGAGGGATGCAGAGAGTTTGGATAATGGGCACCAAATCAGTTAGGTCGCCAGACTGAGTTCCTAGACTGACACAGCACATTGGGAAACATTAGTTCATAAAAACCTAGTGTAACAAACAGAAATTGAAAAAAATCTATCACCATTCACCCAGCCTTACAAATGATGCTTAAGAATGTGCTACATACAGAAACATAGAAAGATGGTCATCATTATGAAAGAATGTGAAAACAGAAAATCAAACAGAAAATCTCCTAGTAAAAGTACAAAGCAATCAATAGGAATATTTATGGAAAAATGGCAGGGCTAAGTCATTACTTACCAACAGTATCCTTGAATGTAAAGGGCCTAAATTCTCCAATTAAAACATACAGATAGGCTGAATGGATTAAACAAGACCATCTATCTGCTGTCTACAAGAAACACATCTTGGGGTGGATGCTGTGGCACAGGGAAGTTTAGCCTTTGCCTACAGTGCAGGTTTTCCACAAGGGTATTGGTTCCAGTCCTGGCTGCTCTACTTCCAAACATGCTCCTTGCTTGTATGCCTGGGAAAGCAGTGGAAGATGGCTAAAGGCTTGGATCCCTGCACCCACATGGGAGACCTGGAAGAAGTTCCTGGCTCCTGGCTTCGGCCTGGCCCAGTCCCAGCCATTGTGGATATTTGGGGATCAAATCTGAGTAAACCAGAGGATGGAAGATCTCTCTCTCTCTCTCTCTGCCTTTCAAATAACTAAATAAATCTTAAAAAAAAAAAAACAAACACTTCAGCATCAAAGAGACATGCAGACTGAAAGTGAAAGGATGGAAAAAAATATTCCATGTTAAAAGAAGGCAAAAAACCAGCAGGTGTAGACATCCTATTATCAGACAAAATAGACTTTAACAAAAAAACTGTTAAAAGAGATAAAGAAGGGCATTATGTAATGATTAAAGGATAAATTCAACAGGAAGATGTGACTATAATAAATGTATATGTACCCAATGCCAAGGAGCCTGGCTATTAAAAACAAATGTTAATGGATCTAAAGGGAGACATAGACTCCAATACAATAGAAATGGGGAACTTCAACACCCCCACTGTTTTTTGAAGATTTATTTATTTATCTGAAAGTCAGAGTTACACAGAGAGAGAAGGAGAGGCAGAGAGAGAGGTCTTCCATCTGTTAGTTCACTCCCCAGATGGCCGCAATGGCCGGAGCTGTGCTGATGCAAAGGTTCCTCCAGGTCCCCCATGCGGGTGCAGGGGCCCAAGGACTTGGGACTACTTCCACTTCTTTCCCAGGCCATAGCAGAGAGCTGGATTGGAAGTGTAGTAGCTGGGACTCGAACCGGTGCCCATATGGGATGCTGTCACTGCAGGCAGTGGCTTTACCCACTATGCCACAGCACTGGCCTCCAATACCCACACCTTCATCAATGGAGTGTCTAGATCAACGAGACAGAAAATCAACAAAGAAATGACAGAGCTAATCCACACTATGACCAAATGGACCTAACCAATATCCACAGAACATCATCCTACAGTTAAAAAATATACATTGTTTTCATCAGTGCATGGAACTTTCTCTAGCATAGCCCATATGTTAGGTATAAAGCAAGTCTAAGCATATTAAAAAAAATAGAAATCATACAATGCACCTTTTTTTTTTTTGACAGGCAGAGTTAGACAATGAGAGAGAGAGAGAGACAGAGAGAAAGGTCTTCCTTTTTCCATTGGTTTACCCCCCAAGTGGCCGCTATGGCTGGCGTGTTGCAGCCGGCACACTGCGCCGATCTGAAGCCAGGAGCCAAGTGCTTCCTCCTGGTCTCTCATGCGGGTGCAGGGCCCAAGGACCTGGGCCATCCTCCACTGCCTTCCCGGGCCACAGCAGAGAGCTGGAATGGAAGAGGAGCAACCAGGACAGAATCTGGCAGGACTAGAACCCGGGGTGCTGGTACCTCAGGCAGAGGATTAGCCTAGTGAGCCGCCTGGCACCATGCATCTGTTTTGACCACAATGGAATGAAGCTGGAAATTAACAACTCAAGATTCTCTAGAGGGGTCGGTGCTGTGGTGTAGAAGGTTAAATCTCTGCCTGCAGTGCCAGGTTCCCCTATGGGTGCTGATTTGTGTCCTGGCTGCTCCACTTCTGATCCAGCTCCCTGCAAATTCGCCTGGGAAAGCAGCAGAAGATGGCCCACGAACTTGGGGCCCTTGCATCTACATGGGAGATCTGGAAGAAGCTCCTGGCTTTTGGCTTTGGCTTGGCCCAGCCCTGGCCATTGTAGGAACTTGGGGAGTGTGCCAGCAGGTAGAAAATCTCTTTCCTTTTTCCTCTCTGTCTCCCTCTCCATCTCCCTCTCTCTTTCCTTCTCTTTTTCTATATTGCTGCCTTTCAAATAAATAATCTTAAAAAAAAGATGCTCTAGAAAATATGCAAATACATGGGGACTGAACAACATGCTCCTGAATGAACAGCAGGTCAAAGAAGAAATCAAAAGTGAAATCCAGAAATCTACCAATAATAGATGCTGGTGAGGATGTGGGGAAAAAGGGACACTAACCCACTATTGGTGGGAATGCAAACTGGTTAAGCCACTATGGAAGTCAGTCTGGAGATTCCTCAGAAAGCTGAATAGAACCCTACCATACAACCCAGCCATCCCACTCCTTGGAATTTACCCAAAGGAAATTAAATTGGCAAACAAAAAAACTGTCTGCACATTAATGTTTATTGCAGCTCAATTCACAATAGCTAAGACCTGGAACCAACCCAAATGCCCATCAACAGTAGACTGGGTAAAGAAATTATGGGACATGTACTCTATAGAATACTATACAGCAGTCAAAAACAATGAAATCCGGTCATTTGCAACAAAATGGAGGAATCTGGAAAACATCATGCTGAGTGAATTAAGCCAGTCCCAAAGGGACAAATATCATATGTTCTCCCTGATCGGCACCAAAGGGGAAACCTGTTGAAGTGAAATGGACACTGTGAGAAACAGTGACTTGATCAGCCCTTGTCCTGACTGTTGATGTACAATGTAATACTTTATACCTTTTAGTATTTTTTTGTTCTAGTACTATTGGTTGAACTCTGTAATTAACACACAATTATTAATTAATTTAACTGAAATTAATTAATTAAACTGTTTAAATTTAACTGAAAAGTGATCCCTGTTAAATATAAGAGTGGGAATTAGAGAGGGAAGAGATGTACAATTTGGGACATGCTCAATTGGACTTGCCCCAAATGGTGGAGTTAGAAATGTGCCAGGGGATTCCAATACAATCCAATCAAGGTTGCATGTACTAATGCCATCTCACTAGTCCAAGTGATCAATTTCAGTTCACAACTGATCACACTGATAGGTCTAAGAGTCAAAGGGATCACACAAACAAGACTAGTGTCTGCTAATACTAACTGATAGAATAAAAAAGGGAAAGAACGATTCAACATGAGAAGCGGGATACACAGCAGACTCATAGAATGGCAGATGTCCTAAACAGCACTCTGGCCTCAGAATCAGCCCTTAAGGCATTCGGATCTGGCTGAAGAGCCCATGAGAGTATTTTAGGCATGGAAAGCCAAGACACTCTGGCAAAAGAAAAAAAAAGAAGAAGACCTAAATGAAAGATCTCTGCGAGTGAGATCCCAGTGGAAAGAATGGGGCCATCAAAGAAGGAGGTATCTTTCTCTGAAGGGAGGAGAGAACTTCCACTTTGACTATGACCCTGTCTGAATAAGATTGAAGTTGGTGAACTCAAAAGGCTTCCATAGCCTTGGCAACTCATGACTAGAGCCTAGGAAGATTACTGACGCCATAAACAAGAGTGTCAAATTGTTATGTCAACAACAGGAGTCACTGTGTACTTACTCCTCATGTGGGATCTGTCCTCAATGTGTTGTCCAATGTGAAGTAATGCTATAAATAGTACTGAAATAGTATTTTACACTTTGTGTTTCTGTGTGGGTGCAAACTGATGAAATCTTTACTTAACATATACTAAATTGATCTTCTGTATATAAAGATAATTGAAAATGAATCTTGAAGTGAATGGAATGGGAGAGGGAGCGGGAGATGGGAGAGGTGCGAGTGGGAGGGAAATTATGTGGGGGCATTGTAATCCATAAACTGTACTTTGGAAATTTATATTTACTAAGTAAAAGTTAAAAAAAAAAGAAATCAAAAGGGAAATCAAAAAGTTTCTGGAAATGAATGAAGATGACAATACAACATATCAAAACTTATGAGATACAGCAAAAATAGCGTTCAGAGGAAAGTTTATAGCAATTGGGGCCTACATTAAAAAATTGTAACCCCAGTTAGAATGGCTCTCAAACAGAAATCAAAAAACAGTAAATGGTGGTGAGGATGTAGAGTATAAAGGTTCCCTAATACACTGTTTGTGGGAATATAAACTAGTACAGCCATTGTGGAAGACAGTATGGAGATCCCTCAGAAATCTAAAATAGATACATATGACCCAGCCACCCAACTCCTGGGAATTTATTTACCCAAAGGAATGAAAATCAGCATATGAAATAGTTATCTGCTCTCCCATGTTTATTGCAGCTCAATTTACAATAGCCAAAATAAGAATCAACCCAGATGACCATCAACTGATAAATGGATTAAGAAAACATTGTATATATATGCTATGGAGTACTACTCTGCCATAGAAAAGAATGGAACCCTGTTTTTTGGCAACAAAATGGATGCAACTGGAAACCATTAGACTTAGTGAAATAAGCTAGTACCCAAAAGAAAAATATGTTTTCCTGATCTGTATAACTGATAAGAGTATCAAAAAATGAATGCATATGAGAGAAATGTAATGTGTATATTGAGATTTGATTATTGTTTAAAACCCTTGTCTCTGCTATTGAAGAGCAGTGTTTTTTTTTTTTTTCCTTCTAATTATTTGTTGAATTCTTTACCTAGTGGAAGGTTAAGCTTATGCGTATAAAATAAACCAAAAGCATGTCATTGTGAAACGTAGAATAAGAAAGGAAGGAGGAGGGTGTGAGGGTGGGCAGGAGAGAGGGTAGGCTGGGTAGCATCACTATGAGGAATATGAAATACATGAAATTTTTTCACCTTATATCAATAAAAAATTGAAAAAATAACATCAGATGAAGTAGATTTCAGACTAAATCAGGGAGCTAATGTGATTGTGAGGGATAAAGATTACAAGGGATAAAGAGGATTATTTCATAATACCGAAAGAAGTAGTTCAGCAAGAAGACATAGCAGCCTTCACTTAAGACAAACAGAATTTCAAAACATTTAAAATAGGATTTCAAAATACATGATGGTAAAACTGATAGCACACCAAGGAGAAACAGATAAAAATTTCACTGTGGTCAGAGATTCATAAGCACTTCCCTCAGTAAGTGACTGAAAAACTGGGCAGGAAATTAACAGGATGTGGTTGACTTGAACACACTGTGAACAAACTTGACCAGAATAATGTTTAGCCAGACTCGACCAACAAGGGCAGAATGCTCCAGTTCACCTGCAGCATTCCCCAGGACAGACCACATTCTGGGCTATACACGTTTCAAAAAACCTAAAAAGATGCAAAGAAAAGGTTCTATGATTATGAAGCAATTAAATCAGAAATCAATATATTTTTAGAATCCCCTCAAAATATGCAAAAATGAGTAAAATACTTATACATGACACATGTATCAAAGAATAAATAGGAAAACTAGAAATTAATTTGAACTAACTGAAAATTAAAATGCAGCATAGCAACATGGAGAATGGCAGGATTCACAGCACTAAGTGCCTGTATTAGAGTAAAAGAAACAGATCCAAGCCAGTAACCACAGTTTCTACTTGAAGAAAGTACTAAAGAAGAGTAAACTGATATTAAGCTAAGAAGAAAGAAAATAATAAGGATCAAGATAAAATCAATTACATATAGTGATAGATTGAGAAGTATGAGTGAACTTCATAACTCATGGAAAATAAAATAGAAATATGTTTGTTTTGGTGTAAACAATTTGGGATCCATGCATAGTTTCTGATAATATGCATTTCCCATGAACTTTCTGAAGACACTTGAATACGCTCGTTCAACACCATCAGCAGCACATAGGTTCATGGTAGTTCATGTCTGTGCTGCCTTCTGTGAACCACGGTTACAGGTCTGTGTCCACTCAGTACTGAAACCCCGTCATCCTCATCCAAGACTCTGAAGGAGATTTATGTATCACGCTTCTCCTTCCCTTTCCCTGAGCTTCTCATAGTAACGGGTGCCTTTGGGTCCTTACCTGGTATCACTGGTTTCCCTGCACTACCTGAAGGACTGAGGTCAGCTCCACCTAGCTCATCCGCCCTCTAGGTTGTAAGGTCCCTTTCTTGGGCACATGACATCAGAAGTTACCATATGTATTGACATCAGGTTGCTGCATTTCAAATCACAGTATTCACCACTGAACCACAGCACCCAATAACCCTCTGATTTAGGCCTATCTCATCCTTACATTTTTAGAAATTAAATTTACATGCAATAAAATTTACTCATTCTAAGTATAATGATATAGGTTGTTCAAATAATACCATAATCAAATTTTTAAAAAGACTTATTTATTTATTTGGAAGTCAGAATTACACAGAGAGAGGAGAGGCAGAGAGAGAGAGAGGTGTTCCATCCGATGGTTCACTCCCCAATCGGCTGCAAAGGCCGGAGCTACACCAATCCGAAGCCAGGAGCCAGGAGCTTCTTCCGGTTCTCCCACGTGGGTGCCCAAGGACTCGGGCTATCTTCTACTGCTTTCCCAGGCCATAGCAGAGAGCTAGATTGGAAGTGGAGCAGCCGGGTCTTGAACCGGTGCCCATATGGGATGCTGGCACTTCAGGCCAGGGCATTAACCCCTGCACCATAGCACCAGCCTCCATAATCCAATTTTGGAACATTTCCTTTACCTTCCCAAATTTCTTCAGTGCTACTGTAACAAATCTCATTGCTTCCTCTAGCCTGAAGCCACCAGTATTCTATTTGTTGTGTTTATAAATGTTTATTTCCAATAACTCATACAAATGGCATTATACAATATGTAGTATTTTATGATTGCCTTTTTAACTTAGCATAATCTTTTTGAGGTTTATCCATGATATCTAGATTTTGTTGATGAATAGAAGATTATTGTACAAATATGCTCCATTTTGTTTATCCATCTACTTGCAATTAACCCTTATTTCTTATTATTGCTATTATGAATAATATTGTCACAAACATTTCTGAATAGTTTATGTGAACCTTTCTTTTCAAGACTCTAGGACAGATTTCTTTCATTCATTTTATGGGTTGTTTTCCATTATATTGAGTTTAAAATTCTTTAGATATTGTGAATATAATATCCATTATTGGGTACTTGATATGCGGATATTTTCACCTAGTTTGTGGCTTTTTATTTTCTTAGTGGTGTCCTTTGAGGGACAAAGTTTTTAACTTTAATGAGATCCAATTTACTAAATTTCCTGACTCACAAATGGCCCCTTCTCTCTGCATCCTTACATTGTAGAAGGCCAAGACTGCTCTATAGGGCAGATTACATAAAGGCATTAGGCCCTTCAAGGAGGCTCTGCCTTCAAGATATGATTAACACTCAAAAGTTAACACCTGAGGCCAGTGCTGTGGCATGGCGGATCAAGCCGCTGCCTGCAGTGCTGACATCCCATATAGGCACCGGTCCAAGTCCCAGCTGCTCTACTTCTGATTCAGCTCTCTGCCATGACCTGGGAAAGCAGTGGAAGATGGCCAGAGTCCTTGGGCCCCTGCACCTGTGTGGGAGACCCGGAAGAAGCTTGAAGCTCCTGGCTTTGGATCGGCCCTGGTCCGGCCATTGTGGCTATTTGGGGAAGTGACCCAGCGGATGGAAGATCTCTCTCTCTCTCTCTCTCTCTCTCTCTCTCTCTCTGCCTCTCCTTCTCTGTGTAACTCTTTCAAATAAATAAATCTAAAAAAAAAAAAAAATCCAAGCTCCTGGCTTCAACCTGATCCAACCCTGACTGATGTAGCAGAGTAAGCTGTTTCTCTCTGCTTTAAATAAATAAATAAAAAGTTAACACCTCTGGGCCAGTGCTGTGGCATAGCAGGTTAAGCTGGAGCCTGTAGTGCTGGCATCCAATATGGGTGCCTGTTCAAGTCCCGGCTACTCCACTTCTGATCCACCTCCCTGCTAATGCACCTGGGAAAGCTGCAGAAGATGACCCAAGTATTTGGGCCTCTGCCACCCACATGGGACACCTGGGGGAGCTCCTGCCTTTGGCATGGCACAGCCCTGGCCATTGAGACCATTTGGGTAGTGAACCAGTGGATGGAGAATCTCTATGTCTCTCCTCTCTCTCTCTCTGTAATGCTACCTTTCAGATAAATAAATAAATCTGAAAAAAAAGTTAACATCTCTGATACCACCAGTATGTTGGTTGTCAAGATTTTTTTAAAGCTGTATTTATTTATTTGAAAGTGAGAAGTCAGAATTAAAGAGATGGGGGGGGGGTGGGATGGAGGTGAAAGGGGGGGGGAGGGAGAGAGAGAGAGAGAGAGAGAGAGAGAGAGATCTTCTATCAGCTGGTTCACTCTCCAAGTGGCTACAATAGCCAGGGCTGAGTCAGGCTGAATCCAGGAGCTTCATCTGGGTCTACCACATGCGTGGCAGGGAGCCAAGAACCTGGGCCATCCTTTGCTGGTTTTCCCAGGCCATTAGCAAGGAGCTGTATCAGAAGTAGAATAATTGGAATACAAACTGGTGCCCATATGGGATGCAAGTGTGGCGGTGGTGGCTTTACTTGCTATGTTACAATGCTGGCCCTGGTTGTTAGGATTTCAATGTATGATTTTTAGGGGGCTAGAGACAGTCAGATCATATAATACATTCTATGGATCTTGAGATGGAGGAGGAAGGGAAAGCAGGAAGGGAGTCAGAGTATGGGAGAAGTCGGATGGGAGAGGAGCAGGAGCTGAATACATTGGCCCTTGTTCCTGGCCAGAGAATGGAAGGCTCCCCTTCTGGAACTTCCCCCACTCCATTCTGCTCACATAGCCTACCATGGACTCAGCCTTCTTTCTTCCCACAGAAACCGTCTCTCTCCCTTCATCCTCTCCCCTTATTCTGGGAACCCTTTCCTTTTCCTTGCCCAGGGCTTGGCCCCAAACCCTGCAGCAGGAGAAAGACTGTCACCTACTACTCCCACCTCCAAGACCTTTAATTCTAAACCCTTCTTTTGTTATTCTGAGAATCCAAGACACAAGAATATTGAATATGAAATATAAGTGCAGGCCTGGACTCCGGGTATGGGGGGTAGGAGAGGGGGGCTCTGCGAGTCAAAATCCAGCTGCCCCTGGTCATTTTGGATGGGATTTGTGAAGGCATTAAACCCGAATGGAGTAAGGAGGATATGTACAGAACATACAGTGATTAGCACTTTAACTTGCAATCCTGAATGTGCCTATCCAATGTATTATGTGTTTTCACTTTCATTTGATATTTACATAAATTATACACTATACATATTTTGCTTTGAAGTTTTTAGCTCATAAAGGCTTGGACTGCCACAACACAGGATCCTGGAGTTCTATTGTATCTTGTGTGACTCAGAGCCATGACTGCTCATAGCTCAAGGACACTTGTCCAAACTGGGAACAACTCAAATGTCTATCAGTAAAACAATGGACAAATTGTGTTCTATTCCATTGGTAGTGAGGCGAAGTAGCTCATGACTATTTGATGAATAAATTTCAGTGAAGAAAGTCAAGAATAAGAGAATAAATCTTGTGATTATAGATTAAAACCCAGATCTGTAAAGGGTACATAAAAAGCAAAAAATCATAAACCATAAAGGGTAGAGAACGTCACGAAGATAAGTAGGTAGTAAGTGTTCAGGGCAGAGCTGGAGGTGTGACAGGAAAGGGTATCTTGGAATCTTCCAGAAGCAATATATATTCTAGTGCTGCCTAAGTCATATGTTAATTTGTAGAAGTGTGTTGAGCTGAATGTTTTCATTTTTTGTACTTCTCTGCATATTGTTTTATACCATTAAAGAAAAAAGGCACTTCTGCCAGTACGCATCCTACTAGGCACCATACTGGTATAAGTGGTCAGTTGGGTATGTGGGTATGAACCACTCATTGAGTTGTGAGGATCATGATGTCTCTGTGACACACGGAGAAAGTACAGATTGAGGAAAATACAAAGAGACCAGTGGGTGTGCTAGGACTGGAGGAGGCGCCCTGTGCAGAGATCAAGCTGGCCGACAACAAACCTGACCTGATGTCTCTGAACTGACAGCAGCACCTATGAGAATCCTGGAACCCTTGGCACCCTCGGGCCTTGAACTCTAATATGAAGTATTTTCTAGGAGGTGAGAGAATTGTCCTAACTCATGGGGCCTTTCCAAGAAGGAAGTGCGGTGACCACTTCCCATTTACTGCCAGGTCACAGGGCAGGGTTGCTGGCGTGTTCTAGGTGTCTCAGGCAATTGAAAACGAAGCCCAAGGAGAGGCTGAAGGGTTGGTTGCCCTCCACACATTCCAGCAAACTTGGAGAGAAGGTAACGCCAGAGATGGACGAAAACTTACAGCCTGCGGGTAGCACATTCACTTTCTAGTATGTTCCCAAAAGCTCATTCACAGCATAAACTCAGGGAAAGCTCATGGAACCTGCCCCCCACCCCCCACCCCAACCCCGTAACTGGAAAGGAAACGCAGTACCTCAGAGCGCAGCAGTTCAGCAATGTGACAGAGAATGGACACGAAAGGACGCCTGCATGGCCAACGCTGCTCTCCACTGGCGTCTCCGGCAGCCCCAGGAACTGTGCCAGAGAGATGGAGCATGAATAGGGAAGGAAGGACCGGAATAAGCAGAAACAATAAAGATGCAAGTTCAAGGTTGGCGTAGAGATCATTCAACCTCAACGAGGAGGGAACTCCCACACGCTTATCTTAACGCTAAGCTAGCCTTACCCTGGGGAGGTGGCCTTCTCTTTTAAGACGTCCGTCCTAGTGCACGGGAACGGACGCCACCCGTGTCCCAGGCACAGCCCCGTCTTCCTGATATTCTACCCCCAGCGTCTCTAGGGTCCCCTCACCCCTAGTGGGAGCCCCTCCACGAAGCACAAACTTCTGCTCAACTCAGCCAGCAGCCCTGGACTCATTCATTCCCAGGGCAGCAGAAATCCCAGAGCGCTCGCAACTCGGGGCCTGCACAGCGACCCTCAAACCGCCAAAAACGGCCGGGGCCACAGAGGCCACGCCCACCGCGCGATCCTCAACGCCTCCCCACCCTCGCGCAGGCCCCGCCCACCCGCACCTCTGCCCTCGCGCGCCCCTGGCACAGGCCCCGCCCACCCTCACCTCTGCCCTCGCGCGCCCCTGGCACAGGCCCCGCCCAGCCTCACCTCTGCCCTCGCGCCCCGGCGCAGGCCTCGCCCAGCCTCACGCCCTTTGCGCAGCCGCGCACCGAGAGCGTCCGTAACGTCGCTAATTCCCGCGTGGAGGCCGCAAAGGGCGTGGGTGGCCTGCTGCCCTTAATGAAACCTTATGCGGACACCAGCGTAGGGAAAAGAGCAGTAGAAAACGAAGACCGCGACGACAGGGGTCAGCAAAGGGGAAACATTTGGCTGATCACCTAGAATCAGAATAGGAGAAGAAAGATAAACGCAGGTGGTTGTGTGGGAAGCCCGGGTTTGAGTGACAGGATTTCCAGAAGAAAAGGCGCTGGCCTGGGGGCCTCAGAACCGAGGCTCGCTGGGAGGAGGACGCTGGGAGCAGCGCCCCGAAGTTCCCTGGAAAGAGCCTGGTGGGGAAGGGCCAGGCGCCAAGGAGGGCGGAGGCCGGCGGGGTGCGCAGCCTTTGCTGTGCTGTCCGGAGAAATGGATGTGAAGATATCGTCTACTTATGAGGGTGACATGAAAGTGTTACCTTTGATTTCTTCAAGAAATGAAGCATTTCCTTCCGTGGGCGGGCGTGGGCGAGTCCTATAACATAGAGGCTAACGGAGTTTTCTGATGTTCTCATTATCACTTTAGGGTAGCTGTAGTCATTTCCACACAGTTTTGGGTTTAATGTCTTCTGGAGCTGGCACAGTTATACCAAGCAGAGGGACCCGGATGCTGCAGCCCCGGGACAAGAGGATGTGCACAAAGCGGCCGTGCTTGCTTCTGTTGGGTCATCATTAGTTCTTTCACAGCTGAACTGAAAAGTTGGTGGTTCAAGGCGAGCTGGGACTGGGTTTTGAGTCTTTGAAGTCTTTTTTTGCTTGTTTGTTTTGAGATTTATTTATTTATTTGTAAGAGTTACAGAGAGAGAAGGCGAGACAGGGATCTTCATTCTACTGGTTTACTCCCCAGATGACTGAAATGGCTGAGGCTGGGTCAGGCTCAAGTCAGGAGCTTCTTCCACGTCTCCAACATGGGAAGCAAGGGCGCAAGAGCTTGGGCCATCTTAGGCTGCTTTTACCAGGTCATTAGAAGGGAGCTGGATCAGAAGTGGAGCAACAGGGACATGAACCGGTGCCCCTTCCCAGTCTTTTAAAGAGGAGTTTGTAATGCACATTCTTTCTTAACTAGCCTTTCTGTTATCCTTCTTCAATCTGCTTTACATGAGATGTGGACAAATCCTGCTGGAACCTCCACGATTCACATTAATACAGAATCCCTGGGGCCGGCGCTGTGGCCTAGCGGGTAAAGCCGCCAGCTGCAGTACTGGTATTCCATATGAGCACTGGTTCAAGTCCTAGCTGCTCCATTTCTGATTCAGCTCTCTGCTATGGCCTGGGAAAGTAGTAGAAGATGGCCAAGTCCTTGGGCCCCTGCACCTGTGTGGAGACCCAGAAGAAGCTCCTGGCTCCTGGCTTTGGATCATTGCAGTTCCAGTCATTGCGGCCAATTGCAGAGTGAACCAGCGGATGGAAGACCTCTCTCTTTCTCTCTCTGCCTTTCCTTCTCTCTCTGTGTAACTCTTTCAAATAAATAAATAAATCTTTAAAAAAAAAAAAAAAAAGGAATACCCTCTCTACCGCAAGTGTCAAAGCAAGTTCTATGCCTTTTGTACTTCCATATGAATTCTAAGGTGGTGTTTCCTAGTTCTGTGAAGAATGTCATTAGTATTTTGATGGAGGTTGCCTTGAATCTAAGTCACTTTGGGTAGAATGGACATTTTAATAATACTGATTCTTATAATCCATTAAAGCAGGGTTTCTTTCTTTTTTTTTGGTCTGTCATTTCAGTTTCTTCAATAGAGTTGCATAGTGTTCATGGTTGTCGCTCCCCGTCTTCGTGGAGGAACGACACAGGACCCTGCGCTGTTCTTTTGTCTGCTCGGCCCTCCCCGGGTTTGCTGCTGGTTCTTCCCGGGTTGGCTACCGTCCCCTCCACCTCCGTGGAAGGGCGGTTCCCCCTGCCGCTTTCCCCACTTCCGCGGGGGAGCGGCACACCGCTGGCCGGCTCTCTCGGGAGCTGCACAGGTTTTCCTTCAGATAGATGTTCCTGGTGCATGTTGTCTCTCTCCTCCTTTATAGTCCTCTTCCACCAATCCCAACTCTGCTACCCACACGCCGAGTACGCTGCTCTCCTCCAATCAGGAGCAGGTCCCACAGTCTATTGGTTGAACTGGAGGCATCTGTGTAGAAGCTGTTTCCTCCTCTCCCAGCGCCATATTGTAGGAGAGCAGATGCATAGAATAAGTCTTAATTCCAGTAACTTAGTCTAGTCCGAGTTGCTCCCCACAGTTAGCATACAGCTCTTTGTAGTAATTCCAATGATTCTTTTTATTTCTGTGGTTTCTGTTTTTATATTTCCTTTTTCATCTCTGATTTTTATTGATTTGGGTCTTCTTTCACAATTCTGTAGTCCTGGATGATAAAATGTGACCAGAGAACACGTATGTATTAGCTACCACATAACAAAACCCTGCCTGTCCAGCGTCAGACCTTACCTCCTCCATTCTCCCTTAGGTTTTATTCTTCCCCTGCAATGCTGGAGAATCTCAGACCTCGTACAGCTCATTTCTTTATCTATGTTATTTCTTCTCCTGGAGAAGGTTAGAGTAGAGATTGGTTCTGGGTCTTGGTAGTCTTGGGTTTTCTCCAAGGCTGCACTGATGGATTAAACAAAAAAAAAAAAATAAAAAATGAAAACCACAATGACTGACAGAAATGAGGTTGATAAAGAGCAATCTGAGATGGTGAGAGCCCCTGTAGAGGGTGATCAGAGCCAGACTGACAGGTGGGGTATATGTGCAATCAAGGGGAGGACACTGCCACCTAGAGGAAGAGAAAGAACACAGCCGTTTGAGAAGAAAGGAACACTGGCTTGAATGAAAGTGGAGAAATATGCAAGGCTGAGAGCCCAGGGGCAAGGCTCCAGGTCACAGAGGATTAGTCCCAGCCCTCGAGACCTAACCAAGGAGCTTCTAGTGGATTTGCCCAGCTGGACATCAGAACTGTCTGGGCTCCATGACTTCCTTGTACCCTTCATTTCTGCCTTTGCTGAACAAAAGTCACTGTGATGGTTATCCTATGTCTGTCCCAGCATGGCACACTGGGGGCAGCTAAGTGGACTGATTAATGTCAGAGGTCAACAGATGGAAGAAAACCATACCAAGGATCCATACTTCACAATCGTCTTAAATCCCTTGACTTACATCGCATGTGGGTGATCCAGTTGAAATTCTGCCTGACACTTGAATTTTTTTTTAGTTCCTTGTATACTCTGGATTATTAATTCTTTATTAGTTACAATGGTTTGTAAATCTTTTTCTCATTCTGTCAGCTTTCTCCTCACTCTGTCAATTGTTTCCTTTGCTGTGCAGAAGCCTCTTGTTTTGACGGGAGGAAATAAAATTCCTATTGCAGATGACCTGATTCTGTATATGGAGGAACCATAAAACTCCATCAAGAGACTGTTAGAACTAATAGGTAATTCAGAAAAGTTATAAAATAACAAAATCAGCACAGAAAAATCAGTAACCTTTTTATATACTTACAATTACCTGCACCTGCCCTGCCCAGTGGGGAGCACTCTAACTGGAAGGGTGGTGACATCAACACCTGCACCCACTGTAGACACCCAGGCATCTAAGGCAGGTTACAGAGGTTTCCTTCCCACTTCTTGGGTGCTTAACCTTTCTCCTAGGCTATATGATAAGGAGAAGAATTTTATAATCATGTATTAATCCCCATTCAAAATGTTTAAGTAAAGAAAAAAGATGTAAAGCAATGACTAGAAATCAAGCATCATATGAACTCAGCAGGTGTATGTATGTGTGAGGCATGGAGGTGCAGTACAGACTCGGGCTGTTTCGCAGAGTACCCACGGGTGCATTTTCTGTGTGTGTCCCTCCCTGTTCATACTCCCAATGCCTTAGAGATCATTGTCCCTGTCCTCCCAGCACAGAGCACAACACAAGAAGATTCAGAGAAGGAAATGATGGGCTAAAGCAAGGGATGGGAGATGAGGTTCTTTGTGAGTTTCGCAGGGTTTTTTTTTTCCTTTTTTTAGAATGAAGTTTTTGTTTTGCTTATTTTTCTTCTAACAGAACAATAGGTTAGACCTTGGGACTGGGACAGAGAGGAGGAAAGCAGCCTAGATTTTCAGAACAGAGAGCAGGGAGTGGGGTCACTGTATCCTCAAGGGCTGGCCTTGAGTTGAGGAGGAGGATGACGTTTGCCAGAACACTGGAGTCACCAGGGAGAGAACTCAGCACCCAGCTCATTTCCAGGGAGAACCACCTACCTGCTCACTCACTCTCTCTGTAAGGATTAGAATTGGAGCTTCACCGATTTGGTCTGAAATACACTTTATTAAAGGGATAGTAATAGTTTCAGAGAATCGCTAGGAAACTAGGCACCCAGGATGTGAAACCAGGAAGAATGCAGCAGTCCATTGAAATAGAGCAGCCGACACTGCCGCGTCCTTTGGGAAGGACACTTGAGCCCACTCTGAGTGACAGACCCTGGAACTTCACCTGTGACACCACTGGCCCTGGAAACTGGAACTCTCAATGGCACAGTGTTCTGCTACCCTGGACACTGTTAAGCATCCTGAGATGGGGATATTATGATGTTGCGGGGGCCAGGCTGAATTTCTCCCACGCCTGCTCCTTGGTTCGTCGTGGGCACCCTCATGCCTGTCCCTTGTGTGTGGCTCAGGCACACTTCTCTTGCCTTCTATTTCATGTGGTCCAGACTCAGACCCACTCACACCAAACTGCACCAAACTGCACCAAACCTCTAGTGGGAATCAGGTTGTCGCCCAGGAAGGCAGAGCCCACCCACCCAAGCCAAACATGCTGCCGATGACGAAGACAGTAACAGGAACAATGACAGCAAGCAGATAACGCGAGGCTACCATGCATTACACACTGGCTCGAAACACTTCACACATAATAATGCACTCAATCCCACAAGCCCCATGAGACGCTTACCACTGTTACCCCCTGTTCAAATGTCCAGGGGCACTCTAAGAAGCCAGAGATGGTTGCTTTGTAGCAGGGATTTAAAGGAGATAAGCTGTTGGGTGATACAATCTTATGTATGTATGTGGTCTGCTGTTGACCAATATGTTATTATGTGGCACAGGACTTGTATTTGCTTTAAAAATACTAAGGCTCTTAATATTTATTTCTCTTACCAAAAGAGCTACAGAAACACACTAGAAAACGAGATAAAATATGAAAACCTAAAAACATTTCAAGGAGAGAGCCACGCGTTTTTCTTTTTACATAGCCCTCCTGTCTCCCTCTTGCTCTGCCCTCCCTTTGTTCTAGATCAAGACCCAGAGAATACTTGGTGCACTGCCAATAGGTGAGTGCCTGGTCCCCTGCAGTGCTTCAGGCCAGGTTCAAAGTCAGTGGGGACTGCGAGGCTCTCCCTCGGACAGTATTTCCAGTGGCTTGCAGGCAGTGCAGGTTCCTCCCACCTGGCTCTGAGAAGATGGCATCCCCCAGTCACCGGCTGCGGGAGTCACTGGTGGTGTCCTGCCAGCTGCTGTGGGGTTGCACTGTGTCCACTGCTCCGTGGAGGCTCTCTTCTTTCTGTATACCATCCACTGCAAATTTCTCTCCAACTTCCCCTGAGAAAGGGGTTCCTCCCATTCTGGTATCTTCCCAAGGTCAAAATTGGCACACCTCTCCCTTATTAGGGATCCAATAGATCCCTATTGGATCTCCCTGGGAACATTCTTGATGAAGCAGTGAGAACTGTTCATTCAGGAGCCTGTGCTGTGGCGCAGCAGGTTAATGCCCTGGCCTGCAGTGCCGGCATCCCCATGGGTGCCAGTTCAAGTCCCAGCTGCTCCACTTCTGATCCAGCTCTCTGCTATGGCCTGGAAAAGCAGTGGAAGATGGCCCAAGTCCTTGTGCCCCTGCACCCACGAGGGAAACCTGAAGGAAGTTCCTGGTTCCTGGCTTCAGATCAGTGCAGTTCTGGCCGTTGCAGCCATCTGGGGAGTGAACCAACGGATGGAAGACCTCTCTCTCTGTCTCTACCTCTCTCTGCAACTCTATCTTTTAAATAAATAAAATAAATCTTTTAAAAATAAATTTAAAAAACTATTCATTCCATTCATCTCAACCATGGGGTTGTTTGGGGAATGAACCAGTGGATGGAAGATAGTTGAGGAAAAGCCCTTGCATGATTGGATTGTGAGTGAATCAGCCACTCTTCATGGACACCGTTTCTACATGAAAGAACAGTTTTCAGGGCTGGGGTTGAGGCACAGCAGGCTAAACCACAGCTTGCATTCCAGCATTCCATATTGGAGTGCTGATTGGAGTCCCAGCAGCTCCGCTTTCAACCCAACTCCCTACTAATGGTGTCTGGAAAAGTAGCAGATGATGGTTCAAGTGCTTGGGCCCCAGCCACCCATGTGGGAGACCCAGAGGGAGTTCTGGGCTCCTGACTTCAGCCTGGCCCTGGCTGTGGCGGCTGTTTGGGGAATGAACCAGTGGATGGAAGATAGTTCTCTCAATATCTCTCACTATCTATCTATCACTCTGTCTTCCAAATAGATGAAAATTAAATAAGATTTGGGGCCGGCACTGTGGCATAGTAGGTAAAGCTGCCACCTGCAGTGCCGGCATCCTATATGAGTGCCAGTTCGAGTCCCGGATGCTCCACTTCCAATCCGGCTCTCTGCTATGGCCTGGGAAAGCAGTAGAAGATGGCCCAAGTCCTTGAGCCCCTGCACCCACGTGGGAGACCTGGAGAAAGCTCCTGGCTCCTGGCTTTGGATCAACCCAGCTCCTGCCATTACAGCCAATTGGAGAGTGAACCAGCGGATAGAAGACTTCTCTCACTGCTTCCGCCTCTCTGTAATTCTGCCTTTCAAATAAATAAATCTTTTTTTTTTTTTTTTGACAGGCAGAGTGGACAGTGAGAGAGAGAGACAGAGAGAAAGGTCTTCCTTTGCTGTTGGTTCACCCTCCAATGGCTGCTGCAGCCGGCGCACTGCAGCCAGCGCACCGCGCTGATCCGCTGACAGGAGCCAGGTGCTTATCCTGGTCTCCCATGGGGTGCAGGGCCCAAGCACTTGGGCCATCCTCCACTGCCTTCCCGGGCCACAGCAGAGAGCTGGCCTGGAAGAGGGGCAATCTGGACAGAATCCGGTGCCCCGACCGGGACTAGAACCCGGAGTGCCAGCGCCTCAGGCAGAGGATTAGCCTATTGAGCCACAGCGCCGGCTAAATAAATAAATCTTTACAAAAAAAGAAAATAAATAATACTTAAAAAATGAAAATCACCACCACACTGTAGAAACTCCTACCTGGGCATATGGCAGATATATTTTTGAAAATGAACCAAGTGAGCCTTTCATTTCCAGAAAAACAACCAATGGAATTTGTTGGCACAACATTAGTGCTTTCAAGCAAATATTATAATCTTATGTCTCCCACTATAATTTGGTGGGTTCCCAAAACTTACAGGTTTTAATGATGAGATCATGGTGCTATTAACAAATGTGACAAATGTCTGATAAATGTGTGTGTGATGTATAATGTGCATATATATTCATGTGTATGTATATATATGATAATGAAATATGTCAGCATTTAGAAGATGTGCATAACTCAGTGAACCAATATTTTCTAATGACCAATAAATGAAGTTACAAAATCATACTTGGATAAAAGATCCATTCAAATTTCAAGACTGACCAATTGATTCTATCATAACAGAATACGAAGAATGCACTGACAATGGTTTCAGACCTTAACTAACCTTTCAGAAATTACCACTCATTGAACTCTGACAGCATATGAAAGAAAAATATCCACACTTACTTTTAAAGGCTATTACTATATTCCTTCCCTTTCCAACTACTTTTCTGTGGGAGGCTGGATCTTCTTCCTATCTTAACCAAAATAACACACGGGCAACGCACTGAATGCAAACTTTCAAGAGTCCAGTTGTCTTCTTTGAAGTCACACAATAAACAACTAAATATAAATAAATATTGATATATAGTGTGATATGCTTTTCACTAGTTTTTTAATACACATAGATAATTATTTTTAATTTTTTAAAATACAGGGAATGAGTGTAAACTCCCACATTGGAGTTTACCATAGTGAAGTGTCTGGATTTGATTACTGGATGCGGAGGCTCCAGCTTCCTATTAATGCAGACCCTGGGGGGTAGTGGTGATGGCTCAAGGGACTGAGTCTCTGCCACCCACCTAGGAGACCTGAGCTGAGTTCCCAGCTCCTGGCTTCAGCAGTAGGCATTTCAGGATTGAACCAGTGGATGAGCTCACTTGCTCATCTCGCTCACTTTCTTTCTGTGTGTGTGTGCATGTGTGCGTCTCCCTGTCTCTGCCTCTCAAACAAATAAAACTTTAAATGTGCTAATATGGAGGCCAGCATTGTGGCATAATGGATTAAGCCGCTGCCTGTGAAGCCAGCATCCCATATGGTCACTGGTTCAAGTCCCAGCTGCTCCACTTCCAATCCGGCTCCCTGTTAATGCACCTGGGAAAGCAATGGGAGTTGGCCCTGCATCTGCATGGGAGTAGGTGGATGAAGCTCCTGGCTCCTGGATTCAGCCTGTCCCAGTCCTGGCTGTTTTTGCATTTGGAGAGTGAGCCTGGGGATGAAGTGTCTCTCCCTCCCTCCTTCCCTCCCCCCCCCCATACTGCCTTTCAAATAAATTCAATAAATCTTTTGAATGTGCTAATATTAATTTATTAATGCTATTTTAAGTGAGTTAACAAATATTTTAAATTTTTTAATTTCAAATATTGTAAATATGGATAGATACAACCTGTAAAAGCCCTCTGGAGTAGTCCATAATTTCTTTCTTTTTTTTTCTTTCTTTCTTTTTTTTTTTTTTTTGACAGGCAGAGTGGACAATGAGAGAGAGAGACAGAAAGAAAGGTCTTCCTTTGCCGTTGGTTCACCCTCCAATGGCCGCGCTGATCCGATGGCAGGAGCCAGGTACTTCTCCTGGTCTCCCATGGGGTGCAAGGCCCAATCACTTGGGCCATCCTCCACTGCACTCCCTGGCCACAGCAGAGAGCTGGCCTGGAAGAGGGGCAACCGGGACAGAATCCGGTGCCCCGACCGGGACTAGAACCCGTTGTGCCGGCGCCGCAAGGCAGAGGATTAGCCTAGTGAGCCGTGGCGCCGGCGTCCATAATTTCTACAAGTATAATAGGGTCCTGACAACAAAAAGGTTGAAATTCTGGGACCGCAGGGACGCCACAGGCTGTCCTAATGCAGGTGGGCCACCAGGTGGCAGCACGCGCCTTTGACAATCCTGAGCCGCCTCTCACCCACAGGGGTCTCCCATCACTCCTCCCTACTTCCTTTTCTCTGCATTCTCCGGAGTTGCACAACTTCCTAATTACAGGAAATAACAGTCTTGCAAACGTAAGATATATCAGAAACAAGTCAGTCTTTTTATTTTGCCAGCGTTTATCAGATGCCTCTCATACTCGGAGCTTGTCGTCCAGGGATGAGCAAAGTGTTTAGTAGTCTAGCGAAGGAGACAGACTCAAGGGCCGGCAATTACAAGGCCAGCCCGGCAGTGTTTGTGGAAACCCTTTATTTTCTACAAAGCCCTGTGTACTTCAAAGGGATTCCTGTGCAGCCTGGGGAGTCAACAGCAAGATACCCCGAGGGATCCGGAACCTTCAGGCGGGCATAATGAGCACAAAAGCCAGATTCAACAAGAGATGGCAGTGGAGGAGTATTTCCTACTTGGATTTTCATATTTTTAAAGATTTATTAATTTATTTCAAATAGCAATGGAATGAAAAGGAGAGACAGAGAAAAACCTTCAACTGTTGCTTCATTCCCCAATGCCACAGTAGCCGTGCTGGGTCAGGCCACAGCCAGGCACCAGGAACTCTACCCAGATTTCTCACTTAGATGGCGATTGTCCGCTCTTTTCCCAGAGACCTTAGCAGGGAGCTGGATTAGAAGTTGTGCAGCTGGGACTCAACTGGCTCTTTGGGACCGGATATCTGCATGGTAAGCAGCAGCTTAACCCATTGTTTTCTGAGATGTTCATCAGCATCTGCATTTTCACAGTCTGCTGTGTTGTCTTAGACATGTGTATAACTTGTCATGTTGTCAGTGGACCAATCTATTTGTGTATATAAGTGTTCCCCAAAAGATTCCAATTTTTATAATTATACATGTTTCAAGAGACATCGTATCCATGCATGTTTTGTATGTCCATTATTAATTGTGGAAGTGTCTCCAGGTTGTATTCCTGTAAAGGGAATTGCTGGACAAAAGTCTTTATACTTGTGTGATTATGTTGTTTCTGCTCTGTCATCTGGCAAAGATTTTACGATTCACATTCCTTGCCATTGATGAGAATATTCTACTCGCCATCCTCTTGCTGAAACTGGGCAGTCCTGTGCCTACCACTTCCTTTTGCCCTTATTTAATCCCTGGTTGTGAGATTTCCTCGAATCAAGTTTCACTCAGTTGGTCTGGAAAAGCTGCAGTCAGTATGGTTTTCTCTGTTCTCTTGTATTTGGTGACTGTTCCATTTTCTCAGATAATCTGAGCCGATAGCAGTGAAAACACATCACTCTTGCTTGGTGGACACCACCGCATGTTGGGTTCCCGCAATGTTCTGGTATCTTGGGTGAGGACTGGTTCACAGGAGAGTCTGAGAAAAGGTCGGTGGCTCAAACCCCGTGATGATGTTTTAGTCTTCAGAAGACTTTGTTGTCACCTAAGTTGTTTTTGTGGCTTCTGATCCTGGAGCTGCTCTGTCTTTCAGGCAGGGAGCGCCCCCTGTCGTCCTCAGGTCCTCCCAGTCTCCTTGGTATGTGGGTGCTGCTGGGTGGCTGTGAGGTTCAGTGACTGCACATTTTCACCCCTGATATGGTCAGTGATTTCTCCCTGTCCTTTCCAGATGTCCCTGGTCTCCCTGCACACTACTGGGTGAGACTTCTTTGAGCCAACTAATACACCATCTGGAGTCTGGGGGGTATTCCTAGGGCTTGCAGATGAAGGCACATGCAGCCAGTTTACTAACTGCTCTCACTCCAGGTCGGTGCATCTCAATATGCCATATTAAACATACAGCCACAGAATGCCACCAACATTTTGATTTGGAGCAGTTGCATCCTGACTTTAAAAAATTAACAGACATTATTGTATAGGGCAGTTATAGATTTACAGATAAACTCAGCAGACAGTACAGAAGGTTCCCACATTTCCCTCGTTGCCTCCCACACTTTCCCTTTGTATTACTGTGGTACATTTTTATAATTGATAAGCCAGTATTCATATATTAATATTAACTAAGCATCATAGTTTACATTATAGTTAATTCCTCGTGTTGAGGTTTTATAGTCTTATACATTATAGTTCATTCCTTCGTGGGGTTTTACAAATGCATGTCATGAATCCCCATCTCAATATCTAGAGTGGTTTCATCATAAAGAATACCTGTCTTTCACTGTTTATCCCTTCTGTCCCCCTCCACCCTAGGTGACCACTGATATTTTTACTGTCTCTTTAGTTTTGACTTTTTCTACAATGTCCTATAGCAGATAGCTGCAGTCATACAGTATATAGATTTTCAGAGCTATCTAACTATTTTTTTAAAGACTTATTATTTATTTGAAAGAGTTACACAGAGAGAGGAGAGGCAGTAAGAGAGAGAGAGAGAGAGTGAGCTTCCATCATTGGTTCACTCTCCAGTTGGCTGCAGTGGCCAGAGCTGCACTCATCTGAAGCCAGGAGCCAGGAGTTTCCTCCATGTCTTTCTACATGGGTGCAGGGGCCCAAAGACTTGGGCCATCTTGTACTGCTTTCCCAGGCACATTAGCAGAGAACTGGATTGGAAGTGGAGCAGCCGGGACTTGAATTGGCATTCATATGGGATGGCGGCACTAAAGGTGGCCCCTTAGCTGCTTCACCACAGCACTGGCCCCTCATATTAACTATTTAAAATTCTTGGGGCTGGTGCTGTGGTGTGCAGGAAAAGCTGTCACTTGCAGTGCTCGCATCCCTTATGGGCTTCAGTTTGGGTCGTGGCTGCTCCACTTCCAATCCAGCTCCTTACTTATCCCTAGGAAAGCAGTGGAAGATGGCTCAAATGCTTGGGCCCCTGCACCCATGTGGGAGACCCCGCTGAAGCTCTTGGCTTTGGCTTGACCCATTCTTGGCTGTTGCAGCCACCATGTGGGGACTGAACTAGCAGTTGGAAGACACACACCTCCTCACCCCCGTCTCTGCCTCTTTCTCGCTTTAACTCTGTCTTTCAAATAAATAAATAAATCTTTAAAATTAAAAATAAACTAAAATTCCTTAGTGCTTTTTCATGGCTTGCTAGCCTACTTCTTTTTATTTCTGAATATTATTCCATGGCATTGAACATACCACAATATATTTTATCTTTCACTTAATGAAGAATATCTTGGTTACATACAGTTCTTGACAACTTGAATAAACCTGCTATAAATACTCATGCAAGTTTTTAAAATGTACTTAAGGTTTCATACATTTGCATAAATATCTAGGACAGCAATGGCTTTGTCATGTGATAAGACTCTCTTTAACTGTGAGAAACTTCCAAAGTGTCAACTATCATGGCTGTATGATTTCACATTTCCAACAATAGTGAGAGAAAGTTGTTGTTGTTTTTCAATCTTTAAAATTTGATTTAGTTATACAAGTTTCATGTATTTCATATATACAGATTTAGAAACATAGTGAGATTTTCCACCCTCCCTTCCCTCTCCACGCTCCAACCTTTCTTCCTCCTCCCTCTCCCACTCCCACTCTGAATTTTTACAAAGATCTACTTTCAGTTTACTTAATGATCATAAAATTAACTATACACTAAGTAAAAGAGTTTGAGAAATAGCATGAAGCAAAAAATCCACTGTCCTTCAAAAGAAGAGACAAGGGCAGTAAACAATCATTAAATCTCAGAATGTCCATTTTACTCCAATACATTACATTTTACATACTCTAATAGTTACCTCGGAGCATGGAAAACATATGGTATCTGTCTTTTTGGGACTGGCTTATTTCACTAAGTAAAATGGTTTTTAGTTGTGTCCATTTTGTTGCAAAAGACAGGATTTCATTTTTTTTACAGCTGAATAATACTCCATAGTGTGTGTGTGTGTGTGTGTGTGTATGTTATATAATTTCTTCATCCAGTCAACAGTTGATAGATATCTGGATTGATCATCATGCACAGGGGACAGATCACAGAGAGAGTGTGGACACGAGCGGATACTGCTGACTGTCTTTCTGTTATCAGAGCCGAGGCTGCATTCTCCTCGAGGGATGAGGAACCCTCCCCAGCTACAGGGAGTGCCCCGAAGTTCCGGCCAAGGATATGGGGGACCTCATGTCATCAGTCGCCACTTCGATGTCCTAAGTGCCCTGAAGCACAAGTTTACCAAAGGAAAACCACAGGCCAGCAGGGGGAAACTCGCATGCAAATTCCCTGGCATGAGTATTATGAAAGGAAAGGAAAACCACACTCCAGCAAGTGGAAACTCGCATGCAGATTCTCTGGCCAGCAGGTTGAGACAAGCCAGAGCCCAGCACGTGGGAACTGGCATGCAGATTCCCCGGCCAACAGAATATCAAGATACTGCAGTCAAGCCCGGAGGGAAACTCATGCGGATACTGCAGCCTTCAAGGCTAGGATGGAGAGGTAGTCACGTCTGTTCATCTTTGCTGCCTTTGTTCCTTATTACTCCCTACTTGGCCTTCTAGCTTATTCTGTCACCAGGCTTCTTCTCTCCTACGGTGATTGGGACCTCTATCAGGTGTTACCTCCACTGCCCGCAGCCACCACCCTGTCCTGTCTGTCACCTGTTTGCACTCTCAGCACTGCTGGGCTCTCCCTGCTGCCACCCCATCTTCCTTATCAGTCCACAGCAAACCCAGCCCCATATCCTCGGTGTGATTTCTGGGAGCTTGCCTGAAAGCACACACACTTTCTTGGCTTCCTTGTTTCCCATTTCCTGCTTCCCCAATCCATCCGATGCCTGCTTCTTCTGGGAGCCCTGTCTTCATAAGTCATTTGGACATGCATCTTCTCCGGTGTCCTTCTGAGAGCCTCATGCAATCCTACACCCTTTATTTCCATATGTGAATTGGAAGTGCTAAAACTGAGGAGGAAAACTCTGATTCCAAAAATGAACTGGAACGTGGGCCACAGGGGAGAGATCTCTATTGGTCTGGAGTAGGTTTTTCTTCCCAGAAATGCACACCTGTGCTAAACTGCCAGGGGCTTCACCTGACTCAGCACCTGCACCTCATGGGCTCATTTGAGCTGGTGTAGGAGGAGTAGGAGTAGGATCGGGAGGACCAGGTGGCACTCTAAAGGGAAGTCAGCTCCACGTACACAGAGAGGCCAAGATTTCAAAGGGCACAGGGCATTATGTGCTGAGCAATTCTGGCCTCCATATTTAAGTCCTAAGAGCACTTCTGTATGTTCAGTGAAGAATCTAGAATAATGGACTCAGTTGAATCGGAATCAAGGAACCTAGTAGAGTTTCAAGAAAGGGAGTGATTACATGATGATGTCAGAGAGAAGACTGATTCTTCAAGGCCAGGGGGAAGGAGACGCATGCTAGGAGAGAGGGGGAATGCAACAGGCATGGTGCGACAGGGCAGGTCAACCGAGCAGTCTCAGAGTCAACACTGGGTGAGCTCTGAGTCAGCAGGGACTCTGACCAGCACTAAAAAGTATGATTTACATTGGAAAGGTGGGATTCAAGCATTGGCCCTTTAAAAGAATTCCTCTGACAAGCACCTGGGGTTAGAAGGACTATGGAGCCATAGAACTATGACAGAACTGTCTCTGTGTGGAGTCCCCTCCTTCCTGTAGCAAAGTCAGCTAGATGGAAGCTAAGACCATCACAAGCAGGTGCGAAAGGCCAAAGGGGTCAGGAGAACTTGGGTGAGAGCACCCACCCTGGTTTGGGAAGGCCGAGGGCCCTAACTCTGCCCCACAGGCTGGGCTGTCAGCTCAGGTCAGGTCAGTTGTGCCTTTCAGCAGCCCGAGACGCCCCGTCAGCCCTTCCTCTCTGCAGGAGCTCAGTCTCTCTCTGGGCTCTGTAACCTTGGAGCATTGGCTGCATCAGCTCTCAGCAGGACCTGACCCATTCATTTTCTTCTCTCCCTCTCTTAGATGCCACTGCTGCTGGAAGCGTAGAAAGATAGCGCCGATTTATGTAAGAAAAAGTAGCTCAAACCGCAGCTCGGGGTAAATCCCAGACAGAGCACGAAGAGAGGACTTTGACCACCATGAACCACTCTTGATGGTTTCCACCACGGGAGGCTGGGGGATGAGAGCTGTGACTGTCTTTCAGACTCTGACTGGGTAAACACCCACAGAGACCAAGGCCTGAATGCAGAGACATTACAGAGAGACTCACCTTGCCCTGTCACCTGCCTCCTGCAGAGACCCGGGGACTGAGGAGCAGGAAGAGACCTCGGATGATCCCAGATGCCCAAGGCCACGGGCGGGCTGTGCTAGGTGTGGGCGGTCTGCCACTAGCGCTCCTGCTGATGAGGGTCAGCCTGGGTGTAACCCTCGGGATGATCTGCCTCCTGCACGGGCGCTCCACTGAGCCGGACAGCTGACCCGACTCCTCCCACGGTCAGTGTTCCCACAGATAAGACAACATTGAGAAGGAGACATTTGGGGTAGAGGTGATTAAAAGGATCTGCTTCTTTGCTGCTTTTGAGCTGCAAACATCTCATGTTTTGTGGTCTGTGGGGTGGTGCATGCTGACTGGTCTGCGGATGCTGGGTGGGGTCTGGCTCAGTGGCCTGTGTGCTGAAGTTACCTGGTGATTGCCTCGTGTTGAGGTTCAGGTGCTTCACTGAGCCACGCAGGGCCTGCTGGGTGCTTCCTGCCGCGTGCCCTCTGCAGGCCAAGGACGTCCTGTGTGCCTGCCAGTCTCCCTAAAGCCAGGCTTTAGGGTGGGTCAGCTGTAGATGAGCTGCCTGCTGGATCTGTCCATTGTGGAGGCGCGTTGTTCTCTCTGATTATTAAGAACTCCGGAGCAGGTGGTGCCCCAGAGCTGAAGCGGGAAGTGAGTGGGCAGTGGCTCTCCCTGAGTTCCTGGCTGCTCCCCAGGAGGCCGAGTCCTGGCCTGCGGTGGGGATATGGAAAAACAGGGTTTGATGGGAGCAGTTCCGGGACGTGGGTGTGGATGGGTAGGATGAGACCAAATTGATGGATGAGGAGGACAGCAGTGACGGCCGTGTGGGGCTCCAGGAGAGCAGGCGAGGTGCACTCCTGCCTGAGGACAGGACACAGGACAGCTGCTCTCCAGGCGGCCCTGAACATCCCCGAAACAGTGTCCATGGGCATTGGGAGGGGCAATTGCAAAGTGGAAAGGAGCACTGTTCTGGGTTGGGGGCAGGAACTTGACCTGGGGTGGGAGCCTAAAACCCGGAACGCGCAATTGGGCCTGACCCCACGTGGTCCAAGCTCGTTCTCCCCTGCAGGAGCCTGAGACAGCAGTGCCTCCTGCGCCTGTGGATGAAGGGTCCCTGAGTCCTGAGTGTCCCTGGGAAAGGTGTGGATAGGAGTCCTGGGAGGAGCGGGGGCCCATGAAGGCCTCGGCGTCCTGGGCTGAGCAGAGCTGCCTGTGTTGGTGTCTATGTGTCAGGTGAGAGCTCTGTGCTGAACCGGCCCTCCGCCCAGTCTCAGGGACCAAGTCCTGGAGTCCAAGCTCAGCCCCCTTCTCAGGCTGCCGCTTGCAAACCAAACTCCTCTGGCTCGGGAGCTCTGGGCGTGTCCAGCAAGCCCAGCCCAGAGCCAGAGAGACCCTCCGAGCATCCGAGCATCAATCCCAAGGTGCTGGGGGCTCGGTGTCTGCTCCCGTCCCGCCGCGTCCTGGTTTAGGGGAGAAGACGGCTCTGGCCGTGGGCTACGGGCCGCTCTGGTCCCCGGGTCCCTGCTGCCTCCTCACCAGGGACCTCACAGCCGCGACCCTCGCCCCCTTTCCTGCCCTCAGCCCCAGGATTCCAGGTTTCTAGAGCAGCCGCAGCCGCAGCCGCATCACGGAAGTCGCCCAAAATGTGATCACCGAGCTGTGGGTCCCTGTCCGCGGCGAGTCCCCTGGCCTGTGCGGCTGCGCCAGTCCGTGGCGTCCGAGGTTCCGGGTCCGCGGCCGGGGCCCTGCCACCCACAAGTCACTCCACACACCCACCCCCATCCCATCTGCCCTCACTGACCCCCGGGGTGTTAAGTCTCCTCTAAAAAGACCCCCGCCATGGGTACCAGAACTCGACTTTCCTCTCCCGGACCTCTTGTCCCCGGCGGTGCCCGGAGTCTGCGGACTGCACCGCACCCATGGAGAACCGCGCTGCGCCACGCGCCCCTTCCCTCTCGTCCCCTTCCCAGTCTCTGGGTGTTGGCCCTTCCCGGGGGGTCCAACGCCATAAAACACTCGCTTTCCCCTAGGTCTCGTTCTGGAGGTGCAGGGAAGGTGGCTGAGGAGGGAGGGACGGGGAGGGGCAGGGGGAGGAGGACACCTGGTTTTGGGGGACACTTCAGACGCCCTTCCCCGTGCGTCCAGGGAGACTGAAACCCTCACTGCTTTCCTTACGGAGCTCCTTGATGCACTTGTTTGGACTTAGTTCTTAGGGGACTTCTTGTCATTGTTGCGGGGATGATGGGGAGGAGAGGATTTTGCGTTCTTACAGTGTGTCCAGGACCCACCTCTCTCAAGGCTCTTTCCCCCCACCCTGAATCCCTCACCTACTGCATGCACGCACCCAGGAACCGGCACGGTGCTCCTGTCCTCACTGGTACTGACCGGCACCCAGCATTTTCGCCTTTCTTTCTTGGAACTCTCCATCTTTGGTCAATGTCTGCCTAGTCCTGCTCATGGAGATGTCTGTATCCAACCCCCCCCCCCCTTTGACCCCACAAGGAGCAGCATGCAACCCGAGGTGGGGCAGCCAGATCAAGTCTGGGAGCCATGCCAATGGTTGTGTGCCCTGTGCTGACACTGTAGACACAGGTGATAAAACTGTTTTCAGATAAATAAAACAAATAGAGTTTTTAAAAATATAAAAAACTTTGCTGTGTAAAAATATAAAAATGCCACAGTGTTATTCACTGATTCTTTTCCCATTATTTTCAAGTTCATTAAAAGTTAGGACAAAATGCAATGTGTAATACTTAATGAATACACAGTTTAATAAATATTTCTCTCTTATCTCAATATTCTTTATGCTGCATTCCAGTTTTAAAAAGATGTATTTATTAATTTATCTATCTATCTGAAAGGCTGAGTTACAGAGAGGCAGAGGGAGAGGGAGAGGGAGAGAGAGAGAAAGGAGAGAGAGAGAGAGAGAGAGAGAGAGAGAGAGAGAGAAAGAGAAAGGAAGGTCTTCCATTATCTGGTTCACTCCCCAAATGGCTGCAATGGCCAGAGGTGTGCCGATCCAAAGCCAGAAGCCAGGAGCTTCTTCTGGGTCTCCCATGCAGGTGCAGGAGCCCAAGGAGTTGGGCCATTTTCTACTGCTTTCCCAGGGCATAGCAGAGAGCTGGATCAGAAGTGGAGCAGCCAGGACTTGAACTGGCACCCATATGGGATGCTGGCACTGCAGGTGGCAGCTTTACCTGCTACGCCACAGCAACTAGTGGGATTCCTGTTCAACCTCAGGACTCCTCCGTGAGCCAGCTGCTCATCCATGAAACCCAGGGCACTGTGGGATCCCGAGAGAGAAGCCTTTACCAGGCAAGAGTGACACGTTTTCTCCACTATTGGCTGAGGGAAGAGACCAGGTGGTCCTACAAGAGACAAGAACAAAGAAAATCATTTCAATTGCAACTTTCCCAGGATGCTGGTGAAGGTAGGCTGATGAGCTTAAACTCATCTAAGGAAGTCTTTCGGTGAAGGGTTAATTGTTGATAAAATACATGGTAGTGATTGATGCTATTCAGTGTTGGAAGGAGAGTGGAAGAAAGAACATTCTCATCAAATGATTGGAAACATGAATTGGTAAATCCTCCTTATAAGGCAAGGAATCAGCAAAATAAGAAAGGTTAAACCCTTTCATCTTTTTATCTACCAAGTTTCCTTATAGGAATGCATGTCTGCATGGCCAACTGCATCCCACTGGCCCAGCCTCCCCGTGCCCCTGGCCTCTCTCCTTGTCCCCGGGCTTTCTTTCCACGTCGATGTGTCATTCTTCTAGTGTGTCTTTGCCTGCCTGCCTTCTCCCTCCCTCCCTCCCTCCCTCCCTCCCTCCCCAGTGCTTTGCCTGTCTCTCTCTTTCCCTCACACTGTCTCCTCTCTACTTCTCAGGGTCTCTGTCTTTGCCCCTTTTCTAGACTAGGATCATGTAGAAGAAATAGTGGTCAAGGGAGGCCTGAGCCTTAGCCCTGTGGCTGCATGCAAAACTCCCCTTCTCTGTTCCTGGGCTGTGGGGGGTGCCGGTGAGTGGGAGGAGAGGGACAGCAGGCCAGGAGCAGGTGGCTCTGGGGCAAGTACTAATTTTCCAGAAGCTTAGAGCCAAGCACAGAGCCAGAGCAGGCCCCTAATTACAGCAGAGCTCTGAGAAAGGGGAAGGTGTCATTAGGTGGTAGGGGAGATGGAGCTCCTGGGGGGTGTGGCGGGGACTGAGTAAGAAGCAGGTCCCTGTGAGTAGAGAGCCAGGGGCTCCCTCTGCGAGGCTGGGAGTGCTCAGTGCCTAAGAGGAAGCAGCTGCTAACATGGCGGGGGGGGGGGGGGGCGCAAGCTGGGGGGAGGTTCCTGCACTAGGGGATTTCCCTGGTGCTCAGCTCATACCCACTTCTTCAAAGAGCCTAATTTTTTTTTTTAAATATTTACTTACAGAGAGATAGAGAGAGAGAGGGAGAGAGAATGGAGAGAGAATGGAGATCTTTCCCAAATGGCTGCAGCAGCCAGGGCTGGGCCAGGTGGAAGCCAGCAGCCAGGAGCTTCATCTGGGCCTCCCACATGGGTGGAAGGGATCCAAGTACTCTGGCCACCTTCTGCTGATTTCCCAGGTGCAACTGTAGGGAGCTGGTTGAGAGGAGTTGAACCGGCCAATAGTCTGCCTTTTGAGACACCAAATTAAAATTCTCCTATTCTGTTCTTCTCTGGCGATCTGTGACTTTTATGTTTCACTGTCTCCTCTCCCTCCCTCTGATTCCATTTTGTTGCCCGACTTTCCACCAGATGATAAATTCCACGAGGGTGGGGACCATGTTAACTGCTCAGGCTCTGCACCTGCCCCTGGCCCACAGTAGGTGCTTGGTTAACATTTTAGGTGTGGAGGATTCCAAGATCTGGGGAACAGGCTGTAATTGCCTGTAGGGCTTTTTGGAACCGGTGGCAAAAACAACTGGTCTGTCTGGGTCTTTCCCCAACTCAGCTCCCACAGGGGTGGGGGTATGCGAGGGGCCCAGGGTGTGACGATGAAGGGATCAGAAGGAAACTGTTCTGGGTTCAAACAGATTGCAGGTGACCTACAGAGCAGTCTCCATACTTGGATAAATGAGAGGCCTGTGTGCCTGATAACATTCGATTGTCCTTTATGTGTGCAGACTCCGTGCCAGGTGCAGGGCCTCACTTAATCTTCCAGATGGATACATAGGGCAGGAATCGCCATTCCCATTTACTGGCTGCCTTTGGAAAGGTAAAGTCACTTTGTTAAAGTCACACAGCAGGTGCACTTCAGGGCTGAGCTGGTTTCTATGGCTTTGGCCACGACACACCACCTCTCCTCCGGGTTGTTTTACAATTGGTGCCTGGAAGCAAAATACCAGAGGTCCCTGACCCAGAGTTCATGGGAGCAACCACTTCTCAGGACCCAACAACATTCCTCAGCTAATAAGATGTGCATGTGAAACCCTTAAGTGAATGGTGTGGCTCTGAGTTCCCATAATCATAGCAGTAGTAACTCTCATTGCAATGCAGTCCAGGGTCGCTTTTCTTGTCTGGCTACCACATCACACCATCAGCCTCCACTTCATCATGACTGCTCTTAACACAATTAAACAAATTAACCCATTTTCACCACCCCGTATCCACCTCAGGCTTGTTTTTCAACCTAACTGGAGGACTCTGGTTTGTCCTGACTTGGTGTCAGGATAGTTCAAATCTGTCGAAATCTTTTTTCAGTCTTGGTTTTGTCATTGTCTGAGTCATTGCCCACTTTCATAGTGTCAGCGTTTTTATCCCAATACTTCATTCCCATCCATCACCAAACATCCATGGGGCTGGGCAAGGAGTGCCGGCTGTTTGTACAGAGAGTGCCCTCTTTGGTCCTTGTAGGAACCTGTGAGGGTGCTGTTTTCCCCACATCCTGGGTAAGTGAACTGGGGTTGACTGCTTTTCCCTGTGTTCCCCTAGCCCTGTTTAGTTTTGCAGAGATCCACCTTCAGGCTGGTAGTAACCTACAAGTCACACATCTCTACTTCTGTTCAGTGCACCAGCCACAGGGCACTGACAGGTAATACCAGGTAGTCTCTATAGTAAATTTTGTGACTGCTTGCAGGAGAGAGGAACTGTGGCTGAAGTGTGTGTGTATCTGCATGTGTGTGACCAACACCAATCTTGGTTCCTCTCAGCCAATTCTCATTGTTGAGCACCCACAGTCATCATTTCATTTATCATTAGTATTCTTATGAATCCCGAATGTGAAATTTTTATTTTTGTTTTTCACTAAAAGGAAAGACTCTGCCTTAATTCATCTTTCTAACCTGCTCTCTCTTCGTCTCTTCACATGCATGTGGTGAGGTTCAGATTTCAAGTGTGTCTCCTGGCTCTGAGATGTCCTCTCAGCCCTTCTAGTTAGCCTGGGACACTCCACCCTGTGACTGAGTCAGGCATGTAGGCATGAGTCTTGTGTTTACGTAGTCAGCCAGCTACGACACATGTAAGGACTCATGTGGTTGGTTCGTGACTGTGCAAGGTGGACAGAGCTTCCTGACCCACAGATGCCTCATGTTTGAGGAGGTTAAGGTATATTGTTTCCTCAGATCATAACAGATCTAGGTTTAGGTTGTAGTTGCATTAAGGCCAAGATGCTTGTTCAACCCTCTTAGTTTGTTAGGATGTCAAATTTAGGCAATGACAGAATTCCCCAGGTTACTATTTAAAGGAAGGAAAGAAGGAATTTATAAGGCTACACATAAGTCAAAGGATAAAAATGCTTGCATAGACAGACCAAGGGCAAGCAGTGTCACCTTCCCTTAGGGAAGTTTCCATGGAGAGAGGACCCACCAGGGAACTGACATGTGCCCCACCAGCTCTTTCCTCCCGTAAAGTCCATCTCTTTTTCTTTTTTTTTTAAGATTTATTTATTTATTTGAAAGAGTTACAGAGTCAGAGTTGGGGGGTGGAGAGAGAGTTCTTCCACCTGCTGTTTCCCTCCCCAGATGGCCGCGATGGCCGGAGCCGTGCCAATCCGAAGCCAGGAGCCAGGAGCCAGGAGCTTCTTCTGGGTCTTCCACGTGGATGCAGGCGCCCAAAGACTTGGGTCATCTTCTACTGCTTTCCCAGGCCATAACAGAGAGCTGGATTGGAAGAGGAGCAGCTGGAAAGGATCCAGTGTCCATATGGGATGCTGACCCTGTAGGCAGAAGCTTAGCCTACTGTACCACAACGCCAGCTCCTAAATTCCCTTTCTTGACTAATCAGGTCATGGGCTATGGACCTCAAGGTCTCCTCACATGCTGTTTCCTCCATGTGGACTGTTCTCCCCACCTCCCATTTCTTTGCATGGTAAATTTATATTCCTCCTTCAGCTTCCAGTGCCAATATCGTGTCTTCAGGAAGATCCTTCCCCTGCTAGCCACATTCTCATTCAGAAGGTTTCCAGCATTGCATCATTTGTAATGGCATCTTTCATCTGTAGTTATTATTTAATAGCTGTCTTCCTCACTAGACTGAGTATTGTAAAGGTAGGAACCTCCTTAGTGTATTCCTGGCCCCTGAGTAGCATCAGATACACTAGCCCATAATGGTAGCTCAATAAAGACGTATAGAATGTCTTCTTTTGTAAAATAATGGGGTTGAATATGGTGATCTGGGCATTTTCCAGGTTCGAGATTCTTTGGGTCTGTGGGTTCCAGGTTAAGAAAGAGCGGGGCAGCTGGAGTGGTGGTGGGAATGGGATTTTGTGCTCTGGCTCGCCAGCAGGTGGCGCAGGTGTGTTGGCTCTGTGTAGGGGGAGGGCAGGGCAGGGCAGGGCAATCTGTGTTGGGTGTGAACAGGGTGACCTCCTGGACCTGCCAGGTGAGGAGGGCCCCTACTGGTGCAGATTCAGGAAGGAAGGGAGGGTGGCTGGAGATGCAACCCTGCTGGGACGATTGCTGTGCAGTGGGTGAGGTGTTGGTGTGCTGACACTACTGTCACACAGTGCTGCTGGCAGCGAGAGGTCCAGAGCCACCAGGCAGCCGGTGCTGAGTCCTGGAGGTCAGAGGAACTGAGTCCCCTCCCGGCTGGGTCTTCGACATTGCCTTAGGACAAGTCTGCTGCCTCTAGGCGCACCTGCTCCCACTGTCCTAACAAACATTGATTCCCAGGGCTCAGCTCTCTCCCCAGGCTTTCTCCCACTCTCAGCAGAGAAAGCTGAGGCTGTCTGGCCAGTGTGGTTTCACCGTTTGCCCAGAGAACTGTTTTTATCCAGAGAACCATCAAGGCTGACACGTCAGGTCTGCTTTGGTTTATTTGGTGGATCCCGGGGTTGGATTCTGAAATCTAAGTCTGCAGACTGTATTTGCTCCCTTGGCAGAGAAAACCCAAGCAGCAGAAACCATCACGGGGAGAGCGCACTGCTCCTGGTTTTCCTCTCGCATCTTTTGCTGTCTGGTATGACTTTCCCCTTATCACATTCTCTTCTTTTCTTGCCTGCTTGGAGTATCAAAATCACCTATGAGGCCGGTGCTGTGGCGTAGAGAGTAAAGCCACCAACCGCAGTGCCGGCATCCCATATGGGTGCTGGTCCGAGTCCTAGCTGCTCCACTTCTGACCCAGCTCTCTGCTGGGTCCCATATCTTCAGGTGGGATGTAGAAGTACACAACTTGCAAAGCTTCTTTAAGACTAAATGAGATAATGCAGAAGTACCTAATAGCAACCAAGAGCATAATGGGCCCCGACGTGTATTAACTCTTATTTACAACCAATTAGTTGCAAACCGAATGATTTCAAGCTTAGAATGTCCCCTGATTACAATCTCTCCTTTTCTTTTCCTGACATGGCCCGAGCTAATGTTCTCATTTTTCTCTTCATTAGTCACATTATTGGCCCTTCATTTTTCTAATGATTATGTTGTCATCATTCTCTAAAAACAAAAGGAAATAATCAAACATGTAAGAAAATAGATCTGATCTGTCAGGATTTGTGTCCTTGTTGCCACAGGACAAGATGGACACTCCTTGTCTTGGCAGGCGAGGACCCTTGCATCCTGCCCTGAGACCACCTTTGCTGCTTCTGGTCCCTTCTTTGTCCATCAACTAATGACTGGATAACAAAATTGTGATTTTATATATACATATTATATACATAATATATTACATACATATTATATACATAATATATTACATACATATCATATACATATATGCATAATATATTACATATATTATATATGTAGTATATATGTGTATTAAATATAATATATATACTATATAGTATTCCATATATTTATAGGTTATATAATACGGAATACTACTTACCCCCACCTCTTATCCCTGAACCTCCCCATTCTGCTCCACCATCATGGGTTTCTCCTTGAGTTTAAGGTGCTGATAGCAGTTGAAATAAACAACAATAAAAGTAGAAACAAACACATAAACTTGGTGTCCTTGGGTAGAGTGATGGATCTCTCTGAATTATAATTTCTCCACCTGTACCTGTGATACAGATGCTAATAGAAACCTGCTCTGAATTCTGTAATGATGGAGTAATAGTGTGTTTGGTAATAGGAATTGATTGCCTTGTTTCTTGGAGGAACAAATGGCTATTAGAAGAGTGACAGTCATTGCTTCTCTTACTATTACGGCATTTTCTTTAAGATCAAGTGGCTTTATGGGGCAGGCATTTGATGCAATGGTTAGGTTATCAGATGATAATTCACTATTCAATATCTGAGTCCCTGGTTCACATCCCAGCTTCTCCACTTCTGATCTAGTTTCCTGTTAATGTGCAGGAAGACAGTAGGTGGGAGACAGTTGGGAGACAACAGGTGACAACTGGTGATGGCTCAAGGGCTTGATTCCCTGCCACCCATGTTGGAGACTCAGATTCAGTTCCCAACTCCTGGCCTCAGCCCGGTCCAGCCCTGATTGTTGTAGGCATTTTGGGAATGAATCAACGAATGAAAGATCCCTGTCTATCTCTCTGTATTTCTCTCCCTTTAATTTTATTAAAATAAAAATTTAAATAAATAAATAAAAATTAAAAAAGATTAAGTGATTTTAAGAAGGATGTCAATCCAACCACTCCCAACAAATCCTAACAAGGAGCCCAAGGTGGCCTGCTTGCTAAGGCCTACAAATTCTAATTGGTCCAACTGCAAACCAGAGCACTGTCCTCTGCAATAGGCTGCTTATTTGCTTCCAATGTCCTAAAAGGGTACAGTGACAATCTCTCTTTTGTGAAAATTGTGACTAAGCCCAGTGATCCTTTGTCAGTAAGGCCCCTGTACAACCTAGCGGTTGAATGAGAGGCTCTGATGACAGTCTGCAAAATCGCTGCTCACCAGCAGGGGGCAATTGAAGTCTGTGTGAGATGCAGGTGGCACTTGTGCATTCTGAATCAGAGTAGGTTGGGACTATAAGGCAGCAGGGACAACTTCCTTTCGTCAAGACTGTGGTAAAGGCTGCGAGCTCTGCAGCAGCTGTGCGAGGTGGGCTTTGTTACTGCCATAGTTGCCAAGCTCCCCTGGGATGAGTGACCTGTCTGAGACCCAGCCTTGGAGGCTCTGTGTCTCCAAATCTGGTCATCTTACTCCACCTCTTGTAATCTTTCTGGCACATCACACTGGTTCTTTGCATCTGAATGTGTGTGTGTGTGCGTGTGTGTGTGTGATTCCCACACATAGCTCTGCCTCCTATTTAACCAGTCAACTGAAGAATTATCCAGCTTCATTTGAAATTTCCAGCAACAGGAAGCTCATCACCTCCAAATGCTTTCTTCTGGAGCAGAGGGAATGGCTTTGAAAGGAACTTCCCAGTGCTTCTTTTCCTTCAGAAGGTCAAAGAATTTAGGGTAGCCTTTTATTTATTCAAATATCAAACACATCTATGTCATAGTCTAACTAGTCACAAAATCCATATACAAGTCCTCTTGTACTGCCTTGATGGATACCACAGATGGATGGCTTTAACATTTAACATTTAACATTAATTCTGTGACAGCTAGGAATGCAGCAGAAGAAACAGTGACCCTAAAGAAATGTGTTGTGGTTTTAATATGCTTAGCCCCCTCTGAAACTCACATTGAAATTTTATCGCCAAGTGACAATGTTGAGAGGTGGTGAGGTGCTGAAGAGGTGATTGGGTCATGGGACACTTCTCTCCAGAAGGGCCAACTACACTCTATTGGCATGGGGTTAGTTCTGGATTGGTTGGTCTGCTTCTGTAGGGTGAGTTGTTACAAAGCGTGGTCATCACTCATGTTTCTGTCTTCCACAGCTGCCTGCTTGCCCTTCTACTTTTCTAAGATGTTATGAAGTAGCTTGTGATCCTTACCAGATATAGGCTCCCGACCTTGAACTTCTAGCAGCAGGTGTTCTGCAGAGCAACAGAATACAGACTAAGAAATATCACAGTTGACAAAAACTCTGAAAAAGTAGAAACAGTGTTCAGGATCTGTGGTATACCATGAAATGACAAAATATACATGTCTCAGGCATTATGGAAGGAGTAAAAACGCAGAATGATATAGAAAACTTATTCAGTGAAATAATAGCAGAAAATTTGAACAAAGATATGGACATCCAAGTCCCAGAATCACACAGAGCTCCCAATAGACAGAATCAGAGAAGATCTTTACCACAACACATTATCTTCAAACTTCCAAAAGTAGAACACTAAGAAAAGCCCCTAAAATGTGCAAGAAACACCAGATCACCTTTAAAGGATCTCCAACCAGATTGACAGCAGATTTCTTATCAGAAGCCCTACAGGCAAGGAGAGAATGGAGAGATGTAATCCAAGTCCTTAAAGATTAAAAAAACAAACAAACAAACAAACAAAAAAAAACAAAAAACACAAACCTGTCAGCCCAGAATACTATACACAGCAAAACTGTCATTTATAAATGAAGGTGAAATAAAGACTTTCAAAAAGAAGCAAAAATGGAAGGAGTTTGTCACCATGCAGCCAGCCTTACAAATGATAATCATGGATGTACTCCACACAGAAACAAACAAACAAATAACCAGCATCATGAAAGAATGTGAAGGTAGAAACCTTCTAATCATAGTACAAAGGAGCTCCAAAACAAACAAAAGGAATATTTACAGAAAAATAGCAAGACCAAGTCCTCATTTATCAATAATAACATTGAATGTAAATGGACTAAACTATCCAATTAAAAGATACAGAGTGGTTGAATGGATTAAAAAGCAAGACCCATCTATATGCTGCCTACAAGAAGCAAACTACATAGCATGAAAGTGAAAGGATGGAAAGAGGTAGTCCATGCAAATGGGAATCAAAAAAGAGCAGGAGTGGCTGGCTATCCTAATGTCAGACAAAACAGACTTGAGACAAAACTGTCAAAAGAGACAAAGGAGATCATTATGTAATGATTAAGGGATCAACTCAACAGGAAGATGTGAATATTGTAAATGTATTCACACCCAACTCTAGAACACCCTGTTATCTAAAACAAATGTTAATGGAACTAAAGGGACACATAGATTTCTGTACAATCATGCGGGACTTCAACACTGCACATTCAACAATGGACAGGTCAACTAGAAAAAAGTCAACAAAGAAACAATCGAGGTAATCTACATTATGGATTAAATAGACCTAGTTAATATCTACAGAGCATTTCATCCCACAGCAGCAGAATACACTGTCTTTCATTAGTACATGAAACTTTCTCTAGGATACACCATATGCTGGGCCATAAAGCAACTAATTAAAAAAATTAAAATTGTATCATGTATCTTTTCTGACCACAATGGAAAGAAGCTAAAAATTAACAACTTAAAAAACTAGAAACTATGGGAACACATGGCAATTGAACAACATGTTCCTGAGTGAACAGTAGATCATAGAAGAAATCAAAAGGGAAACAAAAAATTTCCTAGAAATGAATGAAGATGACAACACAATATATAAAAATTTATGAGATACAACAAAAGCAGAGTTAAGAGGAAAGTTTATAGCAATTAACACATACATTAAGAAATCAGAAAGGCATCGGATAAGTGATCTAACAGTGCTTCTCAAATACCTAGAAACACAGCAAACCAAATCCAAGGTAAGTAGGAAGATAGAAATAATTAAACTTAGAGAATAAAAAAACACAATTGAAAAAAAAATGCAAAAGATTAGTGAAATGAAGAGATGGATTTTTGAAAAGTTAAAACTGATACAGCACATGGGGTTGGCTCTGTGGCATAGTGGGTAAAGCTGATGCCTGCCACACTGGCTTCTCATATGGGCGCCGGTTAGAGTCCCAGCTGCTCCACTTCTGATCCAGCTCTCTGCTTTGGCCCGGGAAAGCCTTGGGCCGCTGTACCCACGTGGGAGACCTGGAAGAAGCTCCTGGTTCCTGGCTTTGGATCAGCGCAGCTCTGGCCATTGCGACCAATTGGGGAATGAACTAGTGGATGGAAGACCTCTCTTTCTCTCCCTTTCTCTCTCTCTCTGCCTCTCTGTGTAACTCTGACTTTCAAATAAATAAATAAATAAATAAATCTTTGAAAAAATTGATATAGCACTGGCCCAAGCAAACAAGAAGAAAAGGGAGAAGACCCAAATTAATAAAAAGAGATGAAAAAGTAGGTGTTACAACTGTATCACAGAAATAAAAAGAATCATTAGGAATATCTACAAGCAGCTATATTCGAACAAAGAAGAAATGGATAGATTTCTGAACACAGAGAATCTATTAAAACTGAGTCCTGAAGACAAAGTAAACCTGAATAGAACAATAACTAAGACAAAGATTGAATCAGTAATAAAGACTCTCCCAACAAAGAAAAGTCCAGGACCAGATGATTTCACTGCTGAATTCTACCAGGCTTTTATTTATTTATTTATTTTAAAGATTTATTTATTTACTTGAAAGTCAGAGTTACACTGAGAGAGAAGCAGAGGCAGAGAGAGAGAGAGAGAGAGAGAGAGTTCTTCCATCTGCTGGTTCACTCCCTAATTGGCCACAACGTCTGGAGCTGTGCCAATCCAAAGCCAGGAGCCAGGAGCCTCCTCCTGGTCTCCCATGCGGGTACAGAGGCCCAAGGACTTGGGCCATCTTCTACTGCTTTCCCAGGCCATAACAGAGAGCTGTATTGGAAGTGGAGCAGCTGGGACACGAACCAGCACCCATATGGGATGCCAGCACTGCAGGCAGCAGCTTTACCTGCTACACCAATATGCCAGCCCCTCTACCAGACTTTTAAGATGAATTATTACTGGCTGGCACCACGGCTCACTAGGCTAATCCTCCGCCTTGTGGCGCTGGCACACCGGATTTTAGTCCCGGTCTGGGGCGCCGGATTCTGTCCCGGTTGCCCCTCTTCCAGGCCAGCTCCCTGCTGTGGCCAGGGAGTGCAGTGGAGGATGGCCCAAGTACTTGGGCCCTGCACCCCATGGGAGATCAGGATAAGTACCTGGCTCCTGCCATCGGATCAGCACGGTGCACTGGCCGCAGTGCGCCAGCCGCGGCGGCCATTGGAGGGTGAACCAACGGTAAAGGAAGATCTTTCTCTCTGTCTCTCTCTCACTGTCCACTCTGCCTGTCAAAAAAAAAAAAAAAAAAGAATTATTTCCAATTCTTCTCAAACTAATCAAAAAAATTGAAAGGGAAGGAATCCTCCCAAACTCCTTCTATGAAGCAATTTACAGATTGAATGTGATCCCAATCAAAATACCCCTGGTATTCTTCTCAGAGCTAGGAAAACTTTATATGTTGAAATTCACATGTAAACACAAGACACATCAAATAGCTAAAGCAAGCTTAAAAAACAAATACAAAGCCAGAGGTCTCACAATACCAGACCGGAGACATACTTCCAGGCAGTTATAACTGAAACAGCCTACTACTGCACAAAAATAGATATGTAGACCAATGGAACAGAATAGAAACCTCAGAAATTAATTCAAACAGCTATAAGCAACTCATCTTTGACAAATGAGTTAAAAGCAATCCTTAGAGAAAGGACAGTCCCTTTAATAAACGAAGTTGGGAAACTTGGATCTACATATGCACAAGCATGAAACTAGATTCAGGGTTGATCTTGAGAGAGAACAGATGAGGTGCTATCTCTATGCTTTTCAACATCTAGTCCTGTGCTCAATCTCTTATCCTGCTCCCCAGGAGATAGGATCTTCCTCCACCCTGTGCTGCCTGATGTTGGAAGGAGGGTTGCTGGAGGCAATCCCTTGGCTGCCAGCTTAAGTATTTTCAGAGGCTCAGTCCATGGGCACTGTTTAGGGGGAAGTGGGTGGAGGGATATGCCCAGCAATGATTTCACCATGGCAGATTTGGTACTGGAGCTGGTATTAATGTCTGGATTTAATTCCCTCTCTCCCAAGTGAGAGACATCTCTCTCCATGTTATGCTGCTTTAAGTTGGGCAAGAGATAGCACAGGCAACTCTTTTCTTTCTGCCTCTTTCAGTAAGTCTTTTCTTGTTACAGATAAGGCATTATGGTATATCACCTGGCTTCCCTAACTCTAGTATAGGTAGTTTAGGGCATGAACAAATTTTCAGATTGGTGTCTGTATGGGGAAATGATTAGTAGTCTCCATCTTGCTCCACCCATCTTTACAAATCATATCATGGCTAAAAGCTAGAAACAGCAACCCATAGGTTAATGAATAATAAAAATGAAAGCTATGGTATGTTTATACATTGGTAAAATGTATGAGAATGAAAAATAAAATCCTAATGCTAAAAGGAAGCACATATAATGCAGAGAAAAATAAGCCAGACAACAAAAACATTAACCAAATAATCAAGGATGGACATTGGCAAGATAGACATAGAACATTCCAGTGTTCACCCACTTGCAGAAAATTCAAACAACCATCCATGCACAAAATACCTTTAAATAGCTAAAGAAACCAAATGAGAGTTAACAGCACTTGAATATAGCACAGAAATAGGAAAAGAAAGATTGTAGAGTGTAGGAAGAATAGTTATATGATAACTATGTCACCTCTCTCCCAACTCCAGGCAGCACAGCATGGAAACAGATACCCTCTACTTGAAGAAAGGACAAAAACCTTATGATCATCTCAATAGATAGAGAAACACATTTGGCAAAATTCATCATCCTTTCATGACTAAAAAGAATTTCAACAGATAATGGTATAGAAGGAATGTATCCCAACACAGATCACATCTCACAGGTAACATCATACTCATGACTCTTTTCCAGGAACAAGATAAGATACTCCCTTTTGCCACTTCCATTCAACATTGTAATAGGAGACCTAGCCATAGCAACTAGGTGGGAGAAACAAATTAAAGACAACCAAATTGTGAAAACACATACTCTGGAACATAACAGATTCTTGCATTTACCATCAATTGAATTTGATAAACACATCCAAAACACTCATAAAGATACTCTCTCCAATAAATGATGATGGTACAACTGGATACCTACATGTAGAAGAATGAAATTAGACTCTCACTTCACACTGTATACAAAAATCCACTAAAAGTGGATTAAAGATTTAAATGAAGGACCAGCAACTGTAAAATGTATACTAGAAGACTACTTGGAGAAAATTTTTGTGATATTGATCTGGGAAATGATTTTTTTTTTGGGATATGAACCCAAAAGCACAGGGAGCAATATAGACAACAGAGATTACAGGAAATTTTAAAAGTTTCTGCATGGTCTAGGAAATATTCAACAGAGTGGGCCCGCCCCGCGGCTCACTAGGCTAATCCTCCACCTTGCGGCGCTGGCACACCGGGTTCTAGTCCTGGTCGGGGTGCCAGATTCTGTCCCGGGTGCCCCTCTTCCAGGCCAGCTCTCTGCTGTGGCCTAGGAGTGCAGTGGAGGATGGCCCAAGTGCTTGGGCCCTGCACCCCATGGGAGACCAGGATAAGTATCTGGTTTCTGCCATCGGATCAACGTGGTGCGCCAGCCGCAGCAGCCATTGGAGGGTGAACTAGCGGCAAAGGAAGACCTCTCTCTCTGTCTCTCTCTCTCTCACTGTCCACTCTGCCTGTCAAAAAACAAAAGAAAACAAAAGAAAACAAAACAAAACAAAAACAGAGTGAAGAGACAACATAGAGAATAAGACAATATTTATAATCATACATTGAATAAGGTGGTTCATATCCAAATTTCAAGTTCAAATTACTAGCAATAAAACTAATATCCCAATACTAATGGGCAAAGTATCTGAATAGATAGTTCTCAAAAGTAGACATAAAAATGAGTAACAGGTTTATGAAAGAAATACTCAAAATCACCAGCTAGTTTTCAGGATGAATAAATAGAGAAGCCCAGTGTTTGCTTCCTCCTTCATTGAAAAGATCCAGTGATATGGGTCTGGAGTTAATGTCCAAGTAAGAGCAGCTCAATGCAGTAGAAGAACAGTGGGAATATGGTAGAACACAAAGACCAGTCATAGCCCTATCGAGTGAGAATAAAAGTCAATTTGCTGCTGAATCCTTGGCATTACATCCCTTCCTCTTCCAAAGAAGCTGCTGGGATCTCATGGACCTCCTGGGCTGTTTTGCTACTGCTCAATTGCAGCTCTGGTTTGGGACTCCTGTGCCTCACCTAGATCTACACTTGTTCATGGAGTGTGGCCTGGGAGTGCTTGTTCTGCTGTCTCAGAGCTAAAGCCACTCTCATGGATCTAGCCACTCTCTTAGCACCTGGGGGACACATCTCTACTACCAAGCATTAGCGCTATTCTTGAGGCTCTGGAGTTGGGCAATGGCTTGGAGTCCATGAACCCCAGTCTTCTCCTGGTGCCAGTGTTACTCTCTAAACTCCAGTTACTAACTTGAGTAGTGGCAGGGAGTCCATGTCCCAGTCCCACTTGCAGCACCAGCAGAATCAGAGAAAATTCTGATCCAGTTCCTCTCTTGGGAGATGACTGGGAACTTACATGACAGGGATCCCAGCAACTGTAACAGGCCCTGGGAGCACCACAGATCCCACTACTGCTACCATCAACTATAGCAAATATAATATATGGGGAATCTATACAGTGGAGTCCAAGTGGAACTAAAACCAAAGTAGTCTATCAAACTGATATGCAAAGGTATAGCTTCAGGAAAATGCCTTCAACCTATGGAACATATTCTATAAAAGAGACAGAAATGATTGATACCCCAGGTGCACAAAAATTGATGTAGGAATTCAAAAAATGCAAAAAAGTGGGAAAGTATGATGCTCTGAAAGGGACACAATGATACTTGAATGTCAGACCATGAGGAAAAGGAGACCATTGAAATACCCAAATACAGAATCCAAAATAATGACTATAAGGTGACTCAAACAGATATAAAAGAATACATATGGTTAAACAAAATTAGGATATTAATGCATGAAATGAAAATGAAATTTAACAAAGAGATGGAGATATTGAAAATGCCAAACAGAAATATTAGAAATTAAGAACTCAATGAGTCAGATAAGACATATAGTTGGCAGCCTTAAAAACAAACTAGACAAGCAGAAGAAAGATGTGATTTTGAAGACAGACCCTTTTGAAATACTTCAGTCAGACAAAAAGATGAAAAAATAATGAAAACAGTGTTCAGGATATCTGGGATACCATCAAACAAAGCAATATCTGAGTTTTGGGAGTCCTTGAAAGAAGGAGTGGCTTATAAAACTAATTAAAAGGGGGGCTGGAGCTGTGGCGCAATGGGTTATAGCCCTGGCCTGGGGTGCTGGCATCCCATATGGGTGCCGGTTCTAGTCCTGGCTGCTTCTCTTCCAATACAGCTCTCTGCTGTGGCCTGGAAAAGCAGTGGAAGATGGCCCAAGTCCTTGGGCTCCTGCACCCACGTGGAAGAGCCAGAAGAAGCTCCTGGCTCAGCTCTGGCCGTTGTGGCCATCTGGGGGAGTGAACCAATGGATGGAGGACCTCTCTCTCTCTCTGCCTCTTTTCTCTCTGTGTAACTCTGACTTTTAAATAAATAAAATAAATCTTAAAAAAACTAATTAAAAGGAAGAGTAGTTAGAAACTTTTGCAACTTGAAGAGAGACATGGGCATCCAGATGAAGGATGCTCATAAGACACCAAATAGAGAAGATCAGAAGGAATCTCACCACAACACATTATAGTCAAAGTTTCAAAGGTCTGACACAACTTTTCCCCATTCAGTATGATGCTGGCTGTGGGTGTGTCATATATTGCCTTGACTGTGTTGAGGACTGTTCCTTCTATACCCAATTTGCTTAAGATTTTTATCATGAAAAGATGTTGTATTTTGTCAAATGTTTTCTCTGCATCTATTGAGACAATCATATTTGGAACCAGCCAAGGATAACCACTTTCACCATTGCTATTCAACATAGTCCTGGAAGTTTTAGCCAGAGCCATTAGGCAAGAAAAAGAAATCAAAGGAATATAGCTTGGAAAGAAGGAAGCCAAATTATCCCTGTTTGCAGATGACATGATTCTACATAAAGGGGAACTAAAAGACTCCAACAAGAGACTATTGGAACTCATAAGAGAGTTTGGTAAAGTTGCAGGATAGACAGTCAGCACATAAAAATCAGCAGCCTTTGTAAAAGCAGACAATGCTATGGCTGAGAAAGAACTTTTAAGATCAGTCCCATTCACAATAGCTACAAACATTTTTAAATACCTTGGAATACATTTAACCAAGGAGGTGAAAGATATCTACAATGCAAATTTAAAAACATTAAAGAAAGAAATAGAAGACACATACAAAAAATGGAAAAATCTTCCATGTTTCTGGATTGGAAGAATTGTTATAATCAAAATGTCCATACTACTGAAAGCAATTTAGAGATTCAACGTAATCTCAATCAAAGTACCAATGGAATTCTCCTCAGATCTAGAAAAATGATGCTAAAAAATTCATGTGGAAACACAAAAGACCCTGAATAGCTAAAGCAATCCTAAACAACAACAACAAAAAAGTTGGAGACATCACAATACCAGATTTTAAGACATACTGCAAGGCACTTATAATCAAAACAACATGATACTAACACAGAAATAGACATGTAGACCAATGCAACAGAATAGAAACTCCAGACATCAACCCATGCATCTGCAACCAACTACTTTTTGATAAAGGAGCTGAAATCAATCTCGAGAAAGAACAGTCTCTTCAACAAATGGTGCTGGGAAAATTGGATCTCCACTTGCAGCAGCATGAAGCAAGACCCCTACCTTAAACTTTATACAAAAATCATCTCAAAATAGATAAAAATCTATGACCTGATACCATCAAATTACTAGAGTAGAACATTGGGGAAACTCTGCAAGACATTGACATAGGCAAAGACTTTTTGGAAAAGACCCCAGAAGCACAGGCAATCAATAGCAAAATAGTCAAATGGGATTACATAAAGCTAAGAAGCTTCTGTACAGCAAAGGAAACACTCAACAAAGTGAAGAGGAAACTGATAGAATGGGAGAATATATTTGCAAAATATGCAACTGATAAAGGATTAATATGCAGAATCTATAAAGAGCTCAGGAAACTCAACAACAAAACAAGCAATCCAGTTAAGAAATGGGCAAAGGACAAACAAAACTCAAAAGTAATAGAAGAAAAGGAATAAAAATTAGAGAAGTAAAATAGAAATATAACAAAAAATAGAAAAGATTAATGAAATGAATAGTTGGTTCTCTGAAAAGATGAGTGGAATTGATAAACCATTAGCCAAATTATGAAAAAGAGAGAAAGGAATCAAATCAATAGAAAGAGAATTAAAAAAGAAATATTAAAATGAATACTGCAGAAATACCAAGAATTTTTTGGGAGCTATTTTTTAAAAAGAGATTTAATTTATTTGGAAGTCAGAGCTACAGAGTGACAAGGGAAGATAGAGAGAGAAATCTCCTATCTGCTGGTTCAATCCCACAGTGGCTGCAATCCTTACGTGATGAAAGGCTGCAGGAGAAGGGGTGGGGTCGAATAATGCTGCATGAAACTCTTTCATAAGAGCCTTAATCTCAGTTATGGGAGAGAAGGTTTTATGGTTTAATCACCTCTTAAATGCCCGATTTAAATATTTTTAACAGAGAGATAGAGAGAGAAAGAAAGAGAGGGAGAGAGATCTTTCATCCTCTGGTTCACTCCTCAAATACCTGAAATATATGAGCCAGGATGAACCTGCAACTCAATCTAGATCTCCCACATGGGTGGCAGGGACCCATGTACTTGAGGTATAACCTGATGTATCCCAGGGTGAACATAGAAGAAAGCTGGAGGCTGGCGCCACGGCTCAATAGGCTAATCCTCTGCCTGGGCGCCGGCACACCGGGTTCTAGTCCCGGTTGGGCGCCGGATTCTGTCCTGGTTGCCCCTCTTCCAGGCCAGCTCTCTGCTGTGGCCTGGGAGTGCAGTGGAGGATGGCCCAAGTGCTTGGGCCCTGCACCCCATGGGAGACCAGGAGAAGCACCTGGCTCCTGCCTTTGGATCAGCGCAGTGTGCCAGCCGCAGCATGCCGGCCGTGGCGGCCATTGGAGGGTGAACCAATGGCAAAAGGAAGACCTTTCTCTCTGTCTCTCTCTGTCTCTCTCTCTCACTGTCCACTCTGCCTATAAAAAAAAAAAAAAAAAAAAAAAAGAAGAAGAAGAAGAAGAAAGCTGGAATCAGAAGTGGACTCAAACTCAGGCACTTCAATAGAAGATATGGGAATCCCAAGGTGGCCTCTTAACCACTGCACCAAACATCTTCCCTTCAACTCTTAACATTTTAATATTGGACTTTTGGAAGAGTCATAATCAAACATAGCAACCTCACATCTGTTAGAACATCTATTTCCAAAAAAATGAGAGACTGGGAGGGCATTTGGCACAGTGATTAAGATGCTGCTTGGGACTCCACATACCATATTGGAATGACTGGGTGTGAGTCCCAGCTGTGCTTCCAATTCCAGCTTCCTGTACATGTGTGCTCTGGGAGGCAGCGAGTAATAACTCAAGTGTTTGGGTCCTGAGATCATGACTTTGGTTTTACATGATGCCAACCGTTGTGGGCTTTTGAGGAGTGACTCAGTTGATTGATCTCTCTGTATCGCTCTCTTTTAAATAAAAAATATTTTCTTTTTAAAGATTAGAGATAAAATATGTTGCAGAAGATGTGAGGAAAGACAACACTGGAACACTCTTGTTGGGAATGTAAATTATAGTGTGGAAAACAGTGAATGTTTCTCAAAAACGTGAAAATAGTTGTAGGCATTTGGAGAGGAATCAGTAGATGGAAAATCCATCTCCATGTCTCTACCACTCCCCCGCCTTTCAAATAAATATAAAACTTTAAAAACAGAAAACATGGTGTATATTCAAAATATAATATTATTTAACTTTTAAAAAGAAGGAAATCCTATTGTTTGTAGCCACATGTATGAGCTCGGAGAACATGTGTTAAGTGAAATAAGCCAGCATAAAAATACAAATACCGCATGATCTCATCTTATAGTAGCAAGAGTAGAATTGTGGTTACCAGAGGCTGTGTGGATGTGGTGGGGATGATGATCAAAGGACTCAAAATTTTGGTCAGATAGGGAAAATAAGATAAGTGGATGTATTGTACAATATGGTGGCTGCACTGATCTGAAATCAGGAGCCAAGTGCTTCCTCCTGGTCTCCCATGCAGGTACAGGGCCCAAGCACTTGGGCCATCCTCCACTGCCTTCCCAGGCCACAGCAGAGAGCTGGACTGGAAGAGGAGCAACCAGGACAGAATCTGGTACCCCAACCAGGACTAGAACCCGGGGTATCGGCACTGCAGGCAGAGGATTAGCCAAGTGAGCCACAGTGCTGGGCAGCACATTCTTGAAAATTGCTAAGATAGTAGATTTTAAGTGTTCTCACCACAAAAATGTATATGAGGTAATCCACATTTTAATTAGTTTGATTTAGCCATTCCAAAGTATATATTTTTCAAAACAATATATTGTACATATTTGATCACCCATATTATTTGATCTGTCAATTAAAAATAAATTAATTTTTAAAATATATACCATAGAGTTCTGAAACTCAGTTCTCCAATAGCTTATTATATTTTTTAGTTCTAAGTTTTCCTCTAGGTTCTTCTTTGTATTTTCTATTTCTTTGCCAAAACTATCCATTTATTCATTGGTTTCAAGTGTATTTACAATTTCTTCTCTCTCTTTGGGAAAAATGTTTATTTATTTATTTATGTGAGAGGCAAATAAACCAAGAATGAGCGAGTGAGTGAACTCCTCAAATGCCTGAAGTAGCTCAGGGGTTGAATCTGGGAATGCAATCCAAGGCTCTCACTTGGTTGACAGTAACCAATTACTTGAGCTATCACCACTGTCTTCCAGGGTGTACATCAGCAGGAACCTGGAATCAGGATCTAGAGCTGGGGATCCATCCTAGATACTCCATCATGGGACTGAGTGATCTAACCAGTGTCTTTTAAGTGCTAGGCCAAAGGCCCACCCCTCCTGTGTGTTATCAATTTTTCATCACCATAGCAAAACATCCAAGGAAACTAACTTTGTACAGTGGGAAGGCTTATTGGGCTTACATTTCTGGAGGTTCAGACCCAAGATTGGTTTGTTCCATTGGTTTGTCCTCTGATAAGGGTGGCAAACACGATGGCAGGGTGCTTGTGGAAGAAGGACCCTACAGAGAGCCGAAAGCAGAAAGAGAGCAGGTGAGTCTGACTTAGGCTTTTCTAAACAATCCTCTCAGGAGGACTTCCTTCTGGGGGCAAGTCACCAACGGCCTAAAGTCTTTGCCCAAAAGCTATCTTCTAATCACCACAACTGGGTCAATTTTCTATCTCATTAGCGCCAGCAAGCTGTAGCTCTGGGGTTTAAACATTTGCATTGGTTTTGGAGCCATGTCAAGTTCAAACTAGCACTCAGGGACTCACCAGCGTCCAGCCCTCTGGTTCTGAGATCTCTAGCCATGCTGCCTTCTTTTCCCCATGTTTCAATGCCTTCTTATGGTTATTAATAAATTATGTTCAGAGATGTTTGTCTGACTTACCAGGAGCAATAGGAAGAAATGCATCTACTCCTTCCTGTCTAGAACTGAAAGCCTCAGTTTCATTTGCTAAGAATAATATCAAAACAACACAGTAGCTGGACTACTCTCTCTCTAAGGCCAATGTCTTGATCAATATAAGTTATTGATGTAAGATGATGAAGGTGGAGGAGTTGGGGAGAGAAAATTTGTCTATTTGTAGTGTGACTCAGTAGGAAAGCTGCCTTCATTTTTTCACGTAGCAGGGGTTTTGCTTAGAGTAAGTCAATAAATTAGCATTCACTTAGAACTGGCAAAACCTGACTATTAAACAGGGTCTGGATGGTCCTTGACCAGGCCCATGTTCTACATCTCTGCTGAGGGTTACATGATGAACGCATCCCTCGGGGTAACTGTAGTGCTTCCTTGTTAATTGGAAAGTGTCTTGTGTTTTCTCACGACCTCTCTGGAACCCAAATGACACCGCATTCATTTATGCTGTATCAGAGGACAGTTACCCTACTTCCTCCTGTCCCTACGGGTGCCTAGCAAAGCGCTTACGTGCTGTAGAGGCTCACACACCTCGAATAGCATTATTCTTCCTCCTGAGTCTGATGGCATCACCTACTGCTCCAACCAGATGTGCAAAGCAGGCACATCCAGTGCAGCCCGCCTTAAGCAATCTCCGAGTTCACTGAGGAGCCCCACAGTGGCTAGCAATCCCGCTGGGGGCTGCATACGGAAGTCTTTTCCCGGGATTTTTGCATTTGGGGACCACTTCAGGATTGAAAGCCACAGACCAGCGTCTTGAAGTCTTTGGTCGAGGCTGGCCACAAGCTGTCCTCCCCTGCTGACTCCCATTCATCCACTCACCCTTCCTCCAGGGAATATGCATGGGATGCTTTTAAGTGAGGATGAGTGAATGGAAGCATGGGCAGGAATACAGCAGGAGGCTTGAATTTGGAAGCCACAAAGACTGCTCGAGACTCAGAGATTCCCATGAATTGCAATTTTATTGACTGCTGAGGCACTGAGGTCGGGAGGTAGTTGTACAGAAACCAAGGAGGAAAACCGCAGAACAAGATGCAGCCTGAGCTTTCAGCGGCTTCTTCCAGGTGAGTCGGACTTCAAGGAGTTGGAAACTTTGTGCAATATCATGAGAGCGCTAAGCCCACGGGCGCCCACGGAGAACACCGGCAGCTCCTCCGTCTCCGTGGTAACCCGGGGGCCTTATTTGCATGGCCAGGTAGGCGCCTGCTTCTGCTGGGTCTGGTGGCACACCGGGACGCCCTTGCCGCCCCCGGAGGAACCGCCCCCGCAGCCGGAGCTGCCCCCGGAGGAGCCGCCCCCGGAGGAGCCGCCCCCGCAGCCGGAGCTGCCCCCGGAGGAGCCGCCCCCGCAGCCGGAGCTGCCCCGGGAGGAGCCACAGCCGCCGCCGCCCCCACCGCTGGAGAAACAGCAGCCGCCGCCGCCGCCGCCGCCGCCGCCGCTGCTGCCCCCGGACGAGCCGCCGCAGCCGGACGACTCCCCGCCGTAGCTCTGCTGGGGCGCGCACGAGCTCTGGGTGGAATGCTGCGAGAAGTAGCCCGAGCCGCCGCCGCCGCCGGAGGAGCCGCCGCCGCCGCCGCAGCTGGAACCGCCGCCGCTGGAGCCACCGCCACAGCTGGAGCCGCCGCTAGAGCCGCCGCCGTAGCTTTGGCACTGGTACAGCTGGCCGCCGCCGCCACCGCCCGAGGAGCCGCCGCCGCAGCTGGAGCCGCCGCCGCTAGAGCCGCCGCCGTAGCTGGAGCCGCCGCCGCTAGAGCCACCGCCGCAGCTGGAGCCGCCGCCGCTAGAGCCGCCGCCGCAGCTGGAGCCGCCGCCGCTAGAGCCGCCGCCGTAGCTGTGGCACTGGTACAGCTGGCCGCCGCCGCTGGAGCCGCCCCCGCTAGAGCCACCGCCGCAGCTGGAGCCGCCGCCGCTAGAGCCGCCGCCGTAACTGTGGCAGTGGTACAGCTGGCCGCCGCCGCCGCCTCCCGAAGAGCCACCGCCGCAGCTGGAGCCGCCGCCGCCCCCGGAGGAGCCGCCGCCGCTGGAGTAGCAGCCGCCGCCCCCGGAGGAGCCGCCGCCGCCGCCGCCGCCGCCACAGCTGGAGTAGCAGCCGCCGCCCCCGGAAGAGCCGCCGCCGCCGCCGGAGTACTTGACGCCGCCACCAGAGCCTCCGCCGCAGCTTCCGGAGCTGCCACCGCCGGAGTGGCCGCCGCAGCAAATGTGGCTGTGGCTGTGGCCGCCGCCGCCGCCGCCGCCGCCGCCGGAGTGGCCGCCGCAGCAAATGTGGCTGTGGCTGTGGCCGCCGCCGCCACCGCCTCCGGAGTGCTTGACACCGCCGCCGCCGCTGCTGCCGCCGTAGCTGGAGCCGCCGCCTCCACCGCCGCCGCCGCCGCAGCTGGAGCCGCCACCGCCGCTATAGAAGCCGCAGCCACCGCCGCCACCGCCGCTGCCGCCGCTGCCGCCGCCACCGCCGCCGCCGCCGGAGGTCTTCCCGCAGCTCACGGGCGGATAGGGAGTGGGCTGCTTTTTCTGATGAGACATCTTGTTGAACAGGAAGGGGACCCTGGAAGAAGAGCAAAGAGCATCCCTGGACCAGCTGCAGGAGGATGCTGCTTCCATGGCAACAGCCGCGCGCTCCTGGTAGCCTGTCTGGACCAGGCCCGAGCTCTGCTCAGATAGTACTAGGTCAGCCTGGACCCCTGCATGGCCGCTTTTGGAAAAGAACCAACACCCGCTCCCAAGCCCCAAATCCTTCACTAAGCTTTAAACAGGCTAACCAATGGTGCTTATCCTCTCTTCCAGCTCTGCCACTGACCTGCCCTGTGATTTGGGGGCTAGATCGACACCCACACTCCCATCTCTTTCTCATCGCTTGTAAAGTACAAAGTTTTGAACTCATCATCGCTCAGGTCCTTTCCAGTTCCAACACTGATTCCCTGAGTGCAACTAGAAAATTACCACGAATCTCTGCCCAGGAGGGGTTATTTCACTTCTTCCCAGCACAGCAGAGGGAGGCTTGTGGGAACGCCAGAAGGCTGTTGGAATTCTTTCTGTGCGAAAGCTCTTAGCTCAAACCTTTGGTCTGTTCCGCTGAGGAGACTGTGAACCAAGGGCTACTTTATTAGAACAGGCAGGCCCGGGAAGCAGGGGTAGGGTCCTGATGGTTCCTTGGACCAGTCTCTGATATCAACTATCTCTTATGATTTGCTTAAGCCCGAGCTTGGTAGAGGGGACGGTAGCTATTAAGAAGGCAGATCCCAGCATCTTGCACGTCCCTTTTAGAACACCAGCCTTTGTAAAACAGGAACTGGGTTTCTGTGGCCCCTGAAGTCTCTCCCATCTGCAACCTTCTCTGAACCATCTCCCTGTTCCCTGAGAATGGGCTCAGCCTCTCCCCGTAACAGGCTCATGAGGGACATTCAGCTCTTGCAAAGGCTGCCTTGTATCGCATCTGCAGAATCCCCCTGCCCAGCTCCACGCCTACTCCTGCAGAGGTGGCAGAGAGGCAGGAGATGGTCTGGGCTTTGTGGAGTTTCCATTCTCACCAGAAGACCAGAATCACCACGCATGCATGGCAGCAGGCCAGCCACCCCTCAGCCCTCTCCTGAATCCATCTCAACATGAGTGCATTTGGGAAGGCAGAGGTCCCGTGGCTCCTGAAGGGGATGGAGGCCTTGGTCCGCTCACGTGGGCTGGCCCAGGCAAGCTCAGTGGGGGAGATGAGAGAGCCAGAGGGAGCCACACTTACCCGAAGCACCAGGAAGAATGAGTGAGGAGAGATGCTGGTGTTGTGAGGAGCCCTGCACTGCTGAGGTTTTATACTCTTCTCCAGAGCTGACTCATCTATTGATCTGGGCCGACTTCGTGTTTGGCCTCGGTGACATGCCCCACCTCCCTGTGATTGCAGCCATGGGGAGGCCCATGCATGGAGATCTTCGCATTCTTGAGATGGACTGCCCCTGTGACTGGACGACTGCTGATGCAACTGCATGGCCGCTTGTCAGTGGAACAGCCCTCCGGAGTGGAGGGCAGACATTGCTTCCAAAACCTGCGGCGTGCGGCGCATGCCATGACCAGAGGGTTGCACTTGAGGAACGGGTTCCAGACTCCTGAGACAACCTAACCAAGGGTCAAACTGGAGGGCTCAGTCTCCACATTTCAAATTCCTTTCAAATTCTGCTGTCTGACCCATTGCTTTGGGAACCCTCAGAACGTCAGAATCCGGCCTTCTTTTACTGCGATTTCTCTCCTAGGCTTTTGTATGGACTTTGCGGGAGTGTTTTCGTCCTGCCTGCTGGGTTGTGAGGGTGCAGGAGGTCCCAGCTCCCAGTTCCAGATTGCACATCATGGACAACACTGTAACTAAGGGGACTTTGATGGCCACTTCAGTGTGTTCCTGGGGATAGGAGGTGTCTGGGAAAGCTGGTGGTCAGCACCGGCTTTCCTTGCAGAACAGACTAAAGAGGTGGACACTTTGGTTCCCTCCACCACCGCCCTTTGGTTCTGTTGTCCTTTGGTGTTGTATGGCAACGCTGACCTCAGCCTGAGGGGGCAGCCGAGGAATGGAATGGTAGCTGGGTTTGGACACTCCCTCTGCTTCTTGCTTACTGTGTCACCTGGGGCCAAGTCATAGCACTTCATGCAAAGCCTGCATGTCAGAGGCACACAGGAAGCATCTTCTGACTGGTGAACGATCAAGCTTTCTGATCTCAGCTACCTTGCCCATACATAGGAGTGGTAGTACTGTTTCATGGGTATGTGAAGAGGAAATATTTACACAAAGTATATGAGGTGCTGCTGTCCTTTTTGTTTTCTCATATAACAGCACACCCTTATTTTTGGACTGGCATGCCCTTGACTACCAAGGCCAGAGGAGTCCAAGGTTGGCTTGAGACGAGCTGCACTCTTCCAGTGGAGTAACTCACAACTCACTGGGGCTGGCGTTGGACCTAGCAGCGAAGATGCTGCTTGGGATGCCTGTGTTCCTGTTGGAGTGTCTGGGTTTCAGTCTTGGCTCTGCTTCCCATTCGAGCTCCTGATAATGTGCACACTAGCAGGCAGTAGGTGTTGATGCAAGTGGTCCCTTACCACCCACGTGGGAGACCCAGATTGAGTTCTGGGCTCCTGGCTTTGGCTTGGCCAAGCCTCGACTGTGCGGACATTTGGGGATTGAACCAGTGAATGGGCGATTTCCCTCTCTTTCTTTCTCAAAGAAAACCAGATTTTTTTTTTTTAGACTTCTAAGATAAACAGTTTTAATGTCAGGTCATAATAGTCAAAACCGAAGAGGAAGAAATAACTTACAAGAGATGTCTAGAAATGTGACAAAGAAAATCACCAATTAAGTAGATACTACTAAAAGGAGAAACTGTATTAAAAATAGATTTCAAAGTGAAACGTTGACTTATTACAAATATATATGTATATATATACACTTTAAATAAACTTATTTCTTTAGCATAGTGACCACATCCATAGTTCTATGTCTCTGTACTTTCATAACATTGCTCAATTTTGAGAAATTCATAGAAATAATTTCCTTCTAATCTCAGCCAAAGTAGTCTCACACAAAATTATCTGCTGCAAGCCTTCTGTAATGTTCTTATATTCCCTAAGTTATTTGTTCTGTTTTGTTCCTCTCTCTCCTTACCAAACACCAGTTTTATTTCATGTCAGGACAAATATCACTTGCTTTCTTTGTTATTCAAAATACATCTTGTGTGCTAAGACACATTCTCATTCTCTTGTTTATAGTTTCCTTAACATTTCTCTCTCCCCTCTCTATTGGTTCCTTAATTTGCATTTTGAAATAATCCTAAAATCTTCTAAAATAAGAACAAAGCATTTTAATAAAAAGCATATAGAATTTTAAATTATTTTAAGGTAGTCTAAAATGGTTTGTCTTATATCAATAATTTATGTAAACAAAAAAGTCCATTGTCTTTTACAGTTTTTCAAAAGCAAGCAGTACAAACGTTTGAAAACATTTCTTCTGTGTTTACCAGTTTATTGTTAACAATTACAGAATTTTTAAGAAACTAAAATATTAGTCTAGTATGGTTATAATCTTGAACATGTCTTGTCAAAGAACAACCCCAGAAGTTCAATTTTACTTCAAACAGGAATTAATGAACATTGCATTATACCACTAACTTGCATCACTTGTTCTTAGGTCAAAATTGCACTTTTATGAATTTGAGTAGCCAAAAAAAAAAAAAAAAGTATAACTTTTGTTTGACCAGCAAATCCAGGCACAAAATATGTCGATGACCCTGAAAGTATTTTTAATTTGTATCTATCAACAAAGTTAAAACAACCTATCATATATTTACTTAGGTCACATGAATGATACTTTTTTTAAAAAAGAAAAATACAGCCCTATTGACCTTGGACCAACACCTCTCCCCATCATCTCTGAGTATTAAGAATAGTGTACCCCCCCCCCCCCACTTCTTTCATCATTGGAACTCAGTTGCTATTGTTTCTGATAGCATGTTTGAATTCTGTTCCACCCATCTATGCCCAATAGAAAATTGACTGCTAATTATGGTGGCGTTTTAATGATCCCAATGATCCTGATTAGACTGTGGCCTTCAGAAACTGGTGGCACTAGTTTCAGTTTGGACATCGTTAACCCTTAGAGAGACACCCACATGGGAGAAGCCAGGATCTGTTGAAAAAGGAAGTTTTCTCACCTTGAAGCTGAGGGATCATGTGATTGCTTTGGGTATGCAAAAGAACCTTTTATTTAGTCAGACCACATCAGAGAAAGAGAGCAGGTGTGAACCATACCTCCTAGCACCGGGACCCATGATGGTTTGTAACTGTAGGTTCACCAGTCCTTAGGAAAAGTGTAACCAAAGGGTGTCAGCAGCGTGTTCTTGGGAAGGGGAGTCTTTAATCCTGAAACCATGGCTTTCCTACCCTTTTCATGTTCTAAAATGTAATTTCTTTGAAAGATGATGATGCAGGACTATAATTGTTCCTTTCATGTGTTTAAGTGATAAAATGAAAATTTGGCAATTATATAAAGGTACCACATTTTGGGGGGAGGATATTTCTTCTTTATAAAATTCTAAAATTTGGGAACCTCAAGTGCAATTGACTTCAAATAGCTAATAATCTTCTGATTTTGAGGGTTCATGTTCTAAGAATAATATAGAATTTCTTTTTTCTTTTCTCTCCCTCCCTCCCTCCTTTCCTCCCATGAAGTCTAGCCCCCTAATTCTTTATTCATGAATCCAGCCCAATACAAGTGTACAGGGCAGTGTGCTGAGCTCAGAGCAGCCTTGGCAGACTTTGCACAGCTGTGCATAATTCTCCTTGGTGGAGTCAGGAATGGGGCATGGTGCTGCTCCATGTCTCCTCTGCCACCCCATATAGCATCTGATAAGGAAAAAAATTCTCCCTGGCCCATCACTTTGCTAACACGTAGAAGCAGCTGCTGTGACATGATATGACAACAGTGCCGGATCCTGTGCTCTCAGCCCTGAGTTAACCTTGCCTGAGGAGTGATGGCATGAGCTCAGTTTTCTCTCTTTAGACAAGAAGCAATTCTAAGGGGGATATCTGTATGGACAGCAATTGATTATTGTTTTCTTTATGTCAGGGAGGAGATGATGGGTGTTTGAAGGATTATGACACATACTTGTTTGGAGTTGTGTAAGACTTGACATGTCAGATGTTAAAGATTTATAGCCTTTAGATGCGTAACCCTGAAATGTGTTCTTGCTACTATAGCTGATTTCTGCAATGTGACAGATTAGGATATGGTTCCTGTCTATACTTGTATCCATAGAAGGAACAAGTCCTTAAAACAAATGCTTCCCAGTGCCCTGTATGGTTTTGGGCATTAATAGGAGTTTGGTGAATTCCAGTGGAATCAAAGGGAACTCTTGGGACCTACTGACTAACAGCAGTTGAGAGCTGATTCCTTTGGATGTCTAGGAGTGGCGGGTTTCACTTTGAAAGTTCAGTTTAGAGCCAGCCGCTCTGTGCAGTGAACAGTCACAGTGCTGGGAACCCAGGGCCAGCTGTAGAGGTGACATTTGACTACTGGAAGTTCATCCTGCTCTGCCCTGGCTGTGCTCTATGTATTTGATAGGATGATATAGGATCTGTAAGCATATTTGTGTACATATATACATATGTGCTTTTGGTGCTTGTGTGTGTGTGTATGTTGTGTGTTAGAGAGAGAGAGAGAGCGCGCGCACGAAAGGTCCTCCATCCACTGGTTCATTCCCCAGATGACCATAGTGGCCAGGGCTGGACCAGACCAGAGCCAGGAGCCAGGAGCTTCATCTGGGTCTTCCACACGGGTGCAGGGGCCTAAGTACTTGGGCCATCTTCTGCTGATTTCCCAGGCACATTAGCAGGGAGCTGAATTGGAGCTGGAACAGCTGTTACTCGAACCAGTGCCCACAAGGGATGGCAGCACTGCAGATGGCAGCTTTACCAGCTGTGTCACAATGTCGGTTCTAGAGCGATCCTTTGAATGATGTGATAACCTGGGTTTTGAGGCTACCTCAGGGCTTACCCACAGTCACAGATAAGTCCTTTGGAGAAAACTCATCTTCTGATCCATAAATCACAAGAAAATGGCAACTCATTCTTCCAACTCCACAGCTTCTCTCATTTCTACCAGGGGCTCACATCTTCCTAACACAAGCGTTTTCTGAGCAGGAGGGGCAGAGGTGGAGAGGGTGGAGCAAGATACCCAGCAGTGTCACCAGCAGCTCCACTGCGCTGGAGGGGACTTTGCCGGGAGGAGCTGGGGAACCACTCCGAGAAGGAGGTTCCCTGAGGGAGGCACTGACCCGTCTGCCTGGGCTGCAGTCTGAGGGGAGACCACAGCACTTGCATTCAGGGAGTCCCCGTCTGATAGATGCCTGCTCATCACCTTTAGATGCCCAGAGCGCCACACGCGTGCTGTCGTGACTGAGGGCTGGCTTCTGATGGAACTGAGTTGAAAAGGTCAGCAGGTGATTTGTGAAGAGCAAAATGGACACAGGGAGCTTTGGCAGAGCAGGAGCAGAGCCTGGGAGCCCTTTGCACTGTTGACAGGAGATGGGAAGAGTTTTCTACAGCAAATGTCTCAGTGCCCAGGGCAACCCCTCAGGTTGCCATTTCTCTCCTCCATCCAGCCTTCCTGAACCTGCAGCGGCTCAAGGGTGTGGTTGTTCCTGGGTGTTGAGTGGGGAATACAACCGACTTAGTGGTTTGGGAGAAGGACAGCTCTGCGGTGGCTCATAGCTGCTGGAACTCCCCCACCAGGCAGCCTCTCTGGATTCATCCAACCCACTGATGCTATCTGCCTCATCACTTTCCCTTTCCAAGGCTTTAGGGAACGGTTGTACCAGGTACAGCCTGTGAATGACACATCCACTTGACCTGTCTCCCTTCTCAGGCGGTAACTGTCCTGAAGGCAGACTTTCTGCACTGTGCTTCTTAAGATTGAAGTCCTGGGACTTTATCAGGAAGTATTGATTCTTTTTTTTTTTTTTAAAGATTTATTTATTTATTTGAAAGTCAGAGTTAAACACAGAGAGAAGGAGAGGCAGGGAGAGAGAGGTCTTCCATCCGCTGGTTCACTTCTCAAATGGCTGCAACAGCCAGAGCTGGGCCAATCTGAAGCCAAGAGCCAGGAGCTTCCTTCGGGTCACCCATGTGGGTGCAGGGGCCCAAGGACTTGGGCCATCCTGTACTGCTTTCCCAGGCCATAGCAGAGAGCTGGATAGGAAGTGGAGCAGCCGGGACTTGAACCGGTGCCCATATGGGATGCCAGCACTGCAGGCGGCGGTTTTACCTGCTGTGCCACAGTGCCAGCCCCCAGGAAGTATTGACTCTTAAACCAGCCCTCTTTTGGGTGCTCCTGGAACTCATCATCCCACAGAGGCTGGGGACCACAGATGAACTGTCCCAGCGTTCCTGTGCTTGCTTGGGCTGGGGCATTTCTGGTGAGGGCAGATTCTGGTTCATGGACTGCTGTGTCTATACTGAGTCCTCACAGGAGACCTGAGGCTCAGGGACCTGCTGCCCTCATTCACTGCCAAGAGGTGGCTTGTGCAGATTCATGGAGTCCCCAGATTCCTACAGCTGTCAGCGGCGAGGCCGGGAATCAGCTCAGTTCTTTTGACTCTAAGCCTTGTGTTCTTTCTCCTTTGGCTCAGGAAGCACTGAACAAAGGAATGACTCCACAGCCAGGCTCAAGTTCATGTCCTCTGGGAGGCAGGGAGCAGAGGATGCTTTCATAAGGGCGCTCAGTTCCTCAGGGACAAGTGTATGCACTGAGCGACTGTGGGTGCTGGAAGGACACCGGAGGTCTGCGAGCCAGCCCCGTCCTTTGTAGAGGCAGGGCAAGAATCCCAGGCCCAGAGAGGCTCACCCACTTCCCAAGACCACACAGCAGGGCCAGGAACCAGAGTCTGGATGCCCAGGTCAGCACTCCTTCTGCTTTAGATTTGGGGTGCGATTTTCTGCTTTCTTTTGACCAGCTTACCTCTAGGTGCTAGCAGTAAAGGGAGGAAGAGTTAAGATGACAGTAGAAGGGCTTTGTAGCCAAGCGGATGAACCTGCTGGGCCTGGGGGCAAATTGCTGTTATCAAAGGGGAGCAGAGGAGCAGCCGCTATGCAGCCCGAGGGCACAGGGCCCACTCGCTGAGCTCAGATATAAACCTCACACGCAGGGAGGAGCAGGCAGCGGCACCTGTGGGTCCCAGTCCTGCTCTGACCTAGAACTGTGGCCTGTGGCCTTGCAATTCTCCACGCATCATGCAGTGGATGGCCTTGGGATGTTGGCTCCTTAACCAGCCTGCTCACTGGTAGCCCTTGGGTGGATTGTCCCAAGTCAGAAAAATCTGAAACCAATATGAAAGAAAGAGAAAAGCACAACAACCCGTAGCATTTTAGATTCTTTTTGGCCTAAAAGCTTTTTTTTAATTTTTATTTTTTAATTAATTATTTTTTCAAGATTTATTTATTTATTTGAAAGTCAGAGTTACACACAGAGAGAAGGAGAGGCAGAGAGAGAGAGAGAGAGAGAGAGCGCGAGCGGTTTTCCATCCGCTGGTTCACTCTCCAATTGGCCGCAACGGGTGAGCTGTGCTGATCCAAAGCCAGGAGCCAAGAGCTTCTTCCAGTTCTCCCACACGGGTGCAGGGGCCCAAGGACTTGGGCCATCTTCTACTGCTATCCCAGGCCATAGCAGAGAGCTGGATCAGAAGTGGAGCAGGGCCGGCGCCGCGGCTCACTAGGCTAATCCTCTACCTTGCGGCGCTGGCACACTGGGTTCTAGTCCTGGTCGGGGCGCCGGATTCTGTCCCGGTTGCCCCTCTTCCAGGCCAGCTCCAGGCCAGCTCTCTGCTGTGGCCAGGGAGTGCAGTGGAGGATGGCTCAAGTACTTGGGCCCTGCACCCCATGGGAGACCAGGATAAGTACCTGGCTCCTGCCATCGGTTCAGCGCGGTGCGCTGGCCGCAGTGTGCCAGCCGCGGCAGCCATTGGAGGGTGAACCAACATCAAAGGAAGACCTTTCTCTCTGTCTCTCACTGTCCACTCTGCCTGTCAAAAAAAAAAAAAAAAAAAAAAAAAAAAGGCGGAGCAGCTGGGTCTGGAACTGGTGCCCACATGGGTTGCTGGTACTGCAGGTGGTGGCTTAACCCACTATGCCATAGCACTGGCCCCTGGCCTGAAAGTTTTAACCCATGCCTTCTGGCCACGTGCAACCTTAGACGAGCCGCACACACCTTGCCTTTACTGGGAGCATCGCGAAGCAAGGCAGTGTAACTGATCTTTCCATTTTGGTTTCAAATCCGATTTGGATTCTTAAGTGGCACTTTCTGGAATTCCCTGAGATTGCAGCAGGCTGGGTGTGGCTTCTGTCTTCCCCACAGATTGTTGGTAGGATGTGTAGGATCCAGAATCTGGATGCGGTCTGTCTGGACCAGTAAACCTTGTTCCTCAGACTTGCTGCTTCTCTTTAATTGCCGCTCAGGTTTCAAACTATTTCAATAGCCGAACCTGTTGAAATCAGGTGGATGACTTGGGGTGTACATTCCCACTGCTTAAACAAGTGAGAAGGGGGTCCGGCACTGAGGCGTAGTAGGCTAAGCCTCTACCTGTGGCACCGGCATCCCATGTGGGCGCTGATTTGAGTCCCAGCTGCTTCTCTTGTGATCCAGCTTTCTGCTATGGCCTGGGAAAGCAATAGAAGATGACCCAAGTCCTTGGGTCCCTGTACCCACATGGGACACCTGGAGGAAGCTCCTGGCTCCCGGCTTCTGGTCGGCCCAGCTCTAGCCATTGCAGCCATTTGGGAAGTGAACCTCTGGATGGAAGATCTCTCTGCCTCTGCCTCTCTCTGTGACTCTACCTCTTAAATAAATAAACGTGAGAATGGCCATGATTTGGTTGATGGGTCTATAGAGAATTCTTTGTTTACACCCATGGGCTCAGAATCCTGAAGTGGGGGACTGTGGAGCCATGATTCACATGTGGCGCAGGCTCACAGGGGCCTCCCTTCTGGGCTGGGAGCATAGTCTGGGAAAGACGGTTCCCCTCCAATCTCCACATCCCCGTCTACCTCAGGGCTGGCCCTCAGAGGGAGTTTTTGATAAATATTTGTTGATCAGCCAAGGAGAGGAAGACATTTTAGTCTCTCAATGCAGGGTGGAAAGAATCAGACTTAGTTTTTCATGAACTGTGCCTTAACATAAATTGGCCAGGGCAAACTGCTGTCCCCTGCCACCTCCCACCTTTGATTCATGGTGCCTGACTCACCCATCGTCTCCCGCTTCTTGTATGTTGGACATCTCTTTAATTCTGTCTTCTCAGAGACCCTGGCAGCCACCTGTGCCCACTGGTCAGTTTTTAGGGCTGGGCCTGAAGCAGACCTGGGAGTTGCTGTGAGGTTTGTTAGTCTCTGGTCTGTTCTGAAACGCAGGTGTGACAGTCTTTCCTCTGCTGAGGTCTTGGGTTATTGGGATGGCAGGGACAGTGGTCTCAGCCTGGCCTCACAGCCAGTAACCTGTGAGTTAGGCCAGGTACCGTGTCCGACCTTGGATTCTCTGTCTATGAAGTCAATCTAGCAGGTTGGTGTCGTGGTGTGGTGGGTAAAACTGCTGCCTGTGATGCCTGCATTCCATATGAGTGTCGGTTTGAGTTTTGGCTGTTCCACTTAGGATCCAGCTCCCTGCTAATGGCCCGGGAAAGCAGCAGAAGATGGTCCAAGTGCTTGGGTCCCTGCCACCCATGTGGGAGATTCAGATGGAGTTCCAGGTTCCTGGTTTCAGCCTGACCCAGCCCTGGCCATTGAGACTATTTGGGGAGTGAACCAACAGGTGGAAGATCTCTCTCTCTCTCTCTCTCTCTCTCTCTCTGTAACCCTCCCACCCCTCTCTCTGTAACACTGCCTTTCAAATGAATAAAAAAAAAAAGCTAATCTAATTCTTTCTATTTGTACCTCCTTTTGGTAGCCCCTGCCCATGGCTCCTCTCTGGACAGAGAGGAAGGGAGAGATGGGAATGTTTAAGGCAGTGGCAGGGAAGAAACTGGGTGGGACGATGAGTATCACAGGTGCATAGGCCCTGGCATGGAAACCCCGTGCTTCCCTGGTTGCCAGCCTCGGGCTAGATTGGAGGGAATTTAGGGAGCTTTTCTCCCAGAGAGCGTTTCCCCGGCAGAGGCGTGTGCGGAGGAGGAGGGTGGGTTCGGAGGAGGACTGTGTGAGGAAAGCCTGCCCGTGTAATAACAACCTCTGCAGAACGTCGCTACCCAGGGTGGGTATAATTGCCCAGGATTAAGAAAGGCATGTGGGCAGCCTGCGTTGCTTTAAATCCTGCAATCCACATGCATCACTTTGGATCCCAGAGGAATAATTAATTTGTGGGATGTGTGCACTTAGGAGGATCCTTGAAAAAGTTTGGGGGAACAACAGAATTAAAAGATGTTTGCTTTTGGTGGTAAAATTTTGTGAAATACACACATGGGGTTTTCAGAACACTCCTTTCCCATGAGTGTCTTACAGGGCCCTTGGCTAGCTATGTGCATGTGTGTGCTCCCTCAGCGACTCGCTGGCGTTGGCACTGGTCCCCTTGTCCTCTAGTAAGTCATTGTGCTGTAGACAAGGGGGAGAGAAGCAAAGGAAAAAAAGACTCCTCGAATTCAGTATCCAGAAAGAAGTGGAATTCAGTTCCTGCTGATTTTTCCCTTCTCATTTACTCTTCCCTTTTACGTGCACTCTCAGGTTCGGGTGCTGGCTCCTGTGCGACTGCTCTCATGCACAGATCCCCACGCCGCTCCTCGGTCTTGATGGCTGTGTCCCATTGCCTGCCGCTATTCTTACCACTTAGCCCTTCCACATGTCCTGAACCCTCGGGACTCCACTGAGTGCCTGTTGGCTGTGGTCCTGTTCTGCTGCTGTCGGCAGGGACTTTGTCTTCCTTCATATACAGTGTTGACCATGTGGCAGGGGAGGAGGAAGTCTTGCTGTGTGTGGGCAGCTCTCTTGCCCCTAAACCCTTTTGGGCTTCTCTGAATCTCTTGTGCCTCAGTTCCCCTAGACTCTAGCTCTGCAGAATAATTGCTTTCTTCCAAAATGCTGTTGTCATCTCAGCACCTGGAACACTGTCTTCGCTTCATAGGCATCTGGCCCTGGGACTATGTCACCCGTCACAGTGTATGAGTGAGAGGGTGTGAGGAAGGGGAAGAGAGGTGCCCAGTTAGAACAATTGCAAATGGAATCGCTTAGAGTGCTTGAGCACAATGCTAGCTGAGTGCTAACGGCTGCGATGATGCAGGGAAAAAGAGTAACTGAAAAATCCTTATTGAAAGAGGTGAGTTTTCAGTTAGAATTGGAAAACAGTGAAATCTCACATTACTTCCACATGTGTGTGTGGACATGTGTGTTTTTATATGTGGGTTGTGTACCATAGATCTAGGTGTGTACTTAGATCTAGGTGTATGTCTGTGGGCCCTGATGTCTGATGTGTGTACATGTGCATGTCTATGTGTGTAATATGTGCACACATGTGGGTGCACATCTCTGTGTTATATGCATACATATACCTATGTGTGTAATGTTTGCACATAAAGGTCTGTGTCTATGGTGATTCGTGTGGGAATGGTCTGTTGTGTGCTGCATGCGTGACAGGTGTACATATGTGTCTGTGTGTGGTAACTGTACATATGGGTCTGTCTGTGTAATGTGTGTGTGTGCAAGTCTCCTCTCCTCCCAATCCCCTGCCTCCACGGACTTCACTGTCTTTCCTCACACCCCACTGTTTCTCAAGAACCAGCTCCCTTTCTCCTGGGAAGCTGGATAGGATTGCCAGGCTCCTCCCTGGCCTAGGGGTTGCTCTCTGATTCTCAACTGTCAAGGCCAGCCCCTGGTGTTCATGGTAACCGCATAACAATGTTATCAAATAGCTTCATTTCCTGCCATCTGTGTTTCTTGCAATGCAGTGAATTTGTCCTGACTATGTCAGGCTTTTGCTACAGATCTTCAGTGTCTCCACATCAGGATCAGGTCCAGATCTCATGGCCCAAAGGGCTTTTTGTGGACCGGTTTCTGCCCACCTCTGGCTATTGGAGCATTGGCCTCCAAATCCAGCATCCCTCACCCCACCACTGAGTCGGGTAGTTTTCATATATTTCCCTGGGCTTTTCACGTCACTTCAGTGTGAGAGCCTCCCTTCCTTAGTTATATATATATATATATATATATATATATATATATATACACACACACACTTTTATTTACCTTTTTTTTTTAAAAGATTTTATTTATTTGTTTGACAGGTAGAGTTACAGACAGTGAGAGAGAGAGAGAGAGAGAGAGACAGAGAGAAAGGTCTTCCTTCCATTAGTTCACTCCCCAAATGGCCGCAATGGCCGGAGCTATGTCGATCCGAAGCGATCCAGGAGCTTCTTCCAGGTCTCCCATGTGGGTGCAGGGGCCCAAGGACTTGGGCCATCTTCCACTACCTTCCTAGGCCACAGAAGAGAGCTGGATTGGAAGTGGAGCAGCCAGGACTAGAATGGGATGCTGGTGCCACAGGCAGAGGATTAACCTAGTGCGCCATGGTGCCGGCCCCCACACCTTTCAATATCAGATACCTGCCCCCTGAAACTCTTCCCCAGCATCCCTGTTTTATTGAGAAAGCATTTATCTTGCAGGTCAGTAATCCTGTCTCCTACTAGGCTGAGATCTCCGTGGAGGGAGAGTTAGAGAGAGTTGCATCTCAAGCACCCAACATGATGCCTTGCACGGCCCACATGAATGCTGGTGGAATGAACAGATGGAGGAGTGAGCAGTTCCCCATCTGCCCACTTCTGGAATGGTTAGTGACCTGGATAGCAGATGTTTTGGCCTGGGTGGGGAGGATGTTAAGTCTGCATCCTAGCTTCACCTCCCCAACAAGATTGCTCATGGAGGGCAGGTATAACTTTGCAGTTGTTAGTAATATGGTGCCTGTGGACACATCAGGCTGTATCTGTTGGAAGAAAGAAAAACAGACAGGAGAGCATAGAGGGAGGGAGCGAGAAGGGGAGGGCAGGGAGGACAGCGGAATCATTTTTGGATTTGCAACAGTGCTGATTTGAGTCTAGTTAAGAGTACTCTCTCCTAGCTCTGGGTTCTCTGATCAAATTCTGCTAAATCCAAGAAATGATAAGGCCTGTTTGGCCTCCAAAATGGGACATAATCAAGATTGTATCACTCTAGCAGTTTCCAAGTGGATGCCAGCATAGGTTCTGAATTATTGTCAGTATTTCATTGTCAACATGATTGTGATATTAATGTCTGTTTAAATTAGTCATGGCATTTAATTGCTCTCTGTGATTAGTTAGGACATTTTTCTGTGTGCAATCCCAGCTGGATCCCATATGGATTGCACAGGAGTTACATAAATTGAAGTGCATTGGCGAGTCAAAAACTCTCCTTATTCTAGTAGCTATGTATTGCTTTGAATGTATATTTGGATAAACACTTCAGATTTATGATTTTATGGATGTTATTGCTTAGGATGAGGTAAAAGAAGGTAGTCTTTCAGTATTATATCTTCTAAAACAAATTTGATGAATAAAACTAGTGTGTTAACTTAGAAAATACTACTACAGGTGGTGCACATGAGTGGAGCTTTGGGAGACTGGACAGCACAGGCCCTGCTGTTTCCCTTAGAGAGTTCCAGAGCCGTGTGCTGGAGTCCTGTTCCCACGTTTATCTAAGGCCAGGGGAAGGTTTGAAAGTATGAGATTTCTTTCTCTTCCTTCCACAGCAGATGGTTGGACCTGGGGCCAGCCGAAGACTTAAGGGCTGACGGTGCACCCCTGGAGGCACCGAGGCACGCTCTGATGTGGGCCACATGTCCTTGGAGCCCCCAGTCCTACCTGCAGTGCCTTCTGTCTCCTCCAGTGTTGAAAGTAGTCCCTGGGTCACGGTGAGAATTTGGTAGTTTGTGTTGGGAATCCTGAGATGGAATCTTGTTTGTATCGCTAGCTGTAGGGCCTGCCTGAGCCTGTTTCCACGTGTAAAATGGGCTTGCTTTGCCTATGTTTTGGGGAAGTTGTGAGGAGTCAGCAGGTCCTATTATTTGCAGGTGGGTATTTGCCTTGGTGGAATGCCTGGTTCAAATCTTGGCTCTGCGCCCCACCCCACTCCCATTCCAACTTGCTGCAGCCCTGGAGGCAGCAGGCAGTGGCTCAAACACTTGGATTCTTGCCACGCACATAGGAGACTTGGGTTGAGTTCCTGGTTCCCAGCTTCAGTTTGGCTCAGTTCTTGCTGTTTTAAGCATTTGAGGAGCAAACTCTCTCTCTCTCTCTCTCTCTCTCTCTCTCTCTCTCTCTCTCAAATACATAAACAAATTTAAAAATTTTATTATTTGGGAGAGCTATTGGAAAAGATTTGATGCTAACTAAATGCTCATTGAACTCAAGGCAAGGTTGTACAACATTTAAAATAGAGTTATGCACAGTGCGTCTCCATCCGGAGAGTATGCAGTTTATAAGGGTAGAATTCCAGTTGGAAGGATGAAGCTCTTTTGGTAAAGTGTCAGGCGTCGATGAGGGGGTGTGGCTGGGGACAGGTCAGGGGACTATTTCAGGGGCACATCGCCTTTCCCCTAGTGGTTTGTGTTCTCTGGTTGATGTTGGATTGGGGGTCTGACTAGCCTTGCTCCTTTTGTCTGGCTCTCCTGCCTTCTCTGAGTCACTCACCTAATACTGTTATTCCCAATGGTACCTTTATTGAGCACAGAGTGTGTGCCAAGCACTAAGCACTCTCCATGCTTTATTTTATTTAAACCTTTCTGATACTATTATCCACATTTTGTAGGTGACAAAGTTGAGGTGTGAGGAGCATAAAGGACTTGCCAAGGTCACATGCTCAAAAGTTACCGAACCAAGACTACAGTCAGGTTTGTCTCCAAAACCCATGCGCTTTAACAGCTCTGCTACCCTGGATCACACAATTCTGCACCCACCTGAGGGCAGCACATCTTTTCTGAGAGCTGCCTGGTGGTCACACACTGCCCTGAGGATACATATGCACAGAACCATCCCCTGCCTCTGTGGAACACACATTCTGGTTCAGTGGGGGCTGGGACTGGGTTTTAAGCGATGCTAGGCAGCTTGTCCCACACACTGCCCATCTCGATTTTCTCATCTGTGCAGTGAGTGGGTGGGATAGATGGTCTCAAAGCTCCTTCTGGCTTTGGGAAGACTAAACTTCATGATGGAGGAACTAGATACATCTAAGCTCTCACACTTTGGGGTGGGCATTTGATGTAGTAGGACACACCACATCCACAGGATACTGAAACTTGCTGATCATAGAAGCTCCAGAACTAAGCCCAGAACCTGTCACACAGTGGTGCCCCCAGCTCCACTCCAGACTCCGACTTCCTGCTAATGTACACCCTAGCAGGAGATGATGGCTCAAGTAATTGAGTTGCAACTGAGTTTCTGCCTCCTACGTGGGAGACCCAGATTTAATCCCTAGCTCCTGGCTTCGATCTGGTCAAGACCCAGCTGTTGCTGGCATTTGTGGAGTAAACCAGAGGATGCGAGACCTTTTTCTGTCTGTCTGTCTCTCTGTCTTTCAAATAAATAAGATGAATAAATATAAATGACTAATTTTAACATAAAATAAAAAAGCTCTCATAATTTTTTGCACAAAAACGTTGGTGGCTTGATTTGTCCCTCATCTGATGGATCATCTCCTTCTGAGGCAAGTGGCATTGGGTGGAGGGAATGTGTTGAAAGTTCATCCCAAGAACATTCTGGGTCAGGAGGTTACTTTGTTGGATTTCAGCCTTGGAAATCTTCCAGGCTGAGGTGCCTGAAGAATGCAGAAAATTAAGAACTTTCAGAAGCTGGAGTAAAGGATAATTTATTAGTGGCCCATGATAGAATAGGGGGACTATCGTGACTCTTTATTAGGGTGTGCTCAGGGACCCCTTCTCAACTTCGTTCTGGGGTGGATGGAAAGGAGGTTCTTAGCCAAATTATAAGTGGGCTCTCCCAAGAAACCTATTCTGGCACTGGGTTATGTGCCCCTACAATATTCTGAGCTCTAAAAATAAACAGAAACTCAAATCTCACGTTCCATATTGTGCTTACATTATGAGTTGTGTGTCTGCTGGGCTAATACTGAAGCTTGCTGATTATAGAAGCTCCAGAACTAAGCCCAGCACCTGTCACACAGTGGTGCCCCCATGAGTGTGGGTTAAGCAAACCCAGGGTGAACATCCTAGCCAAGGAGATGGTACCCAGTAGCAAGCAGGTGATGAGAATTTTGAGAGAATAGGAAGAAGAAAAGGAAAAAGTGATGCTTTTAGATTTTTGGCATTTTTGGTCAAAGGAGAATGGATGGTTGGCTTGCCCTGAGGAATGGGTCATTCAGACTAGTTTGGGAGCCCTTGGTGGCACTGCCACAGTCACCTTTAGCGACATCATCACTTAGGGGTTGACTAAGGATAGGACACATGGAGGCCTCATTTAACCTCCAGGCTTGCTAAGCACAGTGTCAGGCCTGGGAAGTCCAGTAAAATTCAGAGGGAGGCACTAGGAAGGGTGAGAGCAGGGTGATGCTCATTGCTGCTCCCATTCTACCTAATCCCTTGCGAACCAAATATGAGACAATGGAGGTGGTTCAGCCAAACTCTTGGCTAATGGAGATGGAGAGAGTCCAAATTACTTATTATCTTTGCTGGGATAAGCTTTAGCAATGCTGCTGAATTCCAGAGATGCCTTGGTGTTGTGATTGCTCTGCACTTGGCGCAGGCTGTTGTAGGCATAGCAATTTGTTTTTATTTGAAATAATTTGCTTTTTGATTCCTGAGCCTAATTGTTCATCTCATTATTTGTGGCAGAATAGGCCAAGTGTCCCTCAGCAGGATTCTGGGATTGTGGGAGTGTTGGGGCAGGTATGGGTTGGTGGGGCCATGCCACCGCCACTGGAATGTGGCCTCACATTCCTGCTTGGTGGCCTTCCTGCAAGAGAGGTGGCAATTAGTAGGGGCAGGCTCTACCATGTCTGGATAAGTCTTGCCTGGGGTGGTCTACAAGAGCCTCAGGAAGCACTTTTTTTCTATTTTGCCTATTTTTTTCTCCTTCCATTTTCCTTTCTCCAAAATTCACGGAGGAACTTGCCATCATAGGCAAACCCCAACATGGAGTAGATGTGGATGGAAGGCTGACTTCCAGAGTGCTCGCCCGTGGCTGGGAAGGGGCCCGCGGAGTCCTCCCGGCAGCTCTTCCTGGGATTTTCAGCTCATTGTGCTCCCTCTTTTACTCTGCTGTCTGTGTACCTTCCCTCAACTTGTCCGGCCAATTTCAAACATGGGGAAGAGTCTTGGTCTCAGTAGGCAACCCTAGGTCTAGAATTTTTTTCTTTGTCCCTACTTCAAATTCAACACTCCCGTTTTTGCCATCACCAACACCACTGCCACTATGTCCATATGGCCATTGCTTTTAATACTACATTCAGTGTCAAGCACTCAATGGTTGTCTGATATAAAAGTACCCTCACTACCGGCCTCTCCATCATTGCAATTGCCACTTCTGCTCATTCCTACCATCACTACTACTGCTGCCACAACTACCATGTCCACCGCCTCTACTAACGTCTCCACCACCACCTCTGCCATCTCCACCTCCTCCACCACTCTTCCACCAATGCCACCATTTCTACCAGTGTCATCACCACCAATACCACTCCTTCTTTTTCTTTCTAAAAATAATTATTTTATTTATTTGAAAGAGTTACAGAATGGTAGAGACAGAGAGGTCTTCCATCCGATGGTTCACTCCCCAGATGGCCACAACTGCCGGAGCTGTGCTGATTCAAAGCCAGGAGCGAGGAGCTTCTTCCAGGTCTCCCACGCGAGTGCAGGGGCCCAAGGACTTGGGCCATCTTCTACTGCTTTCCCAGGCCATAGCAGAGAACTGGATAGGAAGAAGAGCAGTTGGGACTCGAACCGGCGCTCATATGGGATGCTGGTGCTTCAGGCCAGGACTTTAACCTGCTGTGCCACAGCGCCAGCCCCAGTACCACTCCTTCTCACCACTACTAGTATAGCTAGCATGGAGAAGAGAAGACTTAGGGGATAAATCACTGTCTCCACATGATGAAAAGGCTGGAGAATAATAAAGCTAATTCGTGTGGGTAGAGAAGTTAGAATTAGGAAAATGGACCAAGAATTATAAAGAATTTTAATTACTTCGGGTAACTGTGAGGGATGTCTTTCATGGGACTAGAGAAGACTAGACTTTGAGATGAAGATGGTGAGCTTAATGTGGGGCAGGTTGGGTTTATTTGCCTGAGGTGGAAACCAGTGGGAGTGGCCTTCAGTAGTCATTGGTGGTGCTTGAATCTCCTCGACAGAATCATTTAGAGTAGAGATCTAACCTAATCCTTTCTGAATTAGGGGACTCATTTAATCTTGAAATAGCTGGGTCCTTCACTGTTTTTATTTGACATTATTTTTAATCTCACTCTAAGTGCTAAACACTTTTATTATTGTCTACTACAACAGTATCATCACTGCCACTACCCCCACCATTAGCTCTGCCCCATTTTAAAAATCATTCCTTATAAGGAAATCTATTCTATTAAACATTTGAGACATCTTAGATCTGATTGAAATAGTTCTTGGTTACCATTCTCAATTCTTGATCTGTTAGTCCCTTCACATAGTCAACCAATGTCATCATTTGGTGTGATTTTTTGGTAGAGCAGTTTGTTGCTTTTATGTACATATTTATAAAGAATATAGTATTGTATGATATGTATATTTATCTGAATGGTATAAAGGTTGAATATGACTTATCTTATATTTTTAAAAAATATTTATTTATTTATTTGACAGAGTTACACAGAGAGAAGGAGAGACAGAGAAAGAGAGAGAGAGAGAGAGAGAGAGAGAGAGAGAGAGGTCTTCCATCCGGTGGTTCACTCCCCAATTGGCTGCAATGGGTAGAGATGTGCCGAACCGAAGCCAGGAGCCAGGAGCTTCTTCCAGGTCTATGATGTTAGGGCAGGGGCTTTCCCAAGCCATAGCAGAGAGCTGGATTGGAAGTGGAGCAGCGGGACATGAACTGGCATCCATGTGGGATGCTGGCACTGCAGGTGGTGGCTTTACCCACTATGCCACAGTGCTGGCCCCAGAGTATACCTTATCTTAAATGCTTGGCACAAAAATTGTTTCAGACTTTGGATTTGGAATATTTGCATATACCTAACGACATGTTTTGGGAATGAGATTCAGTAATTTATGTTTCATATATACTTTACACTCATAGCTTGACAGTAATGTTATACAAGATTTTAAATAATTTTGTTCATGAAACAAAGTTTTGTGTATGGAATGTTCCATGTGTAACCTGATGTTGATGCTGAAAAGGTTTCCTATCTGAGTGCATTTCCAGTTCCGGGACACTCAACCTGATCTTTGTGTGCCTGTCTGCCCCTGGTTTTTTCACCCCACTCACTGATCAATTAGCACAATGGTTAAGAAGGTGGATTCTGGAGCTGGAGACCTGGATTCAGGTCACAGCTTTGCCATTTGCTGATTGCATGATCTACATTATCCAACCTCATTATCCTCAGCTTCCCCCTTGATACATTAGGATTATATTATACTTAAATCCACAGGGTTCTTGTGAAGATTAAATTAGTAACCCTATGTGGCTAAGTGCTTAGAACTGTGCCTGACACACTCTTGACAGGTATAAGGCCACATTATTATTGCTCATCATTATTTCTTAGTAGTTTGTAGGCTGGGTCTGCCACAGTTCATTTAACCACCTCTAAGTTGGTGCACATGTAGTTTGCTCTGACGTTCATTATTGCAAATGTGGTTTCTAGTATGTTTTTATAAATGCCTCCTATACCCATGAGCAGTAATTTATTTACTTGTATTTTTTAATTTTTAAATTTTATTTGAAGGGCAGAGTTAGAGAGAGAGAGAGAGATATGCAGAAACAGAGAAAGGTCTTTCATCCACTGGTTCACTCCCCAAATGGCTGCAATGACCAGGGTTGGGCTGGGCCAAAGCCAGAAGCCAAGAGCCAGGAGCCAGGAGCCAGTAGCCAGGAGATTCTCCCGGGTCTCCCATGTGGGTGCAGGGGCCCAATCACTTGGGCCATCCTCTGCTGCTTTCCCAGGTACATTATCAGTGAGCTCGTTCAGAAGTGGAGCAGCTGGGACATGAACTAGCAAACATATTGGATGTCAGTGTTGCAGGCAGTGGTCTAACCTGCTATACCACCATGCCGGCCTGGAGTAGTAGTTTTTTAAAATTGCTGTATTTTCTGTCTTTGGAGGCTTTGTTAGAAAAATATAGTTCACAATGTGTAGATACCTTATTTCTGTTCCTTCTACCTGTTGGTTTTCTTTTATTAAATATATATATATATATATTTTTTTTTTGACAGGCAGAGTGGATAGTGAGAGAGAGAGACAGAGAGAAAGGTCTTCCTTTACCGTTGGTTCACCCTCCAATGGCCGCCATGGCTGGCGCACTGTGGCCGGCACACCGCGCTGATCTGAAGCCAGGAGCCAGGTGCTTCTCCTGGTCTCCCATGGGGTGCAGGGCCCAGGCACTTGGGCCATCCTCCACTGCCTTCCCGGGCCACAGCAGAGAGCTGGCCTGGAAGAGGGGCAACTGGGAAAGAATCTGGCACCCCGACCGGGACTAGAATCCAGTGTGCCGGCGCCGCTAGGTGGAGGATTAGCCTAGTGAGCAGCGGCGCTGGCCAAAATATATTTTTATTTACTTGAGAAAGAGAGACTTCATCTACTGTTTCACTCTCTAAATACCCACAATACCAGGGTGTGGGGGTGGGGCTGAAGCTGGGACCCAGGAGCACAATCCAGGTCTCCCATGGGGTGGCAGAAAACCAGTTACTTGAGCTGTTCCTGCTTCCTTCTAGTGCCTACATTGTCAGGAAGGAAGCTGGAGTCAGAAATCTAAGTCAGGAATTGAAGCCAGGCACTTGGATGTGGGATGCAAGCATCCCATCAGCATCCAGACCACTAGGCCGTGCCCTGCACCTGTTGGTTTTATCTCTATCCCTTGGAGAGCCTGAGTGTCAACAAGTGATGCCCCCTAGTGGTTAGGATTAGTAACCTCAGGTTCAGATGACAGAGTTGGGAGAGGTCACATTTTTGAGAGCTTACTGCGTGCCTGACCCTCTGCTAAGCAGTTATATATAATAACTCATTTAATCACTAGGATACAGATTCCATGACCATCCCTATGTCACTCATGATGAAATGGAGGCAATGATAAGTGGGACAATTATTCAAGGTCACACAGCGTAAGCGGTAGATCCTTTATATAGCTGTGAATGTTTAGTCAATTACCCACGTTGAACTCTTAGGATTCCTTTCAGCATGTAGGAAACATTCAGTAAATGCCAGTGCTATTCAGGGGCTGATCAGTAATGATTAGGGCATAGAATTATTACTATCATGTCACCCTGGCTCCCCTGAGTCTGGGCTAAACCTCCTCTCTGGGCATTCGTTCAGTGAGTCTTAATGGAGTAATAAGAAAACTGTGCTGTCAAGCCCTGGTCGAACACTTAGCCTAGTTTTCTCTGTCACCACAGGAGACATTCCTCTACTTTGGAGGAATCTGCTGACCATGATGCTAACACTCCTGATGTTAGTCCACACACAAGTTAAGTGTGCAGGAGTACTGTGTGGACTCCTACACCATCCGGGCTCTTTCGTCACAGGCCAGAGGTTTTCAGACGTCAGCGAGAAGTGAGGTGCAGAGCTCAGTGGGCTGCAATGGCCATCACTTTGGAAGCTGCAGTAGGCGGAAACCCTACCCAGCGTGCTTTTGGTTCCTGGCCAGACAGGATCAAGTGATAAAGTGATGCCTGCTCGAAGGGCTGGTCCCCGCTCCCGCTGTGAGGAGCAGGGGGAATGGAGAGCCAGCAAGTTCTCCAGGCTGCAGCCTTCCCCACAGGGCAGAGGCAGCCGTTGAGACCTGCAGGGCTTGCTGGGCCGCTGGGTGCCTGTGGCTTTCACCACCAGAGAAAGGCTGGATCAGCACAAACCCGTGGCCCCTGGTGGAAAAACTGCCCCGGCTGCCTGCCAGGTTCCGCAGGGCGGTTTGGCAAGCTGGCCCCTCGGGGGCTGCCCGTCTTCTGCAACGTTGTGGTGTTAAGAAGAAAGGGAGTTCTTAATTGCTCAGCTGTAAGAATGAGCGGGTGGAGGGGACCTGAGCTCTCGGCCACCCCGCAGCTCCTCCTGCTTCCTGGGCTCTCGGGAACTCTTAGGTAGCCACAGCCGAGGAATCTGGGGAAGAAGGGGCGCCCTCTAGGTTTCTGAGCCCCACACTTGAATTCTTTGGTTCTGTGGATGCTTTCCCCTACCCCGCACCATAGGTCACCATATTCTACTGTCAGGATTGGGTTTTATGTCCACAGTAGCTCTGAGAAATTGGTACTGGGATCTCCATCTTACAGATTAAAAGCCGTGATGCCCGTTGCCGTTGGTGTCTTTAGATGCCATGTTCATTGCCATTCAGTGCAGTTCTCCACAGTGGAGAACAGGGCCCAGAGCCCAGGATCTCAGCACTGCACAGGCTGCGCCCTGCCTCTGGCGAGATGGTGGCTTGCCTCTGGGGACTGACGCAGTTGGTAGTGCCACCTCATGGGGTCCAGAAAGTTTCAGAGGCTGTCGCTGTGACCGCCCCACCACAACCTTTCAACGGGGCGGGGCGGGGGGCACAGGTGCTCTGAGCCCTCCAGGGGTCAGCTAAAGCACCTTACTGATGCCCAGCTTCAATGTGCTGTGACGGGACCCTCAGCCACCTGCTCCACAGCACTTGACCTTGGCCTGGAAGATGCTCAGCAGAGACAGGTGGGGCCCCCAGCAGTCTCTATCCCGGAGTGTGGCAGGGGAGCAGCCCTGTGTTCCAGGTTCTGAAACCCTGTTTGCCTAGATTTGTGCTCAGAGGTCTGGGAAACTGGAGATGGTTGGAGGATCTGCGTTTGTTAGCTTCTAACTCTTTCATCTGTACTTGTGATGAGCTGTCATTTCCTGTTTTCTTAAATGCCAAAGTCGAGAGTCTCTTATTGTATTATATTTTGCTTATTCATGTACTATTCTTAAGCCCATACTAAAGGGTGTCGCTCCCCCTCTTCATGGAGGAACGACACAAAACCCTGCGCTGTTCTTTCGTCTGCTCGGCCCTCCCCGGGCTTGCTGCTGGTTCTTCCCGGGTTGGCCACTATCCCTTCCACCTCCGTGGAAGGGCAGTTCCCCCTGGCCACATTCCCCACTTCCGCAGGGGAGCGGCACACCGCCGGCCGGCTTTCTCGGGGGCTGCACGGGTGTTCCTTCAGCTAGATGTTCCCCATAGATGTTCCCCGGTGCATGCCGTCTCTCTCCTCCTTTATAGTCCTCCTCCGCCAATCCTAACTCGGCTGCCCACACGCCGAGTACGCTGCTCTCCTCCAATCAGGAGCAAGTCCTACAGTTTATTAGTTGAACTGGAGGCAGCTGTGCGGAAGCGCCATATTGTGGGAGAGCAGATGCATAGAATAAGTCTTAATTCCAGTAACTCAGTCCAGTCCGGATTGCTCCCCACAGATCCCCCTTTCTTTTTATTTTTTGGCGTTGATACGCGCCTGTCTTCGGTGTCCCGCGGCACACACTCTGCTCTACTTGCTAGAGTTGCCACAGGCTCTTACAAGTCCTATCAATCAGGCAAACCGAATCCGGGTCCTCTCTTCGCCATGTTGTGAGGAGGTTTTTAGGTGCTGATGCGTGCCTGTGTTCGGTGCCCTGCAGCGCATGCTCTGCTCTGCCTGCAGGGGCTTGCAAGCCCTATCAGGCAAACCGAATCCAAGCCTTCTCATTGCCTTTTTGTGGGGAGGCCTTACTGATGTTAATTCGTGCCTGTCTTCGGTGACCTGCAGCTCATGCTTTGGTCGAGCTGCTTGCTGGTGCTTACCGCCTTAAATCAGGCAGACCGAATCCAAGCCTCCTAATTGTTATATTGTGGGGAAGCCTTACTGATGTTAATTCGTGCCTGTCTTTGGTGACCTGCGGCGCATAAGCTGCTAGCCGCCCAGGTGCTCATCGCCTCACTTAATCAGGCAGACCGAATCCAAACTTTCTCATTGCCATGTTGAGGGGAGGCCTTTCTATTTCTCTATTTCTCTATCTCCGGGCATTCCTATTTCTCCCATTTTACTTCTATCTCCCAGCATTCTTATTTCTTCTCATTTTATTTCTAAACTTCTATTTCTCTTATCCCTGCAGCTTCCCGGCGCCTCGCCCTGCCGGCAGCTTCACGGCTCCGCGCAGCTTCCCGGCGCCTCGCCCTGCCCCGAGGCTGCTTATCGGCGCCTCGCCGGCTCTGAGCCGCTTCAGCCTCTCTCATCTGCACGGCTCGGCTTTGCGCGGCTTGGCTTCGCGCGCTCCGCGGTCTCCACGCCTTTCGCGTCTGCACCACGGCCTCGCGCCAGCCCCGTTCCCTATCTACTTGTGCCCCGCACGCTCTCTCTGCGCACGGCAGCCTCCGCGAGTCACACAGCGTAGCTTACGTGTCCGCCACTAGCATTCAATCTAAGTTCCCCGGGCTAGCCTGGCGAATTCAACCCAGCATACGTCTCCGCCCCACGATTTGGCTTCCCGTCCTTTGCTCCCCGGGCTAATCAGACGGATCCCAACCTGGCTTACTTTTCAGCTTCTGGTTTTAACTTTTCGCCCCCTATTCCCGGGCTAACTTGAGAATCCCAAAGTGGCTTTCGTATCCGCCTTGGCCTGCCCCCCGCGGCTTCAATTTCCCTAACATTTTTCTTTACCCGGTATGTTTCCCTAAGCTTTCCTCCAACAATACTCCTCCCTCATTTCTCCTGGCTTCTCACCACAGTCCGCATCCGAGCCTGTTTGTTCTAGCTTTCACTTTCGCTTTCGACCTTAGAGATTTCTCCCAGCTTCCCCCCGTAGTCCGTATCTGAGTCTATGCCTAGGCTTTCAATAGCTTCTTCCGGCACCTTTTTCGTCCGGCTTTTCCCTAGGCTGTTTGCTAGTCTCTCTCTCCGGTATTTTCCCAATTCTTCCCGTTTCTTCCCTCCTAAGTTTCATATCCGTCCTAGGTTTCCTATCTGAGCTAGGTTTCCTATCCGAGTCACGGCACCATTATGTCGCTCCCCCTCTTCATGGAGGAACGACACAAAACCCTGCGCTGTTCTTTCGTCTGCTCGGCCCTCCCCGGGCTTGCTGCTGGTTCTTCCCGGGTTGGCCACTATCCCTTCCACCTCCGTGGAAGGGCAGTTCCCCCTGGCCACATTCCCCACTTCCGCAGGGGAGCGGCACACCGCCGGCCGGCTTTCTCGGGGGCTGCACGGGTGTTCCTTCAGCTAGATGTTCCCCATAGATGTTCCCCGGTGCATGCCGTCTCTCTCCTCCTTTATAGTCCTCCTCCGCCAATCCTAACTCGGCTGCCCACACGCCGAGTACGCTGCTCTCCTCCAATCAGGAGCAAGTCCTACAGTTTATTAGTTGAACTGGAGGCAGCTGTGCGGAAGCTGTTTACTTCTCTCCCAGCGCCATATTGTGGGAGAGCAGATGCATAGAATAAGTCTTAATTCCAGTAACTCAGTCCAGTCCGGATTGCTCCCCACAAAGGGTACAAACATTACAATGTTTATGAGTTAGAAATTGAAGATCTGAACCTAGGAAAGGAAGACAAAAAAGATAAAAGAATCAAAAGAGTAAAGTTTTTGCGCATGTCAGATAGCTTGATATCACACAGCATGTACACATATTGTAACATTATCCTGCACATTATAAATGTACATAATTTTATTTACCAATGAAATGATAACATAAAATTACATAGAAGATCCCCTAAAGTCCCCTAAAAGTCAAGCTTTTTTCTTTAAACTTTTTTCTTTCTTTCCAACAATTAAAAATATATCTAACTTTCCGTTATAAAACCAGGACATGACTACTTAGAAAATGTATGAAATATAGAAACATTAATAATGAAAGAAAACAATATGTAGGTATAGATTGCATTGGTATTAAAGTATAAAATTCCATATTTATGATTTTTGGGCCTACCTTTTTCACTTAACAATAATCTGTCATCATTTTTCTAGTTGTTTTCATGGCTGGATAACATTCCATTGCATGAATGTGTCTCAATTTAATCTATCCTCTACTGATCAGGTACATTATTGCCTTTTCCCCATGCCATAGACATCCTTGCATATTTGCTTCCTTCCTTTCTTTCTTTCTTTGACAGGCAGAGTTAGACAGTGAGAGAGAGAGACAAAGTGAAAGGTCTTCCTTGTGTTGGTTCACCCCCCAAATGGCTGCCATGGCCTGTGTGCTGTGCCGATCCAAAGCCAGGAACCAGGTGCTTCCTCCTGGTCTCTCATGCGGGTGCAGGGCCCAAGCACCTGGGCCATCCTCCACTGCCTTCCCAGGCCACAGCAGAGAGCTGGACTGGAAGAGGAACAACCTGGTCAGAACTGGCGCCCCAACCTGGATTAGAACCCCGAGTGCCGGCGCCGCAGGCAGAGGATTAGCCTAGTGAGCTGCAGTAGCAGCCGAATATTTGTTTTCAAACACTGCCAGTTGTTTATAGTGAGTTCCTAGAAGCAGGATCCTGGGGTCACGGCACAGCCACTGTGTTGGGTTCCTATAAAGGCACAGCCTGTGGAGTTGGATCCCAGCCTGGCCACCAGGATGGCCAGAAGGGTGGCCTTAGAGGGTTTCTTGGGACGGTGTTTTCCTCCCTGGTGAGCGTGTTTGATAACAGAGCCTCCTTTCCTGAGTTGCTAGGAGCTGCATGTGGCTTAATACATGATGAGCAATCGGCCTGCCCCACAGTGAGCTCAGAACTCTGGCTGCTGTCACCATTGTCAACTTGGCCTCCTGAAACAGTGTCCCAATTCAGACTCCCACAAGTTCCTAGGAGGGTGTTTCCACACTTGTCAACACTGGGTATTATCATTCCTTTTGTTGTTTGCTAATCTGATACACAAAATTGTTGCTTTAATTTAGCCTCTCTCATTTCTAGCAATGAACACAATTTGGACATCTTTTTTTTTTTAATTTTTATTTATTTTTTGACAGGCAGAGTGGACAGTGAGAGAGAGAGACAGAGAGAAAGGTCTTCCTTTTGCCATTGGTTCACCCTCCAATGGCCGCCGTGGCCGGTGCGCTGCGGCTGGCGCACCGCGCCGATCTGATGGCAGGAGCCAGGTGCTTCTCCTGGTTTCCCATGGGGTGCAGGGCCCAAGCACTTGGGCCATCCTCCACTGCACTCCCGGGCCACAGCAGAGAGCTGGCCTGGAAGAGGGGCAACCGGGACAGAATCCGGTGCCCCGACCAGGACTAGAACCCGGTGTGCCGGCGCCGCAAGGCGGAGGATTAGCCTAGTGAGCCACAGCGCCGGCCGGACATCTTTATCTGTATTTATTTGCTATTTGTGAATTTCCTGTTCATGGTTCTTTTCCTCTGTTTTTGGTGGATTGCTATTTTTTTCTTTTTGAACATGTTATTTATTTTATTCTTTATTTGAGGGAGGGAGGGAGGGAGGGAGGAAGAGAGAAAGAGAGAGTGGTGGGGAGCACACTCCCTTCTGATGGTTCACTCCTCAAATGCCCACAGCAGCTGGAGCTGTGTCAGGCCTAAGTCAGGAGCTCAGAACTCAGTCAGGGTCTCTTCCATGGGTGGCAGGGACACAACCACTTGAGCCATCATCCACTTCCTCTCAGGGTTTACTTCAGTAGTAGGAACCTGGAATCTGAATCTGAGCTGGAACCTGAACCCAGGAACTTCTATATGGATGCAGCATCCCGGTGATATCTTTTTTTTTTTTTTTTTAAAGATTTATTTATTTCAAAAGCAGAGTTACAAAGAGAGAGGAAGAGAGAGAGAGAGAGAGGGAGAGAGAATCTTCTATCTGTTGGTTTACTCCCCAAATGGCTACCAGGGCTGGGCCAAAGCCAGGAGCCTGAAATTCTATCCAGGTCTCCCACATGGGTGCAGGGGCTCAAACATTTGGGCCATCTTCTGCTGCTTTCCAGGTGTGTTAACCGTGAGCTGATAGGAAGTGGAGTTACTAGGACCCGAGCTGCTGCTCATAGGAATGCCAGCACTGCAGGTGGTAGCTTAACCTGCTGAGCCGCAGTGCCCAGGATGGGGGAAGAGTGGGGGGGCACTGAGTAGTATCTTAACTGCAATGCGAAATGCCTGATCCACCCTGCTTATAGAGCAACCTCCAGAAGGCTCCCCTGACCACACGCTGACTGGCTAGTTCCAGAATCCCTTGTTTTGAATTAGCTGCAAAGCAATCTTGTCACCATCTCCATGTAAGACATATCTTGTAAGAAAATGCCCAGATTACTCATGGAATTATTGGAACACTTAATTTTGGAAAAAAATTGCCAAAAAGAACTTATTTTAATGAATGATCAATTCATGTTAATCTAAATTCTCCGGCAGTAGTTAGATTCTAGAATCTAGTCCTTTGAGGCCTTATCTAAATGATGATACAGAATTGCATCATCTCTCTTTCATTTCTGGCAAGAAGGCACAAATTAACTTAATCTAGAAGTTATTGCTACAATTATGAAGGGAGTGCTAAAACAGTGCCATATTTATTAACACTTGGAAATGTCCTGCTTTCTAGAATATTGCAGTTATACTGGGATTTGAATGTTGCCAACCATTAAGGACTGAATTTCTTTTTTAAAATAAAGTGTTATTATTTATTTATTTGAAAGGCAGAGTTACAGTGGGAGAGGGAGAGAGATCTTCCATCCACTGGTTCACTTCCTGTATGGCTGCAACAGCCAGGGCTGGGCCAGGTTGAAGCCAGGAGCCAGAAGCTTCGTACAGGTCTCCCATATAGGTGCAGGGACCCAAGTACTTGGGCCATCATCTGCTGCTTTCCGAGGCGCATTAGCAGGGAGCCGAAGTGGAAGTGGAGCAGCTGGGCCTTGAACCAGCTCATATATGGTTTGCTGGTGTCATAGGCAGCGACTTAACCCGCTATGCTACCATGTTGCCCCAGGACTGAGTTTCTAAGTACCTGAGCCCATGACTGTTTTTTCTGTACAGACTGACTTTTATTTGTGGTTTTGGATTCATGCCTGGGCTTGGAGTCACTGTACTTATTCTATTTGTTCTCTGATGTTCAGAATTTTACGAGTTGGACAAAAGCTTTGTGGGCATACACTTCAGCACTTTCATCTTGTAAACCAGGAAACCTGGAGCACATGGCACAGGTTCACTGAACTAGAGGCTGGGCTGACACAGGGGGCGCACCTTTGTTCGAGTCCCACCTCCCCAGGATCTTCAGGGAATTAATTTTCTCCTCCACCTGAGTAGGGGTGTTCACTCCCCCTCCTGACCACATTTAAGCCAGACATTTCTCTAACATGGTATTTCTTTCGGAGTGTTACAATTTACTCTCTTGTTTCTGCACCTGCCTCTCCTAGTAGACTTGGAAGCCTTTGAGGGCAGTGGCCTTGTTTGATCCTTTACTGAATTTCTAGGCCTTGGCTCAGCACCATGCACACAAGGAATCCAATAAATGCTTTTTGAATAAATGAACAGATATGGGGACACGGTATGGCAATTTCTCGTTTGATTCAGCTGTCAGGCACTCTATCAGAGAGTAGAGATAGGGCATCGCACTCTTGGGACCTTGTACTTGGGTGCTCTGGGGGGTTCCCCTTTATTTCACAGGTGGATGGGTGATTTTCCTCTTTGGGGTCTCTGCTGAATCTTATCTAGAAGCAGTGGATGTCACAGACAGAAGGGACCCAACAGATCATCTGTACAATCCCATTGTTTCATGGAGAAGGGAGGTGCATGGATCTTATCCCTGAGCTCTTGCACCTGCCTCTGAGCTGGGACCCAGCTGACGGGTCTGAGGCTCTGACTTCACAGGAAGCTGAAGCAGAGCCCGCCTTTTATACCACTGAGTCCGTGGGTGGAAGAGTTGACGACTTCGGGAATCTTTGGCTTTGGCAATGTCTGGCACCGTGGGCCCTGAGGTTGATGTGTCACCTGGAGATTCTGGGAGAAGTACTGATAATTATTACTGGGCTTCTGGCTGCCTCACATCCGGCCCTTCCCCACAGGCTGTCAAAACACCTTGCACAATGTGCTCTCCTTTCCAGTGCACTTGGGGCACCTCTTTCCATGACTCAGCTCCCCTACGCCATGGCCATGCCACCACTGAGGCAGGTATGGCTTTGGGAATCACCTGGGGTCTAGAGCTCTGGGGGCGGGGGTGGGGCCCGGGGACATGGTGGCCTGTTGGAGGATTTCCCAGGGCTGAGTGAGCACAAGACAATCCCACATTCTAGGGAGCCTGGCCCCAGCCCCAGTTCTTGACTCCTGATCGGCCTCTGAACTAAAATTCTTTATTTGAAACTGAGTTGAGGGAAATGTGGCTGATGGCCTTATGGGTACATATGTTAAGCTGCGATGATCTAAGGATTGGAGTGTCAGACTCAGTATTTTAACTCAGCCTGGCTTAGGATTCAATTTAGTACTTGATGACGATTGAGGAAAAACCTGCTTGCCTCATTTATTTTGTACAGGGCTCTTTAAGCCTAAGTAAATCAGTCATCTTAAAGTCAGTGTTTTATGCTGTATCTTCCTAAAACCCAAAGTCTGGGAAGGCTGATAGTGAAAATGTGTAGGATGGGAGCTCTCACATTTTGTGAGAATATTAACATGTTGCGTGTTCTGAGGCAGGAGGCTTTTCCTGGTCCCCTCAAGGCCAAGGTTGTGTCTCTCCACCCCTCCTGGAGGGTAGGGCTGTCTTCCTCCTCATCCTGGGGTTTCCCCGAGGTTAGCCATGTCCATCCTCAAACGGGAGGCTCCCTGACAGTAAGGGCTGAATCATCAGAGGCATCCCCCAACACCGTACTAAATCTGTGGACACGTAGGCCTCAGACAGAAGACTTCATGATGGATAAAAATGGTAGACTGGATTGCGGAAGGCAAGAAATGTCATTTTCCTTCTGTCTCTGTGGCTGTCAGACCTGAGCTTCTGGTCAAGCAGTTGGTGAAGGGCAAGGAGCAGGGGGAGAGTTGGTGCCAACACGTGGAGTCCTCACATTGGCCCTGTGTGTGTGTGTGTGTGCAGGTGTGCAGGTGTGCGGTATATGACATGAGAGGGTGCAGTGTGCAAACCTCAGGTGCAGGGGGCCCTGGAGGGTGCTGTGGAGGAGGTGCTTCCCCTTCCAGGAGGGTGAGGTGGAGGCAGGGAAGCGGGCTTGCATTCGGTAAACTCTGAGTCGCAGCCCCGTGTGGAATCTGACCATGGCCCAGAGTGACCTTGCTGTTTGGAACTGATTCAGTCCTGTGGTGTTGGAGCCGCAGGCGGGGTTGCCCTTGTAACTGGGGCATAGTGTTCATGTGAGCAGTCCAGGTGCACCCAGAAAGCTCTATATATGGAAGCCGTGCTTCAGCAGCTGGTCAGCCGTGCTGCTTCCCTCCTGCCTGCCCCCATTCAGACACCTGCAGCCAGACATCTTTCACGGAGGCCTCACCTCTTAGGTCTGCTCTGGGGCTTTCTTAGAAAGCAAGCCAACCCAGTTGGACCTGGAAACTTTATAGAGTGTCTCTGCTGCAGCCCCTCTCTTTGGCTCCTCCTCCTTTCACTCTGTTTTGGCTTCTGTGCCACCACTTGAGTGACTCTCATCAGGGTCACTAGCAGCTTGGATATTTCTTTATGAACAAGATTTGTCTGTTTGAAAGCCAGAGTGACAGAATGAGAGGGTAAGACAGGAGGAGACAGAGGGAAGGAGACAGAGAGAGAGAGCGAGCGAGCAAATAGCCAAAACTCTCAGGACTGGGTCAGGCTGAAGCCAGGAGCTCAGGACTCCATTTGCATCCCCCATGTGGGTGGCAGAGGCCCAAGCACTTGGGCCATCTTCTGCTGCCTTCCCAGGTGCATTAGCAGGGAGCTGGGTTGGAAGCGGAGCAGCTGGGACTCACACTCATGCTCACGTGGGATGCTGGCGTCACAATGGCAGCCTAACTCACACAGCAACACCAGCCTCTTCTGTGACTGTTGCCCTGATGTTTGACTCGCTGATTCACCTTTCATTCTTGGACAGCTCTTCTGTCTTTCCAGACTCTTCAGTTTCTCCTGCATCACTGAAGGCTCCTTGCCAACTGGCTGTCCAGTGCTGAAATCCAGCCGTGTCCTTGCTTGGCGGATCCTCTGCTCCTCTCCTCCTCTCCTTGGGGGATCTCACCCACTTTTACGTCTTTAAATACCTCTACGTGTTGACAACTGTCAAACACATATATTTTTGGCCCAAATAACCCTGAGCTCGGACTTATATACCCAAATCTGTGAGCTTTCACCTCTCTGTCAATGCTCTACCATCTGTCTCGTGGTCCATGCCAGGGACCTGGGTGGATCTCTGGGAGTGACCCTTCTTAGCCTTAAACGCTGAATCACCTGCTACTCCTGCCAATGATTCCTCTAGGAGTCGTGCTCTTCTCCCTGTCTCCTCTGCCGCCATTGGCCATTCTTAGCCTGGCTGCAGTCACACTTCCTTCCTCTCTCATTTTCATGCTTGCTCTATGCTCCATCCTTTGTCAACTCTGCTGATGGAATAACATTTTGAATCTTTGAACAAAAAATGTCTGTTTTCTGCTTAAAACCTTTCAGAATCTTCCCACTGTGCTTTGGATAAAAATGTAGCCATCATACTCTTGCTGCTTGAGATCTGGTGGGATTCACGGTCAGACACGTGCCTGTTCATTCCTGTGAGCAAGCCTACATACATGCAGGTGCATGTTCACTGGCCAAGAAGTAGTTGGCAAATAATAGATTAATCAGCAAAGTTTGTCTTGATGTTGACTGAGATTTATGGAATGCGGAGTGATTTTGAACATTAACATCAACTTTGCAAGGTAATGTAGAAATTGTCTATTCTAAGGATAATATACTTATAGACTCTGAAGTCAGATTGCCTAGAGCTGAAACTCAGATTTTGCAATTGTTATCTGTGAGATCTTGCATACAATGACTTAATTTCTTTCAGCCTTAGTTTCTTGTCTATAGAATAGTCATCATAATATGACCTACTTCTTTTGCTTGTTGTAATTATTATAATAGGAGTTAATGTACATAAAGTGCTTAGGAAATGTCTACCACATAGTACTTGCCATTTTTATTGTTATTATTGTTATTTCTTCTCTTTATCTGGGACAGGAATGACTCTGGCAAATAGTTTTGTGATTCTAATGATAGAGAACACTCTGAAATATCGAGTATTTTTAAGACAAAATTCCCTATTTTTTTTTTTTTTTTGACAGGCAGAGTGGACAGTGAGAGAGAGAGACAGAGAGAAAGGTCTTCCTTTGCCGTTGGTTCACCCTCCAATGGCTGCTGCGGCTGGCGCACCACGCTGATCCGATGGCAGGAGCCAGGTGCTTCTCCTGGTCTCCCATGGGGTGCAGGGCCCAAGTACTTGGGCCATCCTCCACTGCACTCCCGGGCCACAGCAGAGAGCTGGCCTGGAAGAGGGGCAACCGGGACAGAATCCGGTGCCCCGACCGGGACTAGAACCCGGTGTGCCGGCGCCGCAAGGCGGAGGATTAGCCTAGTGAGCCACGGCGCCGGCCTAAGACAAAATTCTTTTTAAAAGTTTATTAACATTTATGAAGTTTTTGTTTTGAAGATTAAGTTTCAAAAGTCCTCATGTAAACTGATCATACATGAATAAAGTTGTATTATGAACATCTCAAATCATTTTCATGTCTTTTCTATAGGATGATGACAGAAACATTATAATAGCATTGTTTTCTTCTTTTTGTTAAAAATATCTTTTTCAAGATTATTACTAGCAAATTCTGATTTGTAGTTCAGGTTGCATAATCCTTATCAGAAATACTTGGGACCAGGAGTATTTTAGATTCCAGATTCCTTTGGATCTTAGAGTATTTGTATATAAAAATTGAGATATCTTGATGATGGGACCTGACTCTAAGTATGAACTTCCTTTATGTTTTATATGTCTTATACAACTTTATATACACAGCCTAAAGATCATTTTGCACAGTGTGTTTGATAATGCAGTGCATGAATCAAAGTTTCATGGTGTGGAATGTCCTACTTGAAACATATGTTGGTGTTCAAAATGTTTCATTTTTTGCGGCATTGTGGATGCCAGGTCAGGAGTACTCAAACTGTACTATGCTAAAGCAAGATAGAAACCTGATACTGTAGATATGTTTTTAAATTTTCTGTGAACTATTTCCTAGCAGAGAACTATTTGGTGTTCAAGTACAAAAAGTAACCTTAGTCCCCAGCTGATATCTGTGCTCCAGTGCTTTTTCATTTTAAGGAAATCTACATAATAAATGTAGTTTAAATCACTGAGTTCCTCATTACCTAAATATGTGCTTTTCCTTCTCCTTGGGCATCTTGAGTCCTCTGGTGTGGGAGACCTCCTGATCTGGGTTTCCATTTTTAGGTTCTTTTCAGTTTTGGTTTTCTGGGAGGCCATGGCCTGGAATCCAGAACAGGGTCTTGCCCTTCATTTTCACTTTCTTCATCTTCTTCAATTTCTTCTTCTTCTTTTTTTTAAGATTTATTTATTTATTTGAAAGTCATCGCTACACACAAAGAAGGGAGAGGGAGAGCGAGAAGGGGAGGGGGAGGGAGAGGGAGAGCGAGAAAGGGAGGGGGAGGGGGAGCAAGTAGGGGAGGGAGGTCTTCCATCTGCTGGTTCACTCCCCAATTGGCCACAACAGCTGGAGCAGTGCCGATCTGAAGCCAGGAGCCAGGAGCTTCTTCCAGGTCTCCCAGGTGGGTGCAGGGGCCCAAGGACTTGGGCCATCTTTCACTGCTTTCCCAGGCCACAGCAGAGAGTTGGATTGGAAGTGGAGCAGCTGGGACTTGATCCGGAACCCATATGGGATGCTGGCACTGCAGGCAGAGGCTTTACCGGCTACACCACAGCACCGGCCCCTCAATTTCTTCTTCTGGTTTAGGAACTTCTTCTGTTTTCTAATGAATTCCAAGGTATTTATTGTGGGATTGGCTTTATTGGCGTGTAAAGTTGCATCGATATTAACTGTCTACTAATAGTGTTATGAACCATTCGTATTTTACCAGTTACCAAATACTTTCAGAAACATCTCATTTGATCCTGAGGATGGCCCCCTGGGAGGGGTGTGCATGGAGGGTCATTGTTTCAGTTCTGCAAATACAAAAGCTGAGGCTGGGAGATTTGCCCAAGGTCAGGCAGCCATTAAGGACTCTCTGGCAGAAAATCTGCAGAGGGAGCTGCTTGCCCACTGCAGGTGTGCACAGCTATCCACTGGCACCAGGTACAAAGATCGCATGTTTCCCTGTATTTATTTTTCTCATCTTTAAAATTGTCCATATCTTGTGTTTGTTTTCTAACTTACGTGGTGTTAGGATGATGGTACATATCTATTGTTTTTAAATTATACACATATTATTATACGATGAGCTTTACTAAAGCTTTTCACTCTTTATAAAAGCATATGTTCAGAAAGGGGCACAGCTCCTAGATGTACAGCACAATGAATTTTCACAAACCAACACGACCAGGTGAGCAGCCCCCAGATCAGGAAAAAGAGTGTTGCCTGTGACAGATACCTGCTGCCTACCAGTTGCTGCCACCCACTTGGTCTCTAGCACACAGACTTGTTTCTCCAGTGTTTGTAGTTTTTACAAATGAAATCATGACTTTTTTAAAGTTGAACTATATGAACAGTTTTTGACCTCCAAAATGGCAATTTCTTGGGTTAATTCTACTGCTTTTTAAATGTTACCCATTTCTTTCTGCTTACTTAACTCGTATTTGTGAAATTCAACCTAATTCTTTTTAGGTGTATTTTTCTTTCCTTGCCCACTAAACTTATGTTTGTGAGATTCATCCATATTGTTATGTGTAGCTTTATATCATTTTACAAAAAAAGATTTATCTGTGTATTTGAAAGGCAGAATTACAAAGAGAGAGGGAGAGACAGAGAGAGAGATCTTCCATCTGCTGGTTCACTTCCCAAGTGACTCCATTAGCCAAGGAACTTCATCTGAGTCTCCCATGTGGGTGGCAGGGGCCCAAGTATTTGAACTATTTTCTGTTTTCCTCCTAGATGCATTAGTAGGGAACTGGATCAGAAGTGAGGTGGCTGAGACTCGAACTGGAGCTCATATGGGATGCCGGCATCACAGGTGGTAGCTTAACCTGCTGCGCCATAGTGCTGGCCCCAGCTTTAGACCATTTATACACACTGCTATTTGGAATTCTGTTTTGCGAATATGCCATAATTTATTTACTCACGGATGGGCATTTGGGTTGTTTCCGATATTTGTCTATTATGAAAAATACCAGCATGAACATTTTAATGTCGACTTTTAGAGATTATACATAGGACATACAGGTAGGAAAGGAATCCTCATTCATTGGGTATGTGTGTGCTCAGCTCCAGAATTCACTGCCAGAGTTTTCCAAAGTGGTTGCATCAATTTGTACTCCCACAACTTCACCAAAGCTGTGAATGTCATTTTTTTAAAAAAATTATTTATTAGAAACACAGAGTTACAAAAAGAGCAGAAGAGAGAGAAAAGAGGGATCTTCCATCCACTGGTTCACTCCTCAAATGGCTGCAGTGCCATGCCTGAGCCAGGCCAAAGCCAGGAGCCTGGAACTCTATCCGGGTCTCCTATGTGGGTGATAAGGGCCCACACTCTTGGGTCATACTCTTCTGCTTCCCCAGGCCCATTAGCAGGGAGCTGGATTGGAAATGGAACAGCTGGGATTTGAAGTGGCCCTAATACGGGATGTTGGAATCACAGGCAGTGGCTTAACCTGCTGTGCCACAACGCTGGGCCTTTAGCCATGGTAGTCAGTGTGTAGTGGTGTTTCATGGAGGTTTTTATGTGCATCTCTCTGGTGAATAATGAGGTTGATCACCATGTTTATAAGTCACACTGAAATATAATTTTTAGCTTATTTTCTTGTTGAAGAAACTTATTTTTAATTTATATCATGGTCAAAGGCTTAATCTCCATTAAATAAAGAGTTCAACAGGTAAAAAAAAGATCATGGGTTCTTTCTGAAATTTTTTTTTTTTATTTTGGACAGGCACAGTGGACAGTGAGAGAGAGAGACAGAGAGAAAGGTCTTCCTTTGCCATTGGTTCACCCTCCAATGGCCGCTGCGGCTGGCGCACTGCGGCCAGCCTACTGCGCTGATCTGAAGGCAGGAGCCAGGTGCTTCTCCTGGTCTCCCTTGGGGTGCAGGGCCCAAGCACTTGGGCCATCCTCCACTGCACTCCTGGGCCACAGCAGAGAGCTGGACTGGAAGAGGAGCAACCGGGTCAGAATCCGGCGCCCTGACCGGGACTAGAACCCGGTGTGCCAGCGCCGCAGGCGGAGGATTAGCCTATTGAGCCGTGGCGTCGGCCCCTGAAATATTTTTAAGACAAGGCGTGCAATATACAAATTCCCGAGACTTGGGAAGAGTAGGCTATTTTCTCTGCTGGTGTAGACTGCTTTTCCTCAGCCCGTCGTGGGGGAAGGGAATTCCTGTCTCCTGCACTGCGGCAAGAGAAAGCAGGTGGACAGAGGAAGGCGAGGACTATCACTTGGCGTCTTTGCAGACGTGGAGCTGGGCGTGGGGAGCAGCTTGTTCTCTGCCCATCAGTCCTGCTGGCTCTGATGTTCCCGGCACTGGGCCCCGGGGAACGTTCCTCCAGCCACTGTCTGTAAAGCCTGCTTCACTGCATTCAGAGATAAAGCCATGGACTAACCTGCAAGCAACTCAAGTGCAAAAGTGAGACTGGTCACTTTGAGATTTATTGTTTATAGCCCTTGTACATACTCTTGAGGAACAGTGGCTTTTCTACTTACCACTTGCTGAATTATTTGTGAGTTACAAGCTTTGGAAGGTTAAGCTTGTAATTTTAAAGTAAATTTATTTTTTGCCACTGTAAAAATTGCAAGCAAAATAATAATGGAAGGAGGAGGAAGTGTGGGAGCAAGGGAGGGAGGGAGTGGGAAGTATCACTATGCACTTAAAATAACGAAATACATGAAAATGTATGAAATACAGGATAGCTGTTCCCAATATATAAATTTAAAACATTTAAAAAGAAGATTAAAGGAAAACTCCAGTCCAATCGCCTTTAAAATCTTGGTTACTCACCTGGTTTCTCTTGCAAACCTCGGGAACGGCAAGCTCCCTGCAGCCGGAGCCTCAGTTACTGCTGACTCGGACGGAAACTTGCTTTTCTGCGCCCGGACCTCAGCGGCCCCTGCGCTGCCCTCTGGGGCCCCAGTGAATACACTCGCTACCTCTCTTTACCACTGATGGGTCTGAAGGCAGCCACCTTGGTCCTCTGTCTTCTCGAGTCTGGATGACGCGCCGCAGCCTTCCACCAGGGCGACAAGGGCCCATCTGCCAGCCGTCACCAGGGTGGATGGAAACTCTGCCAGTGCCCATCTTCCAACGCGGTGCCCGGAATGCGGCTGCAGAGAGCTGAGCTGCACAAGCCTCTTGCCGTGGCCCGCGTCGCCATGTCCCTACGACCCCATGTCCCCACGTCTCCTCATCCCTATGTCCCCATGTCGCCACGTCCTAACGTCGCCACGGCCCCACGTCCCTGCGTCGCCATGTCCCTACAAGTCCCCACGTCCTCATGTCTCCATGTCCTAACGTCCCTGCGTCGCCATGTCCCTACGAATTATGTCCCCACGTCTCGTCTCTATGTCCCCATGTAGCCACGTCGCCACATCCTCAGTCCCCACGTCCTCACATCCCAACGTCCAAACGTCCTCACGCCGCCACGTCCCCGCATCCTCACACGTCCCCGCGTCCCCACACGTCCCCGTGTGCTCACACGTCCTCACACGTCCTCGCATCCCCGCGTCCCCACACGTCCCCACACGTCCCCACACGTCCCCACACGTCCCCACGTCCCCATGCCCCCATGTCTCTGCGTCCTCACGTCCTCACGTCCTCATGTCCCCACGTCCTCACACGTCCCCACGTTCTCACACGTCCTCACACGTCCTCGTGTCCCCGCATCCCCACACGTCCTCACACGTCCCCACGCCCCACACGTCCCCATGTCTTCACGTCCCCACGCCCCACACCCCCACGTCCCTGCGTCCTCGCGTCCTCACGTCTTCATGTCCTCATGTCTCCACGTCCCCACGCGTCCCCACGCGTACGCACGCCCCCGCGTCCCCTCGTCCGCACACGGCTGGCTCTTTCCCGCCACTCCCGTTTCCACGCGACGACCCCTTCTCAGACAGCCCTTGGCAGGGCCCCCGAGCTGGAGAGCTCTCTTTTCCATCACCCCCACCAGCCCGCGTCATCTTCCCGCTCTCGTGTTTTCCTAACTACTTTGGGAGGTTTCCGCCTGCGTGCGCTGGAAAGCAGAGACGGTGTGTGCCTGCTCTGCCGCCGTATCCCGGGGCTTGGAAGAGCGCTGGGCTCCTGGGAAGCTCTCAGTCGTTATTTGGAAGGGAAAGACCAGAAGTGGTGCAGTCTGGCTTTGAATCCTGACCGTGACTCCTCACTCCGTGTCCCAAACCATCCCCACGCTGCTCCCGTTCCGTAAGTTATTAACTTTACCTTGCACATACGGGGGTCTTCAAAGGTTCATAGGAAATGTGTGTTATGAACAAGCCATGTCTGGGTGTTCAAGCACCCAGCAGCGCCCTCTTCCCTACTCTACTGGGACGGACGCCTCCGTACCCTGGCCTCCATCCACCTGCGCCCAGTACTGCCAGGGCCCCAGCCGGTGCCTCTGCAGCACAGGGTGCGGCCTGCAGAGGCTGCGGGCCTCCGTGGCCACTAGATGGGGCTGTTGGGAAGGGAAAAATTCCCCATGAGCTTCTGAAGGAGGAGGGGTTGCTGTTTTCATTTTGTTTTTAAGATTGATTTATTTATTTGAAAGAGAGAGAGAGCGCGGGAGCGCGTTTCCATCCACTGGTTCACTCCCCAAATGGCTGCAATAGTGGGAGCTGGACAGATCCAAGCCAGGAGCCAGGAGCTTCACCCAGGTCTCCCATGTGGGTGCCAGGGGCCCAAGCACCTGGTCCATCCTCTGCTGATTTTCCAACCCGTTAGCAGGGAACTGAAATGGAAGTGGAGCAGCTGGGACTCCTACTGGCGCCCAAGTGGGATTATGGCTTTGCAGGTAGTGGCTTTACCTGCTACGCCACTGCGCCGGCCCCTACAGCTTGGTTCTACGACTGGCTGGGGAGTGGAGGCGAAGAGGGAGCTTCCAGGCACCTTCAGGTGTGAATTCGGTGTCTGTGGGAGTGGAGGAAGAGCAGGATGGGATGAGTGCAGACCTGCTGCCCATGGGCCCTGGTGTCCTGAAGATAATGATGGCCACAGGCCTATCCCTCGGGGTCCCACCTCTCTGGGTCGGTTCCTGCCAGCTCATGCGTATACAGGGCTAGCCTAGGCACGTGCCTGTTGGCCTAGTGATGCTTACCCAAAGTGCGCGCACACAGATACACGCTGCAGAGGGGCAGGCAGTGGGTACGAAGCACTGCTGGTTGGTAGCTGCTTGCACCCTGAGAACCAGGTTTGCTCGCTCTCTCTGCACTCACAGCATCACACATCTTTTCTTACGCATGCAGGTACTCAGTTAGGGAGGCCAACCGTCCTCCAGGACTCAGGGGTTCCCAGAATGCTGGACTTCCAGTGCGAACACTGGGACAGCCCCAGGCAAATCAATCAAAGAGGTCTTCTGGGTGACCGCAGGGGCCGGGACCCTGCTTTGTCCATGCCTCATGGGCCAAGCCGGCTGGCCATCTGTGAGGATATCTCAGACCCCTGTGAGGTCAGGCAAAGAGCACCGCAAGGCCAAGGTGCTGTCGTCTGGGCTCTCGTGTGGGCAGGAGACACATGTCATTCACGCGCAGGCAGCTGAGAGGGCTCCAGGCTCCCCAGGCCTGGGCAGGTGCGTGGAGTCTACATTGCAGGACATGGACTTGACAGCATGGAAGGGTCTTTGGAGCAGTCAATTGGAAGCTCATCAGCCACAAAGGGTGGGAATCCTGGGTTGTGGAGAGGGAGGTGCAGGCAGAAAGGAGGCTGGGAGGGCCGTCAGGTGGAGCAGCAGGCAGGTCACTCAGGCACAGGAGTGAAAGGACTTTGGGTGGCAGAAGTGGTGAGGGGCAGGGAGGCCCGCTGACCGCCAGCTGGGAGGGCTGGCTTCCCGGGAGGCGAGGCCATGAGAAACGCCCCCAAGCCGCTCCTCAGAGCTGCAGCACTTGCTGGCCCCTCCCTGTCTCCCCTACACAATCAAGGAACCTCCAGTCACGGGCTGGGTGGGGCTCACTTCCCATTGCTTGTCCTCCTTTGCTTTAGCTTCAAGCTGTGTCCCATTCTCTGCTGATCCCCAGCAGATGGAGGCCCCCAAAGAACTTCCCAAGAGTGTTCTAGAAGCTGAAGGAGCTTCCTGCCTTCTGACCTTGGGGGTCAGATTTTCTGAACCCACCCTTCCCTAGGGCGATCCCTGTCTCTGCCCAGGGTTTGGAGTTGGAGGGGTTGGGAGGACCTGCCTGATGCCCCCTCACAGCACACCTCCAGTCCAGGGAGCAGCCCCTGCCACCGTCAAATAGATCTGGCTGTGGGGAAGCTTTTGAACTGCATGGACATTCGTGACTTCTGCCCTGGAGGCCCAACTCTGTCTCTCGGAATTTCACGGGAATCTCATCCCTCCCTCGCGAAAGCTCTTCGAATATTTGAGGACAGCTGTTCTGCTCCCGTGGGTACTGTCGTCTCTGGGCAGTTTTGCTGTGAAAGTCATCCGGGCCACTGCTCTGCTGGCCCAGCCCCTCCCTCCCCGTCCCAGGTCCCTGGAGCTGGACACCACTACCTGCGCAGAGCAGGTTCTCCATCACTGTTCATGGAGTGAATGGGTGACCCCACCCTCCCTTCAACTCCTGTCAGTTTGTGCTTTTCCCTCTTGGTGTGTGGAGCCGTGTGGTCAGCTGTTGAGCCAGTGGTCAACTAGAGCCCCAACATCCGGGACTCTCCTTGGTGTCCCCACCTCCTTCTGAAAGGCTTCAGCTCAGATGCAAAGACCTGCGGGAGTTTGGCTGCCATGGGGCTGCTCCTGGCTGTCCCAGGTCCTCGGGTCCTGTGTCTGTAGGGCTGGTCTGTGTTGCTGGGGTTCAGGCCCCAGCAACAGTGGCCCGGGAAGGGGCTAGCTGAGTGCCCTGTGAGTGCAAGGTGGTGTGGTGTTCCCCACCACAGGGCTGGATGGAGGTCTGCTGTCTGCTTGGCATCTGTTCCCCTATCTGCCATCAGCGGGCTGTCCCCTCCCCGTCCGCGGAGGCTCCTGTGACCAGCAGGAGCTCTCCTGACCAGGCTGGGCTCTCCGCATCCTGCCCAGGTGGGTGTCTCATCTTGGATGGAGCTGTGCTCTCCTCTAGTGCCAGAGGACAGAGGTAGCTCTGAGTCTTGAGCAGAGCTGGTGAGTGTGAGCCCCCCGCAGGCTAACCAGGGCTTCACCACCGTCAGGCCTTTCTGGAGTCTCTCTGTAGGCTGGGTTTGGGGGCCCTCTTGTGTCTTGTGAACAGTGGAGCCCGAAGGAGCAGCTGGCTTGTTCCTAGGTGGAAAAATGGGTGAGAAAACGCATGTAACAGCCAGGGGGCCGGACAGCTGTGATCTAGGCATCTAGAGATGTCCAGAAGGCTTTCTGACAGGAGCTTCTGGGGTGTGTGACCTGCAGGAAAGACAGCTCCTAGCTCTGCAGGGACACGGACCGCCTGCTCCACCACTGTCTCTCCAGCAGCTGGCACGTGCAGGCGATCAGGGAGCGCTTGTTAGGTAGTGACTGAATGCCTTGAGAAGCTGATGTCGGTAACCTTTTCTGTGTGCCACACACATTTTTGTGATGCAAGTGAAAGTTCCATGCTAGAGTCAGAAAAACTTGGCTTAGAATCCTGCCCTCAGGCTGGGCACTGTGGCACAGTGTAGTCTGCCTGTGACACTGGCATCCCATATGGGCACCCGTTCATGTCCCAGCTGCCCCACTTCTGATCCAGCTCCCTGCTAATGGCCTGGGAAAAGTAGCGGAAGACAGCCCAAGTGCTTGGGCACCTGCCACCCATGTGGGAGACCTGGATGAAGCTCCTGGTTTTGACTTTGGCCTGGCCCAGGGTTGTTGTGGCCACGTGGGGAGTGAACCAGAGCATGAGAGCATGGAAGATCTCTCTCTCTGTCTCTGTCTCTCTGTCTCTCTCTGTGTGTCTCCCTCTCCCTTGTAACTCTGCCTGTCAAATAAATAAATAAATACATCTTTTCTTTTTTTTAAAAAAAGAATACTGTCTTTATCACTTACTGGCTTTATGAAGCCATAAAGTTTTTTTTTTTAAGAAAAAAGATTTATATATTGATTTTAAAAATTTGTTTGAGGCTGGCACCGCGGCTCAATAGGCTAATCTTCCACCTGTGGTGCCGGCACACTGAGTTCTAGTCCCGGTCGGGGCGCCGGATTCTGTCCTGGTTGCTCCTCTTCCAGTCCAGCTCTCTGCTGTGGCCCGGGAGTGCAGTGGAGGATGGCCCAAGTGCTTGGGCCCTGCACCCGCATGAGAGACCAGGAGAAGCACCTGGCTCCTGCCTTCGGATCAGCGCGGTGTGCTGGCTGCAGCGTGCTGGCCGCAGCAGCCATTGAAGGGTGAACCAACGATAAAGGAAGACCTTTCTCTCTGTCTCTCTCTCTCACTGTCCACTCTGCCTGTCAAATAAAAATAAAAATAAAAATTTGTTTGAAAAGTAGGGGTGGTGAGGGAGGGAGGGAGGGAGAGAGAGACAGAGAGATATTCCATCTGCTGGGTCACTCACCAGATGCCTGCAATAGCCAGTCCTGGACAGGCTGAAGCCAGGAGCTGGGAACTCTGTCCAGATCTCCCATGTGGGTGGCGAGCTGGATCCAAAGCAGAGCAGCCAGGATTCAAATCACCACTTGGCTAAGGGAGGCTGACATTATAACCTGCTGTGCCACAATGTTGGCCCCCAGATATGTTCCTTAATGAAGGGACAGTGTATGAAGCCCTGAGGCTGCTGTCAGGATTCCTGAGAGAATGTGTGAAGAGCTCAAAGCCTGGCCTTTGCACCTGCAGTCTCAAGGTCCATTTTATTTTATTTTATTACGTGTTTGAGAGGCAGAGTTACAGGCAGAGAAGGAAAGACAGACAGAGAAGTTTTCCATCTGCTAGTTTGCTTCCCAAATGGCCACAATGGTGGGAGCTGAGCTGATCTGAAGCGAGGAGCCAGGAGCTTCTTCCAGGTCTCCCATGTGGGTGCAGGGGCCCAAGGACTTGGGCCATCTTCTCCTAATTTCCCAGGCCATAGCAGAGAGTTGAATCAGAAGAGAAGCAGCCAGGACTTGAACTGGCGGCCATTGGGATGCAGGTGCCACAGGTGGAGGCTTTACCGACTACGCCACAGCCGCCGGCCCCTATGGCTCCACCTGGACATCTTCCCCCAGGGCATCTCCCAATTCTCTCTCATCCTAGAAAATCTCTAAAGTTGAGAGACCGGGGGGAATCCCAGTCCTGGAAGGCCCTTGGTTCAGCCAAATAGCTGAGACACGGGCCCCATGCAGCCGTCGGGCTGAGGCTGCACTGTTCCTCCCTTTCCCACTTGCACTGAGTAGAGAGGGGACTAGGAACAGCTAGGAGCCCTTCTGTCCTTTGGGAGGCCAACCCTCGGCTTAGCTCCTTTGGGCCCAGGCAGCCTACAGCTGCCACTGTGGAAGCACCTGCGGTTCTTCTGTGTCAGCCCCGTGTCTCCTCAGTCCCTTGCCCCTAAGCCCAGGCTCCACAGCCCATGTGTCCTCTCCAGGAGCTGGGCCACAGGGCGCAGGGAGTTTTCTTGGGCTGCCAAGCTTTCCTGAAACCTGACCAGGTGTCAAGGCAGAGAATTTTGGCCCTGGAGTGCATGATCGTCTCAGAGACACACTGAGCCCTTCCCTCGGACATGGATGCTCTGTTTGGGGGTGTCATAACTCACTTGGGACCCACCTTCCACACAGTTCCCTTCCTCCCCATTTCAGACCTGTGTCTCTGAAAAGCGAGGGTCAGAGAGGAAGGATGTTGTCATGGAAAGAACCCTGGACCTGGAGTTTGAGTGTGAGCCGCTCCTTGGTGGACTCTCTCAGGAGTAAGGTCTGTGCACAGGTGAGCCTGTGGCAGGTTGTAGGGGTGGTGGTGGTGGTCCCAGTGACCCGAAGGAGACCACTTCCAGCATTGCTGTTCTGTGCACCTGTGAGGTCTTTGTAAATTCATACTCCAGGTCCTCCCCCACCCCCGCGCCCAAAAGGAGCAGGTGATTATCATTGGGGTGGCAAGTGGCTGGGTGACAGAAAGAGCATGCGCCAAGTCAGGTGTCGTCCCGAGGAGCAGCTTTATTATATATTTTACCTTCACCAGGGAGAAGAAGGCAAGGAAGCTGGAGAGCACACCAGCTTGCATCCCAGACACAAACCACAAATCTACAGAGTGTACATGGTGAAAATTAAGGGCCCAGAGCAGACCAGCTGTGAAACAGAGATTGACAAGGACCCAAAGGTCCCCTCTTGTCTTTCTGTATTGGCTGTTTGGATGAAATAATTCACATACTTTTTTTTAAAAGTACAACTAACTTTCCAATGTACAACCATTTTCTGTTCTTTTTAGGATACAGAGACAAAATGACCCAATTTTTAATGTTTGCATCAACCTTTACTTCTCAACACCAGCGGTGGTGGTGACTTGTGCAAAGTTCATTAGAATTCAGTTCGATTTGAGTCTCAGATGAGAGCTTGACCCTCTAAAGGTAAATGAAGGCATCATTGGCTGGTACACATGTGGGGCTGGATGAATTTTTGCCCCCAAGAAGCTGTGCTAGGCGTCTGTGGTCTCTCCTAGGGAGATCATCCCTACATCTGAGACGGTCCACTGGCTGCTTGTTCACAGGAACTGATGCAACACGGAGGGGACTGTCCTCAGAGACACAGACCAAGTCCTGGGATGCTGAGAACACCGCGGGGCAAGGAGGAACACTGCACACAGAGGCACCCTCAGGGGAAGGCACCGGAACAGGGGCTGGGGCTGCATTTCATCTGCTGGCCATCTTCTGGGCCCCAGGCTGGGGGTCACACGGCGGCTACTTCCCCTTTCCAGAGGGCTGGCACGTCTCCTGTACTTTCTGGGGGAACACCTCCACGCATTTGGTCTGGGCCAGCTCCTGGCAGGCCTCCACACTCTGAGATGGACACTGGTCTTGGCAGGGGTCTTGGCTTTGCTGTGGGCACTTTTCCTGGTTTGACTGCTGGCTCTGAGGAGGACACACCTCCTGGGCTTGCGGCAGGCACTTCTCTGAGCAGGGGTCCTGGCACTGGGGGAGACACACCTCCTTGGCCTGCGCCTGGCTCTGCTCTTGGCTCTTTTGAAGACACGGAGGGGGCGCACATGGCTGCTTGCACTGCTGGTCACTGAAGGACATCCTGGAATGATTTGTAGAACCTGAAACAGACACGAAATTGGAAAGGATCTGTAATCAAAGCACAGGACTGGCACCTAAAGGATGGTGTGGAGGGTCCTGGGGAGGGTTCTTAACCCTAAGAACTTATTTGTCTGCTGCTTTTTGTCCCTTTCTCTTTCCTCTCCAAGGCTTAGCTCCCTCTGACACCCATCTCTGAGGTGGGAGTATTCTCATGGCCTTGTCTGCACAGCCCCAAATGTCTTCTAGTTCACTGATTTGGAAAATCAGGTGCAGGAGGCTAAACGGCATATACAGGATGATCTGATAGGCTCAAGAAATGGCAAACTGTGTTTAAAAGAGGAGTAGAAAATTTGTCTTGGGAGAGGAGCAGAGCAGCAGCCTTCCAAAGCCTGAGCAACAGGGAGAGAGGACAGGGAAGTCCCCACTTACCTGGTCTCAGCAGGACCCAGCGAAGCGTGAGGACTGTGGAGCCCAGCAAGGTGGGGACTTTTATACAGTGCCCGGTCCAGCCTCCCGCAAGACTGACCAACCACGTGGTCCTAATTGTGGAGTCACCATAACGAGCTACCTCTGAAGTCCCCAATGGTTTGAGTCACTGCTTGGGATGCCTGTTAAACCGTCTGCGTTTTGGCCTCTGGGTCCGCACCAGACCTCAACAGGGAGGGGCTGCTTTCAGATCTCTTTCATCAGCGGCGCTAGGAAGAGAATATTCACAAAATGTTATCGCAGTCTGCTTTCTTGTCTGCCCACACCGGCTCAGGATGTGGTGAGAGATAACATCCCCCTTGCTCATCTTGTCTTCAGCAAAAGGAAGACCTTGGGCGGAAGACCTGGGGTCTGTCTTGGTGAGGGCTCCTGTGGCCGTTTCAGGCTCCTCCACTGGGTGCCTCTTGGTTGAGCTTAGAAAGTCACGCTTCCAGATTCATGGGCAAGGACCTCTCTTGTGGTCTCCAGTTGACGAAGGACCTATATAGTTTTTTGGAGGGAGTGATTTTTTTTTTCCTGCAGGGAGATCTTGAGAAATATTGGAGCCATTTATTGCTCCTGAGTTTTGAAGAAGGGTGAAGGGAAGACATGGGCGGGAGCAAAGTAGGCAGTGCCTTCTTCTCAATCTGGATTTACGACGCTCTTTTCAAAGTGGCGTTGCTCACAGAGTGTTCACGGGAACCAAGAGAACAGGCTGGGGCAAGTCAGCCTGGATTCTGGCCTCCTGGGAACTTTTTCTTAGAATGCATGTCAATAAAAGTCAGGGGAGGAAGGAAGAGTTCCTAAGCAAACAGTTCCTGTTCCTCTGGGGTTTAGTTTGGGCTGTCGCTCTGCTCTGTGTGCTCTCCTTTTCTGTGCCTGTTGAAATCCTAAGCACTCTTTGAAGCCCTGCGCACGTCTTCCACCTGCCAAGAGCCTTTTCTTATTACTCTAAACCTGCAGTGAATTCACCTCCTTGCCAACTCTGAGAGCATCTATTGTTTGTGCTATTTACGTGACACTTATTATTGCTACTTGGAATTCCCGTTATTTGTGCGTAAGATTTTATTGTTCTCCTGGGTTGTAAGTTCTTGGGGGGAACTCAGTGTGATGCGTAGACAGTATACTGTACACAGGCCGGGATGTCTGGCTCAGTCCCTAGCAGGGTACATAATCCCGGGTAAGTCCCTGACTCTCTCTGGCCTCAGTTTCATTTTCTTTAAAATAGGAAAGCTAGGCCGGCGCCGCGGCTCACTAGGCTAATCCTCTGCCTAGCGGCGCCGGCACACCGGGTTCTAGTCCCGGTTGGGGCACCGGATTCTGTCCCGGTTGCCCCTCTTCCAGGCCAGCCCTCTGCTGTGGCCAGGGAGTGCAGTGGAGGATGGCCCAGGTGCTTGGGCCCTGCACCCCATGGGAGACCAGGAAAAGCACCTGGCTCCTGGCTCCTGCCATCGGATCAGCGCGGTGTGCCGGCTGCAGCGCGCCGGCCGCGGCAGCCATTGGAGGGTGAACCAACGGCAAAGGAAGACCTTTCTCTCTGTCTCTCTCTCTCACTGTCCACTCTGCCTGTCAAAAATAAAAAAATAAAAAAAATAAATAAAATAGAAAAGCTAAACCTTCCAAGGGGTCTGTTGCAGCGGTGACATTCTGTGATACTACACACATGCTTGTGAATGATTATCCCAGCTATCCACGTGACTTTCTAGGCGTGTGGATGCATGTGTGTCTGGGTGTCTCCTGCCGATGAGGTTACACTATCCCTGCAGAAAGACTCGGAGTTCTGCCCTGTCCAGGTGGCTGTGGCACCGCTGGGTGACTGCATGACCTCAGGTGACCCGTCTTTTCTGAGGAGTGCAGGGAGAGTCTCTGGGGTCTGAGCCCTCAAAAATCAACCTTAGCATGGCACAGTCCCTGGTGCCACAGCTTGGACAGCTTTGGGGAGACTGTCCCACCCCACATCTCAAGATAAGGTGACTAAGTAGTTTCTCTGACCAGTCCCAGCCCTCCAGCAAAGTTGGAACTGATCTGATTTGATGTGAACTGATATGTAAGATTTTGGACTTCTGGAGCTGTCATTACTGGCAGCCAGGGTGTAATTAGACAGGGTCAGCAGAAGAGACACATGGATGTGCAGGGTATTGTGTTTTCCATTCCCATCTAATAACTATCTCCTTTGTTCATGGAAAGTCCCCAGACCCCTCTGATTCACTGGCAACACATTAGAGGGCAGTGGCTCTGATAAAGCTGAATGGGACAGAGTGCGGCTCATCCCACTTCCTGGGGAGCAGGCGCCTCTGCAGCACTCCCTGAGCTTGTGAATACCTAGGGGAGGGGCCATCGTCCTTCTCCCCTCCCTCGGGCCTGTGTCACCTCCTGGGGTCTGAGTCAGGGGTGTGGGAGGTGTGGCCTTAGGGCCAGAAGGGACACTAGAGTCCGCCTGCCTCTGCCTTCTCATTTGAGCCCCAGCACGTGCTTCAAGCAGGAGGTGCAGAACTATTGACTACATTTTTTTAAATGAGGAAACTGAGGCACAAAATCATCAAGGGCCTTGTTCAAGGTCTCATGGTGGGTCCATGTCTGGTCTGGGCAATGGTACATGTGACAAAGGCTCAGGAGACCCCTGCACTGGAGTTCTTTATAAACTTCAAGAAGATCACAGAGACACAGAGCAGCTTTTTTAAGTTTTGGAGTCTTAGGACTCCAGATATGCTGTCTGTCTGCGGGGAGTTCAGGTTAAAGGCCACTAAACACAGCCAGTGGGGGAAAATGACGTTCCCAAGTTGTTTAGGTTCACTTTCGGTTTTCAAGCTTTTCCTGTTTTAGTCTGGTCATGGTACATTTTGGATGAGATCAGGGTTAGAAATCAGCCAGCTTGCTGTGACTTTGGTTAAGCACTTCCCTCTCTGGGCCGAGATCCTGAGAGCGCATAAAGTGCCACAGTCAGCTCCGATACCCTGATAAGTGGTGATGCAAAAGTCTCCTGGCTCTCACTGTGGGTCCAACTTGGGAATGGCGGGGAGGGAGAGGAGGGGAGGGCCCCCGGCCCCAGTTGCCATTAAAGGTGTTTGCCATCCTTTCCTTTACCTCCGTTTCTGCTCCACATCCAGAGTTCCAGACAGCACATGGCAAGAAGCCCTTTGCTGCAATCAGGTGATGGGTTATGGCGCCGGGGGTCCACCAGGGTACTTGAGTATTATTGGTTTCTTGGCTTCCTAAATTCTGGGGCCCTGACCAGGGGTTTTACCTTAATTATCTGACATTATCACCATCTCTCATCCCTTAGTGAGACTTAAGCATTTTATTTTATTGGATTTATTTGAGCGAGGGAAAGAGGCAGAGGGTAAATGAGAGTGAGAGCAAGTGAGAGAGAGAGAGGTTGGCCGGCGCCATGGCTCAATAGGCTAATCCTCCACCTGCGACACTGGCACCCCGGGTTCTAGTCCCATTTGGGGTGCCGGATTCTGTCCCGGTTGCTCCTCTTCCAGTCCAGCTCTCTGCTGTGGCCCAGGAGTGCAGTGGAGGATGGCCCAAGTGCTTGGGCCCTGCACCCCATGGGAGACCAGGAGAAGCACCTGGCTCCTGCCATCTGATCAGCGCGGTGCGCTGGCCATGGCGGCTATTGGAGGGTGAACCAATGGCAAAGGAAGACCTTTCTGTCTCTCACTGTCCACTCTGCCTGTCAAAAAAATTAAAAAAAAAATAAAAAAAGAGAGAGAGAGAGGGAGAGGGAGAGAGGGAGAGATAGAGAGGGCATGCAAGTGAGAGCGCTGTAATCCACTGGCTTACTCCCCAGATGCAGGAATGGTTGGGGGCCAAAGCCAGGATCTGTGAATTCAATCCAGGTCTCCCACATGGGAGCAGGGACTCAATTATGTGTGAATTAGCAGGAAGCTCGAGTCAAGAGCTGAACTGGGTATGGAACCCTGGCACCCTGGGTTGGAATGTGGGCATCTCAACCTGCGTTTTAGCCACGAGGCCAATGCCTTCCCCTCTTAGTGTGCATTTCTTTCTTGTTCTTTAGGTGAAGACACAAAAGCCCCTTCTCCCACCAAGGCTAAACTGACCCAGGCTACAGTGCTTCTTAGTGCAAAGCTAACTTGGAGCTGATGTCTGTGTGACCGCAAGCACTTTCTGCAGCAGGCTTCCAGGCTGAGACCGCTTGTTGGAGGCAGACTGCACCTTCCTGGGGAGGCGAGGGGGCAGGGAGGGTGGCAGGATTTTCTTCTTGGGGCCTGTGGGGGAAGTGGCCGTGGACAGGATTGTGGCTGAGGCCAGGGCTGCCTTTCTCTCAGGCCTTCCATATTCAGCCCTTCTCCCTCTGCCCACCGCTCAGTTCTGGAGAAGACCCCGTGCCGTGAGGTGAAGAAGCGCAGCCATCAAGGACTCGGTTCAGAGCAGGCCTCCCTGCTTTGGAAAAGTGCCTGCAAAGCCACTGGGCACCTGCTCATTTGTTGTCAGGCATCTGCTGTGTGTGCCTGTCTGGCTCTTCCTAGAGAGTTTATGGGCCAGTGGGAGAGCGGGATTGTAAGCAAGTGCCTGGAATATGGCGTGAGAAGTGTTAGAGGAGAGGAGGGCAGGGCTGCTCTGAGAACGCAGAAGGCAGCATCTACCCAGCCTGTGGTGGGGGGACAGGAAGTGTCTCTGGGCTGGCGACTTACGGATTGAGTTAAAGCGTGAAGGTGGGACCAGGTGCCCAGGTGCACCCTGCAGAGGACTCAGGGGAGGGAGAGTGATGGGTGAAGAAGGCCACGAGACCCTCTGCAGCTACCTGCTCCTGGGCTGCCAAATCTTAGGAGGAGGTGGAGAAGTGTTGAGAAAATGCTAGAGAGAGGGGAAGGGGCCAGTCCCTGGAGACCTCTGCACCGTAGGCTAAGTCACTGGGGCTATTCTGTAGGCAAAGGGAACTTTTGAAAGGCTTCAAGCAAGAAAGCGCCATGTTTAGGTAGGAATTTTAGCCAGACTGCGTTGGCTGTTTCCATGGGAGTCTGGAGGAAGGTGAGCTTTGGAAGTCAGTTAAGAGGTTTGCATGGTGTAGGCAAGGGGAGGAGAGTGTTTTTACTAGAAAAAGCTGAGAATCCGTAGTCTGAGCAGAATTTCCTTTGAGCCTGGGAGAGCACATGGTCAGAGGTCTCATGCACCTGGAAGTTAAGTGCAGCCAGAAATATCATGGGATGCATTTCACAATCAGTTTGCATCTTGGAATCTCTGTGTTTGGCAAATGACTTACAGGATTAACCGATCTGCTTATTTGCTGATCATCTACAGCTATGACACAAGGAGCAGTTGTGACTTATTATCAGTAAAGCTTTTTGGAATGTGCCACTGCTCCGGCCCCTGGGCTGGAGGTTTTGGTCATGTGGAAGCAGGACCCTGAACCTAGGACAGGTTTGGGACCTGGCTGCTTCTTACCACCTCCCCAGTTGCCATTCACGTGTGGAAGTGGCAGATGCCAGAGAGCCATCTCTGTTTTCTGCAGTTTCAATGATCGTGGACCCAGTCCTCCAGGACACCGGCCCCCCTCACAGCCATGGACCCCAGTTGGTCCCATTTCAAGGCCAGCGATGTTCTCCCTGATTCTTGAGAAAGTGTGAGGCAAGGTGTTCTTGGTGGAATCTTCTTTTGTGACCGTCCTAATGAACCCTCAGAACTGCCTTGCCTTGAAAGGAGAGAGCTCGGGTCCTGCCCCTGCTGCTTATCTGTGAGCCATCACGCCTGGCGCTGCTGGGTCTGCTGATGCTGCTCTCGGGTGTTTCTTGTTTATTCAGCCCTCTGCTATTTGAGTCAGGGCCCTGGTGACTGCCACTGGGGCTGGGAGTAATTATGGCATTCTTGGGGGAGACGGCACCCTAATCGTGTTTCAGCCATCTTCCCTGCAATGCCTTTGATCCAGCTCTTGGCTGGGAAAGTAGCCATTAAGAGATATGTATCTTTAGTTTCATTTACATGGGAGAAATGAGAGCTAACCAGGCAATGGATGGTTTCATACTCTCCGAGGTAGCCTTTTCCCAGTCCATGTCCAGTGTTCTCAGAGCCCTCCAGGAGGGTACAGCCGCCAACCATAGTCTCATGGAGCCACTGGAGGCCTGGGGCTGAGATCCTGTGTCTGGAAGGGAGTTACCCAGGTGAGAAGCCTTCCACATGGCTCATGCTCCCTGGGACATCCTTCATTCTTTCCTTTCCTTTCATACATTGAGTCAAAGAAAACCAGAAGTCTCTGAAGTCTTTATGATTATTTCTTGATTCATTAATTACCTCATGATAGTACTCTGCTGTTATTTAAAAACATATTAATGAAAATTTAGAAGCCAGTAAAAATAAAAATTTACTGGCTCACTAGTTTCCCTTAACCCCCTTGTCCTGAAATAATGAGAAAGTTCACAGCATCTTTTGGCTAAAGAGAATTGCTTTATGCTGTGTGTGTAACTGGAGCCCTTCTTTCTTCTCTTTAAGACATTTGAATGACTGTATAATGTTACATCAAGTAACAGGTCCAAGATTTCTTTTAATAAACTTTACTAGACATTTCAATTGTTTGTAAATTATGCCACGAGAACCAAATTTGTTTACATATCTTCTCCCACCGTTTTGCAGTGATTTTTCTTAACATAAGTTCTATGAGCTGGAACCATGGGGCCAAAGGGTTGAATTGTTTTATGTTTTTGACCCATAGTCCTACATTTACCAAAGTCTTGTCTAAAAGAATTTTTATTGACGCTGTCACCAGCAATGGCACACTCTTTAGCGGTGGGATGAAGAAGTTTGTTATTCCACAGTGATGATTTAATGGATGAAAGAGAATATCACCTTGTTGTCCTGTCCCCTGCCTCCCTCCTTCCTGTCTTCTGCCCTCCTCTTCCTTGTGATGTCCTGTGAGGTAGGAGGGTTTTCGCCTGTTATAGACAGTCCCCCAGTGCCCCAACCAAGGCTTCCAGAGGTTCCTGATGTCCAGCAGGTGCCTCTCTGCAGGGCTCTAGATCATAGGAACCTCAGGGCCAGGCTGTCATCCTTTTCAGAAGCCTCCTCGTGTTGGAGGAAGTAACTACCAGTTTTCACATCTGGAAAAGGAGTGTGTGGCAGACCTGCTAAAGGCATTGTCCAGCTCCTGTGATTTAGAAGTCTGTTTCCTTAGCTAGCTGGTTACCCCACCTCTGTCTGGTGGGATTTGGACTCTGTTACACCCTTTGCTGTCCTGAGCCATCTTCCAGACTGGAAAGGATGCAGAGCTGCTTATGTGCTGTGATTCCATAGGGAGCCACACCAGATGTGGCCTCTTTTTGTCTCCTCTTACCACGAGAGCAGAGAATCCAAAACCTGTTTTCAAACACATGCTGTGGACTCTGATAATTCACAACTGGCTTTATCTGTGTGGCAAAGCTTGGCCACAGGGATGGGCACATAATCTTCTAGGCAATCAGGTTTTTTTTCCTGGAGGTACTAGAAGTGCTTATGCCCAACAGGTCAGCAAACTGTGTCCAGCTGGCTGAAGTCTTTACCACATGGGGAGGGAGTCAAGAGGGGTGGAGGGAGACTAAAATGTTGGGTGGACCCACATGTCCAGGCCATGAAGTACTAGTTGCTACAATTCTCTCTTTAATTCTGTGTTCCATCCCAATATCTTTCTCCCCACTATAAAACCATATATTTGGGGTCAGCACTGTGGCTTAGCAGATAAAGCCACTGCCTGCAGTGTTGGCATCCCATATGGACACTGGTTTGAGTCCCGGCTGTTTCATTTCCTATCCAGTTCTCTGCTGTGGCCTGGGAGGGCAGTGAATGTTGGCCCAGGTCCTTAGGCCCCTGAACCCATGTGGGAGATTGGAGGAAGCTCCTGGCTCCTGGCTTTGGATCAGCACAGCTCCAGCCGTTGAGGCCATCTGGGGAGTGAACCAGCAGATGGAAGACCTCTCTCTCTCTGCCTCTAGCTCTCTGTAACTCTGCCTTTCAAATGAATTAATAAATATTTTTTAAAAAACTAAACCATATATTCCTTTTTGTGTTCTAAGCTAGCCTGACATGTGTTCTCTCTTGTTACTCTTAAATAATCCACACTACCATATCGGTTGTGAATGCTTTCCCTGTTGATTCCTGTTTTGCATCCTCCCAGAGGCCTATCTATCTATTTCATCTTATTTTTTATTTGGAAATATTATAGATACACATAAGATTTCAAAAATAGAAATCCTATGTACTGCTCACTGAGATTCTCTCAATAGTGACTTTTTATGTAACAACAATTCAAATGCAAAAACAATTAAAACCTGAAAATATCACACTAGAAATGCTGCAAGACATTGGTCTGGACAAAGAATTCTTTGGTAAGACTTGAAAAGCACAGACAATAAAAGCGAAGGTAGACAAATGGGATTACATCAAGCTAAGAAGATTCTGCATATCAAAGGTAATAGCTAACAAACTGAAGAGAAAACTGACAGAATGGGACAAAATATTTGCAAACCATGCATCTGATCAAGCATTAATATACAGAATATACGAGGAGCTCAAGGAAACAGCAACAAAACAAGGAATTCAGTTAAGAAATGGGCAATGGGTATGAATAGGCAGTTTTCAAAGGAAGAAATACAAATGGCCAAGAAACAAAAATGCTCAGGATCACTAACCATCAGGGAAATGCAAATAACCCAATGAACTATCACCTCACTCCAGTTAGAGTGGCTGTTATCTAGAAATAACAGCATAACCATTGCAGGTGAAGTTGTGGAGTAAAGGATACTCTGATACAGTGTTGGTGGAAATGCAAATTGGAAAACAGTATTGACATTCCTCAAAAAACTATGAAAGGATGTACCATATGACCAAGCTATCCCACTCCTGGGAATATATTCAAAGGAAGTGAAATCAGCATATGAAAGAATGATCTGCACTCCCATGTTTATAGCAGCTCAACTCACAAAACAAATATATGGGATCAACCTATCAACCTGGATGTCCATCAACTGATGATTGGATAAAGAAAATGTGACATATATATATATATGTGTGTGTGTGTGTGCCATATATATATATATATAGATACATGATAGAATATTCAGCCACAAAAAAGATGTAAATCCTGACATTTGCCACAGAATGTCAGATCATTAAGTGAAATAGGATCCAGAAAGACAAATATTACACATTGTGTCTTATTTGTGGAAGTTAATATATAGAGTATAAAAATGTGTGTATGACATATCATTTGATAGTCATAACTATGGCTTCACTGAATTATACTGTGTGCATGACAATATACTCTTTTCCTCACATTCTGATCAATGTCATGAATCCCTTACTTTGTGATATCAATATCTGTTTTCAAGAAAAAATAGTAAATATGTATATATAGTGTCTAAATATGAAGTAAAAGTGGTAAAATGTTAAAAATTGTTAAATTATAATACTAAAAAATAAAAGAAAGTGACAACTTCCATTTTTTAAAGAAAATCTGGCTGTGCATCCACAGGTGCTCAGAAGCTTACCGGCTAATGAAGAGAAGCCTGCACACTAGGTCGGGGTGGTGAGCATTAACACTTGGCCGGTGTAAGGTGCTGCCTTCATCCAGCATTCACTGTGTCCCAATAAACTGGTCACTTTGCATCTGGTAACTCTACAAGCTTCACAACTATGCTGTAACAGCTCTACCGGTAGCATCATTGTTCCTTTTGCAGAGAGTTGGAAACTGAGGCACAGAGAATTTAAGCAGCTTGCTTAAGGTCACAGTGTGGTTAGGGAGTGGAGCCAGAGTTTAAGCCCAAGGAGCCTGTACTCAGGGCCATTCTGCCAAAGAGCTACATAATGAGACTCACAACAAGGGTCATAGAATGTGTTTCCCTGAGCCTTCCTGGACCTTTCACCAATGGCCCACTCCTCTTTCACCCTCATGCTCTCCCTCCTGTTTCCTAAGAGGAGGAGACTCTTTACATGGTTGTAACCATATTTGTGAGGCTCTGGGGCTACGCTCCAAGAGTGCCAGTGTCTCCCAGGCACCCTCTCTGGACGAGACACACCCTCTGAGCAGCAGGGTTGGGGGCAGAGTGGAAGTCAGTCCTCAAAGATCATTTATAGTGGAGGGTTGGGGTTCTTTCCTCACCCTCCAGGGCTTCTTTGACTTAGTGCTGCAAAACAAAAACATAAAATAATACCGACCAAAACCCCAGGAGAAGTCTTGCACAGCAGAGGAACACGTTTACTTGTCAGTTCATGGTTTCAGTTCCAGCCTCATGGTGTTGTACATGGTGCACAGGTTGGTGGCAGTGAGGTGGAGGGATGCCCAAGGTGCATCATTCTGGGGGTGGGCACGGAGGTGGGCAGGGTGGTGGGCATTTGGGAGGACAGGGCTTGGGGCAGGGCTTGGGAGGGCATGGTGGGGGACATGGAGGAGGACATGTTGCAGGGCACACCGTGGGGCATGGCGGGCATTTTGGTGGTGGTGGACACTTTTCCCGTGGGCACTTGTCAGAGCAGCGTTGCAGTAGCTTCTTCAGACAGCTGGGCTGGCATTTGGCCTCACACTTTTGTTCACACCTGGGATCGCAGTTCTTAGGTTCCATCTTGGGCTCGCTAGCTTTATTCTTATCATCACTCGACATTGCTTATTGATTATTCTCGCCCTGTAAAAGACAGGTGAAATGGGTTGTGGGTAGATGGGAATTTGTAGGACCTTCCTGCCAATCCTTATATTTTTTTAAAGATTTATTTATTTATGTGAAAGAGTTACACACACACACACACACACACATACAATGAGAGAGAGAGCGAGAGAGAGAGAAAGGGAGAGGTCTTCCATCCGCTGGTTCACTCCTCATTTATTGGCCACAATGGCTGGAGCTGAGCAGATCTGAAGCCAGGATGCAGGAGCTTCTTTCGGGTCTTCCCACACAGGAGCAAGGGCCCAAGGACTTAGGCTATCATCTACTGCTTTCCCAGGTCGTAGCAGAGAGCTGGATCAGAGGTGGAACAGCTGGGACTCAAACCGGCACCCACATGGGATGCTGGCACTGCAGGCGGTGGCTTCACCCACTATACCACAGTGCCAGCCTCCCATCCTTATTCTTAAGAATGCATTTCCCGGTGTGGTTGGTCTCCAGCCTGCCTTGTTTAAGGCCTGTCCTTGTCATGGATTTATGTTAGTACGTCTTGGCCTTTCCACCCTTTGCTTTCTTTTCTCTTTTCTTGTTTCTATCCCATAGACTATAACAGGAGTTCTTAACCTTGTGTCCTGGGATACCCTCAAACATAAGAATTGCATTTAAATATAGTTGCCCTCTTCTGTAACCCAGTATGTTTGCAAACATTATTTCTTTCTTTCTTTTTTTCTTTTTTTGACAGGCAGAGTGGATAGCGAGAGAGAGAGAGAGAAAGGTCTTCCTTTGCCGTTGGGTCACCCTCCAATGGCTGCCACGGCTGGCGCGCTGCGGCCGGCGCACCGCGCTGATCCGAAGGCAGGAGCCAGGTGCTTCTCCTGGTCTCCCATGGGGTGCAGGGCCCAAGCACCTGGGCCATCCTCCACTGCCTTCCCGGGCCACAGCAGAGAGCTGGCCTGGAAGAGGGGCAACCGGGACAGAATCCGGCGCCCCGACCGGGACTAGAACCTGGTGTGCCGGCACCGCTAGGTGGAGGATTAGCCTATTGAGCTGCAGCGCCGGCGACACAAACATTCTTTCAAAGAGTCCTCAAGTTTGATCAGATTGCTGAAGATATCCATAGCCCAAAAACAGGCTTCAGAGGGCACCCGTGAGGCTACTTTCCCATCCATCTGGAGGGAAATGGAGAGAATATGAGTGACCTTTGGGACCTTAAGGGACATTTCAATCCTGTGTCTTATCTAAGCACACCCCCCCTGCCCCCCAATCTTGGGAATTGCTTTGTTCACTCCAGAACTGGGGAAGACACTTGAATATCTACTCTGCCTGGGTTCCCGTGGAACACTCCAGAGCCTCCCCACCCCTCACACGTTCTGCAAAGTGACTCGGGCAAGGAAAGAAATCAGAGGAGGCGGTGAACTGGGAAATTCTCTCTTCTCTGGACATCTGAATGTGATTTTCAGACGGGAGCTCCTTTTTTCCCTCTGTTGAGCTTTGCCCTATGCTAGATCTAGCTCTAAGATGGTTTAACTTCTGGATATGGTCAGGCTTTTCAGTCTTGGGCACTGCTTCAAGTTGGATCTGACGGGCACACCATTCATTTCCTCCAGCAGTATGAAAACACAGTGTTACCTAACTTAGTTTTAAAACAAGTATAGATCTCTGGGGAGGCAGATCTGTAAACTGAACTCTAAAATTGTTAAGAATCTCCATTCCAAGGTAAGGTTCACCCTAGGTGTTGCTACTGAATATTGCAGAGACTTCTCACCCAATATAACTCTCTCAACCCTGCCTGGGGTGCTGCAGGTCCCTTCCATGGCAGGGGAAGTAAAAGTGTGGCCATTTCCATTGTCCAAGTACAACTCACCCTTTGTGCTGCTGGTTAGCCTGACAAGTAGTTGAGTGAGAGAGATGGTATGGCTGTGCTCGGGAAGGTGGATTTTCCCTCTGGTTCCTCTGCCCTGCTCTGAGGAAGCAGAGGGTGGGGGGAGGGGTGAGCTGCACTTGTGACATCATCAGAGTATCATGCAGGAGCCATTGTTGTGTGTCTCCGGAACTCCCAGCTCCACTCAAGCCCTTGATATGAGAATACAGCCATGGTTAATCACCCCCTAAGTTGTCCCACCCACTCTGCGGGTCCCACAAAATTAACACTGGCTGCAGGGAAGATTCTTGAGCTGTGAGGACAGGAGGCTCATTGTTGCTCAAAGCAGGAGAGCAGGCTGGCTGACTACAGCTGGTTGCCACTTCCTCCCCAGCTCCCAGGGTTTTCACAGCTCTGGTTGTGCCCCGTCTCTACCTTTGGGGAAAGCCCCCTGAATTGATGATGGTTATTTTGACTCCTCTCTTCCCTATTTTTTCTAACATGAGATTCTCAAATTTTCTTTTACCACCCCACATTTGCCTGTCCAAGTCCATGGATTATATTAGCTCTTTTCCTCAATGTCTCTGAACAGATTCCCTGGGTTTTGAGCTCTGTGACTGATTTTCTGACCAGGTGTGACCATCCCTGGTCTCTAAAAAAGCATCCTTTAGAGATGTAAAGGAATTCCGCCTGGTGCTCCTGGTCACTGTCGACCAGATCCCACTGTACAGTAGGTTGCACCTCTCAGAGCGTTCCTCCCTCACCTCTGGAGGCCTGGCCAGCGGGCCTTTGTGTTGGAATGGGGATGGTGATGGCAGGTCGGTTTGGGAAAGGAGAGCGGGGCTCAGACACAGGGCCCTCTCCCCAATCACTGATGAGTCCTGGGAGACTTTCCACTGGAATTGCGACATTTTTACCAAAAGCTCAGTCCCCATCCCCATCAGTGGAATCCAAATGATGAGGACAAAATTTGAGGGTGAAGGAAAGAAAATTTAATCTATTGATACATGAGTGGGTAGCAGACTGGCAACCTCAAAGACCTCCCCAGTGAGGGTGGTCTGGGGTTTGTAAAGAGGCTGGGAAGGAAGTTGGGTCAGGTGTTGCTGAGTCAGGACTTGCTGAGTCAGGTGTTGAAGCTGCTGCAGGTGTCTGGCGTGCCAGCACCGTTCCCTGGGAGCCTTGGCTGATGGACTGCCTTATCACAGGGAGGGACTGGCAGGATGCTTTGCAAAACCAAGTAGCTACCAAATGGTATTGGGTTGGGATCTGAACAAGGCCACATAGTGTGTGCAGAGATCACAGGGTTTCATTATTTAGGATGAAGCCCACCTGGCCTGGAGCCCATTCTTACTGTCTGCTTAGTGATTTGCTCCCCTTTGCCTCCTGTCGCAGTGAAGTCAGACCTCCCTCCTGCTGGTGTGTGTGTGGGGGGACCAGATGACCGTTGCAGCTTCAGTTGGCTTTCTCCAGGCCAGGTGCTGGGAATTCACAAGACAACATTACTTCTCTAAACAGACACTCTAGTTAGTCACAGGCTCAGTAATTTGCTTTTGCTCACCAGCACGTGAAAATGAAATAAAGACGTATTTGTTCCACTTATAGTAATAGAGGCGAGTGTTTGGTGTGGCAGTTAGGATGCCAGTTGGGGCGCACCCATCCTGTATCAGAGCACCTGGGTTTGAGTCCTGGATCCACTTTGGATTTCTGCTTCCTGCTAACGCAAACCCCAAGAGGCTTTGGGTGATGATGGCTCAAGGACTTGGGTCCCTGCCATCTGCATGAGTTCCAGTCTCTTGGCTTCAGCCTGGTCCAGCTCAGGTTGTGGCAGCATTTGGGGCCTGAACCAGAAGATGGAGGATCTCTTTCTGTTTGGGTCTTTCTCTTTGTCTCTGTCTCTCTGCCTTTAAAATGAGATAAATCAATACTGAATTTCAAAGCTGTGATATGATGTCTTGGGGGTAGAAATGCTGACAGCACGGTGTAGGATAATTAGGAAGATGGAGTGGTGGAATGAAAATAGAATCAGGACATCTCAAAGAAATTACAGAGGATCCTTGAGTGTGAAGGAAGGCCGTGGTGATGGGAGAAACCTCAGAGAGGAAACTTTATGGAGCTTGGTGACTGGCTTTGCGTAGAAAATTAAAAATAAAAAAAATTGAAGATGAAAGCCATATTTCAAGATGATAATGTTACCATTAGTGGGAAGTCAGGTAATAGGAGAACAGGTTTGTGTAGAGGAAAAAGGGTTTGAGTCTGAGAAAGTCGTGTGTAGCTATGGAGAAATATACTGAGTGATCGGTAGAAATATGCCTTTGGCCCATGTGTCACCAAGCAGATCTGAGACCTGGAGCTCATTTCTGTCCAACAAGTGCTTACTGAGTGGATGAGCATGAGCTGTATAGAGAGAGGACTGGGGGAGAGAATAGGAAAAGGACTGGGTAGGATGGAGAATCCCAACATAGGGATTAGGAATACCATTGACTTGTGTAATGAAAACCCAATGGAACCCAAGTGAAAGGGAGAGTGGGCTGGAGCTTAACCCCTTGGGATCCTGTAGTCTGGGTATAGCCTGCTTCTCTCGCCTTCTTGCCTCCATAGTTTTGTTCAGGAGCTCTGTTTCCCCAGAGCTGTTGAGAAGCATCTCCCACACCCATCTCAGGGCACCCAGCTCCATCTGCTGTTCAGCCCTGGACCAGAGCTACCTCAGACACTGGGACACAGGGCTCAGAGTAAATGGTTCCTGATCTCTGGTTCATCACCTGAAGGAGACAGACCAGGAAATAGCTAACGACAAAATACAGTGATAAAAATCCTGGCATGAGCTTGGCTAAAGCAATGCACAGCCTGGAAAGGGCAGATAAATGTTGCCCAAGGTAAATGTCCTCCAAGTTCAAGGTTGAGGAAGGAGGAGTATGCACATGCCTGGCAGAGAGAAGGACAGCTTCAAGAAAATGCCATTGTAGTTTTGGGAAATGCAGATAGTGCACTGGAACCTGTGAGAAGAGGCAAAAAAGGCTGCATTGAGAGCAAGGGCCTTGTTAGTAACGGTTTTATAGCCCTAACAACCCTGGATCTCATCTTAAATTCAGTGGTAAAGTAAATTTTTTTTGGGTAAAATTCACTGTGAAGTCTGTGGAATATAAATTATAGGTGAGATACTGTGGAGGCAGGGAGACTTTTTTTTAAAAGGATTTTATTTATTTATTTGAGAAGTAGAGTTACAGACAGTGAGAGGGAGAGACAGAGTGAAAGGTCTTCCATCCACTGGTTCATTCTGCAAATGGCTGCACTGGCTAGAGCTGGGCTGATCCAAAGCCAGGATCCAGGAGCTTCTTCTGGGTCTCCCATGTGGGTGCAGGGGCCCAAGCACTGGGACCATCTTCCACTGCTTTCCCAGGCCATAGCAGAGAGCTGGAGCAGAAGAGGAGCAACCATGGGGCTGGCGCTGTGGTGTAGTAGGTTAATCCTCTGCCTGCGGTGCCAGCATCCCATATGGGCGCCGGTTCTATCTTGGCTGCTCCACTTCCAATCTAACTCTCTGCTGTGGCCTGGGAAAGCAGTAGAAGATGGCCCAAGTCCTTGGGCCCTTGCACCCACATGGAAGACTGGGAAAAAGCACCAGGTGCCTGGCTTCGGATCGGCACAGCTCTGGCCGTTGCAGCTATTTGGGGAGTGAACCAATGGAAGGAAGACCTTTCTCTCTGTCTCTCCCTCTGTCTGTAACTCTACCTCTCAAATAAATAAATAAATAAATAAAATCTTAAAAAAAAGAAGGGGAGCAGCCAGGACTAGAACCTGCAACCAAATGGGATGCTGGCACCACAGATGGAGGATTAACCTATTGTGCCATAGTGCCAGCCCTGGCAGGGAGACTTATGACAGTGACAGCTGGTTTAGCACAATATACAGACATACAGGGCCTTAGGCATACACAGAAGGGCTACGGAATGGTTTAGGAGATGTTTTGGCCTCAGTTAGATTAATATCTTTTATAATCAGCATTTATATCAATTTTCCTTACTCAAAGCTGAAACCCGTTAACAGTTACTATTGAAATGTCTTACCTTGCTGTGAGCACCATCGGGAGCTCCGAATGGAAGGAGGGAAAAATGAGATGAAAAAAGAGTCCAGGAAAATACTGAGTTGGAGAAATGATATTTCAGGGCCAAGATCAGAAAATGGGAGCAAGAGAGACAGAGACAGAGGCACAGAGAGGAAAATTGGTAGGTCAAGGGATAAAGGAAGCAGATCAGCACCAATACAAAGCAGCAGCTAATATGTGTGGTGGACTCTTATTGAGGGCCTCACACATAGTGTCCACAGTGGTCTATAACGGTGCTGTAAGGCAGGGAGGCAGCACGATGGACGAGAGTGTAGGTTCTGCACTTGGAATGTGTCTTGCACATTCTCAGCACTCAACATATATTACCCATTATCCTAAGAAAACTGCTGCTATTACAACTTAGAATAGGGAGGTCAATTACAAGGGGTCATTTGGTAAATAACAAAAGCCGGGTTTGAGCTCAGGAATCTGACTCCAGGGTGCAGCCTCTGAACCCCTCTCTACCTGGGGCTTCCACACTCAGCCATGGCCCCTCCCAGCCTCCTCCTTCTGAGTCCTAGCCCCCTAAGAAGTCTGATGTGTGTTCATCTCCGTAGTGCTTTGTTGCTGACCTTCTGCTGACCAAACCCGAAGCCCAAGGTGAGGCTGGGAGCTGGGAGACCACATGTCACACTGCCAGGAGCACTGACCTTGAGCGAGGAGACGTAAGGACTGGAAAGGTGATGGACAGGTGCATTCTGTTGGAAGCCCAGTGACCCATTCATGCTGTGTGAACTTCTTGAGCAACACATGGAGGGAAGACAGGAGAGAAAAAATTACAGTTGGTAGCAGAAATCATTACATTTTCATTGCCCAAATGACTGCCTAGTTGAGAATATAATTTAAATAGCTTTCCAACTGCTCTTTTCGTTCATGTCAGAAGGGAATGTCCTTTCTTGGCTAATTTATATTAATTTTTCCACCTTCTAGATGTAACTTGCTAACTCACCTCCCATGAGGCCGCCCTGGCTCCCTACTCTGTTGTAGTCTAAAGACGCCATCTTTGAGCATCCCACAGCTCAGTGTCGCCACTTCTGCTGGGGTAATGGCTGAGTCTCCTGTCTCCCACAGTCCCCTCCTCCAGAGAAGGGCCCTCTGAGTTTCCTTGGCATCTTTGGTGTGGCCCAGGACCCGAAATACAAAGGTGCTGCAAAATGGACTTAAAGAATTCGTTTATTTTTGCCAGCGCCGTGGCTCAATAGGCTAATCCTCCACCTTGCGGCGCCGGCACACCGGGCTCTAGTCCCGGTTGGGGCGCCGGATTCTGTCCCGGTTGCCCCTCTTCCAGGCCAGCTCTCTGCTATGGCCAGGGAGTGCAGTGGAGGATGGCCCAGGTGCTTGGGCCCTGCACCCCATGGGAGACCAGGAAAAGCACCTGGATCCTGGCTCCTGCCATCGGATCAGCGCGGTGCGCCGGCTGCAGCGGCGGCCATTGGAGGGTGAACCAACGGCAAAGGAAGACCTTTCTCTCTCTGTCTCTCTCTCTCACTGTCCACTCTGCCTGTCAAAAAAAAAAAAAAAAAAAAAAAAAAACCAAAAAAAAAACCAAAGAATTCGTTTATTTTGGTGGAAAATGAATTTTTGAAATCCATGCATAGTTTTTATCTTTTCTTTCAACTTAATAATTTACTTATTGTTTTTGAGATAAATTTTTAAATTTACATTGTAGTCAAAGGCTTCATGATCACTAAATAAAGAGTTCAACAAATAAAAAGTAAAAACACCAAAGCTGAGCAAGCAAATAGTCAAGGGCTATAATAATCAAGAAAATGCAAAGATGTTCAACTTCTCTCAGATAAAGTAAACTTTAAAACAGTCACAAATTTATTGCAATTGTAGTACTATATAATTCTTAATAATTTGATGAAGATTTAAAATGAAATATGCATAGTTTTTTTTAAAATACACATTGCCATGAGCTTCTTGAAGAGCTCACATGTAAGAAGCACTCAGTAGGTGTTTGGGAATAAATGAATGGATACACAAAACAAAATGCAGCAGGAGGGTTCAGAATCAACTGGACGAACTAGCAGAGAAGGGACGGCCAAGTCCACACAGGTGGAGATCTGTCTCTTTTACTTGTCAGAGTGAACTTCACTGAGTACTCTTGCTTGAGGCTGATTATCTGTTGGCACTCCAAGCAAATGGACCTGTGTCCACTAACAGACCACGGCTACCCAAAGGCTAGTTTCCCCTGCAGCTTCAGAATGTCGATCCTGTGGTTCACATTAATGCCTGGAGCCGTTTATCATTGTGTTTATCTTGCCAGAACTACTTATCTGTATCTATATCTATCTATCTATCTATCTATCTATCTATCTATCTACCTACCTACCTACCTATCTATCATCTGCTGGTCTTGTGAGAGGAATATTGTCATAAAAATTTCCTGGTAGAACCAGGAAGTTACACCCTGGGGAAAAACACTTAAGAAGTAAAAAGAAATAGTTAGCCTGGGGGAAGAGAATATTTGGAAGTGCAACAGACCTGTATTAGTTGTCTATTGTGGCTTAACAAATTACCTCAAATTGAACAGCTGAAAACAACACAGCTTTACTCCCTGCTTCTTTCTTTCTTTCTTTCTTTCTTTCTTTCTTTCTTTCTTTCTTTCTTTCTTTCTTTCTTTCTTTCTTTCATTTGAAAGGCAGAGTTACAGAGAGGCTGAGGCAGAGAGAGAGAGAGAGAGAGAGAGAGAGAGAGAGGTCTTCGACCTGCTGGTTCACTCCCCAATTGGCTGCACAGCCAGAGCTGCACCAATCTTAAGCCAGGAGCCAGGAGCCAGGAGCCAGGAGTTAGGAGCTTCCTCAGGTCTCCCATGTGGGTGCAGGGGTCCAGGGACTTGGGCCATGTTTTACTGCTTTCCCAGGCCATAGCAGAGAGCTGGATCAGAAGTGGAGCAGCTGAGACTTGAACTGGTGCCCATAAGGGATGTCGGCACTGCAGATGGTGGCTTTACCTGTTATGCCACAGCACCTGTCCTACTCCCTGTTTCTGGGCTCCGGACATGGCTCAGCTGGGTCCTGTGCTCAGTCTTACAGGCTGCCCCCAGGGCCTGGTGACTGCTTTCCTCTCTGGAAGTCAGGGTCCTCTTCCAAGCCCATGCAATTGTTGGCAGCTCCAGGTCCTTCTGCTGAAGGCCTGACATTCTCAGCTCCTCGTGGCCTCCTGTGAGTCCCTGACGTGTGAGCTTTTCCACGGACAGTGCATGTCACACCGTGCTTGGACTGCTCAGCACACAGCCCCAGGCTGGGGCTGACAAGGGTGCCCTGGTAAGCCAGCTGCCATTTACCAGCTGACAGGAGCAGTTAACCTTGCTGCTCTCTGGGATGTAGATGATCCCACCAGGGACAACTTGAAGCTGCCAGTCATTAAACAACTGGCTGACAGAAGTTTGAAAAAAAAAAAAAACCAAATATTTATTTATTTGAAAGGCAGAACATCAGCCAGTCTGGGCCAGGTGGCAACAGCCAGTTTTGGGTGACCAGGTCGAAGGCAGGAGCCAGGAACTCCATTGAGGTCTCCCATGTAGGTACAAGGGCCCAAGCACTTGGGCCAACCTCTGCTGCTTTCCCAGGTGCATTAGCAGGGAGCTGCATTGGAAGCAGAGCAGCCAGGATGGAACTAGCACTCTGAAGTGAGATGCCAGCCTTGCAAGAGTCCGCCAGCCTGCTGTGCCACAACACTGGCCCCTAGCAAACTTTCTGAGTACGGAGCAGTGGGCTGTGGTGACTATCAGCTCCAGCATGACCCTGGGCCTCTTCCAGGGGCTGCAGGTGAATGACAGGTTCTTCAGATTCCCTCCCCTCCCCAAGTCCTCCCAGCTAGCTCATGCCTCCTTCAGGATTTTTTTTAATCCTTCAGGATTTTAAGCAGAGAGAATCAGATTTCTTTTAGTTTCCCATTTCCTGTCACAAATCACCACACACTTCATTCTCTCAGAGGTCTAAAACCAAGGCATTGCCTGCTTTCTCCTGGAGGTCTCAAGAGAGAATCTGCCTCTTCCAGGTTCTGGAAGCCGCCTGCGTTCCATGGCGCAGGCACCTGTCTTGGCATTCCCCCAGCCTCGTGCTTCTGCTGTCACTTCTCTCACTGCTCAGTGTGATGGCCCTGGCTCCTTCTGTGAGGGCCCTTGGGAGTACATTGGACCTCTTGCCACCTCGACCTAAGTCACAGTTGCATAGGCCCTTTTACCACGCGAGGTGACACAAACTTCTACCCGTTGCCAGTGTGCACCAGTGCCCATGGCTGTTATCCTTGCTTATCTGCCCCTGGAAGTTTTGTTCTTTCTGAATGCAGGGAATCCAAACACATGTCTGTATCTTCTTAAAAATGTGGCAAGAAACAGAGCTGCCAGACAAGCGCTCCTCACTGCAGACACCCATCCTTCAATGCCACAGGGGAGTTTTGAACTTGTGTTTCTGGGGTTGGCATGGTGGTACAGTGGGTTAAGCTACCACTTGCAACACTACCATCCCATATGGGCACCTATTCGAGCTCCGGCTGCTCCACTTCCAATCCAGCTCCCTGCTAATGCACATGGAAAAGCAGTGGAAGATGGCCCAAGTCCTTGGGCTCCTGCTTGGGAGTCACAGAAGAAGCTCCTGGCTCCTAGCTTCTGCCTGGCCTAGCCTTGGCCATTTTGACCATTTGGGGAGTGAACCACTGGATGGGAGATCTCCCTCCACCCCCCATAACGCTTTCAAATAAATAAATAAATATTTTTAAATAAATTATTCTATTTCTTTTCCTCTAGCCACTGCTTGTATTGGAACTCCTGTTTCTTGTACTACAACGACTCCCAAAATATCAGATGTAGGGGTGGGGTTTGGCCTTTCAACTACAAATGAGTATCTTATAACTGTACACACAAAGACCGTTTACTATTTTGAAGCTCTTGTTTCACTTAGTATTGTAGCCAGAGTCTGGGATCACCACTTAAATACAACTCAAAGGAAGTATCTTACTCTCCACTCTCCTTGGGGTCCCGCAGACCCCACACCTGCCAGCCCGGTCAGTAGCTCTGTCACCAGTGCACCCCACGTTCTTCCTCTTGTCTGTCTTTCCCCCAGAAAGCAGGCTGAGGAGCTCATTGTGGGAGCTGCTAAGTTTGGGGACTGGGGGGGGTGCCCTTGGGAAGCAGGGTCCTGAGTCTTGTGTCTTTGGCTGGGCCCATGACTGAGTCTTGTTTCTTTGGTTGGGCCCACCACTCCCTTTCTTGCAGCTTCTGTCATCCCTCAGTCCTCCCAAGCCCCCGGTTTACACCCATGACAAAAGTCAAGATTCCTTGATGAGGATGCTTTTAATAGATCAATCAGAAGGCCTGGGCATGATTCCAGCAGGACTGGGGAAGGGATGGGGGTGGGACTACAGAAAGCATGGTCAGTTCTGGGATGGGTGAAACTGGCAGTAGCAGACGGGAGGCGCGAGGTTGAGGTGTGGGGGAGGCTGGGGGCTTCAACAACTCCGTGTATTGTAGGAGGGGGAAGTGACTTCTCAAATGGATATCAAGATCATGCAGGGGAATTCTGTTTTTCTGTATGAAGTAGCGGGGGCTGGAGTGGGGTGGGAATCTGACTTTCGCTTTTCCTTTGTGGGATGCTTCTTCAGCCTCCAGAAGTAGACATTGTCAGGGAGAGTCCAACAGCATTGTGGGTAACGGATGCCGCCATGGGAGAACGGGTGTTGTTTTGTCGCCTCCAGGTGGCGGTAGTGAGGGAAGCACCGGGTGTGCCTGGAGACCTTGTCACAACCGTCCAGACTCTGCTGTCTGCTTGGGGACCGTGGGAGAAGCCGGTTGATGAACGTGAAGGTTCAGGATTCACCTTGAATTCAGGGGGAAGCAGCCCCTCCTGGGGCCATAGGTGGTTCCGTGTGCTGAATGCAAGTAGGGTGTGCAGTGAGAGGAGAGAGAAGCTGGCTGTCTCACGCCCCAGTCATGGGGGTGGCTGCAGGGTGTCACTTCTGCTTAGGCGGGGACTGCTGCTGGGGCGGGCGCTGCAGCAAGGGGGGTCATCCTTCAGGCTGGAGCGCAGGAAGCAGGGCGGCTCCTAGAGAAGACGAGGCCCTGGAATCTTGGGAGGACGAGGCCCTGGAATCTTGGGAGGACGAGGCCCTGGGATCTTGGGAGGACCAGGCTTAGGGTGCCGGGGATAGGGCAGGAGAATGACTTTGGGTTGCTCCCTGGACATCCTTTCTTGGTTGGAGAGAATCTGTAAGACATAGGAGATACTTGTGGTTGTTCTCAGTGAACCCACCGCAGTGCCATAGTCAGCCCCAAGGCTGACACCCCCCCCCCCCCCCCCCCCCGAGCAGACGTCTGCATAATCCAGCACTGGCAGCAGCTGCCAAAGAAGAAAGCCACCTGGGGTGGTGACCAGCCCTCTCTCCACCTCGAGTGGCGACTCCTGGGCTTTGACCCCCCGGGCTCTGTCATCTACTGGTGCCCAGTTCAGGTGAGCAGTCCAAGCAGTCTGGCCTCAGTGTCCCCAGGTGGAGGTGAGAAGCTGCAGAGTTTAGGTCAAGGAGTTGTTGCTGTTGGCCCCACCTGCTGGTTGTGTGAAGAGAAGCAAACGTCGCCTTTAAATGGGAATAATAACGGCCAAGACCGCTGTGAGAATCAGAGAGGTCAATCTTATAGCAAGGCAGGTACCGCGAGAGTGCTCCATGGTTCAGCCAAGGGAGGAAGACAGAGAAGCGAATCTGAAACTGCATCATGATGCGTGTCTGGTAAAGGGCTCTGTTCAGCCAGGGGTAGAGAAAAATGGGGGCAGGGGACAACAGGGCTTCCTCTCGGTGCCTGGACGTCTGCCCCTCTGTAATGCTGAGCTACTTACAGAGCAGAGGCAAGGTGTGGGCTCCTGTGGACATTCCCATTAGAGAGATCAGAACAAGTCACCTTAGACACAAGGTCAGAAATGTCCTCCGTGGGGTCAAGGAGAGAAGGAGCCCCCCCACCACCGCAGCCTGATTCCCCCTCTTTCAGAGCCTGCAAAGCCCCCCTGATCCAGACCCACTAAGCTGCTTTCTGCTGCTCCCAGTGGAGTGCCTGCGTCTGACCCCAGACAGGGTGCCACGGCGGCTTCCACCCTCGTGTTGGTTGATGTCTGGCTCCTTCTCCTGCTCCTTCTATTTCATCCCCCACGTCCTCTGTCTGGCTCTCTCCAGTCAGCTCACAATCTAGGAGGATGGTATAACCAGCCCCCACCCCTATCCAAATCAAACAAGCTGTAAGGAAGGCCCTTACCTCTGACCATCCCAAGTCTGGAATATTGGAGTATTGGCTGTATCTTGGTTTTGAAATCACCTGTGATCTTAGTTTTTATAATTTTATTTTTTTGTCTAGCCTATGCTGTCCTCTAAATTAAGGAACCTGAGGGGGCACTGGGCTGAAAGGGGGGATGCCCAGCATCTAGGCTGTCCTGACCTTCTGCAGGTTCTCACTGGGACTTTGGGTAAGTTGCGCCGCCATTTTAGAATGCATTTTTCCTCACCTGAAACATTTTGCGTTATAATCAATGGCCTTTCAATTTCTCAAAGAAAATTATTCTGTAAGTTCCATTCCTATGATGCACGTTTGTGTACCCACTCACCATCTGCCTTTGTCAGCATTAACCCTTCCAATTCCCACCCAACCCTCTGTGAACAAAGTCAAGGACCGCCTTCAGCAACCCATGGCAGCCCACGGGGCCCTCTCCCCAGTCGGCTGAGACGCTGCACTCACTTGCTCCTCCAGTGCACTTGTCCTGGGACGAGGATTCCAAGTGGACTGAGGAGAGGTTCCAGCCGTTGTCCTTTTATTGTGGAGGCTGCCTTGGCTGAAAGAGCAGCGGGGCCTTCCCCTAGGCTTCCTGGTTCCTGGCGTTGTTCTCCAGTTCCTGGTACACCCGTCACTCCTTTGTTTTGTACAGAAATCCCTGGCTTGGCACTACCCAGTGAGTAATAGCAAGAACAGCCCAAGACGAGATGGATATTTCACATGTGTGACAGGCCATGGCCATTTTCCATCTCCATGACCATGACTGGCCACCATGGCGGCGACTCTTGGGGGTGAGGCCAAGTTATCCAACATTTTAAACCCCATCTCTCCACGCTTCTTCTCTTGTGCCATAGGCAAGGTTCCCTTGCGACCTTTGCCAAACACCTGCCTCTCACATTGTATTACGGTGCTCCAGAGAAACAGATCAAATATGATCTGTAAATATTTCTGTAAATATTTATTTATTTATTTTAGGGATTAGCTGATATGGTTGTGGAGGCATGACAAATCCAAAATCTGCAGAGTGAGCTGGGAGGCCGGAGACCCAGGGAGAATTTGCAGGGCACATGCACGAGCCATCTGTTGACAGAATTCCCACCGAGGGAGTCAGCTTTTTTTCCTATTCAGACCTAAGGATTAGAAGAGCCTACTGACATTAAAGAGGGAAATCTGCTTTACTTAAACTCAACTGATTTAAATGTTAACCTCATTTTAAAAATACTGTCGCCAAAATATCTACAGTTAGACTGAATATCTAGCTACTGTGGCCTCACTGAGTTGACATATAGAATTAACCCTCACCGCAGGCAATTCTCAATCCCAGGAGAAACTTAAGGAGCACATGTGTGCAAACCATGAATTCAGGACAAGGCCTAGTGAGACTGAAATGTAAAGACTTGATGGGTTGGCATTGTGGTGCAGCAGGTGCAGCTGCCGCCTGCAATGCCGCATCCTGTATGAGTGCTGGTTCGAGTCCCAACTGCTCCACCTCAGATCCAGCTCCTTGCTGATGTGCCTGGAAAAAGCAACAGATGATGGCCCAAGTAGGTGGGCCCCTGCCACCCATGTGGAGAACAGATGGAGTTCCTGGCTCCTGCCTGTGGCCTGGTCCCAGCCTGGAAGATTCCCCTCTCTTTCTCTCTCTCCCCCTCTCTCTCTGTAACTCTGAATTTCAAGTAAGTAAGTAAATCTTACATATAAAAAAAGAAAGTTGAGTACTTGGGGGTAAAATTAATTATTTTTGAAAGTGATTCAGGTCTCCTGGTCTTTCCTCCTTCTCAATCCCACTAGAAACTTGAGGAACACAGATACATACATACACACCTGTACACTACAGAGTTCAGGGCAAAGCCTAGTGGGACTGAAAGTTATAGCCTCTTGGGGCCGGTGCTATGGCACAGTGGGTTAAAGCCCTGGCCTGAAGCACTGGCATCCCGTATGGGTGCCGGTTTGAGTCCTGGCTGCTCCACTTCCGATCCAGCTCTCTGCTGTGGCCTGGGAAAGCAGTAGAAGATGGCCCAAGTCCTTGGGCCTCTGCACCCCCATGGGAGATCCGGAGGAAGCTCCTTGTTCCTGGCTTTGGATCGGTGCAGCTCTGCCTGTTGTGGCCATTTGGGGAGTGAACCAGCGGATGGAAGACTCTGTCTGTACCTCTCTCTGTAACTCTGTCTTTCAAATAAATAAATAAATCTAAAAAAAAAAAAAAGAAAGAAAGTTAAAGCCTCTTGACTAAACTTCAGGATTTTTGGAAGTGACTCAGGTCCCTGCCCTGAGAGATGCTACGCAAGTGCCTGGATTGGGGTCATCAGGTTCAGGGATTGCTCTGATCTTTGGGTCCAGGATGTGACAACACAGAGAAAAACAGAAACAAGCTGCTACAGGGGCACCGCAAAATGTATGTGGAAAATGGAATTAAAAGATAAGTTTATTTCAGTGCAAAGGGTTTGAAATCTAGGCATAGTTTTTTTTTTTTTTTTTTTTTTTTTTTTTTTTTTTTTTTTTTTTTTTTTTTACAGGCAGAGTGGACAGTGAGAGAGAGACAGAGAGAAAGGTCTTCCTTTTGCCGTTGGTTCACCCTCCAATGGCCGCTGCAGCCGGCACACTGCGGCTCGCACATAGTGCTGATCCGATGGCAGGAGCCAGGTGCTTTTCCTGGTCTCCCATGGGGTGCAGGGCCCAAGCACCTGGGCCATCCTCCACTGCACTCCCTGGCCACAGCAGAGAGCTGGCCTGGAAGAGGGGCAACCGGGACAGAATCTGGCGCCCCGACCAGGACTAGAACCTGATGTGCCGGTGCTGCTAGGTGGAGGATTAGCCTAGTGAGCCGCGGTGCCGGCAGAGTTTTTTTTTTTTTTTTTTTTTTAAGGCCCTCCTTACATCTTATAATTTTCTCTCTCCATAACATTAAATATCAATGTCACATAGTGTTCTTCTTTTACAGAGTAACAGATTTTCTCTCCAATTTTCACTAGTTCAGAGCTGTTACTGAGACCTGGGAGTCCAGACCCTCGGATTCTAGACTGTTCAGGGCCGACCAGAACCTTGCATGCTCTCCTTCTTCTGTGTGCTTGTGGGGTTTCCACAGCACAGAAGATGCTCCAAGCCAACCTGCTGGTGCCCAGGGCTCCAGGAACCTTCTCCGGTTCCAAGGAAAGCACAGGAGAGGAAGCTGTTTGTGGCATTCAAGAAAGACTGTACGTGACCTTGCAGGACAAACTGAAAGGGGTTTTGCCTTTTACTTCATGGCCTTGCAGCTGGGAGAGGAGTCACAGCAGCTGCTTGGCTCTGCCCAGGCAGACTTGTAGGAAGAGGCGTGAAAGGAACAAGTGGCCCTGAGTATGACACTGGAGGAAGAGAGAGATGGTTAGAGCTCTGGGGAAAAAGGGTAGTGGCTGGCTTGGAGCCTGGGCCAGCCCGGAAGGGGGCTGTTGCCCTGAGGGGACCCCATAGGTAGGGGGCAAGCCCTGTCCACAGGCCCTGAGCACTGTCTAAGGCTGCTCATCCTCTCACACACATCTCAAGGGAAACCTGCTCCAGGAGCGACCTCCTGCTCCAAGGTGGGCTTTGACCTCTAACCCTGTGCTCCTACAGCACCCCGAGGATAATTTTACTATCCTATTGTCTCATCTTAGTGTGTATACGTGTGTATATGTGTTCTGTGTGCCCCACTGAGAAGTGCCCTGCAGGGTGTTTCTGGCACATCACTGTCCTCACTCTTGGCTCCCTGCCTGGCACCTTGTAGGTGCATTGTGGCCATTTATTATAAAATATTTATTTAATTTATTTGAAAGGCAGAGTGATAGAGAGAGAAGGAGAAACAGAGGGGAGGAGATTTTCCATCTGCTGGTTCATTCCCCAGATGGTCACATTGGTTGGGGCTGGGCCAGGCCAAAGCCAGGAGCCCGGAACTCTATGCAGGTCTCTCACAGGTTCAGGGACCTGAGAACCTGGACCATCTTCCACTGCTCTCCCAGGTGCATTAACAGGAAGCCGGATTGAAGTGGAGCAGCCGGGACTCAAACTCATCTTCTGATAGGGGATGTCAGCCTTGCAGATGGTAGCTTAACTCACTGCGCCACAATACCAGTCCCCACTTCCTTTTTTTTTTTTTTAAAGATTTATTTATTTATTTGAAAGTCAGAGTTACTCAGAGAGAGGAGAGGCAGAGAGAGAGAAAAAGAGAGAGAGAGAGAGGTCTTCTATCCACTGGTTCACTTCCCCAGATGGCCGCAATGTCCAGAGCTGGGTCGATCTGGAGCCAGGAGCCAGGAGCCAGGAGCTTTTTCCAGGCCTCCCATGCGGGTGCAGGGGCCCAAGGACTTGCCAGGCCATAGCAGAGAGCCAGATTGGAAGTGGAGCTGCCAGGGCTCGAACCAGCAGCCATATGGGATGCTGGCACTGCAGGTGGTGCCTTTACTGGCTAGGCCACAGTGCTGGTCCCAAGCCCCCATTTCTAACATGGCCAGACAGCAGCCCTCACAGCTGTAGGTGACATGGTTGGGGCTGACTGTAAAAACCTTTTTGTTTCTTCCTGAAGCACTTGAAGAGACAAGGGAGCACAAAGAGTGATTCAGAGGCTCAGAAGGTCCAGACGTGCGGGAGACGCATCCTTCCTACTCCTCACACCTCCACGGTTCCCCCAGAGGCCTCGGGAGGGAGAAGTTCTCTCCTCCTGCAGGAAGACCTTCCATGGGACATACAATGCTCTTATAATTGGGGAGCTAACTGAATTCGAAGTTCTAGTACAGGGCTAGAGTTTCTCAAGTGTTTTCAGATGCTGGGAAATAATATTCTGCAACGAAAAAAAAGTAACGTGAGCTCTCTTAGTGTTACATTATTCATTTTTTTAAACATTCATTTTTTTTAAACAAGCTCATTTAAAAAAGATTTATTTATTTATTTGAAAGTCAGAGTTAGGCAGAGAGAGAGAGAGAGAGAGAGAGAGAGAGAGAGAGAGAGAGGGCTTCCATCCATTGGTTCACTCCTCAATTGGCCACAACTGCTGGAGCCGTGCAGATCTGAAGCCAGGATTGAGGAGCTTCCTGCTGGTCTCCCATGCAGGTGCAGGGGCCCAAGCACTTGGGCCATCTTCCATTGCTTTCCCAGGCCATAGCGGAGAGCTGGACTAGAAGTGGAGCAGCTAGGACTTGAACCGGTGCCATATGGGATGGTTGGCACTGCAGGAGGCGGCTTTACCTGCTATGCCACAGTGCCGGCCCCCATTCTTTACATATTACATGCTTATGATGTTCTGCCCTCCACACTGGAATCTAAATGCCTTGAGGAGGGGGACCATGGGATAGTAACTGGCACATAGTAGAGATCTTAATAAATATTTGCAGACTGACTGTTGATATACCTGCTGGATAAAAAATTGACAAAAATGACCACTGAGCTTGTCTGCATGAGGCTTAAGACCTCTGAGGGCGTAATGCAGCGTGGAGAGACAGTGAGGGTGATGGCAGGGCTACTTGCAGCCCTGCGAGGGTCTCTGATGCTTGAGCATGAGGTGGATGTGCCAAGAGGGAAGGAGGGGTCCCAGGTCCCAGAGGTTGAGTGGAACTGGCCTTTCACAGCCCTCTCCTGCCCCCCACTTTCTTTATCACCGTGGTTGTGTCTTCGTGTAGAATTTCTTGCTCTCCTCTCGAGCCTGATGGCATCAGACGGGTGACTGAGCTGCGGGGCTGAACTGTGTGATCAGCCCTTGGAAAAAGCTGCTGGGACCTTTCTTTATTCTTGTCTTTGGCCCTTATTTCTGACTATTTGACCAGTGACCATGCCAGGAGTCGCCACGATTTAGTGTGGGGAGCGTGGAGGCAGACACAGAGCAGAGAAAGAGGCAGAGGGGCCGGTGGGGGTGGGGAGGGGAGAAATGCTCCCGTTAGTCACAGACGGATATAAGGGCAAGAACATGCGCATGACATACGGGAAGTCACGTGCAACGGGATTCTCGGGATCAACAGACCCCGAGAAGACCAGTGAGCACCACACTGAGCCTTCATGGCGTGCTGGAGGCCACGGCCTGCACCAGAGCCCCAGTCCACAGGCGCACGGAGCGGCCAGTCCCGGGGGGGGGAGGGACGACTTTGCTGACTCCCCACCCCACATGCTGGGAAGACTCCTGCAGGGGCACTAGTTGGTCCTGTTGCCCACGACGGGCAGCCCTTGTGGTGAACGTGAACTGCGCTGCCCCTTCCCCGGCCACCTGTTTCCCAGAGAGAAGTCCTCACGGCAAGGATTCTGGTTCCTCTGTCCATTGCCCCGCTTCTGACTTGACCCACTGTTTGCATTTTCTTTGAGCACGGATCCTGGGAGAGCCCCCGGTCTCTGAGGTTTATCTGTGGGTCAGTAGTTTGCTGTGAATCTGGTTCACCCGCCCTGTGCCTCGTCGTCATGGCAGTGAGCAAGACGGGAGGGCCGGGGTCTCTGAGAATCAGCCAGGAGGAGGTGGGAGATTCGGATGTACTTTGCTCTCCCAGCTGAAAACGCTTGTCCTCTGTTTCGTGCAGGTGTTCATCAATCCAGGAAGGATGTCCTATCAGAAGCAACAACCATGCAAAGCTCCCTGCCAGCCCCCTCCTCTTTTCCCTGAGCCCTGCCCTCCCCAGGTGCCAGGGCCCTGTCTGCCCTGTCCAAGCCCTGCCACCCACCCCCAGCCAGCAGAACCGCCTCCCTGTGCAGCATCCCCAGTGCCAGCAGCAATGCCGGCCACAGCAGCGGTGATGCCTCAAGCCACTGCCATCTGAACCTGAGCACGAAGCTGGGCACTCTTTCCTCTGTACACCCCAGGCTCCTTCTTTCCAGAAGCCACAAGGGTCAGTACCCAGCCAAGACAATGACCTCTAAACCGACGGTTGGAGACCGGCGCCTCTGCTGCCAGGTTTTCTTGCACCCATTCAACTGACCCCCTCCAGCGCCAGCCTCCAGTGAGCAGCAGAGAATCCCAGGAGGTGCCAGGTGGCCAAGGCCTTCTTCCCGGGAGCCGTAGGAATTCCAACCACTGTGGCCCCTCCGGGCCGGCCCCTCCTGCAGCTGCCTCCCCAGCCCAGCTATTCCTGGGGGCCTGAGCCAATCTCTGGAGGAAGGGAGGTGGCCTCCTTCGGCTCTGCCTCCCACGTCTCTGAAAACTTTTCTTGAGAATTTTGAGAAGCCAGTGCATGTCAAATTCCTGGCCTGATCACCTCCTTCCCTACACTTCTCAGTTGTGGCAACGAGACCTTCTGTCTCATGGCACTCCCTGACCACTTTCTGTCTAGACAGCTGGCTCTAACTCTGTCCCTGAGCCTGGACCCTCCTGGCCCTGGGACGCTGTAACCGCCTCCTTCCACTCCTGAGTGGGTCTCACTCTGCTGCCCTGAGGGTGCTGTGAGGGACCAGGGGAGTGTCCCAGGAGGGAAGGAAGGGGAGCAGTGCTTGGAAAGGCCACCAGGGGGCGATCAAGAGGCCTCAGGAAGCTGTGCAGGGGTTTCTGGAAAATGGGACACTGGGCTATTCCCACGTGTGTGCTCCCTCTGGGCCTCACACTGCCTGGTAGCCACGCATCCACTGATAGCCAGTGCTCTTCTTGCCTCAGGAGAGGCACCCCTGGCAACAAGATGAGAGTGTGGGTCCTGGGGTGCCAGGCTCTGGGATGCTGCTGAGCCCAGCAGGAGTGGAGTTTTAGGGATCAGGGCAGGCTGGACTTTGGAGCGGGAGCCTCAGGTCAGGGGAGGCACTGTCAAGCCAGACCTGTGCCGTCCGCATGCTAGGAAAGACTCCATCTGTTCAAGAGTGCAGGTTCTGGGGAAGTTCTGGGGTTTTCAGTTAGAAACACGAAACCTGTGTCCTCATAACTAACAGACGCATTTGTGTATTGGATGTAGCATTATTTAGATTCTTTTCTAACATGACTGGGTAATCAACAACCATCTACCGAGTACCTGCTGCAGGCCAGGCCCTGGATCCTCCTCTGGGACATGAGAGTAGACCAGGCCTGCTTCGGTGTGGCTCACTGCTCTGTGACGGGGGCAGACCTGGGTACAGGAGGAGGGTGCCCCTGACTCCCCGAGGACAACAAGGATCAACGTCCCAGCTCCTGGCCCGGAAGGTGAGTAGCAGGCTGCCGCATACACACGCCCCAGGTTCACTTAGTTCAACCTCCATTCCAGTCTATTAGCCCATCTTTGTCCTTCAGACATTAGGACAAAGCAGGGGGCAGGTGGGAGGCAAGGCTACCCCCGTCTGTGTGTGGCTCTGGGCGGCCCCTTGCAGAGAACATGACTGTTCTGCACACTCCTAGTTCCTGGCAGAGTTTGCTGACCGCGGGGAAGAAGAAGAATTACTCAACGCCCTAAAGAGACTGAACTCCAAATGCAAGGATCTCCACCTGAAGCAGGTTGTATCTTGGCTCTTAAAGTGTTCTAATGGCAGTTTGCTGAGGGGTTGAAGCCTTGTTGGTGACACTCTAATATGGTGACACATTAGACTCCATCACCTTTTGGCTCATCCACTCCCTCCTGTTTCAACATCTGTGATCCCCGTTCAGAGCTGGGACTAACTTTTGCCTCTTTTCTAATCTGTCCATACCCGCCCAGGCTACTCTCTGATATGGATCCCAGGATCCAGGGGATGATGCCAGTTTGTCCCAGGCAAGAAACCACAAAGGAGTCAGAGGCTGCAGCATGCTTCACTGTCCATCACGTATCTGGCATGACCTCACCTGACAGTTTGCGGGCAGTATGATGGAAGCTACTATCCCTGTGCCTTTCAAGTGTCTGGAGGCTGATGGAGCTCTTCAGTGCCTCCAGGCAGGAAGGTTTGCTTTTGGTTTATGGTTGTGGTGAGGAGGTCGAGCACTAGGGCTTTCCTTTGCCTCCCCTTCCCCTTTTTAAAAAGATTTCTTTATTTATTTCAAAGGCAGAGTTACAGAGAGGCAGAGGCAGAGAGAGGGAGAGGGAGAAGGGGAGGGGGAGGGGGAGGGGGAGGGAGAGGGAGAGAGAGAGAGAGGTCTTCCATCCACTGGTTCAGTCCCCAAATGACTGCAATGGTGGGAGCTGGGCTGATCTGAAGCCAGGAGCAAGGAGCTTCTTCCAGGTCTCCCATGCGGGTGCAAGGGCCCAAAGACTTGGGCCATCTTCCACTGCTTTCCAAGGTGCATTAGCAGAGAGCTGGATCGGAAGTGGAGCAGCCAGGACTCGAACTGGCGCCCATATAGGGGTGCTGGCTTTGCCCGCTATGCCACAGCTCCAGCCCCTTCCTCTGCCCTTTTCTTAAAGAAGAACCCTATCCAGGCAGAGGGTGCCAATGTGCATATTTGTTGGGATTCTCTGCTTGAAAAAGTCGCTCAGGAACTAGGGGAATAAGCCCAGAACTGGAGAGATTCCTGGACAAGCACAGATTTGAAATTACAGTCAACACTGTTGGCTTTAACAGTGGTCTGGTGCTGAGTTGAAGCAGTCAGTTGTTGCTTCCTCCTTTGTCTTCTCAGCTCACATCTGGCTCCACAGTGATGTTTTGTACCTAATTCTAGGTCAAACAAAATATTGACATCCAATAGTATTTGTTGGGTAGAAGTAATAGAACCAAACTGAGGGAGTGTAGGGACTAAGACCCGAGTGTGTTGGCCCGGGCTTTCTCCACATGGCCAGGCCTTCCCTTCCTTCTCTGACAAAGCCCTTCACCCGCCCTGCAGACTCCCTGGTGGTGTCTTGCCAGCTCTGGCTCCTCCACACAGTCTGCACTGCCTTCCTGTCCACCTCTGTGTCCACTCAACTCGTCTCCCTCTCTCTGCTGGCTGCTGTGGTCAGGACAAGATTGGCAGCATCTGGAAGGCTGGCGACAACTCTCAGTGGTCCTACTGTTTGTTTCTCTATCCCCAGCTCCCAGCTCAAAGTCTAGTACATATGAGAGGAAAGTTGTCATTTTTATTGGAGAAAAGATGAAATTTAAGAGAATTTGAGAGATGAAAGGCTAAATACGCCCCAGTTACAAATATGAATGTATTAGAGCAGACGAGAACATCCCATCCATCTACAAAGCTGGTGGACTCTCATTAAGGGTGAAAGCTCTCTGAAACCATCACTGTAGCATTGACCTTCCTGGAGTGGGAAGGCTCTTTTCAGGCTTGGGCATCCAGAGGCTGGTTGGAGCGATTGCTCAGGAGACAGTCCTCACCAGGTTAGACCCCAAGGTTAGAGCAGGTTAGACCTGCTGAAGCTGAAGTGCATTGAGCTGCTGCCCTGCCCCCTGTAGCACTGATGCTGGTGGCTGCACTGTCAGCCCTTCCTGCCACCCCTGGCTGGAGGGTCCTTTCACTGAGGAGGGATAGTGAGGGGGACCTGGGGGAGCCAAGGTGTTTAGCTGCATGCTTCCCCCACCCTTCAGTGTCCCAGCTTCTCTCCAGAGAATTTAGAAGGCACTCCTGTGAGGATCTGCCTGCCGCCCAGGCTACTCCTTCCTGGTGGGAAACATTTCCCCCTCTCAGGCCCAGCGAGAGAGCAGAGTCAGGACTGTTCTGAGATGTTGCTGTTACTGGAGGGAGCAGAAAGGAGGAGGAACCTCCCAGAGTGTTCAGAGAAGGCTCAGGGGTCCAGTGAGGGGTCTGCTGTCCAGGAGGAGAGGAAGTGGAAGGCAAGAAATAGTTTATTATGGTGAGAGAATAGAACATGAGGGGACTATGAGACTTTTCTGTTGTTTAAGAAGTTTTTCTTTCTTGATGCTGCAGCCCCTCAAATGCTGGTCCCCAGGGGTACAGAGTGCTGAGAGGATGCACTTGGCACCTGTTTCAGCCTTCTTGAGATTGCAAGGGGCTTCTGGGGTGGCAGGGCAGCAATTTATAGAACTGATTGTTCTTTATCACAGCTGAGTCAATTACAGAACAGAGATGGATCCTGGGCATCAGGGAAAGCATCCCAGACGCAGCGCTCTTGTCCAGTCTTTGCTGACTCCTTACTGACCCCTGGAGGTGGTGTGTGGAGACATCTTTCCCCCTGAGGAAATGAAAGGTAATTTCTGGGCTGTGCACCATCTTTTGTTGGTGCTGGAAGAAAGGGGTTTGAAAGTGCAAGAGGCAAACTAATATCCAAATATTGGATGGGCATTGGGAAGAGGGGCTTCAGAAAGCCACTTCTGCTCTGGTAGTTTCCTGTTAGCAGGACGAAGGGGTGCACTTCTGTCAGCTGCAGGTGGCCAGCAGGAATATGGTTATCATCCAAGAAAGTCCTACCCTCACATTTAGGAACCCCAGGAAGAAACTCAAGTTAAGAGACCCAGGTGTCATTCTCCACTCCACCTTCTTTTTTTTCAGATTTATTTATTTATTTGAAAGTCAGAGTTACACACAGAGAGAAGAAGAGGCAGAGAGAGAGAGAGAGAGATCTTCCATCTGCAGGTTCACTCCCCAATTGGTCGTAACAGTCAGAACTGTACCGACCTGAAGCCAGGAGCTAGGAGCTTCCTGCAGGTCTTCCCATGTGGGTGCAGGGGCCCAAGGAATTGGACCATCTTTCACTGCTTTCCAGGGCCATAGCAGAGAGCTGGATTGGAAATAGAGCAGCTGAGACTTGAACCGGTGCCCACATGGGATGCCGGCACTATGGGCGGCGGCTCTACTTGCTACGCCACAGTGCCGGTTCCAACTCCACCTTCTTCCTCACCTTCCATGTTCCACGTTGCTGAGTCAGTCTAGCGGTCCATGAAGCACTAGTGTCCTCACCTCCCAGCAGATCCTGAGGGGGCTTCCCTAGGGAAGCTCATAGTCCCATTATTTCTACAGATTTTATCAGACTAAACACTTTATAGGGGGGTGTTGTCAATAGTTGTTGAATGAAAAGTACAAAACTTAATTCAACAGTGCTGAATTGGTGCTGCCCAGTGCCTGTGTTACTGTGCTGAGTTATGTTCAGTGGCCCTGGAGGCTTGGGCCCATGCTGCACCAATCCAGTGGTGGGAACCTTGAGATGCATTCAGCACAGTAAATAAATTCAAAATTATTTTAAAAGATATATATATTTAAAATTTATTTATTTGAGAGAGTTACAGACAGAGAGAGGGAGAGACAAAGAGAAAAGTCTTCTATCCACTGGTTCGCTCCCCAAATTGCCACAGCAACCAGAGCTGGGCCTATTCAATGCCAGGAGGCAGGAGCTTCTTCTAGGTCTCCCATGTGGGTGCAGGGGCCCAAGGACTTGGGCCATTTTCTACTACTTTCCCAGGCCACAGCAGAGAGCTGGATGGAAAGTGGAGCTGTTGGGACTGAAACCAGCTCTCATATGGGATGCCAATGCCGCAGGCCGAGCCTTAACCTACCACGCCACATCGCAGGATCCAGGCCAAAACAAATTTACTAATAATGTTGTTATTTGTCTTTTCTAATCTCGTCCTCTTGTAAGTCTACAGTAGACTTTTCTGAAGAGTAATGCAATGAAACATCATCATTCTGACCACTAGGACAAAACCTGCTGTATACAATGTGCTTAAAGTTTTCTAGTTTTAATTTTTAGTACAAGAAATACCAATAGCTTTAACCCACACCAACAAAGCCTTCTTGGAGCCCTCAACAACCTTAAAAGTGCAAATCATTTCCAAGTCCAAGTCATTGAAGAAGTGTTGGGGTCGTGACTCTCTCCAGGGTCCGTCCCCAGTGAGCCAGGCTTCACGCAGGAGCAGGTTCACAATGCTGAGTCCCACACGCTCCCATGGAATTGACCTTCCTGAATTGGAAGGCTCTTTTCAGAGCCTTGCAGATCCAGTCTCCCTACTGCTCAGTCTGCAATCCCCACACTGGTGGCTCCATTGCTCAGTTTCCACCTCCCCTGTGTAGAGTCCTCCCAGAGAACAACGGGTGCTTTGTGTAGAGGTGCACTTGCGAGGCAGGGATGCTGCAGGATTGACAATGGGTGGCCACAAGGGAAAGCGAGCCCCTCTGGCTTGAGCAAGGTCCCCTGGTCACTCTTGCATGGCCTCTTATGGACTTCTGTGTCCATTCAAGGATTTCCCACTCTCTCGCTCTTTCCACAGCCCCTTTGTACCTCAGTGACTTTCTCCCATTCCCAGCAAGAGAGGAGAGACACGTACAATCAGGATGATTATTTTAAAATGGGACACAGAAAGGAAGAGATGTCATAGCTTTTGGAAGAGGTTCAGGGTACAGGGGAGTAAAGGGTTTGTGGAGAGTATTAGCAAGCAAATCCAGAGATCTCACTGCTTTCAGTGTAGTATGCTGCCAGCGACTATGACAAGCCTTCTATTGACTTAACAGTTGTCATGTGTTAATCTGCTCCTGGAAATCTCAACAAAGTTATTGAATCCCATGCAGGGGTGGAGAGCATCTGTCAGAGGGTGGTATAAGGCCCATAAAATATATGGTCTGCTCCTGTCAAGGGAACTGCAGGCAGGGGACACAACATTCAATAAATCTGTAGAAGGCCAATATTTAACCTGATGGTTTTGTATGGCCTGCAAATGATGTTAGAAATATGCAGATAACCCTTGGCAGAGAAAAGGTCCTGAGTTCTGTGTGCTTGTTGTGATCTTGTACAGCCAGCAGGAGGCAGTGCAGTAGAGGAAGCAGCAGCTGGAAATGTTGGCTATTATTTGCCCGTGGATGGGACCCATTTTTGCCGGTTTATCTATATTGGACTGGATCCCAGGGTCAGTGCCCCTCTAAGAATACTGAGGTCAGGAGGAGGTAGGTATTGGACAAGGGTGGGAGATCAACTGCAATTAAACCAACCAGTTGTCGTGTCCTCTCAGATGATCCACCCTGGGCTTAGAGGCTGCCAGTTCTTGCTCTCACAAGCTGGTGGTTGTGTGAGAGCTGGTATAAGATCTGAATATGTGTCACCTCCAAGCTCGTGTGTTGAAATCCTGACTTCCACGAGGAGGTTAGTGGGAGGTGAGGCCTTTGGGAGGTGATTAAAAATGCAGCCCTCACACATGGCACCAGTGCCCTGATCAAGGAGGCCCAGGAGGGACCCCTTGCCCATCGACCCTGTGAGGACACAGTGAGAAGACACTGCTATGACTCAGGAAGAGCCTGCCCCCGACACGCAGTCTCCTCAGCCCCAGTTCTTGGGCTGTCCTGCCCCTACAATGGTGAGAAATTCACTCTCTTGTTTGTAAGTTGCTCAGTCCGTGGTAGTTTGTTATAGCAGCCCAGACATACTAAGACAGATAGAACTTAACCTTTGCAGATGCTCATGGGTTCCTATTGTTGAATTGGGTTGTGCACCTCTGAAATCGTCTGTCTCCTGTTGCTTGCAAGTGTGCTGCAACCTGGTTTCAAGTCCTATGAGCAGTAGCAACCGTGGAGCATCCCCTGTCCAGCCCTCTCCAGGTTGGTGAGTCTTCCCCACCGTAGGTCCCTAGTTCGGTCCTCCCAAGGGCCCAGCGTGATGCTTTCCAAAAGTTCCTCTGCTGCCCTCTCCATCTTCCAGGACCTGGAAGAGCCACCCTGTGCTCCTCTTCCATGCCAACAGAAACACTTGCCAAAGCAGAAGAGACATTCTTTGGAATTACTTCCTCCCAAATGGCTACATAGTTATTCAACCAGTAATACAGGTGTTGCTGTGAAGGTAGATTTTTTTTTTTTTACAGGCAGAGTGGACAGTGAGAGAGAGAGAGAGACAGAGAGAAAGGTCTTCCTTTTGCTGTTGGTTCATCCTCCAATGGCAGCCGCGGCCGGTGTGCTGCGGCCGGCGCATCGCGCTGATCCGAAGCCAGGAGCCAGGTGCTTCTCCTGGTCTCCCATGGGGTGCAGGGCCCAAGTATTTGGGCCATCCTCCACTGCACTCCCTGGCCACAGCAGAGAGCTGGCCTGGAAGAGGGACAACCGGGACAGAATCCGGCGCCCTGACCGGGACTAGAACCTGGTGTGCCGGTGCCGCAAGGTAGAGGATTAGCCTAGTGAGCCGCGGCGCCGGCCGGTAGATGTGTTTGAAGTCCATAATAAATTGATGTTAAGTAAGGAAGAGAATCCTAGATAATCTGGGTGGATCTGAGTCATCAGTTGAAAGCTTTCAGGGCTGAGCGGAAGCTTCCCAGAAGAAATTTTCCATGTGAACTGAAGCTTATGCCAGCGGGCCCCAGCGGGCCCTGCTCTGTGGATTTCAGACCTGCCAAGTCAGGCTTCGCATTCATGTACAAGTCCTTGAAAGAAATTTTTGAATTGTATTTCCTGTTGGCTCTGTTCCTTTCACTGAACTGAGACTGAGGCAATTATAATTATTAGAGGAATTGAATCATAGTTTAAAACCTCCCCATGTAGAAACCCACAGGTTCAAATGGCTTAACTGGTAAGTTATATGCTAAGGAAGAAAACATTTCAATCACGCACAGTTGCCAAGCTGGTGCATCAGAAGGTCAGTGCAAGAATGCAAGATTTATTTACTAGTGTCAAGGTTACCAGGTCGCCAAACTGACTGAATAGTGGAGAAAAATCACAGGATGTAAGGAAAGAGTTCTACAAAATTCAACATCCATCCTTTTTCTTTTTAAAGGTTTATTTATTTATTTGAAAGTCAGAGTTACCAAGAGTCCGAGGGACAGAAAAAAGTGGTCTTCTACCTGCTGGTTCACCCACCAAGTGGCCACAATGGCCAGAACTGAAGCAGGCTGAACCTGGGAGCCAGGAGCTTCATCCAGGTCTTCCACATGAGTGGCAGGGGTCAGGCACTTTGGCCATCTTATGCTGCTTTCCCCAGGCCATTAGTAGGGAGCTGGATCAGAAGTGGAGCAGCTATGACATGAACTGGTGCCTATATGGAATGGTGGCATAGCAGGAGGTAGCTTTGTTCGCTAAGCCACAATGCCATCCCCACCCAATATCCGTTCTTAAAGAAACTTTGAAAACTATGAGTAGAGAGGGTTTTTCTCCATCTGATGAAGGTCATTTATAAAACTTTGTGGCTAATATTTACTGGAAGTTCCAGCTAGTTCAATAAAATAAGAAAAATAAAAACATGGTGAGAAAGAAGCAAAAATGTCTTTATTCACAGATGATATCATTGCCTATGTGGAAATTCTTGAGAAATCTAGATAAATATCTACTAGAATTCTCAAGTAACTTTAGCAAAATCACAGAACACAAGAGATCAATACATAGACATCATTTGTGACAATATACCATCACCAGTCAATTGGAAATGAAACTTTTAAACTTCACATCACATAAAAACACGAAATGTTAATAATATATTCAACTAATATGTGCAAGACCTATACACCAAAGATTATGGAAGTCAGAGAAAATTTTAAGAAGACTTAAGCTAATGAAAAATAGTGTTCACATATTGGATAGTACACTGTGTTAAAGATTTCAGCTCTTTCATCTATTGATTCCTTGCAGTCACAGTAGTAATCCCAGCTGTTTTAAAAATATTAAATTTTATAAAAAGTATTTTATTTATTTGAAAGGCAGAGAGAGAGATATAAAGTGATCTATGAGTTCTCCCTCCAAATGGCCACAATGGCTGGGGCTGGGCCAGGTATAAGCCAGGAGCCAGGAGCCAGGAGCTAGGAATTCCATCAGGATCTCCCACATAGGTGGCATGGGCCCAAGTACTTTGGTTACCATCTGTTGCTTTCTCAGATGCATTAGCAGAGAGCTGGATCAGACATAGAGCAGCAAGGATTCAAACCAGAGCTCCATTATGGGATGCTGGTATTGTAGGCAGCAGCTTCATCTGCTGTGTCACAATGCCAGCCTCTGATTTATTTTAAATATTAGTGGACCAAATTAAAAAAGGTATATGGAAATACAAATAATCTAAACAGGTCCAAGTAATCCTGGAAAAGAATGAAGTTATATAACTCCCACCATCCAATTTCAGTACTTACTATAAGTGCTCATTAACCAAGAATTTGTGGCTGTGGCTTATGAATAAACATATAGAAAAATGGAAAGTATAAAGAAGTCACAAATAGATCCAATACTGACAATCAGGTGAAAATGTATACATGTCCAAAAAGCGTAAGAAAAAAATGCTTAAAACATTACTAACCAAGAAAATAGAGTTAAAGATCCATTTGAGAAATATTTTGAAATCTACTAAAATGACTAATATTAAACAACAAGGGGTGGTTTGGCCTGGTTGTTAAGATGTTGCTTGGGATGCTCAAACCCCATATCTGAGTGCCTGGGTACCAGTCTCAGCTCTGCTCTGATTCCAGTTTCCAGCTAATGCGCACCCTGGCGGTGGTTGAGAGGGGGAAGCAGGTGATAATCAGGTATATGGGATCGATCCTAACACCCATGTGTGAAAAAGCCTGGATTGGATTTCTGGCTCCTGGCTTCCACCTGACCCCTTCCCGGCTGCTGCAGGCATTTGGGGAGTGAACCAGTGGATGGGAGACCTTTGTCTGTCTCTTTGTCTTTATTTATTTTCTTCTCAAATAAATAAAAATAACCAAGTTTTGAAAAAAAAAATGAGTGATAAAAACAAGTATAGCGAGACTGTGGAGCTGCAAAATGCACAACCAATTTAGAATACAGTTTGGCTGTGTCTTGGAAAGCTAAACATACACCTACTCTTATCAAGAAGCTCCACTTCTAAATATATACTTAAAGGAAATAAAAAAAACATATCCACCAAAGATGTGTATAAGTAATCACAGAAACTTTGTTGAAACAGCCCCCAAAATGTCCCAACCCAAATATCCATCAATAGACAAATGCACTCACTGTAGATTAATTCATACAATGGGGAGCTGCCTAGCAAGAAAATCAGACAGCTTGAAGAACTACTGATAAAAGCAATAACTTGATGATTATACAAGCGTAATGCTTAACTAAAGAAGCCAAATACAGCAGTGGATGTTCTCTATGAATCTCTTTATATGAAGTCCTAGACTAAACTAACCTGTGGAATCGAGAGAGCGTATGCCTTAGGAGGGGATTAACTGGCCAGAGGCATCAGAACGACGCAGTATGCTGGGTTCAGCTGTTGCAGGGGCTCCCTGACATGATGGGGGCATCTGCCCACTTCTCTGATTGCTCTACATCCGCTGTTGAGATGCCATTACACTGCCGGAAGGCTGCATGTTTGAACTGTATTTCCCACATTAGGCTTAGTGAAACGATTTCTTTGCTTCCTCACTGTCAGAAGCTGTGACTACAAGAACTGACTATATAAAGCCTGAATCTGCTTCCTTTGTTGGTCCCTCCGTAAGTGCCTCCTTGAAAAACTCCAAGCACGGTAGAAAAAGTCATCTGAATCATACCTGTACAGACATGAGCAGGTTCTTTCTCTTCCAAGGGCGTTCTTCCAGGTGGAAGAAAACTGTCATTAGCACCTGCATACCTGCCAAAGGGGAATTGTCTCTGAATGTCAGGGACATAGTTTTTAGGTGCAGAGGGGAGACAGAATTGGTGGGGAAGGGATTTGTTGTTTGCTCCAGACCAGTCGCATCTAGGGCAAAAGTTCTCACCAATATTTTTACAACATTGGGATCTTCTGAGAACAGAAGCTTGAGTGGCTGGTTGTAGGAGGTAATTAGGACCCCCTGGCAGATGTTCCAAACACATGGCTGATGCACCTGGGTATTGTCTCAACTTGCTTGGATCTAAAAATCAGATATGATTCAGGCTGATTGAAAATACATGAACTCTTTCCATGTTGTCCCATGTGAGCTGTTTTACAGACTTAGGTATTCCCTCCTCCTCAAAATAGAACCCAGAAGTAACTCTCATAGTCTCCTTTGCAGCCAGGCACACCCTGTGACCTGGGCTCCGCCATTCAGAACCGTGCTCCAGAAGGTAGCAGCTGGAAGAGGCACTCTGCACCACGCACTCTGTGCACAAGGCTTGTGGCGTCCTTTGCCACTGGCCAGGGACGCCCAGCTGTATGCCTGGCCCAGATGTCACTTTGGTGGAGCAGCAGTGGTGCCCCAGGCCAGCTGTGAGGTATGGTTTTGGACACCGTTCCTCTGTACTTAGCTTTAAGTCTGCTTCTTCAGCCCTCCCGAGAGTTCTGTAATCCACCCATTATGATCAGTCCTTTTTGTGCTTAGTCAGCGAGAGTGTGCTAGTAATTAGTATCCCCAGCTGTTGCAAAACCAGGTGTTATTAATTACACAGTATTAGACTGCTCTTTAAATTTCACTAACGTGACATCATCGTGAGACTGAGGACCTTGGAATACTGACTGACCAGGAAAATAGACCTGATTGAAGCTTTTGTTCACACTTGGCTTATGCATAGTTATGTCAGACATTTATCAGCACATAAGACAAATGTATGCTCTGTGCTACTCCAAAGTCAGTCTTTCCTAGGGCCTTCTCATCGATGGATTTCTGAGTTCATTTGCTGACGTTTAAAATACAGCAACATGAAAAATGTGGATGGTTCTTGACTTCTGAGTCAGTCTTTCCAGCTCCATCCTTCCCAGGTATGGAAGAATCTGGAATCCGAGGAATTCATGAGCAGATAGGAGAGTGGCCCAGGTAGGGGAGAACCAAGGCACACCCAGTGGAGCTAAGGAGACTTCAGTCCAGCCACTCTGGAGCCTGGGGGAAGACCCTCCTGGGGCATTCTCGACTCAGGACTTGCAGTCTCTGTAGTGACTCCAGAGACCAGGAGGACCCACTGTTCGGGGAAGCCACCACACCGAGAGCAGGTCTTCTCAGTAGGGATGTGTTCATAGACCTCCTGTAAGTTCTACTCACACCTGTTTCTGCCTCTGGAACCTGTTTGTGGGAGCAGGCGTTTGACAGAACGATTAAGATACCATGTGGGACACCTGCATCCCTTATTTGAGTTCTAGGTTTCAGTCTTGCTAATGTGCACTCTAAGAGCAGGTGCTTTTATTCATGTAGTTGGGTCCCTGCCACTCTGTGGGAGATTCAAAATGAGTTCTGTGCTCTTGGCTCTGGCCTGGCCCAGCCCTGGCTGTTGTGGACATTTGGGGGCTGAACCAGCAGTTGGGAGACTTTTTTCTGTCTTCTTTCTTTGTCTCTCTATCTCTTCATCTTTCAAACAAATAAAAATTAGGTAAAAATAAAAATTATTAAAATAAATATAATTTGTTTTAAAAAAAGAACTTGTACTTCTCCTGAAAGACTTCTAGGACTGACCTCTGCTTACTTTCCCATACAAATCGTTTTCTGCTAGCTTCAAATCTCTCTTGCCAGTCAAAGGGATCACATAAACAAGTCTAGTGCCTGCTAATACTAACCGATAGAATAAATAAAGGGGAGAGCGATCCAACATGGGAAGCGAGATACACAGCAGACTCATAGAATGGCAAATGTCCTAAACAGCACTCTGGCCTCAGGATCAGCCCTAAAGGCATTCAGATCCAGCTGAGAAGCCCATGAGAGTATTTCAGGCATGGAAAGCCAAGACACTCTGGAAAAAAAAAAAACCTGAATGAAAGATCTCTGTGAGTGAGATCCCAGTGGAAAGAACAGGTCTTCAAAGAAGGAGGTACCTTTTTCTGAAGGGAGGAGAGAACTTCCACTTTGATTATGACCTTGTCTAAATAAGAGAGTTGGAGAACTCAAAAAGCTTCCATAGCCTTGGAAACTCATGACTGGAGCATAGGGAGGTTACTGATGCCATAAACAGGAGTGTCAATTTGTAAAGTCAACAATAGGAGTCACTGTGCACTTACTCCTCATGTAGGATCTCTGTCCTTAATATGCTGTACATTGAGATTTAATGCTATAACGAGTACTCAAACAGTATTTTTCACTTTGTGTTTCTATGTGGGTGCAAACTGTTGCAATCTTTACTTAATGTATACTAAACTGATCTTCTGTATATATAGAAAATTGAAAATGAATCTTGATATGAATGGAAGGGGAGAGAGAGTGGGAAAGGGGAGGGTTGCGGGTGGGAGGGAAGTCATCGGGGTGGGGTGGGGGAGCCAATGTAGTCCATAAGCTGTACTTTGGAAATCTATATTCATTAAATAAAAGTTAAAAAAAAATCTCTCTTGCCTTGAATTTCTACCCTTTTGATGTCCTTTCTCTTCTTCCTGGAGACAGCACTATCAGGAATGGGGTCAGACAGATCCTACATCATTATTAGATACGTAATCTGTGCAAGTTACCTAATCTCAGATATAATTGTATTTGCTAGAAAGGCAATGCTCCCCTAATCCAATTGAATCAATTCATGTCACAATGCCACCTTTTCCAGATGTGCAAGAATTATTTAATGCCTTTACTGGGCCATAAATGATTGGAAAGATCAGTCATTGCTGACAGGGAAAATTAAATCACACACAGATTGAACACCTACAAGGACCTGGTTCACATTACCATTATTCTCGGAACATGATAGTTCCTGTGCTGCTGAGGTCACGACAGGGAGGTCTTAGTTTCTGAGGCTGAAAAAATGAGTGAGAAGTATAAGCTTACAATTTAATGTAGTTTAACTGAGAAGTGTTATTTTGAAAAAAGCATTTCAAACAGTTCTTGCAGAATTCTTCCTCCTGGGGAAAGAGAGTTTGTCAGTGGTAGCAACAGCAGTACAAAGGGACTTGGCGGATGTCTCCCCAGGTCTGGGGTCTGTCCTCTCAGGATACGAGCCCTGCCCCTCCTCACAGTTGGCAGAAGTGCTGTCGTCAAGGCCTTGCCTCAACTCCATTTTTCCATAATGCCCTAGATTTGCACCTAATCGATCTACATCTTTTTTCCCTATCTGTGAAATGGATGCAGTCATTGTGGACGGTCAGGGCATCGTCCCCACCTCCTGACCCACTCTGCACAAGTACGATCTGGGGTTACTGGGGTGGGAGGACAAAGGGCAGGGTCATGCTGAGGTGTGGATACTACAAAGCACAGGATATACGGACAGTAGAGCTCCGTGTTTGGTTTTGCAGAGATCGAGAGCATGTAGGGACAAAGCTGCAATGTGTGAGGAAGCAAGCATCCGATCATGGGAAGACAGCAGGCTTGGGGCCGTGGGGCGGGAAGTTGTGACGTTAAACATGGTCACAGATTCCTTGATGGGGGCCTATGTGCTAACTCTAGACGCTGTGAAGTCCTGTGCCTGCTTTGATAATGGTGTTGCAGAAGCAGTGGTCGGCTGTGACTTAGTGTCTCCTGGCATCTTGAGCCACCGTGGAAAGCACCTGTTGTTCTGCTGGAGAGATCTTGAGACTTCCTGGAGAAGGAGAGACACCTGGCTGAGTCCAGCCTCCCAGCTGCCGCCGCCAAGGTATCAGGCACAGGGAAGGAGCCAGCTTGAATTTTTCTGAGCAGATCAGCTGCTAGATCATCCCGGTCCACACCATATGGAGAGAATTATTCAGACTTTACCTGAATATTTGATTCATGAAATTGTTAGATACCATACCATCTCTATCCAGTAGTACAAATCAATATGACAAAATCAAGATATTCTGTCCAGATTCCACTTACAGAGATGATTTCTTGTTCCAACTGCTGGGAGCTGTCAGTTACTTCAGGGTTTCTCTCATCAGCTTCAGTGAGCTGCGTATCTCAAGAGCACACCTTTCCAAGATGGGTCACACCCAGTGACCACTAAGGGGGTAGGTACACTAGCAGGCCCACCCAAGCCCACTGTGAGATTAGAATAACCATTGATTCCACTTTAATTCATGAAAGCAGGTATAGAAAGGTTAAATGACTTACCTAAATTGTGGTACCTAGAAATTGGCATAACTGGAGTTGAACTTCTCATCCCCAGAGCCAGGTATCTTAACCACTGCCCACAAACCAGATGTTTCAACTAGGTGTCAACTTCCAGACCCTCGGGAAACACCTGTGGGGCTATCGGGAGAGATGATTTTCTTTAGGCTTCTCAATGGCAAATCCAGGTATAGCTCACGATTGAGGCATGTTCCCTCTGGCTGTGCCAGAGCCGTCCAGATAACTGGCACTGTGTTCAGGTCTCCCCCCACTCTTAAGGGAACATTGACCCTGGATCAAGGGTAGTGCCTAGGACTAGGAGAAAAATGATCCAGAAATTGTGTCATTTGTTCAGTCAGCACTGGCTGAGAGTGTTGTGTGTGTCTAACTGTTAAGACTCAGAGAACCAAATGTAAATGCTTAACTTGGGAAATGGAAACTTTGAGATGCCACAGGAGCTATTTCAAAATAACAGGAAGAGAATAACAGTGCAGAATTCTCATAAAAGAATGGAAGTCACTAGGAAGTACATCTCTGTTCACTCAGGCAAATATTTCCTGAGTAATTCTATTAACAACAAGCATTGTTGTCTACCATATATGAACCATTGCTTGCAGATTTGAATAAAGGCTGAGAAATCACTTCTAGGAATGGATTTAGAGTAGGTATTTGTCTACTCAATACATACTTCCCATTTTGTGATTCTTTTTTTTATTAACTGAGTTTTTTTTTTCCTGTTTCTGACTTACTTTAAGGCCTCCATCTCTTCCCTCCATTTCCCTTTCTGTAGGAAAAGCTCCATATAGTCACTGTTTCACAGGATAGTGTAGATTTGTTCACCTCGTTGGCCAAACCACAGGCTCTGCAAGAGGATCCAGTAGAAACAGAATGTCCCCATCATGGGAGTTCTTTGTCATTCATGTGCTGTCCTAAGGCCTTGACTTCACATTTCAGGTCCACGTCTCATTTGAGGGCCATTCTTTGTGGTTTCTGGACACTGGGATTTGGTCTCAGATCCAAGTGCTGCAAGGTCTTGTGGTGTCGTAGAGAGAACACAAGATGGAAACGTAGACAATAGTTTTACTGACATCAACCAGCAGTGCATTTTTCATCAAGCCACTTAATTCTTCCATGACTTAATTTATTCATCTCTCATATTAAAGAGTTGATTTAAAGATTTCCAAAGTTAATCCTAGAATTAAATTATATTTGTCTACCTGACTAGCTATTTAGGTACCTAGCCATCCTGTTCTTTTAAAACTCTACCTTGAAGAAAACGTCACTCTTGGTTCAGCCACATGAGCTTCTTCCAGCTCACATGGAGCTAAGCCCAAGCCCTGAAGGATTCTTCCTCCTTTCAGAGATCTCTCAGTGTCTTCTTCTGCTTCCTGCTTCAGTGGATTAAAGTGGCTTAAGGAGGCCTTAGTCTTCAGCTTTGATCCCCAATTTAGCTCAATCATACTTTCCAAACACAAAGTGTTTTTTTTTTTTTTTCTTCCCAGTTCATTGTTTCTTTAGTGCCTCATTCCAGGTTCTGAAATGACTTGTCTAATTCTGTCTTTGTATTGAAATCTCCAGTTCGGCAAGTATTGAGTGAATAGCAAGGTTTCCATCTACCCAGGAAGAACAGCCTTGGAGAAACAGGACATTTCCCACAGTGTCTCTGGAGCGCTCAGTGGGGGGCCGTTGGGGGGAGCTGTAATACATGGAAAACGGGAGGCAGAGACTTTGCGGCGATGGGAGGGGCAGGGAGAGAACATATGTGCGAACTAGTAGGTGGCAAGTAGTGGGAAGATCGAATCTCTCGTGTTCTAATGCTTCAGCAAAAGTAAACCCTGTGAGTCTAGGTCATGTATTGTAGTAGGTGATTCCCTGAGAGAGCTCAGTGGACTTAATAGATAAGGAAGGCCACCAGGCAAAGCTAAAGGAGGCATCTGGAGAGAATTATGATTTAAGAGCAGCTTTGTAAGTCTGGAACTCTTCTGCTTTTTAAGATTTATTTATTTATTTGAAAGGCCGATTCACAGAGAGAGAGAGATTGACAGAGAGAGACAGAGAAAGGTAAAGAGAGAGAGAGATATCTTCCACCCATGATTCATGCCCCCAAAGGCTGCAACGCAGGGCTGGGCCTGGCCAAAGCCAGGAGCCTGGAACTTCATCTGAGTCTCTCACTTGGGTGGCAGGAGTCTAAGCACTCGGGCCACCTTGTGTTGCTTTCCCAGGCACATAGGCATGGAGCTGGATTGGATGTGGACCAGCTGGGACCTCACATGGGGTGCTCATGTCACAGGGGGTGGCTTCACCAGCTGCCCCCACATTCTTGCCCCAGTAAGGGAGACTCTTGATAGATCCTGGAAGTTGGTGTGTGTGGCGGGGATTAATGTCGAGTGGGGGCCAATTCCTGGTCTTTCTGGAAGCCCTGGTTGCTGTCAGTGCATCCATGCATTCAGAAGTAAGCTGTTTTCTGAAGTCCTAGATCACATTGGTTTCAAGGGACCAATAGAGTTGAGAACAAGAAGAAGCTGGTGATTGAAGACAGTTGGAATCAGTCCTTGGTACATGAGTAGGGGACAGACATGGCCACTGATAGTTGGTATCCAGGGTTGGGGCATCAGGAGTTGTGAGGGGACAGAGCTAGAGAGGGCAATGGCAGTCCTTGGGTGATGTTCAGAAAACCACTGGTGTCCGTTGCTGTGCTGCCTGCTAGGGACAGCTGAACTTCCAGAGAAACGAGTGGCAGGACAGAAGGAGTTCAATGTCTCTGCTAAAGACGTGTTTACTACTGGGACATCGGGAGGTGGCTGTTCACTGGGGAGCAACACTAAAATGCTCAGCCTTACCAAAACACATGGCATGGTGCCTGAGCCCACGCTGAGCCCGCGCTGAGAAGGTGTGAAGAGTGGTGGCAGGCGTGGCACTGTGGGAGCGGTAGCGGGTGGGAGGCATGCGTGCCATGCTTTAGGTACCGCACAGCAGTGTGGTGGGATGCACAGTGCTCAGAGTAACCACGGGGAGGTGAAGGGGTCTCCAGGCTGCTGCGATCCAGGAATCTTCATTGATTATATGAATTTCTGAACTCAGAACTGGTGACAGCTGTCCTACTCAGATTGTTGAATTTTAGTGTTTGTGTGTGGGGAGACACACCTGTATTTCAGGTAGTCCCAGGCCTGCTGGGAAGAAGGAGGGGGAAGGGTGTTTACCTGCTAATGCTTGTATTATGGGAAACTAATTGCCTAGGGAAATGCAGGTAAAAAATGTAGCTAGGGAGTTTCAGCACTTCAGTCATCCTGGCATTTATGACAGGTGTGACCAAGTCATCGCCAAGGGCAAGAGCAGCCTTGCCAGGCAGGGGACTCTAGCTGGAAAGGAAAGAGGGTAGATCCTTGCACCCCCCACCCCCACCCCGTTTGGCGTGATTTTCAAGGCCAAAAAGGATGGAGTGAGCTGACTGTGGGGTCCCTGATCTGCTGAGTTTTGGTGTCAGCGTCCATAACGCCCCCTTCTTCCCTGCCTTGGCCACCTCTGAATCACTGACTACCCAGTGCTGGCTAAGTAGAGTGAGTTTTGGGTCCTTGGCTAAATCACCATGTATGGAGATGCCTTTCAGTGAGTGGTGGATAGTCCTGGAGAGGTGCCCAACTATTGGAGAAGAACCTTTGGGAAGAAGGGTGTGGGTGTGGGGACAGGTAAGAGGGACTGTGGGGTCCTGCACCAGATCACCATATGCTGGTTAACTTGGAGGATTAAAAGCAGTTTTCTGTTGAGGCTCTGGCCTTAAGCCACCATTTTCTTCATCTTTTTGCCATCTTATTTGTCTTCTTGCCTTACAGTATCTGTGGTCCATCTTTTCTACCCCATTCTGCATCACATTCACCCTGATTCCTGTTCAATCCTCACTGCCGTGAGTGGCCTTTGTGCCCTTAAATTTGGCTCTTGCGTATGTCACAGATGATTTATAGGCTATTTTGATTTACAAAATTAACATTTAAAAGCTTTAAGGTAAAACATCTTTTTTAAAAGATTTATTTATTTATCTGAGAGTCAGAGTTACACACAGAGAGAAGGAGAAGGAGAAGCAGAGAGAGAGAGAGAAGTTTCCCATCTGCTGGTTCATCCCCCAGCTGGCTTCAGTGGCCAGAGCTGTGCTGATCTGAAGTCAGGAGCCAGGAGCTTCTTCTGGATCTTCCCATGTGGGAGCAAGGGCCCAAGGACTTGGGCCATCTTCTACTGCTTTCCCAGGCCATAGCAGAGAGCTGGATCAGAAGTGGAGCAGCAGGGACTCGAACAGGTGCCCATATGGGATACCAGCACTGCAGGCAGTGGCTATGCCACAGTGCTGTCCTCAAAACATCTTTTCTAAGCTGTAAATTCAATTAACTGGTATTCTAGATATCTTAGCAGTTTTTTCCAATGAGCTTTGCAGTAATGATTGGTCCATTTAACAACTTCTGTTAATTAAACTCTCTTAAACAAATTAAACTGAAGTTATAAAGTTGATACATTCAATTTTAAAGTACTTAACTCTGTGACTGACAAATACAACCCCCAAAACACACTTGAAGAAAGTTTGTGTATATTTTATCTTTTTACATTTCTGAAATAGTTCAACTGTTTAGGAACCTAACCAAATTTCATTATACCTCACCACTTAAAATCAGATATCTAAATAATTACATACTTCAATATAAACTATAAGGCTAATCTCTTTGATGATCTAACATGCCCAATTCTATATTTTAAATATACCTCCACTCCCCCTCCCCCACAGCATCTAATCATTGCGGTAATAGAGATTGGCATTGAGACAGGTGCTTTCTTAGCTGGTGTGTCCTTCTGATTCCAAGTGCACATGAAATAAGAATTCCCTATTATTAACATCTGCACCTTCTTTCCAGAGTTCTGTCAATGTCCACTCATGATTTATTTGGATTCTTAATTTCTTTGTGTCCTTTAGTAGTGTTAAATAAAACAGAAAAAAATTATGTTTTAAACAAATGCCCTACACAGACCAGGCTAAAGGTAAAACGGAGTCACGCAAGCTAAAGTTCCCCTTCACTAACTGATGGGCACGCAATGACATTCCCTCTTCCTCATCTTTACATGCAAAAAAGCAACTTGGTGTTAATGGAGCAGTAATTGTTCTATTGTTCTGTCCCCCTGTCCCTGCCTTCCAAGGGCAGTAGCTTTGAAACCTTTCCCTGTCTCAGCTGTTCTAGGAAACCTCTTCTGCTCTGCCCATTGGAACATGTATTCTGTGTTGTGGCATGAAGGGTTGCCTGATTCTAGAATTGAAAATAAGACCAACGAAAATCATTGCACTAAGTTGTTGTAATTTAGTCTTGGATAAAATGTTAGTTTCTTGCCTCTAAGGATCTACCAGTGTTTTTCCATAGGCTCACTTATATTCTTACATAATTATTTATATGGATATTTCAAAATTTCTCTGAAATTTAAGAATTTTATATAAAATAAATATAAAGAACATTTAGTTTATACCCTAGCAAGTGAAAAGTAACTGATAATTGGTAACTCTGATGATTTTGCTATTATTATAAATATTATAATCATCAAAATCCAACTGTTATGGCACCAAAATATAGGTAACAGACCTAGTGGGAATGTGTGAGAAACTGACTTCCGTACTCATCTTGGTAAATGTCATTCCAGTAGTGCCTCGGGAGCCGGAGGAGCTGGAGGAGCTGGGTGGCCATTCCCAGGAAGGGCAGGTCCAGGCAAAAGCAAGGCCAGTCAGCCTGCGTAGCCAGAGGAATGACTGAAGACTGATTCGGAAAGCCAACCAATGGAAGTCCTGGACGTCAGCTCAGGATTCAGGAATTCTATCTTCATCTTTGAGTTGTTGGCACTCTATGGCACAGTTCCTGAGAATGGTGATGCGATTCTGTGTCTGGAAGGGAGGAGGGTGAACTGTAGAGTGAAGGAGCTGGGGTTTCCTTATGTTAAGCAGAATCTTGAGACCAAGGGCTCTCTGAAATAAGCCTTGTTGAGCTGTTATGAATGCTGGCAAGAACAGCACCAGGTCCTGGGAAAAGTTCCATAACTACTAACAGCAAGGTTAGGTAGCAGCTGAAATAGGTCCACCGGATCCAGGAGTCAAGATTATTTTTATAATGAAAACTTGGGGAAGGAAAGCATAAATTATTTACATTGAATTTACATGGGCTATACATAAGAGGTGTGTGTGATAACGCAAAGCATGGAGCATCTTGAGTAGGAGGACAGTCCACAAGAATTGTTTGTTGAGGTCTGTAGCCTGGAAAACTTGTGGTTAAGCAGGAGACTCTGGTGAATTGGAGCTGATGCCAGGAGGTTTTTTTTTTTTTCTTGGACAGGCAGAGTGGACAGTGAGAGAGAGAGAGAGAGACAGAGAGAAAGGTTTTCCTTTCCGTTGGTTTACCCTCCAATGGCAGCCGTGGCCGGCGCTCTGCGGCCAGCGTACCGCTCTGATCCTAAGGCAGGAGCCAGGTGCTTCTCCTGGTCTCCCATGGGGTGCAGGGCCCAAGCACTTGGGCCATCCTCCACTGTACTCCCGGGCCACGGCAGAGAGCTGGCCTAGAAGAGGGGCAACAGGGACAGAATCCAGCACCCCAACTGGGACTAGAACCCAGTGTGCTGGCGCTGCAGGCAGAGGATTAGCCTATTGAGCCACGGTGCTGGCCGCCAGGAGGTTTTTAAAAAATTTTTTTTGACAGGCAGAGTTAGACAGTGAGAAAGGAGACAGAGAGAAAGGTTTTCCTTCCATTGGTTCACCTCCAAAATGGCCGCTATGCCCGGTGCTGCGCCGATCCAAAGCCAGGAGCCAGGTGCTTCCTCTTGGTCCCCCATGCAGGTGCAGGGCCCAAGCACCTGGGCCATCCTTCACTGCCTTCCCGGGCCACAGCAGAGAGCTGGACTGAAAGAGGAGCAACTGGGACAGAATCCAGCGCCCCGACCAGGACTAGAACCCGGTGTGCCTGTGCTGCAGGCGGAGATTTAGCCTAGTGAGCAGAGGCGCCGGCCATGCCAGGAGTTTTAAGTCAAAGTTTCAATATGCATTCAGAAATGTGGAACAGTCTCTTACTGGTTGGCCCTTAGCTGCTGACTGGTTAATTTCCCCCATCTCTTCCCTCCACCTTGATCCTCTGGCTCTTGTAATTAAGTTTGGGACATCTCAAAAATGATTAAGAATGTGTAATCGCTGGCCGGCGCCACGGCTCACTTGGCTAATCCTCCGCCTTCGGCGCCGGCACACCAGGTTCTAGTCCCGGTCGGGGCGCTGGATTCTGTCCCGGTTGCTCCTCTTCTAGTCCAGCTCTCTGTGGTGGCCCAGGAGTGCAGTGGAGGATGGCCCAAGTGCTTGGGCCCTGCACCCCATGGGAGACCAGGAGAAGCACCTGGCTCCTGGCTTTGGATTGGCGTGGTATGCCAGGGAGTGGCCACTGGGAGGGGTGAACCAATGGAAAAAGGAATACCTTTCTCTCTCTCTCTGTCTACTCTGCCTATCAAAAAAAAAAAAAAGTGTAATTGTTGTACACCCTGCCCATTCACAAACAGTGTGAGGCATCCACAAGGAGATACCTACAGTGATGGAATAAAGGCAAAACTGAGACCCAGCATCTTGGAAAAGAAGAAAACTGATGTGTTAGCAGTAAGGCCTGGAGGGCCTCACTGATGCTCCTCTGCAGAGTGCTCTTGTTCTCAGAAGACCTAAGTGAGTTTTATCTCAAATCAGCTGGGTTGATGGAAACAAAGTGGATTCATCAAAATGTTTGCGTAAGAGAGAGCGACTGGAAGTGAGCAGGAGTAGATTTTATCCCGCTACTCTCCTTCTCTAGCCTGAAGGAAGTTCATATACCTGCCCTGTGCACTTGGTGCTAAAGTCGTACTTATTTATTTGAAATGTGGAGTTACAGAGGGAGGGAGAGACAGAGAGGTTTTTCATCTGCGGGCTCACTCCACAAATGGTCGCAATGACCAGGGCTGGGCCAGGCTGAAGCCAGGAACCAGGAGCTTCTTCCAGGTCTCCCACATGGGTGTCAGGGGCCCTAGCACTTGGATCATTTCCCACTGCCTTCCCAGGTCATTAGCAGGGAACTGGATGGGAAGTGGAGCAGCTGGGACTGCTTCGATTGACCAAGCTTCAGCTGTTGCAGCCAATTGGGGAATGAACCAGTAGATCTAAGACCTCTCTCTCTCTCTCTTTCTCTCTCTCTGACTCTGCCTCTCTGTAGCTCTGCTGTTCAAATGATAGATAAATAAATAAATAAATAAATATTTAAAAAAAATGAGGGGCCAGTACTGTGGTTTAGCAGGTAAAGCCATTGTCTGTAGTATAGCATGCCATATCGGCGTCGGTTCTTTTTTTTTTTTTAAGATTTATTTTATTTATTTGAAAGACAGAGTAGAGACAGAGAGAGAGGTCTTCCATCCACTGGTTCACTCCCCAGATGGCTGCAACAGCCGGAGCTGCACTGATCTGAGGTCAAGAGCCAGTAGCTTCCTCCAGGTCTTCCACACAGGTGCAGGGGCCCAAAGATTTAGGCCATCTTCTACTGCTTTCCCAGCCGTAGCAGAGAGCTGGATCAGAAGAGGAGCAGCTGGGACTAGAACCGGTGTCCATATTGGATGCCGGCAGGACTTTAACCCGCTGTGCCACAGCGCCGGCCCCATCCACTCACTTTCTTGTCTTCTCCTCTTTTCAAACTGCTTTCCCGGGCAGAAGCCCCTCCTCCCTCCACTCTGCACTAGATCAAGGATTCTGGACTAACCATCCTGAGGGATGTTGGTGCTGGTGGGTGACAGTTCCAAGTGTGCTCACTTCTGGCCTCACCCACACCTCCCTCCCTTTGCTCATGGGCCAGCAGCCCATTGGTGAGTCAGTCTGTCAGAGAACGTGGCCTTTTCAAGCCCAAGGGCACTTAAATCATCCCCATCAGTACTCTTGGGGTTGCAAACAGTTTTTTTCCACTTGTTTTTAAAATCGTATAAGAAGTGATTCTTATTTGAAAAACACAATTGATAATTAAAGTATTTCGTAACTCTGACTGGGAGAGAAGTTAAATAAGGGTTGAAATATGTCTGTGGTGAGTGCCTTACTACATTTGGTGCTGGTGTCACAGAAGGCGGCAAGCACACATCATCTGTGTAGAAGTTTATTTGTCTCATGGTTCTGGGAGCTGAGAAGTGCAAGACCTAGGCTACACCTGGTGACAGCCTTCTTGCTGCACCACAATAAGCTGGCAGGAGAGCCTGTGTGCAGGTGTGCAAGGCCGGGTGGGGCTGAACTTACCGCAGTAACAAACCCACTCTTTTCTCGTTTCTTTTAAGAGATTTTATTATTTATTTGAGAGGCAGAGTTACAAAGAGAGAGGGAGAGACAGAGAGAGAGAGAGAGAAAGGTCTTCCATGCACTGGTTCACTCCCCAAACTTGGGCCAGAGCTGGGCAGATCCAAAGTCAGGAGCTAGGAGCGTCTTTTGAGTCTCCCACATGGGTGCAGGGGCCCAAGCACTTGGACCATGTTCTACTGCTTTCCCAGGCCATAGCAGAGAGCTGGATCAGAAGTGGAGCAGCCGGGACTTGAACCGACGCCCATATGGGATGCTGTACTACAGGCAGTGGCTTTACCTGCTACATCACAGTGCCGGCCCCTACTTTTTAAAAATATTTATTTATTTATTTATTTATTATTTGAACAGCAGAGTTACAGAGAGGCAAAGTCAGAGAGAGAGAAAGAGAGAGAGAGAGAGAGAAAGAGAGAGGTCTTAGATCTGCTGGTTCATTCCCCAATTGGCTGCAACAGCTGGAGCTAGGCCAATCCAAAGCCAGGAGCCAGGAGCTTCTGGGACTCCCATGTGGGTACAGGGACCCAAGCACTTGGGCCATCTTCTTCTGCTTTCCCAGGCCATAGCAGAGAGCTGGATTGAAAGTGGAGCAGCCGGGACTTGAACCAGCGTCCATATGGGATGTGGGCACTGTTAGCAGTGGCTTTACCTGCTACGCCACAGCGCCAGCCCCTCTTATCCTTTGACAAGACACATGGCATTTAGAAAATTATTCTATAATCACATACATTAAAAATTTTTTTATGGAGTATTCAAATACCTAAGTGCCAGATATAGAGTCAAAGCTCTAATGTCTGTGATTCCAGTTGCTTAGGTAGGTGTGTGTTTTGGGCAGGACTAACGTATTGGAAAGATAATATTGCTGGAGAATCACATACCTGTGGTATAGAAAGTCTTATCTTTGGAATGTATAGGCAACCACATCCCGTTCTTTGAAACATAGCCTCATTCATGATTCCTCAGTTTTTTATCAGTCATGTGTACACATGAAGCCACTCTCAGTGCATGCCTCATTCTAGGAAAAATGTTTCCTTCTAGAACCAGTTGCCCCATGTTCTGATCATTTGAAGGCAGGTCTTGGAGGGTGATTATTTTTTTAAAAGATTTGTATTATTTATTTGAAAGTCAGAGATACACACAGAGATAAGGAGAAGCAGAGAGAGAGAGAGAGGTCTTCCATCCACTGGTTCACTCCCCAATCGGCCACAACAACCGGAGCTGTGCCGATCTGAAGTCAGGAGCCAGGAGCTTCTTCTGGGTCTCCCACATGGGTGCAGGGGCCCAAGCACTTGGGCCATGTTCTACTGCTTTCCCAGGCCACAGCAGGGAGCTGGATTGAAAGTGGAGCAGCCAGATCTCGAACCAGCATCCATATGGGATGCTGGCACTGCAGGCACTGGGTTTACCTGTTACGCCACAGCGTCGCCCCTGGAGAGTGGTTCTTGGGAGAGGTTTGCTTATTTCAGTTCAAGTTTGGCCTGACCTCTCTTTCCTGCCTGCCTCACCATATGATCATGCTTCTGCCTTAACCATCACAAGTCTCCATTAGACACCAGGCTATGGGGCCACTTGATCCAGTAACCTCCACTACAAGCTGAAATACACTTTTTTCTTCCTCAAAGGAGCTCCTCTCAGGTATTTTAGTTAAACTAACGATAAGTGGGGGGCCGGTGCTGTGGTGTAATAAGCCAAACCTCCACTTGTGATGCTGGCATCCCATATGGGTGCTAATTTGTGTCCCAGATGCTCCTCTTCCAATCTAGCTCTCTTCTATGGCCTTGGAAAGCAGTGGAAGATGGCCCAAGTCCTTGGGCCCCTGCACCCACATGGGAGACCTGTAAGAAGCTCCTGGTTCCTGAATTTGGATCAGCCCAGCTCCAGCCTTTTGGCCATTTGGGGAGTGAACCAGCAGATGGAAGACCTCTCTCTCTTTCTCTCTCTCTCTCTCTCTGTCTCTCTCCCTCTATCTGTAACTCTCTCAAATAACTAAATAAAATCTTAAAAAAATGTATTAATACAACATATGAGGCTAGAGGGGGAAGGAAGGGATGTATAATGTTCATGGGACTTATCCTCTTAAGTTACTATATTTTAAGCATGCAAGGGACATAGCGAGATCTGACTGCTTACTAGATCGCTCTGCCTGCAATGGGGAAGATGAGGTTGAATCAAACAAGAATGGGGAAGAAAGCTATGTGGGTGAAGAAAGATATGTTAGGAAGCTATGGTAATAATCGAGCAAGAGATGAAGCGATCCTGAATTAGGGCCATGGTAGTTAGCATAGAAGAGGTGAAGTGGATTCCAAAAACGTTTAGGCTGTGAAACTGGCATGACAAGGTAGTTGATTGGATAGGTAATATGTAGTAGATAGTAGTAGTCATGAGAACTTAAGTCAATGGGTGATTATTGGTGCACAAGATGGAGAATGTTGGAGGTTAGAATGCTTTGTGGGGAAGATGAGTCTGTTGACATTTGAAGGCTGGATGGACAGAGGTAGCCAGAAGACAAGGGGACATTTGTTTCAAGCAAGTTCTGGAATGCAAATGTAGGTGTTCTACTTAGCAGATCTGTGGTTATGGAAACCATAAGAGCCACTGGGACTGTGACTGGAGAATGCACAGACTGGCGAGGGAACTCACTTGGCATCTAACCTCTCCCTTAGAGAGGTTCAGACCTGGAAGAAAGAGTAAGCATAGGTGTGGGAGAACCATTTCAGTGGATGTTAAGGAAGCCCACAGCCCACAAGCAGAGGATTAAAAAAAAGATGGAATGGTTGATATGAGACAATGTAGAAGAGAAGTTTAGAAAGATAAAAACTGGGCAATACTACATTTATAGGAAAGTTATTGCAGATCTTAGAAGAAGTAACTTGTGGGATTGAGTCCACATTGCTATGAGTTGAGGTTTAAACTAAGGAGGCAGCAATTGTAGATGACTCTTTCAAGAGCTAAGGCAAAAGAACAATGAGAGATGTTAGACTATAGCCCCATAGGGTCTTAGGCCTAGTAGATGGATTTTAGAGTGAGAGAAATTCATGACTCCTTGTTTTACTAAATTTAAATAAAATCCATCTCCTCACTGCTGTGAAAGTTGAGTATTTGTTTCCCCAATCACATTTCCACTCTTGGTCTCCAAATTTTCAGCTATGTATTTATTTATTTATTTATTTATTTTTTATTTTTATTTTTTTGACAGGCAGAGTGGACAGTGAGAGAGAGAGACAGAGAGAAAGGTCTTCCTTTTGCCGTTGGTTCACCCTCCAATGGCCGCTGCGGCCGGCGCGCTGCGGCCGGCGCACCGCGCTGATCCGATGGCAGGAGCCAGGAGCCAGGTGCTTTTCCTGGTCTCCCATGGGGTGCAGGGCCCAAGCACCTGGGCCATCCTCCACTGCACTCCCTGGCCACAGCAGAGGGCTGGCCTGGAAGAGGGGCAACCGGGACAGAATCCGGCGCCCCTCAGCTATGTATTTAGTTCTATCATGTATCCCTATAGGTTATTTTTGAAATTTTTAAAATTTTTTTATTTTTGACAGGCAGAGTGGACAGTGAGAGAGAGAGAGAGAGAGACAGAGAGAAAGGTCTTCCTTTACCGTTGGTTCACCCTCCAGTGGCTGCTGCGGCCGGTGTGCTGCGGCCGGTGCACCACGCTGATCCGAAGCTGGGAGCCAGGTCCTTCTTCTGGTCTCCCATGCGGGTGCAGGGCCCAAGCACTTGGGCCATCCTCCACTGCCTTATTTATTTGAAAGTCAGAGTCACACAGATAGAGAAGGAGAAGCAGAGAGAGAGAGAGAGAGAGAGAGAGAGAATCTTCCATCCACTGGTTCACTCCCCAAATGTTCGCAATGGGTTGATCCAAAGCCAGGAGCCAGGAGCCTCTTCCAAGTCTCCCATGTGGGTGCAGGGGCCCAAGGACTCAGGCCATCTTCTGCTTTCCCAGGCCACAACAGAGAGCTGGATAGGAAGTGGAACAGCCGGGACTTGGACCGGTGCCCATATGGGATGCCGGCACTGCAGGTGGCGGCTTTACCTGCTACACCACAGTGCCAGCCCCTGAGCATTAACTTTTTTTTTTTTTATAAAATGCATCTTTTGTATTGTTGTGGCTTCCCCCCGACCTCCCTCCCTCCCATGGCCCTCCCCTCACCCACTTCCTCTCCCATCCCGCCCTTCATCACGTTTCATTTTCAATTACCTTCATATACCGAAGATCAATTTAGTATATACTAAGCAGGGATTTCAACAGGTTGCACTCACACAACCGAACCAGGTATAGGGTATTGTTCGACTAGTAGTGTTGTTTTTGAGTTTCATAGATAAACATATTAAGGACAGAGATCCTGCGTGGGGAGCATGAACCCAGTGACTCCCGTTGTTGATTTAACAATTGGCACTCTTATTTATGATGTCAGCAATCACCTGAGACTCTTGCTATGAGCTGTCTAGGCTATGGAAGCCCCTTGAGTTCACCAACTCTGAATTTGTTTAGTCAAGGCCATATCACAGTGGAGGTTCCTTCCTCCCTTCAGAGAAAGGCGCCTCTCTCCTTGATGGCCTGATCCTTCTGCTGGGGTGTTGTTCACCAGGATCCTTCATTTAGATTGTTTTTTGCCACCGTGTCATGGCTTTCCATGCCTGCGAGACTCTCATGGACCTTTTAGTCAGATCCGAATGTCCCAAGGGTTGATTCTGAGGCAGGAGTGCTGTTTTGGGCATTTGCCATTCTATGAGTCTGCTGTGTGACCTGCTTCCCCCGCAGGATCATTCTCAACCCTTTTGATTCTATCGTTCATTATTTGCTTACACTGGTCTTATTTGTGTAATCTCTTCGACACTTACCCTATCTTTTGGATCAGTTGTGTATTTATATTTGTCACTTTACCAAGTGTGCTGGCATTGGTACCTGCCTCCTTGGTAAGACTGAGTTGAAATCCCCTGGCACATTTCCAGTTCCACCATTGGAGGTAGGTCTGAGTGAGTATGTGCCGTCCTATATATCTCCTCCCTCTCTTATTCCCACTCCCATGTTCCACAGAGATCAATTTCCTATTAATTTTTAAACGCCTAAGAATGGTTGTGCATTGATTGCAGAGTTCAACCAGTGGTCTTGTGTAGAGCATACCGAGCAACAACAACAACAACAAAAATACTAAAGGAACAAAATAGTAAGTTTTTCCTCAACAGTCTAGACAAGGGCTGCTCATGTCATTGTCTCTCATAGTGTCCATTTCACTTCAATGGGTATCATTTTAGGTGCTCGTTTAGTTGCCATCGATCAGGGAGAACATGTGATATTTATCCCTTTTGGACTGGCTTATTTCACTCAGCATGATGTTTTCCAGCTTCCTCCATTTTGTTGTAAATGCCCGGATTTCATTGTTTTTTACTGCTGTATAGTGTTCCATAGAGTACATATCCCATAGTTTCTTTATCCAGTCATCCGTTGACGGACATTTAGGTTGATTCCATGTCTTAGCTATTGTGAATTGAGCTGCAACAAATATTGAGGTGCAAATGGCTTTTTTCACCCCTTTAATTCCGTTTGGGTATATTCCAAGGAGTAGGATGGCTGGGTCCTGTGGTAGTGCTATATTCAGGTTTCTGAGGACTCTCCAGACTGTCTTCCATAGTGGCTTTACCAGCTTGCATTCCCACCAACAGTGGATTAGTGTCCCCTTTTCTCCACATCCTTGCCAGCATCTGTTGTTGGTTGATTTCTGTATGTAAGCCAATCTAACCGGAGTGAGGTGGTATCTCATTGTGGTTTTGATCTGCATTTCCCTGATGGCTATTGATCCTGAGCATTTTTTCATGTGCCTGTTGGCCATTTGGATTTCCTCTTTTGAAAAATGTCTGTTAAGGTCCTTGGCCCATTTTTTTATTGGGTTGTTTGTTTTGATTCTGTGGTGTTTTTTGATCATTGTGTAGATTCTAGTTTTTTTTTTTTTTAACACGCAGAGTGGACAGTGAGAGAGAGAGACAGAGAGAAAGGTCTTCCTTTTGCCGTTGGTTCACCCTCCAATGGCCGCCGCGGCCAGCGCGCTACGGCCGGCGCACCGCGCTGATCCGATGGCAGGAGCCAGGAGCCAGGTGCTTTTCCTGGTCTCCCATGGGGTGCAGGGCCCAAGCACCTGGGCCATCCTCCACTGCACTCCCTGGCCACAGCAGAGGGCTGGCCTGGAAGAGGGGCAACCGGGACAGAATCTGGCGCCCCAACCGGGACTAGAACCCGGTGTGCCGGCGCCGCTAGGCGGAGGATTAGACTAGTGAGCCGCGGCGCCGGCCAGATTCTAGTTGTTAATCCTTTATCTGTTGTGTGGTTTGCGAATAACGTCTCCCATTCTGTTGGTTGCCTCTTCGCTTTCCTGACTGTTTCCTTTGCTGTTAAGAAACTCTTCAATTTTAGGTAATCCCATTTGTTTATTTTATCTTTGATTACCCGTGCCTGTGGGGTCTTCTCCAGGAATTCTTCGCCTATTCCTATATCTTGAAGGGTTTCCCCTATTGAGCATTAACTTTTTAAGTGCATATAAAGTATTTAGAACCAAGTCTGCCTCACTGGAAGGCACTATCAGATACCACTATGAGCATATATGCACTGTTCATGGTATAATCAGATAGTTTCTTGGTATTGTGATTTTTTAAACTATGCGGCTTTATGCTTTGGCTCCTTTGTTATTTAAAGGAAAACACTTTTAGCATCAAATGAACATAATCTTACAGTTTGATTCATATTTAATCTGTCTTTCCTGTATTTGATTTCTTTGGCATCTCTTGTTCCTCCTCCTCTTCTTTCTTTTGATATGAGAAAGCATGCTGTCACTATATCAAGTGGAGCATCTCTTCCCAGCTCATGAGAGCCGATTGTTGGAAAATGTTACAACTCTGGGCTTGATTGAAAAGCTTGCAGCATCTGTAGCTGTTGTGTTGAGAACAGCAAGGTCTACCTAAGGCATTTTCTACATCTGGAGAATTGGTTGATGATAATATTTATTTATTTTCGACAGGCAGAGTGGACAGTGAGAGAAAGAGACAGAGAGAAAGGTCTTCCTTTTTCCGTTGGTTCACCCCACAATGGCCGATGCGGCCGGCGCACCGCGCTGATCCGAAGCCAGGAGCCAGGTGCTTCTCCTGGTCTCCCATGGATGTGCAGGGCCCAAGCACTTGGGCCATCCTCCACTGTACTTCCGGGCCACAGCAGAGAGCTGGACTGGAAGAGGAGCAACCGGGACAGAATCCGGTGCCCTGACTGGGACTAGAATCCCGTGTGCTGGCGCGGCAGGTAGAGGATTAGCCTATTGAGCCACAGCACCGGCTGGTTGATGATAATTTATCAGCTTTCCACTGATGTCTATCTTTAAGTAAACCAGGCCCTCGCTCTTTCTAACTCTATTGGATACAGTTTCTTCATGGAAAAAAAAATCCTTCCTCTTGTCCTCCACAAAGGTATTGCTGCAGTCTCCTTGATCTGTGTTTCTCCAAGGAGTTGTTCCCGTAGGCTTCCACTCTCTTAATTACTCTCAATTATGTCCACAGGTTTTGCATTTCCAGTCTTTCCCAGTTTGAGTCTTTGATTTTATTTTGTCAGGGCCAAATATTAGCATGCTACATCAGAAAAGGGACATGTAAAATTTGGATTTCCAGAAATGAGTTTGTTTCATTCACATTTGATGAACAGGCTGGATGTAAAATTGTAGATGCAAGAAGATTTTTCTTTGGGATTTCAATAGCACACAAAATCAGTCCTCAGTCTTCTAACATTTAGATTAGCTGAAGATTTTTTTTGGATCCATGGTTTATTTAACCTCAAAATTATATACAAATCACTCCCATTCTCAACCTTGCTCACTTAAGAGCTGTAGCAACAAAAAATAATTTTGGACCTGTTTTTATCCCCTCTTTCTGTTATTGTATTGGAGTTAATTTTGCCTTGAGAATAGGCTGATGGAATCTTCAATACATGGATTTCCATGGGCAGTGAGAAGGAAAGTCTCATCAGGGACCATTTCAAGCAAAGTAGCCCGAGTACCTGGCCTTGAGTGGGGGCTTGGAGGCTCACCTCCTTTTCACCTGGGGAAGTTAGGTTTCACCTCATGTTCAAATGATTTTTTCTGCCCTGAAATTAGTTTCTTGCCAGTTTCCCACCACATTTTCATGGCATGTTTTTGAGTAAAGCACACAAGGCTTTGAGTTTTCTCTCCGAGAGTGCGGGGAGCCTTCCCCGGGGGCAGCCAGCTGTGCTGTTATACCAAAGCCTTCTAATTAGCAGAGGATCCTGTTGGAAGACAGACGATAGCAGGTGCACACTAAAGTGTGTCATTCTCATGAGCATCTTGACACCTGTTTTAAATTCCTGTTTAGCTAATAAGGACAAATACTTCTCTACCTTTTTGGAGGTAATTTTTTTGGAGACCCCTTGTGTATTATGCAGTTTTGAATTATTATTCACTTAAGAAATTTTAAAAAATGTTGTGCTTGTTATTGATATTTTTCAAAGTTAGAGCTAAAGGCCTGAGCTCTGAGAAGTTGGGATACCCGTAAAGGCACACAGCCACGGTGCCCACTGCTGACTGCATAATCAAGCCAGTCAAGTGGGGACAGCAGCAGTTACTGCAATTCAGTCGCGATGTTTCTGTGACAACTGCTGTTTACTTAAGAGGAATTATCTATATATTGAGTGGCTCAAGTCCTCTAATGTACCAAAAGAAAGTCTGAGTAACACATTAATTGCTATTTAAAATAATAATAAACTGTAGGGAACCAATTGAGTCAAATTGGGAAAAGGCAGTGTAAAATAGAATGGGGAAGCTTCAGTGTTGTAGAGTTTAGATCCTGCATAATTTTTAAATGAGTGATAGGAGATGATTTTAGCTTATAGAGAAGCAGCGTGGTCCACAGTTGCCAAGATGCTAGTGAACAGGTCAGTGTATTAGTGCGCCTGCCGTGGAGTCTTGTGCAGGGGACCCCGGCGTGTCAGCCTGCAGCTGAGAGGACAGAGGAAAGGATTTGTGACCTTTTTCAAACTAGTTAAATATTAAGAAAATGTTTCTCTCTGTACTTCTATCTTCATATCATTTGCATTACCTAAATCTATATTATCTATCATCAATTCTATCATCTGTCCAGCATATATCCTATTTATCTATTACTTATTATCTACCACCTCTATCCTTATCTATCTATCTATCTATCTATCTATCTATCTATCTATCTATCTTTCTAAGCTACCTATCTGTCTGAGCTGGAAATAAGGACATGATAGGGTAAGGCTCAGCCCTTTGTGATAGGGCACAAAGCTCATTGCTAAGCCAATGGAAATGAATGAAGAGTAAGTTTTATATGCAGGAAGCATGAAGGGTTGGGGAACTGGACAAGGGCTGGGGCCAGGAACCATCTCCCAGCAAGTCAGCTGAGAACTCTCAGATTCCTGTTCTGCAACAGGAGGCAGGCTCCGCCATCCAGGACACAGTCTCTCCTGCTGAGAAACACCGTGGGCCTGTGTGTTTCATGCTATTCATTCTTGGGATTTCATGCAGATGACATTTTTGTTGGGAAATGCGTGGATCATTCCAGTGAAGGGCTGCTCTGCTTCCCTCCATGTAGGGCGTCCTGGCCCTTATAAAAGGGTTGTCCACTCCCCTGCTGCCACCTCCTGCTACTCAGTAGAGATCTTTAGGCTCTGGTGAGTATACCCCTTGGAGGCTTTTGGGGCATTTGGATGATGTTAGGATCTCATCCGGGGAGAGAAATGATTGCTGTTTTAACAGCTGATTTAAGTTTAGGGTAAAGAAAAGAATGAAGCTGTGGAATTCTATTTTTAGCTGGTATTTGGGGGATAATCCTGAAATTCACGAAGGAAATGAAGTTAAGAGGTCATTTTTATTTATTTTTTTATTTTTATTATTTTTTTTTGACAGGCAGAGTTAGACAGTGAGAGAGAGAGACAGAGAGAAAGGTCTTCCTTTTCCGTTGGTTCACCCACCAAATGGTCGCTAAGGCTGGCTTGCTGTGCTGATCCGAAGCCAGGAGCCAGGTGCTTCCTCCTGGTCTCCCATCCGGGTGCAGGGCCCAAGCACTTGGGCCATCCTCCACTGCACTCCCGGGCCACAGCAGAGAGCTGGACTGGAAGAGGAGCAACTGGGACAGAATCCGGCGCCCCAACTGGGACTAGAACCCAGGGTGCCGGCGCTGCAGGTGGAGAATTAGCCTAATGAGCCGCCGTGCCGGCCAAGAGGTCATTTTTAAATTGATGGAGGGTAACAGACAGTAGATTATGTCTACTTCTTGCTCATTCCAGTTCCCAGTGTCCTTCTCTGCGAGTGCAAGCCCTCAGATGCTGGATTTGCACCCTGTCATTCTGCTAGAGAGCTCCTGGCTCAGGGCTGCATCAGCTCAGTTAGACTCCTGATCAGGACTGTACGAACAGACAGGAGGGTGGAAGGGATTTGCAGTGAATCAGCTCAAATTTTGGCAGTGATATTTATATTCTAGTGGGATGTTTCTGTCTCATAGCAATGAGAATTGCTATTTGGGAAAGGGACAAAATGAAAAATTGACAAGAAAAAGACTGAAGTGTTGAGCAAAAAGAATTACAAAGGGTGGGAGTGAGGATGGAAATCCATGCGGAATCCTAGAAGGCTTTCAAGATCAAAACAGATCCTTGGGGACTGGAGGGATATTGCCTCAGCCCATTCCAAGGATGTTGGCTTCTGTCACAAGATGGAATCTTTCTGTCACTCTGTTTTCTTCCAGATTCTCCGAGATTCACCAAAGATGTCTTACCAGGAACAGCAGTGCAAGCAGCCCTGCCAGCCACCTCCTGTGTGCCCACCGAGGTGCCAGGAGTGCTGTCCCCCACCGAAGTGCCAGGAGCTGTGTCCTCCGCCGAGGTGCCAGGAGTGCTGTCTTCTACCAAGGTGCCAGGAGCCGTGTCCCCCACCGAGGTGCCAGGAGCCGTGTCCCCCACCGAGGTGCCAGGATCCGTGTCCCCCACCGAGGTGCCAGGAGTGCTGTCTTCCACCAAGGTGCCAGGAGTGCTGTCTTCCACCAAGGTGCCAGGAGCCGTGTCCCCCACCGAGGTGCCAGGAGCCGTGTCCCCCACCGAGGTGCCAGGAGTGCTGTCCTCCACCGAGGTGCCAGGAGCCCTGTCCCCCACCGAGGTGCCAGGAGCCGTGTCCCCCACCGAGGTGCCAGGAGTGCTGTCCTCCACCGAGGTGCCAGGAGCCATGTCCCCCACCAAGGTGCCAGGAGCCGTGTCCCCCACCGAGGTGCCAGGAGCCGTGTCCCCCACCGAGGTGCCAGGAGTGCTGTCTTCCACCAAGGTGCCAGGAGCCCTGTCCCCCACCGAGGTGCCAGGAGCCGTGTCCCCCACCGAGGTGCCAGGAGTGCTGTCCTCCACCGAGGTGCCAGGAGCCATGTCCCCCACCGAGGTGCCAGGAGCCCTGCCCCCTGCCGAGGTGCCAGGAGCCCTGTCCCCCGCCAAGGTGCCAGGAGTGCTGTCCTCCACCAAGGTGCCAGGAGCCGTGTCCCCCACCGAAGTGCCAGGAGCCGTGTCCCCCACTGAGGTGCCAGGAGTGCTGTCCTCCACCGAGGTGCCAGGAGCCGTGTCCCCCACCGAGGTGCCAGGAGCCCTGCCCCCTGCCGTGGTGCCAGGAGCCGTGTCCTCTGTGTTCACCAGTGCAGGGCCCGCCTCAGCCATACCAGCAGAAGCACTCTCCTGTATAGCCATGCTCAGCCTAACAGCAAAAGGGCTGCACGACAGCAAGAACAGCTTTGGATTTCCTCAGGACCATGAAATACAAAAAGAATGGCTCTTAGTTTCTGGACTCCATCCTTCTCCCTTTGGACTCTGTTGTAATAACATCTTCTCTAACCCTCAGCTTCTCGCATGCCTGAAATGACAGCCAATAGAGACTACTCTGCTCCTGAACTTGACCTTTTGGGAGCCCTGCCTCTGCCCCTGGTGCATGGCTAAGATACGGTTATGCTCAGCAATCTTAGGATTCCCAAAGCCGACATGGAATGAGTACAAGTGTGGGAGTTGGAGTCCCTAGCTTGCTAAATGCCGGTTTCGCTTCTGTACGCTGGCTTGCTTGCTTGCCTGCTGTAACACCATGACAGGCCTCATCCTGGACCAGGAAGGAGGCAGGCCGGGTCCTTGAGAACAAAGAAAGTAAGCTCCCCTGGGATTTATAACCTTCTGCTCCCCACAAGCTCCCCTGGAATTTATGGCCCAATGCTTCCCGCCAGTTCTCCTTTGTGTGGCGTTCCCGCCACATAACGTATAGCCTTTACGTTTAAATGAACCAATAAACATGCTAGATCCTAATACCTTGCCATATAGAGAATAAGAAGGTAACCTACGTATGAGATGACGTGCATCCTTGTTAATGTAAGGCTATAAAAATCTCTCTCACACAAATGAGGGGGGCTTCTTGCCTGTGCACTGCTAAACGGCTGTGTGTATCTGTAGGAGGTCCCAGCCGGCTGGTAACAAATAAATCTCTGCTTTTGCATTCGTGACTGTGCCTTGTGCATTGATTGGGAAATTCAGACACAACACAAGATCAAGACCAACACTTTTACCACCACACGATCTCCATCTGTTGTCCATTATGTGAGGCGTGACTTTTACCTTCTGAAAAAATATCTTTCTTCTTTAATAAAACATAAATTTAATGATCTTAGCACAAAGTCTTTTTAAGATTTATTTATTTGAAATGCAGAATTACAGAGAGAGGGGCACACACACATACACCCACACACACTCAGAGAGAGAGAGAGAGAGAGAGAGAGAGAGAGAGAGAGATATCTTCCATCAGCTAGTTTATTCCGCGAATGGCTACAATGACTGGGGCTGGCCAGGAACTTCATTTGGGTCTCCCAAGTAGGTGGCAGGATGCAAACACTTGGACCATCTTCCACTGCTTTCCCAGGTGCTTTAGCAGGGAGTTGGATTAGAAGTGGAGCAGCCAGGACTTGAATTGATGCTCATACGGGATGCTGGCATTGTAGGCGGTGGCTTGATCCACTGCATCACAATGCCGGCTCCCACCATATCTTTGAATTATTTTTTATCCCATGAAATTTGTATTCTTTTTCCTCCTTACTGAGATGGCCTGAACCTTATCTTGTTTCCTCAATAAGCAAAGGATTTGTCACAGAGTACAAATACAATGAGCTGTAGCTGTATTTTCCATTGTTGCTTTTACTATGATAGCACAATCAAGGAAGTAAGCAGGACTATTACAGACAAGAAGGAAGTTGCCTGGGGATTTACACACAGCCATTCACCGAGAGAGGGCGCTCACCTAGCTGTTTCCTTTTGCCCTCTCCCTACCTGGATCCCTAGGTATTCTCCTCCATCCACTGTTGGAAGTTCTGTTGTGATGGTGGCATGCAGAGGATGAGGGTGTTCATGCAGAGGATGAGGGTGTTCATGCAGAAGATGAGGGTGTTCATGCAGAGGATGAGGGTGTTCGTGCAGAAGATGAGGGTGTTCGTGCAGAGGATGAGGGTGTTCGTGCAGAGGATGAGGGTGTTCATGCAGAAGATGAGGGTGTTCGTGCAGAAGATGAGGGTGTTCGTGCAGAGGATGAGGGTGTTCGTGCAGAGGATGAGGGTGTTCATGCAGAAGATGAGGGTGTTCATGCAGAGGATGAGGGTGTTCATGCAGAAGATGAGGGTGTTCATGCAGAGGATGAGGGTGTTCATGCAGAAGATGAGGGTGTTCATGCAGAGGATGAGGGCGTTCATGCAGAGGATGAGGGTGTTGGAGCTGCAACCTTTGGTAGCTGAAAGGGAGGAAGTTCTTAGCGCTTCTGGAGAAGGCACTCGTTTATTTGTCAGCTCTTGTTCTGCTGCCGAAGCCAAGCTCATTGCTTGCTCTCTGGTTCTTTCCTCAAGTCATCTCTGTGAATCCTCTGATTGGTAGCTTGAGAAATCATGCAGTCTTTAAGCTTTAAATGAATTTCTAACATCATTATTATTAATTTATTTATTCTTCTTAAATTCTTCTATTGCAATTCAATTAATTAACAATTAGGTGAAGAGTGATTTAATACAGATATTTTAGGCTACTCATGGAATAATCAACTTAGGAATTACAGCGCACTTTTCCAAACATAATTCTGTATATTTAATATAAAATATACAATTTAATATATAATTAATCTGTTTATAAATATCACATAACACTTTTAGAGTAAGGTTTCCATGCCCTTATATGTGCTAGACACAATAATTGTCTGTATTTAAGTTTCTAACAGGAAGCAGGCACTGTATAAATGATTTAAATATAATTGCTCATCAAAATTAATGACCATATGTGACTGATACAGTGGCGTAGCAGGTAAAGCTGCTGCCCGCAGTGCCAGCATCCCATATGGACACTGGTTTCAGTCCCGGTTGCTCCACTTCCGATCCAGCTCTCTGCTATGGCCTGGGAAAGCAGTAGAAATGGCCCAAGTCCTTGGGCTCCTACACCTGTGTGGGAGTGTTTAAATAATTCACTTAGGAGAAGTCATATGGGAAGTGAAACTTCATGAAATTTACCATGCATTTGCTCTGTCATGCTTGAGCTATTACTAGTGCCTGTGCATTAGAGGCAATAAAATCTTAAAAATCCAAATCATAAAAGATGCTAATAAAAGAGAGAGAAAAAGCCATATTATTGCTTTTTCAAACCAACTTTTCCAAATAGGGTCTCCAGTTTAGCTGCCTAAATGTGATTATTGGAAGGGTACGCACATTCTTTGGGGAGATTCAGCCAAGTTTCTCCTTACACACCCATACATGCATGCACACACATGCATGCACACAAACACAATATCAATTCTCAAATTCTTTCTAAGAAAACTCATAGGGAACATTATTTACCAATAGTTCTATATTGTACAACATGAGTTCCCGTGTGAAGGGAGACATTAGCCTTTCATGCAATAAATATATATATACAAACACCACACAAATTTTTTTTGTTATATGTTGTAAATACTTTATTCCAATTTACCATTTACCCAACTAGTTTATAGCTTGCATTTTAATTTATGGAAGTTTCAAGTTTTGATGTGGTTAAGTTTATTGGTGGCTATTGTTTGTACTATTCTATTTTCTTTAAGAAAGCTTCCTCCATCCCAGGATAATATAGACATTTTCAGCCTTTTTTTTCCTGATAAAAGCATTTTTTAATGTTTGATTTTTTTAACTTTTATTTAATAAATAAAATTTCCAAAGTACAGCTTTTGGATTACAGTGGCTTTTCTCCCCCATATCTCCCTCCCACCCACAACCCTCCCATCTCCCACTCCCTCTCCCATTCCATTCACATCAAGATTCATTTTTAATTATCTTTATATACAGAAGATCAATTTAGTATATAGTAAGTAAAGATTTCAAGAGTTTGCACCCTCACAGAAACACAAAGTATAAAGTACTGTTTGAGTACTAGCTATAGCATTAATTCACATTGTACAACACATTAAGGACAGAGAACCTACATGGGGAGTAAGTGCACAATGACTCCTGTTGTTGACTTAACAATTGACACTCTTGTTTATGGCGTCAGTAATCTCCCTAGGTTCTTGTCATGAGTTGCCAAGGCTATGGAAGCCTCTTGAGTTTGCTGACTTCGATCTTATTTAGACAAGGTCATAGTCAAAGTGAAAGTTCTCTCCTCCCTTCAGAGAAAGGTACTTCCTCCTTTGATGGCCCGTTCTTTCCACTGGGATCTCACTCGCAGAGACCTTTCATTTAAATCATTTGCTTTTTACCATTTCTGTCTGTGATGACGATAATTGTGGAATATGTTGTTTTATTTTGTATCCCTTTCTGATTTATTTTGCTATCTTCATCATATGTCATGCACCTGTATTCTTGGGTTGGTTTCTAAACTCCTTATTTCATCATCATCACAGATAAGCTTGTCTAGAATGTCAGCACTGGGAGAGCTGTATGAGGGCCTCATGGGGCCTCTCACTAATTTGAAGTTCTTGTGGATCTCTGATTCCAAACAAAAATATTAAAGATAAATACACTTGTCTCTGTGTGCTCCAACATTACGCTTTTTGTTATAATAATTTTATGATGTTTTTAAAATAACTGATAAAGCATATCATTTTTTTGTGGCTGTCAAATTTCCCTGGGGAATCTTAACTATTTACTCTTTTAAGTGTATTTAGAATCATTGTCTGAAGAAACATGAAAAATTCATCTGATATTTTTATGGGGATACCACTGAATATCTAGATGAATTTGGAGGTGTGTAGATATCTCTATGATATAGAACCCCTGCGTGTATGATTTGTCTCTCAGTTATTCAGTTGTTCCCTAAGCCAACAAATAATGCCAAACATTTTATACATGGTTTTGTTTAGTGCTCTTTTTTAAAATTTATTTGACAGATAGAGTTAGATAGTGAGAGAGAGAGAGAGAGAGAGACAAAGAGAAAAGTCTTCCTTCTGTTGGTTCACCCTCTAGATGGCCACCATGGCTGGAACTACGCTGATCTGAAGCCAGGAGCCAGGTGCTTCCTCCTGGTCTCCCACGTGGGTGCAGGGCCCAAGCACTTGGGCCATCCTCCACTGCCTTCCCAGGCCACAGCAGAGAGCTGGACTGGAAGAGGAGCAACCGAAACTAGAACTGGCACCCATATGGGATGCTGGCACCACAGGCAGAGGATTAACCAAGTGAGCCATGGCACCTGCCCTTGTATAGTGTTTTTACAATCTAGATGATCTCAATTTTTTTCTTGCTATTGTGAAATAGATTGAAAAATTTTTACTTTTCTAAATATTGCTGATAGTTAATTAGAATGAAATCAATATTTAATATCTTTATACTTTTATTAATATATAGAGAACAGATTTTATGTAGTTCATAGATAAAATTCTAAGACTACAATGATACTTTCTTCATCCTTTCTTTCTTTCTAATTTTTGTGGTAACATACTTAATTTACTTTTTAGTTAAAGGCTTAGTGCTCCACTAAGAGTTCTACAAGTGAAAAATAGACTAGTGTTCAGCAGAAATATGGACAAGGGCAATAAGCAATAATCAAATCCCAAGTTGTCAATTTGACTGATAAACATTTTATTTTAAATATTTTGCACATGTTTTTATATGTTAGTCTGGTACACATGAAACATATTTTGTCTCAGGTGTCTACTGATATTCTTGGATTTCCTATGTAGAAATTATCTTCATATAATGTCAACTATTATCCTTCTGATTCCATATGCAGGTCTCTTACTCAGCTTCTCTATTTTTCCGAGAGGCAGTGCAATGTTGAGCGTAAGCACTTCCCTGTGGAGTCAGACTGCCTTGCATCAAAGCTCATCTCCACCACTTAACAATTAGGTAATGCTCAGCCAGTGACTTGGGCTCTCTGCGACTCAGGTTGCTTATCTATAAAATAGGCATTATAATAGTTCCTATCTCATAAAGTTGTTGAAGCAAAGATGAGTTATTGCACATAAAGTTCTTCAAACAATGCCTGCAAGGCACATGGTAAGTTTTCATCAAATGCTAGCTATTGCTAAAATATGAAAGAGTAATGCAGTATATTTTCTCTGTATGGTGCAAGATATCTACATTTACATATATTATATACATATATAAAATGTGCATTTAAACATAAATGTAGTTATATTACATTGCTGTAAATATAGTTATTAATTGATTTTTTTATTTTGAAGATACTTCAAGAAGTATGTGGAAGGTAGATTTTTTTTAAGATTTAATTATTTATTTGAAAGTCAGAGTTACAGAGAGAGAGGAGAGACAGAGAGGTCTTCTATCTGCTGGTTCACTCCCAAAATGGCTACAACTGCAGGGGCAGTGCCAAGCTGAAGCCAGGAGCCTGGAGCTTCTTCCAGGTCTCCCACATGGGTGGCAGGGATGGAAGCATTTGGACCATCCTCACTGCTTTCCCAGGTGCATTAGCAGGGAGCTGGATTGGAAACAGAGCATCCGGGACTTGAACTGATACTTGCATGGGATGCTGACACTGAAGGTAGCAGCTTAACCCTCTATGCCACAGTGCTGAATCCTAAATTTGTTATTAATAAGGAAAAGAGGGGAGGTCACAGAAGCCACTGAGGAGGGAAGATTACAGTGTATCCATGGAGACAGCTCTGCATGTTTCATAGGTGTGGCTTACTTTATCTGCAAGAGTACTCTTCTTTTTTAAAAGATTTATTTATTTATTTGAAAGAGCTACACAGAGAGAGGAGAGGCAGAGAGAGAGAGAGAGAGAGAGAGAGAGAGAGGACTTCCATTAGATGGTTCACTCCCAGATGGCTGCAACGGCCGGAGCTGTGCTGATCCGAAGCCAGGAGCTTCTTCCCAGTCTCTCACATGGGTGCAGGGGCCCAAGGACTTGGGCCATCCTCTACTGCCTTCCCAGGCCATAGCAAAAAGCTGGACAGGAAACGGAGCAGCCAGGTCTTGAACTGGTGCCCATATGGGATGCCGGCGCTTTAGGCCAGGGAATTAACCCACTGCGCCACAGCGCCGGCCCCAAGAGTACTCTTCTTAAACAATGTCACTTGCTTTTCTTTCAGATTCTGTGACTTCCAAGAAAGATGTCTTAGCAGCAGCAGGAACAAGGCACCTCCTGTGTCTCCCCAGTAAATATCCAGAGACACGCCCACCCCAAAATGTCCAGAGCCATGTCCATTTTCAAAAGTGTCGTGAGCCATGCCTGTCTCTGAAGAGCCCAGAGCCAGGGGGGACATTGGAGTTTGCTCCTCAGTCCTGCCCCAGACCTGCTCTCCCTCACAGCCACCACTGCAATAGCACTAGCAACTACCCAACAGCAAGAGAGCAGAAGCCGGAGACACGACACAGCAGAACAAACGGCGCCTCCTTGCTCTAGTGCCATCATTCCCTTTGGGCTCTCCCCAGCCCTCTGTGCCTGCACTTCTTGGGGTCCTGTTTGACAGAGAAGAGGTGAACTCTAAAGCTGGGTTATTTGGCTTCCTTTCTGATGTAGGACCATTCTTGGAGATGCCAGGTTTCCCAGAGACCTGGAGGAAAAAGCAGCAGTAAGAAGTTTCGCTTCTTTAAATCCAGCGTTTTATTGCTGTAATAATATATCACCCGGGACCTGGGCCATGATTTCCACAGTCCTGGCAAATCTACCTCCTGGTTCTGCTTCTCTAGTCAAATGTGTTTCATGGTGGAACACAGATATCTTCCTGAACTCCTGGTTGTGAGCTGCATCAGGTTAATGAGGGATTATTTCTTTCTGTTTTATTTTGTTTTTCTATCACTGATTAATCTCTAGATTCAGATCATTATAATCAAGGTTAAGTGTGTGTAGCGTGAAGTGTACCTGTTTTGATAAATTACTTTTATCAGTTCAAACTCCAGCTCTGCTCCTTATAAATCATATAATCTTAGACAAGATACTTCGCCGAGATTACTTTCAAATTTTTTTTAACTTTTATTTAATGAATATAAATTTCCAAAGTACAGCTTATGGATTATAATGGCTTCCCCCCATAACTTCCCTCCCACCCGCAACCCTCCCCTTTCTCTCTCCCTCCCCCCTTCCATTCACATCAAGAATCATTTTCAATTATCTTTATATACAGAAGATCAGTTTAGCATATATTAAGTAAAGATTTCAACAGTTTGCACCCACATAGAAACACAAAGGGAACAATACTGTTTGAGTAGAGATTACTTTCAAATTTTAAGAGCTAGAAAATGCTATCTTCAACTCAGTGTTGTGTACAAATTCACTAATTCTCTGTTCATCCACTTAGTAAGGTATATTTGTTATATGTATACTTTGTATCTGGAACTCTTTAATGTGTGAGGAGTATGGTGATGAGCAAAACATAGGAATACTTTGAACTTGTGGAGTTTAAATTATACTGAAGAGACATATTAGTTAATGTGTAAATATACATTAAATTATAATATCAGTAAAAAATAATTAAAAAAAAAACAGTGAATGTAGAATGAGATAGTGGAGAGTAATGTGGAATGGAGTTGGAAGTTGCTTGTCTCAGATTCCTGAGCGATATAAAGTGGCCATGGTGTAACAAACAGTGGATTCCTCCAAACAGAAGGAATAGAACACATGGCCACAGGACTCCGCGGTGGCCGGGAATGGCAGTGGTGTGCGGGATGTGCAGTGAAGGAGGACAAAGCTAAGAAGTCAGACAGAGGCCGGCCCTAGCAGGGAATTGGAGAGCTCGATTAAGAATTCGGGATCCCCCCCCCCCAAAAAAAAAAAGAATTCGGGATCCTGGGGCTGGCGCTGTGGCGTAGTGCTAAAGCTGCCGCCTGCAGTGCCTGCAACCCATATGGGTGTCGGTTCAAGTCCCGGCAGCTCCACTTTCAATCCAGCTCTCTGCTGTGGCTTGGGAAAGGAGTAGAAGATGGCCCAAATCCTTGGGCCCTTGCACCCATGTGGGAGACCCAGACGAAGCTCCTGGCTCCTGGCTTCAGATTGGTGCAGCTCAGGCCATTGTGGCCAGTTGGGGAGTGAACCAAAGGATGGAAGACCTCTCTCTCTCTCTCTGCCTCTCCTTCTCTCTCTGTGTGTAACTCTGACTTTCAAATAAATACAGAATTTGGGATCTTGTTCAAGTCTTATGAGAATATTACACACTCCTGTTACATATTATTGTTTATACAGAATATTTTAATCTAATAAATTATGTTTTCAATATTAATACTTGGAAAGGTATTTGATTACTTAAAGGTTTTCATAAAAAGATTCAAATATCAGTGAGTATTTTACAGTTCTTTAGGCTAATGTGGAACTTATTTCTACCTTCTAACAGATGACACATTTGTCAACTGTCCCACCTGGAAAGAAAATACTTTATATCACCAGCTGCTTCTGGTAGTTTCTTTATATTGCTGTGGCTTGAATCTAGTTTCCTTTTAATCACTGCATTAAATGGGATGATGTATGTAATGTATCCAATGTGGTTTATGACACACACTAAATTTTCAATAAATAGTAGCTCCCATATTATAATTAATGCAACTATAGTACAAGAGTAAGGCTAATTAATAGTCAGGATTAATATAGGGAACAAAGAAGCTTCTCAGATTGCCACACCCCATGCTTCACCCTGTCTTCACCTCTACGCTTGTTCTCAGCACCGACCTTTTGGGTTTCCTGGGTTCTCCCACCCTTGAGACTGCTGTTCTGAGCTCTGCTGCTGTGGGACCCTGAACAGATGCTTAGGAAAGTTCCAGAGGCAGTGAGGGAAGGTGGCGGAAGGCGTCTCTATGTGGGGAGGTCAGCTCCTCTCATTTTGTTGACATGCTCCTCTGAATCTCACAACCACAGAGCAAAACCTTGGATCTTTTGATTCTGTAGGGAATGAATGCCCTAAAAATATAAATGAGTGCTTTATATTTTTATAAACATAGAAGAAAATGGGTACTTGAAAAAATATGGGATTTTTTATAATCAAAGGAGAAGGATGTAGCAATAAAAATACCTATATACTTCCAAACCATTTGCATAGGTCAACTAACCTTGACCATAGTAATTCAGAGTGTTCCAAGTCATTTTCTCACTTTCATCTTTGCTCAAAACTCTCCTCTGAGATAGTGAGGGGTTTGAAGGGGGTATTAGCAGCTTCCTGGATGTATTGTAGTTTCTTCTCTGGGAAATTCTACCCTCAGCTCTTCCTTTTATTCCCTTGTATTCTTTTCCATTATTTAATTCATTAATGTAATTTAATTTTTTCCCCCTAACATGCTGGCTAGCACTTCCAGTATGATGTTAATAGGAGTGGTGAGAGAGAAAAACCTTGCCTTGGTTTTGATTCAGACTTTGATCTGCAAAGTGTGATGTCACCTATAAGGGTTTTGAAGATGACTGTTAGCAGGTTGAGAAAGTTAGCTTTTATTCCTAGTTTGTGGAGTTGTTTTTCTTTTCTTCAAACTAGTAATGGATATTGAATTTTATCAAATATTTGTGCCTGTGTATATCAACATAAAAACCCAACTCTTGTCTTTAGTCTGTCAATATGTTGAACCAGCTTTGATTTCTTAGAATAAATCTCACTGAGTCATGATTTGTTCTTCCTCCCTCCCTCACTTTCTTTCTCCTCCTCCTCCTCTTCTTCTGCTTCTCTTTCTTCTTGTTCTTCTCCCCCTCCCATCCCCCCCACCCCCCCACCCCCGATTCTAAAATCCAACTAGACTTTATTTGACACAGAATACAATATGGCTGTAGGAACAACAATCTAAAAGGCACAGCTCTATTTAATTTATAATTAAGCAACTGAAGGGTTCACCATCAGGTGAAAAACAAAATTAAGCTTGATGGAAGAATTCTCTTTTTCTAGTGCCCATACATTTTGAATCCCCTCTCCATCACCCAAAGGACACATGTGCCTGTTTTGAGCGAGCAAGAAATGCAAAAGTTAACACCTCACGTGATGGCACACTTTTGGGAAATAGCAGATGTCTGGATAGCTTGATGTTTGAGGCAAAAATCCATGATGTGGTTCCTGCAGATGGCACAGTTATCAACCCCAATGTCTCAGGGCTCAGGGGGCTACTGTGTTCCACTTTTTGTCCTGGAAGTACTTCTTGCCTACTCTGCTTTTGTTTCTGCTCAGAGTATCCATATGCAATGCTGCTGCCATTTTGGAAAAACAATTGAATAATAGATAATGTATTTTCTTTTTATTGGGATTTTGACTTGTTAATATTTCTTGAAGCTTTTACATCTTTGCTCAAGATGTAACAATTTGTCAATTGTTTGCATGTGCTGCCTTAGTTTATTTTTGTTATTAGGCTAATACCGGACTTGTAAAATGATTTTGAAAGAATTCTTTTCTGTTGAAGATATCATGTAGAATTGACATTATTTATTCTTTTAATGTTTAATAGAATTTGTCAGGGTACCCATTTGTACCTGGCTTGTTGTGGTTGTTAAGAATTTTACCTACATATTCATATAATTTCCCTAATAGAGTACTATTCATGTTATCTATTCCTTCTTGAGTACTATTAGATTGTTTGTTTCTTTCAAAGAATTGGTCCATTCACCTAAGTTATGGTGTTCATGGCATGGATCTGTTTGTAGGATTATTTTATTATCTTTTTAATGACTGTGGGGTCTGTATTGATGTCCCTTTCATTCTCATAATGACATTTTTTATTCATTCTTTCTTTTTTTGACCAATCTGAAAAGCTAGAGAAACATCAACTATATTGATATTTTCAAGGAACTATCTGTTTTTTTTTTTTATGTTCTCTATGGTTTTTCTGTTTTTGGCTTCACTGAGTTCTACTCTTTATTATTTTCTTCCTTCTTTTTGTTTTGTGTGTAATTTGCTCCTTTTTTTTAGTTCCTTAAGGAATAAACCTTTATTCTTTTCTAACTTAGGAACTTAATTCTATAAATTCTCTCCAAGCTCTGTTTTCACTGACTTCCACACAATTTTTAACGTTGTATTTTCATGTAGTTCAAAATAATTTTTGAATTTTCATTCAGGTCCTTGGATTCCCTTATGATCCCTGGATTAATTAGAAATGTGTTGTTTAATTCTCAAACATTTGGGGGTTTTCCGGATACCTTTCCATTACCAGTCTTGCATTTAACACAATTATGTTCTGAGGACATACTTTGAGTAGAAAATGTCCTACATGTATTCAATCAGGATGGTGAGAAAATGGCAGCTCTGGGTGGCAGCAGTTGGCATGCTATCATGGGGTCCTCAGGTGCACTGTGGACCAGTCCTTTGTTAGAGTCAAGAGGAAGGCCAAGGCCACAGAAACTAGGCTAGTAACTCAAGTTCTCTATGCAGAGGAGGATAACCTTGCATACAGTGCTGATACAAGGTATTCCTGTATCTTCTGGAAAATTTGAAGATTAATTCAAGCAATTGGTTTTTTGGCTGGCCCTAGACAAAGAGGTATTGTGTTCAGATATTAAAGATAAGCATGGTGTGATGACCAGTTTGCTAAGCCCCACGAGTAGGATTTTCTATTGTTTCAGGGCTGACTAACAAGGAGAGGAATCAGTTCTCTAATGCAGAAGGCTTTAAGAAAAAGGATATGGATAAGGTGATGGTATCCTCATCCAGAAAGAAAAGCCACTGGGTCTATGTTTAGGGACCTACACCAACTTTATAACAACTGCAAGGAATTGAAACTCTCAGGTATGACAGAGCTGCAGGTGAATCATCGAGCCCTTGTCCAGATAGAGGAGGACCGAAGAGTAAAATATTTCTCGTAAAGAATGCATATGACAAGCCAGTTTTAGAGTTATAGGGGTTTATTTCTGTTGGGGAATAACCACCTGGTTTAGGCCAGTCTTGTGACGTTCTGCCTGTGTGGGAGGGGTAGTCAGAGCCTATAAAGGGCACCCTGCCAGCCAGGTACCATCCTCTTTTCTTCTGCTATCCAATCTATGTAGAAGATCAGGTGAGTCTGATTTCTACAGAGCCTTAAAAAAACAAGTTGTTACCAGTTCATGCTTATGTGCTTGGCTTTATCTCATTTTCTAGATGGAGGGTACTGCTGATGATATTCACATTTGAGCATTTCAGGGCATTATATTCAAATACATCTGGTAAAATTAATTAAGGGCAATGCTGAATTGATGAACCTAGAAGAAAAGAAATTCTCTCTTATTAGCGTTAAAGGGACAATCTCTCACTGAAATTCCAAAGGTTCTGGTGTAAGTATAAACCTCTTGAGGGCAGGATCTGGGCCTGCCAATTATTCCTCAGTTCCAAAGGCATTTATGCCTTTAGTTAGGTGCTTATAATTATGAGGTTGTCTAGAATTGCTGGTGGGTTCAGTCAGCAAATCAGCAACTTTGTCTTCTCTGGTGTTAGATCATATCCATTCACCCTTTTTCTCTCTTTAGAGAGAGGTTGTGCAATGATAGACACTGGGCAGAGAAAACCAAAGAAGTGCCAATAGTAGATGATAGTGAGGAAGGGAGAAGTCAGATACAACAAGTGATATGGTGTCGGAGTTCAAAAGACACCCTTGGTGAAGGGACAGATGATGCTTATGTTCATTAGAACGGTGCATTATTCTGCAAGCAGAAAAGGTGCATGTAAACATTGTCACATGGTTCTTTCAGATCCCCTGAGATCCAGAAAAGATGTCTCACCATCAGCAACAGTGTGAGAAGACCTGCCAGTCACCTCCTGTGTGCCCAGCAAGATGCCAAGAGCCTTACCCATTCCCAAAGTGTGCAAAACCATGCTCACCACCAGAGTATATGGAGCCTTGCCTGCATCCAAGGTGCCCTGAGCCCTACCCATCCCCAAGGTGTCCTGCGCCATGACCACCCCCTAAAGTGCCCATCGATGAAGTGCTGACCTCAATCATGTCAGCAAAAATGCCCTCCTGCGCAGCCTCTCCAATTCTGTCCCCAGAATGGATAAAGCACCTGAATTCATGGAACACAATGAAATAATAAGCAGTGTTTCTTGGTCTCGGTTCCATCTTTTCTCCAGATGCTGTGCCAGATTGATGGTATTTTCTTCAAACATTAACCTTGCTCTGCTTGAGGTGACACTGCACAAGAAAGCGCTAGCGTTAACGAAGCCTTTCTCATGCTGTTTGGAGGCAGTTCTCTATCCGGAAGGTAGCCAGCATGTAGTGTTCTTATGTGACTAGCTTCCTGAAGCTTAAAACAGCTTAGTCCTACTTTCATATGGCCTCAGATGTTTTTCTCTTCTTATATTCTGTCCATGACCTGGGCCCCTGTTCTCATCACCCAGGCAGTTGTGCCTTTGTTCCTGCTTCATTTAAAGGGCATGTTTTGAGACAGGGCGGTTTTTTTTCCCTGTCTGTTTTAATTGTCTTTGCCAGCTAGATTTAATCATTAAATGTCCCCTCTTCCTTGCTGTCATTCTCAGGTGACCTCTAAATTCAGAATCTCATAATGAAAGTGAGATGAATTTGATTGGAATATTGGACTGGCACACAAAAGCCCTTCAGGTGTTGCAATTAATTATCCTTTGTTACTTGGCTAAGTCACTTTGTCTCTTGGCAATTTAGTATTCTCATCACTCCAACAGGAAAACAAAATGACATCATTGTAGAGGTTATCAAATATTTAATACCTACGAATCATTGAGCATCTTACTGAACCCCCTTTCACAGTCCTGATTTCCCATCTTGCTGGATCTCATTGGTACATTATCCCATTGTTTCCCCCTGTGACAGCACAAATGAAATGCTGGTGGGGGTTGCACAGCTGAGCTAGTTTAAATAGAACTATAATGAAAGGAGCAGCCGAGAGCCGCCATAAAAATGGCCTTAATAAAATAGAAAAACAGGTAGACAAAAAGTTCCAGAGACGGCCTTGGGAAATGGGGGAGTAAACTGGTTCACAGAGAAAGCAGTTAGCTACTAACCAGAGATACGGGCAACAGAACATCCTGCTATGTAGATAAGCCCCCTCCCCTGTGCTTGCTCAAGCTTAACAAAGAAACCGCAAGGCATGTAAGGCACGTAGCCACCCCTTTCCCCTCCTCAATGACCCCCTCCCCTTGTCCAAGCTTAGACACGTAGGGCACGTAGCCACCCCTTTCTCCTCCTCCTCGACGACCTCCTCCCCTTGTAGTTGCCCAATGAACTCACGCCACCCTATGGTATGTTAATTTTGTGGTTTTGCCCCTTAAAAGCTGTGTAAAATGATTGCTCGGGGCTCCTCTCTTGCCCCGCTGCTTGCGGCAGCAAGAAGAGGGCCCATTTGCGCAAATGAAATAAAACTGCCTCCTGCCTTTTGCATCGTCTGGTCTGGAGTCTGTGTTTCTGGGGTCTTCACAAAAGGACACCGCTTTTGGGGTCCTTCAATGCCAGGCCATAGATCTTACATTGGAGAGAAATGAAGCTAAAAATCAAAGGCTCTGAAATGGAAAAGAATAGACTAATACAACTTTAATAATAATTACTTCTTTTTTTTTTTTCTTGACAGGCAGAGTGGACAGTGAGAGAGAGAGACAGAGAGAAAGGTCTTCCTTTGCCGTTGGTTCACCCTCCAATGGCTGCTGTGGCCGGCGCGCTGCTGCCGGTGCACTGCACTGATCTGAAGCCAGAAGCCAGGTGCTTCTTCTGGTCTCCCACGGGGTGCAGGGCCCAAGTACTTGGGCCATCCTCCACTGCATTCCCGGGCCACAGCAGAGAGCTGGCCTGGAAGAGGGGAAATTGGGACAGAATCCGGCGCCCCGACCGGGACTAGACCCCAGTGTGCTGGCGCTGCAGGTGGAGGATTAGCCTATTGAGCCATGGCGTTGGCCAATAATTACTTCTCTTGCATCCACTGGATTGAATTTTCATGTAAGGTACCCACCTGTGCCACCACCAGTTACCAGCAAAGCAGAAATTCACCTGTGACCCTCCTAGACCTTCCTTATCCTCCCTTGCAAAGATCACCACAGTTTTGACTTCATTGCCACGAGTTGGGTTTGCTGTTTTGAACTTTATATAAAAAGAATTATAAGGCCGGCGCCGCAGCTCACTAGGCTAATCCTCCACCTAGCGGCGCCGGCACACCGGGTTCTAGTCCTGGTTGGGGCGCCGGATTCTGTCCCCTCTTCCAGGCCAGCTCTCTGTTGTGGCCAGGGAGTGCAGTGGAGGATGGACCAGGTGCTTGGGCCCTGCACCCCATGGGAGACCAGGAAAAGCACCTGGCTCCTGGCTCCTGCCATTGGATCAGCGCGGTGCGCCGGCCGCAGTGCGCCAGCCGCGGCGGCCATTGGAGGGTGAACCAACGGCAAAGGAAGACCTTTCTCTCTGTCTCTCTCTCTCACTGTCCACTCTGCCTGTCAAAAAAAAAAAAAAAAAGAATTATATAGAATACACCTTTTAATGTTTGATTTCTTTTAAACACTATGTCTTTGAGATTCATTTATATTTTTGTGTGTATAAATAATTCATTGCTCTTTGATATTTTTTGTATGATGATGTTACAATCTATTTGTATCTTCTAGTTTTGGTTGATTTGCTGGTTATTTTGATTTTTCATGAATTAATTATAGGTTTCCTTTAGTTCTTGCTGTAATACTGTAGGACAGTTCTCTGGGTGGCCTTGGGTTGATTCAATTTCTCCTCTTTCTTACTTAAGAATAACTTTAGGATGTGCTGGAAAGACAAGAAGGGGCTGAGGAACAGCGTGTGTTCTGTCCCAATCTCCCTGCATCTAAGATGTCCTTCCAGGTTTGAGCCCAGCAATTCATATTATCTCCAGGATATAAAACTCGGGGTGGGCTGCTTTCTGGAGTCCTTCACCTGCAGAGCAAGTGGGCAGGTATAGATGAGACTCCATGCGGTCCAGGCAGCTTCCCTGACCTTACAATGGAGATCACAGTGAGTCCTGGTCTTCTGTTCATCAGTAACGATGCCCTTTCAGGTAACTTGTCATGTGCATGGGTGTTCTGTCTCATCAGACTCAATCCCCCCCCCCCCCAAACAACTATTACTATTGAAGAAATTTTAGAAGTTAATGGATTACAAGACTCCATATTATGTCAATTCTCCCTTTAATCTATGAGTTCAATGGCAACTTAGCCAAAATCCAACTGAGTCAAAATTCTAAGGGGTGTGTGTGTGTGTGTGTGTGTGTGTTAGCAGCCTATTTCCCACAAGTTATGAGCCTGTGTAAATTTACAACCTATCACTAAAGTATATGGAAATTCAAGGGCCAAAGTATTTCCAAAGCAATCTTAAAAAGAGGAGCATGTACATTAATGTGTTAAAATTATAATTTGTGAAGATTTTAAAAAGTGCTGGATACAAAATGAAGGAACAAAACAAACCCATGTTGGAAGCAAACAGAAAATAAAGGTATAAAATAGTAAATAAAAATATGCGAAGGGCATAGAAATAAATCTAAAAAAAGTTGCAAGATTTCCATGGTGAAAAACAGAGTGATAAACATGCACCTTAAATCAATGACTCAATGCCATGAAAGTGTCCACTTCATCCCTGATTTATCTATGGATTTAAATCTAAACCTACTCAAAACTAATTCATCAAACAGATTTTAAAATGTGTGTGAAAATGGAAAGGAGGTCAAGACTGACCATGTTAGTTTACATATTCTCATTCTGCTTTCCAAAGACATTTCTAGACGATTTTCATTCTGCCTCTTGAAGTGGCTTTTCTCAGTGTGGGACAGACACTGTAGAGGACTGGCAAGTGTGAGTGCAAAGCACACACCTATGGAGAAATTACTTAGAGCCTATTGTGGTACAGCAGTTGCATCTTCAAAGTCAGTGTTAGGGAGGATTGAGCAGGGGATGTTGTGACCAGGTGACACATGTCAGGATATCCAGACACACTAATACATCAGCTCTAGTTTTGCCTCCAGGAGGGCTCCCCCTAAGAACACTGTCATCTGTTGCTTGCAGATTTCTTGAGATTCAGGGATGATGTGTTTCAGAAGCAGTAAGAGCAGCTCTGCAGCCATCTCAGCTACAACCTCTTAGGTGTTCTCAGTAGTGCCGCCTCGGAAGTGCCCATCTGGTTGGTGCTCCACTGTTTAGTCCCTTCAACCATGCCAACAACACTGCCTCCTTGAGCAGCCTCCTCCACCTGGCCAGCAGAAGAGCCTGCCCAAGCGGAGGTGAGAGCCTTTCCAGCTGCCAGGGAGCTATTGCTCAATGGGTGCAAGGTTTCAGCTAAGTAAGACCAGGAAGTTGCAAAGATGTACTATACAGCATAGTGCCTGTGGTTAACAGTCAGTATTGCACACTTTAGTGGGTAGATTTCATTTTATGTGCTCTTACAACAACAACAACAATAACAACACTCCCAAAAGAAATGAACACAGGGAAATCTGTGGAGGCAACTGATGTTTAGTATCTTCATTGTGGTGATGGGATCACAGGTATATCCATGTATTCAACCCCATCAAATGTAAACATTAGGTATTAACAATTGTTTTGCATACTAGTTATACTTCAATGAAGAAAATAGAAATAGGAAAAAAATAGAAATACTTCCATTTATACAGTTTGATGGCATGTTTGTAATAAACTGGATGACCATATTTGTGTAGGTCAATTTCTAGATTGTATTTTGTTACAACAGCTGTTTTATCTTTCCTTGTACTCAGACCACACATTACCATATTCTTTTTTTTTTTTTTTTTGACAGGCAGAGTGGATAGTGAGAGAGAGAGACAGAGAGGAAGGTCTTCCTTTTACCATTGGTTCACCCTCCAATGGCCGCCACGGCTGGCGCACTGTGGCTGGTGCACCACGCTGATCTGAAGCCAGGAGCCAGGTACTTATCCTGGTCTCCCATGGGGTGCAGGGCCCAAGTACTTGGGCCATCCTCCACTGCACTCCCTGGCCACAGCAGAGAGCTGGCCTGGAAGAGGGGCAACCGGGACAGAATCTGGCGCCCCGACCGGGACTAGAACCCAGTGTGCCGGCGCCACTAGGTGGAGGATTAGCCTATTGAGCCGTGGCGCCTGCCACATTACCATATTCTTAAAATGACTCCTGTTATGTAACATGAAAACACTTAGACTACATGCTCCTCTTTTTAAGATTGCTTTGGAAATACTTTGGCCCTTGAATTTCCATATACTTTAGTGATAGGTTGTAAATTTACACAGGCTCATAACTTGTGGGAAATAGGCTGCTAACACACACACACACACCCCTTAGAATTTTGACTCAGTTGGATTTTGGCTAAGTTGCCATTGAACTCATAGATTAAAGGGAGAATTGACATTATAATATGGAGTCTTGTAATCCATTAACTTCTAAAATTTCTTCAATAGTTGTTTTATGTTTTCTGCTAAGAAATTCTACCTATCTTTGGTTAGATTTATTTGCATCTGATGTTTCCAATATTATTCTAAATAATATATAATTTGAAATGATTGGTTTATAGACAAAATTTGTTTTTATGCATTTGTTTTGTATATCGTCCATTTATTTATCATCTTGAATTCACTATTCTAATTGGTTTGATTATAGAATATTCTAGGTATTCTTTTATGCATTCATTTGAGAGGCAGAGAGACAGAAAGAGAGACAGAGTTCCCATCCACTCATTCACTCATTAACTGCCTGCAAGGGCCAGGACTGGACTAAGCTGAAGCCGAGAGCCAGAAACTCAAACTCAGGTCTTTCCTCATCAGGGCCCTCCAGGGTCTACACTGAGGAGAAGCAGGGATCAGGAGGCAGAGGCGGTATAAAACTTGGGCGCTCTGTTGTAGAATATGGCACAAGTGTCTTAAGCAGCAGGGCGAATGCCTACTTGTGGGTGTTCTACTTTTTTTCCCTTTAGTTAATACTAATTTAATTCAGGTGAAAAAGACAAAGTTTGCTTCACTGTGGATTCATTATCTCTCTCCCCTTCTGGGAGGATAATTAATAATTATTATTTATGAAATTTATGTTTTTTATTTTATTTTGAGAGAGAGACTTTCTTAAATTATTTAAAAATGTGTTTTTCAGCATTTTGGCATTGTGAGTTAAGTTGCTGCCTATGACACTGGCATCCTATATGGGAGCTGGTTCATGTCCCAGCTGTTCCACTTCTGATCCAGCTCCCTATGGTCCCTGGGAAGGCAGCAGAAGATATTCTGGGTATCTGGGCCCCTGCCACCCATGTGAAAGACTAGGATGGATTTCCTGGCTCCTGGCTTTTGGCTTTGGCCTGGCCTGTCCCTGGCCATTGCAGCCATTTGAGGAGTGAGTCCCCGGATGGATCGCTCTCTCTCTAAGTCTGCCTTTCAAATAAATAAATAAATCTTTAAGAAATTTATTTTAATTGACAAATTATACTGACAATTGTATATGAGATATAATGTACTACAATGTATAATGTGAAATATTTACAATAAATTAGCATATTCATCATCTCACATAGCTATTACTTTTTGCAGTAGGAACATTGGAAATGTATTCTGTTTTTAATTCCGATACACAACACACTGGTATTAACCAGAGTCACCATCCTGCATAACAGATCTTTAGCACATTCCTCCTTATCCAACTGACTAACATGTACCTGCCTCGCCTCCCCTTCCCAGCCTCCTCATTCTACTCTGCACTTCTCCGAGTCTTACTGCTTTAGGGTCCACACATGAGGGGAGTCATGCAAGGTTTTTCTTTTTGTGCCTGGCTTTTTCACTTAGCATAATGCTCTCCAGGTTCATCCACACTGTCATTGTCATGCACGACAGAATTTCCTCTTTTTAAAAAAAGGGTTAATAGTATTCTTGTGTATGTGTGTATGTGTGTTTGTGTGCATATTATATAGGTCACACTTTTTTTATCCATTCTTTGCATAATTTCAAAACAGTCTTATCTTTTAATTCTATTTCCCATAGACTTTGAAATTTCTTCTAATTATGCACTCTATATGATTGCGTGTGCTATACTTTTATACAACTGGTGGTACAGTAGGTGTGCTTACACCAACATCACCACAAACATGCTAGGACTTTACCCCATCTGCGATGTTGCTGATAGGCAGTTTCAGCTCCATTATAATCTTATGAGACCACTGGTGAATACAGCGCCCATTGTTGAACCAAGTGACATTATGTGGTGCATGGCTGTACTGAGGGGAAGCACTGCTGGGTCACACGGTTGTTCTCTAACTCTTTGAGGAACTGCCTCAGTGTTTTCCATATGACTGTATTGATTTGCTTTCTCATCCACAGTGTCCAGGGGTTCTCTTTTCTCCCCATCTTTGTCAGTGCTTGCTATCTTTGTCTTTTTTGATAGTAGCTATTCTAGCAGGTGTAAATGATATCTCACTGTGATTTTAATTCACAGTTCTTGATGATTAGTGATGTTGAGCACGTTTTCATGTACCTGTGGGCCACCTGGGTGTCTTGTTTCAAGAAATGTCTATCACATTCTTTGCCCATATTAATTATTTGATTTCTTACTTTTGAGTAAATTCCTGTTGTATTTGGATATTAGCCTTTTATCAGAGGAATGATTTGAAAAATCCCCACTCTGTAAATTGTTCACTCTGTTGATTGTTCCCTGTGCTGTGCAGAAGCATTTTAATTTGATGTACCCATTTGCTTTTCACTTGTGTTACCTGTGCCTTTAAGCCCAAATTAAAAAAAAAAATTCCTGGCTTAATATTGCGGTTTTCCTCCTATATTTCATTATAATTTTATAATTGCAGGCCTCAAGTTTAAGTCTTTAATCCATTGTGAGTTAATTTTGTCTTTGGTAGGAGATAAAGGGTCAATCTTCGGGATTTTCCACAAGTAGTATTAGTCAACTTGGCATAACGATACATTTATTCCTTCCTTTCTAACACATCTTTTACTTTTCATTATTTATTTGTTTGATTCTTTGTTAGTTTTACCTTGTAATGCTGACTGGAATTTCCAGTCAGTGTTGAGTAGATGTGGTATAGTGGGTGCCCTTGCTTTGTTCTCTAACTCATAGAAAAGCTTTCATCATTTCACTGTTGCATAGGTATTATTAAATATATGTTCAGATTAAGAAATGTTCCTTCTGTTACTAATTTTCTAAAAGATTTTAAAAATAGTTTGTCATGTTTAATTTTAGCAATTTTTAATGGAATCTATTGAGGTGTTCTTATGAATTTTGTATTTTTATTCTGTTAATGCAGTGAAAATATTGATGGATTTTCAAGTAGTAAACCAACCATGTATTCTTGTGGTAACCCAATTTGATTCTGCTATGTTATACTTTATCTATTTATTTATCTATCCACCTATCTATCTAGATATAGTTGGGTTTTACTTGCTGCTGTTTGTTTACAGTTTTTGGATCTGTATTTCTGAAATTTTCTTTTCTTAAAATTTCCCTGTCAGTTTTGAAACTAGTGCTTATCTCACTCAATGTATTGGGGTATATTCTCAGTTTTTCAATTTTCTAGAAAATAGAATAAGATTGATATTCTTTCTCAAATTTTTGAAAGAATTATTTTGAATTTATCTGACCCCAGAACTTTGTTATAGAAAGATTTCAATTTCTTTAAAGCCATATAGCTTTCTGGGTGGCACTGTGGTGTAGCAGGTAAAGCCACTGCCTGCAGTGCCAGAATCCCATATGGGCGCCGGTTCAATTCCTGGCTGCTCCACTTCTGATCCAGCTCTCTGCTATGGCTTGGGAAAGCAGTAGAAGACGGCCCAAATCCTTTGGCCCCTGCACCCGTGTGGGAGACCCGGAAGAAGCTCCTGGCTCCTGGCTTCGGATTGGTGCAGTTTGTGCCATTGCGGCCATCTGGGAAGTGAACCAGGAAATGGAAGACTTTTTTTTCTCTGCCTCTGCTTCTCTCTCTGTGTAACTCCAACTTTCAAGTAAATAAATAAATCTTAAAAAAAGCTATTTAGCTTCCAATTTTGTATTTCTTCTTGTATAATTTTAATAACTTACTATGTTGCAGAAATTTGCTTATTTTCTGTACCATTAAAAATTAATGGATTATAATTAATAAACCTTGTCATTAAATTTTCTGTATGAGACCAGATAGTAAATATTTTACTATCCATCTCTGCCTTTACTGTGAGGAAGTGGCCACATGCAATACTCTAGTTACTGGGTGTGTCTTTATTCCAACATAATTTTATTTAAAAATATTTTCTTTTCTTTTCTTTTCTTTTCTTTTTTTTTTTTTTTTTTTTTTTGACAGGCAGAGTGGACAGTGAGAGAGAGAGACAGAGAGAAAGGTCTTCCTTTGCCGTTGGTTCACCCTCCAATGGCCGCCGCGGCCGGCGCACCGCGCTGATCAGATGGCAGGAGCCAGGTACTTTTCCTGGTCTCCCATGGGGTGCAGGGCCCAAGTACTTGGGCCATCCTCCACTGCACTCCCGGGCCACAGCAGAGAGCTGGCCTGGAAGAGGGGCAACCGGGACAGAATCCGGCGCCCCAACCAGGACTAGAACCCTGGTGTGCCGGCGCCGCTAGGCGGAGGATTAGCCTAGTGAGCCGCGGCGCCGGCCTAAAAATATTTTCTTAAAGATTTTAGAATCAGACATCAGGTTGGATTTGGGCCACAGTTTATACTTTCCTCTTGTGTTTTTTGGTGTCTATTTTCCTCTTTACTCTTTAATTCATGTTAGGAATATGTGCTTTTTCTCTTTTTACTGATGAGATCTCATAGAATTCTATTGGTTATACTAGTCTTTTCAAAGAACTGATTCGTGAACTTTGTCAATATTCTCTGTCCTTTCTTCTTTGTTAGTGTTTAATTTGCTCTTATTTTTACTAAAATTGGAAGATATTCAGTTAGTGCTTAGGTTATGTAAGTTTAGGTTATGATTTCATGCTTTGTTTATCTTGAATATGCATCTGTCACTATACGGGTGGTTTATAGTTCATGGAGGTGAGGAATCTAATGGGGCCTTGCTCATTTCTTACAGTCATGGTGCTCTCCTCCTGTGCCAGCACCCCTGAGCGGGGAGTCTCTGCTCTACTTCTCTGCTCCAAGCATTCTGGATGAGCAGCAAGTGGGGAAGCTGGGAGAAGACTCTAAATCGCCTTAGAAATAAATGCTTAAACTTCCCTGACACTCCGCTCCCTCCCCATAGAATCTACAAGCAGGTGCAGCGTCTTCCATTTCTGCAACTCCCTGGGCTTCCACACTGTCCTGTTAGCCCACACCTGGCTCTGGCAATGTGTTAAATGTATTGACTGAATTCTTCCTGTTCTTGTATGGCACCTGGCGTATCTTGCTCCTGAGGTCCAACTCAAGTGAGCCCCTGTTCACACTGGGCCTCTCCTTGATGTTCAAACCCTTTGGTGGCTTTGAAACCTCTGCTGGTGTGGGTTTGAGAAGGATGATACTTTTGTGCTTTATGTAGTTTTTACTTTTTGTTAGCATGAGGGTGAGGTTTTCCATTGATTTCATATTCTTTGCGTCAACAGAACTCTCCTATCTCTTTTATATTCTTTAATCTCTCCTTTCTCGCCTCTTTTTAAAATTAAAAACAAAATTTGAAAGTCAGAATTACACATACTCACACATATACATAGAGAGAGAGAAGAGAGAGAGACAGAGAGGGAGAGAGAGAGACCTTCCACCTGCTGTTTCCCTACCTGGATGGCCATAACAGCCAGGGCTGGAGTAGGCTTAAGCCAGGAGCTTCATTCAGGTCTCACACATGGGTGCAAGGGCCCAAACACTGGGCCATCTCCTACTGCTTTCCCCAGGCCATTAGCAGGGAGCTGGATGGGAACCGGAGCTGCCAGGACTCAAGCTGGCATGCATATGGTGGGATGCTGCCATTGCAGGAGGAGGCTTTACCCACTGTACCACAATGCCAGCCCCTCTTCCTTGTGTTTAGATTGATTAAATGTTACTACTCTTTCCTCGTCCCTTTCTACTAGACTTTCAGGGATTTATTCTTTTACTATGCTGTTAGCGGTTTCTCTGGAGATTGCAAGACACATCCTCAATTCACCACGTCAGTACTTAGACTCCTACTCACAATGCACTAGGAGCATTAGAATGCTCTAGATTCCCCAACCCAGTCCCTCTTGTGTTTCTGTTATGAAATCTAATTCTCGGGCTATGCTAAATCCCTCACATCATGATTCTGAACTGCGTGAGCACTTGTTTGCGTTCACCCACACTTAGCTGCCTTATGCTCTTGGTCTCTCCTTCCCCGGAAGGGTTCCCCTCACCTCTGTATTTTAGGCCCGTCTTGAGTGGGGCTGTTGTGATGGAGTTTGGTTTTGATTTCCACCCAAATGCTGAGCTAGCAACTCATGAATCAGGCTTCGGCTCTCCCTCTGCAGAGTTGGTTACAAGGGACTCCCATTCACGGGGGAAGAGATGTTGGTCAACAGGGGTTCTCAGGGGTCCACATTCCCTTGGTGGCCAAAGCAGCCAGCACTTGGCTGCTCGCTCACTTAGCAGTTGCTCCTGTGACCGATTTATTCCCTGATTTCTCAGACCTTGAGGGATCCACCTGAGCCAGGCTTTTGTTCTGATGGGTCTGGTGCTCTAAGCCTGAGTGAACATTCATGCCTTCCTGTCATGGAGCAGTCACATTTAGGGTGGGGGACCCTCAGAAATTGATGTCCCTGTCACTGTGATCCAGATGTAGCAAATGATTCATGAATGTCAGGTCATGGAAGTCAAGTCTTCCTTTAAGAAATTGGGTTTTGAGTGTGTGATGAGGATGTGAGGAGTCACTTTCTGCTAGGGAAAGTCCCTTGGTGTGTCCAAGGGTCTATGTTCCAATTCCAGGCTTAATGGGGATAACATGGTTTGCAGACACCTGCTCTTAAGCTATCGAGGGTGGCAGCTTTACTACAAGCATCATGAGTCATGCTGATCTCACAAAAAACTCCCTGCTTCCCGGCGAGGGATGGTGCAGGCATCTTCTCCACGACTGGCGCTTGGGTGATTCAGGGACCCTGACATGCCAGGCGCTCTGTTGGAGAATAGAGAAGGGGAGGCAGAGTGAGAGAGAGGGTGTCCCTGCCTTGTCTTGCTATATTTCTTCTCTTGGTGGAAAACACATTCCAAGAGTGACTTTTATTAATCGAGCTAGGTCAAACAAACAAGTGGAATCATCCCCGAGGTTGAGGAAACAGATTATTTAATTAGTGCATTAACTTACCAAGCCTTAATTCTGTGTCTATTATGTGCTGCACTCTATTTTAGATCATGTAGATACATAAGTCAGACAAAAACAGGATCTCAGCTCTGTCCTGCTTGAATTTACCCTTGGTTGTGAGGAGAAGACTGATACTAAACAGGCAGATGCATGAACACGGAGCTCTTGCTTTGAGGAACACAGGGGCTAAGTGGGGCAGAGCAAACACGAGTTCACGCTGGCCAACATTGTTCCTCTTGACTTCTGCTGTCACCTCCCATTTTAAATCCATAACCAGTAAATGGACTTATAATGCTAGCTTGTATTTTACCTAAGTTTTGTGCATGTTGAGTTGTCTATTCCTGGAGGTTAGGATGTGTAGGGTTTGGTGTCTGTAGAAGGCAACCTGCTATTTGGTATTTTTTTTAAATATTTGGTTATTTATTGGAAAGGTGGAAACACAGAGAGGCAGAGGCAGAGAGAGGTATTCCATCTGCTGGTTCACTCGCAAATAGACGCAATGGCCGGAGCTGGGAGGATCCAAAACCAGGAGCCAGGAGGTTCTTCTGGGTCTCCCACATAGATGCAGGGGCCCAAGCACTTGGGTCATCTCCTACTGCTTTCCCAGGCCATAGCAGAGAGCTGGATCGGAAGTGGGGCAGCTGGGACTCAAGCCGGTGCCCATGTGCAGACAGTGGCTTTACCAGCTATACCACAGTGCCGACTCTGCTATTTAGTATTAAAAGTGAACCCTCTCTGTACTCCTATGAACAAGCCAGGTTTTTGACCATGCATCAGAAATGGAATAGCCTTAGTGACGGGAAGGCACAGAGGAAAAGCAACATTGGTAGGTTCTGGGCCAGGACAAGGTAGAAAACTGCAGTGGGCTTTTGTGAAACCTAAGTCTCTGGGTCATTTAGGAGGACAGGAGACTATATTAGGGAGGTATTTCCTAAATTCAGTGTGCTAAGGGCTCAATGTGATCTCATTCCTAGCTCCATCCTCTCAGCCACACTGCCAGAGTATTGGAAAAGGGGAACAAGAAACATGACACCAAGTCTGTCTGAAGAATATGACCACGAGGAACAGTGTTGACAGCCACCATAATTAGTAAGGATAATTTAGCAGAAACTCATGGCCAAAGCAATCTCCAGTTAATGTAGTTATTAACAGTGAGTGAAATACAAATGGAGTGGATATTTCAGAATATAGAGAATAAGTCAGAATGCATATTTCTCCTTCAAATTTGAAAACACAGGAAATCATTGGTGAACAATCCTGCAGGAGTAGGCAGTACAATGTGGTTGAAGAGCCATGAAGAGGACTTGCCCAAGGTGCCAGCCCAGAGGTTGGGACTTGGGAGTGGAAAATGCAGGAAGTTTTGCAGTCCTGGTGACTCCTCAGTAATGACAGTGCTGCAGGCTTTATTAGGATTATAGTGCTGACCTTCTCATTTATTTTCCATATCTTCCTTTAAATGAAACACTTAGTGACATAAAAGTATGAACGTCATTGTGCCATTGGTTTCTTTATCTTTCTTACAAGGTAAAGTTAAAGTCAATAAATGATCAGAAGGAAACACATGAAAATCTAGATTTATAAGGAATAAACCAAATATCCTAAGAGGAAGACATTTACTTGTACAGTTTAAAAATTGATTTTATTTGTGTGCTTTCTAATGCTTCCATAGCTGATTTTTCTTCTATGATAATGTCTAATTAAAGTAAAAAATTTTTATACAGATGCAAATGCCAAGCTCAGAGCATGACTGCTGTCTATTTGGAGGTACCCAGCATGTGAACTTATGGCTCCAAGAGTGATTGAGGGGTGTTCATATATCTCTAGTACTTGAAAATATTTAAGGAGTCTTATTAACTTTATTTGAGAGACAAATAGAGAGACCAAAGCTGGGAATCAGGAACTCAGTGCCAGTCTCCCAGGTGGCAGGAACCCAACTGTTTGAGCCATCATCTGCTGCCTGCAAGGACGCACATTAGCAGGAAGCTGGATTCCAATGCAGACAGTCTGATATGAGAGCTGCGCTTTCCGAGTGGTGTCTTAACTCTGGGCCAAACACCTGCTCCAAGGAGAGTGTTTTCAATGTCACATAAACTCATTAGTGGTATGAGTGTCTGTGTGGATAGGAGAGATGTCTAGGATGGGGTGAGGTACCCAGTGATAAGGATGATGTCCAGAACTATGATGTAGATGTTAGGAGGGGATGTGGGAAGGGTACTGACCATATCATTTGAGCACCCTACAATCCTCAAACTAACAGGTGGCTCTAAGAGGGCCGAGGGTTGCAGGACTCCAGTGAAGGCACGCTGTTTCCTGAGCACAAGCTGGGGAAGGCTCTCGGGGCAGGACAGCTTCAGGAACTATGGTGCGTACTGAGTCACGTCTAGGGCGTCCGAGGTATGACATTTGGGTTGCTCACTATCTACAGTTGCACAGGTTTAGCTGTTCAGCTTCCCATTAGGGTTGTCTGTAATACAGCCACTTCTCAGTCCCCCCACGGGTGTTAGAGACCCTGGAGACTGTGCTTGGTGAGCACGGAGGGGTGGTGGCATCTTGCTGAAGAAATCTGTTTCATCTGGGAGAACGACTTGTGTTGTTCTGCTTCGTGTCAGTTGGTCAGTGGAAGAAGCAGACAGTGATGAGGTTTTTCTTTCTTTTTTTGGTGAATATTGTATTGAGGCTCACGGGAGAAAACATAACAATGGGCAACGAGAAGACCTAGTGGGATAGGAATCTTCCCTTTCTCATGATCAGTAAAAGGCTAACTGGAGGTGTGAATTCCTTTTTTTTTAATTATTTTTTGAGAGGCAGAGTTAGACAGAGAGAGAGAGAGAGAGAGAGAGAGAGAAATAAAGGTCTTCCCTTTTCCGTTGCTTCAACCCCTAAATGGTAGCCATGGCTGGTGCGCTGTGCTGATTTGAAGCCAGGAGCCAGATGCCTCTCCTGTTCTCCCATGCGGTTGCAGGTTCTAAGCCCCTGGGCCATCCTCCTCTGCCCTCCCGGGCCACAGCAAAGAGCTGGACTGGAAGAGGAGCAACTAGGACAAAATCCGGCTCCCCAACCGTGACTAGCGCCACAGGCAAAGGATTAGCCTATTGAGCTGCAGCGCCGGCCAAGGTGCGAATTCTAAAACATGGAATCTTCCTGGGGCTGGCACCGTGGCTCGTTTGGTTAATCCTCCAGCTGAGCCTCCAGGCCCACATCCCATATGGTCTTCGGGTTCTAGTCCCAGTTGCTCCTCTTCCAGTCCAGCTCTCTACTGTGGCCCAGGAAGGCAGTGGAGGATTGCCCAGGGGCTTGGGCTCCAGCATCCACATGGGAGACCAGGAGGAAGCACCTGGCTCCTGTCTTCGGATTGGCGCAGTGCCTGCCATAGCGGCCATTTGGGGGAGTGAACCAATGGAAGGAAGACCTTTCTCTCTCTTTCTCACTGTCTATAACTCTACCTGTCAAATAAAAAAAAATATGGAATCTTCCTGCATGCCAGGTAACACAGGATCTGTTCTTGTCTCTCTTCCTCACTCCTTTTCTCATATTCATTCAACGGCAGCTCTGCAAGAAAGACTTCATCAGCTGCAGAAGAGGCAATGGTCCTAAATCAAGTATGACTGCAGTGAGACTCTCCTGTACGCAGAGGCCATACGCATCTAATGAGCTGTGTAATTATCCCTTTGCTTTCCAAGCATCTGCTGTGACTTCTTAACATTTTTGTTATGACGATCTGGATTCCGCATCTTCTCCCAAGGCAGTGCAGTTCTGCAAGCCACCTCCTGTGTTCCCACCCATGTAAACCATGCTCACCTCCAAATGCCCACCAGAATAGTGCCAGTGGAAAAGTCTTGTTTTGCAGCAGCCCTCACCCTACTGGAAGAAAAGCCCACCCAAGGCTTATGGGCAGTTTCCACAGACTTTCAGAGCTTGAAACAAGAGCAAACACATCATCACAGCCCACAGGTTCTGAATCCTACTACCACGCCTTTTTGGTGTCTCTGCTAATCTTCACTTCTGCTCTGCTCTGTGACACACAATGACTTCCTTTCTGAAGTGGTTATACTGCTCCCAGGTCCCAAGCTTCCTTACCAAACCCTACTGCGTGTCTTTTGTCTGGCACATGCCTGGGGATTTCCCTCCCTTAGGAATGTAACTTCCTTTCAGCATTGGGAATAAAGGACAAGTTTTGTAGACCAATGCAAATTCTGTTTCTCTCTCTCTTCCTCATTCCTCCCTGCTTCCCTCTCCTTCCCCTTCCTCCCTCTCGCTGTCCCTCTCTTTTTCCATCTCTCCCTCTTCATTATTCCTCCCATTAAAAAGTAAAAAATGAAAAAAAAATACTGCTTTCAGCAACAGCAAAGGAACAGTGTTTTTGTTGTATAGTTGTGGTGATGAATATGTATTTTAATATTTTATCTCATTCTCCACTTGGGCCAGTATCCATTTCTAGAAGTTTTTCATCACCCCAGGCATAAACTCCATCCATTTAATAAAATGTCCCATGGCCAGCACTATGGCGTAGTGAGTAAAGCTGCCACCTGCCATGCCAGCATCCCATGTGTGCACCGGTTTGAGTCCTGGCTGCTCCACCTCCTATCCAGCTCTCTGCTATGGGCTGGGAAGCAGAAGATGGCCCAAGTGCTTGGGCCCCTGCGCCCACGTGGGAGCCTCAGAAGAAGCTTAGTTTTTTTTTTATTTTTTTAACTTTTATTTAATGAATATAAATTTCCAAAGTACAGCTTATGGATTACAATGGCTTTCCCCCATAACGTCCCTCCCACACGCAACCCTCCCCTTATCCACTCCCTCTCCCCTTCCATTCACATCAAGATTCATTTTCTTCTCAAACTATTCAGAACAATCGAAAAAGAGGGAGTCCTCCCAAATTCTTTCTATGAAGCCGGCATCACCTTAATTCCTAAGCCGGAAAAAGATGCAGCATTGAAAGAGAATTACAGACCAATAACCCTGATGAACATAGATGCAAAAATCCTCAATAAAATTCTTGCCAATAGAATGCAACAACACATCAGAAAGATCATCCACCCAGACCAAGTGGGATTTATCCCTGGTATGCAGGGATGGTTTAATGTGAGCAAAACAATCAATGTGATACACCACATTAACAGACTGCAGAAGAAAAACCATATGATTATCTCAATAGACACAGAGAAAGCATTTGATAAAATACAACACCCTTTCATGATGAAAACTCTAAGCAAACTGGGTATGGAAGGAACATTCCTCAATACAATCAAAGCAATTTATGAAAAACCCACGGCCAACATCCTATTGAATGGGGAACAGTTGGAAGCATTTCCACTGAGATCTGGTACCAGACAGGGATGCCCACTCTCACCACTGCTATTCAATATAGTTCTGGAAGTTCTAGCCAGAGCTATTAGGCAAGAAAAAGAAATTAAAGGGATACAAATTGGGAAGGAAGAACTCAAACTGTCCCTCTTTGCAATGATATTATTCTTTATTTAGGAGACCCAACGAACTCTACTAAGAGACTATTGGAACTCATAGAAGAGTTTGGCAAAGTAGCAGGATATAAAATCAATGCACAAAAATCAACAGCCTTTGTATACACAGGCAATGCCATGGCTGAGGAAGAACTTCTAAGATCAATCCCATTCTCAATAGCTACAAAAACAATCAAATACCTTAGAATAAACTTAACCAAGGATGTTAAAGATCTCTACGATGAAAATTACAAAACCTTAAAGAAAGAAATAGCAGAGGATACCAAGAAATGGAAAAATCTTCCGTGCTCATGGATTGGAAGAATCAATATCATCAAAATGTCCATTCTCCCAAAAGCATTTTATAGATTCAATGCAATACCAATCAAGATACTGAAGACCTTCTTCTCAGATCTGGAAAAAATGATTCTGAAATTTATATGGAGACACAGGAGACCTCGAATAGCTAAAGCCATCTTGTACAACAAAAACAAAGCTGGAGGCATCACAATACCAGATTTCAGGACATACTACAGGGCAGTTGTTATCAAAACAGCATGGTACTGGTACAGAAACAGATGGATAGACCAATGGAACAGAATAGAAATACCAGAAATCAATCCAAACATCTACAGCCAACTCATATTTGATCAAGGATCCAAAACCAATCCCTGGAGTAAGGACAGTCTATTCAATAAATGGTGCTGGGAAAATTGGATTTCCACGTGCAGAATCATGAAGCAAGACACCTACCTTTCACCTTACACAAAAATTCACTCAAAAAGAAGCTTAGTTTAAAAAGAACTCTATTAGGTCCATCTCTGGCATCCCATATGGGAGCTGGTTTGAGTCCTGGTTTTACCACTTCTGATCCAGCTCCCTGCTAATGCACCTGGGAAAGCAGTGGAAGATGGCCAAAGTGCTTGGATCCCTGCACCCCTGTGGGAGACACAGAAGAAGCTCCTGGCTCCTTTCTTCGGATATGCCCAGCTCAGGCCATTGTGGCCAACTAGGGAGTGAACCAGCAGGTGGAAGACCTCTCTCACTCTCTCTCTCTCTCTCTCTCTCTCTCTGTGTGTAACTCTGACTTTCAAATAAATAAACAAATCTTAAAAAAAACTCCCATTCCTTACTCCTCCCAACCACTTGCAATCCCTACTTACAGCATATGTGAATGTAGCAATTCCAAATACCTCACATAAGTGGAATACTCCAGTATTTATCCTTTTGTGTCTGACTTGCTTCATGGGGAACAAGGTTCATCCATGTTGTAACATGCATCAGAATTTCATTTCACTTTATTGCTGAAGAATATTTCAGGATATGAATTTGACATATTTTATTGATCTACTCATCCGTTGACAGCCATTTGTGTAGTTTCCATCCTTGGCTATTATGATTAAAGCTGCTATTAATATTGATGGAGAAATATGTGCTTGAATGGCTACTTTCATTTCTTTTGGGCATATGTGTATCTGAAAGGATGACTGCTGGATTGTACAGTATTTCAGGTTAATTTTCTAGGAATCACCAAGTCATGTTCTGCAGTGGCTGTACCGTTATACAGGCTCACAAGCAATGCACAGCTTTTTCAAAATATCACTAGTAGTTATTTCACTTTATTTGAAATAATAGCTATCCTGTTGACTATGACATGGTATGTCATTGGGGTTTAATTTGTATTTCTCTGATCATTAGTGATGCTGAACATTTTTTCATGTGTCTTTTGGCCATTTGTATATCTCCTTTGTAGAAATGTCTATTTAGCTGCTTTGCCCATATAAAAATTTTTGTTGTTGGGGGTGAGCATGTGGTGCAGCATGTTAAGCTGCTATCTGCAAAGCCAGCATCTGTTATGGGAACCTGTGCTGGTTTGAGTCTGGTGGTTTTTGTGGCCAGAAAGTGGAGCAGGAGCCTTCTAGGTAGGAATGAAAACAGAGGGCAGGAATCTAAGGGGGCTTGCAGTTGCTGTCTCGCTGAGCACGCCAGGAATGTATTACCAGAATTCCTGTTTCCTTAACTGTATTTATTCTACATTTTATTGTAGGAATTTTTTTGGTGTGTAATGGTGTTTAAAATAGTGGTGAATGTAAGATAAAATGATGAATCAAGAATCAGACACATTAAAATGTTTTTGGTCTTTCCTGTTGTTGTTCATATTGCAATGACTTATAGTAAAACCCTTAGAAAATTAGGGAGTAGGAGTAGTAAGATGGAACCCAGGGCTGTCTGAGACTTCAAGACAAAATAGCTAAGCTCTTTACATATGTAGATAGATGATAGCTAAGTAGACAGATGATAGACAGATAGGCAGGTGGGTAGGTAGGACCGTGTGTGTGTGTATGTAGGATGCTGCGCTGCACGTCTCATGTCTTAGATGTTGAGATTTGGGGAAGTTTGGTTGCGGTGTAACACTGCATCTCGTGTCAGTTCTTCACGTGGCTGTTTTCTGGGGAACTCTGTTCAAGTTTACCACCTCAACCTGTGAAGCGACTCTTACCTGAAACTCAGGGAGCACCAGAGCCATGACAACCTGGGTGCCTGCACTGCCGTGATAAGCGGACTTGTTGAGCGGAGTGTTCTCAAAGGAATTGTCTTGAGGTGCAACCAAAACTGTGTATCTGATACCGTCATCCCATTTGGACAACAAATTCTTAAACTTTGGAGGCAGAAGTCAGACATTTCTCTAAGGACTGGTGTTTTAGATATGACATCAGGCTATGGGGAGCAGTAAATGATCCACTAAGCAGCATCCACTAACTTTGTCCTGTGAGTATTTGGCTTGTGTAGTAGTCTATGTAAACCATACAATGATGATACTATTTGTAAACCCCTGGCCTCAGGGTGCTGAAATGATGACACTGCCTGCAGTGTCATGGTTAGTGGTGATCCTGCTCCTGCTTAAAAGCCCATTCTTGCTGACAAAAGCAATGCCTGTTCTGGGAACCTAGCCTGCTTACCGGAGGGATGTGATGCTGGGTTTATCCAGCATTCCTGTTGCCTTTTGGAGCTTAGTTGGTGAGTGCTTCAAAGATTCTGAGTCTCTTCTTCTTCTTCTTCCTTGTTCTCTTATTTCTCTTTCCCCAGTTATAAACCACTTCTTAGAAAGCTTACTCAGTATTAGGGCAGGGCAATGTGCCCCTGGCAACATCACTCATCACTTTAAATGTTTAGTAAATAACATTTGGTCATCTCTACAAATTGCAGGAAGAGTGTAAAAAGATATGAAGGAATTCACTCCTAAATACATTGGTAGCAAACATTTTGAGAATCTGATAGGTACCTCATTGGAAAAAGAAGAGGTACATGTGGGAAGTGAGGATAAGGCAGCAGATAGAAGGACTGGGGGTACTTAGGGAGAAGCCATGGGCAAACAATTTTTTTTAAATGTCTCACAAAGACTAACGCCTAAAATCTATTTGGAAAGAGCGTGGAAGGAAGCCAGCATATGTAAATGTAGGACAGCCTAGGTTCATATTTTCCCCAGATTTCAGACTTTCAGTGCTCTCTCTCCCCTCCCCAAACCTAATTCTAATTGCTTACATGTGTTTGGTGAGTCTCTTAGGGAACCACGTAGGCATGGCTCAAGAAATAGATCTTGAATGAATACTTGACTTTTGTTCATGTTTCTCTATTGTCCTAATGTGATGATTAAGAATAATTTCTTTTTGTGAGTGAAATCCCCAAAGGGAACAAGAAGGAAAAGCACTGAGGAAGCTGGATTCCACTCTGAAATGTGTTCTGGGAGAAACACACATCTATGAATGGGGCAGAAAAGTGGGATTGGAAGAGGCAGGAATATAGATTAAATCTGGGGTTCTATGGGGAGGAAAGATGAAAGGAAGGAAGAAAGAAAAAGAAAGAGATGGAGGAAGAAAGGTTTCCAGTCTTGAATGGGGCCGAGAGGTGGCCCAATTCATTCCTCCACTACCATGAGTGACAGGTATTACACTCCCTTGGTCCTAGGGGAAGACACAAACCTGGGGGGAGATATGATCTTTCTTAGTCACATGGCTTATCAAAGATGGACCTTGGCCCAGATGTCAGGTACTTTTGAGCTCTCTCCTTCCTTCTAGTACATGGGAAATTTTTATTAGAAAAGTGGAGGTGGGGATGGGTTTATGTGCAATAACATGGCAATCAACTATAGTGTAGGTTCAGGATAAAAGTAAGATAGGAAGGGTTCATTCTCCCCATCCACGAGAGAAAACCTTGACCATTAGTTAGAGAATTCCCCCATGTATTCCCATGGCAGTGCGTTATTGAAACTGAGGGCCGAGGTAGGGCTTCTGAGTCAGGAGCCCTTCACCCGGTGAGGAGATCCTGGATCAGGATATTTCCCATTCTTACAGTCCCCGTCAAGCCAATTATGAATAGATTTGCATTTTGGTTAGGAACTTGGTGGACCAGCCCAGTGCTAAGCACATCCAGTTCTCCCTGGGTGGGGCAGTCAGCTCTATAAAAAGGCCTTCTGCTGCACGTCTACCAAACTCCTACCAGAGAACCAGTGCTCTTTGGACAACCTGGTGAGTCTGAGTTCCTCAGTTCATCTCTTTTCTTCATGCTTCAAAATGTTGAATTTAACCAGAGGGCAGCATGTTTGATGGGTCCAAAGTTACGGTCCTGGGCTTGAATGTGCTTGGGTAATGGAAACAATTGGGGCACAATGATCCACCGTTCTAACTTGATTTTTGGCAGAAAGTATGATGTCCAGGTGGACAAAGAATTTAACAGGAAAACTTTGATTTGAAGAAGAGTACAGAGCCAATTATTTTCATTTTCATAGCTTTTTGATGTCTCTTAAAATTAACTTTATAGGGGCCGGCATTGTGGCATAGTGTGTAAAAGTCGCCACTTGCAATGACAGCTTCCCATATGGGCACAGGTTCATGTCCTGGCTGCTCTACTTCTGGTCCAGCTCCATGTTAATTTTCTAGAAAAAGCAGTGGAGGATGGCTCAAGTGCTTGGGCCCCTACTGCCCTCATGGGAGACCTGGAGGAAGCTCCTGGCCCCTGGCTTTGGTCTGGCCCCAATATTGGCCATTAGGTCATGTGGGGAGTGAACCTACAGATGGAAGATCTCTTTCTGTCTCTCCCTCTCTCTCTGTCACTCTCTCTGACTTTCAAAAAATAAATAAAATCTTTAAAAAATTTCATCTATGTATTAGCAGATGTGAGGTCCTTGACTATTCCTGAACTCTACTCCTTGGCTGCAAGTTCTTCATGAGACATGACCATGATAGGAGTTGCTTGTGAGATTATTCAGGATCGTTGAATTTGTGGCTACCTTTCATGAAGATATTATTTTCATGCAAATAATACTTTTTATAACAAAGGTATTTTTCTTGGAAAAATACTATGAGAAATTACAGTTTCCTTAGGTTGATGGATCAATTTTCTTTTTTAAAAAAGATTCTTATTTATTTATTTATTTATTTGAGAGGTAGATTTAAGACGGGGGTCGGGGAGAGAGAGAGAGAGAGAGAGAGAGAGTGAGTTCTTCCATCCACTGGTTCATTCTCCAAATGGCTACAATGGCAGGAGCTGAACTGATCTGAAACCAGGAATCAGGAGCTTCTTCTGGGTCTCCCACATGGGTGCAGGGGCCCAAGCACTTTGGCCATCTTCCATTGCTTTCGAGGCCATAACAGAGAGCTGGATTGGAAGAGGAGCAGCCAGGATACAAACCAGTGCCTATATGGTATGCTAGCATCACAGGTGGCACTATGCTACAGCGCCAGTTCTGATGAAATGATTTTCTAAAGTGGAAGGAAGAAGTATGATAAATAGGAAGTTAAGGGAGTAAAATACATTTTTGGTGTTTGGAGAAATAATACCCCATTGTATTATATAAGGCTTTGGCTTCTTCCACTGTAGGAGTCCCTTTTGTGAAAATTGTCATATTTGTTTTTCAGACTCTGAGACTCCAGAAAGATGTCTTACCAACAGCAGCAGTCCAAGCAGCCCTGCCAGCCTCCTCCTGTGTGCCCACCTCCAAAGTCCCAGCAGAAGTGCCCTCCCGTGCAAACTCCTCCACCAAGCCAGCCTAAATGCCCTCCCGTGCAGCCTCCCCCACCAAGCCAGCCTAAATGCCCTCCCGTGCAGCCTCCCCCACCAAGCCAGCCTAAATGCCCTCCTGTGCAGCCTCCCCCACCAAGCCAGCAGAAGTGCCCTCCTGTGCAAACTCCTCCTCCAAGCCAGCAGAAGTGCCCACCCAAGAGCAAGTAGCAGCTTCAGAATTCTTCAGGACCATGGAAACGTGACAGCTCTCCGGTCTCCCAGCAATACTTCTGTCTCCTCTTTATACCTACCACGAATGCAGAAGGAACTCCTCCACTCTTTAGCCTGAAATGTACCTGTGATGATTCCCGACCGCCAAAGGTGGCCTTGCTGAGGGTGCTCTGCTATTATGCAGAAGGCGGCCGAGCAGGGCAGTCCTCAGCTGTGCCAGCATGCCAGAGTTTCAGAAGGCGGCGCTTCTCCTCCCATGGGATGGCATCAGAGGGTCCGCTTCTCCTCTTCTGTGTCTGTTTGCCACCTGAGCAGGGATTTTCACCTCAGGGTGATTGTAACTCTCCTTTCTCTTCCTGAATAAAGTACATTTTCTGTGAGTTATGAAATAAATGTCTTCTTCTTCTTTTATTTGAGAGGTAGAGTTACAGAGAGTGGGGGGGGGGTCTTCCTGCCATTGGTTCACTCCCAAAATGGCCCCTCGGCCGGCTCAGCTGCACCGATCCGAAGCCAGGAGCTAGGTGCTTCTTCCTGGTCTTCCCATGCAGATGCAAGGGCCCAAGCACCTGGGCCATCCTCCATTGCCCTCCCGGGCCACAGCAGAGAGCTGGACTGGAAGAGGAGCAACTGGGACTAGAATCCGGCGCCCATATGGGATGCCAGTGCTGCTGGCGGAGGAGTAACCAAGTGAGCCACAGCGCTGGCCCCAGTGTCTTCATCTTTTTGAAACTCACTTTTTAAAGTTTTAACCAGCACGGAAAGATTGTGCTTATTAATGGCCATAACAGCTGGAGCTGCACCGATCAGAAGCCAGGAGCTTCTTCCGGGTCTCCCAGGGACCTGGGCCATCTTCTCCTGCTTTCCCAGGCCATAGCAGAGAGCTGGATGAGAAGAGGAGCAGCTGGGAAAAGAACCTGCACCCATCAGGGATGCTGGCGCCACAGGCAGAGGATTAACCTACTCCGCCCTGGCGCCGGCCCCCTACTCTGTACTTTTGATGCAGCTTCCTGCTAATGTGTCTGGAAGACAATTGATGATAGCCCAAGTACTTGGGCTTCTACCACCCATGAGGGAGACAAGGATGGATCCTGGCTCTTGGATTCTACCAGGTCTAGCTCTGGCTATTGTGAATTGTGAGCAAATAAATGAATGGAAGATCTCTCTCTCTCTCTCTCTCTCTGTATTTCAAAAATATATATGTATCTTAAAAAAAGAACAAATTGATGATAAGATACTAAAAAGGAAGAGAAGGGAAGCCATGTAGTCTCTTAATAATAGTGTTTGTAGAGATCCAAAAGATAAAGCCCCAGCTCATTATATGGGCTTTCACTTGCTCAAAGCAACATTCACTTCCTCCTGTGAATGCTGTCAGTGGAAGTTTTTCCAGATTCCTGAGACATAGTAAGGATCTTTCATCCTTGTGGCAGGAACAGTGCAAATAGCCCTCTATCAAACGTTTTTTAGATGTGTTTATTTATTTCAAAGGTGGAGTTACAGAGTTACAGAGCAAGAAAGCCAAGGGCAGAGAGAGCAAGAGCGAGAACCTGCAAGCGCAAGGGAGAGAGAGAGAGAGAGAGAGAGAGAGAGATATGTCTTCCATCTGCTGATTCACTCCCCAAATGGCTGCAAAGGCCAGGGCTGGGCCAGACTGAAGCCAGGAGTCAAGGGTTTCATAGGTGTCTGTCATGTGGGTGCAGGGTGCCCAATGACTTGGCCATCCTCTGCTGCTTTCCCAGGCACTTCTGCAGGGAGCTGAATTGGAAGTGGAACAGCCAGGACTCGAGCTAGTGCCCACATTGGATACCAGTCCTGCAGGTGGTGGCATAACCCACTACACCACAGCACAGTCCCTCTGTCTACCTCTGTGTCCCTACTTTAGCGTCTCACTCTCTTTCCACTTCCCGTGTGCTTAGCCTCATGCCTGCCTCGGTGGGACTCACCGATGAAATGTCTCCTTCTAGTTCCCAGTGACTACCCCCACTGCACACTCAGCTGGGGCAATCAAAATAAAACATTCACCCTGTCTGCTGAGGTGTCCATTCAAAAGCTAGCTAGTCTCAAGTGTCTCAGGACCAAGAAATATCCAGAACAACAGATCTTCCTAATAATGACAAGTTTTCCAAAGCCTCAGAATAAAGAGTTGTGATTTTAAGCAAACGTTTCTTAGAGAGAACCATCCCATGGTCTCTATTACCTGTGACTTACATAGCTAATTTCATCATCTGGGCTATTGGAATTTCAATCAACTACTTAATTAAGCACATGTTTTATGGTAGAAGAGAAATTTTCTTTCTTTGACTTGGTTTTGTCAATGACATTGTTTCATCAAAAATTGTTTACTGAATCTTTTTGTCTCTATATTTGGGCTCTCACACAAGAAATGGGAACAAAGAATTGTTTTATGTGGCAGGGCATCTAAGGACTCATTCTGTATTGGTTTAAACTCATGTTCTGCCATTCATTTGTTGAACTCTATGGAGCAAGATACTTAACTTTTCTGTGTATCAATTTCTCTATCATCAAAGAGTGAAAATTATAACTTTGACATAAATATTATATGGCTTAGCACAATGCCTGATGTGTAATTAACTCTAATCACAAAGTTGTTGATATCTTTTTCCTACCCTTTATCATGGTCATGCCAGAATATTTGCCCTAGTAAGGACAAAGCATACACTAGGCTATGAACTTCCAACCTTCTCCTGCTGGAGCAGTGTTGGAGGATGCCTGTTAAAAGAGAAGACTTAAATAAGATGCAGAGTCTCAAAACATCATAACCAAGATGCCTTGGTTTCAAAAGAATGTCATTCTTAGCGCTGGTGCTGTGGCTCAGTTGGTTAATGCCCTGTCCTGGGGAGCCAGCATACCAGCTTTGGTTCGAGTCTTGGCTGCTCCACTTCTGATCCAGCGCTCTGCTGTGGCCTGCGAAAGCAGTAGAAGATGGCCCAAGTCTTTGGGCTCCTGCAGCCATGTAGGAGACCCAGAAGAAGCTCCTGTCTCCTGGCTTTGGATCCGTGCGGCTCCGGTCATTTCAGCCAATTGGGGAGTGAACCATCGGATGGAAGACCTCCCTCTCTTGCTCTGTCTGCCTCTCCTCTCTCTGTGTAACTCTGACTTTAAAACAAATAAATAAATCCTTAAAAAAAGAATGTCACTCTATATCACAAATCAGGAAAATCATAACTCAAGCAATGAAATGAAACACACACATGCCAACACCAAGATGAAGAGGTATCAGGATTTTCTGACAAGTATTTCAAAGCGGCTGTCCTAAGAGCACTTCAGTAAAAATATGAACATGCTTAAAATAATTGAAAAAATAATCTTAGCAAAGAAACAAAATGGAAAGATCAAATAGAAGTTTTAGAAATGAAAAATATCGGTTGGCACCATGGCTCACTAGGCTAACCCTCCTCCACCTGCTGCGCCGGCACCCCGGGATCTAGTCCCGGTTGGGTCGCTGGATTCTGTCCGGGTTGCTACTCTTCCAGTCCAGCTCTCTGCCTTGCCCCTGGAAGGCAGTGGAGGATGGCCCAAGTCCTTGTGCCCTGCACCCACATGGGAGACCAGGAGGAAACACTTGGCTCTTGGCTTCGGATCTGCGCAGTGCACCAGCCGTTGTGGCCATTTTGGGGGTGAACCATCAGAAGGAAGACCTTTCTCTCTGTCTCTCTCTGTCTAACACTGCCTGTCCAAAAAAAAAAAAATGAAAAATATCGTAACTGAAAACACCCATCAATGGATGAACTCAAAAGCAAAATGGAGGGGGTTTGGAAACAATCAGTGAACTTGAAGGCAAAACTATACAAGCGATCAAATCTGTTTTTTTTTTTTGTGGCATCCATTGAGGGTGTATTTTTTTAAAACTTTTATTTAATGAATATAAATTTCCAAAGCTTATGGATTACAATGGCTTCCCCCCATAACGTCCCTCCCACCCGCAACCTTCCCCTTTCCCACTCCCTCTCCCCTTCCATTCACATCAAGATTCATTTTCGTTTCTCTTTATATACAGAAGATCAGTTTAGCATACATTAAGTAAAGATTTCAACAGTTTGCTCCCACACAGAAACATAAAGTGAAAAATACTGTTTGAGTACTAGTTATAGCATTAAATCTCAATGTACAGCACACTAAGGACAAAGATCCTACATGAACCGCCAAGACTAGAACTGGTGCTCCTATGGGATGCCGGCACTTCAGGCCAGGGCTTTAACCCACTGTGCCACAGCACCAGCCTCACATGCATAGAGATTGTAGTGATCAAAATAAGGTAATCAATATTTCTCCTTTTATAATTTTTTTTTGTTTGGAGGTTTGGAACTTCTTTCATCTATTCATTCATGCAATATATGCTTGGTTAATATGAAATATAATTGCCCCATTATTCTGTATGGTACTAGCAACTTACCCTTTCAATCTAACACTGATTTGACACCTGCTGTGCCAACTGCCTGTATCCATACCTAATTCCTCTCAGCTTCTAGTAATCACCATTCCATGTTCAGAATGAGGTTTTTTTTTTTAGTTCCTATATATGAGGAAAATCATGTAGCATTTTTCTTTCTGTATCTGGTTTATTTCACATAACAATGTTCCCCTGTTCCATCCATTTTGTTGAAATGACAGTATTTCATTCCTTTTTATGGCTGAATAGAATTGCATTGTGTGCATATACAGCACTTTCCTTAACCATTCATCTGGTGATGGACACCTTAGTTTTTTCCATATCTTGTCTATTGTGAATAATGCAATAAATATTGTGGAGCAGATATTTATCCGATATAGTGATTTCATGTCTATACTGTTTTCCATAGTAGCTATACTAATTTGAATTCCTACCAACAGTGTATGAGAGTTCTGCCCTGTTCTCACATTCTCATCAGCATTTGTTACCCTGTCTTTCTGGTACTTCTAACAGAGGAATGGTGATACCTCATTGTGGTCTCCATCTGCATTTCTCTAATGAGCGGTGATGCTGATTATTTTCTTCATGTACTTGTTGGCTATTTGGATTTTCTTCTTTTGAGACACTTAGACTCTTTGCCAAATTATTTTTTCTTAAAGATTATTTATTTATTTATTTATCTGAGTGGAGGAGTTGCAGAAACAGAGACGGAGAGAAAGAGAGAGAAAGGTCTTCCATCCACCGGTTCACTCCCCAGATGTCCGCAATGGCTGCAGCTGAATGGATCTGGAGCCAGGAGCCAGGAGCTTCTTCCAAGTCTCCCACATGGATGCAGGGGCTCAAAGACTTGGGCCATCTTCCACTGCTTTCTCAGGCCATAGCAGAGGTGCTGGATTGGGAGAGGAGCAGCTGGGACACCAACCAGCACCCTTATGGGATTCTGGTGCTTCAGGCAGAGGCTTAGCAAACTACACTTCAGCACCGGCCCCTCTTTGCCTGATTCTTAACCAATTGGTTTTCTGCTGCTGTTTTTATTGAGTTTTTGGAGTTCCTGACACATTCTGGATATCAATCATTTGTCAGACAATTAGCTTGCAACTATTTTCTCTTACTCTGTTGGTTGTCTTCACTCTATTGATTATTTTCTTTACTGTGCAGAAGCTTCTGAATTTTATATAATCTAATTTGTTTATTTTTGCTTTTGTTGCCTGAGCTTTGGGGTATTATCCAAAAACCCATCGCCTACACCAATGTCTTGCGATGTCTCTCCTATATTTTCTACCAGTAATTTCATTGTTTCAGGTCTTACATATATTGATTCATCTTGAGTTGGTTCCTGTTAGGGACCCATTCGTGGAGAAAGTAACCATGCTATTATGCAGTTTGAAAGACGAAATGGCCTAACTGCAAAACTGTTATAACAGCCTAACCACAATCTGCAAATCAACTGTCATAACCGTCGTTGCTATGACTACTGGACCCTGGGAGGTTGGTGCGAGGGCGGGGCTGACCTCTAGAAACCGTATATAAGGGGACCCTCAGACACTGGAAAACAGAGGTTGCTCAGCCTCTCTACCCGGTCCGTAGTGCCTTGTGCCCGCAGGAGTAGGCTTGAGCGATCTCTCCTCCTAGTCGCCTAGAGTACCAACAAAATGTGTTTAGCTTGACTTTCCTCATTCTCCTTGATTCTTCCTTCGCTGCAACCTGGCCAGTTCCAAGAGGGGGAAATCTTGACAGTTTCTGTATATGGTGCGAAGTGGGGATAATTTCATTCTTTTACACATGTGTATCTGTTTTTTCCAGTACCACTTATTGAAAGCTCAAGCTGACAATCTGATAACATCTATAGACAGACAGTAGTACATAGTAAATTGGTTCCAGATGATAGCAGGGTCTTACAAAGGGGACTTGTCATCTGGCTTCTTACAACATGTGAAACTGCTATTAAGACTCCAGGAAAGAAATGATTTTCTTTTTTTTTTAACTTTTATTTAGTAAATATAAATTTCCAAATACAATTTAAGGATTACAATGGCTTCCCCCCCCCCCCATAACTTCCCTCCCACTCTCACCCCTCCCATCTCCTGCTCCCTCTCCCATTCCATTCACATCAAGATTCATTTTCAATTATCTTTATATACAGAATATCGATTTAGTATATATTAAGTAAAGATTTCATCAGTTTACACCCACACAGAAACACAAAGTGTAAAATACTGTTTCAATACTAGTTATAGCATTACTTCACATTGGACAACACATTAAGGACAGATCCCACATGAGGAGTAAGTACACAGTGACTACTGTTGTTGACTTAACAATTTGACACTCTTGTTTATGGCATCAGTAATCTCCCTAGGCTCTAGTCATGAGTTGCCAAGGCTATGGAAGCCTCTTGAGTTCGCTGACTTCGATCTTATTTAGACAAGGTTAAAGTCAAAGTGGAAGTTTCTCCCTTCAGAGAAAGGTACCTCCTTCTTTGATGGCCCTGTTCTTTCCACTGGGATCTCACTCCCAGAGATCTTTCATTTAGGTCTTCTTTTTTTTTACCAGAATGTCTTGGCTTTCCATGCCTAAAATACTCTCATGGGCTCTTCAGCCAGATCCGAATGCCTTAAGGGCTGATTCTGAGGCCAGAGTGCTCTTTAGGACATCTGCCATTCTGAGTCTGCTGTGTATCCCGCTTCCCATGTTGGAACGTTCTCTCCCTTTTTGATTCTATCAGTTAGTATTCGCAGACACTAGTCTGGTTTGTGTGCTCCCTTTGACTCTTAGACCTATCAGTGTGATCAATTGTGAACTGAAATTGATTACTTGGACTAGTGAGATGGCATTGGTACATGCCTCCTTGATGGGATTGTATTGGAATCCCCTGGCACGTTTCTAACTCCACCATTTGGGACAAGTGCGATTGAGCATGTCCCAAATTGTACATCTCCTCCCTCTCTTATTCCCACTCTTATATTTAACAGGGATCACTTTTCAGTTAAAATTTAAACACCTAAGAATAATTGTGTGTTAATTACAGAGTTCAACCAATAGTACTAGAACAAAAAAAATTACTAAATGTGAGAAAGTATTACATTGTACCCCAACAGTCAGGACAAGGGCTGATCAAGTCACTGTTTCTCATAGTGTCCATTTCATTTCAACAGGTTTCCCCTTTGGTGCTCAGTTAGTTGTTGCCAATCAGGGAGAACATATGATATTTGTCCCTTTGAGACTGGCTTAATTCACTCAGCATGATGTTTTCCAGATTCCTCCATTTTGTTGCAAATGACCGGATTTCATTGTTTTTGACTGCAGTATAGTATTCTATAGAGTACATGTCCCATAATTTCTTTATCCAGTCTACTGTTGATGGGCATTGGGGTTGGTTCCAGGTCTTAGGTATTGTGAATTGAGCTCTAAATAAACATTAATGTGCAGACAGCTTGTTTGTTTGCCAATTTAATTTCCTTTGGGTAAATTCCAAGGAGTGGGATGGCTGGGTTGAATGGTAGGGTTATATTCAGCTTTCTGAGGAATCTCCAGGCTGACTTCCACAGTGGCTTAACCAGTTTGCATTCCCACCAACAGTGGGTTAGTGTCCCTTTTTCCCCACATCCTCGCCAGCATCTATTGTTGGTAGATTTCTGAATGTGAGCCATTCTAACTGGGGTAAGGTGGAACCTCATGGTGGTTTTGATTTGCATTTCCCTGATTGCTAGTGATCTTGAACATTTTTTCATGTGTCTGTTGGCCATTTGGATTTCCTCTTTTGAAAAATGTCTATTGAGGTCCTTGGCCCATCTCTTAAGTGGGTTGTTTGTTTTGAATGTTGTGGAGTTTCTTGATTTTTGTAGATTCTGGTTATTAACCCTTTATCTGTTGCATAGTTTGCAAATATATTTTCCCATTATGTCGGTTGCCTCTTCACTCTCCTGACTGTTTCTTTTGAAGTACAGAAACTTCTCAGTTTGATGCAATCCCAAATGTTAATTTTGGCTTTGACTGCCTGCTTCTGAGGTCTTTTCCAAGAAGTCATTGTCGGTACCTATATCTTGCAGGGTTTCTCCAACGTTCTCTAATAATTTGATGGTGTTGGGTCATAGACTTAAGTCTTTAATCCATGTTGAGTGTTTTTTTGTTTAAGGTGAAAGGTAGGGGTTTTGCTTCATGCTTCTGCCTGTGGAAATCCAGTTTTCCCAGCACCATTTATTGAATAGACTGTCCTTACTCCAGGGATTGGTTTTGGATCCTTGATCAAATATGAGTTGGCTGTAGATGTTTGGATGGATTTCTGGTGTTTCTATTCTGTTCCATTGGTCTATCCATCTGTTTCAGTACCAGTACCATGCTCTTCTGATTACAACTGCCCTGTAGTATGTCCTGAAATTGGGTATTGTGATGCCTCCAGCTTTGTTTTTATTGTACAAGATGGCTTTAGCTATTCGAGGTCTCCAGTGTCTCCACATGAATTTCATAATCATTTTTTCCAGACCTGAGAAGAATGTCTTCGGTATTTTGATTGGTATCACATTGAATCTATAAATTGCTTTTGGGAGAACGGACATTTTGATGATATTGATTCTTCCAATACATGAGCGTGGAAGATTTTTCCATGTTTTGGTATCCTCTGCTATTTCTTTCTTTAAGGTTTTGTAATTTTCATCGTAGAGATCTTTAACATCCTTGGTTAAGTTTATTCTAAGGTATTTGATTGTTTTTGTAGCTATTGTGAATGGGATTGATCTTAGAAGTTCTTCCTCAGCCATGGCATTGCCTGTGTATACAAAGGCTGTTGATTTTTGTGCATTGATTTTATATCCTGCTGCTTTGCCAAAATCTTCTGTGAGTTCCAATAGTCTCTTAGTAGAGTTCTTTGGGTCTCCTAAATAAAGAATCATATCATCTGCAAAGAGGGACAGTTTGAGTTCTTCCTTCCCAATTTGTATCCCTTTAATTTCTTTTTCTTGCCTAATAGCTCTGGCTAGAACTTCCAGAACTATATTGAATAGCAGTGGTGAGAGTGGGCATCCCTGTCTGGTACCAGATCTCAGTGGAAATGCTTCCAACTGTTCCCCATTCAATAGGATGTTGGCCGTGGGTTTTTCATAAATTGCTTTGATTGTATTGAGGAATGTTCCTTCCATACCCAGTTTGCTTAGAGTTTTCATCATGAAAGGGTGTTGTATTTTATCAAATGCTTTCTCTGTGTCTATTGAGATAATCATATGGTTTTTCTTCTGCAGTCTGTTAATGTGGTGTATCACATTGATTGTTTTGTGAACATTGAACCATCCCTGCATACCAGGGACAAATGCCACTTGATCTGGGTGGATGATCTTTCTGATGTGTTGTTGCATTCTATTGGCCAGAATTTTATTGAGAATTTTTGCGTCTATGTTCATCAGTGATATTGGTCTATAATTTTCTTTCAGTGCTGCATCTTTTTCTGGCTTAGGAATTAAGGTGATGCCGGCTTCATAGAAAGAATTTGGGAGGACTCCCTCTTTTTCAATTGTTCTGAATAGTTTGAGAAGAATTAGAGTTAGTTCTTCTTTAAATGTCTGGTAGAATTCAGCAGTGAATCCATCTGGTCCTGGGCTTTTCTTTGTTGGGAGGGCCTTTATTACTGTTTCAATTTCTGTCTCAGTTATGGGTCTGTTTAGGTTTCCTATGTCTTCCTGGTTCAATTTAGGTAGGTTGCATGTGTCCAGGAATCTATCCATTTCTGATAGATTTCCCTGTTTGCTGGCATATAAGTCCTTGTAGTAATTTCTGATGATTCTTTTTATTTCTGTGGTGTCTTTTGCTATGTTTCCTTTTTCATCTCCGATTTTATTGATTTGGATCTTTTTCTCTTCTTTTTTTAGTTAGTTGGGCCAATGGGGTGTCAATTTGTTTATTTTTTCAAAAAGCCAGCTCCTCGTTTGGCTGAATGTTTGTAATTTATTTTTTGGATTCAATCCTGTTGATTTCTTCTCTGATTTTAATTATTTCTCTTCTCCTACTGGATTTGGGTCTGGATTGCTGCAGATTTTCTAGATCCTTGAGATGAATTGAAAGCTCATTTATTTGGTGCCTTTCCAATTTCTTGATGTAGGCACCTATTGCTATAAACTTTCCTCTTAACACTGCTTTTGCTGCATCGCATAAGTTTTGGTATGTTGTGCTGTTATCCTCATTTACTTCCAGAAAATTTTTGATTTCTCTTTTGATTTCTTCTATGACCCATTGTTCATTCAGGAGCATGTCATTCAATCTCCATGTGTTTGCATATGCTGTAGGGATTCCTGAGTTGCTAATTTCTTACTTCATTTCTCTATGGTCTGAGAAGATGCATGGTATGATTCTAATTCTTTTGAATTTGCTGAAACTTGCTTTATGGCCTAGTATGTGATCAATCCTAGAGAAGGTTCCATGTACTGCTGAGAAGAATGTAAATTCTTTATGTGTAGGATGAAAAGTTCTGTAGATACCTTTTAGATCCATCTTGGCTATAGTGTCAATTAAATCTGCTGTATCCTTGTTGATCTTCTGTTCTGTTGTTCTGTCTATTTCTGGGAGTGGAGTATTGAATTCCCCCAGTACTATTGTATTGGAGTCTAAGTCTCCCTTTTAAGTCCCTTAACAAATCTTTCAGATAAACCTGTGCCCTCTAAAATTAGGTGCATATATATTGATAATCATTATATCTTCCTGTTGAATTGATCCCTTGATCATTATATAGTGCCCCCTCTGTCTCTCTTAACAGTTTTTGTGGTAAAGTTTATGTTGTCTGATATTAAGATGGCTATGCCCGCTCTTTTTTCATTTCTGTTGGTGTGGTATATCTTTTTCCAGCCTTTCACTTTCAGTCTGTATGCATCTTTGTTGGAAAGATGTATTTCTTGTAAGCAGCAAATAGATGAGTTTTGTTCCTTAACCCAATCAGCCAATCTGTGTCTTTTAACTGGACAGTTGAGGCCATTAACGTTCAATGTGACTACTGATAAGTAGTAACTTTGCCCTGCCATTTGCCAAAGATATTTTCTAATATATGCTTTGATCTTCCTGTGATCTTTTGCTGTGAGGTTTCCTTCCTTTACCTTCTTTCATACTGATGACTGTGTTTCTGTGTGTAACACATCTTTAAGCATCTTTTGCAGGGCTAGAATCATGGCAACAAATTCTTTCAATTTCTGTTTGCTATGAAAGGTCTTTATTTCACCTTCATTCACAAATGAGGGCTTTGCAGGATATAATATTCTGGGCTGGCAGTTTTTCTCTCTTAGTACCTGGGCTTTGTCTTGCCATTCCCTTCTAGCCTGTAGGGTTTCTGATGAGAAGTCAGCTGTGAGTCTGATTGGAGATCCTCTGAATGTAATCTGACATTTCTCTCTTGCACATTTTAGAATCTTTTCTTTATGTTTCACTGTGGTGAGTTTGATTACAACGTGTCGTGGTGAGGATCTCTTTTGGTCATGTTTACTAGGGGTTCTTTGAACTTCCTGTACTAGGATGTCTCTGCCCTTCTCCAAACCCGGGAAGTTCTCTGCAAGTATCTCACTTAAAAGGCCTTCTAATCCTTTCTGTCTCTCTATGCCTTTGGGAACTCCTAGAACCCGAATTTTGGTCTTTTTAATAGTATCCTGTAGATTCCCAACAATATTTTTTAGATTTCTAATTTCCTCTTCTTTTCTGTGATTTGACTATTAACTTTCCTGTGCTCTGTCTTCTAAGTCCGATAGTCTCTCTTGTGCTTCACTGACTCTGTTTTTAAGGCTCTCTAATGTGTTTGCCATTTGATCTATTGAGTTCTTCATTTCATTTTGATTTCTCTTCACTATCACACTTCCTTGTTCTACTAGTTTCTGCGTTTCATTTTGAATCCTCCTTAAGATTTCACTTTCTCAAAGGAGATTTTCTATCCTGTCCAGTAAGGATTTCCGTAGCTCAAGCATTTGTTTTTGGAAACTTCTAATTGTTCTTATCATAAATTTTTTGAAATCGGTATCTTGCATTTCTTCCATCTCATCATCTTCATCATCTTGGCTTTGGGTGTGTTGTTCATTTGGGGGTGTCATAATGTCTTCCTTATTCTTGTTTCCTCAGTTTCTGTGTTTGTTGCTTGGCATTGTGGAGATATTCTTTGGATTCTTCTTCCCTCGCTGTGGTGTTTCTTCTTGTTATACTCTGACTGTATTAAGTGGACTGTCTGCTTTTGATGGAGCCTTTTTCACAGTCTCAGTTCATTAGCACCACACATCCACAAGGTCCTAATCTCCTGGTATTTCACCCCGCCACCCTGCCAGAGTCAGGTTTTTCTGCTCGGCTGACGGTGGGTGCAGACCTGAGTTTGCCCCGCTTATGACGTATGTCCAAAATGGCACCTGCTCTTTGTCTTGCTCACCTTTGAGAGGTGAGCAGAGACAGAGAAACTCGTGTCCATATTGGTCACTTTTTTTTTCCTCTCTCTTCTAGTTAGCCTGGTGAACTTTTCCCCACGGGGTTTCAAGCCTCGTTCTCTCTAGTTTCCTCTTCCCCCTTGTCCACCGGTGTCTCGGGCTATTGAGGTTCGGCTCACCTCGTGTTCCAGCGCTGGTGCATTGATTCCTCCACTGGTGTCCTGAGCCATGGGCTCCCATGCTCTCCACACAGGTCCACTGTGAATCACTAGTTCCGGAAGAGTTTCCTCTGCTGTTTCTTCCCCTACTCTTCCTTGAACCTGCAGTATCTCCACTTTTATTAAACTGTCTCTTCCCAGAATATCAGTGTGCTCACTTCCTTTTCCACCATCTTGCGGCTCTCCAGATATGATTTTCAATTGCAGAAAAATTTAGTTACATTTTCATTACTGTGATAAGCACGTCTCATGGATGGATGTGGACCTTCATAATGTTGTCTCTGAATGGAGCTTCTGTGGTTTGGAAATGGCTCAGTGTGCCCCAAGATTAATATGTTGGAGGCTTGATTCGCAGAGTGGAGGTTCTGGGAGCTGGTGTGGAATTTTATGATGAAGCTTAGTGGGAGATCCTTAGGTGAATGTTGCCATTGGAAGACATTAAGGTATTTATCATGTGACCCCTTGGTATTTCTCAAGAAAGGATTTAAACTGGCACTCGTGTGGGATAACAGTATAACAGGGGTGGCTTAACCTGCTGTTACCATGCTGGTCCCACAGGGGTTAAGTTTTAAAACTATGCTTAAACATAGATGAAAAATCACACGAAGATATAGGGAAGAGTTCTGGAAGAAAACACTTTGCTGTGAGTTATGGATTACCTGGGATTGGGATTTTTAATTTTTAAGATACATTTATCATTGTGGTAATTATACATATTGTATGATACAGAGGAACATTTCAATATGTATGTACAATCTATACTGTTAAAACCAGAGAAATTAAGACTCTTTTTTATTACTTTATGACTAGAACCTTGGAGTTCCTCTCATCTATTTGCACAGAAAATACATAATAGCATCCTATTATGCAATGTCCATGAACTGTTAGAGGATACTCATGTATCAAGATTAATCACCAATACAGCTATGTCAAAAAAACACACTCAAAAAGGCTAGTGATAAATAAATGTGGAAATTTAAAACACTTTCAAGTGGCCCACAATAAGTTGGGGAAAAAAGAAACATAGAAATTAAAAATAAAACAAAAATGAAGTTGCAAACTTAAGCCCTAAGACATTAATGAGTATACTGAATGTAAATTACAAGACAGAAATTGGGGGAGTGGATGAAAATGAATGACCTAATTATATGCTATGAACAAAAAATGCATTTCAGGTATATGGATATTTGTTGTTTGAAAGTCCAAAGATGGAGATAGATACGTAGCAGTAGAGGCATACTGACAGCAGAACAAGTGTGTCGTCCTTCAAGTCTATGTTCCGTGCTTTATGTTTATTTTTACTTGTTTTCATTTACTTGGAAGAGTGACACAGAGAGATCTTGCATCCTCTGGTTCACTCCACAAATGCCCACAACAGCCAGAACTGTGCCAGTGTGAAGCCAGGTGCCTGGAGCTCCATCTTGCTATCCCATGTAGCATTGGGTACCATCCACTGTCTCATAGGAGGCATTCGCAGGGAACTGGATAGAACCAGAGTAGCAGAGACCAGAAGTGGCACTCTGGTAGGGAATGCAGATCCCAAGTGGTGGCTTAACCCGCTGTGCCACAAAGCCCGCCTCTCCAAAGTCCGCGCCTGTGGTTATTAACAAGGCCTACTTCTTGCCGAGCCTGTCGCTGCATGGTAAGGGAAGACCCACGCAGCCAGGGTTGCAGTGCGGGGAGACTTCTCAAGCATTTTGCGTGTGTCATCAATGGCTCCATACATACCCCAACCAAGCAACATAGAAGCGGGCCTGTCCTCACTACAACGGAGCTTATGGAGCAGCAAAGATTTGAGCACATGATTCATGTTGCTGACACCAACCCCGCATCAGTTACTACAATACTGCCTCTAACCACCACCATATCTCTGTGAAGCATATTCTGATAAAACACAATTTTCCACACTGTACCATTTTCAGGATATTTTAGTTCCATTCACTCTTATACCTTGGCACCCCACATTCCTTCGAGTCTCTCCTTTGATGCAACCATGATCTGTTGGAGACACTTCTTACCTTGCAGCTTCTCGCTTCTCCAAAGACTCCCTGTGGCATGTGCTCTGGGTAAAACTGCCTGGTGCTACTGATAACTTGAGGCCCAGAGTTTCTGTTTCTGTGTTTATTTATTTGAAAGGCAGAGTGTCACACATCACACACACACACACAACACATACAGAGAAAGAGAGAGAGAGAGAATCTTTTATTTGCTGGTTCACTCCTCAAATGCCTGTAACAGCCAGCCCAGCTGTTCCTCCCAGGGGCCAAGAACTCCATCTGGGCCTCCCACATGGTGGCAGGGACCCATGTATTTGGGTTATCATCTACCACCTCCCAGGTTTCTCATTAGCAGGAAGCTGGATCAGAAGCAGAGATGGCATTTGATCCTTGGCACTCTGATATGGAAGGCAGGTTTCCCAAGTAATGGCTTAACCTGCTGTACCATGATACCTACCCCAAAAAATCATTCTCAAGAAAAAAAATTTGAACTTATAATTATGGATTGTGCCTAGGAAAAAATTGTTTAGGAAAATCATACCAAAGACTTGAAAATTTGAAAATGAGAGTGTCTTGGATATTAAAAATTTCATTTCAGGTGAGTGTAAACACACCCAATAAACAGCTCTAAAATGAATGAAGTGCAATTAACACCACTGGAAAAAAAAACATGAAAAATCCAAAATTATAGGTGAAGATTTAAGCATCTCTCTCTTAGTGATTGATAGAAAAAGTGATAAAAGCAAAGTATTGAACAACTGTGTGCTGTCTCCCTGGGTGTGCATTAGCAGGAAGGTGGACGGGAAGTGGAGGAGCTGAGATGGTAACCAAGCTCTCTGATGTGGGGTGTGGCTGTCCCAAGCTGCAACTTAACCAGAGCATGTGAGCCACTACTGGTTTCTGAACCCTGGCTTTCTATGCTGAGACCTTGTTTAGCTCTCTAATAGCATTTTATAGATTCCTTAGGATTTTTCTATATACAAGTCTTTGGAAAACAGATTTTTCTTTCTTTCCGATCAGTGTGCCTTTCCCTACTTTTCCCCTCCACTTACTAAGCCATGAGGGCAGGTGGGTATTGTTATCTGTTCTCAGTCTGAGGAGAAAAGTGTTCAGACTTCTCCCGTTTAGTACGATGTATGTATAAATTATTTCCTGATGCCCTTAATCACAGTGAGCAATTTCATTATCTTACTCATATATTGACTGTGTTGAAACATGAATTGGTGTTAAACTTGTCAAATGATTTTTACTCATATACTAAAATGGTAATTACAATGTGTTTTTTTTTTTTTGCCTTTATTCTGTCACTGTGGCAAAAATTTGAAGATTAAACTAACATTGCATTCCTGGAATGAATACAAATCATTCATGATTTGTTATCCCTTTTATATATTGCTTATATTTTATCTAGAAATTTTGTGCTTGTGTTTGTGAAAGATACTTGTTGATAGTTCATTTTCCTTGTATTGCCTTTATCTCTCCTTAGTATCAAAGTAATATTGACTTTGTAAAATGAATTAGAAAGTATAATTTCCTTTTCTTTTCTCTGAAAAATATAGTGTAGGATTACTATTATTTCTTCCTTAAATGTTTGCAAAATCAGTGAAGGAGTTTACTGTGTGGGAAGTATGCATTTACAAATTACCTTTAGACATAGTGCTATAAACATTTTCTAGTCTTCTTGAATCCCAGTTGGCAGTGTGTGTCTTGCAAAGAATATGTCTATTGCATCTAATTTGACAAATTTACTGATGTAAGTTACCTGATAGCAATGTCTCTCATTTAATACTCACATTGTTAATTTTTGATTTCTTCTCTTTTTCATTGTGAGCACTCCATCAAGAGGTTTACCAGTTTCATTGATCTTTCCAAAGAGCTAGCATTTAGCTTCATTGATTTTCTCTGTTTTATGTGATAAATTTCTATTCTTCCCAGTATTACAGTTGTTTTAAGTTTATTGCACCCCCTCCCCTTTTTTTTTCTAGTTTCCTAAGGTAGAAGCTTGGTTGATTTGAGATCATATTTTCTTCAAGTAGAAGAAATTATTAAAACCATGAGTTCCTCTCTTCCGATCACGTTAGATAGCCCACACTGATTTTCTTGTTTTTGGTTTTCAGTCTGATTTAGCACACTTTCTAACTACCTTTGTAATGTTCTCTTTGTATCATGAATTAATTTTCTGCTTGATTCCTTTTCTGTGCAGAACTCATTTCTTATGAAATTAATCTTCAGATTCAGTGTAATCTATCAAAATTCAGTAGGCTTTATTGTAGAAATTGACAAGAAGTTTAAAAATATGGAAATGCAAATGTTCTAAAAGATTAAAACGATTTTGAAAAGGAAGAACAAATTTGGAGGATTGCACTAACCACTTTCAATATTTTCTCTAAATAATCAGTAAGCAAGACAGACTTGCTGGTGTATCAAGACAGACACGTAGATCACTGGAACAGAGTGGACAATCCAACAAAATACCCACACTCACAACCAATTGGTTAATTTTTACAAATGTGCCCAAGAATTTTAATAGAAAAAGGGTAGTGTTCTTGATAAAAAAAATTCCTAGGACTACGGTGTACCCATAGAGTGAACAATGAATGTAGACCTTCACCTCATGTCAAATACAAGCTATGAAACCAAAATGTATAAAAGACCTAAATATAAAAGCTAAAATAATAAAGCTTTAAGAAGAAAAATAGGAGAAACATGTTTTTAAAGTGAATTGAGCAAAGTTTTTTTGAATACAAAAATCCCCAGGCAGAAAAAATTCATTAATTTAACTTCATCAAAATTGAAAGCTTCTACTCATCAAGAAACTACTTAGAAAATAAAAGACAAACCATAGGTCGGTCATATTCGATTCTTACAACTCAAAAAACAGAGCACAACTCTGTCTTTCCCTCTCTCTGTGTAACTCTGTCAAATAAATGCAAACTACAAAAAAACAACACAAACAAATCAATAAAAGTCATAAATTTTAACTTATATTTTACAGGAGACACCACTACAAACATATTAGACTTGGCTAAAACTAGAAAGACTAGTGATATTGCGTGTTGATGTGGAAGTGAGGCAAGTGAATCCCTCACACACTGTACCAACATACAACGTCACCACCCTTTCACAAAGCAGCGGCCAGCTTCTTATAAAACTAAAAATACACTTACCATGTGATGCAGCAATTCTATCTTAATCTAAGGTAAGTGAAAACAATACTTGAATACATTTATAGCCAATGTATTCCTAGTAGCCAAATTTGGAAATAAGTTAGAAGACCATCATTTGGTGAGTAGGTAAAATGGACAAATTCCTAATGGAACACTACTCATCAGTGAAAAGCGAGACACTGATTCAGAATAGGCAGGGATTCCTAAGTTTGCTAATGAAAGTGCACATCTAGGTATGAACATCACTAAAATATTACAATGATTGAAATAAGACTTACACTAAAGAGGACATGATTCATGATTCTATAAATTTTAGAAAGGATTAGTCTTATCTTTACTGTCCTGAGGCACACCTGTGTTTATCTGGGTGGAAGAGTAACTTGCTGGGATGGAGCCCAAGGAAGCTTTCTGGGATAAAAATTGCTTCAAATCTTAATTTTATCAATGAATCAAACTCATTTAAAAGTGCAATCACTTCTTTTATATGGCATAGTAAAGTAAGTTGCAAAATGCATGTTTCTACATTGAGATGGACAGATATGCATTTTTGGAGGGAGCACCAGGGAAGAGGAGAGGACTCACATCCCCAGAGGTGGACAGTACTATGCCCAGGGCAAGACAGAGTTGGATTGTGCAAGATTTCTTTTCTTTTCTTTCTTTCTTTCTTTCTTTCTTTCTTTCTTTCTTTCTTTCTTTCTTTCTTTCTTTCTTTCTTTCTTTCTTTCTCTCTCTCTCTCTCTCTCTCTCTTTCTTTCTTTCTTTCTTTCTTTCTTTCTTTCTTTCTTTCTTTCTTTCTTTCTTTCTTTCTTTCTTTCTTTCTTTCTTTCCTCCCTCCCTCCCTCCCTCCCTCCCTTCCTTCCTTCCTTCCTTCCTTCCTTCCTTCTTTTTTTTTTTTTTTTTGGACAGGAAGAGCAGACAGTGAGAGAGAGAGAGAGACAGAGAGAAAGGTCTTCCTTTTGCCGTTGGTTCACCCTCCAGTGGCTGCCGCGGCTGGCACGCTGTGGCCGGCGCACCGCGTTAATCCGATGGCAGGAGCCAGGTACTTCTCCTGGTCTCCCATGGGGTGCAGGGCCCAAGCACTTGGGCCATCTTCCACTGCACTCCCTGGCCACAGCAGAGAGCTGGCCTGGAAGAGGGGCAACTGGGACAGAATCTGGCGCCCTGAACGGGACTAGAACCCGGTGTGCCGGCGCCACAAGGCAGAGGATTAGCCTAGTGAGCCACGGCGCCAGGAAGATTGTGCAAGATTTCATCGTGTTCCTAAAAACAGTGTGCAATTTGAAACTAATGAGTGTTTATTTCTGGAAATACTCATCTAATATTTTGGGACCACAGTTTTATGGGTAACTGAACCTGTGGAAACAATAAATTCTTTATTTAGTGGAGGATTAACCACAGACTAGGAGGGATTGTTGTTTGTTACAGGAAACCATTAAATCTGTAGTTGTAGGAGAAGCAACTGGAAGCAATTACAGTGCTAACAAGTATTGATTATTATTAACTGCCTTTGTTAAGTTACTGAAGAGCTCCTGAACAAATTAAACTAACATTAAAGTCTTAAAATGCTTGAATCAAAACCTGACAAAACTGAAGGGAGAAATAGATAACTCAGCAGTATTCGCTGGAGACTGCAATACACCACTTTCACCATGAAAGAAAAACAAGAACAAGCAACACTGAAATAGAAGTACTGAACAACACATAGACCAACTCTTCCTTTTTTTAAAAAAAAAAAAAGATTTATTTTTTAATTTGAAAGAGTAACACAGAGGGAGAGGGAGAGAGAGAGAGAGAGAGAGATATAGAGAGAGATAGGAGAAAGCAGTCTTCCATCTGCTGGTTCACTCCCTAATTGGCCACAATGGCCAGAGCTGTGCCAATCTGAAGCCAGGAGCCAGGAGCTTCCTCCAGGTCTCCCATGCTGGTGCAGAGACCCAAGCACTTGGGCCATCTTCTACTGCTTTCCCAGGCCATAGCAAAGAGCTAGATTGGAAGTGGAGCAGAGAGCTAGATTGGAAGTGGAGCAGCTGGGACTCGAACCGGCGCCCATATGGGATACTGGCCCTGCAGGCCTCAGCTTCACATGTTAAGTCACAGCCCTGTCCTCAGAAAAAAGTATTCCTAACAGACGTCTGGGTAGCACTCCATCTGACAATGTAAGAATACACATTTTTCTCAAGTTCATATGAACCATTCTCTAGGAGGGATGCAAACTCAGTTATATCACAGAATCAATAGGTAACCTAAATTTTAAATCATACAAAGTGTGTTCTCCAGCTATATTGACAAAATTAGAAAGCAACAACAGAAAGAGATCTGCCAAATTTACAGATATGTCAACATAAACACACTCATAAATAATCAATGGATAAATCACAAGGGAATTCAAAAGATACTTTGAGGGGATTGAGAGTGAAATCACAGCATGTTCAGAGGAGGTCAAGGCACTCAATGATCGTGCATGTGAGAGAACGAACCTGGTCCTATTACGATTGTATGGAGCAAGGACTTTACCAGCTCACCTTGGACCTGGACATGAGGCAGAAATAACTTCTGCAATGAGTGTGCCAATAGGAGTTCTTTGTTACTGCAGGTAGCCTACACAAACTAATAGTCATAGCATGATCAGACCTATTTTTTTTCCTGTTTGTTTATTTGGTTAGGTGGTTTTGGCTCCAGGAGGTGTAACTTGGATATGACAGTACACCTTATCCTGTGTGTGCGTGCATGTGTGTGTGTGTTTGAATGGGGAGTGAAGCACATTCCTCCAGGGAAACTGCAAATGCTCCTGGCAGCACAACACATCCTCCTCATCCCTTTTCTGACACAGCATGGGCACTCAGAGAATGGAAGAGAAAGAATTGAATAGGATTGCAAAAGTGCGTGTGTTTGGGAATTTTTATTGTGAGTGTATGGAAGTAATGGATGAAGAGACAATTCACATATATGGAAGCAAGAGAATTCCTTGATATAAACTTGAATTGGCTGGATAAGTCTGTAGTCTGGAAGCCAGGTTTGGGGGCAGGGTACTCAGGGTTAGACAGTCTGAGTCAGCGTGGACAGGTCCTAACTAAAGTGCAGTACGCCTCATTGCATGGCAAGAAGAGAGCCTGCTGCAGCCCTGGCTGCCCAGAGCTACAGCCTCAGGCTGACATTGCAGGAACTTCCCTTTAGCAGTGCAGCACTGCTTAGTGGGGCAGCCTCCCAGGACCATGGCCAGGACCAACCTCCTTCTGAACAAAGCCCTTCTTCACCAACCTCTGTGTGTGTAGAGTGCCTGCTTCAGGAGGAGAATGAATGAAAGAGCCGAGTCAGACAACAGCACACACAGTCAGGTGTGGAATTAAAAGTGAATTTAATGAAGGCAAAACAAACGCGATTCAGTTGTTTGCACCACAGATCGGTCTTCAGATGAATTCTGAGCAGCTGGAAACTGGCTTGGGAGCCAACACTGTCAGCCTGCCTGGAGGCTTCCTACTTCCTACAGTGGGTGGGAAGGAAAGCTGCACGGGTCGTGAGGTTAGGGTGCCACTGAGGAGGGGCTGTGACTGCAGGTCACTAACGGGACCTCTGAGCAGAATGGGAAGAAGCTGCTCAGCACGCGGTGCTCCTCTCCTGGAGGGCGTGACTGTGGATCACGCTACTTCTGCTTCATCTTCTGCTGAGCTGGTGCTGGAGTGACGGTTGGACAGGGCTCAGGCACCTTGGGGTGGCAGGGCTCCGGCACCTTTGGGTGGCACGGCTCTGGCACCTTAGGGTGGCAGGGCTCCGGCACCTTGGGCTGGCATGGCTCAGGCACTCTGGTGTGGCAGGGCTCAGGCACTTTGGGGTGGCAGGGCTCCGGCACCTTGGGCTGGCAGGGCTCCTTGGTTTTGGGGACACAGGGTTCCTGGGGTGGAGGCTGGCAAGGCTGCTTCACCTGGTGCTGCTGCAGCTGAGGGGGTAGGGTGCAGGGCTGCTTCTGCTGCTGAGAACTCATGTTTCCGTGGCAGCTGGTCCTAAGGAGAGAAAGGCTGATTTTCAATGGAAACAATTGAGGAGGAAATGATGCTCAACATCACTAGAGGTCTCTTACTGAGCAGGTGTTCTTTCTCTTTCACCACAAGAATACTTTTGCTATCTCTTTCTAATTAATAATTAATTAATAAATAAATCCCAACTGGGATCCTAACTGCTGCACCTGACATTAGTGACTCCTGAGCCTTTGGAGAGGAGACATCTGAAAGTGATCTGTCCTGCTTTGCTTGAGCAAGGCGTCTCCCATGCTCTCTCTCTCTTCCAGCACATCTTAAACCCAGTTAGCAACACAGCACAACAAGGAGTGTGAACTTAAACTGCTGAAACCCACAGAAACACGAAGTTCTTTGGGAAAAAGTCACAATAGCTTCAGTCCATTCACTCATTTCCGATAAAAAGAATGATGTACTGTGTACAGGGCAACTCTGACCTCCAGGAAGGCTGCACGGTTCCACCTCTGCCCTGGCTCACACACCCCTCTGCCTCAGTGCTTTCCGTCCACTCAACCACAGTGGCAGCTTCCAAGCAACCACTTATTCACACACATCCCATGGGGCACCGTTGGGTGGATTTTCTAGAGCAAGCCTTCCAGCCTCTCCCCACTCGCCTCCTGATGCTAAGACCACATGTGCCCTGATCACCAGGGACCTATTACTATGCTGTGTTTTAGCTCTTAGTGATCAATAGTAAGTTCATGGAATATATTCCTGTTGCCTAAACTATTTTCTAGCTGCCAAAGTGCCAAATTTGTAAATTCTTACAAAATTTTGTTCAAGGAATAAAATTTTCTGCAATAAAATTCTGACTACAAAAGAAATGGAGATCCCAGTAGAAGTACTGTGGACCTGGATTTCACCCCTCATCCTGGTGCTAACTCCTCCAGGTCCTGTTGTGGACATTGCAAGTATGGATCGGGCAGACTGATTATGTGCACAGTCCCTTCAAGCCCAATCATCGTTGCTTGTAAAACAAAGCTATTCCTAGAACCTCTGAGGTGGATAATAGTTTGCATGTCTGAGACCAAGTTTCAATAATGGGGGAAAAGACACCAAAAATGCCCAGGGGATTTCAATACAAACCGAATACCTAGAGGAAAGAAGTCCTAGTGGAGAGACTCACCTGGTGTTCAGAGAAGAGCAGGCTGTGTGGCCACTAGGATCTGCTGTGGCATCCCCAGCCAGCTGGCTTTTTATGCAGGGAACAAGCCCTGCCTCCAGGAAATGGGACACTTGGAGGCTGCCGCGTCAGACATGGCAACCATGATTCACCCAACCACTCATCTGCTCGTTGGCTCATCGTTGGTGATGAAACTTTCCACTTGACATTGTTCCGACACTCGCTGCCTGACAATCACGTCACCCGAACCTTAATCCCGCCGAGAGGCCTTTGTGCGCAGGCGCCGAACTCACGTGGAGGATGCTGTGAGCAGAAAGAGAGAAGGAAGTCCTGGGGCTGATGCGGATGGAAAATGGCCTCTCTTCTGGATCCTAATGCATAGCACAGGCAAGGCTTATGTGCTGCCTACTATTTGAAGGGGATGTGGAGGTCACTAACAGGTGTTTCTGGTTATCCTGGGAGGCTGTGGATGTGGCGTCCTGAATTGCACCAGATGGGCAGGAGTGGTCTCTGTATGTATCACTCACTCAGTGTATCCAGGCCTGGGAGGGTAGAAAAAGCTAAACTGATCCTTTTGGTATGTGTGCAAAGAAGACCTCACGTCTACAAAGAAGGGCGTGGGATGTGGATCAGTGAAGGGGCAACTGAACGATACAGACACACACGAGGACAGCCAGGCTCTGCAGCTGCCGGGATATCTGCTAGCCCTGCCACTCCTCTGCCCCACGTGGCCTTGACAGTCCTGCCTTTCCTGGGGGTCCCTTTTAAGGAGCCAAAGCAGGGACCAAACAACCCGAATTCCCTCAGGTTTCTTCTGCTCAAGCTAAAATGAAACTGAACTCACTCACCTAGGGCTGCCTGCAATATACAATCTGCTACAAAGTCTGGAGTTTGGAGACTACAGGCTACCCTTCAAAGCCTAGGAGAAGCCAGGTGAAGACCATCGTAGAAGAGGTATGAAATTCAGGAAGCAGAGGTAGAAACACAGTCCTCCAGAGGGTAGAAATTCCTTCCCGGAGCACACAAACTCAGATGGGTCAGCACGAGGTAGACTTCAACCAAACTCCTGAGACTCAGGAAAGGTTGGGGTGATGGGGGTGATCCTTGTCCACCTGCTCTTGGAATGCTGCAAGGCAGTGTGTTCAGGAAAGAAGGCTTCACCAGGGAGCCTCATCCTGGGAAGATCAGGACCTGAGGCTTGTGAAGGAGCTGTCTCACCGCAGCAGGTCTGGAACAGAATTTGATGGCGTGCTGCAAGAGGGAGGCTGCATTGGTCTGTGTGGTGCTTTTACCCTGACAGCTTCTGAGGTTGTTCTAGCTTTGGGAAAGACACTGCTATACCCAGACAAAGGAGGCTTCCAAAGGGAGCTGAGCAGACACCTAAGGGTACTCGTGGTGGGTGGGCCCTGGGGAAAGCACTTGTGGCAGGGTGGTGAGTTTTGTGGAAATGTGTAAGGTGCTGGACACCTTAAGTTCATGTCTCCGGGATCTAGGAAGAACCGTTCCCTGGAGATGCAGGCAAGATTACAGGAGCTGACTGGGAAGGTAGTGCTTAGGAGTGGTGAGTGTGTTCACAGAAGGGCTTCCATTCAGGCTCAGAGAGAAACACATCTGATACCCTGGGAGAGTGCCTGCCCAACCTGTGAAGATATTTTTTGGCTTCTAAAACCATCATTATGACATTAGGTTGCTTCTTCTTCCTCTTTACTTTGCATTTTTCCTTACTAAAATTTGTATTTTAGTATCAAGAATCTCTCTTTGTATGACATAATTGAAAATAAAATTCACAGTTTTTACGCAGCAAAAAAAAATTTTAAATGAGTTAAGGGAAAAAGATTAAGGAGGGGGGACCGGCATTTGTCTTAGCAGTTCAGATGCCAGTTAAAGTGTCCACATCCTACATCTGAGTCCCTGGGGCTGAGTCCTAGCTCTGTCTCCTGATTCTAGCTTCCTGCCTGTGCAGACTCTAGGTCCAGCAGATGATGGTTCAAGTGAACGTGTCCCTGCCATCCACACGCGAGACCTAGGTTGAGTTCCCCAGCCCAAGTCATTGTCAGCCTTTGAAGAGTGAACCAGTGGATAGGAGCTCACTCTCTTTCTCACTCTCTCTCTCACTCTCCCTCCTTTCCTATTAAACAAAATCAGTTCCTTTTTTTAAAAAAGATTTATTTATTTGAAAGTCAGAGTTACATAGACAAAGGAGAGTCAGAGATAGAGAGAGGTCTTCCATCTGATGGTTCACTCCCCAATTAGCCGTAACTGCGCCAATCTGAAGCCAGGAGCCAGGAGCCTCCTCCAGGTCTCCCACATGGGTGCAGGGGCCCAAGGACTTGGGCCATCCTCCACTGCTTTCCCAGGCCACAGCAGAGAGCTGGATCAGAAGAGGAGCAGCCAGGACTAGAACCGGCGCCCATATGGGATGCGAGTGCTTCAGGCCAGGGCATTAACCTGCTGAGCCACAGCGCCAGCCCCAATAAGTTCCTTTTTAAAAATGAAGGAATTAGACCAGATTTTTGAAATTTTGATAGCTTTTTTTTTCTTTCCCTTGTCTACTATGAAGTGAATCATAACTAAAGAGGCTGGCTCTGGTAATGAAGCAAGTGCATCTTAGGGAAAGTGGCCACATTTATTTATTGCTTATTTGGAATCAACCTGCAAGAGTCCTACTAGAATGTTCCATTATTTTTTATTTTAATAACAACTTCTTCACTTTCTTCTCCAAAGCATTTCTAGCTACTAAAACACATAGTGCACAATAGCTACAACTTCTTTCCACCACATAAGGAAAAGCATAAAAGTGCCAAACACTCTTGATTTTTCAGGTTTAGAAACACAGTCTATTCCAAAATAGACATCATTCTCAAGAATTTAGGATCATCCCGGTGGGAGGTTGTAGCCCCATTTGAAGAGAAGTGGAATATCCTGAGTGAGCAGGATTGGTTATTTCTCAAGGTGAATACACGTCATCTGAGATGACAACCCGGTAAGCCTCAGGTGGTGACCTGTCCCAGGACCTCCCCACCCGGAGAAACGTGCCCAGCACTGGAAACTCTGCTTAGCGTTGCAGTCATTGCTGGTGACGATGGTGGAAAATTTCAAGGAGTCTGCAGCTCTAGGAAGAAGAAAGGTTTCCAATTCATGCGGCCAATATCTGATATCGAGGATCTACAATGTTTCAGGCAGTGTTCCAGACACTTGAAGCGCTTAGAAAATAAAAACAAGGAAATCTTACATTGTGGAGCTCCTATGCACAGGGGATAGTAGGAGTAAATCGTAAATAGACTGGGTGACTATGTAAATGATGTGTTAAAGGAAGAGTATTGTGAGCGTTTGGGAGGACCAAAGAGGTATGGGTGGTGGTTGTGGGTCCGCCTTGAAGAAATAGTGTTTGACCACATTTCGAGGAAGTGAATGGTTAGCTATTGAGAGTAGGGAAGGAAGAGAGTTCGAGGTCAAGAGACTACCTGACGCAAATTCTCCAAGACTGATTCTGCCTGGGTGACCCAGAGGCAGTTCAGCCCAGGTGGAAGGAGTAAGAGGGAGAGGGGCAGGGTTAAAGGAGAACATCTCTGCCCTCTGCTTTTACTCTGTGTGATCAATCGTATTTAGGACCTGATGAATCTTTCTTTTTACACAGACCCTGGTGAGCTCTTCAGGCTGAAGATCAGCTCCGAGGGAAGTGTGCGGAGGTTGTCTGTTTAGCTGCTCCAATATTCTTCGTATTCCTTGGGCTCTACAAGAAGAGACTGCATCAAGACACAGATGGGAACCTTTTGAGAACAGGAAGCTTATTCACCATAGAGCTGCTCTGTTAGCACCCTTTACCTCTTCAAGTGTGACAACACCACCGAGTGACTCTAATTTGGTAGATATATCATTATAATCCTGGAAATATGCCTTTTTGAAGCAAAGCTATGATAAATATTACAGTAAAGGTGTATGGGATTCTTCTAAAACTAGGCATTCTAGCATGAAAGTAACTGAATATTGGGAAAAAATTACCCTAATATACTCTTTACTGCTCTGATACCTGGCGTGTGGCTTTGGCTACACAGAGTCCAATAGAAGCCTACAGTAGTATCCTTCCCTAAAATTCTGGCCCAGAAGTCACTATAGTCTCTTTCTTGGGTGTCTCAGTCAATGGGAAGATCCACCTGGCCTGGTATCCTGCACTGTGGTTTTATAAAAAAAAGTTTTATTTATTTATTTGAAAGGCTGAGTTAGAGGAAGGGAGGAAGGGAAGGCGGGAGAGAGAGAGAGAGAGAGAGAGAGAGAGAGAATCTTCCATCCACTGATTCACACCCTAAATGACCTGAATGGACAGTGCTGAACTGATCTGAAGACAAGAGCCAGGAGCTTCCTCCAGGTCTCCCACATGGGTGCAGGAGCCCAAGTACTTGGACCATCTTCCACTGGTTTTCTAGGCCATAAGCAGAGAGCTGGATCAGAAGTGGAGCAGCCGGGACTCAAATTGGTGCCCATATGGATGCTAACGCTGCTGGTGGTGGTAGCTTTACTCGCTATGTCACAGGGCTGGACTCTGAACTGTAGATTTTTAAAACGCAATGATAATATTGGCTTTATCTGTGTTTATAATTCAGAGCTGCCTTTCTTACTGGGCATCAGAGTGTCTCCTGGTGCACTATCCCATTATCTTCCTAAACATTACTTTGCGTTAAGGTAGTTGGTAAAATTGTTACTTGTTACTTAAAAATCAGCCTAGTTACCCAGTAAACTCATAAAAAAAGAAGGAACTGAAAAGATGCAGAGATTTGTTGAGTGTTGGTTACTACCAAGTTCCTTTGACAGAGTATTGATAAACTCAGGATGAAAATTTGGCCATTTCTCAATCACAAAATAAAGAGATAATACCACGGGGAAAGAAAGACCTATTAAAGACTAATCGTAGTGGCAAAGGTGGAATTAAAAATGGAGTCTTTCCTAGCCATATAGATTTGGAGAGTACTGGGCAATAGCAATAAGTTTAAGGAAAAGAGAAATGGGGGCAAGGAACCAAAGAAATGAGCTTGACTCGAAAATTTGGTCAGGGAAACAAGTTACTGTCAAGGGAGTTGACTGGGAGCAAATCAGAAGCCTTCAGGATTTCTGGTGGAATTGTTTTACTGAAGAAACCCTGAGCCCAGACTGCAAAGGCTGGAAGAACACTCTAAATAGCACTTCCCAGGAACAGAACACACAACCCACTTCAGAAGAAAGGAACAACCCCCAAAGGCCAAGAGAGTGCCAAGTCATGTCACTGAATTTCCATCATCCCCGATAGGAGGCTGGACTTCGTCTTGTCACCACAGTAGCTTTTAGTGTTCCTATGGATTGGATCCTGGCTATCTCTGTCTCCCCTTCTCCTCACTGGAGTTATCTAGTTCCCATCCCCTTGAAAACTGGATTGTCTCAGGGGTAGAAAGGACTGACCTTTATTTTCTCAGTTTGCCGGGCAAAGAAGACCACATGGAGAGGACAGGGTGAAGAAGACGGTGTGTCTCCCAGAGACCCTGAACTGTAAAGTGGATGAGGGACTGCCCCGGACCTTAAGTCTCTTCTGTGGAATAGGGGGTTGTGTCTATGTGTAGAAAGAATAAAATAAATAGACAAGTCTGGTCTGTGACCAAGCCATGTGACCTTGCATATAGCCAGTTCTTTTCTCCTTCAGGCAATGCAACCATGTAACTTTGGGTGGTGTCATGTGGCTTACATCCAGCTAATGTAACATCCTTGGAAATGTAGGTTGTCACCTCCATCTCCAAGGCAGCAAGAGATATTGTGCCTTCTCCCCACTTCTTCCCTGTCTGCAGTAGAAGGAGTGACATGGAACAGAAGTCTGAGGTCCTGGCAATCCACAATGGATGATGGCTTAGGTGAAAAACAATATGCTATTGTGTTGTCACAAATATTTGGGGAATTTTTGTCACAGAAGATCATCTACCCTGACAAAAATACATAATATATAGTGAATTTTTACTTGGTTATTATTGATTTCTTCGTTTTAGTGATACAAACATCGATTACTAGAAAGTAGTAAATGATGTTAAATAAGTGAAAATTGTTTAGCGACTAGATGGTAGCTCTAAGAGTTTGCAAATAGACTCTTAATTTTTTTTTAAGTTAAGATTTATTTTTTATTTATTTAAAAGAGAGAGGTATAGAGAGAGGAGGAGAGACAGAGAGAGTGATCTTCCACCCAGTGGTTCACTCCTCAAGTGGCTGCAACAGCCAGGGCTGTGCCAGGCTGATGCCAGGAACCTGGAGCTAATTCTAGATCACCCACATGGGCACAGGAGCCCAAGCACTTGGGCCATCTTTGTTTACTTTCCCAGGCACATTAGTGGGGAACTGGATTGGAAGTAGTGCGGCCGATTCTTGAACCAGTGCCCATATGGGATGCCAGTGCCATAGGAAGGAACTTAATACACTGTGCAACAATGCCTGCTCCTTCATTTTTAAGTAATGGATTCAATGGCTTGGTAAAAGTATTGTCATTGACTGATCCATAACAAAATTCTATAACTTCCTTTAAAAAATTCATCCTGAATAAAACTATATGGATTTCTAGAAATATTTATGTAAAATAAAAACTGGAACTTGTATTTCACAAAATATAAATTAGCAACAGTAATTATATCTTTTTTGACCCACAGCTTTAAAAATTCTGTGACATTTATTGTAATTTTTTTGTAGGAAACTGGTGTGGAGCATTCTATTCCTAGATCCCATTTCTTCCATTAAATTTTCATGGAAAATGGACAGACTCTATCTTGGGAACATCCCGATTAGATCTGGGAGGGATTAAACCATCCTTGGATTGCTCCTAGTCTTCTGGGAGACACAGGACACTGCTTTCAAAGGATGTTTCAGGTGCAGACAGGAGAGAGCAGATGGCTTGCAGTTATGACTGTGCTGTGGGTGAGGTGTGGGGAGAGGTGGCTGGGGGAGGATCAGGCTCAGGATTTTCCTAAAGATGGTGATTTGGTTCTGAGTGTAGTGCACATGTACTTCTCAAATCATGCGGTGAAAAATAAACCTCCCAACACCTCAGCAGACGTAAATGACCCTGACCACTTTGCAGGCAGCCACAGAGTCTACAGGGAAACCCTGGTCAGCACAGAAACAGGTCCTGCCCTTGTGGCTGCCACAGTCCAGGGGAGTCATCTATGAATTCAGGAATGTTGGGTCTGAGGAGTTCACAGTGTGGGACCTGCATGGCAGTTTGGCATGAGCCGCAGTCCATCTGGACACTTCTCCAGATGGGCTCCTGGTTTCTTGGAAAGTGTGTGAGGCGGTGAGGATGGGCTAAGAGATTGAAGGCAAAGTGTGAAAGAAAAGACAGAAAAGGTAGATAGAACTGAGAAATGTAACTTGAAACCCAGCAAAGAATAAATAGGGAAAGTGGTTGGCCTACATCTACCATAAGATGTTTTAGCAGAAATATGGAAGCATAGGAAATTCCCTTAATAACCAGATTGTATCTGAACTAGAAAGAAAAGTAGGTTTTTTCAGGAATTATGGAGGTCATAGCTCCAGAAGAAAGAGGAAATGTATGGGTGTAGGACACATGGAAGAACTGTGAAGAGAAACACTATGTGTGTGTGTGTGTGCGTGTGTGTGTGGTCTGCACATATAAGGTCAGCAACAAGGCTGTGGACCTGAGTTTGTCAAACTGCGTGGACTGGACTCCAAGTTCTTCACACAGAAGCAGGGCTCTGCCCTCTCCTGAGGGGAGGGGAGGGGTTCTGAAGTCACCAAGGAGGAGAAAGGCCGAGGGCAAAGGAGAGGCTGAGGCAGGCAGGGGACTCTTCACTTAACACTTCACGGGCATCAGCTGTCAGGCAGTGGGTGACATGCGAAGCCCTTGAGCTTTTAGTGTGAGTGGGTGATGGAGCGTCCCAGGGCCCCTAACAGGAGACCAGGAGCTGGGAGCGAGCTGTGTGGGGACAGACGCCATGGGGTATTCCAGTGAAGGAGTGAGCCCCATTCTTAGGCTGCCTATGTGTGATCTCGGTGGAATCTAAGGAGTATTTTCAATGAGAAGAACATGTTTTTCCTCCAGCTCAGCGACATCTTGCCTGAGATTTATTTTCTGATACTGCAGTAGAAGTTATAAAAATGAAATAGCACCATATAATATATCATGTGGAACAAAATTTTTTTAAATATATTTTTATTTACTAGGAAGACTGAGTTACAGAGAGAGGTAGGCAGAAAGGTCTTCCATCCACTGGTTCACTCCCCAAATGACCACAAGGGCCCAAGCTGAGCCAATCTGAATCCAGGAGCCAGGAACTTCTTCCGGGTCTCCCACACGGGTGCAGGGGCCCAAAGACTTGGGCCATCTTCATCTTCTACTGCTTTCCCAGGTGCATTAGCTGGATCATCAGGGAGCTGGATTGGTAGTGGAGGAGCCGAGACTCAAACCAACTCCCATATGGGATGCTGGAGCTGGCCCCAATAGTGTTCCTTTTAAACTGAGCAACAATATAAAGCAGCCAGGAATAATCATGGCTAATATTTTTGGTAGTCTTAGTGCCAGTTTTAGCTTCCCCAAACCCCCACGCATGCATACATTTTTATAGAGGAGTACTACATTGTAGATGAAATTAATGCTACAGAATTGCAGATTTTTAAATGATTAACTGGCAAGTTTTTGTTATATGTATTTTTAAGCATAAAAAATAAAAAAATCAGTCCCAAACAAAGATGCAACAAAAATGTGGTACTTTACATTCATAAAAACTGCATAGGAGCTGGCGTTGTGGCACAGCAGGTAAAGCTGCTACCAGCAATGCCAACATCCCATATGGGCATCTCTTCTTGTCTTGGCTGCTCTACTTCCAATCCAGCTCCCTGACAATGGTCTGGGAAATGTGACCAAAGATGACCCAAGTGCTTGGGCCTCTCCCACTCATGAGGGACACTAGAAGAAGCTCCAGGCTCCTGGCTTTGGCTTGGCCCAGTCCAGGCCATTGCAGCCATCTGGGGAGTGAACCAGCAGAGAGAAGATCTCTATCTCTGTCTTTACTCTGACTTCCATATAAAATAAAATAAATTACAACAAAACAGAGCAAAGAAAAGGACTGTGCGTCCAAGAGCCCATTTCCCCATCCAGAATCAGCATATGTGATTGTGATCGGCCCTCGAGCAGTCTCTAGACTCTTCCATTGAAGGCAACAGTGATGAGAAGTCAACCCCACGCATGCAGACCTAACAGATCCATGTGGCGCTGCCTTCCCCCGCCCAAGAGAGCTACTCATCTCCTTGCAGTGATTCTTTAACAATTTTTGTCCTACTTTTTCAAAGATCTCCAAGCTTTGGGCGAACCTATTTGGAGTGTTGTGCAACATGTGGCTGCAGCTTCCACCTGTTGATACAGTGGCCCATACAGCCTATCAGGAAATGGTGCTTTTTCCCAGTGACCAGTGGAGTGTTTCTGAACTTTGAAGTTGTGCTCTCTGCTGCTGTAGACAGTTCTTCAGTATTTCAGGACTACTCAACCCAGACCAGCAAGCCACCCTCTTCTATCTATTCTTTCATAGTCACCCCTGAAATCGAGAACACCTGGACACAGAAAAAGGATGCAACTGGAAATCTGGGGATCTAGAAATTTGCAGAAATACAATTTCTGGGTTACCTTCATTAGTTTTTGATCACTGGTTTCTTTATTTGAAAATTTTGACCGCTACCCTAAGTGCTCTTTTTGTTTCCTTCCCCGCTGAGATTTTGTGAGTTAATGACCGTTCTTTCTCAGCTTGGCATCTAATTGTCCACACACGGGGCTCATGTACTCCTGATACCTGCCTAAAAGTCACCTCTTGTTTAAAATCACTGGAAATTATCTTTCTATGTGTTGTTCTAGGGGAGTGAGAGAAAGAAGAGGGCGGAGGGAAGGAAAGAGTGCAGGATATGTAGATGTTTGCATGAAAAGTGCATGCACATCATAATCCCTGGGGAAAACTGCAACTTCTCCAAGGGGAGGCACGGTGTGGCTTTCTCTCTTCCCTTTACATGGGGGCTGCCCAGCACCAGGTAGCACTGCTGGAACTAATGAGGGTGGAGTTTTTGAGAGTGATCATGTGACTGTGTACAGAAACATGCAATGAGTGTGCCTCTGTGTCAACATGTGCAGCCACGTGTGTCAGGGTAATTCAAAGGGGAAGTGAGTGAAAAAAAAAGAATGCAAGGTTAAGTGGGTAGACTGAAATTTTCTTATATATATTTATTTATTTAAAGATTTTTTAAATTTATTTGACAGGTGGAGTTACAGACAGTGAGAGGGAGAGATAGAGAGAAAGGTCTTCCTTCTGTTGGTTCACTACCCAAATGGCCGCAATGGCCAGAGCTGCGCTGATCTGAAGCCAGGAGCCAGGAGCTTCTTCCGGGTCTCCCACATGGGTGCAGGGGCCCAAGTACCTTTGCAATCTTCCACTGCTTTCCCAAGCCATAGCAGAGAGCTAGATTGGAAGAGGAGCTGCCAGGACTTAAACCGGCACCCATATGGGATGCCGGCGCTGCAGGCGGAGGATTAACCTACTACACCACGGTGCCGGCCATATATATATATGCACACACACGCACACACACACACACATATATATATTTAAAGATGTTATTTATTTCTTTGAGAGGCAGAGTTACAGAAGAGAGAGGAAGAGACAGAGAGAAAAAGATCTTCCATTTGCTGGTTCACTCCCCAATTGGCCACAAGAGCCAGCGCTGAGCCAATCTGACATTAGGAGCCAGGAGCTTCTTCCAGGTCTCCCATGCGGGTTCATCAGCCAAAGAACTTGGGCCATTTTCCACTGCTTTCCCAGGCCATAGCAGAGAGCTGGATCAGAAGAGGATCAGCTGGAACTTGAACCGGAACCCATATAAGATGCCAGTGCCGGAGGCAAAGGCTTAGCTTACTATGCCACAAGGCTGGCCCCTGGAATGGTACTTTTTTTAAGATTTATTTTATTTATTATTTGAAAGTCAGAGTTACATAGAGAGAGGAGAAAGAGAGAGAGAGAGAGAGAGAGAGAGAGAGAGTCTTCCATCCAATGGTTCACTCCCCAGTTGGCTGCAATGGCCGGAGCTGTGCCGATCTGAAGCTAGGAGCAAGGAGCTTCCTCTGGGTCTCCCATGCAGGTGCAGGGGCCCAAGGACTTGGGCCATCTTCTACTGCTTTCCCAGGCTATAGCAGAGAACTGGAAATGGAACAGCTGGGACTCAAACCGGCGCCCATATGGGATGCCAGCACTTCAGGCCAGGGCGTTAACCCGCTGCGCCATTGTGCTGGCCCCTGGAATGGTATTTTCTATTTACTTATTTATATTTTTCCTCTTCAAATTTCTTTTAAATTTATTTTCCATTTTTAAGGAATTATCAATACATTAGATCCTCAGGATCACATCAAATATATAATTACTACCATACAATTCTTATGTTGATGATATTAATTCAAAGAGAATAAATTCAATGTAGTTCATGGGTACAATTCTAAGAATATAATATTTCTCTTCTCTCCCTCCTTTACCCTCCCTTTTTTCTTCCTTTGTTTCTTCCTTTTTTAACTTTTGAGCTAACACATTTTAAATATACATTATATTCAGAGGCTTAATGATCCCCAAATGAAGAGTTCAACAAAAAAAAGTAAAAAGATCACAGTTCAGTAGGAATAGGCAAGAGCTATAAACATTAATCAAATGAGAGATGTCAATTTCACACATATATGGTAAGTTTTAAAATAACCACAGGTGATTAAACTATAATAGTACAACTTTGTTAGCCATTGGTTTGACAAAGATGTGAAACAAAGTTTGGCAAAGCTACATTTGCAGCAATACTAATACATGCAGATATTTCTTTGTTTTTTTTTTTTTAACTTTATTTTTTTATATTTTTTTCTTTTTTTTAACTTTTATTTAGTGAATATAAATTTCCAAAGTGCAGTTTATGGATTACAATGGCTCCCCCCCCCCCATAATTTCCCTTCCACTCGCACCCCTCCCATCTCCTGCTCCCTCTCCCATTCCATTCACATCAAGATTCATTTTCAATTATCTTATATACAGAAGATCGATTTAGTATATATGAAGTAAAGATTTCATCAGTTTACACCCACACAGAAACACAAAGTGTAAAATACTGTTTCAGTACTAGTTATAGCATTACTTCACATTGGACAACACATTAAGGACAGATCCTACATGAGAAGTAAGTACACAGTGACTCCTGTTGTTGACTTAACAATTTGACACTCTTGTTTATGGCATCAGTAATCTCCCTAGGCTCTAGTCATGAGTTGCCAAGGCTATCGAAGCCTCTTGAGTTCGCTGACTTCGATCTTATTTAGACCGTGACTAGAACTTGGGGTCTAGCGCCACAGGCAGAGGATTAGCCTATTGAGCTGCAGCGCCGGCCAAGGTGCGAATTCTAAAACATGGAATCTTCCTGGGGCTGGCACCGTGGCTCGTTTGGTTAATCCTCCACCTGAGCCTCCAGGCCCACATCCCATATGGTCTCCGGGTTCTAGTCCCAGTTGCTCCTCTTCCAGTCCAGCTCTCTACTGTGGCCCAGGAAGGCAGTGGAGGATTGCCCAGGGGCTTGGGCTCCAGCATCCACATGGGAGACCAGGAGGAAGCACCTGGCTCCTGTCTTCGGATTGGCGCAGTGCCTGCCATAGCGGCCATTTGGGGGAGTGAACCAATGGAAGGAAGACCTTTCTCTCTCTTTCTCACTGTCTATAACTCTACCTGTCAAATAAAAAAAAAATATGGAATCTTCCTGCATGCCAGGTAACACAGGACCTGTTCTTGTCTCTCTTCCTCACTCCTTTTCTCATATTCATTCAACGGCAGCTCTGCAAGAAAGACTTCATCAGCTGCAGAAGAGGCAATGGTCCTAAATCAAGTATGACTGCAGTGAGACTCTCCTGTACGCAGAGGCCATACGCATCTAATGAGCTGTGTAATTATCCCTTTGCTTTCCAAGCATCTGCTGTGACTTCTTAACATTTTTGTTATGACGATCTGGATTCCGCATCTTCTCCCAAGGCAGTGCAGTTCTGCAAGCCACCTCCTGTGTTCCCACCCATGTAAACCATGCTCACCTCCAAATGCCCACCAGAATAGTGCCAGTGGAAAAGTCCTGTTTTGCAGCAGCCCTCACCCTACTGGAAGAAAAGCCCACCCAAGGCTTATGGGCAGTTTCCACAGACTTTCAGAGCTTGAAACAAGAGCAAACACATCATCACAGCCCACAGGTTCTGAATCCTACTACCACGCCTTTTTGGTGTCTCTGCTAATCTTCACTTCTGCTCTGCTCTGTGACACACAATGACTTCCTTTCTGAAGTGGTTATACTGCTCCCAGGTCCCAAGCTTCCTTACCAAACCCTACTGCGTGTCTTTTGTCTGGCACATGCCTGGGGATTTCCCTCCCTTAGGAATGTAACTTCCTTTCAGCATTGGGAATAAAGGACAAGTTTTGTAGACCAATGCAAATTCTGTTTCTCTCTCTCTTCCTCATTCCTCCCTGCTTCCCTCTCCTCCCCCTTCCTCCCTTTCTCTGTCCCTCTCTTTTTCCATCTCTCCCTCTTCATTATTCCTCCCATTAAAAAGTAAAAAATGAAAAAAAAAATACTGCTTTCAGAAATAGCAAAGGAACAGTGTTTTTGTTGTATAGTTGTGGTGATGAATATGTATTTTAATATTTTATCTCGTTCTCCACTTGGGCCAGTATCCATTTCTAGAAGTTTTTCATCACCCCAGGCATAAACTCCATCCATTTAATAAAATGTCCCATGGCCAGCACTATGGCGTAGTGAGTAAAGCTGCCACCTGCCATGCCAGCATCCCATGTGTGCACCGGTTTGAGTCCTGGCTGCTCTACCTCCTATCCAGCTCTCTGCTATGGGCTGGGAAGCAGAAGATGGCCCAAGTGCTTGGGCCCCTGCGCCCACGTGGGAGCCTCAGAAGAAGCTTAGTTTTTTTTTTTTATTTTTTTTAACTTTTATTTAATGATTATAAATTTCCAAAGTACAGCTTATGGATTACAATGGCTTCCCCCCATAACGTCCCTCCCACACGCAACCCTCCCCTTATCCACTCCCTCTCCCCTTCCATTCACATCAAGATTCATTTTCTTCTCAAACTATTCAGAACAATCGAAAAAGAGGGAGTCCTCCCAAATTCTTTCTATGAAGCCAGCATCACCTTAATTCCTAAGCCGGAAAAAGATGCAGCATTGAAAGAGAATTACAGACCAATAACCCTGATGAACATAGATGCAAAAATCCTCAATAAAATTCTTGCCAATAGAATGCAACAACACATCAGAAAGATCATCCACCCAGACCAAGTGGCATTTATCCCTGGTATGCAGGGATGGTTTAATGTGAGCAAAACAATCAATGTGATACACCACATTAACAGCCTGCAGAAGAAAAACCATATGATTATCTCAATAGACACAGAGAAAGCATTTGATAAAATACAACACCCTTTCATGATGAAAACTCTAAGCAAACTGGGTATGGAAGGAACATTCCTCAATACAATCAAAGCAATTTATGAAAAACCCACGGCCAACATCCTATTGAATGGGGAACAGTTGGAAGCATTTCCACTGAGATCTGGTACCAGACAGGGATGCCCGCTCTCACCACTGCTATTCAATATAGTTCTGGAAGTTCTAGCCAGAGCTATTAGGCAAGAAAAATAAATTAAAGGGATACAAATTGGGAAGGAAGAACTCAAACTGTCCCTCTTTGCAATGATATGATTCTTTATTTAGGAGACCCAAAGAACTCTACCAAGAGACTATTGGAACTCATAGAAGAGTTTGGCAAAGTTGCAGGATATAAAATCAATGCACAAAAATCAACAGCCTTTGTATACACAGGCAATGCCATGGCTGAGGAAGAACTACTAAGATCAATCCCATTCACAATAGCTACAAAAACAATCAAATACCTTGGAATAAACTTAACCAAGGATGCTAAAGATCTCTACGATGAAAATTACAAAACCTTAAAGAAAGAAATAGAAGAGGATACCAAGAAATGGAAAAATCTTCCGTGCTCATGGATTGGAAGAATCAATATCATCAAAATGTCCATTCTCCCAAAAGCATTTTATAGATTCAATGCAATACCAATCAAGATACTGAAGACCTTCTTCTCAGATCTGGAAAAAATGATGCTGAAATTTATATGGAGACACAGGAGACCTCGAATAGCTAAAGCAATCTTGTACAACAAAAACAAAGCTGGAGGCATCACAATACCAGATTTCAGGACATACTACAGGGCAGTTGTTATCAAAACAGCATGGTACTGGTACAGAAACAGATGGATAGACCAATGGAACAGAAAAGAAACACCAGAAATCAATCCAAACATCTACAGCCAACTCATATTTGATCAAGGATCCAAAACCAATCCCTGGAGTAAGGACAGTCTATTCAATAAATGGTGCTGGGAAAATTGGATTTCCACGTGCAGAATCATGAAGCAAGACACCTACCTTTCACCTTACACAAAAATTCACTCAACAAGAAGCTTAGTTTAAAAAGAACTCTATTAGGTCCATCTCTGGCATCCCATATGGGAGCTGGTTTGAGTCCTGGTTTTACCACTTCTGATCCAGCTCCCTGCTAATGCACCTGGGAAAGCAGTGGAAGATGGCCAAAGTGCTTGGATCCCTACACCCCTGTGGGAGACACAGAAGAAGCTCCTGGCTCCTTTCTTCGGATATGCCCAGCTCAGGCCATTGTGGCCAACTAGGGAGTGAACCAGCAGGTGGAAGACCTCTCTCTCTCTCATTTTCTCTCTCTCTCTCTCTCTCTCTCTCTGTGTATGTAACTCTGACTTTCAAACAAATAAACAAATCTTAAAAAAAAAAAACTCCCATTCCTTACTCCTCCCAACCACTTGCAATCCCTACTTACAGCATATGTGAATGTAGCAATTCCAAATACCTCACATAAGTGGAATACTCCAGTATTTATCCTTTTGTGTCTGACTTGCTTCATGGGAAACAAGGTTCATCCATGTTGTAACATGCATCAGAATTTCATTTCACTTTATTGCTGAAGAATATTTCAGGATATGAATGTGACATATTTTATTGATCTACTCATCCGTTGACAGCCATTTGTGTAGTTTCCATCCTTGGCTATTATGATTAAAGCTGCTATTAATATTGATGGAGAAATATGTGCTTGAATGGCTACTTTCATTTCTTTTGGGCATATGTATATCTGAAAGGATGACTGCTGGATTGTACAGTATTTCAGGTTAATTTTCTAGGAATCACCAAGTCATGTTCTGCAGTGGCTGTACCGTTATACAGGCTCACAAGCAATGCACAGCTTTTTCAAAATATCACTAGTAGTTATTTTACTTTATTTGAAATAATAGCTATCCTGTTGACTATGACATGGTATATCATTGGGGTTTAATTTGTATTTCTCTGATCATTAGTGATCCTGAACATTTTTTTCATGTGTCTTTTGGCCATTTGTGTATCTCCTTTGTAGAAATGTCTATTTAGCTGCTTTGCCCATATAAAAATTTTTGTTGTTGGGGGCGAGCATGTGGTGCAGCATGTTAAGCTGCTATCTGCAAAGCCAGCAGCCGTTATGGGCACCTGTGCTGGTTTGAGTCTGGTGGTTTTTGTGGCCAGAAAGTGGAGCAGGAGCCTTCTAGGTAGGAATGAAAACAGAGGGCAGAAATCTAAGGGGGCTTGCAGTTGCTGTCTCTCTGAGAACGCCAGGAATGTATTACCAGAATTCCTGTTTCCTTAACTGTATTTATTCTACATTTTATTGTAGGAATTTTTTTTGGTGTGTAATGGTGTTTAAAATAGTGGTGAATGTAAGATAAAATGATGAATCAAGAATCAGACACATTAAAATGTTTTTGGTCTTTCCTGTATGTTGTTCATATTGCAATGACTTATAGTAAAACCCTTAGAAAATTAGGGAGTAGTAGTAGTAAGATTGAACCCAGGGCTGTTTGAGACTTCAAGACAAAATAGCTAAGCTCTTTACATATGTAGATAGAGGATAGCTAAGTAGACAGATGATAGACAGATAGGCAGGTGGGTAGGTAGGACCGTGTGTGTGTGTATGTAGGATGCTGCGCTGCACGTCTCATGTCTTAGATGTTGAGATTTGGGGAAGTTTGGTTGCGGTGTAACACTGCATCTCGTGTCAGTTCTTCACGTGGCTGTTTTCTGGGGAACTCTGTTCAAGTTTACCGCCTCAACCTGTGAAGCGACTCTTACCTGAAACTCAGGGAGCACCAGAGCCATGACAACCTGGGTGCCTGCACTGCTGTGATAAGCGAACTTGTTGAGCGGAGTGTTCTCAAAGGAATTGTCTTGAGGTGCAACCAAAACTGTGTATCTGATACCGTCACCCCATTTGGACAACAAATTCTCAAACTTTGGAGGCAGAAGTCAGACATTTCTCTAAGGACTGGTGTTTTAGATATGACATCAGGCTATGGGGAGCAGTAAATGATCCACTAAGCAGCATCCACTAACTTTGCCCTGTGAGTATTTGGCTTGTGTAGTAGTCTATGTAAACCATACAATGATGATACTATTTGTAAACCCCTGGCCTCAGGGTGCTGAAATGATGACACTGCCTGCAGTGTCATGGTCAGTGGTGATCCTGCTTAAAAGCCCATTCTTGCTGACAAAAGCAATGCCTTTTCTGGGAACCTAGTCTGCTTACCGGAGGGATGTGATGCTGGGTTTATCCAGCATTCCTGTTGCCCTTTGGAGCTTAGTTGGTGAGTGCTTCAAAGATTCTGAGTCTCTTCTTCTTCTTCTTCCTTGTTCTCTTATTTCTCTTTCCCCAGTTATAAACCACTTCTTAGAAAGCTTACTCAGTATTAGGGCAGGGCAATGTGCCCCTGGCAACATCACTCATCACTTTAAATGTTTAGTAAACAACATTTGGTCATCTCTACAAATTGCAGGAAGAGTGTAAAAAGATTTGAAGGAATTCACTCCTAAACACATTGGTAGCAAACATTTTGAGAATCTGATAGGTACCTCATTGGAAAAAGAAGAGGTACATGTGGGAAGTGAGGATAAGGCAGCAGATAGAAGGACTGGGGGTGCTTAGGGAGAAGCCATGGGCAAACAATTTTTTTTAAATGTCTCACAAAGACTAACGCCTAAAATCTATTTGGAAAGAGCGTGGAAGGAAGCCAGCATATGTAAATGTAGGACAGCCTAGGTTCATATTTTCCCCAGATTTCAGACTTTCAGTGCTCTCTCTCCCCTCCCCAAACCTAATTCTAATTGCTTACATGTGTTTGGTGAGTCTCTTAGGGAACCACGTAGGCATGGCTCAAGAAATAGATCTTGAATGAATACTTGACTTTTGTTCATGTTTCTCTATTGTCCTAATGTGATGATTAAGAATAATTTCTTTTTGTGAGTGAAATCCCCAAAGGGAACAAGAAGGAAAAGCACTGAGGAAGCTGGATTCCACTCTGAAATGTGTTCTGGGAGAAACACACATCTATGAATGGGGCAGAAAAGTGGGATTGGAAGAGGCAGGAATATAGATTAAATCTGGGGTTCTATGGGGAGGAAAGATGAAAGGAAGGAAGAAAGAAAAAGAAAGAGATGGAGGAAGAAAGGTTTCCAGTCTTGAATGGGGCCGAGAAGTGGCCCAATTCATTCCTCCACCACCATGAGTGACAGGTATCACACTCCCTTGGTCCTAGGGGAAGACACAAACCTGGGGGGAGATATGATCTTTCTGTAGTCACATGGCTTATCAAAGATGGACCTTGGCCCAGATGTCAGGTACTTTTGAGCTCTCTCCTTCCTTCTAGTACATGGGAAATTTTTATTAGAAAAGTGGAGGTGGGGATGGGTTTATGTGCAATAACATGGCAATCAACTATAGTGTAGGTTCAGGATAAAAGTAAGATAGGAAGGGTCATTCTCCCCATCCACGAGAGAAAACCTTGACCATTAGTTAGAGAATTCCCCCACGTATTCCCACGGCAGTGAGTTATTGAAACTGAGGGCCGAGGCAGGGCTTCTGAGTCAGGAGCCCTTCACCCGGTGAGGAGATCCTGGATCAGGATATTTCCCATTCTTACAGTCCCCGTCAAGCCAGTTATGAATAGATTTGCATTTTGGTTAGGAACTTGGTGGACCAGCCCAGTGCTAAGCACATCCAGTTCTCCCTGGGTGGGGCAGTCAGCTCTATAAAAAGGCCTTCTGCTGCACGTCTACCAAACTCCTACCAGAGTACCAGTGCTCTTTGGACAACCTGGTGAGTCTGATTTCCTCAGTTCATCTCTTTTATTCATGCTTCAAAATGTTGAATTTAACCAGAGGGCAGCACGTTTGATGGGTCCAAAGTTACGGTCCTGGGCTTGAATGTGCTTGGGTAATGGAAACAATTGGGACACAATGATCCACCGTTCTAACTTGATTTTTGGCAGAAAGTATGATTTCCAGGTGGACAAAGAATTTAACAGGAAAACTTTGATTTGAAGAAGAGTACAGAGCCAATTATTTTCATTTTCATAGCTTTTTGATGCCTCTTAAAATTAACTTTATAGGGGCCAGCATTGTGGCATAGTGTGTAAAAGTCGCCACTTGCAATGACAGCTTCCCATATGGGCACAGGTTCATGTCCTGGCTGCTCTACTTCTGGTCCAGCTCCATGTTAATTTTCTAGAAAAAGCAGTGGAGGATGGCCCAAGTGCTTGGGCCCCTACTGCCCTCATGGGAGACCTGGAGGAAGCTCCTGGCCCCTGGCTTTGGTCTGGCCCCAATATTGGCCATTAGGCCATGTGGGGAGTGAACCTACAGATGGAAGATCTCTTTCTGTCTCTCCCTCTCTCTCTGTCACTCTCTCTGACTTTCAAAAAATAAATAAAATCTTTAAAAAATTTCATCTATGTATTAGCAGATGTGAGGTCCTTGACTATTCCTGAACTCTACTCCTTGGCTGCAAGTTCTTCATGAGACATGACCATGATAGGAGTTGCTTGTGAGATTATTCAGGATCTTTGAATTTGTGGCTACCTTTCATGAAGATATTATTTTCATGCAAATAATTTTTATAACAGAGGTATTTTTCTTGGAAAATACTATGAAAAATTACAGTTTCCTTAGGTTGATGGATCAATTTTCTTTTTTTAAAAAGATTCTTATTTATTTATTTATTTATTTGAGAGGTAGATTTAAGACGGGGGGGGGATAGAGAGAGAGAGAGAGAGAGTGAGTTCTTCCATCCACTGGTTCATTCTCCAAATGGCTGCAATGGCAGGAGCTGAACTGATCTGAAACCAGGAATCAGGAGCTTCTTCTGGGTCTCCCACATGGGTGCAGGGGCCCAAGCACTTTGGCCATCTTCCATTGCTTTCGAGGCCATAACAGAGAGCTGGATTGGAAGAGGAGCAGCCAGGATACAAACCAGTGCCTATATGGTATGCTAGCATCACAGGTGGCACTATGCTACAGCGCCAGTTCTGATGAAATGATTTTCTAAAGTGGAAGGAAGAAGTATGATAAATAGGAAGTTAAGGGAGTAAAATACATTTTTGGTGTTTGGAGAAATAATACCCCATTGTATTATATAAGGCTTTGGCTTCTTCCACTGTAGGAGTCCCTTTTGTGAAAATTGTCATATTTGTTTTTCAGACTCTGAGACTCCAGAAAGATGTCTTACCAACAGCAGCAGTGCAAGCAGCCCTGCCAGCCTCCTCCTGTGTGCCCACCTCCAAAGTCCCAGCAAAAGTGCCCTCCCGTGCAAACTCCTCCACCAAGCCAGCCTAAATGCCCTCCCGTGCAGCCTCCCCCACCAAGCCAGCCTAAATGCCCTCCCGTGCAAACTCCCCCACCAAGCCAGCAGAAGTGCCCTCCCGTGCAAACTCCCCCACCAAGCCAGCAGAAGTGCCCACCCAAGAGCAAGTAGCAGCTTCAGAATTCTTCAGGGCCATGGAAACGTGACAGTTCTCCGGTCTCCCAGCAATACTTCTGTCTCCTCTTTAAACCTACCACGAATGTAGAAGGAACTCCTCCACTCTTTAGCCTGAAATGTACCTGTGATGATTCCCGACCGCCAAAGGTGGCCTTGCTGAGGGTGTTCTGCTATTATGCAGAAGGCGGCTGAGCAGGGCAGTCCTCAGCTGTGCCAGCATGCCAGAGTTTCAGAAGGCGGCGCTTCTCCTCCCATGGGATGGCATCAGAGGGTCCGCTTATCCTCTTCTGTGTCTGTTTGCCACCTGAGCAGGGATTTTTACCTCAGGGCGATTGTAACTCTCCTTTCTCTTCCTGAATAAAGTACATTTTCTGTGAGTTATGAAATAAATGTCTTCTTCTTCTTCTTTTTTTATTTGAGAGGTAGAGTTACAGGGAGTGGGAGGGGGGGAGGTCTTCCTGTCGTTGGTTCACTCCCAAAATGGCCCCTCGGCCGGCTCAGCTGCACCGATCCGAAGCCAGGAGCCAGGTGCTTCTTCCTGGTCTTCCCATGCAGGTGCAGGGGCCAAAACACCTGGGCCATCCTCCATTGCCCTCCCGGGCCACAGCAGAGAGCTGGACTGGAAGAGGAGCAACCGGGACTAGAACCCGGCGCCCATATGGGATGCCAGTGCTGCTGGCAGAGGAGTAACCAAGTGAGCCACAGCGCTGGCCCCAGTGTCTTCATCTTTTTGAAACTCACTTTTTAAAGTTTTAACCAGCACGGAAAGATTGTGCTTATTAATGGCCACAACAGCCGGAGCTGCACCGATCAGAAGCCAGGAGCTTCTTCCGGGTCTCCCAGGGACCTGGGCCATCTTCTCCTGCTTTCCCAGGCCATAGCAGAGAGCTGGATGAGAAGAGGAGCAGTTGGGAAAAGAACTGGCACCCATCAGGGATGCCGGCGCCACAGGCAGAGGATTAACCTACTCCGCTCTGGCGCCGGCCCCCTACTCTGTACTTTTGATGCAGCTTCCTGTTAATGTGTCTGGAAGACAATTGATGATAGCCCAAGTACTTGGGCTTCTACCACCCATGAGGGAGACAAGGATGGATCCTGGCTCTTGGATTCTACCAGGTCTAGCTCTGGCTATTGTGAATTGTGAGCAAATAAATGAATGGAAGATCTCTCTCTCTCTCTCTCTCTCTCTCTGTATTTCAAAAATATATATGTATCTTAAAAAAAGAACAAATTGATGATAAGATACTAAAAAGGAAGAGAAGGGAAGCCATGTAGTTTCTTAATAATAGTGTTTGGAGATCAAAGAACATACTTAGAGATCCAAAATATAAAGCCCCAGCTCATTATGTGGGCTTTCACTTGCTCAAAGCAACATTCACTTCCTCCTGTGAATGTTGTCAGGGGAAGTTTTTCCAGATTCCTGAGACATAGTAAGGATCTTTCATCCTTGTGGCAGGAACAGTGCAAATAGCCCTCTATCTAACGTTTTTTAGATGTATTTATTTATTTGAAAGGTGGAGTTACAGAGTTACAGAGCAAGAAAGCCAAGGGCAGAGAGAGCAAGAGCGAGAACCTGCAAGCGCAAGGGAGAGAGAGAGAGAGAGAGAGAGAGAGAGAGAGAGAGAGAGATATGTCTTCCATCTGCTGATTCACTCCCCAAATGGCTGCAAAGGCCAGGGCTGGGCCAGACTGAAGCCAGGAGTCAAGGGTTTCATAGGTGTCTGTCATGTGGGTGCAGGGTGCCCAATGACTTGGCCATCCTCTGCTGCTTTCCCAGGCACTTCTGCAGGGAGCTGAATTGGAAGTGGAACAGCCAGGACTCGAGCTAGTGCCCACATTGGATACCAGTCCTGCAGGTGGTGGCTTAACTCACTACACCACAGCACAGTCCCTCTGTCTACCTCTGTGTCCCTACTTCAGCGTCTCACTCTCTTCCCACCTCCAGTGTGCTTAGCCTCATGCCTGCCTCAGTGGGACTCACTGATGAAATGTCTCCTTCTAGTTCCCAGTGACTACCCCCACTGCACACTCAGCTGGGGCAATCAAAATAAAACCTTCACCCTGTCTGCTGAGGTGTCCATTCAAAAGCCAGCTAGTCTCAAGTGTCTCAGGACCAAGAAATATCCAGAACAACAGATCTTCCTAATAATGACAAGTTTTCCAAAGCCTCAGAATAAAGAGTTGTGATTTTAAGCAAACGTTTCTTAGAGAGAACCACCCCATGGTCTCTATTACCTGTGACTTACATAGCTAATTTCATCATCTGGGCTATTGGAATTTCAGTCAACTACTTAATTAAGCACATGTTTTATGGTAGAAGAGAAATTTTCTTTCTTTAACTTGGTTTTGTCAATGACATTGTTTCATAAAAAATTGTTTACTGAATCTTTTTGTCTCTACATTTGGGCTCTCACACAAGAAATGGGAACAAAGAATTGTTTTATGTGGCAGGGCATCTAAGGACTCATTCTGTATTGGTTTAAACTCATGTTCTGCCATTCATTTGTTGAACTCTATGGAGCAAGATACTTAACTTTTCTGTGTATCAATTTCTCTATCATCAAAGAGTGAAAATTATAACTTTGACATAAATATTATATGGCTTAGCACAATGCCTGATGTGTAATTAACTCTAATCACAAAGTTGTTGATATCTTTTTCCTACCCTTTATCATGGTCATGCCAGAATATTTGCCCTAATAAGGACAAAGCATACACTAGGCTATGAACTTCCAACCTTCTCCTGCTGGAGCAGTGTTGGAGGATGCCTGTTAAAAGAGAAGACTTAAATAAGATGCAGAGTCTCAAAACATCATAACCAAGATGCCTTGGTTTCAAAAGAATGTCATTCTTAGCGCCGGTGCTGTGGCTCAGTTGGTTAACGCCCTGTCCTGGGGAGCCAGCATCCCAGCTTTGGTTCGAGTCTTGGCTGCTCCACTTCTGATCCAGCGCTCTGCTGTGGCCTGTGAAAGCAGTAAAAGATGGCCCAAGTCTTTGGGCTCCTGCAGCCATGTAGGAGACCCAGAAGAAGCTCCTGTCTCCTGGCTTTGGATCGGTGTAGCTCCGGTCATTTCAGCCAATTGGGGAGTGAACCATCAGATGGAAGACCTCCTTCTCTTGCTCTGTCTGCCTCTCCTCTCTTTGTGTAACTCTGACTTTAAAACAAACAAATAAATCCTTAAAAAAAAAGAATGTCACTCTCCATCACGAATCAGGAAAATCATAACTCAAGCAATGAAATGAAACACACACATGCCAACACCAAGGTGAAGAGGTATCAGGATTTTCTGACAAGTATTTCAAAGCGGCTGTCCTAAGAGCACTTCAGTAAAAATATGAACATGCTTAAAATAATTGAAAAAAATAATCTTAGCAAAGAAACAAAATGGAAAGATCAACTAGAAGTTTTAGAAATGAAAAATATCGGTTGGCACCATGGCTCACTAGGTTAATCCTCCTCCACTTGCTGTGCCAGCACCCCGGGATCTAGTCCTGGTTGGGTCGCCGGATTCTGTCCGGGTTGCTACTCTTTCAGTCCAGCTCTCTGTCTTGTCCCTGGAAGGCAGTAGAGGATGGCCTAAGTCCTCAGGCCCTGCACCCACATGGGAGATCAGGAGGAAACACTTGGCTCTTGGCTTCAGATCTGTGCAGTGCACCAGCCGTTGTGGCCATTTTGGGGGTGAACCAACAGAAGGAAGACGTTCTCTCTGTCTCTCTCTCACTGTCTAACACTGCCTGTCCAAAAAAAAAAAAAAAAAAAAAAAGAAATGAAAAATATCGTAACTGAAAACACCCATCAGTGGATGAACTCAAAAGCAAAATGGAGGGGGCTTAGGAACAATCAGTGAACTTGAAGGCAAAACTATACAAACGATCAAATCTGTTTTTTTTTTTTTTTTTTTTGTGGCATCCATTGAGGGCGTATTTTTTTGAAAATACTTATTGGTTTTATGCTGCTGTTTTTATTGAGTTTTTGGAGTTCCTGACACATTCTGGATGTCAATCATTTGTCAGACAATTAGCTTGCAACTATTTTCTCTTACTCTGTTGGTTGTCTTCACTCTATTGATTATTTTCTTTACTGTGCAGAAGCTTCTGAATTTTATATAATCTAATTTGTTTATTTTTGTTTTTGTTGCCTGAGCTTTGGGGTATTATCCAAAAACCCATCGCCTACACCAATGTCTTGCGATGTCTCTCCTATATTTTCTACCAGTAATTTCATAGTTTCAGGTCTTACATATATTGATTCATCTTGAGTTGGTTCCTGTTAGGGACCCATTCGTGGAGAAAGTAACCATGCTATTATGCAGTTTGAAAGACGAAATGGCCTAACTGCAAAACCGTTATAACAGCCTAACCACAATCCGCAAATCAACTGTCATAACCGTCGTTGCTATGACTACTGGACCCTGGGAGGTTGGTGCAAGGGCGGGGCTGACCTCTAGAAACCGTATATAAGGGGACCCTCAGACACTGGAAAACAGAGGTTGCTGAGCCTCTCTCCCCGGTCCGTAGTGCCTTGTGCCTGCAAGAGTAGGCTTGAGCGATCTCTCCTCCTAGTCGCCTAGAGTACCAACAAAATGTGTTTAGCTTGACTTTCCTCATTCTCCTTGATTCTTCCTTCGCTGCAACCTGGCCAGTTCCAAGAGGGGGAGATCTTGACAGTTTCTGTATATGGTGCGAAGTAGGGATAATTTCATTCTTTTACACATGTGTATCTGTTTTTTCCAGTACCACTTATTGAAAGCTCCAGCTGACAATCTGATAACATCTATAGACAGACAGTAGTACATAGTAAATTGGTTCCAGATGATAGCAGGGTCTTACAAAGGGGAGTTGTCATCTGGCTTCTTACAACATGTGAAACTGCTATTAAGACTCCAGGAAAGAAATGATTTTCTTTTTTTAAACTTTTATTTAGTAAATATAAATTTCCAAATACAATTTAAGGATTACAATGGCTTTTCCCCCCCATAACTTCCCTCCCACTCTCACCCCTCCCATCTCCTGCTCCCTCTCCCATTCCATTCACATCAAGATTCATTTTCAATTATCTTTATATACAGAATATCGATTTAGTATATATTAAGTAAAGATTTCATCAGTTTGCACCTATACAGAAACACAAAGTGTAAAATACTGTTTCAGTACTAGTTATAGCATTACTTCACATTGGACAACACATTAAGGACAGATCCTACATGAGGAGTAAGTACACTGTGACTACTGTTGTTGACTTAACAATTTGACACTCTTGTTTATGGCGTCAGTAATCTCCCTAGGCTCTATTCATGAGTTGCCAAGGCTATGGAAGCCTCTTGAGTTCGCTGACTTCGATCTTATTTAGACAAGGTTAAAGTCAAAGTGGAAGTTCTCTCCTCACTTCAGAGAAAGGTACCTCCTTCTTTGATGGCCCTGTTCTTTCCACTGGGATCTCACTCACAGAGATCTTTCATTTAGGTCTTCTTTTTTTTACCAGAATGTCTTGGCTTTCTATGCCTAAAATACTCTCATGGGCTCTTCAGCCAGATCCGAATGCCTTAAGGGCTGATTCTGAGGCCAGAGTGCTCGTTAGGACATCTGCCATTCTGAGTCTGCTGTGTATCCCGCTTCCCATGTTGGAACGTTCTCTCCCTTTTTGATTCTATCAGTTAGTATTCGCAGACACTAGTCTTGTTTGTGTGCTCCCTTTGACTCTTAGACCTATCAGTGTGATCCATTGTGAACTGAAATTGATTACTTGGACTAGTGAGATGGCATTGGTACATGCCTCCTTGATGGGATTGTATTAAAATCCCCTGGCACGTTTCTAACTCCACCATTTGGGACAAGTGCGATTGAGCATGTCCCAAATTGTACATCTCCTCCCTCTCTTATTCCCACTCTTATATTTAACAGGGATCACTTTTCAGTTAAAATTTAAACACCTAAGAATAATTGTGTGTTAATTACAGAGTTCAACCAATAGTACTAGAACAAAAAAAATTACTAAATGTGAGAAAGTATTACATTGTACCCCAACAGTCAGGACAAGGGCTGATCAAGTCACTGTTTCTCATAGTGTCCATTTCACTTCAACAGGTTTCCCCTTTGGTGCTCAGTTAGTTGTCACTGATCAGAGAGAACATATGATATTTGTCCCTTTGAGACTGGCTTAATTCACTCAGCATGATGTTTTCCAGATTCCTCCATTTTGTTGCAAATGACCGGATTTCATTGCTTTTGACTGCTGTATAGTATTCTATAGAGTACATGTCCCATAATTTCTTTATCCAGTCTACTGTTGATGGGCATTGGGGTTGGTTCCAGGTCTTAGGTATTGTGAATTGAGCTGCAATAAACATTAATGTGCAGACAGCTTGTTTGTTTGCCAATTTCATTTCCTTTGGGTAAATTCCAAGGAGTGGGATGGCTGGGTTGTATGGTTGGGTTATATTCAGGTTTCTGAGGAATCTCCAGACTGACTTCCACAGTGGCTTAACCAGTTTGCATTCCCACCAACAGTGGGTTAGTGTCCCTTTTCCCCCACATCCTCACCAGCATCTATTGTTGGTAGATTTCTGAATGTGAGCCATTCTAACTGGGGTAAGGTGAAACCTCATGGTAGTTTTGATTTGCATTTCCCTGATTGCTAGTGATCTTGAACATTTTTTCATGTGCCTGTTGGCCATTTGGATTTCCTCTTTTGAAAAATGTCTATTGAGGTCCTTGGCCCATCTCTTAAGTGGGTTGTTTGTTTTGAATGTTGTGGAGTTTCTTGATTTTTGTAGATTCTGGTTATTAACCCTTTATCTGTTGCATAGTTTGCAAATATATTTTCCCATTATGTCGGTTGCCTCTTCACTCTCCTGACTGTTTCTTTTGAAGTACAGAAACTTCTCAATTTGATGCAATCCCAAATGTTAATTTTGGCTTTGACTTCCTGCTTCTGAGGTCTTTTCCAAGAAGTCATTTGCGGTACCTATATCTTGCAGGGTTTCTCCAATGTTCTCTAATAATTTGATGGTGTTGTGTCATAGACTTAAGTCTTTAATCCATGTTGAGTGTTTTTTTGTTTAAGGTGAAAGGTAGGGGTTTTGCTTCATGCTTCTGCCTGTGGAAATCCAGTTTTCCCAGCACCATTTATTGAATAGACTGTCCTTACTCCAGGGATTGGTTTTGGATCCTTGATCAAATATGAGTTGGCTGTAGATGTTTGGATTGATTTCTAGTGTTTCAGTTCTGTTCCATTGGTCTATCCATCTGTTTCTGTACCAGTACCATGCTGTTTTGATAACAACTGCCCTGTAGTATGTCCTGAAATCTGGTATTGTGATGCCTCCAGCTTTGTTTTTGTTGTACAAGATGGCTTTAGCTATTCTAGGTCTCCAGTGTCTCCACATGAATTTCATAATCATTTTTTCCAGACCTGAGAAGAAGGTCTTCAGTATTTTGATTGGTATCACATTGAATCTATAAATTGCTTTTGGGAGAATGGACATTTTGATGATATTGATTCTTCCAATCCATGAGCATGGAAGATTTTTCCATGTTTTGGTATCCTCTTCTATTTCTTTCTTTAAGGTTTTGTAATTTTCATCGTAGAGATCTTTAACATCCTTGGTTATGTTTATTCTAAGGTATTTGATTCTTTTTGTTGCTATTGTGAATGGGATTGATCTTAGAAGTTCTTCCTTAGCCGTGGCATTGCCTGTGTATACAAAGGCTGTTGATTTTTGTGCATTGATTTTATATCCTGCTGCTTTGCCAAACTCTTCTGTGAGTTCTAATAGTCTCTTAGTAGAGTTCTTTGGGTCTCCTAAATAAAGAATCATATCATCTGCAAAGAGGGGCAGTTTGAGTTCTTCCTTCCCAATTTGTATCCCTTTAATTTATTTTTCTTGCCTAATAGCTCTGGCTAGAACTTCCAGAACTATATTGAATAGCAGTGGTGAGAGTGGGCATCCCTGTCTAGTACCAGATCTCAGTGGAAATGCTTCCAACTTTTCCCCATTCAATAGGATGTTGGCCGTGGGTTTTTCATAGATTGCTTTGATTGTATTGAGGAATGTTCCTTCCATACCCCGTTTGCTTAGAATTTTCATCATGAACGGGTGTTGTATTTTATCAAATGCTTTCTCTGTGTCTATTGAGATAATCATATGGTTTTTCTTCTGCAGTCTGTTAATGTGGTGTATCACATTGATTGTTTTGTGAACATTGAACCATCCCTGCATACCAGGGATAAATGCTACTTGGTCTGGGTGGATGATCTTTCTGATGTGTTGTTGCATTCTATTGGCAAGAATTTTATTGAGGATTTTTGCATCTATGTTCATCAGGGATATTGGTCTGTAATTCTCTTTCAATGCTGCATCTTTTTCCGGCTTAGGAATTAAGGTGATGCTGGCTTCATAGAAAGAATTTGGGAGGACTCCCTCTTTTTCAATTGTTCTGAATAGTTTGAGAAGAATTGGAGTTAGTTCTTCTTTAAATGTCTGGTAGAATTCAGCAGTGAATCCATCTGGTTCTGGGCTTTTCTTTGTTGGGAGGGCCTTTATTACTGTTTCAATTTCTGTCTCAGTTATGGGTCTGTTTAGGTTTCCTATGTCTTCCTGGTTCAAGTAGGTAGCATGTGTCCAGGAATCTATCCATTTCTGATAGATTTCCCTGTTTGCTGGCATACAAGTCCTTGTAGTAATTTCTGATGGTTCTTTTTATTTCTGTGGTGTCTTTTGCTATGTTTCCTTTTTCATCTCCGATTTTATTTATTTGGGTCTTTTTTTCGTGTTTTTATAGTTAGTTGGGCCAATGGGGTGTCAATTTGTTTATTTTTTCAAAAAGCCAGCTCCTCGTTTGGCTGAATGTTTGTAATTTATTTTTTGGATTCAATCCTGTTGATTTCTTCTCTGATTTTAATTATTTCTCTTCTCCTACTGGATTTGGGTCTGGATTGCTGCAGATTTTCTAGATCCTTGAGATGAATTGAAAGCTCATTTATTTGGTGCCTTTCTAATTTCTTGATGTAGGCACCTATTGCTATAAACTTTCCTCTTAACACTGCTTTTGCTGTATCCCATAAGTTTTGGTATGTTGTGCTATTATCCTCATTTACTTCCAGAAAATTTTTGATTTCTCTTTTGATTTCTTCTAAGACCCATTGTTCATTCAGGAGCATGTCATTTAATCTCCATGTGTTTACATATGCTATAGGGATTCCTGAGTTGCTAATTTCTTACTTCATTCCTCTATGGTCTGAGAAGATGCATGGTATGATTCTAATTCTTTTGAATTTGCTGAAACTTGCTTTATGGCCTAGTATGTGGTCAATCCTAGAGAAGGTTCCATGTACTGCTGAGAAGAATGTAAATACTTTATGTGTAGGATGAAAAGTTCTGTAGATACCTTTTAGATCCATCTTGGCTATAGTGTCAATTAAATCTGCTGTATCCTTGTTGATCTTCTGTTCTGTTGTTCTGTCTATTTCTGGGAGTGGAGTATTGAATTCCCCCAGTACTATTGTATTGGAGTCTAAGTCTCCCTTTTCAATCCCTTAACAAATCCTTCAGATAAACCTGTGCCCTCTAAAATTAGGTGCATATATATTGATAATCATTATATCTTCCTGTTGAATTGATCCCTTGATCATTATATAGTGCCCCCTCTGTCTCTCTTAACAGTTTTTGTGGTAAAGTTTATGTTGTCTGATATTAAGATGGCTATGCCCGCTCTTTTTTCATTTCTGTTGGCGTGGTATATCTTTTTCCAGCCTTTCACTTTCAGTCTGTATGCATCTTTGTTGGAAAGATGTGTTTCTTGTAAGCAGCAAATAGATGGGTTTTGTTCCTTATCCCAATCAGCCAATCTGTGTCTTTTAACTGGACAGTGGAGGCCATTAACGTTCAATGTGACTACTGATAAGTAGTAACTTTGCCCTGCCATTTGCCAAAGATATTTTCTAATATATGCTTTGATTTTCCTGTGATCTTTTGCTGTGAGGTTTCCTTCCTTTACCTTCTTTCATACTGATGACTGTGTTTCTGTGTGTAACACATCTTTAAGCATCTTTTGCAGGGCTGGACGAGTGGCGACAAATTCGTTTAATTTCTGTTTGCTATGAAAGGTCTTTATTTCACCTTCATTCACAAATGAGGGCTTTGCAGGATATAATATTCTGGGCTGGCAGTTTTTCTCTCTTAGTACCTGGGCTTTGTCTTGCCATTCCCTTCTAGCCTGTAGGGTTTCTGATGAGAAGTCAGCTGTGAGTCTGATTGGAGATCCTCTGAGGGTAATCTGACATTTCTCTCTTGCACATTTTAGAATCTTTTCTTTCTGTTTCACTGTGGTGAGTTTGATTACAACGTGTTGTGGTGAGGATCTCTTTTGGTCATGTTTACTAGGGGTTCTTTGAACTTCCTGTACTAGGATGTCTCCGCCCTTCTCCAAACCCAGGAAGTTCTCTGCAAGTATCTCACTTAAAAGGCCTTCTAATCCTTTCTGTCTCTCTATGCCTTTGGGAACTCCTAGAACCCGAATTTTGGTCTTTTTAATAGTATCCTGTAGATTCCCAACAATATTTTTTAGATTTCTAATTTCCTCTTCTTTTCTTTGGTTTGACTGTATACTTTCCTGTGCTCTGTCTTCTAAGTTCGATAGTCTCTCTTCTGCTTCACTGACTGTGTTTTTAAGGCTCTCTAATGTGTTTGTCATTTGATCTATTGAGTTCTTCATTTCATTTTGATTTCTCTTCACTATCACACTTCCCTGTTCTACTAGTTTCTGCGTTTCATTTTGATTCCTCCTTAAGATTTCACTTTCTCAAAGGAGATTTTCTATCCTGTCCAGTAAGGATTTCCGTAGCTCAAGCATTTGTTTTTGGAAACTTCTAATTGTTCTTATCATAAATTTTTGGAAATCGGTATCTTGCATTTCTTCCATCTCATCATCTTCATCATCTTGGCTTTGGGTGTGTTGTTCATTTGGGGGTGTCATAATGTCTTCCTTATTCTTGTTTCCTCGGTTTCTGTGTTTGTTGCTTGGCATTGTGGAGATATTCTTTGGATTCTTCTTCCCTCACTGTGGTGTTTCTTCTTGTTATACTCTGACTGTATTAAGTGGACTGTCTGCTTTTGATGGAGCCTTTTTCACAGTCTCAGTTCATTAGCACCACACATCCACAAGGTCCTAATCTCCTGGTATTTCACCCCGCCACCCCCATAGTCAGGTTTTTCTGCTCGGCTGACGGTGGGTGCAGACCTGAGGTTGCCCCGCTTATGACGTATGTCCAAATTGGCACCTGCTCTTTGTCTTGCTCACCTTTGAGAGGTGAGCAGAGAGAGAGAAACTCGTGTCTGTATCAGTCACTTTTTTTTTCCTCTCTCTTCTAGTTAGCCTGGTGAACTTTTCCCCACGGAGTTTCAAGCCTTGTTCTCTCTAGTCTCCTCTTCCCACTTGTCTGCCGGTGTCTTGGGCTATTGATGTTTGGCTCACCTCGTGTTCCAGCGCTGGTGCATTGATTCCTCCACTGGTGTCCTGAGCCGTGGGCTCCCATGCTCTCCACACAGGTCCACTGTGAATCACTAGTTCTGGAAGAGTTTCCTCTGCTGTTTCTTCCCCTACTCTTCCTTGAACCTGCAGTATCTCCACTTTTATTAAACTGTCTCTTCCCAGACTATCAGTGTGCTCACTTCCTTTTCCACCATCTTGCGGCTCTCCAGATATGATTTTCAATTGCAGAAAAATTTAGTTACATTTTCATTACTGTGATAAGCACGTCTCATGGATGGATGTGGGCCTTCATAATGTTGTCTCTGAGTGGAGCTTCTGTGGTTTGGAAATGGCTCAGTGTGCCCCAAGATTAATATGTTGGAGGCTTGATTCCCAGAGTGGAGGTTCTGGGAGCTGGTGTGGAATTTTTTGATGAAGCTTAGTGGGTGAATGTTGCCATTGGAAGACATTAAGTTATTTATCATGTGACCCCTTGGTATTTCTCAAGAAAGGATTTAAACTGGCACTCGTGTGGGATAACAGTATAACAGGGGTGGCTTAACCTGCTGTTACCATGCTGGTCCCACAGGGGTTAAGTTTTAAAACTATGCTTAAACATAGATGAAAAATCACACGAAGATATAGGGGAGAGTTCTGGAAGAAAACACTTTGCTGTGAGTTATGGATTACCTGGGATTGGGATTTTTAATTTTTAAGATACATTTATCATTGTGGTAATTATACATATTGTATGATACAGAGGAACATTTCAATATGTATGTACAATCTATACTGTTAAAACCATAGTAATTAAGACTCTTTTTTATTACTTTATGACTAGAACCTTGGAGTTCCTCTCATCTATTTGCACAGAAAATACATAATAGCATCCTATTATGCAATGTCCATGAACTGTTAGAGGATACTCATGTATCAAGATTAATCACCAATACAGCTATGTCAAAAAAACACACTCAAAAAGGCTAGTGATAGATAAATGTGGAAATTTAAAACACTTTCAAGTGGCCCACAATAAGTTGGGGAAAAAAGAAACATAGAAAATAAAAATAAAACAAAAATGAAGTTGCAAACTTAAGCCCTAAGACATTAATGAGTATACTGAATGTAAATTACAAGACAGAAATTGGGGGAGTGGATGAAAATGAATGACCTAATTATATGCTATGAACAAAAAATGCATTTCAGGTATATGGATATTTGTTGTTTGAAAGTCCAAAGATGGAGATAGATACGTAGCAGTAGAGGCATACTGACAGCAGAACAAGTGTGTCGTCCTTCAAGTCTATGTTCCGTGCTTTATGTTTATTTTTACTTGTTTTCATTTACTTGGAAGAGTGACACAGAGAGATCTTGCATCCTCTGGTTCACTCCACAAATGCCCACAACAGCCAGAACTGTGCCAGTGTGAAGCCAGGTGCCTGGAGCTCCATCTTGCTATCCCATGTAGCATTGGGTACCATCCACTGTCTCATAGGAGGCATTCGCAGGGAACTGGATAGAACCAGAGTAGCAGAGACCAGAAGTGGCACTCTGGTAGGGAATGCAGATCCCAAGTGGTGGCTTAACCCACTGTGCCACAAAGCCCGCCTCTCCAAAGTCCGCGCCTGTGGTTATTAACAAGGCCTACTTCTTGCCGAGCCTGTCGCTGCATGGTAAGGGAAGACCCACGCAGCCAGGGTTGCAGTGCGGGGAGACTTCTCAAGCATTTTGCGTGTGTCATCAATGGCTCCATACATACCCCAACCAAGCAACATAGAAGCGGGCCTGTCCTCATTACAACGGAGCTTATGGAGCAGCAAAGATTTGAGCACGTGATTCATGTTGCTGACATCAACCCCGCATCAGTTACTACAATACTGCCTCTAACCACCACCATATCTCTGTGAAGCATATTCTGATAAAACACAATTTTCCACACTGTACCATTTTCAGGATATTTTAGTTCCATTCACTCTTATACCTTGGCACCCCACATTCCTTTGAGTCTCTCCTTTGATGCAACCATGATCTGTTGGAGACACTTCTTACCTTGCAGCTTCTCGCTTCTCCAAAGAGTCCCTGTGGCATGTGCTCTGGGTAAAACTGCCTGGTGCTACTGATAACTTGAGGCCCAGAGTTTCTGTTTCTGTGTTTATTTATTTGAAAGGCAGAGTGTCACACATCACACACACACACACAACACATACAGAGAAAGAGAGAGAGAGAGAATCTTTTATTTGCTGGTTCACTCCTCAAATGCCTGTAACAGCCAGCCCAGCTGTTCCTCCCAGGGGCCAAGAACTCCATCTGGGCCTCCCACATGGTGGCAGGGACCCATGTATTTGGGTTATCATCTACCACCTCCCAGGTTTCTCATTAGCAGGAAGCTGGATCAGAAGCAGAGATGGCATTTGATCCTTGGCACTCTGATATGGAAGGCAGGTTTCCCAAGTAATGGCTTAACCTGCTGTACCATGATACCTACCCCAAAAAATCATTCTCAAGAAAAAAAATTTGAACTTATAATTATGGATTGTGCCTAGGAAAAAATTGTTTAGGAAAATCATACCAAAGACTTGAAAATTTGAAAATGAGAGTGTCTTGGATATTAAAAATTTCATTTCAGGTGAGTGTAAACACACCCAATAAACAGCTCTAAAATGAATGAAGTGCAATTAACACCACTGAAGAAAAAACATAAAAAATCCAAAATTATAGGTGAAGATTTAAGCATCTCTCTCTTGGTGATTGATAGAAAAAGTAATAAAAGCAAAGTATTGAACAACTGTGTGCTGTCTCCCTGGGTGTGCATTAGCAGGAAGGTGGACGGGAAGTGGAGGAGCTGAGATGGCAACCAAGCTCTCTGATGTGGGGTGTGGCTGTCCCAAGCTGCAACTTAACCAGAGCATGTGAGCCACTACTGGTTTCTGAACCCTGGCTTTCTATGCTGAGACCTTGTTTAGCTCTCTAATAGCATTTTATAGATTCCTTAGGATTTTTCTATATACAAGTCTTTGGAAAACAGATTTTTCTTTCTTTCCGATCAGTGTGCCTTTCTCTACTTTTTCCCTCCACTTACTAAGCCATGAGGGCAGGTGGGTATTGTTATCTGTTCTCAGTCTGAGGAGAAAAGTGCTCAGACTTCTCCCGTTTAGTACGATGTATGTATAAATTATTTCCTGATGCCCTTAATCACAGTGAGCAATTTCATTATCTTACTCATATATTGACTGTGTTGAAACATGAATTGGTGTTAAACTTGTCAAATGATTTTTACTCATATACTAAAATGGTAATTACAATGTTTTTTTTTTTTTGCCTTTATTCTGTCACTGTGGCAAATATTTGAAGATTAAACTAACATTGCATTCCTGGAATGAATACAAATCATTCATGATTTGTTATCCCTTTTATATATTGCTTATATTTTATCTAGAAATTTTGTGCTTGTGTTTGTGAAAGATACTTGTTGATAGTTCATTTTCCTTGTATTGCCTTTATCTCTCCTTAGTATCAAGGTAATATTGACTTTGTAAAATGAATTAGAAAGTATAATTTCCTTTTCTTTTCTCTGAAAAATATAGTGCAGGATTACTATTATTTCTTCCTTAAATGTTTGCAAAATCAGTGAAGGAGTTTACTGTATGGGAAGTATGTATTTACAAATTACCTTTAGACATAGTGCTATAAACATTTTCTAGTCTTCTTGAATCCCATTTGGCAATGTGTGTCTTGCAAAGAATATGTCTATTGCATCTAATTTGACAAACTTACTGATGTAAGTTACCTGATAGCAATGTCTCTCATTTAATACTCATATTGCTAATTTTTGATTTCTTCTCTTTTTCATTGTGAGCACTCCGTCAAGAGGTTTACCAGTTTCATTGATCTTTCCAAAGAGCTAGCATTTAGCTTCATTGATTTTCTCTGTTTTATGTGATAAATTTCTATTCTTCCCAGTATTACAGTTGTTTTAAGTTTATTGCACCTCCTCCCCTTTTTTTCTAGTTTCCTAAGGTAGAAGCTTGGTTGATTTGAGATCATATTTTCTTCAAGTAGAAGAAATTATTAAAACCATGAGTTCCTCTCTTCCCATCACGTTAGATAGCCCACACTGATTTTCTTGTTTTTTTTTTTTCAGTCTGATTTAGCACACTTTCTAACTACCTTTGTAATGTTCTCTTTGTATCATGATTTAGTTTTCTGATTGATTCCTTTTCTGTGCAGAACTCAATTCTTATGAAATTAATCTTCAGATTCAGTGTAATCTATCAAATTCAGTAGGCTTTATTGTAGAAATTGACAAGAAGTTTAAAAATATGGAAATGCAAATGTTCTAAAAGATTAAAACAATTTTGAAAAGGAAGAACAAATTTGGAGGATTGCACTAACCACTTTCAATATTTTCTCTAAATAATCAGTAAGCAAGACAGACTTGCTGGTGTATCAAGACAGACACGTAGATCACTGGAACAGAGTGGACAATCCAACAAAATACCCACACTCACAACCAATTGGTTAATTTTTACAAATGTGCCCAAGAATTTTAATAGAAAAAGGGTAGTGTTCTTGATAAAAAAAATTCCTAGGACTACGGTGTACCCATAGAGTGAACAATGAATGTAGACCTTCACCTCATGTCAAATACAAGCTATGAAGCCAAAATGTATAAAAGACCTAAATATAAAAGCTAAAATAATAAAGCTTTAAGAAGAAAAATAGGAGAAACATGTTTTTAAAGTGAATTGAGCAAAGTTTTTTTGAATACAAAAATCCCCAGGCAGAAAAAATTCATTAATTTAACTTCATCAAAATTGAAAGCTTCTACTCATCAAGAAACTGCTTAGAAAATAAAAGACAAGCCATAGGTCGGGCATACTCAATTCTTACAACTCAAAAAACAGAGCACAACTCTGTCTTTCCCTCTCTCTGTGTAACTCTGTCAAATAAATGCAAACTGCAAAAAAAACCACAAACAAATCAATAAAAGTCATAAATTTTAACTTATATTTTACAGGAGACACCACTACAAACATATTAGACTTGGCTAAAACTAGAAAGACTAGTGATATTGCATGTTGATGTGGAAGTGAGGCAAGTGAATCCCTCACACACTGTACCAACATACAACGTCACCACCCTTTCACAAAGCAGCTGCCAGCTTCTTATAAAACTAAAAATACACTTACCATGTGATGCAGCAATTCTATCTTAATCTAAGATAAGTGAAAACAATACTTGAATACATTTATAGCCAATGTATTCCTAGTAGCCAAATTTGGAAATAAGTTAGAAGACCATCATTTGGTGAGTAGGTAAAATGGACAAATTCCTAATGGAACACTACTCATCAGTGAAAAGCGAGACACTGATTCAGAATAGGCAGGGATTCCTAAGTTTGCTAATAAAAGTGCACATCTAGATATGAACATCACTAAAATATTACAATGATTGAAATAAGACTTACACTAAAGAAGACATGATTCATGACTATAAATTTTAGAAAGGAATCATCTTATCTTTACTGTCCTAAGGCACACCTGTGTTTAGCTGGGTGGAAGAGTAACTTGCTGGGATGGAGCCCAAGGAAGCTTTCTGGGATAAAAATTGCTTCAAATCTTAATTTTATCAATGAATAAAACTCATTTAAAAGTGCAATCACTTCTTTTATATGGCATAGTAAAGTAAGTTGCAAAATGCATGTTTCTACATTGAGATGGACAGATATGCATTTTTGGAGGGAGCACCAGGGAAGAGGAGAGGACTCACATTCCCAGAGGTGGACAGTACCATGCCCAGGACAAGATGGAGTTGGATTGTGCAAGATTTCTTTTTCTTTCTTTCCTTCTTTTCTTTTCTTTTTTCTTTTTTTCTTTTTTTTTTTTTTTTTTGACAGGCAGACTGGACAGTGAGAGAGAGAGAGAGAGACAGAGAGAAAGGTCTTCCTTTTGCTGTTGGTTCACCCTCCAATGGCTGCCGCGGCTGGTGCGCTGCGGCCAGCGCATCACGCGGATCCAAAGCCAGGAGCCAGGTACTTCTCCTGGTCTCCCATGCGGGTGCAGGGCCCAAGGACTTGGGCAGTCCTCCACTGCACTCCTGGGCCATAGCAGAGAGCTGGCCTGGAAGAGGGGCAACCGGGACAGAAGCCGGTGCCCTGACCAGGACTAGAACCCAGTGTGCCGGCGCCACAAGGCGGAGGATTAGCCTAGTGAGCCGCGGCGCCAGCAAGATTGTGCAAGATTTCATCGTGTTCCTAAAAACAGTGTGCAATTTGAAACTAATGAATGTTTATTTCTGGAAATACTCATCTAATATTTTGGGACCACAGTTTTATGGGTAACTGAACCTGTGGAAAAAATAAATTCTTTATTTAGTGGAGGATTAACCACAGACTAGGGGGGATTATTGTTTGTTACAGGAAACTATTAAATCTGTAGTTGTAGGAGAAGCAACTGGAAGCAATTACAGTGCTAACAAGTATTGGTTATTATTAACTGCCTTTGTTAAGTTACTGAAGAGCTCCTGAACAAATTAAACTAACATTAAAGTCTTAAAATGCTTGAATCAAAACCTGACAAAACTGAAGGGAGAAACAGATAACTCAGCAGTATTCACTGGAGACTGCAATACACCACTTTCACTATGAAAGAAAAACAAGAACAAGCAACACTGAAATAGAAGTACTGAACAACACATAGACCAACTCTTCCTTTTTTTTAAAAAAAAAAAAAGATTTATTTTTTAATTTGAAAGAGTAACACAGAGGGAGAGGGAGAGAGAGAGACAGAGATATATAGAGAGATAGGAGAAAGCAGTCTTCCATCTGCTGGTTCACTCCCTAATTGGCCACAATGGCCAGAGCTGTGCCAATCTGAAGCCAGGAGCCAGGAGCTTCCTCCAGGTCTCCCATGCTGGTGCAGAGACCCAAGCACTTGGGCCATCTTCTACTGCTTTCCCAGGCCATAGCAAAGAGCTAGATTGGAAGTGGAGCAGAGAGCTAGATTGGAAGTGGAGCAGCTGGGACTCGAACCGGCGCCCATATGGGATACTGGCCCTGCAGGCCTCAGCTTCACATGTTAAGTCACAGCCCTGTCCTCAGAAAAAAGTATTCCTAACAGACATCTGGGTAGCACTCCATCTGACAATGTAAGAATACGCATTTTTCTCAAGTTCATATGAACCATTCTCTAGGAGGGATGCAAACTCTGTTATATCACAGAATCAATAGGTAACCTAAATTTTAAATCATACAAAGTGTGTTCTCCAGCTATATTGACAAAATTAGAAAGCAACAACAGAAAGAGATCTGCAAAATTTACAGATATGTCAACATAAACACACTCATAAATAATCAATGGATAAATCACAAGGGAATTCAAAAGATACTTTGAGGGGATTGAGAGTGAAATCACAGCATGTTCAGAGGAGGTCAAGGCACTCAATGATCGTGCATGTGAGAGAACGAACCTGGTCCTATTACGATTGCATGGAGCAAGGACTTTACCAGCTCACCTTGGACTTGGACATGAGGCAGAAATAACTTCTGCAATGAGTGTGCCAATAGGAGTCCTTTGTTACTGCAGGTAGCCTACACAAACTAATAGTCATAGCATGATCAGACCTATTTTTTTTCTGTTTGTTTATTTGGTTAGGTGGTTTTGGCTCCAGGAGGTGTAACTTGGATATGACAGTACACCTTATCCTGTGTATGCGTGCATGTGTGTGTGTGTTTGAATGGGGAGTGAAGCACATTCCTCCAGGGAAACTGCAAATGCTCCTGGCAGCATAACACATCCTCCTCATCCCTTTTCTGACACAGCATGGGCACTCAGAGAATGGAAGAGAAAGAATTGAATAGGATTGCAAAAGTGCGTGTGTTTGGGAATTTTTATTGTGAGTGTATGGAAGTAATGGATGAAGAGACAATTCACATATATGGAAGCAGGAGAATTCCTTGATATAAACTTGAATTGGCTGGATAAGTCTGTAGTCTGGAAGCCAGGTTTGGGGGCAGGGCACTCAGGGTTAGACAGTCTGAGTCAGCGTGGACAGGTCCTAACTAAAGTGCAGTACGCCTCATTGCATGGCAAGAAGAGAGCCTGCTGCAGCCCTGGCTGCCCAGAGCTACAGCCTCAGGCTGACATTGCAGGAACTTCCCTTTAGCAGTGCAGCACTGCTTAGTGGGGCAGCCTCCCAGGACCATGGCCAGGACCAACCTCCTTCTGAACAAAGCCCTTCTTCACCAACCTCTGTGTGTGTAGAGTGCCTGCTTCAGGAGGAGAATGAATGAAAGAGCTGAGTCAGACAACAGCACACACAGTCAGGTGTGGAATTAAAAGTGAATTTAATGAAGGTAAAACAAATGCGATTCAGTTGTTTGCACCACAGATCGGTCTTCAGATGAATTCTGAGCAGCTGGAAACTGGCTCGAGAGCCAACACTGTCAGCCTACCTCGAGGCTTCCTACTTCCTACAGTGCATGGGAAGGAAAGCTGCACAGGTCGTGAGGTTAGGGTGCCACTGAGGAGGGCCTGTGACTGCAGGTCACCTCTGAGCAGAATGGGAAGAAGCTGCTCAGCAAGCGGTGCTCCTCTCCTGGAGGGCGTGACTGTGGATCACGCTACTTCTGCTTCATCTTCTGCTGAGCTGGTGCTGGAGTGACGGTTGGACAGGGCTCAGGCACCTTGGGGTGGCAGGGCTCCGGCACCTTTGGGTGGCAGGGCTCTGGCACCTTGGGGTGGCAGGGCTCCGGCACCTTGGGGTGGCAGGGCTCCAGCACCTTGGGGTGGCAGGGCTCCGGCATCTTTGGCTGGCAGGGCTTAGGCACTCTGGGGTGGCAGGGCTCCGGCACCTTGGGCTGGCAGGGCTCCTTGGTTTTGGGGACACAGGGTTCCTGGGGTGGAGGCTGGCAAGGCTGCTTCACCTGGTGCTGCTGCAGCTGAGGGGGTACGGTGCAGGGCTGCTTCTGCTGCTGAGAACTCATGTTTCTGTGGCAGCTGGTCCTAGGGAGAGAAAGGCTGATTTTCAATGGAAACAATTGAGGAGGAAATGATGCTCAACATCACTAGAGGTCTCTTACTGAGCAGGTGTTCTTTCTCTTTCACCACAAGAATACTTTTGCTATCTCTTTTTAATTAATAATTAATTAATAAATAAATCCCAACTGGGATCCTAACTGCTGCACCTGACATTAGTGACTCCTAAGCCTTTGGAGAGGAGACATCTGAAAGTGATCTGTCCTGCTTTGCTTGAGCAAGGCGTCTCCCATGCTCTCTCTCTCTTCCAGCACATCTTAAACCCAGTTAGCAACACAGCACAACAAGGAGTGTGAACTTAAACTGCTGAAACCCACAGAAACACGAAGTTCTTTGGGAAAAAGTCACAATAGCTTCAGTCCATTCACTCATTTCCGATAAAAAGAATGATGTACTGTGTACAGGGCAACTCTGACCTCCAGGAAGGCTGCACGGTTCCACCTCTGCCCTGGCTCACACACCCCTCTGCCTCAGTGCTTTCCGTCCACTCAACCACAGTGGCAGCTTCCAAGCAACCACTTATTCACACACATCCCATGGGGCACCGTTGGGTGGATTTTCTAGAGCAAGCCTTCCAGCCTCTCCCCACTCGCCTCCTGATGCTAAGACCACATGTGCCCTGATCACCAGGGACCTATTACTATGCTGTGTTTTAGCTCTTAGTGATCAATAGTAAGTTCATGGAATATATTCCTGTTGCCTAAACTATTTTCTAGCTGCCAAAGTGCCAAATTTGTAAATTCTTACAAAATTTTGTTCAAGGAATAAAATTTTCTGCAATAAAATTCTGACTACAAAAGAAATGGAGATCCCAGTAGAAGTACTGTGGCCCTGCATTCCACCCCTCATCCTGGTGCTAACTCCTCCAGGTCCTGTCGTGGACATTGCAGTATGGATCGGGCAGACTGATTATGTGCACAGTCCCTTCAAGCCCAATCATCGTTGCTTGTAAAACAAAGCTATTCCTAGAACCTCTGACGTGGATAATAGTTTGCATGTCTGAGACCAAGTTTCAATAATGGGGGAAAAGACACCAAAAATGCCCAGGGGATTTCAATACAAACCGAATACCTAGAGGAAAGAAGTCCTAGTGGAGAGACTCACCTGGTGTTCAGAGAAGAGCAGGCTGTGTGGCCACTAGGATCTGCTGTGGCATCCCCAGCCAGCTGGCTTTTTATGCAGGGAACAAGCCCTGCCTCCAGGAAATGGGACACTTGGAGGCTGCCGCGTCAGACATGGCAACCATGATTCACCCAATCACTCATCTGCTCGTTGGCTCATCGTTGGTGATGAAACTTTCCACTTGACATTGTTCCGACACTCGCTGCCTGACAATCACGTCACCCGAACCTTAATCCCGCCGAGAGCCCTTTGTGCGCAGGCGCCGAACTCATGTGGAGGGTGCTGTGGGCGGAAAGAGAGAGAAGGAAGTCCTGGGGCTGATGCCGACGGAAAATGGCCTCTCTTCTGGATCCTAATGCATAGCACAGGCAAGGCTTATGTGCTGCCTACTATTTGAAGGGGATGTGGAGGTCAGTAACAGGTGTTTCTGGTTCTCCTGGGAGGCTGTGGATGTGGCGTCCTGAATTGCACCAGATGGGCAGGAGTGGTCTCTGTATGTATCACTCACTCAGTGTATCCAGGCCTGGGAGGGTAGAAAAAGCTAAACTGATCCTTTTGGTATGTGTGCAAAGAAGACCTCACGTCTACAAAGAAGGGCGTGGGATGTGGATCAGTGAAGGGGCAACTGAGCGATACAGACACACACGAGGACAGCCAGGCTCTGCAGCTGCCGGGATATCTGCTAGCCCTGCCACTCCTCTGCCCCACGTGGCCTTGACAGTCCTGCCTTTCCTGGGGGTCCCTTTTAAGGAGCCAAAGCAGGGACCAAACAACCCGAATTCCCTCAGGTTTCTTCTGCTCAAGCTAAAATGAAACTGAACTCACTCACCTAGGGCTGCCTGCAATATACAATCTGCTACAAAGTCTGGAGTTTGGAGACTACAGGCTACCCTTCAAAGCCTAGGAGAAGCCAGGTGAAGACCATCGTAGAAGAGGTATGAAATTTAGGAAGCAGAGGTAGAAACACAGTCCTCCAGAGGGTAGAAATTCCTTCCCGGAGCACACCAACTCAGATGGGTCAGCACAAGGTAGACTTCAACCAAACTCCTGAGACTCAGGAAAGGTTGGGGTGATGGGGGTGATCCTTGTCCACCTGCTCTTGGAATGCTGCAAGGCAGTGAGTTCAGGAAAGAAGGCTTCACCGGGGAGCCTCATCCTGGGAAGATCAAGACCTGAGGCTTGTGAAGCAGCTGTCTCACAGCAGCAGGTCTGGAACAGAATTTGATGGCGTGCTACAAGAGGGAGGCTACATTGGTCTGTGTGGCGCTTTTACCCTGACAGCTTCTGAGGTTGTTCTAGCTTTGGGAAAGACACTGCTATACCCAGACAAAGGAGGCTTCCAAAGGGAGCTGAGGAGACAGTTAAGGGTACTTGTGGTGGGTGGGCCCTGGGGAAAGCACTTGTGGCAGGGTGGTGAGTTTTGTGGAAATGTGTTAGGTGCTGGACACCTGAAGTTCATGTCTCCGGGATCTAGGAAGAACCGTTCCTGGGAGATGCAGGCAAGATTACAGGAGCTGACTGGGATGGTAGTGCTAAGGAGTGGTGAGTGTGTTCACAGAGGGGCTTCCATTCAGGCCCAGGGAGAAACACATCTGATACCCTGGGAGAGTGCCTGCCCAACCTGTGAAGATATTTTTTGGCTTCTAAAACCATCATTATGACATTAGGTTGCTTCTTCTTCCTCTTTACTTTGCATTTTTCCTTACTAAAATTTGTATTTTAGTATCAAGAATCTCTCTTTGTATGACATAATTGAAAATAAAATTCACAGTTTTTACGCAGCAAAAAAAATTTTTAAATGAGTTAAGGGAAAAAGATTAAGGAGGGGGGATCGGCATTTGTCTTAGCAGTTCAGATGCCAGTTAAAGTGTCCACATCCTACATCTGAGTCCCTGGGGCTGAGTCCTAGCTCTGTCTCCTGATTCTAGCTTCCTGCCTGTGCAGACTCTAGGACCAGCAGATGATGGTTCAAGTGAACGTGTCCCTGCCATCCACACGCGAGACCTAGGTTGAGTTCCCCAGCCCAAGTCATTGTCAGCCTTTGAAGAGTGAACCAGTGGATAGGAGCTCACTCTCTTTCTCACTCTCTCTCTCACTCTCCCTCCTTTCCTATTAAACAAAATCAGTTCCTTTTGTTTTTAAAGATTTATTTATTTGAAAGTCAGAGTTACATAGAGAAAGGAGAGGCAGAGATAGAGAGAGGTCTTCCATCTGATGGTTCACTCCCCAATTAGCCGTAACTGCGCCAATCTGAAGCCAGGAGCCAGGAGCCTCCTCCAGGTCTCCCACATGGGTGCAGGGGCCCAAGGACTTGGGCCATCCTCCACTGCTTTCCCAGGCCACAGCAGAGAGCTGGATCAGAAGAGGAGCAGCCGGGACTAGAACCGGCGCCCATATGGGATGCGAGTGCTTCAGGCCAGGGCATTAACCTGCTGAGCCACAGCGCCAGCCCCAATAAGTTCCTTTTTAAAAATGAAGGAATTAGACCAGATTTTTGAAATTTTGATAGCTTTTTTTTTCTTTCCCTTGTCTACTATGAAGTGAATCATAACTAAAGAGGCTGGCTCTGGTAATGAAGCAAGTGCATCTTAGGGAAAGTGGCCACATTTATTTATTGCTTATTTGGAATCAACCTGCAAGAGTCCTACTAGAATGTTCCATTATTTTTTATTTTAATAACAACTTCTTCACTTTCTTCTCCAAAGCATTTCTAGCTACTAAAACACATAGTGCACAATAGCTACAACTTCTTTCCACCACATAAGGAAAAGCATAAAAGTGCCAAACACTCTTGATTTTTCAGGTTTAGAAACACAGTCTATTCCAAAATAGACATCATTCTCAAGAATTTAGGATCATCCCGGTGGGAGGTTGTAGCCCCATTTGAAGAGAAGTGGAATATCCTGAGTGAGCAGGATTGGTTATTTCTCAAGGTGAATACACGTCATCTGAGATGACAACCCGGTAAGCCTCAGGTGATGACCTGTCCCAGGACCTCCCCACCCGGAGAAACGTGCCCAGCACTGGAAACTCTGCTTAGCGTTGCAGTCATTGCTGGTGACGATGGTGGAAAATTTCAAGGAGTCTGCAGCTCTAGGAAGAAGAAAGGTTTCCAATTCATGCGGCCAATATCCGATATCGAGGATCTACAATGTTTCAGGCAGTGTTCCAGACACTTGAGGCGCTTAGAAAATAAAAACAAGGAAGTCTTACATTGTGGAGCTCCTATGCACAGGGGATAGTAGGAGTAAAACGTAAATAGACTGGGTGACTATGTAAATGATGTGTTAAAGGAAGAGTATTGTGAGCGTTTGGGGGGACCAAAGAGGTATGGGTGGTGGTTGTGGGTCCGCCTTGAAGAAATAGTGTTTGACCACATTTCGAGGAAGTGAATGGTTAGCTATTGAGAGTAGGGAAGGAAGAGAGTTCGAGGTCAAGAGACTACCTGACGCAAATTCTCCAAGTCTGATTCTGCCTGGGTGCCCCAGAGGCAGTTCAGCCCAGGTGGAAGGAGTAAGAGGGAGAGGGGCAGGGTTAAAGGAGAACATCTCTGCCCTCTGCTTTTACTCTGTGTGATCAATTGTATTTAGGACCTGATGAATCTTTCTTTTTACACAGACCCTGGTGAGCTCTTCAGGCTGAAGATCAGCTCCGAGGGAAGTGTGCGGAGGTTGTCTGTTTAGCTGCTCCAATATTCTTCGTATTCCTTGGGCTCTACAAGAAGAGACTGAATCAAGACACAGATGGGAACCTTTTGAGAACAGGAAGCTTATTCACCATAGAGCTGCTCTGTTAGCACCCTTTACCTCTTCAAGTGTGACAGCACCACCGAGTGACTCTAATTTGGTAGATATATCATTATAATCCTGGAAATATGCCTTTTTGAAACAAAGCTATGGTAAATATTACAGTAAAGGTGTATGGGATTCTTCTAAAACTAGGCATTCTAGCATGAAAGTAACTGAATATTGGGAAAAAATTACCCTAATATACTCTTTACTGCTCTGACACCTGGCGTGTGGCTTTGGCTACACAGAGTCCAATAGAAGCCTACAGTAGTATCCTTCCCTAAAATTCTGGCCCAGAAGTCACTATAGTCTCTTTCTTGGGTGTCTCAGTCAATGGGAAGATCCACCTGGCCTGGTATCCTGCACTGTGGTTTTATAAAAAAAAGTTTTATTTATTTATTTGAAAGGCAGAGTTAGAGGAAGGGAGGAAGGGAAGGCGGGGGAGAGAGAGAGAGAGAGAGAGAATCTTCCATCCACTGATTCACACCCTAAATGACCTGAATGGACAGTGCTGAAATGATCTGAAGACAAGAGCCAGGAGCTTCCTCCAGGTCTCCCACATGGGTGCAGGAGCCCAAGTACTTGGACCATCTTCCACTGGTTTTCTAGGCCATAAGCAGAGAGCTGGATCAGAAGTGGAGCAGCCGGGACTCAAATTGGTGCCCATATGGATGCTAACGCTGCAGGCGGTGGTAGCTTTACTCGCTATGTCACAGGGCTGGACTCTGAACTGTAGATTTTTAAAATGCAATGATAATATTGGCTTTATCTGTGTTTATAATTCAGAACTGCCTTTCTTACTGGGCATCAGAGTGTCTCCTGGTGCACTATCCCATTATCTCCCTAAACATTACTTTGCGTTAAGGTAGTTGGAAAAATTGTTACTTGTTACTTAAAAATCAGCCTAGTTACCCAGTAAACTCGTAAAAAAAGAAGGAACTGAAAAGATGCAGAGATTTGTTGAGTGTTGGTTACTACCAAGTTCCTTTGACAGAGTATTGATAAACTCAGGATGAAAATTTGGCCATTTCTCAATCACAAAATAAAGAGATAATACCACGGGGAAAGAAAGACCTATTAAAGACTAATCGTAGTGGCAAAGGTGGAATTAAAAATGGAGTCTTTCTAGCCATATAGATTTGGAGAGTACTGGGCAATAGCAATAAGTTTAAGGAAAAGAGAAATGGGGGCAAGGAACCAAAGAAATGAGCTTGACTCGAAAATTTGGTCAGGGAAACAAGTTATTGTCAAGGGAGTTGACTGGGAGCAAATCAGAAGCCTTCAGGATTTCTGGTGGAATTGTTTTACCTAAGAAACCCTGGAAGAACACTCTAAATAACACTTCCCAGGAACAGAACACACAACCCACTTCAGGAGAAAGGAACAACCCCCAAAGGCCAAGAGAGTGCCAAGTCATGTCACTGAATTTCCATCATCCCCGATAGGAGGCTGGACTTCGTCTTGTCACCACAGTGGCTTTTAGAGTTCCTATGGATTGGATACTGGCTATGTCTGTCTCCCCTTCTCCTCACTGGAGTTATCTAGTTCCCATCCCCTTGAAAATGGATTGTCTCAGGGGTAGAAAGGACTGATCTTTTTTTTCTCAGTTTGCCGGGCAAAGAAGACCACATGGAAAGGACAGGGTGAAGAAGACGGTGTGTCTCCCAGAGACCCTGAACTGTGAAGTGGATGAGGGACTGCCCCGGACCTTAAGTCTCTTCTGTGGAATAGGGGGTTGTGTCTATGTGTAGAAAGAATAAAATAAATAGACAAGTCTGGTCTGTGACCAAGCCATGTGACCTTGCATATAGCCAGTTCTTTTCTCCTTCAGGCAATGCAACCATGTAACTTTGGGTGGTGTCATGTGGCTTACATCCAGCTAATGTAACATCCTTGGAAATATAGGTTGTCACCTCCATCTCCAAGGCAGCAAGAGATATTGTGCCTTCTCCCCACTTCTTCCCTGTCTGCAGTAGAAGGAGTGACATGGAACAGAAGTCTGAGGTCCTGGCAATTCACAATGGATGATGGCTTAGGTGAAAAACAATATGCTATTGTGTTGTCACAAATATTTGGGGAATTTTTGTCACAGAAGATCATCTACCCTGACAAAAATACATAATATATAGTGAATTTTTACTTGGTTATTATTGATTTCTTTGTTTTAGTGATACAAACATCGATTACCAGAAAGTAGTAAATGATGTTAAATAAGTGAAAATTGTTTAGCAACTAGATGGTAGCTCTAAGAGTTTGCAAATAGAGTCTTAATTTTTTTAAAAAAATTAAGATTTATTTTTTATTTATTTAAAAGAGAGAGGTATAGAGAGATTCACTCCTCAAGTGGCTGCAACAGCCAGGGCTGTGCCAGGCTGATGCCAGGAACCTGGAGCTAATTCTAGATCACCCACATGGGCACAGGAGCCCAAGCACTTGGGCCATCTTTGTTTACTTTCCCAGGCACATTAGTGGGGAACTGGATTGGAAGTAGTGCGGCCGATTCTTGAACCAGTGCCCATATGGGATGCCAGTGCCACAGGAAGCAACTTAATTCACTGTGCAACAATGCCTGCTCCTTCATTTTTAAGTAATGGATTCAATGGCTTGGTAAAAGTATTGTCATTGACTGATCCATAACAAAATTCTATAACTTCCTTTAAAAAATTCATCCTGAATAAAACTATATGGATTTCTAGAAATATTTATGTAAAATAAAAACTGGAACTTGTATTTCACAAAATATAAATTAGCAACAGTAATTATATCTTTTTTGACCCATAGCTTTAAAAATTCTGTGACATTTATTGTAATTTTTTTGTAGGAAACTGGTGTGGAGCATTCTATTCCTAGATCCCACTTCTTCCATTAAATTTTCATGGAAAATGGACAGACTCTATCTTGGGAACATCCCGATTAGATCTGGGAGGGATTAAACCATCCTTGGATTGCTCCTAGTCTTCTGGGAGACACAGGACACTGCTTTCAAAGGATGTTTCAGGTGCAGACAGGAGAGAGCAGATGGCTTGCAGTTATGACTGTGCTGTGGGTGAGGTGTGGGGAGAGGTGGCTGGGGGAGGATCAGGCTCAGGATTTTCCTAAAGATGGTGATTTGGTTCTGAGTGTAGTGCACATGTACTTCTCAAATCATGCGGTGAAAAATAAACCTCCCAACACCTCAGCAGACGTAAATGACCCTGACCACTTTGCAGGCAGCCACAGAGTCTACAGGGAAACCCTGGTCAGCACAGAAACAGGTCCTGCCCTTGTGGCTGCCACAGTCCAGGGGAGTCATCTATGAATTCAGGAATGTTGGGTCTGAGGAGTTCACAGTGTGGGACCTGCATGGCAGTTTGGCATGAGCCGCGGTCCATCTGGACACTTCTCCAGATGGGCTCCTGGTTTCTTGGAAAGTGTGTGAGGCGGTGAGGATGGGCTAAGAGATTGAAGGCAAAGTGTGAAAGAAAAGACAGAAAAGGTAGATAGAACTGAGAAATGTAACTTGAAACCCAGCAAAGAATAAATAGGGAAAGTGGTTGGCCTACATCTACCATAAGATGTTTAAGCAGAAATATGGAAGCATAGGAAATTCCCTTAATAACCAGATTGTATCTGAACTAGAAAGAAAAGTAGGTTTTTTCAGGAATTATGGAGGTCATAGCTCCAGAAGAAAGAGGAAATGTATGGGTGTAGGACACATGGAAGAACTGTGAAGAGAAACACTATGTGTGTGTGTGTGTGCGTGTGTGTGTGGTCTGCACATATAAGGTCAGCAACAAGGCTGCGGACCTGAGTTTGTCAAACTGCGTGGACTGGACTCCAAGTTCTTCACACAGAAGCAGGGATCTGCCCTCTCCTGAGGGAAGCAGAGGGGTTCTGAAGTCACCAAGGAGGAGAAAGGCCGAGGGCAAAGTAGAGGCTGAGGCAGGCAGGGGACTCTTCACTTAACACTTCACGGGCATCAGCTGTCAGGCAGTGGGTGACACGCGAAGCCCTTGAGCTTTTAGTGTGAGTGGGTGATGGAGCGTCCCAGGGCCCCTAACAGGAGACCAGGAGCTGGGAGCGAGCTGTGTGGGGACAGACGCCATGGGGTATTCCAGTGAAGGAGTGAGCCCCACTCTTAGGCTGCCTATGTGTGATCTCGGTGGAATCTAAGGAGTATTTTCAATGAGAAGAACATGTTTTTCCTCCAGCTCAGCGACATCTTGCCTGAGATTTATTTTCTGATACTGCAGTAGAAGTTATAAAAATGAAATAGCACCATATAATATATCATGTGGAACAAAATTTTTTTGAATGTATTTTTATTTACTAGGAAGACTGAGTTACAGAGAGAGGTAGGCAGAAAGGTCTTCCATCCACTGGTTCACTCCCCAAATGACCACAAGGGCCCAAGCTGAGCCAATCTGAATCCAGGAGCCAGGAACTTCTTCCGGGTCTCCCACATGGGTGCAGGGGCCCAAAGACTTGGGCCATCTTCATCTTCTACTGCTTTCCCAGGTGCATTAGCTGGATCATCAGGGAGCTGGATTGGTAGTGGAGGAGCCGAGACTCAAACCAACTCCCATATGGGATGCTGGAGCTGGCCCCAATAGTGTTCCTTTTAAACTGAGCAACAATATAAAGCAGCCAGGAATAATCATGGCTAATATTTTTGGTAGTCTTAGTGCCAGTTTTAGCTTCCCAAAACCCCCATGCATGTATACATTTTTATAGAGGAGTACTACATTGTAGATGAAATTAATGCTACAGAATTGCAGATTTTTTTTTTTGCCATTACCTTTGAGAGAGCCAAACCAAAAGAATTGCAGATTTTTAAATGATTAACTGGCAAGTTTTTGTTATATGTATTTTTAAGCATAAAAAAATAAAAAAAATCAGTCCCAAACAAAGATGCAACAAAAATGTGGTACTTTACATTCATAAAAACTGCATAGGGGCTGGCGTTGTGGCACAGCAGGTAAAGCTGCTACCAGCAATGCCAACATCCCATATGGGCATCTCTTCGTGTCTTGGCTGCTCTGCTTCCAATCCAGCTCCTTGACAATGGTCTGGGAAATGTGACCAAAGATGACCCAAGTGCTTGGGCCCCTCCCACTCATGAGGGACACTAGAAGAAGCTCCAGGCTCCTGGCTTTGGCTTGGCCCAGTCCAGGCCATTGCAGCCATCTGGGGAGTGAACCAGCAGAGAGAAGATCTCTATCTCTGTCTTTACTCTGACTTCCATATAAAATAAAATAAATTATAACAAAACAGAGCAAAGAAAAGGACTGTGTGTCCAAGAGCCCATTTCCCCATCCAGAATCAGCGTATGTGATTGTGATCGGCCCTCGAGCAGTCTCTAGACTCTTCCATTGAAGGCAACAGTGATGAGAAGTCAACTCCACGTGTGCAGACCTAACAGATCCCTGTGGCACTGCCTTCCCCCGCCCAAGAGAGCTACTCATCTCCTTGCAGTGATTCTTTAGAAATTTTTGTCCTACTTTTTCAAAGATCTCCAAGCTTTGGGCGAACCTATTTGGAGTGTTGTGCAACATGTGGCTGCAGCCTCCACTTGTTGATACAGTGGCCCATACAGCCTATCAGGAAATGGTGCTTGTTCCCAGTGACCAGTGGAGTGTTTCTGAACTTTGAAGTTGTGCTCTCTGCTGCTGTAGACAGTTCTTCAGTATTTCAGGACTACTCAACCCAGACCAGCAAGCCACCCTCTTCTATCTATTCTTTCATAGTCACCCCTGAAATCGAGAACACCTGGACACAGAAAAAGGATGCAACTGGAAATCTGGGGATCTAGAAATTTACAGAAATATAATTTCTGGGTTACCTTCATTATTTTTTGATCACCGGTTTCTTTATTTGAAAATTTTGACTGCTACCCTAGGAGCTCTTTTTGTTTCCTTCCCCGCTGAGATTTTGTGAGTTAATGACTGGTTCTTTCTCAACTTGGTATCTAATTGTCCACACACGGGGCTCATGCACTCCTGATACCTGCCTAAAAGTCACCTCTTGTTTAAAATCACTGGAAATTATCTTTCTATGTGTTGTTCTAGGGGAGTGAGAGAAAGAAGAGGGCGGAGGGAAGGAAAGAGTGCAGGATATGTAGATGTTTGCATGAAAAGGGCATGCACATCATAATCCCTGGGGAAAACTGCAACTTCTCCAAGGGGAGGCACGGTGTGGCTTTCTCTCTTCCCTTTACATGGGGGCTGCCCAGCACCAGGTAGCACTGCTGGAACTAATGAGGGTGGAGTTTTTGAGAGTGATCATGTGTGTACAGAAACATGCAATGAGTGTGCCTCTGTGTCAACATGTGCAGCCACGTGTGTCAGGGAAATTCAAAGGGGAAGTGAGTGAAAAAAAATGCAAGGTTAAGTGGGTAGACTGAAATTTGCTTATATATATTTATTTATTTAAAGATTTTTAAAATTTATTTGACAGGTGGAGTTACAGACAGTGAGAGGGAGAGATAGAGAGAAAGGTCTTCCTTCTGTTGGTTCACTACCCAAATGGCCGCAATGGCCAGAGCTGCGCTGATCTGAAGCCAGGAGCCAGGAGCTTCTTCCGGTTCTCCCACATGGGTGCAGGGGCCCAAGTACCTGTGCCATCTTCCACTGCTTTCCCAAGCCATAGCAGAGAGCTGGATTGGAAGAGGAGCTTCCAGGACTTAAACCGGCACCCATATGGGATGCCGGCGCTGCAGGCGGAGGATTAACCTACTACACCACGGTGCCGGCCCTATATATATATATATATATATACACACACACACACACACACACACACACATATATATTTAAAGATGTTATTTATTTCTTTGAGAGGCAGAGTTACAGAAGAGAGAGGGAGAGACAGAGAGAAAAAGATCTTCCATTTGCTGGTTCACTCCCCAATTGGCCACAAGAGCCAGAGCTGAGCCAATCTGACATTAGGAGCCAGGAGCTTCTTCCAGGTCTCCCATGCGGGTTCATCAGCCAAAGAACTTGGGCCATTTTCCACTGCTTTCCCAGGCCATAGCATAGAGCTGGATCAGAAGAGGATCAGCTGGAACTTGAACCGGAACCCATATAAGATGCCAGTGCCGGAGGCAGAGGCTTAGCTTACTATGCCACAAGGCTGGCCCCTGGAATGGTACTTTTTTTAAGATTTATTTTATTTATTATTTGAAAGTCAGAGTTACATAGAGAGAGGAGAGAGAGAGAGAGAGAGAGAGAGAGAGAGTCTTCCATCCAATGGTTCACTCCCCAGTTGGCTGCAATGGCCGGAGCTGTGCCGATCCGAAGCCAGGAGCAAGGAGCTTCCTCTGGGTCTCCCATGCAGGTGCAGGGGCCCAAGGACTTGGGCCATCTTCTACTGCTTTCCCAGGCTATAGCAGAGAACTGGAAATGGAACAGCTGGGACTCAAACCGGCGCCCATATGGGATGCCAGCACTTCAGGCCAGGGCGTTAACCCGCTGCGCCATTGTGCTGGCCCCTGGAATGGTATTTTCTATTTACTTATTTATATTTTTCCTCTTCAAATTTCTTTTAAATTTATTTTTCATTTTTAAGGAATTATCAATACATTAGATCCTCAGGATCACATCAAATATATCATTACTACCACACAATTCTTATGTTGATGATATTAATTCAAAGAGAATAAATTCAATGTAGTTCATGGGTACAATTCTAAGAATATAATATTTCTCTTCTCTCCCTCCTTTACCCTCCCTTTTTTCTTCCTTTGTTTCTTCCTTTTTTAACTTTTGAGATAACACATTTTAAATTTACATTATATTCAGAGGCTTAATGATCCCCAAATGAAGAGTTCAACAAATAAAAAGTAAAAAGATCACAGTTCAGTAGGAATAGGCAAGAGCTATAAGCATTAATCAAATGAGAGATGTCAATTTCACACATATATGGTAAGTTTTAAAATAACCACAGGTGATTAAACTATAATAGTACAACTTTGTTAGCCATTGGTTTGACAAACATGTGAAACAAAGTTTGGCAAAGCTACATTTGCAGCAATACTAATACATGCAGATATTTCTTTGTTTTTTTTTTTTTAACTTTATTTATTTTTTATATTTTTTCTTTTTTTAACTTTTATTTAGTGAATATAAATTTCCAAAGTGCAGTTTATGGATTACAATGGCTCCCCCCCCATAATTTCCCTTCCACTCGCACCCCTCCCATCTCCTGCTCCCTCTCCCATTCCATTCACATCAAGATTCATTTTCAATTATCTTATATACAGAAGATCGATTTAGTATATATGAAGTAAAGATTTCATCAGTTTACACCCACACAGAAACACAAAGTGTAAAATACTGTTTCAGTACTAGTTATAGCATTACTTCACATTGGACAACACATTAAGGACAGATCCTACATGAGGAGTAAGTACACAGTGACTCCTGTTGTTGACTTAACAATTTGACACTCTTGTTTATGGCATCAGTAATCTCCCTAAGCTCTAGTCATGAGTTGCCAAGGCTATGGAAGCCTCTTGAGTTCGCTGACTTCGATCTTATTTAGACCGTGACTAGAACTTGGGGTCTAGCGCCACAGGCAGAGGATTAGCCTATTGAGCTGCAGCGCCGGCCAAGGTGCGAATTCTTAAACATGGAATCTTCCTGGGGCTGGCACCGTGGCTCGTTTGGTTAATCCTCCACCTGAGCCTCCAGGCCCACATCCCATATGGTCTCCGGGTTCTAGTCCCAGTTGCTCCTCTTCCAGTCCAGCTCTCTACTGTGGCCCAGGAAGGCAGTGGAGGATTGCCCAGGGGCTTGGGCTCCAGCATCCACGTGGGAGACCAGGAGGAAGCACCTGGCTCCTGTCTTCGGATTGGCGCAGTGCCTGCCATAGCGGCCATTTGGGGGAGTGAACCAATGGAAGGAAGACCTTTCTCTCTCTTTCTCACTGTCTATAACTCTACCTGTCAAATAAAAAAAAATATGGAATCTTCCTGCATGCCAGGTAACACAGGATCTGTTCTTGTCTCTCTTCCTCACTCCTTTTCTCATATTCATTCAACGGCAGCTCTGCAAGAAAGACTTCATCAGCTGCAGAAGAGGCAATGGTCCTAAATCAAGTATGACTGCAGTGAGACTCTCCTGTACGCAGAGGCCATACGCATCTAATGAGCTGTGTAATTATCCCTTTGCTTTCCAAGCATCTGCTGTGACTTCTTAACATTTTTGTTATGACGATCTGGATTCCGCATCTTCTCCCAAGGCAGTGCAGTTCTGCAAGCCACCTCCTGTGTTCCCACCCATGTAAACCATGCTCACCTCCAAATGCCCACCAGAATAGTGCCAGTGGAAAAGTCCTGTTTTGCAGCAGCCCTCACCCTACTGGAAGAAAAGCCCACCCAAGGCTTATGGGCAGTTTCCACAGACTTTCAGAGCTTGAAACAAGAGCAAACACATCATCACAGCCCACAGGTTCTGAATCCTACTACCACGCCTTTTTGGTGTCTCTGCTAATCTTCACTTCTGCTCTGCTCTGTGACACACAATGACTTCCTTTCTGAAGTGGTTATACTGCTCCCAGGTCCCAAGCTTCCTTACCAAACCCTACTGCGTGTCTTTTGTCTGTCACATGCCTGGGGATTTCCCTCCCTTAGGAATGTAACTTCCTTTCAGCATTGGGAATAAAGGACAAGTTTTGTAGACCAATGCAAATTCTGTTTCTCTCTCTCTTCCTCATTCCTCCCTGCTTCCCTCTCCTCCCCCTTCCTCCCTTTCTCTGTCCCTCTCTTTTTCCATCTCTCCCTCTTCATTATTCCTCCCATTAAAAAGTAAAAAATGAAAAAAAATACTGCTTTCAGCAACAGCAAAGGAACAGTGTTTTTGTTGTATAGTTGTGGTGATGAATATGTATTTTAATATTTTATCTCGTTCTCCACTTGGGCCAGTATCCATTTCTAGAAGTTTTTCATCACCCCAGGCATAAACTCCATCCATTTAATAAAATGTCCCATGGCCAGCACTATGGCGTAGTGAGTAAAGCTGCCACCTGCCATGCCAGCATCCCATGTGTGCACCGGTTTGAGTCCTGGCTGCTCCACCTCCTATCCAGCTCTCTGCTATGGGCTGGGAAGCAGAAGATGGCCCAAGTGCTTGGGCCCCTGCGCCCACGTGGGAACCTCAGAAGAAGCTTAGGTTTTTTTTTATTTTTTTTAACTTTTATTTAATGAATATAAATTTCCAAAGTACAGCTTATGGATTACAATGGCTTCCCCCCATAACGTCCCTCCCACCTGCAACCCTCCCCTTATCCACTCCCTCTCCCCTTCCATTCACATCAAGATTCATTTTCTTCTCAAACTATTCAGAACAATTGAAAAAGAGGGAGTCCTCCCAAATTCTTTCTATGAAACCAGCATCACCTTAATTCCTAAGCCAGAAAAAGATGCAGCATTGAAAGAGAATTACAGACCAATAACCCTGATGAACATAGATGCAAAAATCCTCAATAAAATTCTTGCCAATAGAATGCAACAACACATCAGAAAGATCATCCACCCAGACCAAGTGGCATTTATCCCTGGTATGCAGGGATGGTTTAATGTGAGCAAAACAATCAATATGATACACCACATTAACAGCCTGCAGAAGAAAAACCATATGATTATCTCAATAGACACAGAGAAAGCATTTGATAAAATACAACACCCTTTCATGATGAAAACTCTAAGCAAACTGGGTATGGAAGGAACATTCCTCAATACAATCAAAGCAATTTATGAAAAACCCACGGCCAACATCCTATTGAATGGGGAACAGTTGGAAGCATTTCCACTGAGATCTGGTACCAGACAGGGATGCCCACTCTCACCACTGCTATTCAATATAGTTCTGGAAGTTCTAGCCAGAGCTATTAGGCAAGAAAAATAAATTAAAGGGATACAAATTGGGAAGGAAGAACTCAAACTGTCCCTCTTTGCAATGATATGATTCTTTATTTAGGAGGCCCAAAGAACTCTACTAAGAGACTATTGGAACTCATAGAAGAGTTTGGCAAAGCAGCAGGATATAAAATCAATGCACAAAAATCAACAGCCTTTGTATACACAGGCAATGCCATGGCTGAGGAAGAACTACTAAGATCAATCCCATTCACAATAGCTACAAAAACAATCAAATACCTTGGAATAAACTTAACCAAGGATGTTAAAGATCTCTACGATGAAAATTACAAAACCTTAAAGAAAGAAATAGCAGAGGATACCAAGAAATGGAAAAATCTTCCATGCTCATGGATTGGAAGAATCAATATCATCAAAATGTCCATTCTCCCAAAAGCATTTTATAGATTCAATGCAATACCAATCAAGATAGTGAAGACCTTCTTCTCAGATCTGGAAAAAATGGTGCTGAAATTTATATGGAGACACAGGAGACCTCGAATAGCTAAAGCCATCTTGTACAACAAAAACAAAGCTGGAGGCATCACAATACCTGATTTCAGGACATACTACAGGGCAGTTGTTATCAAAACAGCATGGTACTGGTACAGAAACAGATGGATAGACCAATGGAACAGAACTGAAACACCAGAAATCAATCCAAACATCTACAGCCAACTCATATTTGATCAAGGATCCAAAACCAATCCCTGGAGTAAGGACAGTCTATTCAATAAATGGTGCTGGGAAAATTGGATTTCCACGTGCAGAATCATGAAGCAAGACACCTACCTTTCACCTTACACAAAAATTCACTCAACAAGAAGCTTAGTTTAAAAAGAACTCTATTAAGTCCATCTCTGGCATCCCATATGGGAGCTGGTTTGAGTCCTGGTTTTACCACTTCTGATCCAGCTCCCTGCTAATGCACCTGGGAAAGCAGTGGAAGATGGCCAAAGTGCTTGGATCCCTACACCCCTGTGGGAGACACAGAAGAAGCTCCTGGCTCCTTTCTTCGGATATGCCCAGCTCAGGCCATTGTGGCCAACTAGGGAGTGAACCAGCAGGTGGAAGACCTCTCTCTCTCTCTCTCATTCTCTCTCTCTCTTTCTCTCTCTCTCTCTGTGTGTGTAACTCTGACTTTCAAATAAATAAACAAATCTTAAAAAAAAACTCCCATTCCTTACTCCTCCCAACCACTTGCAATCCCTACTTACAGCATATGTGAATGTAGCAATTCCAAATACCTCACATAAGTGGAATACTCCAGTATTTATCCTTTTGTGTCTGACTTGCTTCATGGGAAACAAGGTTCATCCATGTTGTAACATGCATCAGAATTTCATTTCACTTTATTGCTGAAGAATATTTCAGGATATGAATTTGACATATTTTATTGATCTACTCATCCATTGACAGCCATTTGTGTAGTTTCCATCCTTGGCTATTATGCTTAAAGCTGCTATTAATATTGATGGAGAAATATGTGCTTGAATGGCTACTTTCATTTCTTTTGGGCATATGTGTATCTGAAAGGATGACTGCTGGATTGTACAGTATTTCAGGTTAATTTTCTAGGAATCACCAAGTCATGTTCTGCAGTGGCTGTACCGTTATACAGGCTCACAAGCAATGCACAGCTTTTTCAAAATATCATTAGTAGTTATTTTACTTTATTTGAAATAATAGCTATCCTGTTGACTATGACATGGTATATCATTGGGGTTTTAATTTGTATTTCTCTGATCATTAGTGATCCTGAACATTTTTTCATGTGTCTTTTGGCCATTTGCATATCTCCTTTGTAGAAATGTCTATTTAGCTGCTTTGCTCATATAAAAATTTTTGTTGTTGGGGGTGAGCATGTGGTGCAGCATGTTAAGCTGCTATCTGCAAAGCCAGCATCCGTTATGGGAACCTGTGCTGGTTTGAGTCTGGTGGTTTTTGTGGCCAGAAAGTGGAGCAGGAGCCTTCTAGGTAGGAATGAAAACAGAGGGCAGAAATCTAAGGGGGCTTGCAGTTGCTGTCTCGCTGAGCACGCCAGGAATGTATTACCAGAATTCCTGTTTCCTTAACTGTATTTATTCTACATTTTATTGTAGGAATTTTTTTTGGTGTGTAATGGTGTTTAAAATAGTGGTGAATGTAAGATAAAATGATGAATCAAGAATCAGACACATTAAAATGTTTTTGGTCTTTCCTGTTGTTGTTCATATTGCAATGACTTATAGTAAAACCCTTAGAAAATTAGGGAGTAGGAGTAGTAAGATGGAACCCAGGGCTGTCTGAGACTTCAAGACAAAATAGCTAAGCTCTTTACATATGTAGATAGATGATAGCTAAGTAGACAGATGATAGACAGATAGGCAGGTGGGTAGGTAGGACCGTGTGTGTGTGTATGTAGGATGCTGCGCTGCACGTCTCATGTCTTAGATGTTGAGATTTGGGGAAGTTTGGTTGCGGTGTAACACTGCATCTCGTGTCAGTTCTTCACGTGGCTGTTTTCTGGGGAACTCTGTTCAAGTTTACCGCCTCAACCTGTGAAGCGACTCTTACCTGAAACTCAGGGAGCACCAGAGCCATGACAACCTGGGTGCCTGCACTGCCGTGATAAGCGGACTTGTTGAGCGGAGTGTTCTCAAAGGAATTGTCTTGAGGTGCAACCAAAACTGTGTATCTGATACCGTCATCCCATTTGGACAACAATTTCTTAAACTTTGGAGGCAGAAGTCAGACATTTCTCTAAGGACTGGTGTTTTAGATATGACATCAGGCTATGGGGAGCAGTAAATGATCCACTAAGCAGCATCCACTAACTTTGCCCTGTGAGTATTTGGCTTGTGTAGTAGTCTATGTAAACCATACAATGATGATACTATTTGTAAACCCCTGGCCTCAGGGTGCTGAAATGATGACACTGCCTGCAGTGTCATGGTCAGTGGTGATCCTGCTCCTGCTTAAAAGCCCATTCTTGCTGACAAAAGCAATGCCTGTTCTGGGAACCTAGCCTGCTTACCGGAGGGATGTGATGCTGGGTTTATCCAGCATTCCTGTTGCCTTTTGGAGCTTAGTTGGTGAGTGCTTCAAAGATTCTGAGTCTCTTCTTCTTCTTCTTCCTTGTTCTCTTATTTCTCTTTCCCCAGTTATAAACCACTTCTTAGAAAGCTTACTCAGTATTAGGGCAGGGCAATGTGCCCCTGGCAACATCACTCATCACTTTAAATGTTTAGTAAACAACATTTGGTCATCTCTACAAATTGCAGGAAGAGTGTAAAAAGATATGAAGGAATTCACTCCTAAACACATTGGTAGCAAACATTTTGAGAATCTGATAGGTACCTCATTGGAAAAAGAAGAGGTACATGTGGGAAGTGAGGATAAGGCAGCAGATAGAAGGACTGGGGGTACTTAGGGAGAAGCCATGGGCAAACAATTTTTTTTAAATGTCTCACAAAGACTAACGCCTAAAATCTATTTGGAAAGAGCGTGGAAGGAAGCCAGCATATGTAAATGTAGGACAGCCTAGGTTCATATTTTCCCCAGATTTCAGACTTTCAGTGCTCTCTCTCCCCTCCCCAAACCTAATTCTAATTGCTTACATGTGTTTGGTGAGTCTCTTAGGGAACCACGTAGGCATGGCTCAAGAAATAGATCTTGAATGAATACTTGACTTTTGTTCATGTTTCTCTATTGTCCTAATGTGATGATTAAGAATAATTTCTTTTTGTGAGTGAAATCCCCAAAGGGAACAAGAAGGAAAAGCACTGAGGAAGCTAGATTCCACTCTGAAATGTGTTCTGGGAGAAACACACATCTATGAATGGGGCAGAAAAGTGGGATTGGAAGAGGCAGGAATATAGATTAAATCTGGGGTTCTATGGGGAGGAAAGATGAAAGGAAGGAAGAAAGAAAAAGAAAGAGATGGAGGAAGAAAGGTTTCCAGTCTTGAATGGGGCCGAGAGGTGGCCCAATTCATTCCTCCACTACCATGAGTGACAGGTATTACACTCCCTTGGTCCTAGGGGAAGACACAAACCTGGGGGGAGATATGATCTTTCTTAGTCACATGGCTTATCAAAGATGGACCTTGGCCCAGATGTCAGGTACTTTTGAGCTCTCTCCTTCCTTCTAGTACATGGGAAATTTTTATTAGAAAAGTGGAGGTGGGGATGGGTTTATGTGCAATAACATGGCAATCAACTATAGTGTAGGTTCAGGATAAAAGTAAGATAGGAAGGGTCATTCTCCCCATCCACGAGAGAAAACCTTGACCATTAGTTAGAGAATTCCCCCACGTATTCCCACGGCAGTGAGTTATTGAAACTGAGGGCCGAGGCAGGGCTTCTGAGTCAGGAGCCTTCACCCGGTGAGGAGATCCTGGATCAGGATATTTCCCATTCTTACAGTCCCCGTCAAGCCAGTTATGAATAGATTTGCATTTTGGTTAGGAACTTGGTGGACCAGCCCAGTGCTAAGCACATCCAGTTCTCCCTGGGTGGGGCAGTCAGCTCTATAAAAAGGCCTTCTGCTGCACGTCTACCAAACTCCTACCAGAGAACCAGTGCTCTTTGGACAACCTGGTGAGTCTGATTTCCTCAGTTCATCTCTTTTCTTCATGCTTCAAAATGTTGAATTTGACCAGAGGGCAGCATGTTTGATGGGTCCAAAGTTACGGTCCTGGGCTTGAATGTGCTTGGGTAATGGAAACAATTGGGGCACAATGATCCACCGTTCTAACTTGATTTTTGGCAGAAAGTATGATGTCCAGGTGGACAAAGAATTTAACAGGAAAACTTTGATTTGAAGAAGAGTACAGAGCCAATTATTTTCATTTTCATAGCTTTTTGATGCCTCTTAAAATTAACTTTATAGGAGCCGGCATTGTGGCATAGTGTGTAAAAGTCGCCACTTGCAATGACAGCTTCCCATATGGGCACAGGTTCATGTCCTGGCTGCTCTACTTCTGGTCCAGCTCCATGTTAATTTTCTAGAAAAAGCAGTGGAGGATGGCCCAAGTGCTTGGGCCCCTACTGCCCTCATGGGAGACCTGGAGGAAGCTCCTGGCCCCTGGCTTTGGTCTGGCCCCAATATTGGCCATTAGGCCATGAGGGGAGTGAACCTACAGATGGAAGATTTCTTTCTGTCTCTCCCTCTCTCTCTGTCAATCTCTCTGACTTTCAAAAAATAAATAAAATCTTTAAAAAATTTCATCTATGTATTAGCAGATGTGAGGTCCTTGACTATTCCTGAACTCTACTCCTTGGCTGCAAGTTCTTCATGATACATGACCATGATAGGAGTTGCTTGTGAGATTATTCAGGATCGTTGAATTTGTGGCTACCTTTCATGAAGATATTATTTTCATGCAAATAATACTTTTTATAACAAAGGTATTTTTCTTGGAAAAATACTATGAGAAATTACAGTTTCCTTAGGTTGATGGATCAATTTTCTTTTTTAAAAAAGATTCTTATTTATTTATTTATTTATTTGAGAGGTAGATTTAAGACGGGGGTCGGGGAGAGAGAGAGAGAGAGAGAGAGAGTGAGTTCTTCCATCCACTGGTTCATTCTCCAAATGGCTACAATGGCAGGAGCTGAACTGATCTGAAACCAGGAATCAGGAGCTTCTTCTGGGTCTCCCACATGGGTGCAGGGGCCCAAGCACTTTGGCCATCTTCCATTGCTTTCGAGGCCATAACAGAGAGCTGGATTGGAAGAGGAGCAGCCAGGATACAAACCAGTGCCTATATGGTATGCTAGCATCACAGGTGGCACTATGCTACAGCGCCAGTTCTGATGAAATGATTTTCTAAAGTGGAAGGAAGAAGTATGATAAATAGGAAGTTAAGGGAGTAAAATACATTTTTGGTGTTTGGAGAAATAATACCCCATTGTATTATATAAGGCTTTGGCTTCTTCCACTGTAGGAGTCCCTTTTGTGAAAATTGTCATATTTGTTTTTCAGACTCTGAGACTCCAGAAAGATGTCTTACCAACAGCAGCAGTGCAAGCAGCCCTGCCAGCCTCCTCCTGTGTGCCCACCTCCAAAGTCCCAGCAGAAGTGCCCTCCCGTGCAAACTCCTCCACCAAGCCAGCCTAAATGCCCTCCCGTGCAGCCTCCCCCACCAAGCCAGCCTAAATGCCCTCCCGTGCAGCCTCCCCCACCAAGCCAGCCTAAATGCCCTCCTGTGCAGCCTCCCCCACCAAGCCAGCAGAAGTGCCCTCCTGTGCAAACTCCTCCTCCAAGCCAGCAGAAGTGCCCACCCAAGAGCAAGTAGCAGCTTCAGAATTCTTCAGGACCATGGAAACGTGACAGCTCTCCGGTCTCCCAGCAATACTTCTGTCTCCTCTTTAAACCTACCACGAATGCAGAAGGAACTCCTCCACTCTTTAGCCTGAAATGTACCTGTGATGATTCCCGACCGCCAAAGGTGGCCTTGCTGAGGGTGCTCTGCTATTATGCAGAAGGCGGCCGAGCAGGGCAGTCCTCAGCTGTGCCAGCATGCCAGAGTTTCAGAAGGCGGCGCTTCTCCTCCCATGGGATGGCATCAGAGGGTCCGCTTCTCCTCTTCTGTGTCTGTTTGCCACCTGAGCAGGGATTTTCACCTCAGGGCGATTGTAACTCTCCTTTCTCTTCCTGAATAAAGTACATTTTCTGTGAGTTATGAAATAAATGTCTTCTTCTTCTTTTATTTGAGAGGTAGAGTTACAGAGAGTGGGGGGGGGGGTCTTCCTGCCATTGGTTCACTCCCAAAATGGCCCCTCGGCCGGCTCAGCTGCACCGATCCGAAGCCAGGAGCTAGGTGCTTCTTCCTGGTCTTCCCATGCAGATGCAAGGGCCCAAGCACCTGGGCCATCCTCCATTGCCCTCCCGGGCCACAGCAGAGAGCTGGACTGGAAGAGGAGCAACTGGGACTAGAATCCGGCGCCCATATGGGATGCCAGTGCTGCTGGCGGAGGAGTAACCAAGTGAGCCACAGCGCTGGCCCCAGTGTCTTCATCTTTTTGAAACTCACTTTTTAAAGTTTTAACCAGCACGGAAAGATTGTGCTTATTAATGGCCATAACAGCTGGAGCTGCACCGATCAGAAGCCAGGAGCTTCTTCCGGGTCTCCCAGGGACCTGGGCCATCTTCTCCTGCTTTCCCAGGCCATAGCAGAGAGCTGGATGAGAAGAGGAGCAGCTGGGAAAAGAACCTGCACCCATCAGGGATGCTGGCGCCACAGGCAGAGGATTAACCTACTCCGCCCTGGCGCCGGCCCCCTACTCTGTACTTTTGATGCAGCTTCCTGCTAATGTGTCTGGAAGACAATTGATGATAGCCCAAGTACTTGGGCTTCTACCACCCATGAGGGAGACAAGGATGGATCCTGGCTCTTGGATTCTACCAGGTCTAGCTCTGGCTATTGTGAATTGTGAGCAAATAAATGAATGGAAGATCTCTCTCTCTCTCTCTCTCTCTCTGTATTTCAAAAATATATATGTATCTTAAAAAAAGAACAAATTGATGATAAGATACTAAAAAGGAAGAGAAGGGAAGCCATGTAGTCTCTTAATAATAGTGTTTGTAGAGATCCAAAAAATAAAGCCCCAGCTCATTATATGGGCTTTCACTTGCTCAAAGCAACATTCACTTCCTCCTGTGAATGCTGTCAGTGGAAGTTTTTCCAGATTCCTGAGACATAGTAAGGATCTTTCATCCTTGTGGCAGGAACAGTGCAAATAGCCCTCTATCAAACGTTTTTTAGATGTGTTTATTTATTTCAAAGGTGGAGTTACAGAGTTACAGAGCAAGAAAGCCAAGGGCAGAGAGAGCAAGAGCGAGAACCTGCAAGCGCAAGGGAGAGAGAGAGAGAGAGAGAGAGAGAGAGAGAGATATGTCTTCCATCTGCTGATTCACTCCCCAAATGGCTGCAAAGGCCAGGGCTGGGCCAGACTGAAGCCAGGAGTCAAGGGTTTCATAGGTGTCTGCCATGTGGGTGCAGGGTGCCCAATGACTTGGCCATCCTCTGCTGCTTTCCCAGGCACTTCTGCAGGGAGCTGAATTGGAAGTGGAACAGCCAGGACTCGAGCTAGTGCCCACATTGGATACCAGTCCTGCAGGTGGTGGCATAACCCACTACACCACAGCACAGTCCCTCTGTCTACCTCTGTGTCCCTACTTTAGCGTCTCACTCTCTTTCCACTTCCCGTGTGCTTAGCCTCATGCCTGCCTCGGTGGGACTCACCGATGAAATGTCTCCTTCTAGTTCCCAGTGACTACCCCCACTGCACACTCAGCTGGGGCAATCAAAATAAAACCTTCACCCTGTCTGCTGAGGTGTCCATTCAAAAGCTAGCTAGTCTCAAGTGTCTCAGGACCAAGAAATATCCAGAACAACAGATCTTCCTAATAATGACAAGTTTTCCAAAGCCTCAGAATAAAGAGTTGTGATTTTAAGCAAACGTTTCTTAGAGAGAACCATCCCATGGTCTCTATTACCTGTGACTTACATAGCTAATTTCATCATCTGGGCTATTGGAATTTCAATCAACTACTTAATTAAGCACATGTTTTATGGTAGAAGAGAAATTTTCTTTCTTTGACTTGGTTTTGTCAATGACATTGTTTCATCAAAAATTGTTTACTGAATCTTTTTGTCTCTATATTTGGGCTCTCACACAAGAAATGGGAACAAAGAATTGTTTTATGTGGCAGGGCATCTAAGGACTCATTCTGTATTGGTTTAAACTCATGTTCTGCCATTCATTTGTTGAACTCTATGGAGCAAGATACTTAACTTTTCTGTGTATCAATTTCTCTATCATCAAAGAGTGAAAATTATAACTTTGACATAAATATTATATGGCTTAGCACAATGCCTGATGTGTAATTAACTCTAATCACAAAGTTGTTGATGTCTTTTTCCTACCCTTTATCATGGTCATGCCAGAATATTTGCCCTAGTAAGGACAAAGCATACACTAGGCTATGAACTTCCAACCTTCTCCTGCTGGAGCAGTGTTGGAGGATGCCTGTTAAAAGAGAAGACTTAAATAAGATGCAGAGTCTCAAAACATCATAACCAAGATGCCTTGGTTTCAAAAGAATGTCATTCTTAGCGCTGGTGCTGTGGCTCAGTTGGTTAACGCCCTGTCCTGGGGAGCCAGCATCCCAGCTTTGGTTCGAGTCTTGGCTGCTCCACTTCTGATCCAGCGCTCTGCTGTGGCCTGCGAAAGCAGTAGAAGATGGCCCAAGTCTTTGGGCTCCTGCAGCCATGTAGGAGACCCAGAAGAAGCTCCTGTCTCCTGGCTTTGGATCGGTGCAGCTCCGGTCATTTCAGCCAATTGGGGAGTGAACCATCGGATGGAAGACCTCCCTCTCTTGCTCTGTCTGCCTCTCCTCTCTCTGTGTAACTCTGACTTTAAAACAAATAAATAAATCCTTAAAAAAAGAATGTCACTCTATATCACAAATCAGGAAAATCATAACTCAAGCAATGAAATGAAACACACACATGCCAACACCAAGATGAAGAGGTATCAGGATTTTCTGACAAGTATTTCAAAGCGGCTGTCCTAAGAGCACTTCAGTAAAAATATGAACATGCTTAAAATAATTGAAAAAATAATCTTAGCAAAGAAACAAAATGGAAAGATCAAATAGAAGTTTTAGAAATGAAAAATATCGGTTGGCACCATGGCTCACTAGGCTAACCCTCCTCCACCTGCTGCGCCGGCACCCCGGGATCTAGTCCCGGTTGGGTCGCTGGATTCTGTCCGGGTTGCTACTCTTCCAGTCCAGCTCTCTGCCTTGCCCCTGGAAGGCAGTGGAGGATGGCCCAAGTCCTTGTGCCCTGCACCCACATGGGAGACCAGGAGGAAACACTTGGCTCTTGGCTTCGGATCTGCGCAGTGCACCAGCCGTAGCGGCCATTTTGGGGGTGAACCATCAGAAGGAAGACCTTTCTCTCTGTCTCTCTCTGTCTAACACTGCCTGTCCAAAAAAAAAAAATGAAAAATATCGTAACTGAAAACACCCATCAATGGATGAACTCAAAAGCAAAATGGAGGGGGTTTGGAAACAATCAGTGAACTTGAAGGCAAAACTATACAAGCGATCAAATCTGTTTTTTTTTTTTGTGGCATCCATTGAGGGTGTATTTTTTTAAAACTTTTATTTAATGAATATAAATTTCCAAAGCTTATGGATTACAATGGCTTCCTCCCATAACGTCCCTCCCACCCGCAACCTTCCCCTTTCCCACTCCCTCTCCCCTTCCATTCACATCAAGATTCATTTTCGTTTCTCTTTATATACAGAAGATCAGTTTAGCATACATTAAGTAAAGATTTCAACAGTTTGCTCCCACACAGAAACATAAAGTGAAAAATACTGTTTGAGTACTAGTTATAGCATTAAATCTCAATGTACAGCACACTAAGGACAAAGATCCTACATGAACCGCCAGGACTAGAACTGGTGCTCCTATGGGATGCCGGCACTTCAGGCCAGGGCTTTAACCCACTGTGCCACAGCACCAGCCTCACATGCATAGAGATTGTAGTGATCAAAATAAGGTAATCAATATTTCTCCTTTTATAATTTTTTTTGTTTGGAGGTTTGGAACTTCTTTCATCTATTCATTCATGCAATATATGCTTGGTTAATATGAAATATAATTGCCCCATTATTCTGTATGGTACTAGCAACTTACCCTTTCAATCTAACACTGATTTGACACCTGCTGTGCCAACTGCCTGTATCCATACCTAATTCCTCTCAGCTTCTAGTAATCACCATTCCATGTTCAGAATGAGGTTTTTTTTTTTAGTTCCTATATATGAGGAAAATCATGTAGCATTTTTCTTTCTGTATCTGGTTTATTTCACATAACAATGTTCCCCTGTTCCATCCATTTTGTTGAAATGACAGTATTTCATTCCTTTTTATGGCTGAATAGAATTGCATTGTGTGCATATACAGCACTTTCCTTAACCATTCATCTGGTGATGGACACCTTAGTTTTTTCCATATCTTGTCTATTGTGAATAATGCAATAAATATTGTGGAGCAGATATTTATCCGATATAGTGATTTCATGTCTATACTGTTTTCCATAGTAGCTATACTAATTTGAATTCCTACCAACAGTGTATGAGAGTTCTGCCCTGTTCTCACATTCTCATCAGCATTTGTTACCCTGTCTTTCTGGTACTTCTAACAGAGGAATGGTGATACCTCATTGTGGTCTCCATCTGCATTTCTCTAATGAGCGGTGATGCTGATTATTTTCTTCATGTACTTGTTGGCTATTTGGATTTTCTTCTTTTGAGACACTTAGACTCTTTGCCAAATTATTTTTTCTTAAAGATTATTTATTTATTTATTTATCTGAGTGGAGGAGTTGCAGAAACAGAGACGGAGAGAAAGAGAGAGAAAGGTCTTCCATCCACCGGTTCACTCCCCAGATGTCCGCAATGGCTGCAGCTGAATGGATCTGGAGCCAGGAGCCAGGAGCTTCTTCCAAGTCTCCCACATGGATGCAGGGGCTCAAAGACTTGGGCCATCTTCCACTGCTTTCTCAGGCCATAGCAGAGGTGCTGGATTGGGAGAGGAGCAGCTGGGACACCAACCAGCACCCTTATGGGATTCTGGTGCTTCAGGCAGAGGCTTAGCAAACTACACTTCAGCACCGGCCCCTCTTTGCCTGATTCTTAACCAATTGGTTTTCTGCTGCTGTTTTTATTGAGTTTTTGGAGTTCCTGACACATTCTGGATATCAATCATTTGTCAGACAATTAGCTTGCAACTATTTTCTCTTACTCTGTTGGTTGTCTTCACTCTATTGATTATTTTCTTTACTGTGCAGAAGCTTCTGAATTTTATATAATCTAATTTGTTTATTTTTGCTTTTGTTGCCTGAGCTTTGGGGTATTATCCAAAAACCCATCGCCTACACCAATGTCTTGCGATGTCTCTCCTATATTTTCTACCAGTAATTTCATTGTTTCAGGTCTTACATATATTGATTCATCTTGAGTTGGTTCCTGTTAGGGACCCATTCGTGGAGAAAGTAACCATGCTATTATGCAGTTTGAAAGACGAAATGGCCTAACTGCAAAACTGTTATAACAGCCTAACCACAATCTGCAAATCAACTGTCATAACCGTCGTTGCTATGACTACTGGACCCTGGGAGGTTGGTGCGAGGGCGGGGCTGACCTCTAGAAACCGTATATAAGGGGACCCTCAGACACTGGAAAACAGAGGTTGCTCAGCCTCTCTACCCGGTCCGTAGTGCCTTGTGCCCGCAGGAGTAGGCTTGAGCGATCTCTCCTCCTAGTCGCCTAGAGTACCAACAAAATGTGTTTAGCTTGACTTTCCTCATTCTCCTTGATTCTTCCTTCGCTGCAACCTGGCCAGTTCCAAGAGGGGGAAATCTTGACAGTTTCTGTATATGGTGCGAAGTGGGGATAATTTCATTCTTTTACACATGTGTATCTGTTTTTTCCAGTACCACTTATTGAAAGCTCAAGCTGACAATCTGATAACATCTATAGACAGACAGTAGTACATAGTAAATTGGTTCCAGATGATAGCAGGGTCTTACAAAGGGGACTTGTCATCTGGCTTCTTACAACATGTGAAACTGCTATTAAGACTCCAGGAAAGAAATGATTTTCTTTTTTTTTAACTTTTATTTAGTAAATATAAATTTCCAAATACAATTTAAGGATTACAATGGCTTCCCCCCCCCATAACTTCCCTCCCACTCTCACCCCTCCCATCTCCTGCTCCCTCTCCCATTCCATTCACATCAAGATTCATTTTCAATTATCTTTATATACAGAATATCGATTTAGTATATATTAAGTAAAGATTTCATCAGTTTACACCCACACAGAAACACAAAGTGTAAAATACTGTTTCAATACTAGTTATAGCATTACTTCACATTGGACAACACATTAAGGACAGATCCCACATGAGGAGTAAGTACACAGTGACTACTGTTGTTGACTTAACAATTTGACACTCTTGTTTATGGCATCAGTAATCTCCCTAGGCTCTAGTCATGAGTTGCCAAGGCTATGGAAGCCTCTTGAGTTCGCTGACTTCGATCTTATTTAGACAAGGTTAAAGTCAAAGTGGAAGTTTCTCCCTTCAGAGAAAGGTACCTCCTTCTTTGATGGCCCTGTTCTTTCCACTGGGATCTCACTCACAGAGATCTTTCATTTAGGTCTTCTTTTTTTTTACCAGAATGTCTTGGCTTTCCATGCCTAAAATACTCTCATGGGCTCTTCAGCCAGATCCAAATGCCTTAAGGGCTGATTCTGAGGCCAGAGTGCTCTTTAGGACATCTGCCATTCTGAGTCTGCTGTGTATCCCGCTTCCCATGTTGGAACGTTCTCTCCCTTTTTGATTCTATCAGTTAGTATTCGCAGACACTAGTCTGGTTTGTGTGCTCCCTTTGACTCTTAGACCTATCAGTGTGATCCATTGTGAACTGAAATTGATTACTTGGACTAGTGAGATGGCATTGGTACATGCCTCCTTGATGGGATTGTATTGGAATCCCCTGGCACGTTTCTAACTCCACCATTTGGGACAAGTGCGATTGAGCATGTCCCAAATTGTACATCTCCTCCCTCTCTTATTCCCACTCTTATATTTAACAGGGATCACTTTTCAGTTAAAATTTAAACACCTAAGAATAATTGTGTGTTAATTACAGAGTTCAACCAATAGTACTAGAACAAAAAAAATTACTAAATGTGAGAAAGTATTACATTGTACCTCAACAGTCAGGACAAGGGCTGATCAAGTCACTGTTTCTCATAGTGTCCATTTCATTTCAACAGGTTTCCCCTTTGGTGCTCAGTTAGTTGTTGCCAATCAGGGAGAACATATGATATTTGTCCCTTTGAGACTGGCTTAATTCACTCAGCATAATGTTTTCCAGATTCCTCCATTTTGTTGCAAATGACCGGATTTCATTGTTTTTGACTGCAGTATAGTATTCTATAGAGTACATGTCCCATAATTTCTTTATCCAGTCTACTGTTGATGGGCATTGGGGTTGGTTCCAGGTCTTAGCTATTGTGAATTGAGCTCTAAATAAACATTAATGTGCAGACAGCTTGTTTGTTTGCCAATTTAATTTCCTTTGGGTAAATTCCAAGGAGTGGGATGGCTGGGTTGAATGGTAGGGTTATATTCAGCTTTCTGAGGAATCTCCAGGCTGACTTCCACAGTGGCTTAACCAGTTTGCATTCCCACCAACAGTGGGTTAGTGTCCCTTTTTCCCCACATCCTCGCCAGCGTCTATTGTTGGTAGATTTCTGAATGTGAGCCATTCTAACTGGGGTAAGGTGGAACCTCATGGTGGTTTTGATTTGCATTTCCCTGATTGCTAGTGATCTTGAACATTTTTTCATGTGCCTGTTGGCATTTGGATTTCCTCTTTTGAAAAATGTCTATTGAGGTCCTTGGCCCATCTCTTAAGTGGGTTGTTTGTTTTGAATGTTGTGGAGTTTCTTGATTTTTGTAGATTCTGGTTATTAACCCTTTATCTGTTGCATAGTTTGCAAATATATTTTCCCATTATGTCGGTTGCCTCTTCACTCTCCTGACTGTTTCTTTTGAAGTACAGAAACTTCTCAGTTTGATGCAATCCCAAATGTTAATTTTGGCTTTGACTGCCTGCTTCTGAGGTCTTTTCCAAGAAGTCATTGTCGGTACCTATATCTTGCAGGGTTTCTCCAACGTTCTCTAATAATTTGATGGTGTTGGGTCATAGACTTAAGTCTTTAATCCATGTTGAGTGTTTTTTTGTTTAAGGTGAAAGGTAGGGGTTTTGCTTCATGCTTCTGCCTGTGGAAATCCAGTTTTCCCAGCACCATTTATTGAATAGACTGTCCTTACTCCAGGGATTGGTTTTGGATCCTTGATCAAATATGAGTTGGCTGTAGATGTTTGGATGGATTTCTGGTGTTTCTATTCTGTTCCATTGGTCTATCCATCTGTTTCAGTACCAGTACCATGCTCTTCTGATTACAACTGCCCTGTAGTATGTCCTGAAATTGGGTATTGTGATGCCTCCAGCTTTGTTTTTATTGTACAAGATGGCTTTAGCTATTCGAGGTCTCCAGTGTCTCCACATGAATTTCATAATCATTTTTTCCAGACCTGAGAAGAATGTCTTCGGTATTTTGATTGGTATCACATTGAATCTATAAATTGCTTTTGGGAGAACGGACATTTTGATGATATTGATTCTTCCAATACATGAGCGTGGAAGATTTTTCCATGTTTTGGTATCCTCTGCTATTTCTTTCTTTAAGGTTTTGTAATTTTCATCGTAGAGATCTTTAACATCCTTGGTTAAGTTTATTCTAAGGTATTTGATTGTTTTTGTAGCTATTGTGAATGGGATTGATCTTAGAAGTTCTTCCTCAGCCATGGCATTGCCTGTGTATACAAAGGCTGTTGATTTTTGTGCATTGATTTTATATCCTGCTGCTTTGCCAAACTCTTCTATGAGTTCCAATAGTCTCTTAGTAGAGTTCTTTGGGTCTCCTAAATAAAGAATCATATCATCTGCAAAGAGGGACAGTTTGAGTTCTTCCTTCCCAATTTGTATCCCTTTAATTTATTTTTCTTGCCTAATAGCTCTGGCTAGAACTTCCAGAACTATATTGAATAGCAGTGGTGAGAGTGGGCATCCCTGTCTGGTACCAGATCTCAGTGGAAATGCTTCCAACTGTTCCCCATTCAATAGGATGTTGGCCGTGGGTTTTTCATAAATTGCTTTGATTGTATTGAGGAATGTTCCTTCCATACCCAGTTTGCTTAGAGTTTTCATCATGAAAGGGTGTTGTATTTTATCAAATGCTTTCTCTGTGTCTATTGAGATAATCATATGGTTCTTCTGCAGTCTGTTAATGTGGTGTATCACATTGATTGTTTTGTGAACATTGAACCATCCCTGCATACCAGGGACAAATGCCACTTGATCTGGGTGGATGATCTTTCTGATGTGTTGTTGCATTCTATTGGCCAGAATTTTATTGAGAATTTTTGCGTCTATGTTCATCAGTGATATTGGTCTATAATTTTCTTTCAGTGCTGCATCTTTTTCTGGCTTAGGAATTAAGGTGATGCCGGCTTCATAGAAAGAATTTGGGAGGACTCCCTCTTTTTCAATTGTTCTGAATAGTTTGAGAAGAATTAGAGTTAGTTCTTCTTTAAATGTCTGGTAGAATTCAGCAGTGAATCCATCTGGTCCTGGGCTTTTCTTTGTTGGGAGGGCCTTTATTACTGTTTCAATTTCTGTCTCAGTTATGGGTCTGTTTAGGTTTCCTATGTCTTCCTGGTTCAATTTAGGTAGGTTGCATGTGTCCAGGAATCTATCCATTTCTGATAGATTTCCCTGTTTGCTGGCATATAAGTCCTTGTAGTAATTTCTGATGATTCTTTTTATTTCTGTGGTGTCTTTTGCTATGTTTCCTTTTTCATCTCCGATTTTATTGATTTGGATCTTTTTCTCTTCTTTTTTTAGTTAGTTGGGCCAATGGGGTGTCAATTTGTTTATTTTTTCAAAAAGCCAGCTCCTCGTTTGGCTGAATGTTTGTAATTTATTTTTTGGATTCAATCCTGTTGATTTCTTCTCTGATTTTAATTATTTCTCTTCTCCTACTGGATTTGGGTCTGGATTGCTGCAGATTTTCTAGATACTTGAGATGAATTGAAAGCTCATTTATTTGGTGCCTTTCCAATTTCTTGATGTAGGCACCTATTGCTATAAACTTTCCTCTTAACACTGCTTTTGCTGCATCCCATAAGTTTTGGTATGTTGTGCTGTTATCCTCATTTACTTCCAGAAAATTTTTGATTTCTCTTTTGATTTCTTCTATGACCCATTGTTCATTCAGGAGCATGTCATTCAATCTCCATGTGTTTGCATATGCTGTAGGGATTCCTGAGTTGCTAATTTCTTACTTCATTTCTCTATGGTCTGAGAAGATGCATGGTATGATTCTAATTCTTTTGAATTTGCTGAAACTTGCTTTATGGCCTAGTATGTGATCAATCCTAGAGAAGGTTCCATGTACTGCTGAGAAGAATGTAAATTCTTTATGTGTAGGATGAAAAGTTCTGTAGATACCTTTTAGATCCATCTTGGCTATAGTGTCAATTAAATCTGCTGTATCCTTGTTGATCTTCTGTTCTGTTGTTCTGTCTATTTCTGGGAGTGGAGTATTGAATTCCCCCAGTACTATTGTATTGGAGTCTAAGTCTCCCTTTTAAGTCCCTTAACAAATCTTTCAGATAAACCTGTGCCCTCTAAAATTAGGTGCATATATATTGATAATCATTATATCTTCCTGTTGAATTGATCCCTTGATCATTATATAGTGCCCCCTCTGTCTCTCTTAACAGTTTTTGTGGTAAAGTTTATGTTGTCTGATATTAAGATGGCTATGCCCGCTCTTTTTTCATTTCTGTTGGTGTGGTATATCTTTTTCCAGCCTTTCACTTTCAGTCTGTATGCATCTTTGTTGGAAAGATGTATTTCTTGTAAGCAGCAAATAGATGAGTTTTGTTCCTTAACCCAATCAGCCAATCTGTGTCTTTTAACTGGACAGTTGAGGCCATTAACGTTCAATGTGACTACTGATAAGTAGTAACTTTGCCCTGCCATTTGCCAAAGATATTTTCTAATATATGCTTTGATCTTCCTGTGATCTTTTGCTGTGAGGTTTCCTTCCTTTACCTTCTTTCATACTGATGACTGTGTTTCTGTGTGTAACACATCTTTAAGCATCTTTTGCAGGGCTAGAATCATGGCAACAAATTCTTTCAATTTCTGTTTGCTATGAAAGGTCTTTATTTCACCTTCATTCACAAATGAGGGCTTTGCAGGATATAATATTCTGGGCTGGCAGTTTTTCTCTCTTAGTACCTGGGCTTTGTCTTGCCATTCCCTTCTAGCCTGTAGGGTTTCTGATGAGAAGTCAGCTGTGAGTCTGATTGGAGATCCTCTGAATGTAATCTGACATTTCTCTCTTGCACATTTTAGAATCTTTTCTTTATGTTTCACTGTGGTGAGTTTGATTACAACGTGTCGTGGTGAGGATCTCTTTTGGTCATGTTTACTAGGGGTTCTTTGAACTTCCTGTACTAGGATGTCTCTGCCCTTCTCCAAACCCGGGAAGTTCTCTGCAAGTATCTCACTTAAAAGGCCTTCTAATCCTTTCTGTCTCTCTATGCCTTTGGGAACTCCTAGAACCCGAATTTTGGTCTTTTTAATAGTATCCTGTAGATTCCCAACAATATTTTTTAGATTTCTAATTTCCTCTTCTTTTCTGTGATTTGACTATTAACTTTCCTGTGCTCTGTCTTCTAAGTCCGATAGTCTCTCTTGTGCTTCACTGACTCTGTTTTTAAGGCTCTCTAATGTGTTTGCCATTTGATCTATTGAGTTCTTCATTTCATTTTGATTTCTCTTCACTATCACACTTCCTTGTTCTACTAGTTTCTGCGTTTCATTTTGAATCCTCCTTAAGATTTCACTTTCTCAAAGGAGATTTTCTATCCTGTCCAGTAAGGATTTCCGTAGCTCAAGCATTTGTTTTTGGAAACTTCTAATTGTTCTTATCATAAATTTTTTGAAATCGGTATCTTGCATTTCTTCCATCTCATCATCTTCATCATCTTGGCTTTGGGTGTGTTGTTCATTTGGGGGTGTCATAATGTCTTCCTTATTCTTGTTTCCTCAGTTTCTGTGTTTGTTGCTTGGCATTGTGGAGATATTCTTTGGATTCTTCTTCCCTCGCTGTGGTGTTTCTTCTTGTTATACTCTGACTGTATTAAGTGGACTGTCTGCTTTTGATGGAGCCTTTTTCACAGTCTCAGTTCATTAGCACCACACATCCACAAGGTCCTAATCTCCTGGTATTTCACCCCGCCACCCTGCCAGAGTCAGGTTTTTCTGCTCGGCTGACGGTGGGTGCAGACCTGAGTTTGCCCCGCTTATGACGTATGTCCAAAATGGCACCTGCTCTTTGTCTTGCTCACCTTTGAGAGGTGAGCAGAGACAGAGAAACTCGTGTCCATATTGGTCACTTTTTTTTTCCTCTCTCTTCTAGTTAGCCTGGTGAACTTTTCCCCACGGGGTTTCAAGCCTCGTTCTCTCTAGTTTCCTCTTCCCCCTTGTCCACCGGTGTCTCGGGCTATTGAGGTTCGGCTCACCTCGTGTTCCAGCGCTGGTGCATTGATTCCTCCACTGGTGTCCTGAGCCATGGGCTCCCATGCTCTCCACACAGGTCCACTGTGAATCACTAGTTCCGGAAGAGTTTCCTCTGCTGTTTCTTCCCCTACTCTTCCTTGAACCTGCAGTATCTCCACTTTTATTAAACTGTCTCTTCCCAGAATATCAGTGTGCTCACTTCCTTTTCCACCATCTTGCGGCTCTCCAGATATGATTTTCAATTGCAGAAAAATTTAGTTACATTTTCATTACTGTGATAAGCACGTCTCATGGATGGATGTGGACCTTCATAATGTTGTCTCTGAATGGAGCTTCTGTGGTTTGGAAATGGCTCAGTGTGCCCCAAGATTAATATGTTGGAGGCTTGATTCGCAGAGTGGAGGTTCTGGGAGCTGGTGTGGAATTTTATGATGAAGCTTAGTGGGAGATCCTTAGGTGAATGTTGCCATTGGAAGACATTAAGGTATTTATCATGTGACCCCTTGGTATTTCTCAAGAAAGGATTTAAACTGGCACTCGTGTGGGATAACAGTATAACAGGGGTGGCTTAACCTGCTGTTACCATGCTGGTCCCACAGGGGTTAAGTTTTAAAACTATGCTTAAACATAGATGAAAAATCACACGAAGATATAGGGAAGAGTTCTGGAAGAAAACACTTTGCTGTGAGTTATGGATTACCTGGGATTGGGATTTTTAATTTTTAAGATACATTTATCATTGTGGTAATTATACATATTGTATGATACAGAGGAACATTTCAATATGTATGTACAATCTATACTGTTAAAACCAGAGAAATTAAGACTCTTTTTTATTACTTTATGACTAGAACCTTGGAGTTCCTCTCATCTATTTGCACAGAAAATACATAATAGCATCCTATTATGCAATGTCCATGAACTGTTAGAGGATACTCATGTATCAAGATTAATCACCAATACAGCTATGTCAAAAAAACACACTCAAAAAGGCTAGTGATAAATAAATGTGGAAATTTAAAACACTTTCAAGTGGCCCACAATAAGTTGGGGAAAAAAGAAACATAGAAATTAAAAATAAAACAAAAATGAAGTTGCAAACTTAAGCCCTAAGACATTAATGAGTATACTGAATGTAAATTACAAGACAGAAATTGGGGGAGTGGATGAAAATGAATGACCTAATTATATGCTATGAACAAAAAATGCATTTCAGGTATATGGATATTTGTTGTTTGAAAGTCCAAAGATGGAGATAGATACGTAGCAGTAGAGGCATACTGACAGCAGAACAAGTGTGTCGTCCTTCAAGTCTATGTTCCGTGCTTTATGTTTATTTTTACTTGTTTTCATTTACTTGGAAGAGTGACACAGAGAGATCTTGCATCCTCTGGTTCACTCCACAAATGCCCACAACAGCCAGAACTGTGCCAGTGTGAAGCCAGGTGCCTGGAGCTCCATCTTGCTATCCCATGTAGCATTGGGCACCATCCACTGTCTCATAGGAGGCATTCGCAGGGAACTGGATAGAACCAGAGTAGCAGAGACCAGAAGTGGCACTCTGGTAGGGAATGCAGATCCCAAGTGGTGGCTTAACCCGCTGTGCCACAAAGCCCGCCTCTCCAAAGTCCGCGCCTGTGGTTATTAACAAGGCCTACTTCTTGCCGAGCCTGTCGCTGCATGGTAAGGGAAGACCCACGCAGCCAGGGTTGCAGTGCGGGGAGACTTCTCAAGCATTTTGCGTGTGTCATCAATGGCTCCATACATACCCCAACCAAGCAACATAGAAGCGGGCCTGTCCTCACTACAACGGAGCTTATGGAGCAGCAAAGATTTGAGCACATGATTCATGTTGCTGACACCAACCCCGCATCAGTTACTACAATACTGCCTCTAACCACCACCATATCTCTGTGAAGCATATTCTGATAAAACACAATTTTCCACACTGTACCATTTTCAGGATATTTTAGTTCCATTCACTCTTATACCTTGGCACCCCACATTCCTTCGAGTCTCTCCTTTGATGCAACCATGATCTGTTGGAGACACTTCTTACCTTGCAGCTTCTCACTTCTCCAAAGACTCCCTGTGGCATGTGCTCTGGGTAAAACTGCCTGGTGCTACTGATAACTTGAGGCCCAGAGTTTCTGTTTCTGTGTTTATTTATTTGAAAGGCAGAGTGTCACACATCACACACACACACACAACACATACAGAGAAAGAGAGAGAGAGAGAATCTTTTATTTGCTGGTTCACTCCTCAAATGCCTGTAACAGCCAGCCCAGCTATTCCTCCCAGGGGCCAAGAACTCCATCTGGGCCTCCCACATGGTGGCAGGGACCCATGTATTTGGGTTATCATCTACCACCTCCCAGGTTTCTCATTAGCAGGAAGCTGGATCAGAAGCAGAGATGGCATTTGATCCTTGGCACTCTGATATGGAAGGCAGGTTTCCCAAGTAATGGCTTAACCTGCTGTACCATGATACCTACCCCAAAAAATCATTCTCAAGAAAAAAAATTTGAACTTATAATTATGGATTGTGCCTAGGAAAAAATTGTTTAGGAAAATCATACCAAAGACTTGAAAATTTGAAAATGAGAGTGTCTTGGATATTAAAAATTTCATTTCAGGTGAGTGTAAACACACCCAATAAACAGCTCTAAAATGAATGAAGTGCAATTAACACCACTGGAAAAAAAAACATGAAAAATCCAAAATTATAGGTGAAGATTTAAGCATCTCTCTCTTAGTGATTGATAGAAAAAGTGATAAAAGCAAAGTATTGAACAACTGTGTGCTGTCTCCCTGGGTGTGCATTAGCAGGAAGGTGGACGGGAAGTGGAGGAGCTGAGATGGTAACCAAGCTCTCTGATGTGGGGTGTGGCTGTCCCAAGCTGCAACTTAACCAGAGCATGTGAGCCACTACTGGTTTCTGAACCCTGGCTTTCTATGCTGAGACCTTGTTTAGCTCTCTAATAGCATTTTATAGATTCCTTAGGATTTTTCTATATACAAGTCTTTGGAAAACAGATTTTTCTTTCTTTCCGATCAGTGTGCCTTTCCCTACTTTTCCCCTCCACTTACTAAGCCATGAGGGCAGGTGGGTATTGTTACCTGTTCTCAGTCTGAGGAGAAAAGTGTTCAGACTTCTCCCGTTTAGTACGATGTATGTATAAATTATTTCCTGATGCCCTTAATCACAGTGAGCAATTTCATTATCTTACTCATATATTGACTGTGTTGAAACATGAATTGGTGTTAAACTTGTCAAATGATTTTTACTCATATACTAAAATGGTAATTACAATGTGTTTTTTTTTTTTTTGCCTTTATTCTGTCACTGTGGCAAAAATTTGAAGATTAAACTAACATTGCATTCCTGGAATGAATACAAATCATTCATGATTTGTTATCCCTTTTATATATTGCTTATATTTTATCTAGAAATTTTGTGCTTGTGTTTGTGAAAGATACTTACTGATAGTTCATTTTCCTTGTATTGCCTTTATCTCTCCTTAGTATCAAAGTAATATTGACTTTGTAAAATGAATTAGAAAGTATAATTTCCTTTTCTTTTCTCTGAAAAATATAGTGTAGGATTACTATTATTTCTTCCTTAAATGTTTGCAAAATCAGTGAAGGAGTTTACTGTGTGGGAAGTATGCATTTACAAATTACCTTTAGACATAGTGCTATAAACATTTTCTAGTCTTCTTGAATCCCAGTTGGCAGTGTGTGTCTTGCAAGGAATATGTCTATTGCATCTAATTTGACAAATTTACTGATGTAAGTTACCTGATAGCAATGTCTCTCATTTAATACTCACATTGTTAATTTTTGATTTCTTCTCTTTTTCATTGTGAGCACTCCATCAAGAGGTTTACCAGTTTCATTGATCTTTCCAAAGAGCTAGCATTTAGCTTCATTGATTTTCTCTGTTTTATGTGATAAATTTCTATTCTTCCCAGTATTACAGTTGTTTTAAGTTTATTGCACCCCCTCCCCTTTTTTTTTCTAGTTTCCTAAGGTAGAAGCTTGGTTGATTTGAGATCATATTTTCTTCAAGTAGAAGAAATTATTAAAACCATGAGTTCCTCTCTTCCGATCACGTTAGATAGCCCACACTGATTTTCTTGTTTTTGGTTTTCAGTCTGATTTAGCACACTTTCTAACTACCTTTGTAATGTTCTCTTTGTATCATGAATTAATTTTCTGCTTGATTCCTTTTCTGTGCAGAACTCAATTCTTATGAAATTAATCTTCAGATTCAGTGTAATCTATCAAAATTCAGTAGGCTTTATTGTAGAAATTGACAAGAAGTTTAAAAATATGGAAATGCAAATGTTCTAAAAGATTAAAACGATTTTGAAAAGGAAGAACAAATTTGGAGGATTGCACTAACCACTTTCAATATTTTCTCTAAATAATCAGTAAGCAAGACAGACTTGCTGGTGTATCAAGACAGACACGTAGATCACAGGAACAGAGTGGACAATCCAACAAAATACCCACACTCACAACCAATTGGTTAATTTTTACAAATGTGCCCAAGAATTTTAATAGAAAAAGGGTAGTGTTCTTGATAAAAAAAAATTCCTAGGACTACGGTGTACCCATAGAGTGAACAATGAATGTAGACCTTCACCTCATGTCAAATACAAGCTATGAAACCAAAATGTATAAAAGACCTAAATATAAAAGCTAAAATAATAAAGCTTTAAGAAGAAAAATAGGAGAAACATGTTTTTAAAGTGAATTGAGAAAAGTTTTTTTGAATACAAAAATCCCCAGGCAGAAAAAATTCATTAATTTAACTTCATCAAAATTGAAAGCTTCTACTCATCAAGAAACTACTTAGAAAATAAAAGACAAACCATAGGTCGGTCATATTCGATTCTTACAACTCAAAAAACAGAGCACAACTCTGTCTTTCCCTCTCTCTGTGTAACTCTGTCAAATAAATGCAAACTGCAAAAAAACAACACAAACAAATCAATAAAAGTCATAAATTTTAACTTATATTTTACAGGAGACACCACTACAAACATACTAGACTTGGCTAAAACTAGAAAGACTAGTGATATTGCGTGTTGATGTGGAAGTGAGGCAAGTGAATCCCTCACACACTGTACCAACATACAACGTCACCACCCTTTCACAAAGCAGCGGCCAGCTTCTTATAAAACTAAAAATACACTTACCATGTGATGCAGCAATTCTATCTTAATCTAAGGTAAGTGAAAACAATACTTGAATACATTTATAGCCAATGTATTCCTAGTAGCCAAATTTGGAAATAAGTTAGAAGACCATCATTTGGTGAGTAGGTAAAATGGACAAATTCCTAATGGAACACTACTCATCAGTGAAAAGCGAGACACTGATTCAGAATAGGCAGGGATTCCTAAGTTTGCTAATGAAAGTGCACATCTAGATATGAACATCACTAAAATATTACAATGATTGAAATAAGACTTACACTAAAGAGGACATGATTCATGATTCTATAATTTTTAGAAAGGATTAGTCTTATCTTTACTGTCCTGAGGCACACCTGTGTTTATCTGGGTGGAAGAGTAACTTGCTGGGATGGAGCCCAAGGAAGCTTTCTGGGATAAAAATTGCTTCAAATCTTAATTTTATCAATGAATCAAACTCATTTAAAAGTGCAATCACTTCTTTTATATGGCATAGTAAAGTAAGTTGCAAAATGCATGTTTCTATATTGAGATGGACAGATACGCATTTTTGGAGGGAGCACCAGGGAAGAGGAGAGGACTCACATCCCCAGAGGTGGACAGTACCATGCCCAGGGCAAGACAGAGTTGGATTGTGCAAGATTTCTTTTCTTTTCTTTCTTTCTTTCTTTCTTTCTTTCTTTCTTTCTTTCTTTCTTTCTTTCTTTCTTTCTTTCTTTCTCTCTCTCTCTCTCTCTCTCTCTCTCTCTCTCTCTTCTTTCTTTCTTTCTTTCTTTCTTTCTTTCTTTCTTTCTTTCTTTCTTTCTTTCTTCCCTTTCCTTCCTTCCTTCCTTCCTTCCTTCCTTCCTTCCTTCCTTCCTTCCTTCCTTCCTTCCTTCTTTTTTGTTTTTTGTTTTTGGACAGGAAGAGCAGACAGTGAGAGAGAGAGAGAGACAGAGAGAAAGGTCTTCCTTTTGCCGTTGGTTCACCCTCCAGTGGCTGCCGCGGCTGGCACGCTGTGGCCGGCGCACCGCGTTAATCCGATGGCAGGAGCCAGGTACTTCTCCTGGTCTCCCATGGGGTGCAGGGCCCAAGGACTTGGGCAGTCCTCCACTGCACTCCTGGGCCATAGCAGAGAGCTGGCCTGGAAGAGGGGCAACTGGGACAGAATCCGGCGCCCTGACCGGGACTAGAACCCGGTGTGCCGGAGCCACAAGGCAGAGGATTAGCCTAGTGAGCCACGGCGCCAGGAAGATTGTGCAAGATTTCATCGTGTTCCTAAAAACAGTGTGCAATTTGAAACTAATGAGTGTTTATTTCTGGAAATACTCATCTAATATTTTGGGACCACAGTTTTATGGGTAACTGAACCTGTGGAAAAAATAAATTCTTTATTTAGTGGAGGATTAACCACAGACTAGGAGGGATTGTTGTTTGTTACAGGAAACCATTAAATCTGTAGTTGTAGGAGAAGCAACTGGAAGCAATTACAGTGCTAACAAGTATTGATTATTATTAACTGCCTTTGTTAAGTTACTGAAGAGCTCCTGAACAAATTAAACTAACATTAAAGTCTTAAAATGCTTGAATCAAAACCTGACAAAATTGAAGGGAGAAATAGATAACTCAGCAGTATTCGCTGGAGACTGCAATACACCACTTTCACCATGAAAGAAAAACAAGAACAAGCAACACTGAAATAGAAGTACTGAACAACACATAGACCAACTCTTCCTTTTTTTTAAAAAAAAAAGATTTATTTTTTAATTTGAAAGAGTAACACAGAGGGAGAGGGAGAGAGACAGAGATGTATAGAGAGAGATAGGAGAAAGCAGTCTTCCATCTGCTGGTTCACTCCCTAATTGGCCACAATGGCCAGAGCTGTGCCAATCTGAAGCCAGGAGCCAGGAGCTTCCTCCAGGTCTCCCATGCTGGTGCAGAGACCCAAGTACTTGGGCCATCTTCTACTGCTTTCCCAGGCCATAGCAAAGAGCTAGATTGGAAGTGGAGCAGAGAGCTAGATTGGAAGTGGAGCAGCTGGGACTCGAACCGGCGCCCATATGGGATACTGGCCCTGCAGGCCTCAGCTTCACATGTTAAGTCACAGCCCTGTCCTCAGAAAAAAGTATTCCTAACAGACGTCTGGGTAGCACTCCATCTGACAATGTAAGAATACACATTTTTCTCAAGTTCATATGAACCATTCTCTAGGAGGGATGCAAACTCAGTTATATCACAGAATCAATAGGTAACCTAAATTTTAAATCATACAAAGTGTGTTCTCCAGCTATATTGACAAAATTAGAAAGCAACAACAGAAAGAGATCTGCCAAATTTACAGATATGTCAACATAAACACACTCATAAATAATCAATGGATAAATCACAAGGGAATTCAAAAGATACTTTGAGGGGATTGAGAGTGAAATCACAGCATGTTCAGAGGAGGTCGAGGCACTCAATGATCGTGCATGTGAGAGAAGGAACCTGGTCCTATTACGATTGCATGGAGCAAGGACTTTACCAGCTTACCTTGGACCTGGACATGAGGCAGAAATAACTTCTGCAATGAGTGTGCCAATAGGAGTCCTTTGTTACTGCAGGTAGCCTACACCAACTAATAGTCATAGCATGATCAGACCTATTTTTTTTTCTGTTTGTTTATTTGGTTAGGTGGTTTTGGCTCCAGGAGGTGTAACTTGGATATGACAGTACACCTTATCCTGTGTGTGTGTGCATGTGTGTGTGTGTTTGAATGGGGAGTGAAGCACATTCCTCCAGGGAAACTGAAAATGCTCCTGGCAGCACAACACATCCTCCTCATCCCTTTTCTGACACAGCATGGGCACTCAGAGAATGGAAGAGAAAGAATTGAATAGGATTGCAAAAGTGCGTGTGTTTGGGAATTTTTATTGTGAGTGTATGGAAGTAATGGATGAAGAGACAATTCACATATATGGAAGCAAGAGAATTCCTTGATATAAACTTGAATTGGCTGGATAAGTCTGTAGTCTGGAAGCCAGGTTTGGGGGCAGGGTACTCAGGGTTAGACAGTCTGAGTCAGCGTGGACAGGTCCTAACTAAAGTGCAGTACGCCTCATTGCATGGCAAGAAGAGAGCCTGCTGCAGCCCTGGCTGCCCAGAGCTACAGCCTCAGGCTGACATTGCACGAACTTCCCTTTAGCAGTGCAGCACTGCTTAGTGGGGCAGCCTCCCAGGACCATGGCCAGGACCAACCTCCTTCTGAACAAAGCCCTTCTTCACCAACCTCTGTGTGTATAGAGTGCCTGCTTCAGGAGGAGAATGAATGAAAGAGCTGAGACAGACAACAGCACACACAGTCAGGTGTGGAATTAAAAGTGAATTTAATGAAGGCAAAACAAACGCGATTCAGCTGTTTGCACCACAGATCGGTCTTCAGATGAATTCTGAGCAGCTGGAAACTGGCTCGAGAGCCAACACTGTCAGCCTACCTCGAGGCTTCCTACTTCCTACAGTGCGTGGGAAGGAAAGCTGCACAGGTCGTGAGGTTAGGGTGCCACTGAGGAGGGCCTGTGACTGCAGGTCACTAACGGGACCTCTGAGCAGAATGGGAAGAAGCTGCTCAGCACGCGGTGCTCCTCTCCTGGAGGGCGTGACTGTGGATCACGCTACTTCTGCTTCATCTTCTGCTGAGCTGGTGCTGGAGTGACGGTTGGACAGGGCTCAGGCACCTTGGGGTGGCAGGGCTCCGGCACCTTGGGGTGGCAGGGCTCTGGCACCTTTGGGTGGCAGGGCTCCGGCACCTTTGGGTGGCAGGGCTCCAGCACCTTGGGGTGGCAGGGCTCCGGCACCTTTGGATGGCAGGGCTCAGGCACTCTGGGGTGGCAGGGCTCCGGCACCTTGGGCTGGCAGGGCTCCTTGGTTTTGGGGACACAGGGTTCCTGGGGTGGAGGCTGGCAAGGCTGCTTCACCTGGTGCTGCTGCAGCTGAGGGGGTACGGTGCAGGGCTGCTTCTGCTGCTGAGAACTCATGTTTCCGTGGCAGCTGGTCCTAAGGAGAGAAAGGCTGATTTTCAGTGGAAACAATTGAGGAGGAATGATGCTCAACATCACTAGAGGTCTCTTACTGAGCAGGTGTTCTTTCTCCTTCACCACAGGAATACTTTAACTATTTCTTTCTAATTAATAATTAATTAATAAATAAATCCCAACTGGGATCCTAACTGCTGCACCTGACATTAGTGACTCCTGAGCCTTTGGAGAGGAGACATCTGAAAGTGATCTGTCCTGCTTTGCTTGAGCAAGGCGTCTCCCATGCTCTCTCTCTCTTCCAGCACATCTTAAACCCAGTTAGCAACACAGCACAACAAGGAGTGTGAACTTAAACTGCTGAAACCCACGGAAACACGAAGTTCTTTGGGAAAAAGTCACAATAGCTTCAGTCCATTCACTCATTTCCGATAAAAAGAATGATGTACTGTGTACAGGGCAACTCTGACCTCCAGGAAGGCTGCACGGTTCCACCTCTGCCCTGGTTCACACACCCCTCTGCCTCAGTGCTTTCCGTCCACTCAACCACAGTGGCAGCTTCCAAGCAACCACTTATACACACACATCCCATGGGGCACCGTTGGGTGGATTTTCTAGAGCAAGCCTTCCAGCCTCTCCCCACTCGCCTCCTGATGCTAAGACCACATGTGCCCTGATCACCAGGGACCTATTACTATGCTGTGTTTTAGCTCTTAGTGATCAATAGTAAGTTCATGGAATATATTCCTGTTGCCTAAACTATTTTCTAGCTGCCAAAGTGCCAAATTTGTAAATTCTTACAAAATTTTGTTCAAGGAATAAAATTTTCTGCAATAAAATTCTGACTACAAAAGAAATGGAGATCCCAGTAGAAGTACTGTGGCCCTGCATTCCACCCCTCATCCTGGTGCTAACTCCTCCAGGTCCTGTCGTGGACATTGCAGTATGGATCAGGCAGACTGATTATGTGCACAGTCCCTTCAAGCCCAATCATCGTTGCTTGTAAAACAAAGCTATTCCTAGAACCTCTGAGGTGGATAATAGTTTGCATGTCTGAGACCAAGTTTCAATAATGGGGGAAAAGACACCAAAAATGCCCAGGGGATTTCAGTACAAACCGAATACCTAGAGGAAAGAAGTCCTAGTGGAGAGACTCACCTGGTGTTCAGAGAAGAGCAGGCTGTGTGGCCACTAGGATCTGCTGTGGCATCCCCAGCCAGCTGGCTTTTTATGCAGGGAACAAGCCCTGCCTCCAGGAAATGGGACACTTGGAGGCTGCCGCGTCAGACATGGCAACCATGATTCACCCAACCACTCATCTGCTCGTTGGCTCATCGTTGGTGATGAAACTTTCCACTTGACATTGTTCCAACACTCGCTGCCTGACAATCACGTCACCCGAACCTTAATCCCGCCGAGAGGCCTTTGTGCGCAGGCGCCGAACTCACGTGGAGGATGCTGTGAGCAGAAAGAGAGAAGGAAGTCCTGGGGCTGATGCGGATGGAAAATGGCCTCTCTTCTGGATCCTAATGCATAGCACAGGCAAGGCTTATGTGCTGCCTACTATTTGAAGGGGATGTGGAGGTCACTAACAGGTGTTTCTGGTTCTCCTGGGAGGCTGTGGATGTGGCGTCCTGAATTGCACCAGATGGGCAAGAGTGGTCTCTGTATGTATCACTCACTCAGTGAATCCAGGCCTGGGAGGGTAGAAAAAGCTAAACTGATCCTTTTGGTATGTTTGCAAAGAAGACCTCACGTCTACAAAGAAGGGTGTGGGATGTGGATCAGTGAAGGGGCAACTGAGCGATACAGACACACACGGGGACAGCCAGGCTCTGCAGCTGCCAGGATATCTGCTAGCCCTGCCACTCCTCTGCCCCACGTGGCCTTGACAGTCCTGCCTTTCCTGGGGGTCCCTTTTAAGGAGCCAAAGCAGGGAGCAAACAACCCGAATTCCCTCAGGTTTCTTCTGCTCAAGCTAAAATGAAACTGAACTCACATCACCTAGGGCTGCCTGCAATATACAATCTGCTACAAAGTCTGGAGTTTGGAGACTACAGGCTACCCTTCAAAGCCTAGGAGAAGCCAGGTGAAGACCATCGTAGAACAGGTACGAAATTCAGGAAGCAGAGGTAGAAACACAGTCCTCCAGAGGGTAGAAATTCCTTCCCGGAGCACACCAACTCAGATGGGTCAGCACAAGGTAGACTTCAACCAAACTCCTGAGACTCAGGAAAGGTTGGGGTGATGGGGGTGATCCTTGTCCACCTGCTCTTGGAATGCTGCAAGGCAGTGAGTTCAGGAAAGAAGGCTTCACCGGGGAGCCTCATCCTGGGAAGATCCAGACCTGAGGCTTGTGAAGCAGCTGTCTCACAGCAGCAGGTCTGGAACAGAATTTGATGGCGTGCTACAAGAGGGAGGCTACATTGGTCTGTGTGGCGCTTTTACCCTGACAGCTTCTGAGGTTGTTCTAGCTTTGGGAAAGACACTGCTATACCCCGACAAAGGAGGCTTCCAAAGGGAGCTGAGGAGACACCTAAGGGTACTCGTGGTGGGTGGGCCCTGGGGAAAGCACTTGTGGCAGGGTGGTGAGTTTTGTGGAAATGTGTAAGGTGCTGGACACCTGAAGTTCATGTCTCCGGGATCTAGGAAGAACCGTTCCTGGGAGATGCAGGCAAGATTACAGGAGCTGACTGGGAAGGTAGTGCTAAGGAGTGGTGAGTGTGTTCACAGAGGGGCTTCCATTCAGGCCCAGGGAGAAACACATCTGATACCCTGGGAGAGTGCCTGCCCAACCTGTGAAGATATTTTTTGGCTTCTAAAACCATCATTATGACATTAGGTTGCTTCTTCTTCCTCTTTACTTTGCATTTTTCCTTACTAAAATTTGTATTTTAGTATCAAGAGTCTCTCTTTGTATGACATAATTGAAAATAAAATTCACAGTTTTTACGCAGCAAAAATTTTTTAAATGAGTTAAGGGAAAAAGATTAAGGAGGGGGGATCGGCATTTGTCTTAGCAGTTCAGATGCCAGTTAAAGTGTCCACATCCTACATCTGAGTCCCTGGGGCTGAGTCCTAGCTCTGTCTCCTGATTCTAGCTTCCTGCCTGTGCAGACTCTAGGACCAGCAGATGATGGTTCAAGTGAACGTGTCCCTGCCATCCACACGCGAGACCTAGGTTGAGTTCCCCAGCCCAAGTCATTGTCAGCCTTTGAAGAGTGAACCAGTGGATAGGAGCTCACTCTCTTTCTCACTCTCTCTCTCACTCTCCCTCCTTTCCTATTAAACAAAATCAGTTCCTTTTGTTTTTAAAGATTTATTTATTTGAAAGTCAGAGTTACATAGAGAAAGGAGAGGCAGAGATAGAGAGAGGTCTTCCATCTGATGGTTCACTCCCCAATTAGCCGTAACTGCGCCAATCTGAAGCCAGGAGCCAGGAGCCTCCTCCAGGTCTCCCACATGGGTGCAGGAGCCCAAGGACTTGGGCCATCCTCCACTGCTTTCCCAGGCCACGGCAGAGAGCTGGATCAGAAGAGGAGCAGCCGGGACTAGAACCGGCGCCCATATGGGATGCGAGTGCTTCAGGCCAGGGCATTAACCTGCTGAGCCACAGCGCCAGCCCCAATAAGTTCCTTTTTAAAAATGAAGGAATTAGACCAGATTTTTGAAATTTTGATAGCTTTTTTTTTCTTTCCCTTGTCTACTATGAAGTGAATCATAACTAAAGAGGCTGGCTCTGGTAATGAAGCAAGTGCATCTTAGGGAAAGTGGCCACATTTATTTATTGCTTATTTGGAATCAACCTGCAAGAGTCCTACTAGAATGTTCCATTATTTTTTATTTTAATAACAACTTCTTCACTTTCTTCTCCAAAGCATTTCTAGCTACTAAAACACATAGTGCACAATAGCTACAACTTCTTTCCACCACATAAGGAAAAGCATAAAAGTGCCAAACACTCTTGATTTTTCAGGTTTAGAAACACAGTCTATTCCAAAATAGACATCATTCTCAAGAATTTAGGATCATCCCGTGGGAGGTTGTAGCCCCATTTGAAGAGAAGTAGAATATCCTGAGTGAGCAGGATTGGTTATTTCTCAAGGTGAATACACGTCATCTGAGATGACAACCCGGTAAGCCTCAGGTGATGACCTGTCCCAGGACCTCCCCACCCGGAGAAACGTGCCCAGCACTGGAAACTCTGCTTAGCGTTGCAGTCATTGCTGGTGACGATGGTGGAAAATTTCAAGGAGTCTACAGCTCTAGGAAGAAGAAAGGTTTCCAATTCATGCGGCCAATATCTGATATCGAGGATCTACAATGTTTCAGGCAGTGTTCCAGACACTTGAGGCGCTTAGAAAATAAAAACAAGGAAGTCTTACATTGTGGAGCTCCTATGCACAGGGGATAGTAGGAGTAAATCGTAAATAGACTGGGTGACTATGTAAATGATGTGTTAAAGGAAGAGTATTGTGAGCGTTTGGGAGGACCAAAGAGGTATGGGTGGTGGTTGTGGGTCCGCCTTGAAGAAATAGTGTTTGACCACATTTTGAGGAAGTGAATGGTTAGCTATTGAGAGTAGGGAAGGAAGAGAGTTCGAGGTCAAGAGACTACCTGACGCAAATTCTCCAAGTCTGATTCTGCCTGGGTGCCCCAGAGGCAGTTCAGCCCAGGTGGAAGGAGTAAAAGGGAGAGAGGCAGGGATAAAAGAGAACATCTCTGCCCTCTGCTTTTACTCCATGTGATCAATCTTATTTAGGACTGATGAATCTTTCTTTTTACACAGACCCTGGTGAGCTCTTCAGGCTGAAGATCAGCTCTCAGGGAAGTGTGCGGAGGTTGTCTGTTTAGCTGCTCCAATATTCTTCGTATTCCTTGGACTCTACAAGAAGAGACTGAATCAAGACACAGATGGGAACCTTTTGAGAACAGGAAGCTTACTCACCATAGAGCTGCTCTGTTAGCACCCTTTACCTCTTCATGTGTGACAGCACCACCGAGTGATTCTAATTTGGTAGATATATCATTGTAATCCTGGAAATATGTCTTTTTGAAACAAAGCTATGGTAAATATTACAGTAAAGGTGTATGGGATTCTTCTAAAACTAGGCATTCTAGCATGAAAGTAACTGAATATTGGGAAAAAATTACCCTAATATACTCTTTACTGCTCTGACACCTGGCGTGTGGCTTTGGTTACACAGAGTCCAATAGAAGCCTACAGTAGTATCCTTCCCTAAAATTCTGGTCCAGAAGTCACTATAGTCTCTTTCTTGGGTGTCTCAGTCAATGGGAAGATCCACCTGGCCTGGTATCCTGCACTGTGGTTTTATAAAAAAAAGTTTTATTTATTTATTTGAAAGGCAGAGTTAGAGGAAGGGAGGAAGGGAAGGCGAGGGAGAGGGAGAGAGAGAGAGAGAGAATCTTCCATCCACTGATTCACACCCTAAATGACCTGAATGGACAGTGCTGAACTGATCTGATGACAAGAGCCAGGAGCTTCCTCCAGGTCTCCCACATGGGTGCAGGAGCCCAAGTACTTGGACCATCTTCCACTGGTTTTCTAGGCCATAAGCAGAGAGCTGGATCAGAAGTGGAGCAGCCAGGACTCAAATTGGTGCCCATATGGGATGCTAACGCTGCAGGAGGTGGTAGTTTAACTCGCTATGTCACAGGGCTGGACTCTGAACTGTAGATTTTTAAAACGCAATGATAATATTGGCTTTATCTGTGTTTATAATTCAGAACTGCCTTTCTTACTGGGCATCAGAGTGTCTCCTGGTGCACTATCCCATTATCTCCCTAAACATTACTTTGCGTTAAGGTAGTTGGTAAAATTGTTACTTGTTACTTAAAAATCAGCCTAGTTACCCAGTAAACTCATAAAAAAAAAAGGAACTGAAAAGATGCAGAGATTTGTTGAGTGTTGGTTACTACCAAGTTCCTTTGACAGAGTATTGATAAACTCAGGATGAAAATTTGGCCATTTCTCAATCACAAAATAAAGAGATAATACCACGGGGAAAGAAAGACCTATTAAAGACTAATCGTAGTGGCAAAGGTGGAATTAAAAATGGAGTCTTTCCTAGCCATATAGATTTGGAGAGTATTGGGCAATAGCAGTAAGTTTAAGGAAAAGAGAAATGGGGGCAAGGAACCAAAGAAATGAGCTTGACTTTTGAATCTGATCAGGGAAACAAGTTATTGTCAAGGGAGTTGACTGGGAGCAAATCAGAAGCCTTCAGGATTTCTGGTGGAATTGTTTTACCGAAGAAACCCTCAGCCCAGACTGCAAAGGCTGGAAGAACACTCTAAATAGCACTTCCCAGGAACAGAACACACAACCTACTTCAGAAACCCCCAAAGGCCAAGAGAGTGCCAAGTCATGTCACTGAATTTCCATCATCCCTGATAGGAGGCTGTACTTCGTCTTGTCACCACAGTGGCTTTTAGAGTTCCTATGGATTGGATACTGGCTATGTCTGTCTCCCCTTTTCCTCACTGGAGTTATCTAGTTCCCATTCCCTTGAAAACTGGATTGTCTCAGGGATAGAAAGGACCGATCTGTTTTTTTCTCAGTTTGCTGGCAAAGAAGACCACATGGAGAGGACAGGGTGAAGAAGACTGTGTGTTACCCAGAGACCCTGAACTGTGAAGTGGATGAGGGACTGCCCCGGACCTTAAGTATCTTCTGCGGAATAGGGGTTGTGTCTATGTGTAGAAAGAATAAAATAAATAGACAAGTCTGGTCTGTGACCAAGCCATGTGACCTTGCATATAGCTTGTTCTTTTCTCCTTCAGGCAATGCAACCATGTAACTTTGGGTGGTGTCATGTGGCTGACATCCAGCTAATGAAACATCCTTGGAAATATAAGTTGTCACCTCCATCTCTGAGGCAGTAAAAGATACTGTGTCTTCTCCCCACTTCTTCCCTGTCTGCAGTAGAAGGAGTGACATGGAACAGAAGTCTGAGGTCCTGGCAATCCACAATGGATGATGGCTTAGGTGAAAAACAATATGCTATTGTGTTGTCACAAATATTTGGGGAATTTCTGTCACAGAAGATAATCTACCCTGACAAAAATACATAATGTATAGTGAATTTTTGCTTGGTTATTATTGATTTCTTTGTTTTAGTGATACAAACATCGATTACCAGGAAGTAGTAAATGATGTTAAATAAGTGAAAATTGTTTAGTGACTAGATGGTAGCTCTAAGAGTTTGCAAATAGAGTCTTATTTTTTTTTAAAAAATTAACATTTATTTTTTATTTATTTAAAAGAGAGAGGTATAGAGAGAGGAGGAGGGACAGAGAGAGTGATCTTCCACCCACTGGTTCACTCCTCAAGTGGCTGCAACAGCCAGGGCTGTGCCAGGCTGACGCCAGGAACCTGGAGCTAATTCTAGATCACCTACATGGGCACAGGAGCCCAAGCACTTGGGCCATCTTGGTTTACTTTCCTGTCGCTCCCCGTCTTCATGGGGGAACGACACAGGACCCTGCGCTGTTCTTTCATCTGCTCGGCCCTCCCCGGGTTTGCTGCTGGTTCTTCCCGGGTTGGCTACTGTCCCTTCCACCTCCGTGGAAGGGCGGTTCCCCCTGCCACATTCCCCACTTCCGCGGGGGAGCGGCATACTGCTGGCCGGCTCTCTCGGGGGCTGCACAGGTGTTCCCCTTAGATGTTCCTCTTAGATGTTCTGGTGCATGCCGTCTCTCTCCTCCTTTATAGTCCTCCTCTGCCAATCCTAACTTGGCTGCCCACACGCCAAGTATGCTGCTCTCCTCCAATCAGGAGCAAGTCCTACAGTTTATTGGCTGAACTGGAGGCAGCTGTGTAGAAGCTGTTTTCTCCTCTCCCAGCGCCATATTGTGGGAGAGCAGATGCATAGAATAAGTCTTAATTCCAGTAACTTAGTCTAGTCCGAGTTGCTCCCCACACTTTCCCAGGCACATTAGTGGGCAACTGGATTGGAAGTAGTGCGGCCGATTCTTGAACCAGTGCCCATATAGGATGCCAGTGCCACAGGAAGCAACTTAATTCACTGTGCAACAATGCCTGCTCCTTCATTTTTAAGTAATGGATTCAATGGCTTGGTAAAAGTATTGTCATTGACTGATCCATAACAAAATTCTATAACTTCCTTTAAAAAATTCATCCTGAATAAAACTATATGGATTTCTAGAAATATTTATGTAAAATAAAAACTGGAACTTGTATTTCACAAAATATAAATTAGCAACAGTAATTATATCTTTTTTGACCCATAGCTTTAAAAATTCTGTGACATTTATTGTAATTTTTTGTAGGAAACTGGTGTGGAGCATTCTATTCCTAGATCCCATTTCTTCCATTAACTTTTCATGGAAAATGGACAGACTCTATCTTGGGAACATCCCGATTAGATCTGGGAGGGATTAAACCATCCTTGGATTGCTCCTAGTCTTCTGGGAGACACAGGACACTGCTTTCAAAGGATGTTTCAGGTGCAGACAGGAGAGAGCAGGTGGCTTGCAGTTATGACTGTGCTGTGGGTGAGGTGTGGGGAGAGGTGGCTGGGGGAGGATCAGGCTCAGGATTTTCCTAAAGATGGTGATCTGGTTCTGAGTGTAGTGCTTTATGTTCTTCTCAAATCATGCAGTGAAAAATAAACCTCCCAACACCTCAGCAGACGTAAATGACCCTGACCACTTTGCGGGCAGCCACAGAGTCTACAGGGAAACCCTGGTCAGCACAGAAACAGGTCCTGCCCTTGTGGCTGCCACAGTCCAGGGGAGTCATCTATGAATTCAGGAATGTTGGGTCTGAGGAGTTCACAGTGTGGGACCTGCATGGCGGTTTGGCATGCCGCGGTCCGTCTGGACACTTCTTCAGATGGGCTCCTGGTTTCTTGGAAAGTGTGTGAGGCGGTGAGGATGGGCTAAGAGATTGAAGGCAAAGTGTGAAAGAAAAGACAGAAAAGGTAGATAGAACTGAGAAATGTAACTTGAAACCCAGCAAAGAATAAATAGGGAAAGTGATTGGCCTACATCTACCATAAGATGTTTAAGCAGAAATATGGAAGCATAGGAAATTCCCTTAATAACCAGATTGTATCTGAACTAGAAAGAAAAGTAGGTTTTTTCAGGAATTATGGAGGTCATAGCTCCAGAAGAAAGAGGAAACGTATGGGTGTAGGACACATGGAAGAACTGTGAAGAGAAACACTATGTGTGTGTGTGTGTGCGTGTGTGTGTGGTCTGCACATATAAGGTCAGCAACGAGGCTGCGGACCTGAGTTTGTCAAACTGCGTGCACTGGACTCCAAGTTCTTCACACAGAAGCAGGGCTCTGCCCTCTCCTGAGGGAAGCGGAGGGGTTCTGAAGTCACCAAGGAGGAGAAAGGCCGAGGGCAAAGGAGAGGCTGAGGCAGGCAGGGGACTCTTCACTTAACACTTCACGGGCATCAGCTGTCAGGCAGTGGGTGACACGCGAAGCCCTTGAGCTTTTAGTGTGAGTGGGTGATGGAGCGTCCCAGGGCCCCTAACAGGAGACCAGGAGCTGGGAGCGAGCTGTGTGGGGACAGACGCCATGGGGTATTCCAGTGAAGGAGTGAGCCCCACTCTTAGGCTGCCTATGTGTGATCTCGGTGGAATCTAAGGAGTATTTTCAATGAGAAGAACATGTTTTTCCTCCAGCTCAGCGACATCTTGCCTGAGATTTATTTTCTGATACTGCAGTAGAAGTTATAAAAATGAAATAGCACCATATAATATATCATGTGGAACAAAATTTTTTTGAATGTATTTTTATTTACTAGGAAGACTGAGTTACAGAGAGAGGTAGGCAGAAAGGTCTTCCATCCACTGGTTCACTCCCCAAATGACCACAAGGGCCCAAGCTGAGCCAATCTGAATCCAGGAGCCAGGAACTTCTTCCGGGTCTCCCACATGGGTGCAGGGGCCCAAAGACTTGGGCCATCTTCATCTTCTACTGCTTTCCCAGGTGCATTAGCTGGATCATCAGGGAGCTGGATTGGTAGTGGAGGAGCCGAGACTCAAACCAACTCCCATATGGGATGCTGGAGCTGGCCCCAATAGTGTTCCTTTTAAACTGAGCAACAATATAAAGCAGCCAGGAATAATCATGGCTAATATTTTTGGTAGTCTTAGTGCCAGTTTTAGCTTCCCAAAACCCCCATGCATGCATACATTTTTATAGAGGAGTACTACATTGTAGATGAAATTAATGCTACAGAATTGCAGATTTTTTTTTTTTTTTGCCATTACCTTTGAGAGAGCCAAACCAAAAGAATTGCAGATTTTTAAATGATTAACTGGCAAGTTTTTGTTATTTGTATTTTTAAGCATAAAAAAATAAAAAAAACAGTCCCAAACAAAGATGCAACAAAAATGTGGTAGTTTACATTCATAAAAACTGCATAGGGGCTGGCATTGTGGCACAGCAGGTAAAGCTGCTACCAGCAATGCCAACATCCCATATGGGCATCTCTTCCTGTCTTGGCTGCTCTGCTTCCAATCCAGCTCCCTGACAATGGTCTGGGAAATGTGACCAAAGATGACCCAAGTGCTTGGGCCCCTCCCACTCATGAGGGACACTAGAAGAAGCTCCAGGCTCCTGGCTTTGGCCCATACAGCCTATCAGGAAATGGTGCTTTTTCCCAGTGACTAGTGGAGTGTTTCTGAACTTTCAAGTTGTGCTCTCTGCTGCTGTAGACAGTTCTTCAGTATTTCAGGACTACTCAACCCAGACCAGCAAGCCACCCTCTTCTATCTATTCTTTCATAGTCACCCCTGAAATCGAGAACACCTGGACACAGAAAAAGGATGCAACTGGAAATCTGGGGATCTAGAAATTTGCAGAAATATAATTTCTGGGTTACCTTCATTAGTTTTTGATCACCGGTTTCTTTATTTGAAAATTTTGACTGCTACCCTAGGAGCTCTTTTTGTTTCCTTCCCCGCTGAGATTTTGTGAGTTAATGACTGGTTCTTTCTCAACTTGGTATCTAATTGTCCACACACGGGGCTCATGCACTCCTGATACCTGCCTAAAAGTCACCTCTTGTTTAAAATCACTGGAAATTATCTTTCTATGTGTTGTTCTAGGGGAGTGAGAGAAAGAAGAGGGCGGAGGGAAGGAAAGAGTGCAGGATATGTAGATGTTTGCATGAAAAGGGCATGCACATCATAATCCCTGGGGAAAACTGCAACTTCTCCAAGGGGAGGCACAGTGTGGCTTTCTCTCTTCCCTTTACATGGGGGCTGCCCAGCACCAGGTAGCACTGCTGGAACTAATGAGGGTGGAGTTTTTGAGAGTGATCATGTGTGTACAGAAACATGCAATGAGTGTGCCTCTGTGTCAACATGTGCAGCCACGTGTGTCAGGGTAATTCAAAGGGGAAGTGAGTGAAAAAAAATGCAAGGTTAAGTGGGTAGACTGAAATTTTCTTTTATTTATTTATTTATTTAAAGATTTTTTAAAAATTTACTTGACAGGTGGAGTTACAGACAGTGAGAGGGAGAGACAGAGAGAAAGGTCTTCCTTCTGTTGGTTCACTACCCAAATGGCCGCAATGGCCAGAGCTGCGCTGATGTGAAGCCAGGAGCCAGGAGCTTCTTCTGGGTCTCCCACATGGGTGCAGGGGCCCAAGTACCTGTGCCATCTTCCACTGCTTTCCCAAGCCATAGCAGAGAGCTGGATTGGAAGAGGAGCTGCCAGGACTTAAACCGGCACCCATATGGGATGCCAGCGCTGCAGGCGAAGGATTAACCTACTACACCACGGTGCCGGCCCTATATATATATATATATATATATATATATATATATACACACACACACACACACATATATATATATTTAAAGATGTTATTTATTTCTTTTAGAGGCAGAGTTACAGAAGAGAGAGGGAGAGACAGAGAGAAAAAGATCTTCCATTTGCTGGTTCACTCCCCAATTGGCCACAAGAGCCAGAGCTGAGCCAATCTGACATTAGGAGCCAGGAGCTTCTTCCAGGTCTCCCATGCGGGTTCATCAGCCAAAGAACTTGGGCCATTTTCCACTGCTTTCCCAGGCCATAGCAGAGAGCTGGATCAGAAGAGGATCAGCTGGAACTTGAACCGGAACCCATATAAGATGCCAGTGCCAGAGGCAGAGGCTTAGCTTACTATGCCACAAGGCTGGCCCCTGGAATGGTATTTTTTTTTTAAGATTTATTTTATTTATTATTTGAAAGTCAGAGTTACATAGAGAGAGGAGAGAGAGGAGAGAGAGAGAGAGAGAGAGAGAGAGTCTTCCATCCAATGGTTCACTCCCCAGTTGGCTGCAATGGCCGGAGCTGTGCCGATCCGAAGCCAGGAGCAAGGAGCTTCCTCTGGGTCTCCCATGCAGGTGCAGGGGCCCAAGGACTTGGGCCATCTTCTACTGCTTTCCCAGGCTATAGCAGAGAACTGGAAATGGAACAGCTGGGACTCAAACCGGCGCCCATATGGGATGCCAGCACTTCAGGCCAGGGCGTTAATCAGCTGCGCCATTGTGCTGGCCCCTGGAATGGTATTTTCTATTTACTTATTTATATTTTTCCTCTTCAAATTTCTTTTAAATTTATTTTTCATTTTTAAGGAATTATCAATACATTAGATCCTCAGGATCACATCAAATATATCATTACTACCACACAATTCTTATGTTGATGATATTAATTCAAAGAGAATAAATTCAATGTAGTTCATGGGTACAATTCTAAGAATATAATATTTCTCTTCTCTCCCTCCTTTACCCTCCCTTTTTTCTTCCTTTTTTAACTTTTGAGATAACACATTTTAAATTTACATTATATTCAGAGGCTTAATGATCCCCAAATGAAGAGTTCAACAAATAAAAAGTAAAAAGATCACAGTTCAGTAGGAATAGGCAAGAGCTATAAACATTAATCAAATGAGAGATGTCAATTTCACTCATATATGGTAAGTTTTAAAATAACCACAGGTGATTAAACTATAATAGTACAACTTTGTTAGCCATTGGTTTGACAAAGATGTGAAACAAAGTTTGGCAAAGCTACATTTGCAGCAATACTAATACATGCAGATATTTCTTTGTTTTTTTTTAACTTTATTTATTTTTTATATTTTTTCTTTTTTTAACTTTTATTTAGTGAATATAAATTTCCAAAGTGCAGTTTATGGATTACAATGGCTCCCCCCCCATAATTTCCCTTCCACTCGCACCCCTCCCATCTCCTGCTCCCTCTCCCATTCCATTCACATCAAGATTCATTTTCAATTCTCTTTATATACAGAAGATCGATTTAGTATATATGAAATAAAGATTTCATCAGTTTACACCCACACAGAAACACAAAGTGTAAAATACTGTTTCAGTACTAGTTATAGCATTACTTCACATTGGACAACACATTAAGGACAGATCCCATATGAGGAGTAAGTACACAGTGACTCCTGTTGTTGACTTAGCAATTTGACACTCTTGTTTATGGCATCAGTAATCTCCCTAGGCTCTAGTCATGAGTTGCCAAGGCTATGGAAGCCTTCTGAGTTCGCCGACTTCGATCTAGTTCCGACAGGGTCATAGTCAAAGTGGAAGTTTACTCCTCCATTCAGAGAAAGGTACCACCTTCTTTGATGGCCCTGTTCTTTCCACTGGGATCTCACTCACAGAGATCTTTCATTTAAGTCTTCTTTTTTTCTTCCAGAGTGTCTTGGCTTTCCATGCCTAAAATACTCTCATGGGCTCTTCAGCCAGATTTGAATGCCTTAAGGGCTGATTCTGAGGCCAGAGTGCTCTTTAGGACATCTGCCATTCTATGAGTCTGCTGTGTATCCCACTTCCCATGTTGGATCGTTCTCTCCCTTTTTGATTCTATCAGTTAGTATTCGCAGACACTAGTCTGGTTTGTGTGCTCCCTTTGACTCTTAGACCTATCAGTGTGATCAATTGTGAACAGAAATTGATCACTTGGACTAGTGAGATGGCATTGGTACATGCCTCCTTGATGGGATTGTATTGGAATCCCCTGGCATGTTTCTAACTCCACCATTTGGGACAAGTGCGATTGAGCATGTCCCAAATTGTACATCTCCTCCCTCTCTTATTCCCACTCTTATATTTAACAGGGATCACTTTTCAGTTAAAATTTAAACACCTAAGAATAATTGTGTGTTAATTACAGAATTCAACCTATAGTACTAGAACAAAAAAATACTAAAAATACTAAAAGGGGTAAAGTATTACATTGTACATCAGCAGTCAGGACAAGGGCTGATCAAGTCATTGTTTCTCACAGTGTCCATTTCACTTCAACAGGTTTCCCCTTTGGTGCTCAGTTAGTTGCCACTGATCAGGGAGAACGTATGATATTTGTCCCTTTGAGACTGGCTTAATTCACTCAGCATGATGTTTTCCAGATTCCTCCATTTTGTTGCAAATGACCGGATTTCATTGTTTTTGACTGCTGTATAGTATTCTATAGAGTACATGTCCCATAATTTCTTCATCCAGTCTACTGTTGATGGGCATTTGGGTTGGTTCCAGGTCTTAGCTATTGTGAATTGAGCTCTAAATAAACATTAATGTGCAGACAGCTTTTTTGTTTGCCAATTTAATTTCCTTTGGGTAAATTCCAAGGAGTGGGATGGCTGGGTTGAATGGTAGGGTTATATTCAGCTTTCTGAGGAATCTCCAGACTGACTTCCACAGTGGCTTAACCAGTTTGCATTCCCACCAACAGTGGGTTAGTGTCCCATTTTCCCCACATCCTCGCCAGCATCTATTGTTGGTAGATTTCTGAATGTGAGCCATTCTAACCGGGGTGAGGTGAAACCTCATGGTGGTTTTGATTTGTATTTCCCTGATTGCTAGTGATCTTGAACGTTTTTTCATGTGCCTGTTGGCCATTTGGATTTCCTCTTTTGAAAAATGTCTATTGATGTTCTTGGCCCATCTCTTAAGTGGGTTGTTTGTTTTGAATGTTGTGGAGTTTCTTGATTTCTTTGTAGATTCTGGTTATTAACCCTTTATCTGTTGCATAGTTTGCAAATATATTTTCCCATTCTGTCGGTTGTCTCTTCACTTTCCAGACTGTTTCTTTTGAAGTACAGAAACTTCTCAATTTGATGCAATCCCAAATGTTAATTTTGGCTTTGACTGCCTGTGCTTCTAGGGTCTTTTCCAAGAAGTCTTTGCGGGTACCTATATCTTGCAGGGTTTCTCCAATGTTCTCTAATAATTTGATGGTGTTGCGTCATATATTTATGTCTTTAATCCATGTTGAGTGTTTTTTTGTGTGTGTAAGGTGAAAGGTAGGGGTCTTGCTTCATGCTTCTGCACGTGGAAATCCAGTTTTCCCAGCACCATTTATTGAACAGACTGTCCTTACTCCAGGGATTGGTTTTGGATCCCTGATCAAATATGAGTTGGCTGTAGATGCTTGGATTGATTTCTGGTGTTTCAATTCTGTTCCATTGGTCTATCCATCTGTTTCTGTACCAGTACCATGCTGTTTTGATTACAACTGCCCTGTATTATGTCCTGAAATTGGGTATTGTGATGCCTCCGGCTTTGTTTTTGTTGTACAAGATGGCTTTAGCTATTCTAGGTCTCCTGTGTCTCCATCTGAATTTCAGAATCATTTTTTCCATATCTGAGAAGAATGTCTTCGGTATTATAATTGGTATCGCATTGAATCTATAAATGGCTTTTGGGAGAATGGACATTTTTATATTGATTCTTCCAATCCATGAGCATGGAAGATTTTTCCATTTTTTGGTATCCTCTTCTATTTCTTTCTTTAAGGTTTTGTAATTTTCATCGTAGAGATTTTTAACATCCTTGGTTAAGTTTATTCCAAGGTATTTGATTGTTTTTGTAGCTATTGTGAATGGGATTGATCTTAGAAGTTCTTCCTCAGCCATGGCATTGCCTGTGTATACAAAGGCTGTTGATTTTTGTGCATTGATTTTATATCCTGCTACTTTGCCAAACTCTTCTATGAGTTACAATAGTCTCTTTTAGAGTTCTTTGGGTCCCCTAAATAAAGAATCATATAATCTGAAAGAGGGATAGTTTGAGTTCTTCCTTCCCAATTTGTATCCCTTTAATTTCTTTTTCTTGCCTAATAGCTCTGGCTAGAACTTCCAGAACTATATTGAACAGCAGAGGTGAGAGTGGGCATCCCTGTCTGGTACCAGATCTTAGTGGAAATGCTTCCAACTTTTCCCCATTCAATAGGATGTTGGCCGTGGATTTCTCATAAATTGCTTTGATTGTATTGAGGAATGTTCCTTCCATACCCAGTTTGCTTAGAGTTTTCATCATGAAAGGGTGTTGTATTTTATCAAATGTTTTCTCTGTGTCTATTGAGATAATCATATGGTTCTTCTGCAGTCTGTTAATGTGGTGTATCACATTGATTGTTTTGCGAACACTGAACCATCCCTGCATACCAGGGGTAAATCCCACTTGGTCTGGGTGGATGATCTTTCTGATGTGTTTTTGCATTCTATTGGCCAGAATTTTATTGAGGATTTTTGCATCTATGTTCATCAGGGATATTGGTCTGTAATTCTCTTTCAATGCTGCATCTTTTTCCAGCTTAGGAATTAAGGTGATGCTGGCTTCATAGAAAGAATTTGGGAGGATTCCCTCTTTTTCAATTGTTCTGAATAGTTTGAGAAGAATTGGAGTTAGTTCTTCTTTGAATGTCTGGTAGAATTCAGCAGTGAATCCATCTGGTCCTGGGCTTTTCTTTGTTGGGAGGGCCTTTATTACTGTTTTAATTTCTGTCTAAGTTATGGGTCTGTTTAGGTTTTCTATGTCTTCATTGTTCAATTTAGGTAGATTGCATGTATCCAGTAATCTATCCATTTCTGATAGATTTCCCTGTTTGCTGGCATACAATTCCTTGTAGTAATTTCTGATGATTCTTTTTATTTCTGTGGTGTCTTTTGTTACGTTTCCTTTTTCATCTCTGATTTTATTGATTTGGGTCTTTTTTCTTCTTTTTTTAGTTAGTTGGGCCAATGGAGTGTCAATTTGTTTATTTTTTCAAAAACAGCTTCCTCGTTTGGCTTAATTTCGAATGTTGGTCTTTTTAATAGTATCCTGCAGATTCCCAACAATATTTTTTTAGATTTCTAATTTCCTCTTCTTTTCTTTGGTTTGACTGTAAACTTTCCTGTGCTCTGTCTTCTAAGTCCGATATTCTCTCTTCTGTTTCACTGACTCTGTTTTTAAGGCTCTCTAATGTGTTTGTCATTTGATCTGTTGAGTTCTTTATTTCATTTTGATTTCTCTTCACTATCACACTTCCCTGTTCTACTAGTTTCTGCGTTTCATTTTGATTCCTCCTTAAGATTTCACTTTCTCAAAGGAGATCTTCTATCCTGTCCAGTAAGGATTTCCGTAGCTCAAGCATTTGTTTTTGGAAACTTCTAATTGTTCTTATCATAAATTCTTTGAAAACCGTTTCTTGCATTTCTTCCATCTCATCATCTTCATCATCTTGGCTTTGGGTGTGTTGTTCATTTGGGGGTGTCATAATGTCTTCCTTGTTCTTGTTTCCTTGGATTCTGCTTTTGTTGATTGGCATTGTGGAGATATTCTTTGGATTCTTCTTCCCTTGCTGTGGTGTTTTTTTCTTGTTATACTCTGTATTAAGTGGACTGTCTGCTTTTGATGGAGCCTTAGAGGCTTGAGATGGGTGTGGCCTGAGAGCTCTGTTTGGTTCCTCAGGGTTAAGGGTGTGCCAATAGTGACACTCCCAGGTTAGGTGTGGTAAATCAATCTCTCTCTCTCTCTCTCTCTCTCTCTCTCTCTCTTTTGATTCAAAAGGGAAGTAATTCTGCACAGCTGAGCGGAATTGAAGGTAGTTAGCAGGTGAATGATATACCCACAGGAGCCAGAGATTGGAAATTCTTTCCCAAGGACCACACAGGGTATCTGTGCTGCCCTCAGTGTAGGCTCAAATTCTCCTGCAGTCTCCCACCGGGTTGCCAAGGTTACCGAATTGTAGCGTCTCTGGAGAGTACTCACGTGAATTCCGTGAGTTCTCTCACCCACCGTTTCTTTTTTCACAGTCTCAGTTCATTAGCACCACACATTCACTAGGTCCTAATCTCCTGTTATTTCACCACCCCCCCGCCCCGAGTCAGGTTTTTCTGCTTGGCTGAGGGTGGGTGCAGCCCTGAGGTCACTCCGCTTATGATGTATGTCCAGAATGGCACCTGCTCTTTGTCTTGCTCACCTTTGAGAGGTGAGCAGAGGGAGAGAAACTCGTGTCCATATTGGTCAATTTTTTTTCCTCTCTCTTCTAGTTAGCCTGGTGAACTTTTCCCCATGGGGTTTCAAGCCTTGTTCCCTCTAGTCTCTTTCTGCTTGCCCACCGGTGTCTTGGGCTATTGAGGTTCGGCTCACCCCACGTTCCAGTGCTGGTGTGTTGATTCTGCCACTGGTGTCCTGAATCGTGGACTCCCACGCTCTCCACACAGGTCCACTGTGAATCACTAGTTCCGGAAGAGTTTCCTCTGCTGTTTCTTCCCCTACTCTTCCTTGAACCTGCAGTATCTCCACTTTTATTAAACTGTCTCTTCCCGGAATATCAGTGTGCTCCCTTCCTATTCCACCATCTTGCCACTCTCCTCTATCTCTGTGTATTTCTTTGGTTTTTGTTTATTTATTTTCTTTTTATATTTTAGCTCTAACCTATAAGTGAGAACATATGGCATTTGTGTTTCTGTGCTCAGCTTATGTCACTCCACATGATGTACCCGGCTGCATCCATTTTGATGTGAATGATAGAATTTCAATTCTTTTTCATAGCTGAATAATATTGCATTGCATACATAGTATATATATACATATCACATTTTATTTATCCATTCTGATGATGACTTATATGATGATGGACACCTTGGTTCATTCCATATTTTGGCTACTGGGAACAGTGCTGCTATAAACATGGTGGAGAAGGTATCTTTTTGTGTTTGTGTCTTTTAGGTATATGCCCACTAGTGGTATTGCTGGATCATATGGCATGTCTATCTATAGTTTTTAAATATATATATATATACATACATATATATATATATATATATATATACACTATTTTCCACAGTGGCTGTACTAATTTACATTTCCACTGATAGTATATAAGAGTTTCCCTTTCTCTACATCCTCACCAGAATTCATTACTTTTTTGTCTTTTCTATAATAGCTATTTGACAGGGTTGTGGTGATATCTCACTGCAGTTTTGATTTGCATTTTTCTGATGGCTATTGATGTTGACCAATGTCTCATATATATGTTGGCCATTTGTATTTTGACTGAGGTCCATTGCCCGTTTCTTAACTGGATTTGTTGGTTTTTATTATTGTTGTTGTTGAGTTTTTTAAGTTGCTGATATATTCTGGATATTAATACTTTTATTGGTAGATAGCTTGCAAATCCTTTTCTGATTCTGTTGGCTGTCTCTTCACTCTATTGTTTCCCTTGCTCTGCAGAAGCTTCTGAGTTTGATATAGTCCAATTTATTTAGTTTTTCTTTTGTTGCCTGTGCTTTGGGAGTCTTATTCAAGAAGCCATCACCTACACTGATGTCTTGAAGTGTTCCCCGGTCTTGAGGTGTCCTTCCAGGAACTTTATAGTCTCAGGTCTTAAATTCAGGTGTTTGATTTAACTTGAGTTTTTTTTTTTATATGGTGGGATGTAGAGCTCTAATTTTATTTTGTTACATATATACATCCAGTCTTGTCAGTACCGTTTATGGAAGAGATTTTCCTTTCTCCACAAAGACCAATGGAACAGAACAGAGAACCCAGATATGGAACCACATAAATGCAGAAAACTGATTTTTTACAAAAGTGGAATAATATTTTGAGGTGAAGAAGAGACTTGTATGTAAGACACTGAGGATCAGAGTTGTCCTGGAGCAGGCACTGTAGGGTTTCAACATGACTGAATTTAGTGTAAGAAGAAAGCCTTGATTCGGCCGTAGCTCCCAGAGTCACAGGATTTGGGTACCATGGTGCAACATCCATTACTATCCCATATTGCCTCCTAAGTGAAACTCCTCACCCTCACAGAAGTGCAGTTTTGGATTTATATCGGTGACTTCTATGCCAAGTCCTCTCTGTCCACATGTCCTGATTTACAATGGGAGAACAAGGAAGGGGGAAGATTCAGCCAATGACACACACAACCAAGAGTGAAGTTAAAAGCAGTTTAATGGAGGAAATGTAGGGAGCATTTCTTCTCATCCAGAATCCCCCTTCAGATGAATCCCGAGCAGCTGAAGACCAGCAAAACCACTAAGAATTTCTTATTCTAGAGGCTCAGAGAACTTCAGAGTGTGCAAAGGAATGATTCAGAGTACCTATCTTTATGGTACAAATAAGAGAGAGAATGTTCCCATCAGTAAACATTCTGATTACAAGATATAGAGACAGTTGAAGCATGGAGAAGATGGGAAGAGGTGTGCAGCATCTGGTGGTCGGTTCCTCAGGGACAAGGATGTCATCACATTACTTCTGTGCGGTCTTCTGCTGAGACAGGCCTGGAGTGACTATGGAGGGAGATGACTCTTGAACCTTCAAGTGGCCAGGCTGAGGAACCACGGAGTAGCCCGACCCAGGGACACTGGTGCATCCTGACTCAGGGACCTTGGTGTAGCCAGGCTGAGGAATCACGGAGTAGCCTGACCCAGGGACACTGGTGCATCCTGATTCAGGGACCTTGGTGTAGCCAGGCTGAGGAACCACGGAATAGCCTGACCCAGGGACACTGGTGCATCCTGACTCAGGGACCTTGGTGTAGCCAGGCTGAGGAACCACGGAGTAGCCTGACCCAGGGACACTGGTGCATCCTGACTCAGGGACCTTGGTGTAGCCTTGGTCAGGGACCTTGGTGTAGCCAGGCTGAGGAACCACGGAGTAGCCTGACCCAGGGACACTGGTGTTGCCAGACTGAGAGACCTTTGTGTATCCTTGCTCAGGGACCTTAGTGCAGCCAGAGTCAGGGATCTTGGTGTAGCCAGTGTCTGGAACCTTGATGGAGCCTTGCTCAGGGATCTTGACATAGCCTTGCTCTGCAATGTTGGTGTTCCCGGGACTTGGAACATTTGGGTAGCATGGGTCCTTGGTTATGGGAACAAAGGTATCTTGAGGTGGAGGCTGGCAGGGTTGTTTCACCTGGTGCTGTTGAGGCTGAGGGGGTGGGGTAAAGGGTTGCTTCTGCTGGTAGGAACTCATGCTGCAAAGGATGCAGGACCTAGAGAAAGAAAAGTTGATTCAGTGCTTTAATGAATTGAAAATGAAGCCAAACACAGTGCCAGGTAAATCTGACTTTGTATCCCTTGAGAAGAGAAGTGAGAGCCTCTCATCTTTTGATTTCCTGAATTTGGTACCTAAGAAAATTTTGATAATCTCTGTGTACTTTCAAGAGAGGAAACTTAAAATTGATTTGTTCTGTTGCATGGGAATATGGTCCCTTTAAGTGTTTCCTTTTTTCCTGGTGAACCTAAAAGTCTGCATTAGCAAGAGAGCCTGAGAGCAGTTTCCCGGAATTGATGAGAGGTCCCAGGTTTGTAATAATTTGGAAAGGCTATGTAGTCAGTAGCCTGTAGCTTCTCTACTTACGTCCACCAAATGGAGGGCTGTAGTTCCCAAAGGAAGCTCCGTACATATCCCTGTGAGCCCCACATGACCCACCTCTGAGCCCTTGAGCACACTGCATCCTCTGCACACGCTTTGTAGGAAGGTTTTCTATATCAGTGCTTTTCCACACATGACCACCCAACATGGCTTTCCTTCCAGGTTCCAAGTCACTGTCCTCACCTGGCCATACCACATGTCACTCTCTGTGACCTCTCCACCAACAACACTTCACGCTACTTCTTTGGAAAGTTGCGACCAAGGATCCCATCCTGTGATGGGTCGCAGGTTCATGGAGTAGGGAAGAATTTAACTTTTGAACACACAAACTGTCAAATGCAGAGTTTTGATACCGAAAATCATCCACGAAATTAGAGGGGGAAATCAAAATACCAGGAAAAGTGCCCTGGATGTGGTGGGCAGTGCATAACCTCTTGTTAAACTCAACCATGTTCTTTGAAGAATAAATAACTCTCCTGTTTTGCTCTGCAGTCCTGTAGCTATAATTTGAGTTGGAAGCAACAAAGATCTACCTTATTACCTTAAGTACAAATGGCAATTGCACTTGAATATGTCATTAGAAGTCAAGAAGTCCCAACTAAACCAAACCACTATGGCAAGAATATTGAGAAGTTTCAGGTGGGAAGTCTTACCTCAGAAGTGTGAGCGCCTCGGCTTCTCAGCTCTGGTGAGGCGGCTCTGGCCTGCTGGACTTTTATACAGAGAATGAGCCCTGCCTTAAAGAATAGGGATTTGGGGGGACTGTTCTGACTAATTCCAGGTGTTTCTGTGCTCTGGCTTACTATTTTCACATGCTTGCTGTCCAGCAATGATGTCACCTGGGCTTGTCCTCGCTGTCCGCCCTTGTGGGGTCATCAATATGGGTGACAGGCTTCTAGGGTGGCAAAGGATTAAAATCACGAGGAAGTTTCCAGACTAATGGGACAAGAAAGAGTCATGGCTCCTGACCCAGGTCTTAATCTTTAGCCTAAATTCGTCCTACTGGGTCTCTTATATTTGAAGCAAATGTGAAGATAACAGTAGGTATTTCTGGCTCTTCTGGGTGATCATGGGGAAGGTGGCAATAAGTGAATCGTCCATTTATCACTGGACCTGGACCTAGGGGTGGAGATGAAAGGCCAGAGCACCTGCTTTGGAAATGACTTGTCTCTCTGGAGGAAACCTTAAGGTGCCACACTGACCAGGCCTGGTAGATGTCACTGGGATGGACAGTCAGGATTGACTGGATCTGTCTGACACAGTGGCACAGCCTGAACGGTGTCTGTCATCTCTGGAGGGTCACAGGAAGACGAGAGCTCTGATTCCTGACTTTGTGCATCAGCCATTACGGAACGAGCCTGAGGTCTCCAGTGCAGAGCTGCCCTCTGTGTGTAACCGCCTGCGCCTGGAGTGACTATGGCCCTTTGAAAATATCAGCATCCTTGAAACTGAGGTACATAGGTTGCTCTTCCCTTCCCACTGCTCTTTGCTGTCTCCAAGGACCTGTTACCCCAGGATTAGTACCACCATCAGCCCCATTCCCCTGTTTCCCAAAGTCCGTAGCTGTTGATTCTCACACAGTGCCTGGCTCAGTCAATGGGCAATGGTTGTTTTTCTGAACAGATAAGTGAGTTCTCGAAGGAAGGAAGGAAGGATAAAAGAGGTGAAGGGAGAAAAAGGGAGTGGTGAGGGGTGGAATGAAGGGAGGAAGGGAGGAGAGTTCTGTAAAGCAGCTTCTTGAAAATGATTCACTGTCTTATGACAGGTTTCTGGTATGCATCGAGAAGGAGTGGAAGCTTCCACCGCCTTCCCCACCCATTGCCTTCCCTCTGCTAGCATTTGATCTGCTGTCTCCTTCCAGGGTGGTGCCAAGGCCACCACCGTGCCTAAGCTCCAGTCTTTGGTGTCACAGTAGCTCTCATTCAGGGTTGAGTGCAGGTTCATCTCCTCCACAAAACCACCCTCCAGGATGCTCCACAGAGGGAGGCCTGGACAGATCCTGCTGCACCACCCGGGATTCTCATCACCAGAGGACTCTGCTTCCTGTCCCTCAGTCCTCCATCATGCTGTTTTCCTTAGAGGCCCCTGGATGACCCAAAACAGCTTGGAATGCGGGTTTTTCAGGTTCTCCCTTGATTCTTGACCTCAGTTCTAGACATTCCTGTCTCATTTCCTGTGTTGCTTCCTGCTGCCCTTCCCTAACTGGTGCCTCATTCACTCCAACAGAAACCTCCCTTCCATTAACTTCTTGGACTGAACTTTACACCAACCCTGTTATTCCTGTTTGTGTGGTCCAGCACACTCAGCCTTGTTTCTTCATTAGCAGTGGTGGGTGTGCAGTAGATGCTAGTCTTGCTTTCAGAAAGGAAAACTTCATGGCTCCTGAGGATGAGTTGCACCTCCCCAGGTACCTTGGTTTTCCAGCTGGCTCCCTTCTCTTGTGGGATGAGGCTGCTACTTTTCCACCTCCATTGTCCTGGGACTTTCTTGAGACCTGTGTGTGGGCGGTACTGCATACCTGTTAGGCCCTCTGCAAATCTCTTTTCTCGGTTTTGTCCCTTTGAACCATCCCCACACACTGCCTAGGGTTCCACCTCTTCTTTCATGATCTGGGGCTCTTTGATGACACTGCTTGAGATGTCCGTGGGACTCTTTTTTTAATGTGTAATTTTAGTCATTCATAGATTTTATTTGTGAAATGTCTTTTTCTTCCTTCCTTGGCAGAGTTATAGGAGAGGAAGACACACAGACACACACATACACACACACACACACACACACAGAGAGAGAGAGAGAGAGATCCACTGGCTCACTCCGCAAATGGCTGCAATGGTTGGGGTTGGGCCAGGGCAAAACCAGGAGCCAGAAGCTTCTTCCAGGTCTCCTACATGGGTTGGAGGGGCCCAGATACTTTTGCCATTATCTGCTGCTTTCCCAAGCACATTAGCAAGGAGCTGGATTGGAAGTGGAACAGCTGGGACTTAAACTGGCAGCCATGTGGGATTCTGGTTTTGCAGGCAACAACTTAACTCGCTGTGCCATCAGGCTAGCCCCAATCTATGGGACTCTTTAATGTGTGTGTGCAAGCTTGAAGTGCAGGCTATTTAATGCCTGGATGCCCCCACTTTATCAGTGAAGGCCTGAACGTGTTCTTTTTTCTATCTTCAAGGAAAATCCTTCTGAGATGCCTCTCTTATAGTTGACTACTTTGTACCATATTTTTGTTTTGCTTTTCCTTTCGCCCAGTTTCATTCTTCATTCTTGTCAGTTACCTACTTACAGATAAGACTGTTTTGGAGAACTCCAGGTTGAGATATCTACCAAACACACACATTGAAAGAACAGAACTCCTTGTCAAATTTTTCCAAAAGTCAAGAGATGGAACGATTTTTAAACTCATTTTGAGGCTGGAATTATCCTCATACCAAAGTCAGGAAAGGGGACTATAAGAAAAGAAAACTAATGTCTAATATCTATCATGAACATCGATGCAAACATCACAGCTAAATAGCAGCAAACCAAGTTCATGAGCACATTAATAGGACTCTATGCTAGGACCAAGTGGGATTTAATCCAGGATGCAAAAATGGTCCAGCTATGAGAATTAATCCTTGTAAAACACATCAACACAGTGAAGGGTATCTCAATTGATTAAAGAAAAAAATGCAACAACCTTTTATGATAAAATAAAAAACCATCTCAACAAACTAGGAATAGTGTGAAACTATTTCAGCATTATAATAGTCATATAAGAAAACCCCACAGCAAACATACTCAGTTGTGAAAGAGTGAACGCTTTTCCTCGAAGATCAAGAAAAAGACAAAGATTCCTGCTTTGCTAATTCTGTTCAACACACCACCAGAAGTTTTAGCTAGAACATGTAGGCAAGAGAAAGAAAAGAAGAAAAAAGAAATCCAATCTGGAAAATAAGTAAGTTATGTCTGTTCTTAGATGATACAACTTGAAGTTTCTACAAAAAAAAAGTTTAGAATTAAAAAATGCATTTGGAACAGGGTACAAAGTCATCATACAAGAATCAATTGCATTTTTATGCACTAACAATGAACAATTTGAAAAGGAAATTAAGAAAGTAATTCCATCTATAATAGCATGAGAAGAATAAAATGCTTAGGGATTAACTAAGAAAATGATAGGTTTGTATGATGGAAACTATAAAACATTGCTGAAAGAAGTGAAAAAAGACATAAAGTAAATGGCAAGACCGTCATGCTCATGTATTAGAGAACTTTCTATGGTGAGATATTAATAGGGGCCCACCTAGTGGCCCAGAAGGTTAAACTGCTATTTGCAAAGCTGGCATCCATTATTGAGCGCTGGTTCAAGTTCTGGCCGCTTTTCTTTCCATTCAGTTTCCTGCTAATGCACCTGAGAAGTGGCAGATGATGGCTGAAATACTTGCATTCCTGCCACCCACATGGGAGACATGGATGGAGCTCTTGCCTTCTAGCTTCAGCTACTGGGTGAATGAGCAAGCAGATGGAAGATCTGTTTCTCTCTCTCTCCTTCTCCTCCTCGTCCTCTAACTCCTCAGCCCTCCCTCCCTGTCTTCCACCCCATTGTTCTTTCAAATAAACAATTCTTTAAAAAGATACTAATATCTGGGGCAGGCGCTGTGGCTCAGTGGGTTAAAACTCCAGTCTGCAGCACTGGCTGGCATCCCATATGGGCACTGGTTCTAGTTCCGGCTGCTCCACTTCCAATCCAGCTCTCTGCTATGGCCTGGGATAGCAGTAGAAGATAGCCCAAGTCCTTGGGCCCCTGTACCCATGTGGGAGACACGGAAGAAGCTCCTGGCTCCTGGCTTCGGATTGGCACAGCTCCAGCCTTTGCAGCCAACTGGGGAGTGAACCAGTGGGTGGAAGACCTCTCTCTCCATCTCTACCTCTTTGTAACTCTGTCTTTCAAATAAATAAAATAAATCTTTAAAAAAGATACAAACATCACCCGAAATGATTTACAGATGTAATAAAAATCTTTATCAAAGCTCCAATGTTGTTGTTGGTAGAAATATAAAAACTCATTTGAAACCTGAAAAGATCAGGAATGTCCAAATAATCAGAGAGAAGAAAAAAGGACTCACAGTTTCCAATTTCAAAATTTACTACAATGCTTCAGTAAGCAAAGCAGCGTGGTACTGATATGACTTCAGGCATATAGAGAGATGGAGTAGGATAGAGAGCCCAGAAGGAAATGTCACATAAGTGGTCAGGCGATGCTTGACAAAGGTATCAAGACCATTTCCTGGGAAATGCTGCTGGGGGAACTGGATACTATATTCAGAAGAGTGAGGTTTGGTTCTTCCTAATACTTGTAGATGCAAAAATTAACTCAAAATGCATCAATTATCTCAATATAAGACCCAATTAGGAGAAAACCTAGGGCAAAATCTTCATGGCACTAGATTTGGTAATGATTTATTTGATATGGCACCCAAGATAGAGGCAACAAAAGAAAAAATAAAATTGATTTAGTAAAATGCATCAAAAGACATAAGCAGAGTGAAAAGGCAACCCAGTGAATGGATGATGTTATTTGCAGGTTATATATAAAAAGAATTTTCATTCATAATATCTAAAAAAATCTTAAAACTCAACTACTAAAAAAAAATCCCAATTCAAAAACGAGCAAAGGGCGTAAGTAAACATTTCTTGAAAGAAAGAATCAAATGACCAATAAACACATGAAAACATCACTAATCAATAGGGAAATGAACTCAAAACAACAGTGAGACATCATATCCATTAGCACAGCTATATCAAAAACCAGAAGACTTCAAGCGTTCTTGCGGATGTGGAGCAATTAGAATATGCAATGCTGGCAGTGCTAAAATATCGGATAGTGGCTGTGGAAAGCAGATGACAATTTCTAAAAAATTAAAAATAGATCTACCATATGACCCAGCCATCCTGTTCCTAGGAATTTACCAGATGTCCCAGATCAAACTATATATCCACCAACTGATGACAAAGAAAATGTGGTTTACATACGCTATGGAATACCATTCATTCGCATAAAAATAAAGTCCTGTCTTGTAACTAAATGGGTACAACTAGAAACCATTAAACTTAGTGAAATATGCCAATCTCAAAAAGACAAATATCATAGGTTTTCTCTGATGTGTGGCAATTAATATAGAATACTAAAAAAATAGGAATGAAATGGTTATTTTGGGATGTGATTGTCATTTTTTTAGCCCTGTTTATACTCCTGTGGAACTGTGGTCTTCCTACTTTTTACTTGTTGACTATTATGATTAGAGTCAAATTAAGTCTGTAAATATAGAGTGGTTTAAAATTATGTCTTTACAACAACTGACAGAAGAGAGGGGAGGGAGGGAGAGCATTAGGGGAGAGTGGGGGAGTGCAGGAAGTATGGTTGTCTTCTTGGAACTGTACCTATGGAATGCGTACAATCTGTTCTCTTACAGTAATAGAATATTTTTTTAAAAAAGGAATTACCACATAACCCAACAGTTCTACTTCAGGATATATACCCAAAGAACTGAAAGCAGGGGCTTGCAACGATTTTGTACGTTCACGGTTATACTATCATTATTCACAAGAGCTTACATGTAGAACCAACCCAAGTGTTCTTCAAAGGAGTGAAATGCAAAATGTGTTATCCACACAAGACTGAATATTATTCAGCCCAAAAATGGAAAAATAAATCAGGAGCATGCTACAACGTGGGTGAATCTAGAGGACTTGAAGTGAAATAACCCAGCCATCGAATACTTCAATTCCACTTAGGTGAGATATGTAGACTCGTCAAAATCCTGGAGCCATCAAGCAGAGAAAAGGTTTAGTTTGAAGCTCATTCCCCTAGTGATTAATGATGCTTTCATGTGTTAATTGGTCATTTGGATACGGTCTCTGGAAAAATGTCTATTAAAGTCTTTTTTTGAATTTGGTCCAGGGGCTGGGAAAAGGAAGAAATTGATGGTTTTCATTTAATGGATACAGAATTTTAGTTTTGTAATACAAAAAGTGTTATTTCAAAGGCATCTTTCTTCCTCCCTCCCTCCCTCCCTCCCTCTCTCCCTCTTTCTTTCTTTCTTTCTTTCTTTCTTTCTTTCTTTCTTTCTTTCTTTCTTTCTTTCTTTCTTTCTTTCTTTCTTTCTTTTGACAGGCAGAGTTAGACAGTGAGAGAGAGAGACAGAGAGAAAGGTCTTCCATCTGTTGGTTCAGCCCCAAAATGGCCACTATGGCCTGTGCGCTGTGCGGATCCGAAGCCAGGAGCCAGGTGCTTCCTCCTGGTCTCCCTTGCAGGTGTAGAGCCCAAGCACTTGGGCCATCCTCCAGGGCCTTCCCGGGCCACAGCAGAGAGCTAGACTGGAAGAGGAGCAACCGGGACAGAACCGGCGCCTCAACCGGGACTAGAACCCGGAGTACCGGCGCCACAGGCGGATTAGTCTAGTGAGCCGTGGTGCTGGCCAGCATTTTTCTTTCTTAAATAACGTTATTTAGAAGCAATAACATTTTAGAGTAGTATTGAAAAGAATAAAATAGCAAATCTATTCAGTACTTTTTATAATCTAATATAGTACTGATACAATCTTGCAAAATAAATTTACGTCATTCTACAACACATTTATGTGGGTAGCCCTCTAGGAAGAATAAAGATTGTGTTCTCCCCGTTCCTGTCCGTGTGATCACCACTTCATTCATGGAGAATGGAAAAGTCTCCAACTGCAGATCCTCTTAATTGGACCGGGGAGACGTAACCTTGCCCCAAGGGAACTCCCTGCTTTCTGAATGATGTAGCCCTCTCTGCCCTACGGCTCTGAAGGCTTGGCCAGGAGCAGCAGGTGGTCTGCAGTTATGAGTCCTGCTGCTCTTGATATGTAGGGAGGGGAATGAGATTGGGCACGGATCAGGCTCAAAGCCTTCTCAAGGTCAGACATGGTCTAGGTTCAAGGAGTGTAGTACAGACGTTACTCTCAAATCCACTGAACCATCCAGTGAGGGGATAAACCTCTCAACCTCTCAGCAGATATTAAATGAATCCCGCCATTCTGAAGGCAGCAGACTGGACCCTGAGCAAGACAGAGAAGGTTCCTGCTCCCACGGCACTCCAGTCCTGAGAAGTCAGCTGCGCATTCAGGAATCTTGGCTGTGAGGATTGTGTGGTGTGGGACATAGAGGGAAGTTTAGTGTGGGCTGCAGGACATCTGACAGCTGGACCTGCAAATTTGTCAAGGGTCAGAGGACCCCATATGATCCCAAAGCCCAGTCTAGCTACTTGGGTTTGCAATAGTATGTGGGGTGGCAGGGATGGGGTGGGAGACTAAATATAAGCAAAAAAATAAAACAGTTAGAAGAGAGGAGATTGAACTCAGAAACTTAAGCTGTCAGCCGATTCAAATTTAGGTTGTTATCCATTTTTTGTTATTATTATATACAATACTGAATATCCTGATATATAAAATATTTGTGACATGCATAAATATTTCCTAAAAAGAACTTTTTAGAATAGAATTTGTGGCTCAAGAGTCAGACAGATTTTTAACCTTTTGAGCCTTCCCTGCCAGATTTCCCCTTAAAATATTTAAATTACTTTATATTCATCATGGCTAGGCATCGCAGAGCCCATTTCTCCACTAAGAGTCAGAAGGAAGAAGGGTGGGAGTGGGGGCTGTAGGGGGAATAGGGTGGGAAGTATCACTCTGTTCCTAAATCTGTATATATGAAATACACGAAATCTGTTTACGTTAAATAAAACTTTAAGAAAGAATCACTGGGAATTATGCTGTTTGCTTATTATCAGTCCCGAGTCATCTCTAGATCTTTCCATCGTTCAAACAGGCAATAATTTGAAGCCCCCTCAACAAGTACATACCTAATGGACCACAGAGATCCCATTTTCCCTGCCAGTCTGGCAACTACTCATAACTTTTGGGACAGTTTCTGCCCAGTTTCCAAATATTACTGAGTCATTCCAGTGCCACCTGTGGTGCTGTGCGTCTGGCGTGTGATGCTGGTCATTTGCCTCCACCTGCTTGATGCTAAGGACAACTCACCTTGTCAAACACCGGGGCTTACTCCCCAGGCACAAGAGCAGGCAGCCCTTCTGAAATTTTATATTGATGTCACTGCCTCTGGAAACAACTTAAGATTCCATACCCACTCGACAGAGACTGCAGACTTCCTCATTCCTGAAATCAAGAAGACGAGGCTATGGGAGAAGATGGAGAAGGCTGGGGAGCTGCAGAACTGGGCTGTGGGTATATTGCAGATATATAATATATAATATATATATAATTTCTGCTTTCTGTTAATTTCTTCCTCCTTTTTGGATACCAATTTCCTTATCTTGAAATGCAAGAACTATACAAGATACTCATTAATGAGTATGCAAAATGTAATGCATGTTACTCTCAAATCCACTGCACCATCCAGTGAGGGGATAAATCTCTCAACCTCTCAGCAGACATTTTGAGGTTTAATAAACTACTCTTCACCAAATTTAGCTGATTATTTACCCACATTAGATCAATAGAAGCTCCTCTTTGTAATATCCACTTAAAAATTACCTTCTGGGGCACGTGTCCAGCATAGCAGCTATGATGCCACTTGGACACCCACATGCCATTATCAGAGTGCCTGTGCTCAAGTCCTGGCTCTGCTTCCAATCCAGTTTCCTGCTAATGCAATCCCTGGAAGGCAACAATTGGTGGCTCAAGTATGTAGGCCTCTGCCACCCATGTTGGAGATCTATACTGAGTGCCAGTCTCCTGGCTTTGACATGGTCAAGAGATCCCCAGAAGTTGTGGGCATTTTGGGAGGGAGCCAGTGGATACGAGACCTCTTTCTATCCGTCCGTCTCTGTCTCTCTCTTCCTTTCAAGTAAACATAAACAAGTAAATAAAACTCATCTCTTTTTAGAATGACTTGATAGGTTTCTGAGAGTTATGTTGGGAGAGACACTGTTGGGAATGTGTGTGTGTGTGTGTGTGTGTGTACGTATGTATTCTCACATGTGTGCAATGTACTCATTTCTGTAAGAAGGTTGTGAATATCAAGTCTCCTAAAAATGGAGAACTGTCCAAGGGGAGGCATTGTGTGCTATGTGTGTTCCATCTTCCTGGTACAGTTTTAGACCTCTCTTGACATGGTGGTCACTCAGAGAAAGAAAATTGTCTAAGCTAAGAAGGTGGAGCTTGTAGGTGATTCTGTGAGTGTGTGGCTAATGTGATGAATGTGCCTCTTTGTATGTCTCAGAGTGTATGGAAGGCAAAATAAATGAAGAAAAATAGACAACCAAGTTCAAGGATGGAGGAATAGATGGGGACTTGTAGGGAGGATATTCAGGGCTAGTGGTGGAGCAGGCACCACGGAAATCAAGCTTGACTCAGTCAAGTGCGAGATAAAAGCCTGGATTCTGCTGTAGACTCCCCTAGTGACAAGGTCTGGGTAGCATCACACAACATCCATCACTACCCCAGGATGCCCTCCTGAGTGACGCCCCACACCCCACAGCCTCCTAAACACACACAGAGCCAGAATTAGCTGTGTGACTTCTGTAGCAACTCCTCTTTGCCTGTGGGTCCCGATTCACATGGCAGAAAGAAAAAGCGAAGATACAGCCAATGATACACACAACCAAGAGTGAAGTTAGGAGTGGTTTAATGGAGGGAAAGTTCAGGAAATACATTTCTTCTCATCCAGAATCCCTCTCCAGATGAACCCTGAGCAACCGAGGGCCAGCAAAGCCACTAAGCTTCTGCTTATTGCAGAGGCTCGGAGAACTTTAGAATGCAAGGACATTCATAAAACATAGCTTCATGGTACAAGTAAGAGAGAGAGAGAATGCACCGGGGTGCAAACATACTGATTACAGATATAGAGACAGTTGAGACATGGAGCAGATGCGAAGAGAGTGTTCAGCATCTGGTGGTCAGCTTCTTGAAGATATGGATGTCAGCACATTACTTCTACTTGGTCTTCTTCTGAGACAGGCCAGGAGTGACTATTGAAGGATTTGGCTCTTGAACCTTGGTGTAGCCAGGCTGAGGGACCGTGGGGTAGCCTGGCCCAGGAACACTGGTGCATCCTGACTCAGGGACCTTGGTGTAGCCAGGCTGAGGAACCACGGAGTAGCCTGACCCAGGGACACTGGTGCATCCTGACTCAGGGACCTTGGTGTAGCCAGGCTGAGGGACCGTGGGGTAGCCTGGCCCAGGGACACTGGTGCATCCTGACTCAGGGACCTTGGTGTAGCCAGGCTGAGGAACCACAGAATAGCCTGACCCAGGGACACTGGTGCATCCTGACTCAGGGACCTTGGTGTAGCCTTGGTCAGGGACCTTGGTGTAGCCAGGCTGAGGAACCACGGAGTAGCCTGACCCAGGGACACTGGTGCATCCTGACTCAGGGACCTTGGTGTTGCCAGAGTCAGGGATCTTGGTGTAGCCAGTGTCTGGAACCTTGATGGAGCCTTGCTCAGGGATCTTGACATAGCCTTGCTCTGCAATGTTGGTGTTCCCGGGACTTGGAACATTTGGGTGGCATGGGTCCTTGGTTATGGGAACAAACGTATCTTGAGGTGGAGGCTGGCAGGGTTGTTTCACCTGGTGCTGTTGAGGCTGAGGGGGTGGGGTAAAGGGTTGCTTCTGCTGGTAGGAGCTCATTCTTCCAAGAGTGTAGGACCTAGAGAAAGAAAAGCTGAGTAATTTGGAGCGAGAAGGAAGAATATCAGTTTGGAGGTATGTATCTCTCGTTGCATGCCTCTTCAGAAGTAAGACCCACCCTTCTTTCCGTTTCCCTGAATTTGATAACATAGGATCCTTTGAGGACCCTTGTACGCTTTCAAGGATAGAAAGAAAAGGTGATATGCTCCACTCCATGTGAATGGAGCATTTCCCTATGCTCTCTCTCTTCCTGATTCATTTAAAAGCCTGTGCACAAGACTGAAGCACAGAACAAACAGTACAACACAACGGCAGCCTCCCAGGAATGACGCGAAGCTCCAGGGCTCTGGTCACTTGGAAATGTGGTAGAACAAAAAGCCTGGAGTCTACCCACTGATGACCACCGCTTGGAGTGTTACTCCTCACAGGAAAATCTTCTGCATACTTTCCCATGATGCCCACACGGTCCTCCCCAAGCCTCTCTTCACACTGCCCCTCTTCACATGCTTTCTGGAGCCCTGTTGACTGTGTCCCTGTTTTGTCCCTATTGTGCCTCTCCTCCCACAGGCTCGGGGGCAGATAACAAGGCACCCTTCTCATTTTGCTTCAGTCCTCCTTTTTCTTATGAACCAATCTCCATTTCGCATTTTCCCAAAGCATGCCCAGAAATATAGCTTCTGATGAATCATACACTCATGAAGTAAAGAAAAACTTATCTTTTAACCATCCAAATTGCCAGAGAAATGCCTTCTGTATTGGAAATTCTCAATGAATAGAAGAGAGAGAATTAAAATATCACTAAAAGTGCCTTTGACATGGGCATATTCTCCTGCCAACTAAACATATCTTCAGAGAAATCATTTCCACCTTGTTTTACAGTTATAATGTAAAGTGACAAGTCAAAGAACTTACAAGATCACCCTAAGCAGAAATTACTATTGCTTTGAAAATAAGTCTATTCTTATCATCGCAAAGAACTCCCATTCAATATAAAGTACCTATAGGAGAATACGAGAAGCTTCAAGTGGGGAGACTCACCTGCTATTCAGAGAAGTTCAGCTTATTCAGCCTCTGTGCTCTGCTGAGGAGTCCCTTGTCAGCTGGCATTTTATACAGAAAATGAGCCCTGCCTTAAGGAAGAGAATTTTTTTCTAGCTACTTGACCTTCATTCCAGTGTTTGTAATGAAAATCTCCAGATTAACATTTTTTCACACTTACTATCTGACAGTGATGTCACCTGGACCTGTCCCTATTGTCTACCCTTTGTGGTGTGAATGCTGTGGACAACAGGCTTCTCGAGTGGCAGTACACTAAGTCGGGAGGAAATTCTGGAACTAATTAGCCCAGGAACAGCCATGCCTCTTGGCCCAGGTCCTAATCTGGAGTTTAGATTAGCACTATTGGGTCTTTTCCTATTTGAAGTAAATGTGGGGGTAGCAACAGGCATTTCTGGTCCTTCTGGGAGGCCGTGAAGATGGTGCACAACAATTCGATGATCTGATTTTCAGCTCTTCAGTGGACCCAGGCCTGGGAGGGGAAATGAAATAAAATGCCTGTTTGGGCATTGTCTTTCTTTATGGAGGATGTCTTAAGATGCCACATTGAGCAAGGATGGTAGACTTCATTGGGGATGGACAGTCAGGATTGACTGAATCCCTGAGGACCCTCCCCTCATCATGTCAGTCTTCTCTGGAGTGACACAGGAAGAAGGGAGCTCTGATCATCTGACTTCATGCATCAGAGTTTCCTCTGATCCCAATAGATGAAGCTCAGGTCACTAACCCAGAGTTGCCCTCAGTGTACAATCTCCTACAAGGAGTGGCCATTCAGAAATCCAAACATGCTTGAAACTCAGGTTTGGAGGTAGCTCTTCCCTTCGCACGGCCTTGTTACCTTCATGAACCTGTTACCCCAGGCTCAGCCACCACAATTAGCTCCATCCACCTGTTTTCCAAAGTCAGTAGTTTCACATTCTCACATGCTGCCTGGCTGTATTGGTGATCAGTCAATGGGCAATTATTGTTTTTCTGAATAGGTCTGTGGTTTCAGGAAAGGCAGAGATGCATGAAAGTAAATAGGAAAGAATGAATGAAGAAGGAGAGAAGGAGGAAGATCACTGTAGGAGAGTGATGGGCAACACTGGAGCAGAGGGAGGGACAGCAATGGAGGAGAGATAGAGGAAGAGGAAGAGGAAGAAACAGATGGAGAGGGGAAGAGGGGATAAATGAAGAGAGAGAAAAGCATCATCTTAGAGAGGTACCAAAACAAATGTCATGAGAACCCTATGTTTGCTTCTTTCCTAATATTTTTTATGGCTGCTTCTTGAAAATGACTCACTGTCTCATGATAAGCCTTATAGGATGAACTGAGAAGAAGTTGTGGGTTCACCAAGGAGTGGACACTTCCACTCCCTTCTCCACCCATTCCCTTCCCTCTCTGCTAGCCATTGACCAGCCGACTCCCTCTGGGGTGATGCCCAGGCCATCACTGTGCCCAAGCTCAAGTCTTTGGTATCACAATAGCCCTCTTTTCAAGTTGGGCCTAGATCCTTTCCTCACCAAAACCACTTCTTAGGCACTCTGGCCAGAACCTGCTGCACCACCTGGGATTCTTATGTCTGTAGGAACCTTCTTCCTGCCCCTCTGTTTCAATCTGGGTCTCTCTCTTGTTTCCTTTGACTTTGGACATCTGTTCTAGGAGAAATTCCTTTCTCATTTCCTGGGTGGGTTTTCTCCTGCCCTTCCCTAACTGGTGCTTCATCCACCCCATCAAAAGCTTCTCCGGAATCAACTGGAACTTCTAACTTTACCCCAACCTTGTTCTTCCTGTTCATTTGGGCCAGCACACTCAGTGTCTGAAGATTAAGACTTCCTGTCCTTCAGAGAAGCCTTGTTTCTTTGTTGGCAGTGTTGGACTGCAGCTGATACCAAGAAGTAAACCCGTGGCTCTGATGGTGAGTTCTACCTCCCTAGCTACCTTGAAATTTTCCACTGGTTCCCTTCTCTGTGGGATGAGGCTGCTACTCTCCCAACTTCCTTGTCCTGGGACCTTCCTGAGACTTGTTTGTGATTGGTACTGTGCACCTCTTAGGCCCTCTCCACATCCTCTGTATCTTGCTCCTTTGCCTGGCATGACTGCATGGACCATTACCACACTCTTGCTTGGACTCTGCCTTTCCTTTCTCTAACTCAGCAGTGTGAGATGTCGACGGGGGCCTGCGATGCACCTGTGGATGTGCAGGCATGAGCTTCAGCATTGCTAACATGCAGCAGCTTTGTTTACCAATGGAAGACATGAGCTGATAGGTAATGCTTTTCCCTTTCATTTTCTTTTCTTTTTTTAAAGATTTATTTATCATTTACTTTAAAGTCAGAGTTACACACAGAGAGAAGGAGAGGCAGAAAGAGAGAGAGAGAGAGAGAGGTCTTCCATCCGCTGGTTCACTCCCCAGATGGCTGCAATGGTGCAGCTGTGCTGATCCGAACCCAGGAGCCAGGAGCTTCTTCTGGGTCTCCCACACAGGTGCAGGGGCCCAAGGACTTGGGCCATCTTCTACTGCTTTCCCAGGCCATAGCAGAGAGCTGGATCAGAAGTAGAGCAGCCAGGACTCGAACTGGCACCCATATGGGATGCCGGCACTGCAGGCTGCAGCTTAACCCGCTATGCCACAGTACCGGCCCCCTCCCCTTTCATTTTCTGAGAAAACCCTCTTTGACAGCTTTTTTGGCCATGGAGTTCAAATTCTCATTGCCCTTGGAGGTTGCCTTCATTGTAACATATTCTTTATAATTTATTTATTTTCCTTTTCTCTGACTTTATTCCCCCTTTTTGCTAAAGTCCTTTTCCCTTCAATTACATTCCCAACAAACCAGACTTTATCTTGGGCTTTTTGGGGGAGTACTGAAGGCTAAGGCATATTATGAAGTACCTGCTCCATCTGAGATACAGAAAGAGAAACACAAGTGATGGAAGACATTGCCTTCCCGTGATACAAGGCATTGCCTAGAGGCCAAGGTCAGAGGAATCTGATGGCTCCCTGTAAGAATTTGGAGCTAATATGGGACCTAATGTGGGACTCTGGACCTGGGCTGTTCAATAGAGTAGCCATTAGCCATAGGTGAATATTTAGAGGTAAATATAGACCTTTGGAATCTGGATCGCAGAAGATGAGCATGGTGAGATTGCATCTTGCCCAGGGCCAAGCAATTGGAACTCTGGTGTAGACCCTGTGGTTGGATACATATATATTTTTACACAGTTCTGTTTTTGATTTATTTTTGTGTGATTTTAAACTGTGGAGTAAGCCTAGTAAAGGTAGTACACCTTCACTTCATGGTAGGATGAAGACAAAGTACCCTGGCAGCCTTGGGATCTGGGTTGTACAAGGACTGCTGCAATATTGGGGTGTCTCAGTGAGCAGGTCTTGGTCCTGGGACTCCAGGAGTGTTGTCAGGGGTTATAAGATCACTATCTCTGTCACCATCAGTACCTTGCCACTGTTCCTAGCTAAACCAGCCAGCAGCACCCAGCAGCACCCAGCAGGATTTTGCCCATCAATCCTGCAATGATGGAAGCGTAGCCTTCCTCAGGGGATGTGTCCTCCAGGATCCCAGGCTTCAGATGTTGGTAGAAATGCGACAGCCGTTGACTGCTCCCTGTGCTGCCTGTGCTGTAGAATCTGTAAGTCATACATTGATAAAATAACCTTCTGAAACAGTCTGGTGCCACTGTCTTGATTTTTCTCATGTGTGAGGAATTTTACTCTTCTTTCCTCATGTATGTTGAATAATGTGTGCAATGTTAGCAAAATAGAAAGACAACCATCCTCTTATGATCTGTTATCAGACATGATGTCATAGATTCCCTGATATGAACAGGGTCCCTGAAAATCTGAGACTCACACTTTGAGAGCTGGTGACCTAGTGCAACACCCGCAGTGTGCAAAATTAAGGCCAGGTCACATTGGCCCCCGAGGCAAGAGAAAGTACAAAGCCTTGAAGTGGGGAAGACCTAAAAGCCTCATAAATTATGGTCTCAGTACAGGAACCTGGCAGGGCTGGCATACTCTGGAGAAGGGCTAAGTGGAAGAAGGACTATAAGATCACCAAAGATTTAAGAAATAAGATCAAATTACAAGAAGAAAAAAAGCTCAGCTTATTATTTTTATTTGCATGCCCTGTCTGCATAATATGAAGAATTGATTCTTTATCATTTTATTTATATCATTTTTAAAAACAGTTACATTATACTTACACAGGAGCTCATAGTCTTCCAAAGGTAAGGCAGCCTCAAAAGTGTTGGTCCCAGAGAGCACAAGAGGTGCTTTATGTCAGTCATTCATCCTGTCCGATATCCCCTGTGGAGTTTTCTCAGAATGGAGAGGTCTTTGATTTTTCTCTACACCTCTTGCAGTTAAAGAAATGCCAATTCCAGTTTGGAAAGTCATTGATGAAAAACTAAAAGCCCTGAAAGCAAATCTCCACCTGTCAGTATAAAGCTTTTTGAGATTCTGTGCAACCAAATGAGAAATGCAGTATCTCTGCCCTTCAATGTATGATGATTGCTTCAAGGAGAAGCATTTTGTGTGTGTGATTTTTAAAAAGATAAATTAGCTGTTTTTCATGAAACATAATTTTTACTTCAAAGAGTAACTTACAGGCAAATTTTTATTACTCAGAGTTGGTGGTTTGGTAGACATTGTCTCAAAAATGAAGTGTTCCTGTCACTATGAGGAAAGCAACTGAAAGAACTAGCGGTCATCAGATCCTAAAGTGACTTCCGTGGTGCCATCATTCGTGCATTGATGCAGTCCTCCCTCTGTGCCTGTGGGTGGCACCTGTGGCCTGCTCCTAGCCAAGGACTAGGGTGCGGGCAGCAGGGTATCACTGCCGTGGTGCTATTACCTGAGGTTCTGACTTAGCAGCCTGCAGCTGGAGCCTCCTTGCAGGCGTGGTGAAGCGTGGGCCCCAGGCAGATGCGTATGTGCCTCTTTTTTTCTATTTCACATACCATACCTCCTACTGGAGAAGTCATCACACAGAGTTAAATCCTTCCAACGCCTCTGCAGTGTGTGGATACATCCCTGAGCAAATGGACCTCAGCATTTGTGTTATCTTCTGCTCCCTGGACAGAGTACATGCCCAGGCACAGAGCAGTTAGATGGGCTCATAGGAGTGCCCACTACCCAGTGGAAAATGGGCAGACATGGTGGAGATCTCCCTTGCACGCCACGAGCAAGTTTTCCTTCTCAAAATCCAGACTTTGCAGATTCACAGCAGTGTAAAATGGGGAGAGAGACCTTGGAAGACAGGGCTGCAGAGAGTCAGGACCTGAGTCGCTGAGGGAGTGGGAGCAAAACTATCCCACCAGTTCACATGTAACTCAGATAAGTCTGTGTCCAGTAAAGTTCTTTTTCACCATGCCACTGCAATCATGGTCTTTTAAAGTGGAAGCATTTGTCTAAGTGGGTGGAATACCTAGGGATAATTTAATTGAATTTAAAATTTTACCTATTTGCTGGGGATAATGATTACTCGCTACTGAGAAGAAGTAAAAGATTAAATAAATTAGCCAGGAGGATTGCAAAAAACTGGATTGATATGTTTTCAACATTTTTTGTTTCTTTTTATTACAGATTTATTTATGGATGTGTTTGAAAGGGGGGGAGGGAGAATCTTCCATCTGCTGGTTTACTTCTCAAATGACCACAACAGCCACCTTTAGTTACATGTACCTTGCAGACCCAAGTGATGCTGATAATCTGGCGACTCCACACCAACTTGCAAACCCTGGGGTCAGTTCTTATCTTAGTTCTCAAACATTGCTGGCTCTTTTCAAGCCCATCTGGAGTGTTGTTTATGCACCTTCTTCTGCCTTGCTTCCCTTTGGTACTTGTATCACAGTCCATTCAGCTCGTGAAGAGAAAGAGTTCACTTCTCAGTGACCCTTGACAATTCCTAGCCGCCGCTCACCCTCTGCAGACAGCTCCCTAAAGTCCCAGACCTGGTTACTGGAGCTTCTCAGACTTGCTGCTCCCCAGGAAAATCAGGAAGGGGGAGCTGCAAATGAGAAGCCAGAGACTGGAAGTCTGGAGGTGATTCAGAAACAAGACTTTGGGGGGATCTTGAGTCATTGTCTCCTCCCTGGAACTGCAGCGTGCTTGTATGAAAAATGAACACGTTGCATTGGGTGCCCTTCTAGTCTCCGTTCACCCTGACATTTTATACTGGAGTGACCTGACCTCTCAACTTCATGCTGTTCTTATCCTTTTTAAACTTGATTGCTTCTAAAGCTTGCTTGAATGCTTCTACTTTTTCTTCTTTTCCTTTTGATGTGTTTGTTTTTATGTTTTACCTAGAGAAGTGCTGTTGTGTATGTGTAAGTCTGTGTATGTTTGTGTGTGTGTGTGTGTGTGTTTGGAGAGAAAGAGAGAAAGAGAGAGAGAGAGAGAGAGAGAGAGAGAGAGAACCACGTAGGTGCTTTTGTGAGATTGTGTATTATTTGTGGGAAAGAGGTGAAAATATTTCTTTAAGGACTTTCCTAGGGCAGGCGCTGTGGACTCTACTCTCCTTCCTGTTATAGAATCAGGTGTTTTCGCAGTGGGCATGCTGGGCTAGGCTAAGGTGATTAAATACAACTCTGTGTGTGTGTGTGTGTGTGTGTGTGTGTCTGAATGTGTGTAGGAGTCTTTCCCTATGTGGGACTCTATATGTGTGTTAGGAATGTTTGTGTCTAGGGATCTATATATGTGTGTGGGTGTGTGACTATGAATATCTCTGTCTAGGAGTCTTTCCTTTGTGTGTGTGAGTGTGTGTGTGTGAATATCTGTGTCCAGCAGTCTTTGTGTATGTATGTGTGTCTGAATGTCCGTGTATAGGAGTCTTACCCTTTGTGTGTGTGTGTGTGTGAATATGAATGTTTATGTCCCAGAGTGTGTGTCATTGTTTGTGAGTGTGTGTGTGTGAATATGAATGTCTGAGTCCTGGAGTGTGAGTGTGTGTGTATGGATATGAATGTCTGTGTCCTGTAGAGTGTGTGTCCTTGTGTGTGTGAGTGTGTGTGAATATGAATATCTGTGTCCTGGAATATGTGTCCTTGTGGATGTGTGTGTGTGAATATGAATGTCTGAGTCCTGGAGTGTGTGTCCTTGTGTGTGTTTGTGTGTGTATGTGAATATGAATGTCTGTGTCCTGGAGTGTGTCTCCTTGTGTGAGTGTGTGTCCGGGAGTCTTTGTGTATGTATGTGTGTCTGAATGTCCGTGTATAGCAGTCTTACCCTTTGTGTGTATGTGTGAATATGAATGTCTGTGTCCCGGAGTGTGTGTCCTTGTGTGAGTATGTGTGTGAATATTAACATATGTGTCCTTAATTAATATCCAGAATGTGTGTCTTTGTGTGAGTGTGTATGTGTGAAAATGAATGTGTCCCAGAGTGTGTGTTGTTGTTTGTGAGTGTGTGTGTGTGTGTGTGAATATGAATGTCTATGTCCTGTAGAGTGTGTTTTTGTGTGTGTGAATATGAATATCTGAGTCCTGGAGTGTGTGTCCTTGTTGAGTGTGTGTGTGAATATGAATGAGTCCTGGAGTATGTGTCTTTGTGTGTGTGTGAATATGAATGTCTGTGTCCTAGAGTGTGTGTCCTTGTATGAGTGTGTGTGTGTGTGTGTGTATGAATGAGTCCTGGAGTATGTGTCCTTGTGTGAGTGTGTGTGTCTGAATATGAATGTCTGTGTTCTTGTGTTCTTGTGTGTGAGTGTTAGTGTGTGTGAATATGAATGTCTGAGTCCTGGAGTGTGTGTCCTTGTGTGTGTGTGAATATGAATGTCTGTGTTCTTGTGTTCTTGTGTGTGAGTGTTAGTGTGTGTGAATATGAATGTCTGAGTCCTGGAGTGTGTGTCCTTGTGTGTGTGTGAATATGAATGTCTGTGTCCTGGAGTGTATGTCCTTGTGTGAGTGTGTGTGTGAATATGAATGTCAGTGTCCTGTAGAGTGTGTGTCCTTGTGTGTATATGTGTGTGTGTTCGTGTGTGTGTATGTGAATTTGAATGTCCCTTAGAGTCTGTTTGTGAAAGCGTGCATATCTGAATGTGCCCGAGTCTTCCCCTGTGTGTAAGTGTGGATAGATAAGAGTTTGTGGGTGTGAGTCTGAGTGTTTGACTCCATGTGTTGGGGGCTTCAGAAAGGGAAATGAGCGATTAACAGGTTGAAATATAAGCCAGTACTATTCCTTTGGAACAACTTTTAAAAAGGAGTCTGATGAAAAGAGCCAGGGTAATTTGGGGGCAAAGCCTCCGAGTTAGAGCTAGGCTGAAGCAGGGCCCATTGACCCCTGGGTGTGGCTCAGCTGAGAGAAGAAAACCCTGCCCTAGCTGTGGCCACCCAAAGAAAATGACCCTTGGTGACCTTAACCACTGCGCAGTTAGGAGTGTGCACCAGTCACACACACACACACACACGGAGCCAGGTGTGGGGTTAACAGTCATTTAATGGAGACAGAACAGGAAGACTTGCTTGATCCCGCCCAAGTCCCCTCTCCAGACGCCTGCTGAGCAGCTAGGAGACCAGTTCAACCAGTGAGCATGCCAGCCTTCTTCAGAGGCTTGGGAACCCTCCAGAGTGAGTGTAAGGGGAGGAGGGATGACTCACACTGACAGCGTGGTGATTGCAAAGGCGGGAGGAAAGTGGGACTGAGAAGCAGAAAGGGATAAGGGATTCAGCATCGGGGGCTGGTTCTTCATGGGTGTGGCTGTGGATCACATCACTTCTGCTTTGTCTGGCAGGGCTCAGGCACCTTGGGTTGGCAGGGCTGTGGAACCTTGGACTGACAGGGCTCAGGCACCTTGGGCTGGCAGGGCTCAGGCACCTTGGGCTGGCAGGGCTCAGGCACTTTGGGCTGGCATGGCTCAGGCACCTTGGGTTGGCATGGCTCAGGCACCTTGGGTTGGCAGGGCTCAGGCACCTTGGGTTGGCAGGGCTGTGGAACCTTGGGCTGGCAGGGCTCTGGCACCTTGGGCTGGCAGGGCTCCGGCACTTTGGGTTGGCATGGCTCAGGCACCTTGGGCTGGCAGGGCTCCTTGGTTTTGGGGACACAGGGTTCCTGGGGTGGAGGCTGGCAAGGCTGCTTCACCTGGTGCTGCTGCAGCTGAGGGGGTAGGGTGCAGGGCTGCTTCTGCTGCTGAGAACTCATGTTTCCGTGGCAGCTGGTCCTAGGGAGAGAAAGGTTGACCGAGTGATTCAATGAAACAGACAAGAAGTGAAGTTCAGTGCCAAATAGGTTTCTTTTCAGTCCCTTTTGGAAGAGAAAGCCTCTGGTCTCCCCCTCACCGGTCCCTTACACTTGAAAGTAAAATAAGCTGACAGTTTCTGGACCCTCTCAGGAGGAAGGGCTTAAACTTGATCTTGACGGCAGGGGACATCTTCACCTGACTCCCTTTCTCCCCAGACGCATCACCTCCCTCTCTGAAAACCTCCCCGGACAAAGCTGGCTTCCGGGAGAGCTCTGAGGCCCATACAGAGCACCACACGACTCACAGCCGGCTCTGTCTTCGCCTGATTTTGCTCGGGGTCTTCACTCACACATTCCTCAGCATTCTCTCCTTCCCATCCCTGCTTGTCCAGGTACCCCCCCCCCATCACTCGTCACTCCCCACCCGAGCAGGCTGCCCTTCAGCACTGCTGCTCAAAGCAGCACAGCCCCCTCCCGCACAGCTCTCCCCACCCTGCCACTCTTCACCTTGTACTTCATCCACTTATGCACAGGCAGAACCTTCTCTGCCAGGCTTAAGTTTACTTAGTGAGCTTGACTTTGGTCTGATTTATCCAAGGATCTGGTACATTTCCTTAAAGGTAATCAGAGCTCAGTAGAGTTCCATTTAACACACTACAATTTCCTCCATTAGTATCCTTTCAGAGAGAACTGTCATGTTGCTAAGAGTGTTCTGGGCCTGAGCTTGAGCCCTGGCTCCTGCTATGAACTCCCTGTGGGCACTTGAGCAGATCTCTTGCCATGGCTGTCCACTGTGTGGGCAGACTTCAGTGTCTCTAAGATACCCTCAAACCCAAACAGTGCTTCAATCTGAAATAAAATTTTTCCAATATTCTCTAACTCTAATTAATACCCCACATTGACCCTGATGCACATGTTTCTAATAATGAGAAAATAAATAAGCATTTCAGTAAGAGACTCACCTGGTGCACAGAGAGGAATGGGCTGTCTGGTCCCTCTGGTCTGATGTGGAAGCTGTGGCCAGCTGGCTTTTATAAGAAGGAGGCTTGCTCTGTTTTCATTCCTTACTTGTCACACATGACTCACCCTACTCCCCTCAGTCACCTGTTGACACAGCTTTTGTGATGAAAACGACTCACCTGATTTTTTTGGCACTGGCTCCCTGACAATGATGTCACCTGGGTTCCAGCTCAGACCCATGCTTAGGGTTTATGCTGGGAGGGCTGAGCAGTAAGCTTGCCGGAGGGTTGGATGAATTGGCCTGAGAGGGAGACCTGCATCCCCTGTGGCCTTGCCATGGACTCTTTCTCCCCGAAGTATCCCGGGGGAGGGGGTAGAATGCCCAGGCCCATGAGCAGATGGGGAAGTGGTGGGGGATGGCGAGCCGAGGTGGGCATCAGCTGTCTGCCTTAGTGGAGATGCGTGCCTCGGATGATGGAATGGACCAACAACAGACCCTTTGGGTCGTCGGGGTGACCTGAGACCCTTACGTCCACTTCTTCCATCTTTCTCCCACCCTGGTGAATGACACATCCAGACGTATTTGCTTGTCACCCCCACCCCACCCTTCCCGACTGGTTACAAATCCAGGCAAACCTGCTTTGTATCCACCAACCACACCTTTTCCCCTCTCTCAGCTCTGAAATTCTCAAGCACTAATCCTTTTTCTGGGGTAACCTTTCCCTCCACCCCACCCAGCTAATCTGGCTGTGGCTTTCCTAACCCAACTATCCCCTTTCCTTCACTGACAGCCTGCCGGCGTGTTCCAGCTACCTGTAGCCCAGCCCAGCCTCAAAGTCCTCAGTGCTGAGCCCTCTGCCATCCCTGACCCTGCTCCAACTCTGGCCCCCAAACTGAGAGTTCCCACTCACTGCAATGTTCTCCCTCCTTCTCTGGCTCTGTCTCTCCGGGCGACTTTCTGAGGCTCAAGACTGTGGCTGTCAAACTAATGGGGCTTCCTCTTCACTGAGCAAGTGTTAAAAGGGTGCCCAGTCGATGCCCGTCATGCGTGATTCTCAGAGCTCCCCAAGGTTGGCGACAATGTGCTGTGGACAGATGGGGACCTCCCTGGTGTGAGACACAGCACTGCTCACAGCCACTGGGTTCACTGACTCCCAGAGCTTTTAGTAGCAGCCGGGGACATCTGGCCCAAGGGCTGGATAAGGCCCTTGAAACCATTTGGCCTGGCCCTGCCAAGGCAACCCTAGGTAGGACTCAAAATTCAATAAATCTGTAACAAGTTAATTGTTAAGTTGATAACTTTGTATGGCCCATGAATGATGTTAAAAATATTTACATGGCCCTTGGCAATAAAAAGGTTCCCCATCCCTACTTAGAGCAAGTACACTTCTCGAGGGAGGATGAGGGAATTTGAGGCCAGGAGAGGTGAACTAATCCATCCATGTCCAAACAACAAATCCCGGAGGAAAAGAATTCTACATAGAAAATTCCAAGTTCTCTTGGGTTTTAATCCTCCCCTACTCTCTAGGTAGGAAAATAAGACGAGGCAGGAAAATGATGAGGGGGAAGAAGATGGGGGGTTGTGGCTTGGAGCTGGATCCACTCCTGGTTGCACAAGTGGCACCGTGAGAGGACACACAGAGCCTTGCCTGACGGATAAGAGCCCTTGATCGCTGTGAAGGTGAACCCTCTGAAGTGGGAATAAAGCTGCTGGCTGCTGCAGCGTCCCTGGGGATACACAGTAGTTTTTTCTGGTTCTGATAGAAATCGGAGCGGGCGCGGACGCACACAGGTGGAAATAAAGGACTCATTCTGCTTCAGCTGGGTTGCTTGCATTTTGTAAGGGTCTCAGGTTGGCGTAGTGACGGGGCCTGGGTACCCTGCCAGGGAAGGCATTGGGGAGGCCTCTGAGCAGTTGCTAGCATGTTCGGATTCTGAAGATGGCCGGTCCCAGTACCTCTTCTCTGAGACATAAGAACGTGGCTTCCCTGAGCCCTCTGACACCTGCGAAATGAACCTGAGGTCACTGTGTCAGAACTGCACTCAAAATGCAACATGGGAATAGCTGTGCCCTTTGGAGACTCTAAATTACTCTTAGAACTCAGGTGTGTGGGTGGCGCCTCCTCTTCATCGCACTCCCCTCCCCAAACACACACCGGCATGTTTGGGGAACATCCGCTGGGTCCCCACGTGTGTGGTCCCCTGTGCGCTTGAGTCTGGGCTCAGCCTCTCACTGGGTCCCAGTAGCCAGTAGCCCACATCCGTCCTCACACGGGGCCTGGTGTGTGCGCAGCTACTCTCGCTGCCGGCTGTAGAGGGACTGCGATTCAATGTGCCAGTGAGTGGATGCCGCTATTCTAAAGACAGGCGCAGAGGCTGCCAGAGAACTGCTGAGAGGTTCTTGGAGGAGCGGCGATCTCTGGCGGAGGGATGAGAAGAGGGAGGTGGAAGGAGCAGCCAGGGTGCGGGATGCCCGCATCGCCGTCCCCGCCATCTGGTCTGCTTGGCGTCAGCTGGTTAATGACCCTCACACAGCAACCGGCCACCGCCACGCCGAGCCCAGAGCTTCCGCCTCTCTTAGCTCTTCGCTGGGTGGGCTCTGGCCCTCTCTTCGCAAGCCCCCGAGAGAGGCAGCTCCAAGCAGAAGCAGCTGCTGTGTTGCCTGGTAGGACACTCAGCCCCAGAGCAGCCCCTCTGTCCTCTGCTGCCCGCAATGACCCGAACTCAGCTCGGGGACTGGAGAACTCGCATGGGCTCCCTCGCCGGTGGGCCTGGCTTCTGAGGGGTCGCTCTCATGGGGTGACTGCCCTGGCTGCCCTCACCCCAGCCACGTCCGCCTTGGCTCCAGCCTCTGGAACTTTCCCTGCGTGGGGACACTGCTCCCCGTGGGTGTCCACCTGAGGCTCACTCAGGGGCTGCTGTCAGCCTCTCTCCTTCTAGGAGAAGCTTCGTTCCTCCACCACCAGGTGGAGCCAGCTGGTGAGCAGGCTCCACGCACTGGCTTGTAAAGAAAGGGTAAACTGGGTGACTTCCCCTAAGTGCATCTCTCCGGACTTCTCTCCGCCTTCAGCAGGGGCTCTGCTTAGGCACAGGGAGGCTGTGTCTCTTCTCGAACTCTGCACCGGCTCCATTTGGCCCCAGCTGCCTCTGAGCGGTGCCGCTGCTAACCCACTCATTCTCCAAGCATAGGAGACCGAGGGCCCCAAGCTCAGGTTGGCCTCACGTGGATCATTGCCCCCTCCTCTCACCTCCTGCGGCTGAGACCTCATCAAGGAGATCAGGCAGAACTGCAACCTCAGGCCCTTTCCTGCAGGGGTCTACATTTAAAGCGTGACCTCATCCAGAACCCCCGTCTGGCCAGAGTTTTACCTTCTCCCCTCCCTGATCCCTTTGAGGAGCTAAGGACACCAGGGCGTTGGCCCTGATGATTCAGAAGTCTCTCTGGCCGGCGCCGCAGCTCACTAGGCTAATCCTCCGCCTGCGGTGCTGGCACCCCGGGTTCTAGTCCCAGTTGGGGCACCAGATTCTGTCCCGGTTGCTCCTCTTCCAGTCCAGCTCTCTGCTGTGGCCTGGGAAGGCAGTGGAGGATGGCCCAAGTGCTTGGGCCCTGCACCCCATGGGAGACCAGGAGGAAGCACCTGGCTCCTGGCTTCGGATTAGCGCAGCCCACCGGCTGCAGCGGCCACTTGGGGGGTGAACCAATGGAAGGAAGAACTTTCTCTCTGTCTCTCTCTGTCTAACTCTGCCTGTCAAAAAAAAAGTCTCTCTGACCCACAAAGCCCCTTGGTTGAGAAAGAACAGGAGAAGGAAGACAAGGCAGCTGCTCCCTGTGTGTGGAGGGTCCTGAAGAGCTTGGCCCAGCACGCAGGAGAAGCTGAACGGGAACTCTGGGTGCAGAGGCAGAGGGAGGACATGCACAAGAGCATGGGAGCGGCTGTCCAGCTCTCATTCTAGAAAGGGAGCAAACAGGGGTGTGTGTGCGTGTGTATGTGTGTGCGCGCGCGTGTGTGTATAGGGATGGTGGTGATGGGGGAGGGGCACCTCCCAGGCGTCACAGCTTCCTTAGCAGCCGAATCAGATCAAAGCCTGGGATACCTGATTCCCTCTCCCCTCCACTATTCTCCTCAGGATCAGGACAAAGCCTGCCCCTTGCTCTCCCTCTTTTGCATCCCAGTCCCTGAAGGAATAGGTACAAATTTAACACCAACTTCTCTTGCTTGTGGCAGGTAGAAAAGATCCCACGCTTGGGATCCAGTGAAGTTGCTTCATAGCCTTGATAGGACCTTACTTGAGTGACCTTGAACAAGTTGCTGAACCTTTAAATGTTTTACATTCCACTTTATAAGACTGCTGTAAAGATTGGATGCAATGATGCTTCAGACACTTGTAGAATGAATCGCTGAACAGTCCAATATAATTCTTGCTAGTTTGTCTCATTCTTTCCTCTCCTGCACTTGAAATCAGATGTTAACTCTTCCTATCGCCTGTGAGTTCCCTTTTTGTTACTCACTGTGTTTGTGTGTGTGTGTGTGTGTATACCCAAAGGCAGGTGCCATTTTTCAGTGGAACAACATTCTTGGCCTAGGGCCCTTGTGGCTGCTTTATCTCCCTTCATTTTTGTTTCCAGTTAACTCTCAGGTTCACGCATCTGGCTGAATTACACCTTGAGCTACTGGACAATGTTAGAGACCGCACAGTTCATGCTTTATATACAAGTTGGGCCCAGGACGTGGCTTCAGTCACTGGTGATCCTGGTGCATCCTACATGAGGGAAATGTTAAGTGAGTCTCCCAGGAGGTTATGGAGGTGCCAGGGTGCAGCCTCTTGACAACACATGTGTTGCTTCCCATACCAATTGGGCATTCTGGGAGCTCCAGGGCCACTTTGAGAAGAGCCACGGGGCCCTGCCACTGTCACACGTCTGAGCGGGTCAATTACCAGTCATCTATCAGAGTTTCTCTGAGAGCAGGTGATGGCTGCTGGGCTTGGCTGGGGTGGTTTGCACTGATGTGTCTCCCTGTGGTCACTCCTTGCCCTTTGAGCTGGTGGAGAGCGGCCACAGGGCAAGCCCGCGGCCCGGTCTCGCACAGAGAATCCCAAACAGTGGCTGCTGTTTGTGTGGGGGCTTGATCTCGTCCCCTCTTTATTCAGGGGGTACCTGCTTTGCTTTTGCCCACCTCTGAAAGCAAGCTCTTCTGGAGTGCAGAGTGGCTTCCAGAGGCCACAGTTCTGCAAACACGAAGTCCTGAGTTCAAATCCCAACTCTGCTCTTTACTCGCTACTAAAGTGTTGTACTTTGTTCTAGACATTTAATATTAATTTTCCCAATAGCAGTGCCAGGAACAAATCAGTAAATACATCCTACAGAAATAGATACTGAAGCACAAGGCGGAAGACACTTGCCCACGTATATGGGCAGATATGTGGCAGGGCCAAAATGCAAATGCAGCACAGTGACTCCAAGGCTTTGCGAGCCCAGTTTATCTTACCTGTAAGTTAGGAATGAAAATATTTGCTCTCAGAGCTGCTATTAATTGAGATTACGTACACCAAATAACTACTATGGTGACTACAGCCCAGGGATGGATAATAGATACCAAGTGCTTTTCTTCCCCTTAGGATCTCAGCTACATCTATTATTAGAAACTCAGCTCCAGTGACTCAGAAAATTCCACCATTTTCTTTTTTTTTTCCCCGAAGTAGACGATTAGTCACTCATTTAACACATGTTTGCTGAATTATGGCCAGATAACTAGCCCGAATCCCAGCTTTGTGAAGTCTGGGGAACAAGCCAGCATTCTACGAGCCCCTGGCACCTGGTCCCCATCAGTGGGGAGTGCTTCCCCAAGGGACCTGGGAGAAATCCCTTGGGACGCTTGCTGAGGATACAGCTCCTGCTCTCCACTCTGAAGAAACATTTGGGGGAAGAACTTAGGGATCTGGATTTCTAAAGTGTGCATCAGATTGTTTTATGGTCAAACTAGTTGGGAAACTCTTCTACATACAACAGATTTCCTATCTTGATCGCGATAGATATCTGGTGTCTTTAGGGATGGGCATTTGGCACTGCAGGTTAAACTACTGCTTGGGATGGCCACATCTCATACTGGAGTGACTGGTCCAAGGCCCAGCTACTTTGCCATCCAGCTCCCCAGTGGTGTGCCTGGGAGGCAGCACGTCAAGACCCATGGGTTCTAGCCATCCACACGGGAGACCCAGATAGCATTCTTGGCTCATGGCCTCTGCAGGTCCGGCTGTTGCAGGCATTTGGGGAGTGAACCAGAAGATGGAAGATTTCTCTCTCTGTCACTTTGCCCTTCAAATCGATCTTTAAAACAATATATCCTGTACTCTTTAGAATACTATACTGCAGTAAGAAACAACGAAATCCAGTCATTTGCAACAAAATGGAGGAATCTGGAACACATCATGCTGAGTGAAGTAAGCCAGTCCCAAAGGGACAAATACCATATGTTCTCCCTGATCGGTGACAACTGACTGAACACCAAAAAGGAAACTTGTTGAAGTGAAAGGGACACTATGGGAAACGGTGACTTGATCAGCATAGCCCTGACTGTTAATGAACAACTTAATACATTATCCCTCTTAGTAGTTTTTTTGTCTGTTCTACTTAATATGACTGATTTAATTCTGTAATTAATACACAGTTATTCTTAGGTGTTGAAATTTAACTGAATTGTGATCCCTGTTAAACATAAGAGTAGGAATAAGAGAGGGAAGAGATATATAATTTGGGACATGCTCAAGCTGACTTGCCCCAAATGGTAGAGTTAGAAACATACCAGGGGATTCCAATTTAATCCCATCAAGGTGGCATGTACCAATGCCATCTCACTAGTCCAAGTGATCAATTTCAGTTCGCAATTGATCATAATGAAAGGACTAAGAGTCAAAGGGAGCACATAAGCAAGTCTAGTACCTGCTAACACTAACCGATAGAATAAATAAAGGGGAGAGTGATCCAACATGGGAAGTGAGATACTCAGCAGACTCATAGAATGGCAGATGCCCTAAATAGCACTCTGGCCTCAGAATCAGCCCTAAAGGCACTCGGATCTGGCTGAAAAGCCCATGAGAGTATTTCAGGCATGGAAATCCAAGACACTCTGGCAAAAGATCTCTGTGAGTGAGATCTCAGTGGAAAGAACAGGTCTTCAAAGAAGGAGGTACCTTTCTCTGAAGGGAGGAGAGAACCTCCACTTTGACTATGACCTTGTCTAAACAAGATAAGAGTCGGAGAACTCAAGGGGCTTCCATAGCCTTGGAAACTCATGACTGGAGCATAGGGAGATTACTGATGCCATAGACAGGAGTGTCAATTGGTAAAGTCAACAACAGGAGTCACTGTGCACTTACTCCTCATGTAGGATCTCTGTCCTTAATGTGCTGTGCATTGAGATTTAATGCTATAACGAGTACTCAAATAATATATTTCACTTTGTGTTTCTATGGGGGTGCAAACTGTTGAAATCTTTACTTAATGCATACTAAACTGATCCTCTGTAAAAAAAAAAAAAAAAAAAAAAAAAAAAGAAAAGAAAAGAAACTATCAACTCCCAACTTGACTCTCACTGGGATTAAACATGACAATAGGTCTGATCTGATTTCATCATCATTAAAAAAAATCATCTATTATTTTTCACTTTATGTTTCTGTGTGGGAGCAAACTGTTGAAAGCCTTACTTAATGTATACTAAGCTGATCTTCTGTATATTAAGATAATCGAAAATGAATCTTGATGTGAATGGAAGGGGAGAGGGAGTGGGAAAGGGGAGGGTTGTGGGTGGGAGGGACGGTATGGGGGGGAAGCCATTGTAATCCATAAATCGTACTTTGGAAATTTATATTCATTATATAAAAGTTAAAAAAAAAAAAAAATAAATAAAAAATTAAAAAAAAAAAAAAAAAAAAGAATAAGAAATTCCAACAATAAGAAATAAACAGAAGATTGAAGAGCTTAGTGCTTGTTTTTTTCCCGTTGAACAGATCACTAGAACTATCTGCATTATCTATGCATCTGGGATTTTTATTGATTGTAACTAAGGATGTCTCTTTTTGGAAATGACAAACTTTTTTAAAAAAACTTTTTTTCCAATAGTATTTAATGGTTTTAAGTTGTTTCACATCTGGTAAAGCTGAGATTTTTAAGAACTTCATATTTAATTTGTAATAAAAGTATACAACTTAATTTTTCCCAAAAACTCAAAAAAAAAAAAAAAAATAAAACAATATATCCATGACTTGGCTCCATTACTGAGTTTTATTTAACGAGTTGATTTTTAAAAAGTCTTCAGATAAAACTAGGGTTGAAGATCACTGCTCTAACAGGAATATCTCAACTTTGAGCACCTGAATCCAACTGGAGAGTCCCAAGTCCTACAAACTCCTCCAGGTGGAAGGAGGTGTAGGTGGGACTGTGGTGCCTGGGTAGACCTTGTTGATGTCACAAGATGCTGATGAGTGTGGGTGTTTGGCCTGAGGATACTGAGAGCCCTGGGAAGCAATTAAATTCCATCCAAGGAAGACTGAGTACCTCCACACACCCTTGAACCTCACTCTCCCTCCAGTGAGTGAATCATCAGGGGACAAGTTCAGGCTGGCTGCACAGGACAGGTCCTGGGGCCAGGAGCCCCAAGCAAGAGATGATCCTGTTTGTCACCTTCCTGGACAATATCACGTGTAAGGTGTGGGCAATTTTGGCGAGTTAAAGGCCTGAACATTCGACTCCCAAGGAGCTCTGGCAAAACCAAGTTATTACATTTAGACTCCAAAAGCACTAGCCAAGTGTAGCCCCCGCTGTCGAGAAGGAGCAACATTCCTCTACCCTGTTAGATTCAACGTGGGGGTCTGTAAATTTAACTGACAAAAGATAGATTAACAGGAGAGAACACAGCATTTTACTTGTTAATTTTTTTTAGAAAATTAATGTTTTTGGGGCCGGTGCTGTGGCTCACTAGGTTAATCCTCTGCCTGCGGTGCTGGCATCCCATATGGGTGCCGGGTTCTAGTCCTGATTGCTCCTCTTCCAGTCCAGCTCTCTGCTGTGGCCCGGAAAGGCAGTGGAGGATGGCCCAAGTGCTCGGGCCCTGCACCCGCATGGGAGACCAGGAGGTAGCACCTGGCTCCTGGCTTCGGATCAGCGTATCTCCGGCTGTAGCAGCCATTTAGGGGGTGAACCAATGGAAGGAAGACCTTTCTCTCTCTCTCTCTCTCTGCCTAACTCTGTCAAATAAAAAAAATTAAAATAAAGAAAATTAATGCTTTCATTTATTTGAAGGGTAGAGTGACAGGGAGAGAGACAGAGACAGAACTAGAAGAGCGAGAGCAAGAGAGAGAGAGAGCGAGAGCGAGAGAGAGAGAGAGAGAGAGAGAGATCATCTACTGGTTCGCTCCCCAGATGGCCACAACAACTGGGGCTGGGTTAGGCTGAAACCAGGAGCCAAGAACTTTACCCAAGTTTCCTATATGGGGGCAGGGACCTAAGTACTTGGACCAGTATCTCCTTCTTCCCTTCTTCCTGGGCATATTAGCAGGGAGCTGGGTCAGAAGTGGAGTACCCAAGACTCTGACATTCTGACATGGAATGCAAGCATTCCATGTAGCAGCTTAATCTGAGGCACCATAATGCCGACCCCTAATGTTAATATTTTTATGTGCATAGGAGCTCACAGAACAGAAGTGAAAACTCCAAGCGGAAGTTAGATTTAGACAGAAGCAGAAAAATAAGTCATAAAAGTTTTATGGAACCTGAAAGATCCCAAACAGCTAAAGCAGTATGGATTAAATGGAACAAAGCTGGAAGTGTCATATTATCAGGCTTCAAAATATGCTATAAAGCTATAGTCACCAAAATAGCATAGCATAGGCATAAAAACAGACACAGAACGGAGAACCAGGTATAAATCCTCACAGTAACAGTGGATTGATATTTGACAAAGATGCCAAGGACACATTTGTAGGAAACGACAATTTTTTTCAATAAATGTTGTTGGGAAAACTGAAATCTACACACAGAATAAAATTATATCCTTTTCTCCCATTATATAAAAAATTAACTCCAAATAGATTGAAGATTTAAATATAAGACCTTCAACTATGAAATGAATGATGAAAAAGCAGTCCATGAAATTGATCTGGACAGTGATTTTATGGATATGACCTCAAAGCAAAGACAACAAAAACAAAAATAAACAGGATTACATCAAACTAAAAATCTTCTACACAGCAGAGGTAAGAAATAACCTACAAAATGGGAGAAAATATTTGCATATGGTACATATGATAAGGGGTTAACATCCAAAAGTTAACTCAAATAACTCAATAGCAACAAAACAAAATGACACAAAAACCAATTATAAAGGGAGTACTTGGGGGGGGGGTATTTTGGCACAGTGCACTGGGCTGCCTGCACCCTTTACTGAAATGCCTCCTTTGAGTCCCACTACTCCATGCTTTGCATCTATCTCCTTGCTAACATGCCTGGGAGGCAGCAGATGATGGCTCAAATACTTGAGTTCCTTCCACCCACATTGGAGACTCTGATGAGTTCTGAGCTCCTGGCTTTGGCTGGGCCTAGTCCCAGCTGTTGTGGGCACTTGGGGAGTGAATCAGGGGATAGAAGGTTCTCTCATTCTCTCTCTCTCTCTCTCTCTCTCTCTCTCTCTCTCTCTCTCTCTTTCTCTGCCTTTCAGGTAAATAGATGACACCTAGGTAATAGATAGATGATAGGTAGGTAGATAGATAGCTAGATATGGAGCAAAAGAAGTTCTGGGATTCTATTGCAAGTAGGATAATTATAGACAATCAGATTATAATATAAATATAATGTATATTTCTCTATAGAAAACTAGAATGTATGATTTTGAATGTTTTCACTTAAAAATTTTGAACACTTGAAAGGATAAATATATTTATACCAACTAGACATGATACAATGTATACATGTAATGAAGCTTCATATAGTACGCTATAAAATTATACAATTTTTAAGTCTATTAAAAATTTTTAAAGAAATTTTTAATAGGAAAAATAACTTCATAGACATTTATTAAAAGAAAATACACAAGTGGACAAAAGATACAGGAGAAAATGCTCATCACTAATCATTGGGAAAACAGAAATCCAAACCAAAATGAAATGCCAACTCACTCAGAATGGTTATTAGCAAAAAGACAAAAAAATAGCAAACACTGGTGAAGAAGTGGAGAAAAGGTAACTTTGATACACTGTTGGTGGGAATATAGGTTAATAGAGCTACTACAGAAAGCAGTAAGGAGGTTCCTTATAAAACAAAGACAGAGGGCAGACATCCCAGTAGTCAAGATGCCTCTTGTGATGCCTGTATCCGTAGGAGACGTACTATCCCGTAGGAGAGAACCCGGATTTGAGACTTTCAGCTCCAGACTCCAGCTTCCTGGAGCCAGTGGGAGGCACTGTAATGGCTCAAGTCATGGAGCTCCTGTCTCTTCCATGTGAGAGCTGTATTGTGGTCTTGGCTCCTGGATTTGGCCTTGGCCCAGACCCTGCTATTGTGGCTTTTGGGGAATGCACTAATGTGTGTGTGTGTGTGTGTGTGTGTGTGTCCCTCTGCCTCTCAAGTAAATTTCTAAGAAGAGAAATTTTAGTGAATTTTTTGAAATATACAAGTCAAATCAGGATACTAAATATCTCATCAGAAAGTCTCCAAAAAAGTGGAATGAAGTTTTCAGTAGGTTTATGGAGTCACAGCCTGCCAAGGGGAGGGGCTCTGGGGAATATGCCAGCCAGAGAGTTACAAACTGCAAGGCCGGGGGGATCTGCTGTTAGACAGAAGTTCACAGCTAGGGAGAGCACTTGCTGGAGGGGTCCTGGTGGTTTCTGGGCCTCTGGAAGAGTCCTCAGGCTGGTGGGTGATGGCTACGTGGATGCACACATGTACCAAAAAACACTCTGATTTAGCCACTCTTCTTTTTATTAATTTAAATTCAGGAAAAAATAAAGATACCATTAAAATATCATCAATTATCTTAAACAAATGTAATGAAGGATATATGGCATTTATGCTAAAAATATAAAACATTATGGAGAGAAGCTTAAAAAAGTTAACAGGCTATGTTCATGTGTTAGAGGATTCTACTTTACAGAAATGTAAATTATCCTTAAATTGATCTAAGATGAAAAAACTAGAATAAAATGGATGTCAATACACATTCTAACATGTTGAGTACAATGAAAAGAGCAGACAATACTTGGTGTTGGTGAGGATATGGAGAAATGGTTGATGGTCGTGTAATTGACAATTTTAAAAGTTCCTGGACAACATTTTCCAAAGTTGAATGCATGCATCTCCATGCCAGCAGCTTCATTCTTTTAGATAGTGCACAAAACACATGTGTAACATGACTACTAAAACACATGCATAAAAATGTTTGCAGTAGCAGTATTTGCAATAACCCCAAGTGAAAATACCTCAAAATATCCATTAACAATGGAATGGATAAATTAATTGTGGATTATTCACACAAGGATATGTCACGCAATAATGAGATGGGGAAACTTTACTATATAATATGGGTGAGTCTTAAAAATATAGTCAGACAGAGAAAGATTAAAAGCACATAGTTTGATTTCATTTATATGGAGTCATCTTGAGCAGAAGATAAGTTTTACAGGGAGCTGGTAATGTTTTGTGTCTTTGAGAGCTAATTATACAGATGTGATTATTTTGAGAGAATTTGTTGAGCTGTTCCTTTTATTTAAAAAAGTTATATAAATTTAGAAAATAATTGGGGGATATTTCCTATCTGATCGACTTATCTCTAACCATTCCCGTGCCATCAATTTCCTACCCCATCTCACCTTCAGACCCCACCCTCCACACATCCTTGAAATTAAGGCACTTCTGCTCTTCCAGGGTCAGGATGGCGGCAGGGAGGGACCCCTCACTGCCTCTCCCTCTGCTGCGCCTCCTCACCATTCCACGTGCCCCCCAAACTCGCTCCACCCAGAAGCAGAACAGTGCCCTACCTGACCCATCTGTCACAGATCTGGCCTGGAGCCCCTGCGAGGCACAGCAAGCAGGCCTGAAACGTGCACCATGGCTGTGCACGCACTCCAGTCCACGCTGCCTCGGAGCAGGAGCTCTGCAGTCAGACTCAGTAGCTGAAAGCCAGTTCTACCATTTCCTAGCCGTGGGACTGTATCCAGTTACCTAGGTCCCAGCATTAGTTTTCTCATATGTGAAGAGCAGATTTATTTACTTATTTGAAAGTCAGAGTTACACACAGAGAGGAGAAGCAGAGAGAGAGAGGTCTTCCATCCACTGGTTTACTTCCCAATTGGTCACAACAGCCAGAGCTGCGTCAATTCGAAGCCAGGAGCCCGGAGCTTCCTCCGGGTCTCCCATGTGGTTGCAGGGGCCCAAGCACTTGGGCCATCTCCTACTGCTTTCCCAGGCCACAGTAGAGAGCTGGATCAGAAGTAGAGCAGCTAGGACTTGAACCAGCGCCCATATGGGATGCCGGCATTGCAGGTGGTGGCTTTACGTGCAATGCCACAGTGCTGGCCTGAGCAGTGATGTTTTAAGAAGAATTATGTTCGGTGTTTTTGTGGGAATTGGTGATACTATCTAGAAAGTAGCTACATACAGCACGTGCTTACTAATTGATCGATCTTAGCACTAGCAGCCAGGAAGTTAACCGCCAAAGCTTTCACTAAGGACACTCCTTTGCCTGGAAGGTGGCTATGTGGGTTTTTTTTTTTCTCTGGCTCAAGAATCCATGCTAATATATAATCATTGTTTGTTTCTCAACCTGGGGAGAGCTCTGGCCTGGGACAGAGGAGACCTGGATTCTGGTCCTGCTCTGCCACTGAACAGAGCTGTAACCTCCCTCCTTATCCATAAAAGCAGGGGTTGGGTTGGATACCTTCTTCCTCATCTAAAATTAGGTGGATCCATGAATTCTTTTGGGCTAGTGCATTTCTGTGGGTCTTGTACCCTCTCAGCCCTCATGGGGATGGATCTAGTGAGTTCCTAATAAGCAAAATACATGTGTTTGGGGTATGAGCAAAACCCAGAAAATACAGAAGAAATAAGGTCACATTCCAGGACTAATTTCTGACTGAAGTAACCAGAAAACCTAAATAGAAGAGACAACTATGGGTTTTAAGTGATTTTGGAAAATACAATTTATTTTGGATCGCATAGAAGCCCGGGGGCAGAGGGGCAGAGTGCAGAATAGGGATTTGACGTTCCAAAATGTACCTCGTTAGCTGAATCAACAGACACAGAAAGCGTCCTCTGCCCTCGCCTGCCCTGTCTGGGAGCAAGGCCCAGATTCCCATTTGTGGACGTCCCCCCTCTTCTGTCCAGGGTGAGGTGCACAATGCTTATCACTGGAGATGGAGAGTTGGCCGAGATGAGTCTGTGTAATTGACCTTCTTAAAATAAGCCTTACCTTCCACTAATCCCCCCGTTTATTTCCTAGCCACTTTCCGACAACGTATCATCCCCTGACGCCCAAACCCAGTGCATTCATTTCCAATGCTCCCTCTAACGGGTCTGAGTTCGTTTGCAGAGCTGGGCAACCATCACCACGATCAGTGTCGGAACATTTTCCTCACACGGAGAAGCAGCTCCAGGACCACCAGAAGTCACTTCCTGCTCCCATCTTTATCTGCCTCCTCCAACCCTCACCTGAGCCAGCTTTCCACTTTGTCTCTATGCATTCACCTTTTCTGGACACACTTTGAAATAGCTGGCCCATCTAACTGTAACTATATCTGCTTTGACCAGCATCTCCCCATTCCCCATCACCACCCCAGCCTCTGGTAACCACCATTGTACTCTCAGCTTCTATGAGGTCAACTCTTTCGGATGCCATATGTGTAAGAACATGGGGTATTTCCCCCTGTGCCTGACTCCTTTCATTTAACAGAATTTTCTCCAGGTCCATCCATGTTGAATGTCACAAATGACAGGTTTTCCTTCCTTTTTAAGGTTGAGTAATGTTCCATTGTGTTTATATACCACTTTTTAATGTCTTTTTGTCTGTTGGTGGACATTTAGGTGATTCCACATCTTGGCTATCATGAGTAGTGTTGCAATAAACATGGGAGTGAGGATACCTCTTCACATTAACTTATTTTTAAAAAGTTTACTTGAGAGATAGAGTTACACAGAGACAGAGACAGAGAGAAAGGTCTTCCTTCTGCTGGTTCACTCCTCAGATGGCTGCAGTGGCTGGAGCTGAGCTGATCTGAAGCCAGGAGCCAGGAGCCTCCTTCAGGTCTCCCAAGCAGGCGCAGGGCCCAAGGACTTGGGCCATCTTCTACTGTCCTCCCAGGCCGTACGAGAGAGCTGGATCAGAAGAGGAGCAGCCGGGACATCTAGCAGGGCCCACATGGGATTCCAGCATCACTGATGGAGGATAAGCCTGGTAGCCACCACGCTGGCCCTCTTCACATTAATTTTATTTCCGTCAGATATATACCCAATAGTTGAGATTGCTGGATCAAATGGGAGTTCGATGTTTTGTTTTCTTTTTAAATTTCTACTTATTTTGTTTTTACTTAAAAGGCAGAGAGACAGAGAGCTCCCAGTTTGCTGGTTCGTTTCTCAAATGCCCACAATTGTCAGAGCTGGACCAGGCTGCAGCTGGGAGCTGTGAACTCCATCCAGGTCTCCCACGTAGGTGGCAGGGACCCAAGCACTCGAATCATCACCTGCTGTCTCCCAATAGGCTCATTAGCAGGAAGCAGCAATTGGGAGTGAGGCCAGGCTAAATGCCCACCCGACAGGAAATTTTTAGAGTAGAAAATCAGGTACATGGTTAAAATTCCTCAGAGCACCCACAACTCCCTTTGTTTTCCTGTTCCAGCAGGAAAGGATTCTCCACAGTGGGAAATCGAGGTTTCTGTTGTTCTCTTCATGTCCAGAATCCATACCTTATCCCAAGGTAAAATATTTTAGCATATCTCTCTGTGGTTCTCTCTGGAGTCTCAGAGTGCCCAGGAGGGTACAGACAACTTATAACTCAGTGCAAATGTACAGTAGGCTGCTGCCACAAGCTGTCATGCTCCACTCGGAAGCAGGAGTTCTTTCTTCTGCATTGTTTAAAAGCCAGTCATTGTGCATTCCGGAATGATGAGAGCAATAAGACATCTATGTTTCAAGGGCTCATAATTTAACAGAGGAATTAAGCACACAAAAGTAAGTTATAATGCAAAAATAATTATAGGCTTAATTCATAAAATAATCATGGCAATTTTATTAATAATACAATGTGTATAAACTGTTACGAGAGTTTATGAGAGGCATTGGTGCTTTCTAAAGGGTTAAGTGAAGTTTCATGGAAATACCTGGACCAAACTTTTAGAATGTAGAGGATGTTCTAGGTAACAAGTTAGAGAACTGATATTCTAGGAATAGTAAGAACCAAAACACAGAAGCATCAAAATTGAATGGTGCATTTGGAGAAAAGTAAATTGGTGTTGCTTGATTGTGGTGTGTTTTGGGTTTTGTAGGGGAATTTTGGAGTAGTCCAAGAATTTTTATACTTTGGAATCAATAGGGGGAGGGAGAGAGCTTTTAAGTTTCCTTTTGGTTAATAAAGAAGCTGAGGGGCTGACATCCTGGTGTAGCAGCACCTGTGACATAGGCATCCCATATGAGCGCTGGGCCAATTCCCAGCTGCTTCACTTCTGATCAAGTTCCCTAACAATGTGCCTGGGAAAGCAGCTGAAGATGGCTCAAGTGCTTGAGTCCCTGCACACATGTGGGAGACCCGCATGAAGGTACTGGCTCCTGGCCTCAGCTTGGCCCTACCCCGGCTATGGCAGCCATTTGGGGAATGAACCAACAGATGGAAGACCCTTCTCTCTCTGTCTCTCTCTGTAACTCTGCCTTTCAAATAAATAAATAACTCTTTAAAAATAAAGACCAGAGAAGTTGAACCATCTCTTTGTGTTTTGGTGTCACTTTGCTTTCTGTAAAGGAGAAACAGGAATGAACACGCTATTCCTCTCCCGGCACAAACACGAGCCTCGGTGCAAAGGGGCTGTGTGTTATGAGGGATTCATTCACACGAAATGCCTAGAATGCTTTATTGAATCCTAGCTAGGAGGAGGTGGCAGAGGATGGAAAATCCTGGCGCTGGAGGAAGAAAGCAGCCTGGATGGTAAGCCGGTGGTAGCCTCAGTCCATTCTTACTTCTGCTTACTCTTGGGGGCATGCTGGGCGGAGGGGCCCTTCTGCGGGGCTGGAGTGGCTGGGCCCCTGTGGGGGCACTGCTTCTTGGCCTGGGGAGCACAGGGGTCCTTGGTCTTGGGTGCACAGCTGTCCTGACCTTTTACAGGGGGTGACTGACAAGGCTGCTTCACCTGCTGCTGCTGGGCCTTCTGGGAAGGCATTGCTCCAGAAACAGGTGAACCTGCAGGAAAACCCACAGAGAGAGAGAGCATGAGAAGGACTCTAGATCTCCTCCTTTCTGAATCCTACGGGCCTGTTTTCCTCCAACAGGCAAGGATATAATATGTGAGAGGCAGCCTCTGACTGAACAATGGATTGATCCGCACACACCCATGGGGAGCTTCCTCTCATCTACACATCTTCTGATTTCCTGTCTCCCTCCATCCTCCCATGGATGCCCGACCTAACTGAATGCATAATTTACTTGTCATCTTACCAGGAAATGAAGTCACGTTAAGGATTAAAAACAAAAAGCCCACAGACGCAAATGTTCAGCTTAGTAGCGGAGACGCCCATGTCCTACATCGGAGTACTTAGGTTCAGTTCCCAGCTCCAGCTTCTGACCACAGTCCCTTCTAATGAAGACTCTGGAAGGCAGCTGTGAGAGCAGCCGTGTCCCTGCCAACAATTTGGGAGACCTGGATTGTGTCCCTAGCCCCTGTATCTGCCTCACCCCACCCTGGCTATCACGATTTTCTGGATTCAACCAGTGTCTATGTCTTTGTCTCTGTTCCTATCAAATACTAATTTGAAAAAGTAGCCCAGGATCTTTACAAGGTCAAGCCATGTGCCCCAGGCTGGTGGATATGGTACGTGTGGGCTGACTGCCTTGGATAATGCAAACATGAACGTGTCAAGGTTGGAAGGGCATGAGGAGGAGGAGGAGAGCAGTGTCTGTCCTGGAGGGAAGTGTTGTGATGTGTTAGGAGTGGGGCTGGAGAGACAAGTTCCTAGGGATGCAGAGTTTTGGGTTCTATTTCCCATATCACTCCAACATGAAAAACAGAATGTAGCATGAGAAAGCTTCAGAGGGGGCCCAGCCAGCTCTAAGTATCTCCTCCCTCTTCAGTGGGAAAAGTCCCCTTGCCAACAATTCCAACCCGGAATGAGGAAATAAGTTGTACCTAGCAATGGTGTGAAATGGAGACTGAATTTCTTAAGTAACCATAGTGTGGCAGTTCCATTGTCAGGAGGCTTTGGCAGTTCCTTGATTACCCAAGAACAGAAAAAGGAACTTGGCTTAGTGGCTTCAGGCAGTTCAAGGAGAAGGAGGGAGCACAACAGATTCCAGGAGAAGAGAGGTGTCCTCGCTTACCAGTGCTGGTGAGCTGGGCCCCGGAAGAGCAGGGTGAGTGTAGGTCTGTGGCAACCACTCCTGGAACCCTTATAAGGGCCCCCAGCTTGCCCCGGGCCCTTGGTGTGGGTCTGATTACCACCTCCCAGGTAATTCCTCACCCACTTCTCCCACCTGCACATCCTACCCATGGGGACCTGCTTTCCTGGCCTGTTTAGGTGCAAACCACCCACCAGGTGCTCCCAGCCCTCTTGGTCCTTGTACCTGAGCTGATGTAACCCAGTGAAGGTATTTGTCCAACCTCAAGCATTCAAGATCTTCTTTCTTTTTTTTTTGACAGGCAGAGTGGACAGTGAGAGAGAGAGACAGAGAGAAAGGTCTTCCTTTGCCGTGGTTCATCCTCCAATGGCTGCTGTGGCCCACGCGCTGCGGCCGGTGCACAACGCTGATCCAATGGCAGGAGCCAGGTACTTATCCTGGTCTCCCATGCGGGTGCAGGGCCCAAGCACTTGGGCCATCCTCCACTGCACTCCCTGGCCACAGCAGAGGGCTGGCCTGGAAGAGGGGCAACCGGGACAGAATCCGGCGCCCCGACCGGGACTAGAACCTGGTGTGCCGGCGCCGCAAGGTAGAGGATTAGCCTAGTGAGCCGCGGCGCCGGCTCAAGATCTTCTTAAAGTTGAGCTATTCACAGAGGAGGAGTTGCAAAGGAAGAAGGACCCAGAGGCAGAAGATGGGGTTTGGAGCCACTCTGGCACAATCATGGACCTTGCCTTTGCTGCCCCTTACTGAGCTCGCACTCACCGCGTGCCTTGCACAGAGCCCACCCTCACGTCCAGTATTTCGCTTTATCTTGGAAGCTTCTCTAGGCACACTCCAATGTTAGCACTTCCCCAGTGAGAGTCAGAGGCTGAGACGATCGCATTAGGAGTAAGCAGCTCTGAGCTCAGATCTGGGGGACTCCAAGGATCCACATTCTCGGTCGTCACATGGGGAGAAGTCAGTGCCCAGCGCGGGTGCCTCCTGCCCCCAGTCCTTTCCCCAACACCTCCGTCTGCGCTTCCTTGTCCAGGGGCCACTCCCACAGTGTTCCATGAGGCTTCCATAGGTGCACAGCAGATGGGAAGGGTGCCCCAGCACACAGGAGTGCTGTGCCCCACCTGCCATCAGCAGTCAGGATACTGGAGGAATTAGTAGTGATCAAACAAGGTGCAATTGAATTTAGTCTCTGCAGTAGGCTGAACTCCAAAAGTATAGGACATCCAATTAAATTTGAATTTCAGGTAAACAATACAATTTTTAAAATTCCAAATATGTCCTAAATATTGAATGAGGGGCCAGCATGGTGGCACGGTGGGTTAAGTCACATCAGAGTGCTGGGTTGAGACTCGACTTTCAATCCAGTTTCCTGTTCATGTGCCTGGGAAGGTAGCAGGTGATGGCCCAAGTTCTTGGGTCCCTGCCACACCCTTATGGGAGACCTGATTGGAGTGCCTGGCTCCTGGCTTAAGTCTCATCCAGCCCTGGTTTTTGTGGCTATTTGGGTAGTGAACCAGGGGATGGAAGATGCCTTTGTCTTTCTTTCTGTGTTTCTTTATTCACTCTGCCTTTCAAGTGAATAAATTTTTAAAGACAGCAAATATTGAATCAGGCACACTTATACTGATATTACTTGCTATTTATCTAAATCCAAATTTAACTGGGCAGACTCTATTTTGCTGCACCTAGCAACCCTGCTCTGGGGTGTATTCCAAGGTTGGCACAGCCCTGGCCCTCTTGGTGGCGTCTGAGCTCCTGGGTTGGAGAAAGGCAGACCTGCTCTGGGGAGCTGATGCATCTTTGACCCACTGCCCCAGACCTCAGGTGCTGCCCAATGTTGTGCTCACATCTGTCCTTATCTGAGAAGAGTTGGACTAGCCGAGAAATGACAGGAGTACCTCAAAGCCCTTCTTAATGCAGGTTCAAACCGCGTGCGTCATTTAGTCCTCATAGCGGCTCTGGAGCAGAGTGCAGGGCTGGTCCTGCAGGTGGACAACGAGGCCCCAACTTGTTGAAGAACCTGCTAGCAGCAGGCAGCCAGCGGGGGTGGAGCTGGCTAGGGGCCCTGGCTCAGAGCTCCTTTGTGCTACATCACAGTGGCCAGCATCTCTGCTGTGGACACACGACTGCCCCTGGGTGTGGAGACCAGGACTAATAACCTTCCCTGAGCTTTCTGTCCCATGTGGACCATGCACAGCTCATTTTTCAGCATCAGCCTTACTTAAATGCCAACCATTTCTTTAATTCCCCTCCATCCCCCGCCCCCCAGGCCGGGCATCTCCCACATCCTACTCACAAGCCTATGAATCTTAAGTATACTGTATCCTGGGTTCCAGCTTCTGGGTTCTGCACTGCATCTCCAACCTCCTGTCCACCTGTACCTCTCACTTCCACCCTCTTTCTCCCTGTGCTCATGCCGATACCCTCAACCAGGGAAGTAGGCAGTGAGACAGGCTTCAAGTATGTTGTCAGGTAGAGCACCTGGAAGGCGTGTGTGCATGTGTGTGTGTTGTCTGAGAGTGTGAATGCATGGACAGCTCCATCCCACATGCCTTCTCCAGACTCAATTTTAGTCCTTCTTTCCCCCAGTGTGATCCTTTGCCCCTTCATCTATCCACAAACAACTCGTGCCTAGTCTTAGAGGATGTTGTCCCTTGATGAAACCTGGCTTAGAACACAGCCACCACCTAGGAGGGTAATTCCGACGTGCACGGGATAGAGACGCAAACACGGCTGTGTGAGGCGGTCGCATCTGCCAAGACCCAGATGACTTCATAGACATCCAGCACATTCCACCTTTCAAAGCTCTCCACCTGGCCGGCGCCGCGGCTCACTAGGCAAATCCTCCGCCTTGCGGCGCCGGCACACCAGGTTCTAGTCCTGGTCGGGTCGCCAGTTTCTCTCCCGGTTGCTCCTCTTCCAGGCCAGCTCTCTGCTATGGCCCAGGAAGGCAGTGGAGGATGGCCCAAGTGCTTGGGCCCTGCACCCCATGGGAGACCAGGAGAAGCACCTGGCTCCTGGCTTCGGATCAGCGCGGTGCGCCGGCCGCAGCGCGGGCCGCAGCGGCCATTGGAGGGTGAACCACCTGGCTCCTGGCTTCGGATCAGCGCGGTGCGCCGGCCATTGGAGGGTGAACCACGGCAAAGGAAGACCTTTCTCTCTGTCTCTCTCTCACTATCCACTCTGCCTGTCAAAAAAAAAAAAAAAAAAAAAGTGCTCCACCTGACTTCCCTGTTTGCCACAATATCCCAGTTTTATAGAGAAGGAAACAGACTTGGAATGAGGAGCTGCCTCGCCCAAGCTCAGGCAGAGGTCACTGTCAGAGTCGGTGCTCCCGACTTTACAGCTGTGCCCAGCTGGCTGCAGGGACGGAGTGCCCGGGAACTTGTGGCAGAGGCCCCAGTGAGGACAGATTCGGGTCCTGATTCTGGGCGTCTCCACCTCTCGTCCCTGTCTCCCTCCTGTCTTCCTCCCCAGCACCGTGGGGCCGTGGCTGTCCCCTCCCCTAGTGCTGCCAGTGAAAGGTGCTCTTTCAAAGCATCTCTTCACACAGTGTTGAGGGCACTCTATGAAGAGAGTTCATTGTGTTACACATTTTATAGATGAGAAACCTGGGGCTCTGGAGATGGCTGCATCCAGCACCCTGAAGGGAGAGGTGGCCCAAACCTTTGAAATCTGTAATGGCCGGCTCCACATTCCCCCAACTGGCTGGGCCAGTGGACCATTCTTTCAGAGGAGCAGAGACTCCCTGGCACCCCTCACATCACCCTACATAAACAAGCCCTGTAGGGCGGGCTGGCCCCGAGTAGCCATGTGGAATGGGCACCTCTGCGGTCCTTGCCCCACCCCCCACCAGGCAGCCTCACCAGGGGCCAGCCGCCCGGGCAGTCTTGGCTCCTGCATCTTCACAGGTGTTGAAATCAGGCAGTCAGGCTCCGCATCTTCCCGACTGAGGGAGCAGGCACCTGAGGACAGGTGTGTGCCTGTGACTGCATCAGGGAGGGGAGCACCCAGGCGAGACGCATTTCTGGAGGTGACTCAGTGGCTGAGAAACCCCGACCCCGCCCTGTGAGCCAACAATGGGGTGACCTGGGAGCACAGACCCCGCTGTGGAGACGCAGATACAGTCCTGTCTCTCAGCTGTGGGGAAGAGATGGGTTGTGGGCGGCTTCCTTTGAGGACAGAGGAAACGCGTGTGTGGTGCTATTTCCAAGCTCGAAACAAGGAAAGACAAAAAGGAGCATGCGGAGTTAGTTGTGAGGGTCTTTTTGGACAGGAGGGCTGTGGAGGTTTGGGGCTGCTGGGGCCCCCTCATTTTTAGCTGCCTGTCCAGTGCAACTGACCGACAGGCATCGCATTTTTAAAATCACAATCACGTCACAGCTATTCTAGCTTATTTTCTCGTTGGTACTTAATAAGCAGTCAAGGCTGAGAACATTTTAGTTTCGAGTAATTACTTAACAATCTGTCAACAAGCCCTTTAGAAGATGCTACTTAGGAAGACCATGTGATCTTGTTTGGGGACTCCACGGGCTACATGACTGGTGTCACTCTCAGATTTAGCTGCTTGCGAGTACGATGGCCACGCATTAATGCTGGGTGTCCGTGTGATAGTATTAAAAGTAGGTCCACGGAAACAGAAGAGTGAGGAGATGAGTTTCTAGAAGCTTCCATTTTCTCCCCGCACTTTTGGGTAATTTCTAGGAGAGCTCTGGAAGTTTCAGGAGCTTTATACAGGGTGAGAGGCTGCTTCCAACCAGACATCCACACGGTGGACGCTGGGACGGGGTGAGAGGCCAAGCCGCTGGCTCTGGAAGGCCGCCAGGCCCTGCCTCCTGGTGGTCCAGTGCAGCTGGAGCCCCAGGCACTCCTTCCTCTGACCCACGCAGTTGTAGGGAGACCTGCAGGGAAGGAGCTGAGGCCGAGGGAATTAGCTCTGCTGATAGCGCTCCCTGCTGGCCGTGAGATCTTGGCACATCCCTCAACTTCCCTGTTTGTTCCCTCGATTTTCCTGTTCTCCAACATGGGAGACTGGTGGGGACTATTCCGGAAGTCCCCATCAAATGCTAATGGTCTGCAGATGTCTGGCTGATTCTTGTGGGATTAGTGATGAATTGAAAATGAGGCTGAGTTCAGCATCAACCAGAGAGGGCGTCCTAACTGATTAAGGGAACCTGCTCCGAGAGGGAGGCGTGGCCGCAGGTGTGCAGGTAGCCTGGGTGAGGACTTAGGAGTGAGAGCTCACCACACACTTAAAGAAAACAGAGGGGAAGCGAGCCACTTACACACCGTGGCAAGCCTGTAACTCCTACCTTAGCTCACATCACTGCTTGACACAACCCCAGACCAAAAAGAGTGCTGCTGTTTCCAAAACCTGCCCCGCAACTCCCTGTCTTAAGTCGCCCAGTGAAATGCAGTCCTCAGGAATCATCTTAAATACCATGTTTCCACTGTATGTAATGCCCTTCTCAATGCTTTCTGAAAGATGTGCTCCAAAAGATGCCTGGAAGTTTACTGTGTGTGTGTGCGTGTGGTGGGCTGGGGGTTCCTTGTACCCACACAAGTCCAGACTGCCTAAGAGCAGGAAGTGTTCAGAAGAGAACGCAAACCCTGGTACAAACCGGCATTGGCCAACTGATAGACCGGTTAGTAACTGGGAGGTCCAGTTACTCAAGGAGGCTGCTGAGTGAGCGAGTGAGTGAGTGAGTGAGTGTGCAGGTGAGATGGAAGGGGCCAGTAGGTAACTACCTAACTACGAAACAAGCCAACAAGCCAGCTGCTTCACTGGCGGCTCATGGCACAACCGACGAAGCGGCTGTTGCAGGCCTGAACCACTGACTGCAGGCTGGCTGGCTTTCTGGCTAATCTTGAAAAGCAGATCCTGGTGCGATATGATCAATAAAGCCCCCCGGGGACATGAACTAAGGGTCTAAAACAAAAAAATAATGCACTGTCTCAAGAAGTGTGTCATATAAGCTAGACAAGTGTTGTTAAATGTTTAACTTGGTTTTTTTTTTTTTTTTTTTTTATCGTAGGAGTTACCTGTGATTGTCATTCCCGGTGTTGAAGCACAGGAAAGGCGGTTGTGTTTGGGACCTTTGGGTTAGGCACAGGAACCAGTGGTTTGGGATTTTGCAATGGGGGAAAGACTTCTACTCACCTTCAAATATAGCGTGAGCAGCTGGAATTTATAGCCAAGGAGTGGAGGGGTGGGTGCGGGGTCAGTGGCTGGAAGATTACTAAGAGGAAGCATCAGGGATAGGAGGCGTTGGGGCTTATGACCCAACATGATCCTTGCTAAGGACAGATCTGGGTGATCAGGTTTCGCTGGAGGGTGCTGCAGGGTCAGGAGCCTGACCATGTGCCAAGGGTGAGAGAGTTGGAGGGAGCGAGGAATTAAGAGCATAAAAGAGAAGAATGACCCCTGTAGATGCCCCTAAGATGTGTACTCCACGGGCTGGATTTTTCCTTCTTGATTTTATTTATTTTAATTGCAATTTATTAGACATGGATACAAATTATTATAATCGTTTTAAGGTTTCTCTTAATTTCATATCTTGGTATACCGACCCAGCAAGGTTCATTGCTGAAACTGAATTTTTCAAGGAGGTGCACAGAAAATTCAGCTGCCTGACGGAAGTTGTTTTGTCACCTGCCACCTGAGCTCAGCCAGTGTCCAGCCAGAGCAGCCCCTTCCTTTCCAGAAGCGGTTGGGGCAGGGTCCACTGCCCTCTCCGGCACTGTCTCTGGGGAGGGGGTGCATGGAGCCCAGGTTGTTCTTCAGGCCTGAGAAAGGGGCCGTCGTGATGGTGGCTGGGATAGAGAATCAGGTCAAACACACAGAGCAGCAGCGACGACAAGCAAGACCAGACTGTCCACTTGGCGTCCTGTCCTCTGAGACATGGCCTGTCCACCGAGGCCATCCTCGGGAAAATGGCTACGGGAGGCAGCAAACAAGGGCTACCAGAATCAGCCTCAGGCAGGGCCTTGGGATGACCAGGCCTCAAGTCAGGGGCAGGGCTCACGGAGCTCTGAGCAGCCCCCTGCGGCCTAGCGACTGGCCTGGCACACACTCTGCAGCCTGACACACAAGCGCACCACTGGTCACATCTGCCGCTCCCAGGCTGGATGAGAAGGGGAGAGACAGGACAACACCTCGTCACCACAGTGGCCACATCCCTCCATGCCGACCCTTCAGGGGCTCCCACAGGCCCCGGGGTAGAGCCACAATGCTTTTTTTTTGACAGGCAGAGTGGACAGTGAGAGAGAGAGACAGAGAGAAAGGTCTTCCTTTTGCCGTTGGTTCACTCTCCAATGGCTGCTGCGGCCGGCGCACCGCGCTGATCCGATGGCAGGAGCCAGGTACTTATCCTGGTCTCCCATGGGGTGCAGAGCCCAGGTACTTGGGCCATCCTCCATTGCACTCCCTGGCCACAGCAGAGAGCTGACCTGGAAGAGGGGCAACCGGGACAGAATCCGGCGCCCCGACCGGGACTAGAACCCAGTGTGCTGGCGCCGCTAGGTGGAGGATTAGCCTAGTGAGCCGCGGCGCCGGCCAAGCCACAATTCTTGCCTTGGTTTCCAAGGTCCTGCACGTGCGGGCCCCTCTCTGAGACGCCTCCCACCTCGCCTCTGCCCAGCCATCCCTGCTCCGTTCTTCTCGCTGTGCACATGCTCAGTGTTCCAGACATGAGCCGTGCTGAATTACTTTCAGCTTTCGTTTCCAATAGCACCATCCCTTTCCCTGCCAACAAGGCCCTCCCTCTGCCCTGAATCTCTGCCTGACGGGTCCTCTCAGCCCCTCAGGAATCAGCCCTTCCCATTCGGAGTGAACCACCTGCCCACCCAGCCTGAACCACCCAGCCTGGCACGGGTGCCACAGACCCCTGGACCACTCCCCGTGTCACCTGCGAGAACCCGGGGAACAGGAACTCTCCCGGCTTTCCCTTGGCTCCTGCGTGTAGCACAGTGCCTGGTCCAGGAGGGTACACAGTGAACACGTGTCCAAAACTGGCAAACACAGGGTCAGTGCAGAGGGTGTGTCATCAGGGGATGGTCTCTGGCAGCGCAGGGCAGCGGCCGGCCCAGCCCCGGCCTCTCATCTCCGGTGCCTTTGCCCCTCCGGGTGCCGGCTCACGGCAAGCTGCCTCTGGTGCACCTCCTTTTCACCTGTGCCTGTCTCCCTCAGCAGGCTTGGCAGAGGCTTGGTTCCCTCTGCCTCCTCAGCGCCGTCCAGTCCTTACCTATGGGCGTTGGTAGACGTGGGCTGGGTTGTGTGGGAGGATACTCATAGTTCCGAGGAAGGCAACAAAAGTCCGAATAATTCCAAACCTCTGTACCGGGGTGGGAAACCCTGAAGCCTTGCTCATAGCTCGTTTTCTGCCTCTGTCCCTCTTCTCCGGGAGTTGCTCTGCCTTACCCCGGGGGAGATGGCAACCTGGCCAGGTGACTTGCTTTGCCCACGGAACGTAAACTTGTAAAGCCACTGTTTGCTGTGCTCTCTCTCCCCTTTGTCATTTTCCAGATGGAGGCTGCTCCATCAGCCGGGTTCCCAGAGTCTACTTAGCACACAGTGGACTGCAGCTGACCCTCAGTGGACAGGCGGGCAAAGTGAGAAGCCAGCCTGCTTCAGGCACTGAGGTCTGAGGCTTATTGGCTACTGAAGCCTCACTTGATCTCTCCTGACAGATACATTGGGATACACAAGAATCGGCCTCTTTCTCCCAAGGAGAAATTTCCACTCGACACTAGCCTAAAGACAAAGAAATGAGAAGTCCACTGTGTGCAGGTGGTAGCTGAGACAGTGGCTACTATGTGTGTATATGTGCCCACAGGTGCATGTGTGTGTGTGTGTGTATGTGTGTGCAGAGTGGGGGTTGGAGGAGAGGGAAGAGGAGGGAATAGGAGTCAGCCTGGGCTTGCATGGTAACTGACAGAGACCATCTGTTTGTGGGCAATTGATGTTTTCTTATGAATGACTTTATGCCTGTGGTTGAGCAGCTATGTAAACTTTTTCCTAATTCTGACCACAGGACTTTGGGCCAAACCACATTGGGTGAGCCCTCCATGTGGTTGGGGCACAGCGCCACCTGCTGTGCTTACCAAGCCAGTGCAGCAGAGTGGTGTTACTTCCCTGACTGTGGTTGCAGACGCCCAGAACCTGAGACCCCCAGACCCAGCTGCAGCCTTGGGGGTCCCTTCACCTCCTCTAAGGCCACAGAGCCCTTCACTGGTCTTCCTCCCACTCCCTTGGCCTCTCCAGCTAGACCACATTCTCTTAGAGAAAGGGCCTGGCACTTCCCCGGATCTGTCTAGGGTTCCTCTGCCGATTACAGGTGGCAGTAAGGCTGGGAGTGGATGGGCTGATTTGGGACTGTGCGTGGGGCTGGAAGCGGGGAAGTTGAGTTCATCAGAGTCCACTCCAACACAGGGCGGGGGCTCTGGGGCAGTGGCTTCCCGGACAGCTACCACACAAATGCAAGGCCCTGTGCACTGACGTGCTCTCTCTGGAGGAGAAACACAACCTGTTGAGGGAGTGAGAAGACTGAAAGCCAGGGGGGTAAGTGGCTGGCCCTGTGTTGTGCAGCTGACCAGTGGCTGGGCCAGAATTCAGACCCAGGTTGTCGGATTCCAAGACGGAACTTCCTCCTGACTCACACCGCTTCTCCCCCAGAGCATAGGCTCTCTGCCTCTGGACGGTGCCTTCTGGCGCAGGTGTGCAGCAGGCCAGGTCAGAGGGTGAGTGAACAGCAGTGATGATGGAGTGCACGCGGAGGGTTTTCTGAGCAGACATCTGGGGTGCGCAGAGCTGGCCCTGATGGAGGGAAAGCAGCAGCCCCAGGCTGGTGTGGGAACACCTGCTGTGAGCTGCCCAGTAGCTGCCCAGTAGCTCGAGCTGTATGTCCCTCATCAGCGCTCCTGTAAGAGCCTCTAGGTGCCAAGCTGTGTGTTTGGGGAATAAACAGGTAGCAGGCGCCAGCTGATTGCCACAGAGCGTGTTTTGGTTCCAGGCCAACTAACTGCAGCTGCTCTTCAACAGAACTCAGGGAGGCCCGGCGGATATTCAGGTCTCTCCTGGGGTCCACAAAAGGTCTGGGTACGGTAATGCTTGAGGGGGGGATCCCTGCCACTGTTTTCCTTTAAGAACTCCAGCACCAAAACAGAAGCATTGCGATTGAAAGGGCAGGGAGAAGCCGGGCAGGACTGGTCTACTCGTGGAAGGCCTGGGCATGCCTGGGTGTGCTCCTGTGTTGTGAGGATAACTGATCTTGCTGTGTGATGGGAGAACAAAGGCTGGCCAGAAAGACGCCCTCGCAGTGCAGCCCTCGCTAAGAATGCATTCATCAACCAGTCGGTAGGTAAATGTCTGTGTGCGTTTTCCTTTGTGATGCTTGAGCCTGTAAGTCCCATCCAAAGGCTGCTCTGGCTTTATTTTAGCTCCAAGGCCAAGCTTTAAAAGGAGGCCACAGCCAGCAAGAGATCTCCAAGTGGAAGTGAGTCTTTAGAAAGAATCAGCTTAAAGACGCATACATCCTGTCTCAGGGATTGTTCCCATTGCTAACCCCAGGGGACTTATTTAAGGCGATGGGATTTCTCACAGAGCCTATTTTCATTACTACTCAGCTCCTGCTCTTCTTCACATAAAAATATTCCCCAGGCTCCCAGCCCCAGGCAGACAGCCCCTCCCGGCCCAGTGTAGAGGTGCAGGGAGCCCGTGACCAGCCCTGAACTGACTTGCATGAGTGAGCCGAGCTTGGCACCTGCAGGTGATCGGGAGTGCGTGTCTGGCCTTGGCTTACCTTTGACAGGGCTGCCACTCCTGTCTGATCCCAACTCTCCTACTACCTGCCTTGCCCATCCACCTGCCCTGCAACCACAAGCCACCTGCAATGGAAAAGCCAACACGATTCTATTAACTGCCCCCAATAATGTCCTAAAGAGTATAAAGAAATCAGCACTGATTTTATAGCTCTTCCTGTATAAGACCCCAGTGATAACACAAGGCGTGGCAGGATACTTGCAGGAAACCATGAAAAAGTTATGGTAGCTGGTGGCACTTTCCTGCATCCATGAAGAGAACAGCAGGTATGCCTACCTGTGTGCACATGCACATCCATGAACACGCATGTACAGTCACACACAAGCACACACACACTTTGCCCATGGGAAGCCAAAGCAAAGACGGCCCTTCTGTCCCAGTCCTGTGCAGAGTGGAATAGGGATCGCCAAGGGAGACTTGCAGAGCGTATAGCTGACTGCAGTCGCCCAGCCTTGAACCCTGACCTCCCAACCTCTCTCCTCCAAGGGGCTTTGGTCCATGCACCTGCCCCACCCACACTTGCCAGTTTAAGGAAGAAAAAGGGCTCCTGGCCAATTATACAGAGGCTATCACCCACACTTCCGCATCCCTTGGATGTCACCCAGAGTTCTCCCTCCACCAAACACTACAGTGAATGCAACTGAGAAGAACCTGGCTCTGCCTATCCTGGAAGTCCTCAGCCTAAGCCTAGGGGGACTGTAGTCAAGAGGACGGGTTTGCACAGAAAGACAGGCAGACCTGTATATTTTTGGATGAATTTTTAAGTTTTGGAATAATTTGAGATTTACATAAAACTTGCAAAAATCATTTCTCTAATGTGGACATTTTTCATTTCTTTAAAAATAATTTTAAGTGACAAATAAAAGTTGTATTTACTTATCACGTACAATATGATGTTTTAAAACATGTGTACATTGCCCAATGATTAACTGGTGCTAGCTAATGTATGCACTACCTCATATCATTTTGCGTGATGAAAACACTCAAAATCTACTCTCTTAGTGATTCTCAAGCATACAACCCATTGTTGTCAGCCGCAGTCACCACGTTGTCCCATAGGTTTCCTGAACATTCCTCCTAGCTAGCTACCTGAAATGTGGGGCCTTTTGATCAACATCTTCCCTGTTCAGGCTGCCAGGCCCTAGGAACCATTATTCTGCCCTCTTCTTTGAATTGGACTGTTTGGGTGTCGCATACAGGTGAAACCATGCGGTGTTGGTCTTTCTGTGTCCTCATAGACTTATATTTGAATCCCAGCTCTTCAGACACTGGCTGTAAGGTCTTGGGCAGAGTTTATGGCCTTTTTGGGTCCCCCTTTCTTTACCTGAAAGATAAAAAAGTATATGATAGTAAAGAATAATATTCAGAGGCCCTAGTACAGGACATAGTACTGCTAATAGCAGCAACACACTGTGCGTGTGTGTGTAACTGCTCCCACGCAGTGTGTGTGTGTGCATGTGTGTGTGTAACTGCTCCCATGCTGTGTGTGTGTGTAACTGCTCCCACACTGCATGTCTGTAATTACTCCCATGCTGTGTATGTGTGTGTGTGCGTGTGTGTAACTGCTCCCACGCTGTGTGTGTGTGTGTGAACTGCTCCTACACTGCTGTGTGTGTTGGTTCCCTGGCGGGAGGAGGGGAAGTTAGTCTTAAGTGTGAGAACACTTGAGATGCAGTCTCAGGCTCTCCCTAAGCCTTTCCCTTCTCCATGAAGGAGCACCTGGGTGGCCTCCCCCATGCCCGCCCAGCTCCCCTCTGTTGGGGTTTCTGTGGCTGTCAGTTAGGAGAATAAGCCATTCCAAGAAGATTACAGTGAGTCACCTCGTATTGAGCCAGACCGGAGGGAAGCTGAGAGATAATGCAGCAAAGCCCCACATTGTCATGCATAGGTGGGGATGCCTAGGGAAAGAATGGGCTTGCCCAGCATCCCACAGGGAAAAGCCAGGAAAAAGCCAAGACAGAAGCTCGGGCCACTCACACGCTGCCCCTGGCTCTTCACTTGGCATTAGAGTGCCTCTGCAGTCCACTGGGGGTGAGCGTCCTGGTCCTATCAATCATCAGCCCCTGGGGGCAGAGGAGGCCTGAGCCAAAGCTGCCTGGAGTCCCCAGGACAGAGAAAGGGATGCCCTTTCAATTTTACTGCTGAGTGGAATGGAAATGGCCATGACATAATTCCTGACAGGTGGCCCGGAAACTCCCGAAGAGGGGGCTAAATGCCAGGGGTCAGAAGTCTGGGAGCAAACCTGACTGCTCCCTGCGTGTGAGCAGGAACTCCAGAGAACAATGGATGCCCACACACCACAGGCCAAGCTGGATGGCAGCAGAGTGACTTGGGGGGAGCTTCAGCCCGGCGAAGCGTCAGCCAAGCTCTCTGCATCTTCGTGATTCCCCGAGGAAGGCCAGGCACCCTGGGCACAGGTACCAACCTGCAGGAGAAGGTGGAGCCCATGAAACCCGGTTGCACCCACAGGCAGGGCTCCCTCCAGAGGATTCCTGGCTGCTCGGAACTGAAGCTCCTCTGCAGAATCCCCTGCTCCTGGGGCCCGTGGCCACAGTGGGCTGTGGACCTAGCAGGGTCGGGGGCGTGCACTCACTTTCCTTGGGAGCTTGTGGAGAGTGGGGGTCAGGCAAGGGTAGGGTGCCACCACTTGTCAGACACTCGCTTGAGCTTCAACTTCAGACCCTGAAGTGTGAGTTATTGTTCATTTCACATCGTTCACTTCTCATTTCACAGCTGAGAAAAGGGTAGCAAGTGGGCCAAGGTTACCTAAGGAGGAGAGAGGATTAGAACCCAGCTCCATTAGACGCCAAGATGACCTGTGGGAGTTCCCTTTCCTGTACATCCCCACGCCAACTGCCAGAGAATTTCTCTATTTGGGAAAAATACATGCACATCTATAATTATTTTTTCCTTCTCTGAGGAAGGTACATGCCCGTCAGACCCTGAGCATCAGATCTGAGCCCTCACTGAAGGCAGAGGGCTGGGGAAAAGCAATAGGACCAGCACTGGGTCATGAGGACAGAGGCCAGGATTGCTCCTCTGAGTCATGCACCAGCGTGAAAATGACCGTGTGTGCATGTGTGCATACATGAGTGTGAGAGGAAGTGTGCACAGGGCTGTGGTTCAGCAGACACACACAGGTCTGCATGGCTGTCGCTGAAAGCATCATTAAAACATTGAACGTACTTTCTTTTTTAAGATTTATTTTTATTTTTATTTATTTGAAAGTCAGAGATACAGAGAGGCAGAAGCAGAGAGAGAGAGAGAGAGAGAGAGAGAGAGGTCTTCCATCCAATGGTTCACTCCCCAGTTGGCTCCAACGGCCGGAGCTATGCTGATCCGAAGCCAGAAGCCAGGAGCTTCTTCCAGGTCCCTCACATAGGGTTAGGGGCCCAAGCACTTGGACCATCTTCCACTGCTTTCCCAGGCCATACAGAGAGCTGGATTGGAATGGAGCAGCCAGGTCTTGAACTGGTGCCCATATGGGATGCCGGCACTGCAGATGGTGGCTTTACCCACTATGCCACAGAGCTGGCCCTGAGCACACTTTCGTAGTGCCACACCAACTCCACTGCCCACCATGCCCTGTTGTTTCTCTGGCTGCGTGCTCAGTCCTTCATACCGTGGAGAAACCAGGAGGCTGGTGCAAGCCACAGCAAGCTCACTGCTGTCAATGCTCAGTGTTAATAAAATTGTAGACGTTATTTTGTGAACCAATCTGTGTGTGGAATAGGCGTGAGTGTGTGAACATTCCTGAGTGTGTATGCACATGTGGATGAGTGTGAGTTTCTGCCTGTGAACGTTCCTGGCTTTGCCTTCCCAAGGGACCAGTGGGTGGTAAATTCTATAAGGACTGGATCCAGGCTTCATGCTTCTCATAGTCACAAGCAGGGCAGGAATGCTCACCCATTATAAAGAACACAGATCACTGCCGGCGCCGTGGCTCAATAGGCTAATCCTCCACCTTGCGGCGCCGGCACACCGGGTTCTAGTCCCGGTTGGGGCGCCGGATTCTGTCCCGGTTGCCCCTCTTGCAGGCCAGCTCTCTGCTATGGCCAGGGAGTTCAGTGGAGGATGGCCCAGGTGCTTGGGCCCTGCACCCCATGGGAGACCAGGAAAAAGCACCTGGATCCTGGCTCCTGCCATCGGATCAGCACGGTGTGCCGGCTGCAGCGGCGGCCATTGGAGGGTGAACCAACGGCAAAAGGAAGACCTTTCTCTCTGTCTCTCTCTCTCACTGTCCACTCTGCCTGTCAAAAAAAAAAAAAAAAAAACACAGATCAGAGTCAAAGGTCCCAAGTTTGAATCCCAGCTCTCCCACCTTCTAGCAAGAACTCTGAGCCACTGCTCCCTGACTAGAGTGGGGATAGCAGGCAGGGGAGGGGCACGGAGGGTGCTGCCCACAGGCACACTGCTCTGGAAGGACGCAGAAGCTAAGGTGGATCCAGTGCTCACTGCTGGGCGTGCTGGATGGGCCACGTATGCCACTCTATTCCCACTGCCTCACTGACCAGCCACCCCCCGTCTCCGAGGGGCAGTGCTCCCCACTGCACAGATGACGAAAGTGACACCTGGGAAATTTGCGCCATTTGCTCCAGGACACATAGCTAAAGAAGGGTAGTCGGGGCTGGCGCTGTGGCATAGGGGGTAAAGCCTGTGGTGCCGGCATCCCTTATGGGTGCTGGTTAGAGTCCTGGCTGCTCCACTTCTGATCCAGCTCTCTGCTATGGCCTGGGAAAGCAGTGAAAGATGGCCCAAGTCCGTGGGCCCCTGCATCTGCATGGGAGACCAGGCAGAAGCTCCTGGCTCCTGGCTTCAAATCAGCACAGCTCTGGCTGTTGTGGCCATCTGGAGAGTGAACCAGCGAATGAAAGACTTTTCTCTCTCTCTCTTCCTCTGCCTCTCTGTAATTCTGCCTTTCAAATAAATAAATAAATAAATCTCAAACAAACAAACAAACAAAAAGGGTAGTTTTGAACTCCAAAGACAGTATGGCGGCAATAACACACAAATATGCAAGATTAACTGCTTCAAGATTAACTGCTTCAGTAGATTGCTCCTCGCTCACTCTACTGGCACAGGTGCACGTGCACACATGCAGATTATGATAATGAGTAGAGGAGAGAATTATAGCAGCCCAGAGAGTGGAGGTGAATGCTACATTAAGTTGCTGAGCCAGGGAGGGTAAGGAGAGAGGGGGTAAGAGCTTGCTTGAGCTTGTTTGAGAGAAATCCGGGGAGAGGAGATGCTTGGAGACTCCATTGCATGAGCAATCTGAGCATGGGTAAACGCTTACATCATTCCTAGGAGTTTAGTTCAAGTTCACGTGACTTTGCAATGCTTTCTTGGAACATCAGCCTAGTGTTTCAGTTGAATGCAACACTCCGGGGAAAAGGGTTGTGAGACATAGCCCGCAAAGCTGGATCCATCTTCTTAGCTTTCTGTGGCTTTCTGCAGGGATGGCCATGGTTTCCTATCACCCTGTGCCAGGGCTTAGATACAGGACTGGCCCTGCCTCAGAACACCTGTACCTGGGTCTGGATTGCTCTGCTCCCTGCCTAACCAATCCTCTTGTCCTCCACTGTCAATCAATCCTCCTCCAGGCGGCCCAGAGTCCTGTGCTGGGTTTAGGTATCTTCACAGTCGCCAGCACATTGCAGACAAATGTGAGGAGAGTACCTAACAAGAGAGCGTCGAGGGGGCCAGTGTGTGACATAGTGGGTTAAGCCACTGCCTTGTGACACCAGCTTCCCATATAAGCACTGGTTCAAAGCCCGCTGCTCCAAAGTCCTTGGGCCCGTGCTACCCATGTTGCAGACTGGAATGAAGCTCCAGGCTCCTGGCTTCAGTCTGGCCAAGCCCTAACTGTTGCAGGCATTTGGGGAGTAAACCAGTGGATGGATGATCTCTCTCTCTCTCTGTCTCTCCATCTCTCCCTCTCTTTCTCTAACTCTGCCTTCCAAATAAATAAATAAATCTTAAAAAAGGAAAAGGGTACATTGAGGGGCTGGTGTTGTGGTGCAGTGGGTTAAACTGCCCCACATGACCCTGGCATGCCATATCTGAGTGCCGATTTGAGTCCTGCCTGCTCCCCTGCAGATCTAGCTCGCTGATAATGTACCTGGGAAGAAAGTAGAAGCCCGCCACACAGGTGGGAGACCAGGATGGAGTTCCCGGATCCTGGCTTTGCCTGAGATCTTTCTCTGTCTCTCTCTCTCTCTCTCCCCCTCCCTCCTTCCCTCCCTCCCTCCCTCTCTCTCTCTCCCTTCTCTGTCACTCTACCTTTTACATAGATAGTTAATTAATTAATTAAAAATAAGAGTTCACTGATACATGGTAGATGGATGGAGGCATGTTGTCTGCATGGTTGGATGGATGGGTAGAGGACAGCTCAAAGGCACACAAGGAGGTGTGACAGAGGAAGAAGAAACCACGCATTCTGAAAGCTTTGCTTTTCAGGCAATTTTTGCATTTTCTGGGGTCTATAGTATATGTTAGAGATAATCCAGACTTAGTTTATATTATTTTCTTCTTTGCCTTCCTTTGGGACTTTATGTTGGTTCTTAGCAGCTCCTTGGAGCTCACAGACATGAATGGGGAGGTAGGTATAGGAGAGAAGTTTCCAATGCCCCAGTTTGTGGACTTTTTGTAAGATTAAGACCTGGTGGAAAGGGATGAGGGTGAGTTGTTGAAGCATTTGTATTGTCTGTGTATCTGAATTATTGCTCAATTTCCCAGGAATTAAGAGAATGAAAAGTAGGGGCGGGCTCAAAATAGCTCAGGAGAATCCCCAGCTGGAGAAATGATTGGCGCTGTGATTTTGGTTACAGGACTGGCAGATCTGTGTGCATGTTTGCATTTAATGTTTTCTGATTACACACTTGCTCAGCTTGAAAATATTTTGGCCTCCCCTTTCCTTGATGGGGAATCTTTAAGGCCCTATCTTCAACTCTTTTTGACCCATCAGCCCTTGGGGTATGTTTTCTGCAGGAGAGTTCATCTGCCTCAATCCCTCCCTTGCACTGTATGGTTCTTTGTCACTGATTCCCTTCCTCTGGCCCCCAGAGTTGCCTTTCCCTTGCATGCCTTCCCTGGTTGGGCAATGTCCCCCTGGCTCCAGGTAGTATTCTTATTTTCTTTGGGTGTAGCATATATCTGTGCCACAGAAACCCCCACCTGTTGTTCCATGCCCGGGTCTGGACCCTCACAAATCTGCCTGCCTCTCAGGAGTGCACCTCCCCCCGGGTCTGGACCCTCACAAATCTGCCTGCCTCTCAGGAGTGCACCTCCCCACGGCTGCTTCTCCACCAGCTCCTCAAGCCTACCACTCCCCAGGGGCGCTCCGTGGAGAGGGAAATAAAAAACACAACAAAAACGTCACATCTTCCAACAACTGTCAGACGGAGGCGCTCGGTGCCAGAGGAATTCTGTTTTAATTGACTGGGAAGGGGGATTGGGAAGGGCGCCTGGGCGTGCCGCCCAGCTTGCCAGCACGATGATGTAGATGCATGGCAGGAACGGTGATTAGACAGTCCAGAGCCAGATCCTCGCCTGAGACGGGAGCTGCAGCTGCTGACGGGAGGTCCAGATCCAGGACCCCGCCAGCCTGCCACTGCCCTTTCTCCAGGCGTGAAGTGTGGCCGGATCCAGAAGCAGGGGTGAGTGGGACAGAGCTCGGCTAAGGAGGGAGGGTGTGCAGGATGCTGGCCGTGGGGACTTCATGCTTTGTCTTCTCTGCTCACTTCTGCTTGGACTTCTGGCACTGCTGAGGGGGTGGGCACTTCTGTTGGCACTTGGGGGCACAAGGCTCCTTACACTTGGGGGGAGGCTGGCAGGGCTGCTTCGTCTGCTGGGCTGGCGGGCAGCACTGCTGGGGGGGAGGGCAGCACTGCTGCGGGGGAGCACACTGGTTCTGCGTCTGCTGAGACATCCTGGGCTGGGCTTCCAACTGGAGGCAGAAAGACAGATGTGAGGAGCGCTTGAGCCATGGAGAGACCCGAGGCCCCGAAGAACCTCCTCCCACATTCTCAGCCTGCTCTGAGTTTATCCTGCCCCAGTTGCTCCACAACCTTAAGGAGCATCAGTGCCCCTGATTTTTAGCTAAATGTTTATTAGGTTATTTCAGCTCCTTTTGAATCAAGTAAACCTGGAAGGAAGCTAGGGAGAGAGTGGAGAAGGAGGAAAGAAATAAGAGAGGAAGGAAGGAAGAGAGGGAGTGAGATGGGTGAGAAGAAGATGTTGAAGAAAAAAAGAAAAACCTTAAAAACCAGAGCAGGGAAGGGAGAGGAGGAAAATTCAGTCTGAGAAGGAAAGCCAGAGAGAACAATTGGACAGCTGGATACTGTTAGCGCACAAACTTTGGTGTCTGGAGCCGAATTGCCTGGGAATGAATCCTGGCTAACTTGTATACTAGATGTGAGTTTGAGCAAGTTCCTAAACTTCTCCATATACACCCCTAGACTTCCTGTAAGGACTAAGTGAGCATATAAAAACACATATGTATATACATGCATGCATCCATATATAAATGAATGTGTATGAATTCATTTATGCATATGTAAGTGAATTATATATGATGGTACTTCAAAAAGTTCATAGAAAATGTGTGTCATAAAAATCGTGCATGAATTTTTGTAAGTTTGTGCAAAATGAACATCACTTAATTCCATTTTCCCCACAAACTTTACATATCCTTGTATACACACACACACACACACAAACATACATCTAGGACGTGATGAAGGCCATATAGGATTTTGATTTATCAAGTAAATGTATAAAACATTTAAAAGGAGCATCTTAACCAATCTCTAAGGGAATGTGTGGAAAAGAGGACTCAAGAGAGATGAAATGGACCACTTCTTAGGTTCCCTTAGTAGCATTAAGGAAAGCAAGTCCCAGAGAGGGAGAGAAGGGCTCCACCACCACTTGGCACAGGCGGATGGAGCAGTGGCCTCCCTCCTCCCCAGGCAGGACGTCCCCATGAGCCCAGGTCTTGTCCCCACTGCGTTTTGCTCCTCTGCGTGCCCTGCAAGGGAAGCCCCGTCAGCGGCTCTGCCTGGAGCTGGTCTTCCCTCCTCCTTCCACAGATGGCTTCTTAGCCCTGGCAACCATGCCAGCAGCATCCTGTAGGCCCTCGGGTCCTGAGTCCAGCCTCCCACACCCTCCACTGGACGATTTTCAGGACCCCGGATGGGCTAGACATGAATGCTGGCTATGGTAGTGAGAGATGCCCTAACGAGCCCATTCTTTGTGAGCAGCCCCCTTGCTGCGAGGGGCAGCCTTAGCTCCCAGTCGGGAGCCGGTCACACGCTGAGCTATGCTCCTGGGAACCGTGTTGCCTCCCCAGACTTACCGCAGTTCAGGGGCGCGTGATGGAGCGTGGCCAGGCCGTGGGGTCTGGGGTGCTCTGAGCCCGCCTTCCTTTTATACGTTTCACGTCCCTGCCTGAGGCCATGGGTGGCCTAGGATTGGGGTGTCCTAATTATTCCCTAGTCAACATAGGATCCACCTGTCCTTCCTCAAATTTTAGGTTTTACTCACCCCCGCCGGCTGGCAGCCTCCCTGTTGGCACGGCGGGATTTGGGGAGGACTCCCTCGCCTGCGCACCACCTCCCCGGTGCTGCACGAGGGCTGGCCTGTGGCATTTCCAAACCCGCTGTGACGTTTGACTTAGAGCCTTGGCATCTGGGATGGTCTCAAGCAGGCATTCAGGACAGTGCTGGGTGTGTGTGGGGGGGTGTGAGAGTGGCGAAGCGGGGGAGGGGATGACACAGGGTGGGCTGCGCATGCGACATCTTTTCAAGGGAAACAGTTGAGCAGATGACGGGCTCTCTTGGAAGCCCACTACACTCAGCCAAGTGAAACCTGACATAATCTAGGCTCAGGGTCACATTCAGCCCAAACTTGTGGAAAGACAAGGCAAGGACAAATCTTTGGTGGTTTTTTTTCATCTATTGTTGTTTAAACACTAGTGGGTGCTGCTACCCCTTGTCCCACCTACTAGTGGGAAAACCATTAGTCCCCATTAAGAGAAACTGGGTGGTTACAGTAGACAGTGCTTATCCTCCTATCTGCCTACATATGTATAAGTCACCAGGACCTCAGGGTTCTCAGGGAAATGATTACCATAGGCGGAGGGGGTGGGGGAGGAAGAAGCGTTACATTCGAATGAGCTCATGGAGAAGTCGAGTTGGCCGGGTCCTGGGTTCTGAGCTCCCAGTCCTTGCTCGCCCTCCCCTCTCCTGGTAGAGATCGCCAGAGGAGGAAGGACGTCTTGGGGCATAGTCCTGGACACTCCCCGTGCCTATGGGAGCTGGAGCAGAGCTCTGAGGCATCCCAGAGGGGTGCTCCGGGTGGGACTCTGCCTTTACCAGCCGGGTGACCTCAGGCGCTGATTGTTTTTCAGCTTCATTTCCTTGTCTGTTAAAGAGGATGACAACATCATTCTGGACACCAGCAGTAAGGATTAACATGGGCAACTTACATAAAGCATGTACAAGTATTTGGCACCAAAGTGAAGGCTCAGCAATGGTTCCCTGGAGTTCAAGGCTGAGTTCCAGGGCAAGACACACTCTTAGCAGTATTAAATAGGTGACTCCAAAAATCTGAAGGCAAGGAGTGACACTTGCCAATTAGTATCATAAAGTCTTGACTGCCAGAGTTAGACAGCAGTAGTTCAAGAGATCTGTACGTCAGGGTCACCATAGCTAATACTAATGTTTAATGTATATGAAAATTGCCAAGAGACTAGATTGTAAGCGTTCTTAAAGCACAGTGTGTGTCCAAAGAGAAGGTTACCACAAAATTAGTTTTAATAGCTTCACTGCCTGTCATTGTAGAACAAGGCAACACTCATTCTAGAAGAAACAATGAGCGTTCTGGTGAGCTGAGTACAGGGGTTCAGTTTTATAGACAAAAAAACAGTCCAGAAAGCAGAAACAGAGGAGGAAAAGCACATTGGCCATTTCAAAGTTGCTTTTCCTTTGAAGCTTAAAGCAGGGGAGAGTTCTTTATTATACCACTGTAAAACTGGCCTGTTTGGAGATTCACCTATTTTCTCTCTCTTTTTCTCTCAATTTTTGGGGAAAATCTTATGAGCAACTCAATTTCAGTTTGGGGATACGGAATTTCAGTGAGTCCATTTTGATGTGGCCTGCTGGGCCCAGTGCCGGTGCTCTGTCGAAACCAGTGGCCTTCCATAAATTTGTTTAGCAGATAATGCCAATGTTAAGTAGCTTCATAGTGCCACCCACAGTGTCTACATATATCAGAGCATCATCTTGTGTGCCTTAAATACATGTAATTGCTTGTCAATTAAAAAGATGAACTAAAGGAAAAAAATTGTGATGGAGAGAAATGGACAAATTAGTCCTGGGGTTGGCATGTTTTTATAAGGAAAAAACATTTGTTTATTTATTTATTTGAAAGGTAGAGTGACAGAGGGTGAGAGAGAGGGAGAAAGAGACCTTCCATCCATTGGTTTACTCCCCAGATACTGCAACAGCTGGATTGGGCCAGGCCAAAGCCTGAGGCAATGACGGGAACTCGACTAATTGAGTCATCGTCTGCTGCTTCCAAGGTGCAGGCAGAGCCGGATTGCAGGCAGAGTAGCCTGCCCTTGAACTGGCACTCTGGAATGGGATGCAGCGTGGGCTTGTCCTGCGAGGCCCACACTGTCGGGATGATGGGGCAACAATGTTCTTCTACAAGAAGCATCAGAGACAAACTTTGGTGAACATGTCTGTTTAGTAACAATCAGGCACAAGCTTTTATGGGGCAGGCAAAGGGGAGTAGCTAGTTCAGGGTGGCAACACTAATTCTATAGGACAGAGCTGATACTGGTGCCTCTACACTTCTCCACTCAGCTTGAAGGTCACATAGCCTACAGAGCCTTCCAGGTGGTCTTTTGGGTCTGGGCCTGGATCTGTACAAGGCCCTACAGCAGGAATTGTGGTGAGGGAAATGTGCCTGGGGTCCCTGCCGCCTCCCAGCAGCCAGGTCATGTGTGGGTCTCAGGGTGCTGAGCCTCCAACCAGGGTCATCCCAGGGAGGCAGGGTGTGCCACGCCCTCTCAACCCCTTCATGGGCGAGGCAGGCAGTCTCACAGCCAGGCACAGGATCACCCACAATGCAGGCATCCCAAGCAGTAGCTTAACCCCTTGTGCCACAGCGCGGGCACAATCTTAGCCATGAAATTTAGCCAGGCTATTCTGCAATCCTTAGAATATTCAAAGATCCTAGGATGTCACCTGCAATATTGGAAGACACAGGGTTGCACACATGAATAGTCCCTCCCTTAAACCACGGTTTTGAGTCCTGGGGGGTCACAGGCTGTGAGTGGGCGAAGGACACTGACTTTGATGTTTCCAAGGCAACAGAGCAGATGTGAGACCTCTTTGGTGAATCTGCAATGGAGAAAAGTGGCAGCAAAACTGCTTCCTCACATCTCAGCCTCCTCCTTCCAACTCACTGATTCTTTCAATTAAGTGGTTTGGGTTAACTAAAGAAATCAAACCCAAGTGTCCATCGAGTGACACCTGCATAGCTGGTGAGTGTGTGAATGTCCCTAATCCTTGGGGTGTTTCCATTGGGTGTTAAATGCTGCCAACCTTGCCTTGCATGTGCCTCAACCACCCAGAACTGACCGGTTGTGGTGGAGTCGGCTACCTCAACAATGGCTGATGCAGTACTGAGAAGAAATCAGTAACCAGAAGCCAAATGCTTATCCTGGCCTTTGGATTGGTGTTATCCACTGGCCTTCACTGGCTTCACTGTCTGTCTTTCTCTGACTTTCTGCTCCTCTTATGCACACACACACACATACACACACATCTCTCACACTGGACCCAAGTGTTTATAGACTAACACTCAGCGGGGTTGTTGGATGGGCACTGATATATTCTACTCATTTCAAAGTCTGCCAGGAACACCCCCCACTTCCGCTTCACCCCAACAGAGCTGAGACTGCACGTGGCTCCTGAGGACCTTTGTCCCCTCTTCAGAATTTTCTTGGAGTTCATCCAATCCTTATGTCCCTTTCATGAATGTGAACACAATGGTGAGGCAGTATGGAGGAGAGGTGTATGCTGGTAGGAGGAGACGGGAAGAGGGCTCTGCCTATACAAGTAGACGCCCATGTACTTGCTCTTTAGTTCCAGGCACCTGAGAAGGACCAGAGTCTGGCTGTGCAGAGGGGCAAAGGCTGGGTTCCGCAGAGATCCAGCACAGGAACCCCATGCCAAGTGCTGTAACACACAAGCCCAGCCCTCAGGGAGCTTATGATATTCATGTGGAGATGAGTCCAGCCTAACATGCCAGAAGACCTGGTGCTGGGAAGGCACTGTGGTGAGTCAGGACTGGAGGGCTGACAGGGAACAAGTGTGACACAGAGCTCATGGGAGCAGTGTCGACAGCAAAGCATCAGTGAGGACAGGGACGGCTCCCAGCTGTGGCTTTCTTGTGGGCAGAAACTCTGCCTTCCTCTTGGTAGCCAAGTACCTAACAAAGATTCTGGCTCAGGATTGGAGCCAAATTCATTCCTCTGAAATGAATGAGAGCATTCCAGGAAAGGAGCTATGGACTAAGAAAAGGGTTGATGGTGGGAAGACGCTTTCTGTGTCTGCAGGAATAAAAGAGGTAACAGATGGTGGACATGGGACCAGATCCACGGCTGCACACTGGCTGCGGGTGTTGAAGCCTCAGGGTAGGAGCGTGGGTCTGGCTCTTAGCAGTACAGAGTGACTGTTTAGGGTGCAGTGCTTATTGATAAAGATTCTATTGCCTAACATAGGGAGTAGAAAGACATTTTTTAATGTATTTTTTGACAGGTAGAGTTATAGATAGTGAGAGAGACAGACAGAAAGGGCTTCCTACTGTTGGTTCACTCCCCAAATGGCCGCCACGGCCGGTGCTGCGCTGGTCCGAAGCCAGGAGCCAGGTGCCTCTTCCTGGTCTCCCACGCGGATGCAGGGCCCCAAGCACTTGGGCCATCCTCCACTGCTCTCCTGGGCCACAGAAGAGAGCTGGACTGGAAGAGGAGCAACCGGGACTAGAACCTGGTGCCCATATAGGATGCCAGTGCCACAGGTGGAAGATTAACCAAGTGAGAAGTGAGCCATGGCACTGGCCCCATGTTGATGTATTTTTGGTAGCAATTTTTAAAAAAATTTTTTATTTGACAGGTAGAGTTAGAGAGAGAGAGAGAGAGAGAGAGAGAGAGAGAGAGAGAAAGGTCTTCCTTCTGTTGGTTCACTCCCCAAATGGCTGCTATGGCTGGCGCTGCACCGATCCGAAGCCAGGAGCCAGGTGCTTCCTCCTGGTCTCCCATGTGGGTGCAGGGCCCAAGCACTTGGGCCATCCTCCACTGCCCTCCTGGGCCACAACAGAGAGCTGGACTGAAGAGGAGCAACTGGGACTAGAACCCGGCGCCCATATGGGATGCCGGCACTGCAGGCAGAGGATTAACCAAGTGAGCCATGGTGCCAGCCCCCATATTGATGTATTTTTATTTGAAAAGCAAAGTTACATAGAGAGAGATCTTCTATCCACTGGTTCACTTCCCCACAAATGGCTGCAGTGGCCAAGGCTGGGCCAGGCTGAAAACAGGAGCCTGGAAACCCATCCAGGTCTTCCACATGGGTGGCAGGGGCCCAAACACTTGAGCCATCTTTGGCTGCTTTCCTGGGCACATTAGCAAGGAGCTGGATTGGAAGTGGAGCAGGTAGGACTCTAACCTGCACTTAGGGGACGCTGGCATTTCAGGCAGTGACTTAACCCCCAGCACTGGTGTATATTGAGAAAACCTGGGCATCCTGCTAGGTTGGCCTGGAATTAGCTGCGTGTATTTGAATAGTTGGCAGGCCCTCTCCAGGGCTCAGGTGTTCTCCTTTAAGCCCGGTTCACCCCTGGGGCGCTTTCTTTTGTGAATGTGGCAGGGAATGGGAGAGCTGCAAGAGGGGACACACTAGAGGCTGTCTGATGAGTAGCACTCACAGCAAGCCCAGGCTGGGAGTCAGGTGGGTGAGACAGGCAGAGACCAGCAGGGAGAGCAGGCCCTGGCCTCCCATGGCAGTGACTGAAGTACAAAGTAGGGCCAGCTCCATGAACCCAGGATGCACAGGCCTGGGTGGCTGAGAGGATGGAGGGGAAGGCAAAAGGGAGTTGAGGACCCCTTATGAGTCTCAGTGACAAAGTGGGAATACGGAGATCAGGCCCGGAGAGGGAGACAGATGACAGGACCATCCCAATCCCATTGTGTCTGTCAGGGCAGAAGAGGGGGTGCCGAGCCGTGGAAGCAGGGGCATTGCACCAGCTGAGGGCCAGGCTTGTGCTGAGCACTAGGGAAGATGCAAAAGGAGAGACCGAGGGTGCTCTGGGACCCAGAAGGTGCAGTCTTGCCCCTGGGAGCAGGTCCCAGCCTGCTGTGGGAAAGCGTGCTAGACCTAGAGGGGCCGGAGCTGGGAGGAGCCCAGTGATCCGACAGAACGTCCCCAGCTCTCCATCTTAGGGCTGTGGCAACACCTGAGGACGTCCTCCACAAGCTGCAGACAAACAGGAAAAGGCCGCTGTGTTTTACATGGCTTGCTGCAAGGTGGCTGACTTTATTTCTTTCAAAAATCCTTTGTTTGTTTATTGTTCTTCAGGCCATATGCTTCTATAGTTTTAGTACTAAAATTACCCTTATTTTGTGAAGTGATGATAGCTATAAAAGGCCTGAAAATCAAATAGCCTCTTTACTCTTTGTGGTTTTGTGTTTTTTTGTTTGTTTGTTTGTTTTTGCTTATTTTTTAAAACTTTTATTTAGTAAATATAATTTTCCAAAGTACAGTTTATGGATTACAGTGGCTTTTTCCCCCCCGTAACTTCCCTCCCACCCGCAACCCTCCCATCTCCTGCTCCCTCTCCCATTCCATTCACATCGAGATTCATTTTCAATTATCTTTATATACAGAAGATTGATTTAGTATATATTAAGTAAAGATTTCATCAGTTTGCACCCACACAGAACATAAAGTGTAAAATACTGTTTGAGTACTAGTTATAGCATTAATTCACATTGGACAACACATTAAGGACAGAGATCCCACATAAGGAATAAGTACACAGTGACTCCTGTTGTTGACTTAACAATTTGACACTCTTGTTTATGGCATCAGAAATCTCCCTAGGCTCTAGTCATGAGTTTCCAAGGCTATGGAAGCCTCTTGAGTTCGCTGACTTCTATCTTATTTAGACAAGGTCATAGTCAAAGTGGAAGTTCTCTCCTCCCTTCAGAGAAAGGTACCTCCTTCTTTAATGGCCCATTCTTTCTACTGGGATCTCACTCACAGAGACCTTTCATTTAGGTTTTTTGTTTGTTTGTTTGTATTTTTTTTTGCCAGAGTGTCTTGGCTTTCTATGCCTAAAATACTCTCATGGACTCTTCAGCCAGATCCGAGTGCCTTAAGGGCTGATTCTGAGGCCAGAGTGCTGTTTAGGACATCTGCCATTCTATGAGTCTTCTGTGTATCCCACTTCCCATGTTGGATCATTCTCTTGTTTTTGCTTATTTTTTAATTAGTTTAGTGAAGCCCAAAAGCCTGAGAACCACTGATATGGTCCATCAAGTCTTCTTGCTCACAAAAACGGATCAGGTGGATGAGAACAGGGAAGTAGCCTCCCTAAGTCCACATTTTATATAATCTCAGAGAAAAGGCTTGGACCTGGGCATCTGTCCCCAAATCAAACCAAACCAATCAAAGCAAGCAGCCAAACAAAACCCAAATTGTTGTAAAAATTTCAATCAGAAATTCTCCTCACATCTTGCTATCCCCTCCCTCAAATCCAGGCCTTGGCAAAGGTGCTGGAACCCAGCCCTAACGGCGCCCACACTGCACTAGCACATGGTGCAGAGCTGGGCCTGCCCCCCCGCCCCCTGTTGGACGTGCTGTGGCCTGTGTGATGACCTCACTGAGTCGGAGCCCAGGATCCCTGCCCACGCAGCCTCTCGGATCAGGAGTGACTAGCCCTGCCCACACTGTGTTCCCGTCCTGGCTCTATGGAAGCTTGTCCATGTGAGATGTGAGTGGCATAGGCCCCACAGCAGGCCCCTCGGCCACTGGCTTTTCCATGTCCCGGCCTGACGGCTTCATCATGGTGACAGGCGGTCCTGGCATACTTTGATGCCCCGAGGGCCTGAGGCTTAACTTTGGTCTGTGTGGCCCCGAGACATGGAGTGAGGGCTCAGGAGGAGTCTGCCTCGAGGCTCCTGCTCCCTTTGCTGGTCTCATTCTCTCCAGTGGTTCTAGTTACACCTTCACGGCAGTGACTTCCGAGCCTGTCTTGTCTCTAAGTCAGGGCTCTGCACTGTGCTTCCTGGAGCCGTGCTGTGCTCAGGTGTCACCTCCATGGACTTATCTTGGATATAATGGCATGTTTTGATCTATGGATGCCTACACCATATCCAATAAATATATACAATTAATTTTGCCAGTTAAAGTATACACATATGTATTTAAGAAAATCTTCACCTGGTGTCTCTCAACATTGCCGAGATGGGTTTGTCAGCCCTCCACGTCCTCTCACTCCTCACTTCGGTGAACAGTGACACCACCTGCCGGCCACCAGCGGCCTGGGCCAGCCACCTGCTGCTTCTTCGAAGTGCATCCTTTGCAAGGCCCACTGGTCTGTCACCTGGCTAGCCCCTGTGTGCCACACCTGCGGCTGCCCTAGGCCGCCCTTCATCCTCTCTGGCCTTGATTGCCGAAGAGATCTCTTTACCCAACTGCCAGTCTTCAGACTCCCTCACTGAAAACTACCTCCTTAGAAGCCACGATGATGATCCTTTTGTAAGGCAAACACAAGCAAATGACTTGTTTGCAGGAAATACGCACCGATGTGCTTAGGAGTAAAGGAGTATCGTATCTGGGGTTTACTCTCAAATGTTCAGTGTAAAGAAAACAAAACAGACATGTATGTATACGTATATATATATATATTATATAAAAATATGCTATTCTTATCAGTATATGAGGAGAGAGATACCAACAGGGAGAGAAGAAGGAAACAAGCAAGGGAGGGGGAGCGTCTGGGTGAAATGTAATCAGGAATCCTTTGTCCCTTTCTTGAAACTTTTCTGTAAGTCAGAAATTATGTCAAAGAAATGATCTTTTGAATGTCAATGATCCCATGCCATTCTCCTGCATAGAATCCCTCAAAGAGTCCTCCTTCCTTCTACCTACAGGATGAAGTGTGCCACGGTCCTGCCCTCCACTCCAGCTTGGCCTCACCACTCCCAGTTCATGCCTCATGCCCCATCAGTAAGGACCTGTTTGTAGATCCTGGAAGACAACCCGCTGTTTATCATTGCAAACGCTTTGCTTGCATAGTTAATTGAAAGAGAGCCCGTGACAGCCCACCTGCCCGTTGCTGGCCATGGATTGGAAGTCAGACCCAAAATTCAAACACAGGGTGGGAGATGGGGCCAGATGAGCTCTCAGTTGCCACATAACCCTTTCCTTGTACATAGTCAGATTGTTCCTTTTTTGTTGGGATTGGTACCCTTCTCCATGGAATAGAGACACAAGAGTTTCTGAGGAACAGCCTAGATTCTAAGTAGGATAGAGACCGGTGCAAAAACTGGAGGAGTGCCTGTGGTGAGGCCAAAGTCTCCCCGTATGACTGTGACCCTTGGGTTTTATCTCTTTTCACCCAAGGGAGAGGACAGTTGTCATCGAATCTGGTCCTATTCCACCTCTGACTCTCTTAAATGAGGCAAATTGACTCTTACTGAGTCTACTCTAAAAAGAAAGTGATAAACCTCTACACTGCAATGCATCAGGTAAGTTCAAGTTGGAGACAAAAGGCATCTATGGATTCCTGCCTGTGGGTGCTCAGGGATGGGAGCAGGGGTGAGAGACAGACAAATTATATCTGTCCCTAGACTCCAGTATTCCACTCCTTCTCCAGTTCTTATGGATAGCAATAAATTATCTCAAAAAGTATGTATGATATAGAGCCTTCTCAACCGGTCTGCTAAGCTCTAAAGACTGGGGAGGAGGGACTGGTCTGGAAAGAGCCTGATCAGAAGTAAGTGGGGTAGTGAGATGGCATTGGCACATGCCACCTTGATGGGATTGAATTGGAATCCCCTGGTATGTTTCCAACTCTACCAATTGGGGCAAGTCAGCCCGAGCATGCCCCAAATTATACATCTCTTCCCTCTCTTATTCCCACTCTTATGTTTAACAGGGATCACATTTCAGTTAATTTTCAACACTTAAGAATAACTGTGTGATATCAATTTCAGTTCACAATTGATCATAATGAAAGGACTAAGAGTCAAAGGGAGCACATAAACAAGTCTAGTATCTGCTAACACCAACCGATAGAATAAATAAAGGGGAGAGTGATCCAACATGGGAAGTGAGATACTCAGCAGACTCATAGAATGGCGGATGTCCTAAATAGCACTCTGGCCTCAGAATCAGCCCTAAAGGCACTCGGATCTGGCTGAAAAGCCCATGAGAGTATTTCAGGCATGGAAAGCCAAGACACTCTGGCAAAAAGATCTCTGTGAGTGAGATCCCAGTGGAAAGAACAGGTCTTCAAAGAGGGAGGTGCCTTTCTCTGAAGGGAGGAGAGAACCTCCACTTTGACTATGACCGTGTCTAAACAAGATAAGAGTCAGAGAACTCAAGGGGCTTCCATAGCCTTGGAAACTCATAACTGGTGCATAGGGAGATTACTGATGCCATAAACAGGAGTGTCAATTGGTAAAGTCAACAACAGGAGTCACTGTGCACTTACTCCTCATGTAGGATCTCTGTCCTTAACGTGCTGTACACTGAGGCTTAATGCTATAACGAGTACTCAAACAGTATATTTCACTTTGTGTTTCTATGGGGGTGCAAACGACTGAAATCTTTACTTAATGTACACTAAACTGATCTTCTGTAAAAAAAAAAAAAAAGAAAAAGAAAGAAATTATCAATTCCCAACTTGACTCTCACTGGGATTAAACATGACAATAGGTCTGATCTGATTTCATCATCATTTAAAAAAAATCATCTATTATTTTTCACTTTATGTTTCTGTGTGGGAGCAAACTGTTGAAATACTTACTTAAGGTATACTAAGCTGATCTTCTGTATATTAAGATAATCGAAAATGAATCTTGATGTGAATGGAAGGGGAGATGGAGTGGGAAAGGGGAGGGTTGTGGGTGGGAGGGACGGTATGGGGGGGAAGCCATTGTAACACATGAGTCGTACTTTGGAAATTTATATTCATTAAATAAAAGATAAAAAAAAAAAAAAGAAAGCAAAGCCGGAAAAAAAAATAAAAAGAAGTAAGTGGGGATCTACAGGGTCTGAAGACTGGCAGGATCTTTCATAGGCCATCTCCCCACACGTTCTGTGATCTGGGAGAGACAGCCTGAGCTGGAGGCCTCTGTTTCCGCAGGAACACTTGGGAGGACCACCAGTCTTGCTGGCTTGAGACTGGATGAAAACCAGAGGGAAGGTATGAGTGGTTACAAGCCATCTCTCTCCTACACAATGAGGACTCTCACTTGTCTTCAGTGTTGTTCACAATCAGGGATAATAGCAAATTAAAGGAAAAAACTAAGGGTCAATGGAAGAAAATGGAAAGGTGAGGCTTACCCCCACATTACAGAACCAAGCCATAGAGGATCAGGAAAGAGAAAATACTCACACACCTTAAGTGCCAGCGTGCTGGTAGAGTTTCTATGCAATTATAGAAAGGAAGAGGAGGAGTTTTAAGGGGAGCAGTTGCTAACTTCCATATGTATATGCCATACACATATATATACATATACATACACCTATATATAAATTTATATCTAGTCAGGTTGGTAAGAAATGTGATTTTAAGAAATTTTTATTGGAATATTAATGGAGGTTTCCCCTGGAATGTTTCTAATGAATTTAAGCAAAAATATAATTTCTCTTTGGGGTACTTCTTTGAATGCACTACATCTCTTAAACATGGCCACAAAACTGTCTAACCATACATAGGGGTCAAAAAGATTGCATTAGAAATGAAATGTAAGTGCTGGCATTGAGGCATAAGAGATTAAGCCACCACCTACTATGCCAACATCCCGTATGGGTGCCAGTTCAAGTCCCAGCTGCTTCATTTCCAATCCAGCTCCCTGTTAATGTGCCTAGGAAAACAACAGGAGATGACCCAAGTCCTTGGGCCCCAGCATCCATGTGGGAAACCTGGAGGAAACTCCTGGCTCTTGGCTTCAGTTTGGCCCAACCCTGACCATCGAGGTCATTTGGGGAGTGAGCCAATGGATGGGAGTTCTCTCTCTCTCTCTCTCTGCCCCCACACTTGTAGCTCTGCCTTTAAAATAAATAGAATAAATCTTACAAATGAAAAATGAAATGTAATGTTCCAAAGTTAGTCTAATATATTTCAGCTACAGATAGATGAAAATCTGTAATACGACTTTGTATGTGTTAAAATGCATCCTTACAATGCAAAAATATAGACTTGCTCCTTGATTAATAAAAAACTTCAAGAGAAATGCATTTAACAAGCAGCATGAAATGCATTTCCATTTTTGACTATAAAGAGTCAGACAACGGGGCAAGGACCCTATCTCCTTTAAGCATGACGTGAGGCAACGCCACGCAAGTATGGGAGAAAGGACCCCAAGGGGGGTGCCAGGAGCCTCAGGTTCTGTACCTGCTGGCTCCTGCCTTCTACCTTCCTTCCTATTGCGCAGTGTAGTTGGGCTGAGTAGAAGGAAGCAGCAGCGGCCCCCTCCCTTCTCCCGCCTCCCCCTCCTTTTCCGTGCACACCCTCCAGCTGGGACAATACTGGTAAGTGGGTGTGTGGAAGCCAGACAAGCAGGTGTCGTGTTTTCTTCTGGGTAGAAAAACTAGACTCTGCGTCTGGAATTCTGAGTCACAACAGGGTTCTGTGAGGGTGACCTTCTATATATCCTGTGCCGCACGCACGCACATGCACACACAGTCCCCACTCCCACGCAGGAGCTCTCTTTGTGGGCAGTGTCACCTCGTTAGGCACTTAGGGAAAGGCATCAATTAAACATCCCCAGGTATTTGCTGAGCACCTACCATTTGTTTAAGCAGAGATTGAATATCATCAACAGTGGAAGTAGAAAAGGGATCCTGTCCTCAAGTTGCTGGAGTCTAGCTGGAGAAACGGGTGATCAAAAGGGAGCTCAAATATAAATCCTTTGTAAATATAGAATGCTGAGTTCACTGAGAGTCAATGAACAGACAGAGGAATAAGACTGTATGAGAAGAAGGCAAGACTTCAAGGCGTTGCTCCAAAAAGAATAGAATTGTGTAAGTTGGGCTGAGAGGACTGGAGCTAGCCGGGGTTGTACCTAATGAACTGCTGTATCTTTTCTCATCACCATTGAGGGTCTAGGATGAAAGCCACAGGGAGAAAAAGACCTGACTCGGGCTGAGGAGCTTGTGCAGGCCAGTAAGAAGGCTCTTCCTGGATGGAATTCACAGCAGAGGTAGCTGGGAAGGAGGCAAGTGCTGGAAGCCTTAGAGGCGGGAACCAAATTGTGATTGGATTGTCTTAGAGATGAGAGGAGTGGATCACAAAAGGAGATAGAAATTACTGTCTGAGAAGGTTAGGAGTCAAGTGAGTCCTCTTGGAAATGAAGGTTGGCATCCCTAGAGGGAGAGGATGGAGACTATTGAGAAACTAGCCATCCCTAGTTCATATTATTTCCTTTTGATATTTTGAGTTCCTATTATAAAAGAAAAAAAGTTCTTGAAATATAAAATTCCAATGGAATCTTCTCCATAAAGACTTTCTCATTCTCAAGAGCTATCCTGAGAGGGACCGCTCTGTCCCTTCCATAGCCTTTCTCAGATTTACCTGGTTATGTAGAATATTCTTGATTTTTGAGACATTTGAGTTTAGTTTATTATTTGTTAATCCTAATAGCATTAAACACATGAGGACAGGACCACGAATGTACTCATCAGGGTGAGCACAGGTGGGCTGGTATTGTGAGAGCAATAGGTTAAACCACTGCCTTCAATGCCAGCAGCCCATATCAGAGTGCTGGTTCCAGTCCAGACTGCTCCACTTCTGATCCAGCTCCCTTGAATGCACTTGGGAGGGAGCAGAGGATTGTCCAAGTACTTGGGTCCCTGCCACCCCAACAGGAGACCCAGGAAGGGTTCCAGTCTCCTGGCTTCATCCTAGCCCAGTCCTGGCTGTTGCTACCATCTGGGGACTGAGCCAGTAGATTGAAGATCTCTTTCTCTCTGTGTCTCTCCCTCTCTCTATCATTCTGCTTTTCAAATAAATAAATAGATAGACATATAGTTAGATCTTTAAAAAAAAAAAGATGAGCACAGATCCATGTTCACAAATATCCTGGTAAATGTTCCAGGAATTGAAGTCATGCTTGGGGATGCAATAAAACCAGAGACTGAGGGCGTTTTTTTTTTTTTTTTTTTTTTTTTTTTTTTTTGAGATGTGGAAATAGCAGTCTTAAGTAGCAAGGCAAATAATTGTAAATTTTCCAAGGTTGTCTACAGCAAGTTCAAACTAACATATGACTGAATGCAATGGATATCAGTTGAATAAAGGGTACACACACACACACGGCACACACGTATTTACCAGCTTAGCTGTGTAATGATTTTTCAGTATGTCTATCTTCACAGAAGGAAATAAACAGAATGACATCTTCATGACTCAAGTCCCAGTTTGCCTCTCCACGTCCCTCCTTTTGTTGTATGACTACTTAGGAACTTGTCCTCACCGCGTGGGTCCATACAGGGGTGTGGTCTTGGATGCCAACAGCATAGGGTGGCTATTTGTATGACAAGGCCGCTTCAGAACTGTGGGAAAGGAGTGGTATTAAAAGAGGACTCCCTCAATCAACATCCTCACTCAACATTTGGTGAGCACCTGCTGTGTTCCTCTGCACTCTGCTCACTGTGGATAAATAAGACATCTTTTCTTTATTTTTTTAAGATTTATTTATTTATTTGAAAGTCAGAGTTACACAGAGAGAGGAGAGGCAGAGAGAGAGAGAGAGAGAGAGAGAGAGAGAGGTCTTCCATCCGCTGGTTCACTCCCCAATTGGCTGCAATGGCTAGAGTTGTGCCAATCTGAAGCCAGGATCCAGGAGCTTCTTCTGGGTCTCCCACTTGGGTGCAGGGGCCCAAACAGTTGGGCCATCCTACACTGCTTTCCCAGGCCATAGCAGAGAGCTGGATCAGAAGTGGAGCAGCCGAGTCTTGAACCGGTGCCTATATGGGATGCTGGCACTTCAGGCCAGGTCATTAACAAGCTACGCCACAGTGCCGGCCCCAGGATATAAAGTTTTCAAATATTTTCCTTCTTTCTGTAGGTTGATTTTTCTCTGTTAATTTTTCCTTCACTGTACCAAAAAACTTAAATTTGAAGAAAGAAATTAAGGAAGACAAAATCAATGGGAAATTTTCTGTTTTATGGATTGTAAGACTTAATAGTGTTTTTTTTTTTTAATTTTTTGACAGGCAGAGTGGACAGTGAGAGAGAGAGAGACAGAGAGAAAGGTCTTCCTTTGCCGTTGGTTCATCCTCCAATGGCCGCCACCGCGCTGATCCGATGGCAGGAGCCAGGTGCTTCTCCTGGTCTCCCATGGGGTGCAGGGCCCAAGCACTTGGGCCATCCTCCACTGCACTCCCTGGCCACAGCAGAGAGCTGGCCTGGAAGAGGGGCAACCGGGACAGAATCCAGCTCCCCGACCGGGACTAGAACCTGGTGTGCTGGCGCCGCAAGGCGGAGGATTAGCCTAGTGAGCCGCGGCGCCGGCGACTTAATATTGTTAAAATGTCCATGTTACTCAAAGCAGTCTACAGACTCCCTGTAATACACATTCAGAATTTGGATGCCCTTGCTATTTGGGCACCAGGCAGTGAATCGCTGCTTAAAACAGCTCGGAGGCCGGCGTCGCGGCTCACTAGGCTAATCCTCCGCCTTGCGGCGCCGGCACACCGGGTTCTAGTCCCGGTCGGGGCGCCGGATTCTGTCCCGGTTGCCCCTCTTCCAGGCCAGCTCTCTGCTGTGGCCAGGGAGTGCAGAGGAGGATGGCCCAAGTGCTTGGGCCCTGCACCCCATGGGAGACCAGGATAAGCACCTGGCTCCTGGCTCCTGCCATCGGATCAGCGCAGTGCGCCGGCTGCAGCGTGCTGGCTACAGCAGCCATTGGAGGGTGAACCAACGGCAAAGGAAGACCTTTCTCTCTGTCTCTCTCTCTCTCACTGTCCACTCTGCCTGTAAAAAAAAAAAAAAGAAAAACAGCTCGGAGTATATTTCTGTGGAGGAAGAGCATCTGATATTCTGCTTCTATGCTGACAGTCTTGTATTGACGATACCAAAGCCTACTATTATCCTGCCAGCAAAAAATACATAAATAAAGCAAAAACATCAGTGGAACTTTTTACACAAACAGAAAAAAAATCCTAAAATTCAAATGAAATCACATAATATTTCAAGTAGCTAAAGCAAACTTGAGAAAGAATAACAAAGCTACAGGCATCACACCTGCTGGTGTCAAAATACATTATAAAGCTACAGTAATTAAAAACCTGGCATTGGCATAAAAACAGACATATGGACCAATGGAGTAGAATATAAAACACAGAAAAAGCCCACACATACATGATCAACTAATCTTCAACAAGGGTGTCAAGAATACAGAATGGAGAAAGGAAAATCCCTTCAATAAATGATATTTGGAAAACTAAATTCACCTGCAAAAGAATGAATCTAGCCCTTTACCTTATGCGGCACACAAACATCAACTCAAAATAGATTACAGATTAAAATGTAAGGTCTTAGGGCCATCATTGTGTTGTAATGGGTAAAGCCGTCACCTGTGATACCAACATCCCATATAGGCACTAGTTCCATTTCTGATACAGCTCCATGCTAATGGTCTGGAAAAAACCAACAGAAGATTCTCCAAGTGTTTGGGTCCCTGCCACCACATGGGAGAATCGGCTGAAGCTCCTGACTCCTGGTTTAAGCCTGGCTCAGTCCCAGCCATTGAAGCCATTTGGGGAGTGAACCAGCAGATGGGTGACCTCTCTACTCTCTGTCTCTCCTCCTCTCTGTGTAACTCCAACTTCAAATAAATAAATAAATAAATCTTTAAAAAGGAATGCATGATCTTAAAACGTAAAACTCCTAGAAGAAAACACAGGGGGAAAGCTCTCATGGCTTTGGCCTTGGCAATGGTTTCTTGAATAGGACACTAACAGTAAAAGCTACAAAAATAAAAATGAGCAAGTGGGATTCTAGCATATGGACTGCTTTCTAGGCATATGGCATACAACGTACGTGTAGTAGGAATCTATGATCTCATCCCTCAAAGCTTACATTCTCTCGAGGAAAGCAAATGATATGATATTCAGTAAGTAAGAAGGGCTATGAAGAAGCTACAGGTGTGGTCATGTTGAACTAGGACGGTCAAGAAGGCCATCTCTGAAGCAGACATTGCAAATGGGCCTGGAGAAGACTGTCATGCAATTCTACATCATGGCACTAGAGGGTAGCAAGAGACCACAGGCTCTGAAAGATGGGCCAGCCACATTTGGAGGCTCTAGATCTTGGCTAGTCTTGACCCATGGTGGTAGCTTATTGCTGCTCAAACTGTACTCTTGTTCCTTTGTGCTTGGAAAATCCCCAGAGCACATCAGCCAAAACCAATCCCTGAGGAAGGCCTCCTCACTCCCTAACAGACATAGTTGGTTTTGGCTGATCGTTTAATCAAAACCAGCAGGGATTTCCTGGTGTCTACCACGTGTTCTTTAGTGTGCTTTGAGTTTATAGGCTTCACTGAGTTCAAGAACAAAAAAAAGACTTTGACCAATTCCTGACATTTAAGAAAGAAATCAGGCCTATGCTGATGGTTCAGCTGGAGAAGTGAGCAAAAGGCGGGAAGGAAATCGAAGGAAGCGTCAGCAATCCCAAATATGCCTTGAGAAGCACTCCTTCCACTGGCTAGCCCTTCTGTGCATAAGGCACCTGGGCCAAGCACTTTAAAGGTACTATTAGCAGCCAATGCAAACCTATATGTTTTTTTTAACAAACAGTGTTAACATTCATTAATGTTTACAAGGATTGTGATTCAGAGAATAGATCAGAGGGGCTCAGTTATCATAAAGGAAAAGGTGCTTGGGATGATTAAACAATGCTGGGGGATGGCCGAGTGACCGTTTAAGTATGGAAACTCACACAGACCGATGGAACCCTAAATAACCCTTATGCTTATTTGCACCTGCCAGAGAGCCTTCAGGTGTGTTGGAAACGATGAGACCAACAGCACACCAGTCATGGAAACCTCAAGTGTGTCTGATAGAAGGCGGCTGGTGTCAGCGATGGCTCCAAGGCTGTGAACAGCCTGTATTTTTATCCTCATTTTAACCAGGAAGGAAGAGCGCCGAGATGGCATGTGATAAATGGGTTCAGTAGCAAGTGCGGGCTCCATGGTGCATCTGCGTGACCTGCACCCTGTGCCTTCCTTGTTGGGTTGCCTTGCTTGTGGATTGTTACTGATTGTGTAATTACTACCATCTGCCAGCGTGGCCCAAGTGTGTATCTCTGAGGGAAAGGAGACAAAGCTGCCCCTCTTGGATGAGTTACTGCGGGATTCAATCATTTCTATTCCCAGACATGATAGTCTGAAAGGTGTTTAAAAATGCTTAAAAACCAAGCAGTAACATAAATGCTACATATGAGAACTCACCAAGTAGTCAGCAAAATCAATAAAATGGAAGATGATTAAAGCTTCGAAAGCTTTTAGAGAAATATGAAAGTCTGAAAATTAGCAATCTGTCTTAAAATGTGGAATTTAAAAATTGGAAAATGCCTAAGAAGATAGACATATGAAAATAATACAAATAAAACCAGAAATTAATGAAAGGCAAAATAAAGACATAATAGCAGAGCATCACCCAAACCAAACTGCTTCTTTGAAAACACAGTGAAGCCTGATAATGTTGATCAAGCAAGAAGAAAAAAGAGAAAAAGCTAATACAAGTATTTTTAAAAGAGTGATGATTGTAGTCAGACCAGAAATTACAAAGAAAAGCAAATTCATAATAAATTTTTGACTTACATGAGAAAGAAAAGTACTAGAAAATAAATTGGTTGTTGTCAAACTTTTAAAGAAAAATACAGGCTTTACTCAAAAGTATTATTGTAAGGAGAGAGGGACAACTTCAACAGTGAGAAGGTTCTGAATATAAGGTCTATAAAGATTTACAGTCTCACTGTTTCGGTGCTTGCTGGCTGATGTCTTTTATGCCTTGCCTTCCATTTTCTTCTATTTTTTAAATTTTTTAAAATATTTATTTATTCATTAACCCACTGTTGGTGGGAATGCAAACTGGTAAAGCCACTATGGAAGTCAGTCTGGAGATTCCTCAGAAACCTGAATATAACCCTACCATACAACCCAGCCATCCCACTCCTTAGAATTTACCCAAAGGAAATTAAATTGGCAAATAAAAAAGCTGTCTGCACCTTAATGTTTAATTTCAGCTCAATTCACAATAGCTAAGACCTGGAATTAACCTAAATGCCCATCAAGAGTAGACTGGATAAAGAAATTATGGGATATATACTCTATAGAATACTACACAGCAGTAAAAAAAAAAAAAAAAAAAAAAACAAGGAAATCTGGTCATTCGCAACAAAATGGAGGAATCTGGAAAACATCATGCTGAGTGAAATAAGCCAGTCCCAGAGGGACAAATATCATATGTTCTCCCTGATCGGTGACAACTAACCAAACACCAAAAAGGAAACCTGTTGAAGTGAAATGGACACTATGAGAAACAGTGACTTGATCAGCCCTTGTCCTGACTGTCGATGAACAACTTAATACTTTGTCCCTTTTAGTATTTTTTTTGTTCTACTTAATACTATCGGTTGAACTTTTTAATTAACACACAATTATTCTTAGGTGTTTAAATTTTAACTGAAAAGTGATCTCTGTTAAATATAAGAGTGGGAATAAAAGAGGGAGGAGATGTACAGTTTGGGACATGCTCAATTGGACTTACTCCAAACAGTAGAGTTAGAAATGTGCCAGGGGATTCCAATTCAATCCCATCAAGGTGGCATGTACCAATGCCATCTCACTAGTCCAAGTGATCAATTTCAGTTCACAATTGATCATAATGAAAGGATTAAGAGTCAAAGAGATCACATAAACAAGACTAGTTTCTGCTAATACTAACTGAAAGAATTAAAAAGGAGAGAATGATCCAACATGGGAAGCAAGATACACAGCAGACTCATAGAATGGCAGATGTCCTAAAGAGCACTCTGGCCTCAGAATCAGCCCTTAAGGCACTCGGATCTGGCTGAAGAGTCCATGAGAGTATTTAGAGTATTTTAGGCATGGAAAGCCAAGACACTCTGGCAAACAAACAAACAAACAAAAACTTAAATGAAAGGTCTCTGTGAGTGAGATCCCAGTAGAAAGAACGGGCCATTAAAGAAGGAGGTATCTTTCTCTGAAGGGAGGAGAGAACTTCCACTTTGACTATGACCTTGTCTAAATAAGATCAAAGTCAGCGAACTCAAGAGGCTTCCATAGCCTTGGAAACTCAGGACAAGAGCCTAGGGAGATTTCTGACACCATAAACAAGAGTGTCAATTTACTAAATCAGCAACAGGAGTCACTGTGTACTTACTCCTTATGTGGGATCTGTCCTTAATGTGTTGTCCAATGTAAATTAATGCTATAACTAATACTCAAACAGTACTTTACATTTTGTATTCTGTGTGGGTGCTAACTGATGAAATCTTTACTTAATATATACTAAATCGATCTTCTGTATATAAAGATAATTGAAAATGAATCTTGATGTGAATGGAATGGGAGAGGGAGTGGGAGATGGGAGGGTAGTGGGTGGGAGGGAAGTTATGGGGAGGAAAAAGCCACTGTAATCCAAAAGCTGTACTTTGGAAATTTATATTTATTAAATAAAAGTTAAAAAATAAAAATAAAAGGTCTATTTATTTATTTGAAAGTCAGAATTACAGAAGGGGTGGGGGAGAGATAGAGATCTTCCATCTGCTGGTTCAATCCCCAAATGGCTGCAACGGCCAGCTCTGCCTCAGGGCAAGGCCAGGATTCAGGAGCTTCACTCAGGTCTCCCACATATTTGCAGGGGTTCAAGTATTTGGGTCATCATTTCTGCTTTCCGAGGTCATTAACAGGGAGCTGGGCTGAAGTGGAGCAGATGGGGCACGAACTGGTGCCCATATGGGATGCCCGCACTGCAGACAGCAGCTTAACCTGCTGCACCACCATACTGGCCCCTCACCTCCCATTTTCTCAAGTCTGCCTAGGCTGTGTGCTCGGGTGCAGCTCCATGCCACCCAGCTTCAGCCATGCCAGGTTTGTATTTCATCTGTCCCAGGGTTTTTTGATGGCCGCAGTGTGGCACACACACGGTAGATTACTCAGTCTTGTAGGTTCAAGTAATTGTGAGGGAGTTAGCAACCTCAGGACACCACTGAGCATGCAACAGAGGAGTCCACAGAGGGCTAGCACCCTCTTCAGTACTTTGCATGAACAATCCTGACACAGCCTACGTGGTCTCTGCAAGTCTCCAAATGAGATTTAGCCCCGGTGCCCATAATCAATACCCAACTCAACAACACCTCCCTGGACTGACTTCCTCTCTTTTCTTGCTTTCTTCATTCTTTGCCCCGACTTCTGCCACTTGGATCATTTCTTAAAATAGCTACTAGCCTGCATTCTCCTGTCTCAGACTTTGTTTATTTGGGAAATCCAGATAGCGAATCTCTATAAAATGTTTTAAAAGTTCTGTACTGCTTTTTACGTTTTTAAGCTGAAATACAGATTTTTAAAATTGTATATTTAGTTACAAAGATGAAACTTTTATGATGTATTAAAATATTTCAATAAAATTATATTATTTGTAAACTTTTAATGGCAATATAAAGCATCAAGTGGACAGGACAATAGAATGAACACTGTGTGTATCACCTAGATTTAGTGATCTTCAAATCGTGGCCACTTATTTTTACTTTCTCTACTCGCTCATCCCCTTCAGGGTTACTTTTGGCAAACTCCAGACTCAAGTTGTTTTATATGTATACGTCTCTAAATTAAGCACTTTTTCTCCACCAAGAAGCATAACATAAACGTTTATAACACTTGTCATGCTAAATACAATTACACCCTTATGGAGTAACTTTGGCATTTGCAAGATATAGAGGAAATGGTAGCCAAGGAAGCAGAAGTGGTTGATGACACTGTAAGCTTTTGATGCTTTCAAGAGAATGGAAGAGAAACGCAGGTCACTCTTTTACTGTATCTGTATACATCTCCAGGTGTGATGTGGAGGGAGGGTAAGGTGGGAAGTATTACTGTGCTCCTAAATATGTATATATGAAATACATGAAATTTATTCACCTTAAAAATTAAAAACTGAAGATTAAATTAAAAAGAGAAAGGTTTGAAAATCTGAAACCCATGTGATATATACAGTAAATATCATCATGATTTAGAATTGTATCTACAATCACATTGAATCTGTTAAAGTTAACTACAAATTAAAATGCAATTATTTTTAAAAGATGTGATGTGAAAGTCAGATCTCCATAGCAGTGTTTAAAGAAGTCCTCATCTCCTGCAGGATGATGCTATTAAACTCCATCCTTTACAGGAAGGGTGAATTCACAGCATCCACACTTTTTCTACGCCAAAGGTCTGGCCCTGATAAGGAAGGCATGAGACTTGAAACTTGGGCTGGGAACACTTGCGTGGTTACCCGTGACTACGGTGAATTCTTGAGTCCCCAGCCTGTAGAGCTTTGCTGCTCTCCTTGGATAGATTATATGTTCTCTACATTCCTGTTGGTTGAAGATGATAAAGAAGCCTCAACGGAAGCAGTTGCCTTGTAAGATGATATTTGTCAGACTCTAGATGTGGCCCCACTTCCCCTCCTGGACATTGGCTCAAGAGCCACCTGGGTTAGTTGTGGTTCTGCTAAGGGACAAAATAGTTATGCACTGAAAGATCTTCAGGACCTGCATGACAGGTAGCACAGGTTCAGAGAGTTGACCTTGGAGAAGGTCTTGAGGGTGTTAGACCACGTTAGATTGATTAGGTGAATTAAAAAAAATCAAAGAAATGGAATTAAAATATAACTTGACTTAGTACCAAACATTTTTGCATTATGGAAATGCAAATACAAACTACAATGAGAATTCTCTCAACCCATTTAGAGTGACTATTACAAGAGATAAAATGACAAATGATGATGAGGATGTAGAGAAACCTCTATACGCTGTTGGTAGGAATGTAAATTAGTACAGTAATTATGGAGAACAGTATGGAGGCTCTTCAAAGGACAAAAATAGGTCTTCTGTATGACCCAGCTATCCCACCTCTGAGTATACATGCAAAAGAAATGAAATCAGCGTAAGACAAAGATGCCTGCACTACTGTGTTCACTGGAGCATGACTTATAATACCCAAGATATAGGGTCAATCTAAGTATCCATCAATGGATGAATGAATAAAGAAAATGTGGCATATATGCACAATGGAATTTTATTTATTTGAAAGACAGAATTACAGATAGAGGTTAGAGACAGATGGAGAGGTCTTCCATCCACTGGTTCACTCCCCAAATGGCCACAATGGCTGGAGCTGCACCAATCCGAAGCCAGGAGCCAGGAACTTCTTCCAGGTCTCCCACACAGGGGCGGGGGCCCAAGGACTTGGGCCATCTTCTACTGCTATCCCAGGCCACAGCAGAGAGCTGGATCAGAAGAGGAGCAGCTGGGACCAGAACTGGTACTCAGTGGGATGCTGGTGCTTTAGGCCAGGGCTTTAACCTGCTGCGCCACAGCGCCGGCCCCCCACAATGGAATATTATTCTGCCATAACAAAAATGGAATCCTGATATTTACAGCAAAATGAACAGAACGGGAGCTCCTTCTGTTAAGTGAAATAAACCAGGCACAGAAAGGCAAATGCTGCAATGTTCTCTCGTATATGTAGACGTTCTAAAACCAGGCAGTCTTGGAACTGGCATTTGGTGCAGTGGTTAGGTTGCTGCCTAGGATGCTGCATCCCATATTGGAGGTGCCCGGGTTCGAGTCCTGGCTCTCCTTCCAGTTCAGTTTTCCGAAAATGTACACTCTGGGAGGCATCCAGTGCTAGCTTAAATAGCTGAGTGCCTGCCACCCACATGGGAGACCCAGGCTGAATTCCAGTATTTTGGCATTGGCCTGGTCCAATCCCAGCTACTTGGGGCACTTGGTGAATTAACTCTCTCCCTTCCAAATGTATGTATTTTTCTATGTGTGTGTATGTGTGTGTGTGTACATACATATATAAAATTAATTTATTTGAAAGACAAAGCAGCAGAGAGATCCTCCATCCTCTTGCCACCTAGTCTCCCATATTGGTGGCTGGGGGGGCCCAAGTACTTGTGTTAGGTAGGAAGTCGGAAATTGAGCCTATTTGTGTATGAGAAGGGCCTGAAGACCCACACCTACTGTGGAAGCTCCAGAAGCCCAGCATCTTGCACTTCAAAGTCCTGCCCAGACCCTGATGACCTCCCAGGTGGTCCCAGCCCTTCCCCAAGGAAAGCTCCCAGGAGAATTCTCTCTCCTCAGGACCAAAGGGGTTACCTGACCTGATAACATGGGGCAATAAAACCTTCACAGATGCCCTAAGAGAAGCCCCCTACTCTGCTGGGCAGGCCTAGCAAATCTGGGGAGGAATTTGCTAATTTTCACCCAACAAACCTTCCACCAGGACTCTCCATCCTTTGTCCTGAAGGAGAGGGGGAGGTGGGTAAACAGACTCCCTTAAAAACCTAGAGAGTCCAAGGGGACCGGGATGGCAGGCTCAGCCCTCTACTCTCAGCTGAATCGCCTGCCCAGGTGTATTCTCTCCACTCAACCATGTAACCTCGCTCTCCCACTGTCCAAGTGACTGGGTGCTCTCTCTCTGTCCCTTCTGTTCTGACTGATGCCCTATCCCCAATAAAGCCTTATCACTCAGCTCTCTGTCTCACGCCTGAATTCTTTCTTGTGTGAAGACAAGAGTCCCAGGGCTTCCACGGCCTTCCCTCCGGTAACACTTGGGCCATCATTTGTGCCTTCCCAGGCGCATTAACAGGGAGCTGAATTTGAAGCGGAGCAGCCAGGACTGGAAGTGGCACTCTGATATGGAATGCCAGCATTACAAACAGTGGCTCAATCCACCATACCACAACACTCTCTCCACACAGACACCCCCAAACCCAGTTGAGAGAGAGTCCAGCCTGAACCTAGAATAGGGATTACTAGAGGCTGAGAAAGGTAGGGAGTGGGGATACAGGGGGTCTGAATAAAGAGTATGAACACACAGTCAGAAGTTCTGTTCGCATTACAGCACATTGCAATGACTATAGCTCAAAATTACGTATTATATACTACTTATAGACCTGAAAGAGAGGAGCTGGGAGAAGTGGAAATGGTAGTTGGCTTATGTTATATATTTGTATTAAAATATTGCACTTCATTCCATAAAAATGTACAAATTTTATAAGTTAAAATTTTAAAAAACAGAATTTTTTTGAAGTTCATGTGTAGTTTTTTCATAATATGTATTTTCAGGAATGCTTCTCAAACCTTTGTATTTCCTGACATGGGACAATGCACATGACTCAGTCTCTAGAAGGTGACCTAATGTACTTTTTGGATGCATTCTGAAACTTGGCAAAAGTTAGGGCCCACACTAGATGAGACAGAAATGCCACAGCTCCCTTGGCAGCATATTGAGAAGAAATCTGAGAGAAGAATATTGAGAAAGAATCTGAGAGAAGAATATGCATGAATGAAACTTAGACGGCCAAGAAAGTCCCCAATGGAATGTGTTCTCCAGGAGGATGCAGAGGATCTTCCGTTCACTAACAGGTGTGTGGGTCTAATCCACGGAGTTGAAGGCCTGAATAGAACAAAAAGACTGGCCTCTGAACAGGAGGGAATTATAAGCAATTTGCTGGTGAGGAATGCACGATCACTATTGAGAAGCCCAACAGTGATTGTCCTCTGTGGCCTGGGGCTGAGGTAGGAAATGTTTATTGAATTGAGTTCCATTGTGTAAATGAGGATGACAGTGTTTGAGAACAGCAGAGAATGGTGTTAGGCAGCCACCAGAGGCCAGGTAGATGTGACTACCATCATGGATACTATGAATTTCAGCGTGGTCACCAGGGTATCCTGACCCATAGGAATCTACAGCAGTGGATAATAGATGATGTTATTCTCAGTGATAAAGTATATGGGCAACCATTATGAATTTATTCCATGTATATGGTTGATGTCAGGTGCCTTAAAGCTCAGTCTCATTCTGTATCCAGTATCCAGTCCTGAGCCAGTTCTCAGTTCCGGGTCCCATTAATTAAAAGAGATTCAAGTCCTATTGAGTAAGTCACCATATCAAGTGTATAGAGCAGAGGTTCACCCAACTGTTTTCTGCATAACTGTACTTTGGAGAAAGGGAAGTGCCTAGATCCTTTGAAGGCTGTTGGAAATATTACCGGAGAATGGAGAATTCTTGTCTTCATGCAAGAAAGAATTCAGGCATGAGACAGAGTAGTGGAAAGTAAAAAGTAGCAAAGTTTATTAGGGTAGGGACATCCGTAAGAACGGATAGGCACCTCTCCAGACATGACCTGAAAGAGAGTGCAGTCACTCGGGCCAGGGGAAGGAGCGAGGTTACATGGTTGAGTGGAGAGATTACACCTGACCAGACCAGGTAGGCGGCTCAGCAGAGTGTCAGAGGGCTGAGCGCGCCGTCCGGTTGAGGCCAGGGGTTTTTAAGGAGATGGGTCTCTGCCTTCACACATCTCCTCCTGAAACAAAGGATTTTATGGCTGTAAATATTAAGAAGCTCCTATCTGAGTTTTCCCTTGAAGGTATCAGACATGAGGAAGCCTAGCTGGCACCATTCTGGGTTCAGAGGAAGGGTGAGCAGGACCCCCTAGAGAATGGGGATCCGGAGCAGGGTGTTTGAAATGCAGATACTGGGCTGCATCTGGGAGATTGTGGAAGATTTGCCAGGCAGAAGGAGCGGGGACCTCCACCTGGCAGGTTATCAGGTAGAAGGGGGCAGGGCAGGATGCGAACACAGGGCTGCCCCTGAAACACTGTCAGGATGACTTTGAGATGCAGACGCATATGCTGGACATAGACGTCTTCTCTTTAGGCCTGTCACACACATAAGCTCATATCTAACTTCCTACCTAACAGATACATACCCTGAAATGACACTAATATCAGGGGACTCTAGGGATCAGCTTGCTCTCTCTGTTAGAATAAGGGATATGGGGGTTGGTGACATAGTTCTGACCCAGATTGTTTCCATCCTGGGCTAACTGGTCCACACACACCCAACAGCCATCTTTCCAACAGGTGGAATCATACTTACAGGAAGAACACACTTAGTACCTAGCTGTTTTCTCATTTATGCTTCTTGCTGTGTGGAAGAAGAGCCATCACAGCAGAAAGGTGAAACTGGGATCCCTAAACCTGTGGAGAGAGTGTTTTGGGATTTTTGGATGAGATTAATATCTGAACTGTTGAACATTGTGTGCACAGACTGACCTTCATAATGCAATCAGTTGGGGGTCTGAATAGAACACAAAGAGCGACCCCTGGGCAGGAGGAAATGGTCTGGCGTCATGCACTTGCCCCTCAGCTCAGCTTGCTCACTTCTAGCAAGTGCATCATTCACTCCTCTTGGTTGAGAAATAGTTCATCAGTACATATTTTACATTTACAAATTCTACACTATCTTAAGGTTTCTTTGTTTTATTTGGAGGTTTTGGGCCTCCAAGAGAACTTAAGGAAGCTCTGCATTTGATTCTTTAAAGACAGTATCTTTTTTAGATTTTAAAACCAAGTACCAGAAACCAAGTATTTTGTAGCTCTCACATAAGAGATCAAATAATTATTTGGACTTTCAAAAAAATGTCACAAAAAGACTGAAATCAAGCTAAATAACGTATATGTTCTAAACTTTTCATTTCCCACCTCTGAGTAAAGAAATACTTACTCAGTGTTGAGTAATAAGTCAGATTGTCAGAGATGTTTCAGTAATTCTATTTTAAAATTCTTTCTCTCAGAGATGATCTTGTCAATGGTAAACTTTGTACCAAACGTAATATTGCTCCAAAAGCTTAAATAAGAATCAGATTGTAAGTGTAAGAATCATGTTTTAAAATTAATATTTTAACTTTAAAATCATAAAGCTATATATACACATTCACTATTCTGCATATTGAATTATTTCAAATAATTTAAATTTATTTAACAAACACTCTTTCAAAGGCTTGAATGGACATCAACACCTAGACATAGTAACATGCCTATGAAACTTGAAAATCCTAATAAAGTCCACTGTAATATTAAGAAGACTGATTCTTAACCTTCCGCGAGTGTCTCGGGGAGTCTGGCCAGCAGACTCAACCCTGGGCTCGCGACGACGGTTTCTCGGGCGAGAAAAGAACGAACGACGTTTATCAGTCTTCAGTAGACTTTTTATTAAAGAAAGTAAACGTGACAGAGGTAGAGAGGAAGGAAGAAAGGAGAGGAGAGAAAAAGCGCTTCCTCCTTACACCCGCAGCTTATATACAAAATGCGACCAATCAGGAGCAAGCTAGAGTCCATGCATCAGGCCCACCAATCTGGTCTCTGTTCACATGAAGGGCAAGCGTCCTTCGGCCAATCAGGTGAGGTGTCACGCAGCAGGCAGGCAGGCAGACTCACTGCGGGGGTCCTGGCGCCATCTTGTTGTTTACCGGACCTCGATCCCTCCGCCTCTGGAGAGCCCCGCCCGTAGGAAAGCCCCCCCCCCCCCCCCAGTCAAAACTGAAACTAAAAACCTCAGCCTAGCGATGCCGCCAGGGACTATTCCCCCACATAACCTACTGAATTTGTGCAGATACAAAAGTGTTTAGTGTGATGAAATTACCAAAATAAAATCATTTTAAAGTTTATTTGGTCCTAACAATATTAATTATTCTGTACTGGGTATTTCAACATTTGCATTTTGAATTTTGTATAATTTCCTCTTTAACAGGTTAAGAAAACACACACATTTCTTTTTTCTTTTTTTTTTTTTTGAAAGATTTATTTATTTATTTGAAAGTCAGAGTTACACAAAGAGAGGAGAGGCAGAGAGAGCGAGCGAGTGAGAGAGAGTCTTCCATCCACTGGTTCACTCCCCAGTTGTCCACAACCGCCAGAGCTGTGCTGATTTGAAGGCAGGAGCCAGGGGCTTCTTACAGGTCTCCTACGTGGGTACAGGGGCCCAAGGACTTGAGCCATCTTCCACTGCTGTTCCAGGCCATAGCAGGGAACTGGATCAGAAGTGGAGCAGCCAGTGTCCATATGGGATGCTGGCACTGCAGCCGGCGGCTTTACCCACTATGCCACAGTGCTGGCCCCACACACAAAATTTAAACTACAGTCTCTTCTTTTTCATCCTAGTGAGCTCATCACAAAAACCTAAACAAAAGAATGCCTGAATTAAAATACAATACCTGACTGGATTCCATCACTTCACATATCGTTTCCTGTACTGGACCCTAAAAGAAGTTGCTGACAGATCAGACAAACCCGACTCTCTGAGAGCCAATGGTTAATACAATGCATGCAAGGTAATTGCTTGAGCTTGTTTCTAGTTACATAATCACTGACACAAGTGCTACAGATTTTACTTGGTTCACTATCAAGATTGGGATGCTCCTAGTTCCTAGTGGAAAGATTGTCAGTCTGCTCTTTGGTTAAACCACGGAGTCGACCATCATCATCTCCTTCATTCAGTAAGAAGTGAGCAAGGAGAATAGATAGCGTCCCAGGGTCAACGACACGGTTTGAAGTTTGCAATGCCTCTACCTTTACTGTCATGATTCTGGGTATGAGGCTGGGCACTCTCCTTTCACCATGCATTCCTTTTTTTAATTTTAATTTTAACTAGTTTTTACAGATTCAATGTGATTTGTAGACACAATTCTAAGAACATAATGATATTTCCTTTTTCCCTCTCTTGCCCTCTCTCTCTCCCACCTTCCTTCCTTTCCCCTTTCTTTGTGTGAGTGTGTGTGTGTGTTTTGGTTTTTGAGATGACATATTTTAAATCTACATTACAGTAAAAAGGCTTAATGCATCGGTTAATACCACACACTTCCATGCTGTCATCTTAAGCCCTCATGTCTTAAAAGGACCCTTCACTGTGCTGTCTGCTGTAACAACTGTAGCTGTTATTTGGTTCTGAGAGCACCTCTGGCATGATTCAGAGATTCACTGAATCTCTAACTCAGATTTAGCCCCTGCTGGAGAATTTAATTGTCCAAATGCAGTTATGTTCTGCCTTAAAAGTACTCAGGCCCTTGCCACCCATATGGGAGACCTAGATGGAGTTCCTGACTCCTGACCTAGGACTGCCAGATGTTGTGGTCATATGGGGAATAAACCAGCAGATGGAAAATCTCCCCACCCTCTCCATTACTCTGCCTTCAAATAAATAAAGTAAATCTTTAAGAAAAAATAAGAAAATCAACAACCCATACAACTCATCAAAGATATACAGGTGGTAAATAAGCATATGAACATGTGCTCCACATAATGTGGAGAATGGAAATTGAAACAAGGAGATAATGGGGCCACACTGTGGCTTAGTGGGTAAAGCTGCCGCCTCCAGTGCTGGCATCCCATGTGGGCGCCCATTCAAGACCCCAGCTGCTCCACTTCCAATCCAGCTTTGTGCTATTTCCTGGGAAAGCAGTAGAAGATGGCTCAGGTGCTTGGGCCCTTGTACCCACGTGGGAGACCCAGAAGAAGCTCCTGGCTTCTGGCTTCTGATCGGCTCAGCTCTGGCCATTGCAGCCATCTGGCAGGTGAACCAGCAGGTGGAAGACTTCCCCTCTCTCTCTCTCTCTCTCTCTCTCTCTCTCTCTCCCTCTGCCTCTCTGTAACTCTGCCTTTCAAATAAATAAATAAATACATCTTAAAAAACACAAAGAAAAAAAAAAACAAGGAGATATTACTACCTATTAGAATGCCTAAAATCCAAAAAAGATAGCAACATTGAATGTTGGACAAAAAACACCCTTATTCTCATTCATTGCTGGTGAGAATGCAAAATAAACAGGTACTTTGGAAGGGAGAGTTCCTGTTTCTTATAAAGCTAAACACAATCTTACCATACGGTTCACCAACTGTATTTATGAGGATTTGTTCAACTGATTTGAAAACCTATGCCCACACAAATACTTGCACAGAAAGGTTTAGAGCAGCTTCATTTGTAATTGACAAAAATTGAAGCAATTAATATGTCTTTCAATAGGTGGATGTAAAAACAAACTGTGCCGTACATTCCTAGAGTGGAATGTTATCAATGATGAGTCATCAGGCCAGGAAAAGACAGTTGAAACATACATGCATATCCTGAAGTCACAGAAGCCAGTCAAGGCTACATTCTGATTCTAATTCTATGACAAAGCTACGGAGAACATTGATTCCCAGGGGTTTATGCAAGAAAGGATTGAATAAGTGAAGCACCTGTGACTTGTTTTTATCTGGTGAAACTATTTTATAGGATAATGTAATGGTGGATACCTAATAATAGGCGTTTGTGAAAATCAACAGAATTTTAGAACACAAGAATAGAAACTTAAGTATGCCAATTGTAACAATCACTTAGGAAGTCAGGGGAATCCTAGGAAGGATTGAAGATCTTGATAAGAAAATATAACTGTAAGAACAGATGGGCACCTCTCCAGACAGAACCTGAGAGAGAGTGCATAGTTCACATTTAGGCTGGGGCTTTTAAGGGGATGGGTCTTGCCTTCCCGCCTTTTCCCTCCCCCTCTCCTTCTTCTCCTCCTGAACAAAGGACTTGTTGGGTGTAAATATGAAAAGTTCCTTTCTGAGTTTTCCCCCTGAAGTTATCAAACAGGGGAAGCCTGGCTGGCGTGGCCCCACCTTAGAGGAAGGATGTTTATCAGGCCAGGTAGAAGGGGCAGGACCCCCTGGAAGGTAGGTCATCAGGATCTGGGCAGGACTTTTGAAGTGCAAATACTGGGCTGCACCTGGAAGGTTATCTGGATGACTTTCAGATGGGAATGCTGGACCACTGTAGATGTCAACTCCTTAGGCCTTTGTTACACACACGTAAGCTCATTTCTGACTTCCTACCTAACAAACTATGAAAAATATATGGAGTGAACTTACTGAAGGGAATGGGTGGTGTTATAGGGCAATGGATTGACCTAAGTAGCTTTGGACATGAGTGGAGTCTGCTCAAGGCAAAGGCTCTGTGTACAAGCATCGTGTTCTTGCTGATGAAGGCATTTCCCCTGAGACGTAAAGGTCCCTGTCCATAGTTCGGATTCTGCAGTGCATGTGTACAGGAAATGACTGATTACGGAATTGGAGAGCCATTGGTGTGTGACAAGGTTTCTCACTGTTGGGGTCAGAATTTACAGATAAGAAAGGAGAGTCAAAGATGAACCACCTGCTAACGGGTTATAGCTGGAGACACTGGCTGACCCATATTTAACCTAACATAGATACTGCTAAAATACACACAGGTACCCAGGGTCTTCAGAAAGTTCATGGAACATGCGTATTATGAACAAATTGTGTATTTCAAAAAATTTTGCACCAAAATTGAACTTTCAATTTCATTTTCCATGAACTTTTTGAAATGCACTCCATTTCCTTTGCCAACTGAAAGAGCAAAGAAATGATACCTCAGCCAGTGGTAAGACCAGGCCTCGTACCCCTTTGGGCTCCATTCTCCAGTAAGTGAACCAAGGATGGGGCAGGAAATGTACAAGGTTAGCCTGGCACCTATGGCAGTACCAGGGAGTAAGGACTTGCTCAAAAATAAAGCAAATTATCAAAGAGATCAACAAATAATAATAATAAAAAAAAAGAATTTAAAATTTGACCTGGCCCAACTTCAGCAGTTATGGCTAATTGGAGAGTGAACCAGCAGATGGAAGACCTCTCGGACTCTCTCTGCTTCTGCCTCTCAAATAAATCAATCTTCAAAAAACATCCACATTGGGGCCAGCGCCATGGCATAATAAATCCTCTGCCTGTGGCGCTGGCAACTCATATGGGCACTAGTTCTAGTCCTGGCTGCTCCTCTTCCAATCCAGCTCTCTTCTATGGCCTGGGAAAGTAGTAGAAGATGGCCCAAGTACTTGGGCCCCTGCACCCGCATGGGAGACCGGGAGGAAGCACCTGGATCCTGGCTTCAGATCGGCACAGCTTCAGCTATTGTGGCCATTTGGGGAGTGAACCAACAGAAGGAAGACGCTTCTCCCTGTCTCTCCCTCTCACTGTCTGTAACTCTACCTCTCAAATAAGTAAATAAAATCTTAAAAAAAAAACAAACCCTACATTGATGGACATGTATCAAAGAGTTCCCAATGATGAAAACTGCAACAATTTGAACAACAAAATAAATAAATACTGTAGTATTGTAGCCCACAGTATAAAATAAATATGCATGAGCCCATAACTAGAAAAATAAATGATTGTACAAATAAGCCGGGGTGGGGGGGAGGAACATACAGAAAATTCCAAATTATTTATGTGGACACCCACCCTAACTGATGAGAGAGCTACTCCCCATTTTTTTTTTAAAAGATTTATTTATTTATTTATTTATTTGAAAGTCAGAGATTCACAGAGAGAGAAGGAGAGGGAGAGAGAGAGAGAGCGAGTGAGAGAGGTCTTCCATTTGCTGCAGTTCCCCAGTTGGCCACAATGGCTGGAGCTGGGCCAATCCAAAACCAGGAGCCAGGAGCTTCTTCCAGGTCTCCCACGTGGGTGCAGGGACCCAAGGACTTGGGCCATCTTCTACTGCTTTCCCAGGCCATAGCAGAGAGCTGGATCGGAAGTGGAGCAGGCCGGACTTGAACTGGTGCCCATATGGGATGCTGGCACTGCAGGTAGCTTCTTTACCAAATATGCCATAGTGCCAGCCTCTCCCCTGTGGGGAGCAATTCGGACTAGACTAAGTTACTGGAATTAAGACTTATTCTATGCATCTGCTCTCCCACAATATGGCGCTGGGAGAGAAGAAAACAGCTTTTACACAGCTGCCTCCAGTTCAACCAATAAACTGTAGGACTTGCTCCTGATTGGAGGAGAGCAGCGTACTCGGCGTGTGGGCAGCCGAGTTGGGATTGGCAGAGGAGGACTATAAAGGAGGAGAGAGACGGCATGCACCAGGAACATCTAAGGGGAACATCTAAGGGAACACCTGTGCAGCCCCCTCGAGAGCCGGCCGGCGGTGTGCCGCTCCCCTGCGGAAGTGGGGAATGTGGCCAGGGGGAACTGCCCTTCTACGGAGGTGGAAGGGATAGTAGCCAACCCGGGAAGAACCAGCAGAAAACCCGGGGAGGGCCGAGCAGACGAAAGAACAGCGCAGGGTCCTGTGTCGTTCCTCCACGAAGAGGGGGAGCGACATCCCCCTTTTTAATTGTGAACTTATCAGGGACTTCCTTTCAGAAGGTAAGAGCTACTTTAGAGTGGAGAAGTGTCGAGTGTTCCAGGTTGATATCCACTGGGCTGTTATGTCTGATAGACTGTATACCATAACATGATGTGGTGAATGGCACTTCCCCTCCGTGATCTTCCTCCTGAAACCAATACAAACTCTCTCTGAGGACTAGCCTACACAATACCTGGCAAGGGCCCCTCAACACTCCCAAGGTTCTCAAAAACAAGCAAGCGTGAGAAACTATTGCAGTCAAGAAAGCACTAAGGAGATAAGATGACCCAGTAGAGCATGACATCCCGGACAGGACACTGAAATAGCAGAAGGGCATCCGGGGAGCACCAAGAAAATCAGTATGCCGTGAACTTCAATCAGAAATACTGTATCAACCTATTGTGTTCCTTTTAGCAAGTGTAATATACTGAAGTTAATATGCTGATAATAGGGGAGCCTGCATGTGGAGCATAAGGAAACTCTCTTTACCGTTTCTCAACTTCCTGGTAAATCCAAAACTGTACTTAAAGGTAAGTTCTATTAGGAAAAAAGGAGGTCAGACTAAGAAAACACTTTGTGTTTTCCTGATTGCCTTCAGTCTTCCTGCCTAGTCCCACCCAGCTGACTGCTGGGAGAATCTGAGCCTTTCTCACCTTCTACGTAGTGAGAACTACTGACAAGCGTTAACGCAAGAAATGATGTGGTTAGATTGGAATTTTAAGTAGAACACCCTGTCCTCTGTGTGATGGTTGTATTGTGGGGTGTGTGGAGACACAGAGCAAGAGAGACCAGCTTGAAGCCTATTGCAACAGTTCAGGTAAGAATAACCCTGTCTGAGTTTAGGCTATGTTGGTAGGGATAGAAAGGAATGAATCATTGGTGGGGTTAGGGAAGAGGCGGGGGAATGAGAAGGGACGGTTGTGAATGCATAGATGGCTGTATAATTACCCAGAACACATAATTCCTAAGGAATCAACATGGTGAGTATGGCTGAGTGTGGGCGGGGAGTAAGGAATGCTAAATGCTGTTCAGATCTATTGAACCTGAGTGCCTGTGAACGCCTGATGCATCCTGACGCCCCTGGTAAACTAGTTTCCAATAGCTTGAGTCTTGTCTCAGGAGAGAGTTAGCACCAAGTTCTGATGTGGAGGAGGGCAGCAGAGACCATGGAGATGGTCAGGGAGTGTAGGGTAACAGCAGCAGTAACTTTTGATGGATCTGTGTTTCTCCAGCCTGTTCGGAAGTTTTGGCTTCCACAGTTTTTGCTGATCTAATCCTTACTTCCATAGAAGACACTATCTCTCACACATCAGAGACCGGTCTTGGAAGTATCTTCCTCACCTTGCCCAATTCTTTTTTTTTTTTTTTTTAGATAATATTTTATTTGAAATTCAGAGGGGGAGAGAGTGGGAGCGAGATTGGGAGTGAGAGAGAGAGAAAGAGAGAGAAAGAGAAAGAGAGAGAAAGAGAAAGAGAGAGAAAGAGAGAGAGAGAGAGAGAGAAAGAGAAAGAGAGAGAGAGAGAGAGAGAGAGAGAGAGAGAGAGAGAGAGAGAGAAGAAAGAATCTCATCCTCTAATTCATTCCTCAAATGCCCATGACAGCTGGGATTGTGGCAGGCTGAGGCCAGGAACCAGGAACTCCATCTGGGTCTCCCATTGGGTGGCAGGGATCTGTTTAATTGGTCCAACACCTGCTGCCTTTCAGAGTATGCATTAGCAGAAAGCTGTAATCAGGTGTGATCCAGCCAGTACTGCCTATGGGAGGGGGGTGTCCCAGGGGCCCTCTTAATCACTATGCCAAACATTCAGCTCTAACTTGTTCAATTATGCTTCTATTACTTCACTAAAGTCTCCTTCAGCCAAGTAGGATGTCCAGGCGGTTCTTGGATATAATGAGAACATTCTGTAGAAATAAAGCCCAGGAAGCAGAGCCTGGGGATGTTTCTAGGGGAGGAACCAGAACCCAGATGGGGCCCCCCAAGCCTCCGTGGCACCCCCCCCAGTCTCCTTCCTCAGGTGTGGAGCTAAGTCAGGATGTAAAGTATAGGGCTGAGCCCCACCATGGGGCAGGACTGGGGACTGTAGGAATAGTGTTAGGCACTGCTGGACCGAGGTAGACAGATCTTCTTGCCCCCCCCCCCCACTCCGCCCCCATGGCTGGCAAGTGCTGCTTGGAGGTGTGTAAGTGAACTTGCTTTTCAGAAGCTGTTGAATATACTGAGTGGTTTGGGAAACAGAATTAAAGAAGGGTCAAGATGCCTGTCCTCTTTTGAAAACTGGCCAAGCCAGTCAGCTGCAACCATTGACCCCTACTCGGATTTTTACATGGTGAGAGGCAGAGGAGAAAAAGTCAAAGAGAATACAGGCTCTCAGGACTTCCAGGATTTATTATGCATGCACACTCACAGATCCAGTTTAATACTTGGGGTGAAGGCAGAGTTACTATGGCAACGATAGTGCCTCAGGTGGGGCTCTAATCACCTGAGGTTGGACTGGGCTCACTACAGGTGGGTGCTGGCCATACCATCGTCTTCCCGCAACCCCATAAAAAAGCCAAGCAGAGAGGCAGAGCCATCCAGGGGATGTGAGGTCACTGGGGCCAGTGACTCTCCCTCCCCTTGTGTGGGGTGGACTGAAGCCTCTGGGACACAAGGGTTAGTTACTTATATTCAGGCAGTCGCTGCACCTCCTACTTCTGCTGCAGCCGCTCTGTGGGGAGCAAAGCTTCTCCCTTCGGTGGCAGGCATGGCTGGACCTCTTGGACCTGGCCAGGCGTTGTGAGAAAGGCAGGCTGCTTTGGATGCTCCGGCCACTCTTCTTTGTTTCCCAACTGCTCTTCTGTCTTTGCTACCTCTTGATCAAGCTGCTGGTCCAAGAGCTGTGTCTTCTGCTCCAGCTGCTCCTTCGGCTGCTGCTCCCTATGTGCTTTTTCTTGCTCAAGCTGCTGGTTGAGATTTTCTGCCCCATGATGTCCCTCATGCTGTTCCTGCTTCTGTGGCTGCACTTCCTGCTCCTGTGGCTGCTGCTGCTGCTGTCCCACATGCACTTCCTGCTCCTGTGGCTGCTGCTGCTGCTGCTGTCCCACATGCACTTCCTGCTCCTGTGGCTGCTGCTGCTGTTGCTGTTGCTGTCCCACATGCACTTCCTGCTCCTGTGGCTCTGGCTGCTGTTCCTCATGCACTTCCTGCACCTGTGGCTGCTGCTGTCCCACGTGCACTTCCTGCACCTGTGGCTGCTGCTGTCCCACATGCACTTCCTGCACCTGTGGCTCGGGCTGCTGTCCCACGTGCACTTCCTGCACCTGTGGCTCAGGCTGCTGTCCCACGTGCACTTCCTGCACCTGTGGCTCTGGCTGCTGTCCCACGTGCACTTCCTGCTCCTGTGGCTCTGGCTGCTGCTGTCCCACGTGCACTTCCTGCACCTGTGGCTCAGGCTGCTGTCCCACGTGCACTTCCTGCTCCTGTGGCTCAGGCTGCTGCTGTCTCACATGCACTTCCTGCACCTGTGGCTGCTGCTGTCCCACGTGCACTTCCTGCACCTGTGGCTCGGACTGCTGTCCCACATGCACTTCCTGCACCTGTGGCTCAGGCTGCTGTCCCACATGCACTTCCTGCACCTGTGGCTCAGGCTGCTGTCCCACGTGCACTTCCTGCACCTGTGGCTCAGGCTGCTGTCCCACGTGCACTTCCTGCACCTGTGGCTCGGGCTGCTGTCCCACATGCACTTCCTGCACCTGTGGCTCAGGCTGCTGTCCCACGTGCACTTCCTGCACCTGTGGCTCGGGCTGCTGTCCCACATGCACTTCCTGCACCTGTGGCTCGGGCTGCTGTCCCACATGCACTTCCTGCACCTGTGGCTGCTGCTGTCCCACGTGCACTTCCTGCACCTGTGGCTCGGACTGCTGTCCCACATGCACTTCCTGCACCTGTGGCTCAGGCTGCTGTCCCACATGCACTTCCTGCACCTGTGGCTCAGGCTGCTGTCCCACATGCACTTCCTGTACCTGTGGCTCGGGCTGCTGACACTCTGGCTCAGAACCCCCATTCACAGGATTTGCATGTTTCTCCTCAAGGTTTGAGATGACCTCCACTGGGAGCTCACAGGGCACCTTCTGGCATGGGGCAGGCAGTGGAGTTGGCTGCACCATTTGTTCCTGATGGAAAGCAGCTGGAGGAGGAACAGTCTTGAGGATCTCCTGACACAGGGCAGGAGGGAGGGTCACCGGCAGGGTGTGTTGTTCGGACATCTTGAAAGCTGCTATAGGTCAACCTGAAAAACAGGGGCGTGGGGGTCAGAGGAGAAGTCTAAAGGCAAAGGCAGTAGAAGATTCCCTGGAAAGCTGCAGCAGTACCTGGTTCCCACTTCCCCATATCTTCCCTTGGATAAAGCACTCGCCCACTCCCTGTTGGCTGTCACTCCCCAGGAGCAGCAGCAAGTGAAAGCTGGGAGTGAAGAGGGGGAGAGACAGGTTCTTCTGGAAGCCTCCATACTCTCACGCAAGAGCCAATCATAGAGCTGTGGCCAGAGCTGTTCTGCAATGGCAAGTTGCATGCTGCTTGAACTGCCGCTCTCATCTGTTCTGTCTCTGCTCTCATTTCTGCCCTGCCCTCCAGTGACCAGGGTGGAGTGATGAGCCCTGGGATTGGTCTTCAGGACCAAATTCTGGACCTCAATCTTCCACTCCAGTGCGGAGTGTTCTAGGGAGGTCACTCAGCTTCCCCAGGCCTCAGGTTTCTCCCCTGTAAAATCAGCAGGTTGCTGCCCTGCTCTAGAGCGCCCCTCTCTCCTGACCCACTGAGCCTTAGCTGCAGTCTTTATACATAGGGTCGGGGGAGGAGCTGGAAGATTGCTGAGAGCTGGAGCTTGTTCTTTCAAGTCTTACTCTCAAGTTGGGATCTCCTGGCCCTGCTCTGCCTGGGCTCCTCCAAGCAGAGAATGACTTCTCTTGTGCTGCTCCCTGTGTTGTGCAGCACGGCCCAAGGTTACAAACGCTCCCCTGCACACCTTGCCTCCATAAATAAGGGGAAAATCATTGCCAGCCCAAATAAAGAACTTTAAGGAAGAAATTGATGCTACTGCCCCTGTCTCCCTACCTAGCATCACTTTCATACTCACAGCGCCCCAGAATACGGTCCCCAGGGAAGTCGGGACCCAAGAGGAATGCTCTTGGCCTTGCATCCCCAGGAATGCACACTTCCTTCTGCACAGTGGACCTGAGCCACGAGGAGAGGCAGCCAGCTGCAGCCAGCCCTGGAGCGATGCCCATGCTGCCCCCCACCCCACCCAGGCTGGCCACCCCCAGCTCCTACCTGTGGGAGGCCCCCGGCTCCCCACCCCCGGTCCACTTACCAGCCTCACTGTAGGGACCGAGGCGGAGGCTGTCAGCAGAGTGCTGAGCTGAACAGGGGCCCGGGCACCTTTATACCATTCCCCGGCCTGGCCTCCTTCCCAGGTTGAAGGCGATCGACTGGTTTCACCACATGAGTTGGTCAACTTCCTCCAGCCCCTTTCTGACTCATCACACACATCATAAGCAGCAAAGCCCTCGGGGCCCTTTTTCCCAGGGACACACAGCTTCTGCCTGGCCAGAGGGCTCTGAAGGCTCATTCCTGCTATGCCCATCTGACCTGGGCACCGGGGAGGTGAGCAACAGGAGGATGGCGACTCCAGCTGAACATCTACTCTGAATCTCCATTTACCCATCTATAAAGAGGGTTCATCCTCATTGTTAGGCAGAGGAACTCATTTCCAATGTCATGGATAAGTGAATTATATATCTTTCTGGAATGTCCAGGCCAGATATGTGGTATGAAGACAGGAGGAGTCGCATCTCACAAAGGAATGGGATTGTAGAGGGCTCTTCTGGGCTGTGAACATGTCATGTGTTCAGTATGTGTTTGTAACCAATCCCAAGTCAATTAGAAGGCTCTAGTGGTCTCATTCCGTGTGCCAGGGGACCCCACACCCAAGATATTAGTTACAGAAGTCCCTAAGAATGCTATGCTCAGGGCTGGCACTGTGGCGTAAGTGGGTAAAGACACCGCCTGCAGTGCTGCCATCCCTTTGGGGTGCCGGTTTGTATTCTGGCTGCTCCACTTTCAATCCAGCTCTCTGCTGTGGCCTGGAAAAGCAGTAGAGGATGGCCCAAGTCCTTGGGCCCCTGCACCCACATGGGAGACCTGGAAGAAGCTCCTGGTTCCTGGCTTTGGATAGGCTCAGCTCTGGCTGTTGCAGCCAATTGGGGAGCAAACCAGTGGATGGAAGACCTCTATTTCTCTCTGCCTCTCCTCTCTTTTTGTAACTCTAACCTTCAAATAGATAAATTAATCTTTTTAAACAAAAAAGAATGTTGTACTCATAGTAACTCTAGAGAATGAACCTCTTTAGGCAAGGAAATTGGACCACACAGGCACTATGCATAGAACTGTTGCATTTTATGAAACACTTTCTATAATTATTTTTGGAAATGCATGATGGTGTAAAAATCGGAATTATCCATAGTTCTCTCTAAACCACTCTGTCAAAACAGATCAAGAAATCTTTCAGAGTGGGGACCTGAGTGTGTACCGCACAATCCCAGGGGTTCCCCAGTGCACCTGGAATAACAGCCAACCCCGCCAGCATGGTTTCAAAGGCCCTGGGGTACTGGGTCCCTGTCTTCCCTAGGACCTGCACTCAGACTGCTCTGTCCTTGAGAGATGTGCTCCCACTTCACGGAGGGGCCTCAGTGCCTGGAGCTCCTCACCTTTGGACCGACACCTGCTCCCTCTCTGCCGACAATCGCCCCCCCCCCCCCAGGAACCCAGCTCCTTTGTGACTTCCAGCTCCAACATAATGCAGGGACCTGCCTGACAGCCTTCCCTGACTAATGCATTAGCCCCTGGGTCAGTTCATGTCACCAATAACAATCTAGGGGCATTTTATGCACTTTTGTTAGCTTGTTTAGTGTCTATGTCTCCCACTGGAAAATAAGCTCTATCAGAGCAAGGTCTTGCCTGGCGTGTTTTCCATCATGTCCTTAGAACCCATCAAAACCCCATTTATTGTGAGTGCTCTATAAATATTAGCTGAAGGACTGACTGAACAGCGCCTCTCACCAGATGGAGATAACTCCTATCAAACGTTTTAGTGTTGGGCAAGCGTATGCATGTGTGTGTGTGCACATGTGTGTGTAAGACAAAACTGAATAGGGCTTACCTTTCTTAATGATTGGTTAATAGCTTATTTTATGGACCACACTTATTTAAACTCTGCTTTACAGTCTAATCAAGAAAGAAATATTAGAATAGTTTGAAGACAGTACCCATTTCTGGGGCTAATTTTGCGATGTGTCCTGATTCCCCATAGTTTTCCTCATAGCCCCAAGCAGATCACTGTACAGCAGTAATTTTGCTGTGTTCCTGCGGCTTAGTGTGTGGCCACAATTGAGGACTCACAGGGGGCCTCTGGCCTCTGGAGCGCTACCCTCTCCTGATACCTTTGGCTCTTTGAGCTTATTCAGGGACCTCCCACTGCCTGCTCCATAGAGCAGGGACGGTGCTGCCTGCTGAGGGGGAAGGTTCCCCCACGCCGCTCACTGTGTAGGAGGCACTGCGCATCCTCACATGGGCCCGCTGCCCTGGCACTGTGCTGCTGACCTCACAGAGGAAGAATCCACCTCTCCCCAGCCCGTGACAGTCAGTCCCAGGGCAGCAGACCCTGCGCGAGGAAGTCACACCGGTCCTATGGGTTTTCAGGGGCTCGGTATCTACCAGATCTGCCGCCCGCCCTCTGATTCACAGCATAATGAGTGCTGTGAGAAGATGGTATATGTGAGCTAAGCCTTTGACCACGGACAGGGCTGGGGTGTGGGGAGGAGGGCAGGGGATGGAGCTGCGGGAGTGTGAGAGTGTGTGTGTGGGGGATTGGTGGGACGTGCACAGGGTGGGATTGGAGAGCTCCCAGCCTTTGAGGGCCCAGAGGCCCCATACTCTGTCTTTAGGTTGCCCCACTTGAGGGATAAGCTTGCAAGTACCTAGGGCAGATTCTAGCAGTGACTCTGAGGGTGACCTCACAGGCCCTGGGGGCCTACATGGTGAGTCTGGGCACCTGTCTAGCCCTTGCCCTGTGTGACGAGGATGAGCTCATCTCCCATGACACACGCAGAGCCCATGACCCCTACGCTGCCCCAGCTGAGAAGGCCCTGGCTGTTTCTCTCCAGAGAAATGGGCTGGCTTTTCTCTCTCCTGAGTGAGGTAATATTTTTAAGCTGTAGAGCTGGGGGTGGGGTGGGCAAGAGTGCATTGGCTATGGCAATGGCCTCGGGGATGTTGATGACAGCTCTTAGTGAGTTGCCAGCACGGGGTAAATGTAGGTGGTCCTGGGAAGGGGGGTTGGGTCAGGAGACCTCATGCTTCCATTCTGGGCAGCCCTGCAGAGCTTGCTTCCTGGCCTGGCATTGGCCCCACACTCTGAAGTTGCTCCCCATGGGGCCTCCTCCTCACCCCAAGGCACTGTCTCCTACATCACCCCTAAATCTGTAACTTGCACTGCTTCTGCCCACACACACCCAGAATCCTTCTTGCCTTTCTCCACTGCTTCCCAAACCTAGCATCAGCTCCCCACTTGCCCTCTGTGCCTGTCTGAGAGAGAGAGAGAGAGAAGGCAAGGAGGGAGAACAGGAGAAAGAAAGGGCCAAGAGGAGTAGCTCTTCCTCTGTGGGTCCCTGGGTGGATCTATCTGATCCGACCTGTTTGTCCCTTGGCCTCTTCTTCTGGCGTCTCCTCCCTGACCTGTTAGATTGCTGGCTCTCACTTTCAGTCTTTAATGCTGAGCCTTGCGCTTGGGTCTGGGAGATGTGGAAGGACACTTACTGCTCCACATACGGGGGAGCAAAGACTCGCAGTAGTGGAGGAATGGAGCTGCTGGGTGGCCCTGGTCAGGCACAGGGAGGGCCCTGCCCCGGGCTGATTGTTGGGGAACTGAGGTTCTTTGCAGCTGATTCTCTGTAGCAGAGGACAGCAGCATGAGTCTGAGATGGATGAGTCCTGAGAGGGTGCATGGGAAACGCCTCCCATTGTGCCTGGTGCTTCAGGGCTTTCCGTATCTCTCTATATATACATAATTGCAATTTTTAATCATCGTCATTAATACTTTCAACTCAGAAGAAAAGGAAGCAGGTTGGTGATGGGGACTGGGGGTAAGGGAGAATGGGGAGTAACTGCTTCACAGGCACATAACCCCTTCTGGGTGATGACAAGTGTACAGACCTGGACAGGCTTGGTGGTTATGAGACACGTGAATGAACTAAATACCACTGACCTGCGCCTTTTAAAACGGCTAGTCCTATGCCGCATGGATTTCACCTCAATTCCCTTGCCTGATGGCAGGTCACAAGGTCAAGTTGTTAATGTGGTGGAGGCACCCTGCCAATCAATACAGGGCTACATAACCCCACTATGTGCACTGTAGACAGCGTGGTGGGAAAATAACAAAAGCAAGACACAGTCCCTGCCTTCCAGTAGCTTAGCGGGCCGAGGCTGCTGCACGCGTAGAAGCTCCTCCCCCAGCCCCCTTTGCTGGGCTGGCCCCTCTTCTGAGAGACGGAGGGAACTCTGGAGGGGACGCAAGTTGCCCAGAGGCCTCCAGCGAGTCTGTGACACAGCCGGGCTGGAACTCAGAGGCCCCTGCTGGGGAATCTCTTCCCTAGCAGGCTGCTTGCCCTGGGGTGCGAATATCTGACGGCTGTGTGACGGTTGCACAAAATGACGTCAAGGACAGCTTCCAACCTATGAGCCAATCATGTGTGATCAGTTCTGGATTTTTTTGGAGGAAGCACGGTTTTCTCCGGTTCTCCTCCAGCCCCGATGTCACTGGGATGGCCCTTGTGGGTCCGGGGCCTGGAGAGCTGCACCGGCTCTCTGGCTCCGGTGTTTGGATTCAGTTCACGCTGATCCAGCTTTGAAGGGTGCTTCGGCTCAAGGACAGGCACTGGGGTAAAAGGCAGGCCTCAGTTTGACTCCCCCCTGCAAGTCTTACTCTCTGGGGGAGACACATTACCTCTCTCTCTTAGTTTCTTTGTGATATGGGGCTGCAACCACATCCTTAGATTTCGGTGGGGGTTCGCTTGGCACTTGGATTGTCCTTGGGAACTGGCTGATTTCTTGCTGAGCTGTGGCAGGTGTTTGCTGATGCAATGCAGCTGTCACTTGCCTGAAGGTCTTGAGGTTGCCAGGTCTTTGATCATCAGCTTCCACAATCTCATTTTTCCAGGGGAAAACCACCAAACTCCAAAGCCAGCCAGTGCTTGGGCGTAGAGTGGGGTGAGAATCCATGCAAGCTGCCTTCCACGGCGTCACCCAGTACACGAGCCTGTGTTCACCTCACCTCTTGTGCTCCAAGGAGGCTCTGTGTGGATTGTGTTTCCTTGTGGTTGGGATCACGAGGAAATTAAAAGGAGTCTGCATTTCTAAGAGCAGGGGCTGGGGACAGAAGTAAGGAGCTGAATTTGACTTGGGAAAATGAATCCAGGGGGACTGGCGCAGTGGCATAATAGGCTAAGCCTCCACCTGTAGCACCGGCATCCCATATGGGCATCACTTCATGTCCTGGCTGCTCCTCTTCCCATCCAGCTCTCTGCTATGGGAAAACAGTGGAAGATGGCCCAAGTCCTTGGGCCCCTGCACCCGCGTGGAAGACCAAGAAGAAGCTTCTGGCTCCTATCTTTGGATCGGCCCAGCTCCAGCATTGCAGCCATCTGGGGAGTGAACCAGCGGACGGAAGACCTCTCTGTCTCTCCCTCTCTGTAACTCTGCCTTTCAAACAAATAAGTAAAATCTTAAAAAAAAGAAAGAAAGAAAAGAAAAAGATAAAGCAATCCAGGTAACAGGGAAACAAATGCAGAGAGCCCAGGCGCCCGGGCTAGGGATGGGTGGCAAGGACGCCATCGACTCTGCAGAAAGAGGAGGATGACCAGTGAAGAGCCGCAGCGTAAGACTTCCCAGGCTGTGTGCAGTGAGCAAAAGCAAGGGTTGCAGGGCACGGTGCGGTAGAGGTCGGGAGAAAGGGTGGCAGGGCCCTCAGGTGGGGAATGGGTCGGGGACATTTCAGAGGGGAGAGAAGGGATAGTCACAGAACAGAAAGGGAGCAGAGAGGCCAAGTGCGGCCATGGTGCTTTCCCTAGAAGTTTCTTCAATTGCCAGGCGAGCAAATGGAAGCAGGCATGTGCCTGGGCCTTGGCTCGGGCTCCTCCTGATCTATCACTCCCCACCCCCTCTGCCCCCTGATAATTAGGGAGGGGGGTGGGGGGACACCTGATGCTGCATCAGCTACCTCCTGAGAGGCGTAATTGCTCTGAAAATTACCCCTGGACGTGACTGGGGAGGCCACTCAGCTGCATGTGGAGTGCATGCGGCACACATGTGGTGGGGGGATCTGAGCAAAATATCTGGTCCAGGATGAGATGCTCTCAGCATCAGGAGTCAGTCGCCCATACGTCCTGGCCTTGCTCAGGTCCTGGGCAGCCCCTGGGACCCAGGCTAGGGCGGCTCTTCCCTGATGGTGTCTGTTCTCGGCATTTGTGGACAATTTGCCATGAGGCTATTTGCTGCTTCTGGACAAGCTGGCCTGATCTAGAGCAGAGAACACTACCTATCCTAACCCTTCCTTCTGCAGACAGCTCCTCTGCTTACCAGCTCCCGGCAAACCAGGTCTCAATGCTGAGTCAGGCCAAGTGCGGCCTCTGAAGCCTCAACTGGGCCGGGGTGCTGGGGAAAGTTCCAGGCCTCCCAGTCTGACCTCAGGAAGCTGTAGATTTTTTAAAAAAGATGTATTTATTTATTTGAAAGTCAGAGCTACACAGAGAGAGAAGGAGAGACAGAGAGAGAGGGGGGGGGGAGAGAGAGAGAGGTCTTCCTTCTGTTGGTTTACTCCACAACTGGCTGCCACGGCCGGAGCTGCACTGATCTGAAGCCAGGAGCCAGGAATTTCTTCCAGGTCTCCCACATGGGTACAGGGGCCCAAGGGCTTGGGCCATCTTCTACTGCTTTCCCAGGCCATAGCAGAGAGCTGGATTGGAAGAGGGGCAGCCAGGACTTGAACCGGCGCCCATATGGGATGCTAGCACTGCAGGCAGAGGCTTTACCCACTAGGCCACAGCAAGCTGTAGATTTAGAGGGAAGCCCTGTTTATGGTCTCAGGGGACTCCTAGTCGGATGGAGAGACAGGTACAGAAACCAAAACATGGGTGCAATTCAGCATCATGCCAAGTGAGCCCTCAGCTCGCTGGACATGGATGCAGGCACGGACGCAGGTGTGAACAGACCCAGGGCTGGGAAAATCTCCCGGCAGAGAAGGCAGGCAGAGAAAAACAAGCTTGCAAGCCAGCTGGTTTAGCAGAGAGTCTGCTGTGAACCTCTCCTTCACTCTCCTGTGCAATGCTTCACACACTACAGAGGAGGGGCTGCGGTCCCACAGCTAGCAGGCGGGTCAACGCTGGGTCTCCTGTTGCCAGGCCACCCCTCTCCACGACTGGAGTAGAAGTGTCCACCAAGTGCAGCAGCTACTGAAGTCTTAGCATGGCCCCACCCAGAGCCCAGGGCTGCCCCAGGGGAAGACAGGAGAGCTGGAAACTGCTGGAGCAGCTGAAACGCTGCTGTCCAGCCACTCAGGTTTTACTAGAAAGCCTGCTTGGGTGGGGTGGGCAGGAAGGCGAGAGAAAGGTCAGCATGCTGTGGGGGGAGGCGGGCAAGCCCAGGCTTCCTCTCACCGCAAGTACTTGCTTGCTCAGCTCCAGCCTCACCTCACCCTCTCCCCTGTACTCTCTCCTACAGCACCTCTGGGACACTCGGGCCCAGTCATGCCAGAGCCACCTCCCTGTCCCACTTAGGCTCCAAGTCTGAGAGTGTTCCTGCTAGAAGGGCCTTCCCGGTCATGGAAGTCAACACAGAGTCTCGAGAGGAGACCCAGGGAGGCAGGACTGGCCCGGGCCAGGCCCCAGGTCTCTTGCCCTTGCTTTTGCTAATCTCTAGCCCCTATGAATTCCCTTCTGTCTGCTAGAAAGGACTTCTGTTCTATTGATTTCTTTTTCACTCAAGTATCGTTTATTGAGTTTCCTGTTTTCAGGCTCAAGGCGTATGGCATTGAACAAAACAGGTAAAAATTCCTGCCCTGCTAAAGCTTAAATTCTAGAGTGGGAGGTAGACAGTAAGTAAAATAAACACATAACTGAAATACAAAGAATGTGAAATGTTAAGAAGTCCTGGTCTAGGGTTGTGGCACAGTGGGTTAAGCCATGGCCTGTGACACCTGCATCCCATATGAGTGCTGATTTGGGTTTTGGCTGCTTCACTTCTGATCCAGCTCCCAGATAATGCACCTGGGGAAGTGGCAGAAGATGGCCCAAGAACTCTGGATGGGGGTTCAGGGTCTTGGCTACAGCCTGGCCAGCCCTAGCCATTGAGGTCATTTGGGGGGTGAACCAGCAATGGAAGACATCTCTCTCTCTCTTTCTCTCTCTCCCTCTCTGTAAGTTTGCCTTTCAAATAAATAAATAAAATATTTTTATTAAAACATGTTCAAAAGTCCTATGTAGAAAAGCATAGCAAGAAGGAGATTCCTGGGGGGTTGGAGAGTGAGGCGCTGTTTGTTTGAAATGGGGCAGTCAGGCAGTGCTCACAGCCAGAACAGGAAGAAAGTGAGGTCAGCGCGAGGACAAGTGGGGGAGGTATTGCAGGGCAATACCTCTGAGCCAGGAATGTTCTGGAGCCCTCAAGGAGCTAGAATGGCTGGGGATGTGTGAATGAGGGAAGGAGTTGCAAGAGATGAGGTTGGGGCGTAGGTGGAGGTGGGTAGTGGGGAGAAGTTGTGAAGCAACTTTGACTTGTACAGTGAATGAGGTAGGAAGTTACAGAACAGTGACATCATCGGCCTTGGTTTGGAAAGGATCCCTCTGGCGAGGAGGGAAGCCAGAGAGAACCATATGGAGAAACTGCCTTTACAGGAGTTGGCTTGGAGTTCGGGTGCTGGCAGCAAAGGCAGGCAGAAGTGTTGTTTAGACACCGGAACTGGTCGGATTTACTAACAAGCTAGATGTAACAGACTAGGTATAACTGAGGACCAAGTAATGACTGCAAAGTTTGTGAGCTGAGTGACTGCGAGCCACTCTCGGAGAGGAGGAGGACCAAGGGAGGGCGAGATCAGCGGTGACTTGCGAGGTCTGAGTTACCCATTGGACATCCGAGGAGGCTCATGCTGTGGACATAAACTTGGAAATCATTGGTACATAAACGCACTGAAGTCATGAACCAGTGTGAAATCTATCAAGGGGATGAAAATGGAGAGATAAAAAGAGAGAACTCCAGGACCATCCCTTGAATCACTTAGTGTGAAGCCATCAGGGAAATGTGAGATAGCGAGTTGAGAAAGTGAGAAAGATGAGGCAATGAGTTTCAAACCCAACAGGAGAACAGGGTCTCCTAGAAGACAGGTAGAGACATCGTGGAGGAGGAGGGGAGAGCAACTGGGGCAAATGTTGTAAAGACTTAGAGAATCTGGAAAAGTCATATCCATAGAAACAAACAACAGAGAAGTGGTACCAGGGGTTGGGGTGGTATGAAGTTGGAGCTGTTGGTCAAATAGTACAAACCCTCAGTCATGGCATAAGTAGGTTCTGAGAATCTAAGGCCTGATGGGTGGTGAGGGATATGTTCATTAGTTTGAATGTGGCAATCATTACACAATGTATACAGAAATCAAATTATCACATGTACATCTTGAATATATATAATCTTTGTCAAACATAAAAAAAGATGAGGGCTAAGAATGACCATTAGATTGGGTCACATGGAGGCTACTGGTGACCTTGAAAGCTGCAGGCTAGGGCAGTGGTTAGGACAGACACCAAACTGGAGTGGGCTCAAGAGCAAAAGAAAAGAGATGTCTTGGGGGCAGTGAGCAGGGACAGAATTCTCAAAAACACGCTTTGTTGTTAAAGAAGCAGAGAAGTGGAAGACCCTCCCTCTAGCTTCTAAACTCTGCTCTATACCCCAACTTTCATCCACCAGAAGGCCACTTCTGATAGACCAAAGGCCATGATGCCTGACTGTCCTACAGTCATTGCTCATTTCAACCCTGTCTTCCCACCTGTTTGGATCCAGCCTTGGGATTATTCCACCTGGTCTTTGTTCCCTGAAAGCTCTTCTGCATACATCCCTGGGACATCTTCACATCACTCAGATCTCCGGTCAAAATATCACTTTGGGGGTGGGCATTTGGCCCAGCATTTCTGCTGCTACTTAGGAAACCTGCATCCTGCACTGGAATGCCTGGGTTCCAGTCCCAACTCCACTCTTTTTTTTTTTTTTTTTTTTTTGACAGGCAGAGTTAGACGGTGAAAGAGAGAGAGAGACAGAGAGAAAGGTCTTCCTTTTTCTGTTGGTTCACCCCCCAAGTAGCCACTATGGCCGGCGCGTTGCAGCCAGTGCGCTGCACTGATCTGAAGCCAGGAGCCAGGTGCTTCCCTCCTGGTCTCCCATGCGGGTGCAGGACCCAAGCACTTGGGCCATCCTCCACTGCCTTCCCAGGCCACAGCAGAGAGCTGGACTGGAAGAGGAGCAACCGGGACAGAATCCGGTGCCCCAACTGGGACTAGAACCCAGAGTGCCGGTGCCGCAGGCAGAGGATTAGCCTAGTGAGCCGTGACGCCGGCTTCAGCTCCACTCTAATTCCAGCTTCCTGCAAATGAGCATCCTGGAATGCAGCAGAAGAAGACTCAAATCACTGGATTCCTGCCACCCATGTAGAGACTTGGGTTGAGTTCCTGGCTCCCAACTTTGGCTTGGCCTAGCCCCAGCAACTGAATGAACCACTAGATAGGAGATTCTCTCTCCTCCCTCTCCCTCTCCCTCTCCCTCTCCCTCTCCCTCTTCCTCTCCCTCTCCCTGTCCCTCTCTCTCTTTCTCCTCTCTCTCCCTCTCCTTCTCCCTCTCTCTCTTTCTCCTCTCTCTCCCTCTCTCTGCCTCTCAAATAAAAGTTTGAAAAAATCACTTCTCTGAGATGCTTCTCTAGCCTTTCCAAAACAGATTCCCCCGCTCCACAGGACTTTTTACCTCAATACAGCACTCAACATTTCTGTTTGAATGTAGGATATTTACTGTGTGCTTGTTTTCTAGAATGGAAGTTCTTAGAGTGAGGCTCTGGACTGTTTAGTGCCCTAGACTGTCCTTGACACATGGCCTCTGCAGTGTGCTCAATATGACACCTTCCTAAATTCTTACTGAAGGAAGGAGTCTCTTCATGTTAGAAAATGTAAACGTATTTTCCCATTTGAAAACAAGCAAATAAACATAAAGTCTGATATCCAGGGGCCAGTGATGTGGCTCAGCAGGTTAAAGCCATGACCTGCAGCACCAGAATCCCATATGGACACCAGTTTGAGTACCGAATACTCTACTTCCAATCCAGTACCCTGTTATAGCCTGGGAAAGCAGTGGAGGATGGCCCAACTCCTTGGGTCCCTGCACCTGCATGGGAAACCCAGAAGAACCTCATGTCTCCTGGCTTTGGATCAGTTCAGCTCTGGCCATTGCAGCCATCTGGGGAGTGAACCAGAGGATGGAATACCTCTCTCTTTCTCTGGCTCTACCTCTCTTTGAAACTCTTTCAAATAAATAAATTTTTTTATAAAAAAAAATCTAATATCTAATCACTGCTTCTGATGGGCAGGAAACAATGGAGCCAATTCCTGGTCAATAGTCAGCTGTGGCTTACCCCAGGCAGTATAGGACTTCCTCCTCAACCCCTTCTCTCTTTACACCTGTGATGTAGTTAAGTCTGCTTTGCAGAAAGCACAAGACTTCTCTCTATAGTGAGCCCAAAAATCTCCTTGGAAAGCTAAGAGTCTTTGTTCTAAGGATGCGGCTCCAGACCCTTCCTGAGGGGTTGTGTGTTGCTTACTGGATGACAGATGGTCACAGAGGAGGATTAACATGAAGACAAGGGTGGGATCCCAGTAACCCAAGATCTCATCCCTACACAGTCTCTTCATGTGGCGGCAATGGTGGGTATATGGCTTTTTAATCTCCTGATCAATAGCCCCAAGCTTCCAAGAACAAAGACAGTGCTTCATTTCCCTTCTGCATTGGCCCTGATGCTGTTGGCAGCTGTTCTGTGCTTGCTTGCAGTTTTACTCCTTTGCTGTCTGCAGCCCTGGCATGACCTACAACCATCCTCTGCCCCAGCCTTTAGGGACTCCCAGCAGCAGGCCAATCTAACATCCTGTGAGACCAGAGACGGAAACTGCATGAAGGAAGGAGGCAAGGAGAGGTAAGTCCTGGCGTTTCCACAGGATTGATGTAGCCACACCAGCCCCAGCTGTCCTGAGGAGTTCACTGCCCACTTCCAGGAGGTAGGCAAAGATGGAGGGGAAAAGAGTTGCAGCCAGGGGGGCTGTTGTGTGATTTTACCTGGGGAAAAAGGAACAATCTATCAAGCTCACATGCAAGAAGCCCAACTATGTATGTGTAACTGCAATTGCACAATATGAGCATCTTGGTTGGGTGAAGTCCGATTCCAGTGTTCAAAGATGTGGTTTGTATTTCTTGTCCCAAATGCAACTCAACTACTTCAACCAGTGCTTAAGCAAACAAGCAACAATTGATCCAAGTGTTGTAGAAACATTCTCTATTTTGACTTCTGGGGACACGGTTCTGAGTTCTCTGCCATTGAAATGATTGCTTTTGATACAAAGTGCTGTGTTGGCTTCTCCTCCCCCACCGCCTCCACAAATAATCATCTTAGATTGCAGTGGACGCTCTTCTTAGGCTCCTGCCTCCTGATTCAGGGACGAGTTGGCAGGCCCAAGGCTCTGATCTCACAGATCTTCCATCTCATGCCAAATAATTTCTTCCACCACTGCACAGCTTCTCGTCAGTGTTTGTAAAGAGCCCCAGATACTTTTTTTTGCTACATATTTTTAAAAGCTTCCCACCTTATTTTTAGCCTCCTGAGCCATCTTAGCTTTGGCCCACAGTCAATGGCCACACTCATACTCACTTCAACCTCAGTAAAGTGCACCCGTGCTTGATTTTCACTCTGTGTGAAGGCACTCAAGGAGGAGCCCAAGGAGACTTGGGGAGAGAAGCTCTATCACCAGCAATGATTAAGTTATTGGAGATAGAAAATTGCATCCTACCATTATAATACGTTTATCTATTGTGTCTGTTCACTTTACTTTCTGTGCTATAAGCATCAGAGCACAGACTTTATTTATTTTTGATGTAGACTCTAACAATTGTATGACACTCAAACAAATGATTGGTGAAACTAAGTGAACTGCTACTTCTGGCAAAGACGAAATAAAAAATACCAGATTTACCCTTCAAAGGGGAGTGGTGCAATATAAATGAGACAGCGGTTGTTAAGATACTAGACATATAAGACAATGAATCACAGTGATTCTTGACAGAGAGACACAAACAGGGTGAGCCTTATGATCCCTGTAGCTTACTGCTCAGGGAAAATTTGCAGGACACTGGGAAGGGAGGGGAATCCAGACATGACTGGGAACCCTCCATGAGTTGAGGAGAGACAACTGGGAAGCTGAGGCCATGGCAGCTAGAGTTTGTAAAACAGCAGAGAGTATAGAACTGCACAAAAGGTACTACGTAGCACTGCGCAAGGTTCCCCTGGAGTCTCCAGCTGAGTTCTGATAGGCACGTTCATGTGAGGAAGCTAACCCAGACAGGAGAAACAACCACCTGAAAAATTTCTGCAACGCACAGGCCCAGAAATACTTCCTGTTCCCACAGACCAGAGTGGAAAACTTTGTATTTCACATAGCTTCAATAGCGTACTAAGAATTTTATATGTGTTCTGGGTAAAAGTTAGCTTTGGATTAAATGCTTCTCTGGTTCTACGTATGGAAGACTAAAGGGATTAAACTTTCCAAGCAACTTAGTTGCATCAGAGGTCAGGTAAATTTACAGGGATGCAAAAATATTCAGCACCTAGAAAGGTAAAGAATTTAGAATGTCTGACTTCCAATTAAAAGTTGCTAGACATACAAAGGCATTGTAAAATATCAATAATGAGAAAAATTTAAATAACCAAGAAAACACATAAAATTAGTAGATGAGCATATTGAACTAACAATTATGATAAATTTACTCTGTACATTCAATAAGCTGGAGAAAATATTGACCATGGTCAATAGAACTAAAAATGACAAACTTATAGAGTGAAAACTACCATGCCTGAAATAGAAAATACACTGAATGAGAACAAGACTACTTAAGATGCTACAGAAGAAAGCATTAGTACACCTGAAGATATAGAGTAGAAATGATTTGAAGTATCACACTTGGTTGGGGGGACAAAAAAAATGAGGAATAAAATATCAGTGAGGAGTGGGAAATTTTCAAGCTGGCTAATGTAAAAACAGTTGAAGCCCCCGATAAGATAGAAGGGAAATTTTTCAAGATGGGGTGAAGGAAGGGCCTCTAAATCTACAAATTCAGGAACATTAATGAACCCAAGCAGAAGAAACATGAGAAAAGTTATACCAAGGCACACAACAACAACTTTTCGGGAGGTTCTCTGCAGGAAGGAATATGATATCACGTGGATTCTGGAGCCACACAGAGGAGGGACAGACCTCCAAACAGCAACTGCCGGGGTAGAAACCAAAGAACCTGATTCATAATCTCTTAACCTAGATGAAGAATAAATGCTCCTTTAAAGCAAAATTGGGAGCAATACATTATGAAATCTTTAACATGTATAGAAGAAAATCACATTAAAACAATAGCACAAGCATCAGATAAAGTGTACTGCTTGTGGGTTCTTAGAGTCTAAACGAAATGGTTAACATGAAGGGAAACCATGCAAATTAAACACCTACTCAATAAATTCTAATGTAAGCAGCAAAATAACAGCACAAAGAGTTACAGAGACTGAACCAACAAAGGAGGTAAAATGTGATTATTGAAAGGTTATATAATATTTAAGTCATTTGTCTGATAAAGGGTTTATATCAAGAAATATATACATATATATATATATATATCCTCAAAATTGAGTTATAAGAAACCAAACAGCTCAGTGAAAGAAAACGCACGCAGGGCATATCTGAGGAGACGATGGAGCAAAGGGAAAAAGGAATGCATGGAAAGATGCCCCACCCCCTCCACTGTGGAGGAAACGCACAGTGACGCTGTGATGAACTGGCATTACCTACCAGAATGCCCAGTGCTAGGAACACTGAGGATACGATAAGTTAGGGAGGATGTACAGCTACCAAAACACTCGCGTTCTCCTACGGGAAACGCGCAAGGGCACAGTCATTTTGGAAAATGGGCAGTTTCTTGATAGTAGTATATATCTACTATACAACATGGTCTTTCTGCTCAAGAGAAATGAAAGAATGTTCTACACAAAGATTTGCCTGTGAATATTCATAGCAGTTTTATTATTTGTAATAGCTAAAAATTGGAAATAATAGGTTAACACATAACCAAAATAGGGAATATACATATGATAAGAGCGTTTGCTGTACAATGAGGGTATTGATTACTTAGCAACTCAGAGAAGGAACTCTTTGCTACATGCAACACCATGTTTGAATCTCAGACTATCTTTGCTGAGTGTAAGAAGCCAGGCATGCATACGTGTTTGGGCCTGGAGGAGGCAGAGGTGCTGGCGCCCCCACAATGAGAGCATCCTGTGGGGGTGCTTCTGTGTGGGAGAGGCGGCCAGGAGGGCTGCCCGAGGGGGTAGCAGGGGAGAGGGGCCGGGGCCTAGGGTGAAGGTTGGCATCTCCCCAGCTGCCTGGTCCTGCAGTGCCAGCACAGCCCTGCAGCAGCCTCACCCACCGTGGAGGACAGGGTTCTTGGACAATTACTACCCATTTCTGGAGATCTCCACAGGGCACAGGGAGCTGAAAGGCTCCCCACTACTGTCTTTCCACAGGACTCTGCCTGGGTCTCTCCTGGCCCCCATTGGGTGTGACAGCTGCCCACGCATTTGGGCAAAGCTTGGAGACTGGCCTTGTGGGACAATGTAGGTTGTTGCTCCAACACAGTTGCTCAGGGGTGATTGTCAGCTGGGGGCTCCCAAGGCAGAGAGCCAGGGACACGCACCTTCTGCCCCCTGCATCGAGGCCACCCAGTAGCTGGGCCTGATAAAAGTGGCAACCCTCTTCTACTGACTAGTGTGTGCCAACCATTCATTCCCGGGACCACTAAGGGGCACGTGGAGCCCCTCCCTAGCCAGGCCTGGGAGACCTCTGGGTGCTCTCCCACTCAAGGTTTCTCAGAATCTGACTGTGGCGCCACCTGGCCTTACACCTCACAGCCACTTTGGGAAACTCCTGAAGCCCGCTGTCCTATTCTTTTTAAAGTTCACGTCCAAGGGATGGGGCGTTGCCCTTGGCAAGTTTGGAACACACCACAGTTCAGTCTCCACCAGCGAGGCGTGGAAAAGAAATGGCTTGTCTCTTGTGCTTTATGAACTCTCATTTGCATGTTGAAATCTGAGCCTTAGCTTTTTAAAGAATTGTTTGCAATACAAGAGTTACAGAGAAAGAAGGAGACACTCAGAGAGAGCTAGACATTCCAACCCCTGTCTCACTATCCAAATGGCCCCAGTGGCTGGGGCTGGCTCAGGTCAAAGCCAGGAGCTTGGTACTCCATCCGGGTCTTCCAAATGGGCAGCAGGGGACCAAGTACTAGAGCCATCTTTTGCTGCTTTCCCAGGCACATTGATAAGGAGCCGGATTGGAAGTGGGGCACCAGAACTCTGTAATCGGTGCTCATACGGGATGCAGACATTGTGGGTGGTGGCTTAACCCCTCGTGCCACATGTTAGGGAAATGACCGCCATCCTAGAGGGAAACATGAGCTCATTCCTATGTTATCTTTGTAGGGCTACAAAATCCCTCCAGCCTCTTAACACGACTGTGCCTCCACATGGGTCAGAATCTTCTCCTGCAAACTAAGCAAAATGAGGTATTTTGCCTGCCACTGGTGCATTGTTTTCAGGAAATCCCAATTTTGGAATCCCAAGTACATCTGTCAACACCACATCTATCAATCCTACATGCTACCAGAATAGAAATGACAGTTTTTAGCTACCTCTTCTATGTGGCTTTTAGGGGTCGGGGGAGACTTGCTTTGAAAAAATTCTCAATGTAAAGAAAAAATTGTAGAACGCATACTGTATGTTTCCATTCACATATGTGCCTTGAAAAGGCAAACTAATTTGTAGGAAGAAAAAGTGGCCTGATTCTCATGGGGCTGACTGAGCTAATCCCCATGCTGAGGATTAGTGGGCAGGGAGAAGTGTGAGGGAGGGAAAACCAAGGGGTGTTGGAAAATTTTAGACGTGATTTGTCTATTACACATCAAAACAGTGGAAGTAAGTTGAAGCTAACAGGCATGCCGAATAAGGGTAATTTCCCTATTTCTATCTGCCCATCTGGACTAATGGAGGATGTGTTTGTGGACGAATTATTAGAGCACAGTGTCTTCTTCAGAGGGGAATAGGCACCGAGTGGCACAGAGAAGTTAGTGATGGACACACATTGAAACCCACTATGTGCCAGACCCTCTGATAAGAATTTGAACTGAATTACCCCTTTTCATTCCCATTAAAAACCCTCTGAGGTAGCTAGCACCGTGGCTCACTAGGCTAATCCTCTGCCTACGGCGCTGGCACACCGGTTCTAGTCCCGGTTGGGGCGCCGGATTCTGTCCCGGTTGCTCCTCTTCCAGTCCAGCTCTCTGCTGTGGCCCAGGAAGGCAGTGGAGGATGGCCAAGGTCCTGGGGCCCTGCACCAGCATGGGAGACCAGGAGAAGCACCTGGCTCCTGGCTTTAGATCAGTGCAGCGCGCTGGCCGTAGCAGCCATTTGGAGGATGAACCAACGGAAGGAAGACCTTTCTCTCTGTCTCTCTCACTAACTCTTCCTGTCAAAAAAAAAATTTTTTTTTAAAAACCCTCAGAGGTAAATACACACCATTGTTCTCTTTTTTCACAAGAAGAAATAAGGCCTCAGAGGGAGGGAACCACTTACTGTAGATTGCTGCCCTCAGGCCAAAACCAGCGTAGCTGCCAGAGGCTTCCCCACCTGCTGCCGGCCGTGGCACTGGCTGAGTCCTGGGAACTCTACCTTGGCCTAGAATCTCCAGGGTGGGGGAAAGGAATGACCCCAAGGGACTCGTGTCATTGCTTGGTCTGGAGTCAAATACGACCCACAGGGACCCAAGAGCATTGGGCTTCTTACACTTGGGCTTCCTGGAATACAGGACTTTAAATTTAAAACCAAGATGAGTCTGGCTCTCTGACTCTGGCTCGGCAGAGGCCTGTGTTCCAGGACGATAGCTCTCTCGCCCCTTGGTCCTTGAGGACATGCTCAGAACACTGTCTTGGACTTTTGGCCAGAGTGTTGCGGGGGCTTCACAGGTAAGGCAAGGAGCAGAGAGAGGCAGTGTTCTTTGTATTGCGCTTTATTTCGGTGCTGTTGAAACGTCAGGATCACTAAGAGAGGTCATTCTAAACTCTTCAGCCTTCCATTTCCAGTTGGGGGGACCTCCCTAGGGGAGGGGGCCGTGAAGAGACATGGGGGCTTCTAATTGGGTGGAAACGGTGGTCTGTGAGGAAAGAGCTTTCCTAAACCTAGATCAGGCCTGGCCCTCAGGAACCCTACCCCGCGATGAGGTGGACATGGCCCCAAAGGCAAGCTACTTGTTTGGCTTCTTCTGGCCCGCGGCGGCCGGCCTGTTGGCAGCTGGTGGACTTTGGGGCTGCTGCTGGGTTTGGGAGCTCTTCTCCTGCGTGGGAGGTGATGCGGGTTCGGAGTCCTTGCTCAGGCATGTGCACTCAGGCTTGGCCTCCAAACAGCAGCACTTGGCCTGGGTGCAGCAGGGGGGCTTGGATGGGCAGCAGGGGGGCTTGGATGGGCAGCAGGGGGGCTTGGATGGGCAGCAGGCGTTGCATTTCGGTTGGTCACACATCTTCAGAGATTTGGAGGTCCTAGAAAGAAAGAAAAGAATTTCCTTGTTAGCAAGAGAACTGGGGACCTGCTTTCATGTCCTCCTTGGATACCCACTTGCATCCATCTGGAGGGTACTGACTCAGACCAGGTCACGACAAGTAGAGCTGGGCCCTTCACGTGGTTCAGTCAGCCCCATGAGTCTGTGCCTTCAAGTGAGTCAATGTTTGTTCTTCACTACAAACCCATTTCCAGACAAGGCATTGAAAGACCAGTGTATGGAAGGGATTTGCCTAAGGTGTCTCAGCTAGTAAGGAATGAGTGTGACCCTCAGTAGCCTGATTCTGAGTCAAGTGTCAGGCACGTCACAAAGGTCATCTTTGTATAATAATCATGGCCAGTTAAGAGGCAGGCATTTTCAACACGCTTCGCTAGTGAGGACAGTGAGCTTTGGAAACCTATTTCAGTTGCTTGCAAGTGGATTCAAGCCAGTCTGTCCCACACCAGGGCACATGCTTGTTCTGGTCTCCAATGTGGCACTCAGGACCCAGGCGCAACAGGATTCTTGTATTTTGGGTGACCAACCGGTGCACCCTTCCGGAATGCCCTGTCTCACCCCACGCCACTCAGCGCAGGAGAAGTTTGCTGTGGCTGGTGTGGCTGCAGCAGGATGAGATGGGAAGGACCTTGCTCTTAACATTGTGGTGCCTGAGCTCCAGGCTCGATTCCAGGTGGGCACAGGCAGCTCTCCACCTCTCAGCTTTTCTCTCTTCCTCTACAAAGCAGCAGCTGGCAGGGGTGAGGAGTGGGGAGCCGGAACCAGTGGGTGTTCTCAAAGTGAACTGCTCTTCACTTTTATAACTGCTTGATTTCTTGTAGGAGTAGGAGAAACACAAAACCACCCTTTCTTTGCTTCTATCAACCCATCCCTCTCCTGCCCCAGAAACTCAGGTTCTCCCTGGAAGGTTCCTAGATACAGGCCAATGGAAAAGGCCCTCTATGGCTTCTGTGAAAGTTTGAATGTCACTCACGACCCCAGAGCAGAGCAGAGGGCCTACAAGTGGCCAGGATCCATGGGCATGTGGGCAGGGACAAGGTTGGTCATCCTGTGAGGAGTCAGATGGTTTAATAGTCAGGGGATCCCAGTGGAATTTGGAGTGTAAAATACTTGTTTTCTTCCTCACAACTTTATCTTTAGCAAGAACAAGCAGGCTGCCCTCCTTCCTTCGGACTCTCCAAATTTACCATGGAAGAGCAAGGGAGCTCCTCCAGAGCTCACAGCTTACTGTGAAAACAAGTTATTTACCCCACCCTTAGCAGGCCAGACAGGATGGAGAATTGTAAATGAGGTCTTTGGATGGTTTTTTGTCCCCGCCTGCTAACTGAATGCCAATCTAATCATCAAGTTTTTTTTTTTTTCCCCTTCAAAATTGTACTTAAGGCTGACTGCCACCAGTCCCCTTGGGGTTTTCCTCTCTTGGATGCCCCCCCATGCCACTCTGGCTGGAGGTCCTTGATTCTAATAAATACTTTTAAATCTCTCTGCCGTCCACTTGGGAATTCTTCTTCCATGTGAGACAAAGAACTGAGGCAACAATAATTTCTCCATGCCATTTTCCTGTTAACGATCCACACTTAGGGGAGATATGTGTGTGTGTGTGGTGGGGTGGCAGTGGTGGTGAATGATGCTGTAACATCTACCGGGGGATCACCCCACAGGGCCACATACCCTGTGCTGGAGGTGCCAGTCTTGTCAGAGCCCTGTCACCTGGGTGGAGAAAGATGGGTGTGGGAATTCGAGTGACAACTGCTGGCGGGAAGTGTTACCACCCTCTAGCCTCTGAAACCCACAGGACTTTTGAGAAAAGTCTTTAACCCAAACTACTTTATAAAACTATACTGCTTATTGCTGTGGGCTTTCCACTAATCACTCACGTAACCACATACTCCTGTCTGTGTGTGTGTGTGGGGGGGTGCAGGTGTGTATACTCTGTCCATGCACAGCAAGAACTTTGGGTTTGTGACAGTGATTGTCAAGCAGGATCAAACTGGGATTATTTATACTTGCTTACCGGGCTTTAGAATGAGGGCAAGTATGGAGGACTCATGCAAGGTGCGTCCTCTGTTCTGGCCTCTGTCTCTCCGGCCAGTGGATCAACTGCTGTTGTCTCCTCCCTGGCCTTCAGCCATGCCTACGCCAAACACACCATGTGGCGTATCTCCTGTCTATTCTATTCATGTCTGTGTCCTGTAGCTGAGGACACTCCCAGGGAGAGGAACAGTAAACCCCTCCTCACACCAAAATCTCCCCAGAAAGCTGATAGCTCCCCCCTGAGGTTGGATGGGTGCTGCAGGACACCTGTCACATGCCACTCTTGCTCTCAGAACCACCCCCATGACGCTGGAGCAGACCCAGGGCCTTGGCTGTCCTGGATGATGGGTGTCAGGCTCTGAGACTCAAGTCTCTTTCATCTGGGGATTCATATAAATCCAGTTCATGCTGTGTGGACTGGGTTCCCTTGAGCCAGGCGTGGCTGGTGCCTCCACCCACTGGAGACAGTGACTGTAAGACTGACAAGTTGTGGCCCAGCCCCAGCCCAGCCTTTCCCTGTCTCAACTCTGAACAATCACAACCAGAGCCTCATCTCGGGCTTTCTCTGTGGGAAGAGGCCCTGACACATATCCAGGGGCCTTGCCTTGGTGCTGTCTGAGGAGTAGGTGGAGCTAACCCCATTAAGACCTAAACAAAAGCTGCAGGAGGGAAAGAAATGTAGGAAGGAGAGTCCTATGGCAAGACCCCTGCCAGCAGGCCTAATCCTTTCACATGCCAAGCTCCTGGCCATGGGTAGCTCCCAGCTAAGAGGAGAAAGTTACTTCCTGGGACATGGGATTCCTGGGCTTTAATTTCCCATGACTCTGAGTGTGCCTGGTGTTCAGGATTCGCCTGTCTTTCAGAAAGAGGCTTTTGCTTGTGTTTCAAGAGGGAAACACTGGCACAGGACTCGTAAGAGGAGGGGCAGGGGCACAACACACAGTTCCCGCTCCCAAGTCAAGGGAGCTGCCCAGAGGCTGAGGGGCAGATCCACCCCGAGATGCCCTGATTTGCCCAGGAAAGGACAGGAAGGAAGAGCTGAGCCTGGCAAGACACACAGGAGCAGGGGAAAGTCAGGTCAACCTGAAACCAGGGCGAAGGGGAGAGAGAAGGCTGTGAGTGCCTCGCTTTCAGCGGCCTTTGTGAGGTTCAAGGCTATTGCATAGGGTGTCTGTGTGTGTGCGCGGTGCTTGGGCACCCTGGCCACCCCAAATGGCTGTGTTTGGGTGTGTGGGTGTGTTCAGCGGACCCCGTATCTGTCTCTGTCATGTTATTGTCTGAATCTACTCCCTTAGGAGCCAGATCTAAGACCAGGCTCTAAGAGGAGGGAAGGAGCAAGTCCTTTCTATTTTTATTTTCTGTGGCTGTTCTTTGTCTTTGCCCCCTTCACTATTTTTTCTCTCTGCTCTCTAGTCTTTCATTCTATCCGTGCTTTTCTCTCCTCCTCTATGTCTATGGTTTACCTGTGTCTACCCTAAAGTTCAGTGCCCTGAACTGACAGTGAAGAACCTCTTGTCATGTGGGGTTCCAGCAGGTTAGGATCCCTCCTTCCCACGGTGGGTTGGGCTGTTTCTACAGAAGCTATTTTCATCCCAGGACCAGAGGCTGTGGAGACATCAGAGCCCCCAGAGCTCCTGTCCAGGGACTTCCTTTGCTGCTCCCATCCTTGCTGCACGCCCTCTGTGGCCAGATCCTGGAAACAGATCCTGAACGCAGAGGTCGTGCCTTGTCAACTGTGTAAAGCAGGCTGTGCCCACGGCAGCATGGGGAGGGCTATGGCAGGGCGTTCAATAGCCTCTCCATCCCCCACACAAGTCCTGTTTCCCGGGCCAGCACTGCCACCACTGCGCCCTGCTACTGGATAGACTGTGTCTGTGCCCCTTTATTCTGGAAGATCCTTTCTCGCCTGGCTCCTCATGGTGCCCATCCTTGAGTTCAGGGGTAGTTAACCCTCCCACTTTCACAATCCTAGTTCTCACCCAGTGAACCTGCATCCTGGGCCAACTTGCTTCCTACAATACAGTTCTTCTTAGAACAAGCTTCTTCCCAAGATCCATGTGCTTTCCTCCCCGACCTGGTGCCCAACAGCCTGCCCCGAGAAATCTGCCAAATCATGTCATGGAACACCTGTGGCACAGTGCTAGGGCCACCTTCGTAGGCCTGCTTACTGCTCTGCTCCAGTGTGGACCCACATAGGACCAACTTCCAGTGCAGCAGTGTCTGGTTAGGCTGCCCTGTCTTTGACCTCTGCCTCCCAGCTCAGCCTCAGCTCCAGCTGCTGATCGCTCTTACAGCAGCCGGGTCGCAGCAGGTCCCTGCTGAATTACGCTCACCTCTTACTGAATCTTTGAACGCCCCACACCCTCACTGCATATGATTCAAATCTGAAGTCTCTGCTTAGACATCGCTCCCTTGAGGGAAAGGCCCTTGACCCAGAGACTCAGGCCCCAATACTCTTTCTTGAAGCTCCCTGTACTCAATGTGTAAATATGTACACTTCTATAGTAACTCTGATTTCCCTCATTGTCTGACCGTGCCTCTTGCTTGATAATTTCGGGAGCACAGCGTCTTTGCTCTCCTGCCTGCCGCGCTCTGACGTCTAACGCACTGCATAATGCCGCCCAGGAAAGGAACAGGACAAGGGGAGGGGACCCGGAGGACATGGCTTCTCACTGTCACCTGATCTGGCCACACACTGCTTTTCAGACTCTTCTCAGTTCGCAATTCCCATGCTTGGCTCCTCACAGACGCTGCCCGCCTTTGACTGTTTCCAGCAGATGTGATGACCAATCCTCCTCAGCAGCCTAGTGAGCCCATGACTATCAGCAGCCAAAGGCTTCTGAGCCAGCTGCGCCCCACCCCCACCCTCCTGGCGCCAAGGTGATGAGATTCCCTGCCTCTATGACACCATAATCCTCTTTATGAGCAGTGACTGGCTGGCTGACTCACTGGTGCCCCCTGCTGGCCACATAGTCTGATTTCACGCCATTTTTTCTTTTCTCAAACAAAAAGAAAAATTCTTTACGTTTAGATCCTTGAACCACTTTAAGTTGATTTTTAAATAGGGCATAAAGCAAGGGTCTCATTTGAAATTTCTGCAGGTGGAGAACCTATTTTCTCCACATCATTTAATCTAAATGGTGCTATTATTTATTGAATAATAAGTAGTGTGGTTATTTCTTTCTCCAAGGAATATTTTTAGCACATTTGTCAAAGATTAGTTGGTTGTAGCACCTTGAACTTCTGGGAGATTTCTCAAAATGTTGAATTTCCCCTTTATTGGCCTTTGAAGGTTAGAGATGAGCAGCGTTGGCCAAGTGGGTCCTCAGGAGAATGGACACAGTGCAATGGTCTCAGGCCATTTGGGCAAGGATTTCTGAGGTCCTGGAATGAGGATGACAAGAGCTCTGGGCCTGTGCATTGGAGCTATGGGCTCGTCATCCTGTGGGAAGGCTCATGAGTGAGAGAGCCAGAAAGAGACTCTGAAGTGTGGATCCAGGGCAGGGAGCCCAGCCGCTGAGACTTAGAGCAGTACTCTTAGAACGTGTGAACTGTGCTCCTATTCCATAGCAACAATCCAAGAATTTCTTTGTCTACCTGACTTCTTCAGGTGGCCATGCTTAGAGTCATACCTAAAAGCTGTTCTCAGGAAAACGCCTGGAGTCCTTCCCATCTCCAAAAGTGTCCAGCATTTTAGTTTAGATGGAGGCTTTGATCTGTAAGAAATAAGCTGCTTCTGAGACGAATACAGGGCAGGAGAACGAGAGAGAGAGGTATAAATGGCAGTGTACCTATAAAGAAGTGTTTATACAAAACTAAAAGAATGTCAACCAGAATATCATGAGAGCCTGGCATTTCCATGGCAAATTGCCAAAATTCACTGATTGCTGATGCATATGTTATGATGCGAATATTCTCATGTCCTCTTAGTGAGATTTTACTTTACAAATATTTGATGGAATATTATTATAGCTAAAAGAAGTGTGGAGTCTGTTGGTAGATGATATGCAAAGTTCTTTAAGCTGTGTGTGACATGGTAAAAGCAAGAAACAATATATGAGTATATTCCCTTTCTTATAAAAACTCTGAATGCAGTAAGGTACATAGAAACTAAGTTAAACATATGTGTTAGTATATACATGAACATTTCCTATATATCACACACATGCACTTTACACATGAACACACACATGCACACATGGATATGTTACCAGAGGGAAAGCTGTGGAAGCCGTGGGATTCTTGTCTTCACTCAAGAAAGAATTCAGGTGTGAGACAGCAGAGTGATAAGGCTTTATTGGGGATAGGGCATCCGTCAGAACGGAAGGGACAGAGAGAGAGCACTCAGTTGCTCTCTCTGGGGGAGAGCGAGGTTACATGGTTGAGTGGAGAGAATACACCTGGGCAGGCCAGGCGGGCAGCTCAGCAGAGAGGCAGAGGGCTGAGTACATAGTATGTTTGCACTCCCTAGGTTTTAAGGCCTGGGCAGAGTAGGGGGGGCTTCCCTTAGGGCATCTGAGAAGGTTTTATTGCCCCATGTTGTCAGGTAACCCCTTTGGTCCTGAGGAGAGAGAATTCCCCTGGGAGCTTTCCTTGGGGAAGGGCTGGGACCACCTGGGAGGTCATCAGGGTCTGGGCAGGACTTTGAAGTGCAAGATGCTGGGCTCTGGAGCTTCCACAGTAGGTGTGGGTCTCAGGCCCTTCTCATACACAAATAGGCTCAATTTCTGACTTCCTACCTAACAGATACACACACTGCATACATAAATACACATACACCACCCAGGGCCCTTTGTGCTGCTGGTCTGTCTTCTCCAAGATATCCCCATGACTAACTCCCTCCCTACTTCAAGTCCTTACTTAGATATTACTTTCTCAATGAGATACCACCCCATCTTCCCAATTAAAATGATAATCTTCCCCTTTGTTTTCCACTTTAATTATCTTTATACAGACCCATTTTGTTTTCCTTTGGCAGTAATTTCACATATATGCACAGTATAATGTCTTTATTTTCTATATCTTTGTGTATTGTCTTTGTTCTTGAATTAAAATGTCGTCTCCAGGGGTACAGAAGAATAAGATCCTCCAGCCATAGTTACCCCACAGACACATCAATGTGAATGCATTTCATGCACTAAAGCAATCAGGGAAGAGATCACAATTCCTGGGTCTTACATAATCATAAGAAAGGGTGCGTTGAGGCTGGTGCCATGGCTCACTTGGTTAACCCTCCACCTGCGGCGCCAGCATCCCATATAGGCACTGGGTTCTAGTCCTAGTCCCAGTTGCTCCTCTTCCAGTCCAGCTCTCTACTGTGGCTCAGGAGGGCAGTGGAGGATGGCCCAAGTGCTTGGGCCCTGCACCCGCATGGGAGACCAGGAGGAAGCGCCTGGTTCCTGGCTTCGGATCAACACAGCATAGGCCATGGCAGCCATCTGGGGAGTGAACCAATGGAAGGAAGACCTTTCTCTCTGTCTCTCTCACTGTTTATTTATTTATTTAATTAAATAAATGCATTTAAAAAACAAAGGAAAGGATGTGTTGAAAAAGGCAGAATTGGCAGGATTGCCCACATCACTGCCCTGCTTTTTCAATTCCAAAAAGCAGAGTATGGAGAGTAAGCAGGAGGGAGAAGACATTAATTCCATACCTCAGACTTGCAACCCAGTTCCCTTCCTGCCACACTGAAATCCAATAGTAGAGAGAGCCCTGTAGAGCCTACCTTGAGGCCCATGCACCCAGTTTGAACCTCTGTACCCTCGTTAGCCTGGGCAGGTGCTTCATCCACAACCCTTTCCCCAACATCAGACAGCAGAGTATGGAGAAAGATTCCATCTGCTAAGAAGTGAGATGGAATTTAGTACTGGGTCATCGAAATGAAACACCAAGGGGATTCCACTGGTCTCTGTGAACATGTCCTGGTCCCTAGCAGAGACCTGCAGCTCTGGTTGAACAAAACTATATTCCAGCCAGAATCACCTGTGGCTGCCTGCAGTGGTCTTGGATCACAATTTCCCCACCATCACAGCAGGCCTTGGTGCTGCCACTGTGCTGCACTGATGCTGGAGGTCTCTGGGCTCTGGGTGTGACCAGGATTGTGGCACTGGTACCTGTGGAACTGCCCACCTTGTCCCTTTCCCAAGCTCAGACAGAATAACACAGAGTCATTGTCTTCTTGGGGAAATAAGAGGGAGGGAGACACCAAATTGCTGTTAAATGCTTGGGGCCAGTTCCTCCATGGTGAAGGCTGGTATTGAGAGAAATGCTCTAGCACCTGAACAGAGGCTGGTGACTATGAATGAGACATCAAGGCCTGCCCTGGCCCCAGGCAGACACAAGCAGGAAGAGTCTGTCTTTTTATTTTATTCATTTGTTTTTAAAGATTTTTTTTTTTTCAATTTGAGAGGTAGAGTCACAGAGAGAGAGAGAGGGAGAGACAGAGAAAGAGGTCTTCCCAACCACTGGTTCACTCCACAAATGGCCTAGATTATTTGAACCAGGAGCCTGGTGCTTCTTCCAGATCGCCCACATGGGTTCAGGGGCCCAAACACTTGGTCCATCTTCTACAGCTTTCCCAGACCACTAGCAAGGAGCTGGATCAGAAGTGGAGCCGCCAGGACTCCAACTGGTGCCCATATAGTATGCCAGCACATGCAGAAGCTTAACCTACTTTGCCATAGCGCTGGCATCCCAGTCTATCTTTTTTTTTTTTTTATTTTTTTTTATTTTTTTATTTTTTTTGACAGGCAGAGTGGACAGTGAGAGAGAGAGACAGAGAGAAAGGTCTTCCTTTGCCGTTGGTTCACCCTCCAATGGCCGCCGCGGCCAGCGCGCTGCAGCCGGCGCACCGCGCTGATCCGATGGCAGGAGCCAGGAGCCAGGTGCTTTTCCTGGTCTCCCATGGGGTGCAGGGCCCAAGCACCTGGGCCATCCTCCACTGCACTCCCTGGCCACAGCAGAGGGCTGGCCTGGAAGAGGGGCAACCGGGACAGAATCCGGCGCCCCGACCGGGACTAGAACCCGGTGTGCCGGCGCCGCTAGGCGGAGGATTAGCCTATTGAGCCGCGGCGCCGGCCCCCAGTCTATCTTTTTAGGCCTGCACCTCTTTGAAGTCCATTCTGAACAGCACATCAACTGCAGATTTGAGATAAACTTGGGCCTGGAATCAAAGCAACACATCAGGTATGGATTCATAGGCGTTAGAACCAAAATAATAGCAGTAGCCATAGCCTTGGAGAAAGTATGAGGTCTGCAAAAACATATATTACTAACACCTGTGCAAGAATTTCAAATATTTTGAATGAAAATAAACTTATTTTTAATTCCACTTTTCTATGCATTTTTTGAAATAACTTCATGAGCAGGCACTTTAGAATTTCTGTAAATACAGACACAAAAAAGCCAGATTACACAGAACAGAATAAATACCCAATTTTTCAATGTGCAGCTGTTGTATACTAATACACATCAAGAATTTTCAGGAAACCATGACCTCAGCCAACAGACCAAATAAGGAATCAGAACAACCATATAGCAAATAATATGTGTTAATTCTCATCTAGACAATTTAAAAATAGCTGTTTTAAGGAAACCCAATAAATGTCAAGAAAACACAGAGGAGCAATTTCTTGTTTTATCAGAGAAATTTAACACGCTGAAGTAATTATTTAAAAAAATCAAACAAACCATTGAGCTAAAAAGTATACTTAGCAAAATGAAAAATGTGGTAGAAGGCATCAATAGTAGAATAGAACAAATAGAAGAATCAGTGAGCTTAAAGACAGACTATTTGAAAATACACAGAGGATGGGGCCGGTGCCGTGGCTCACTTGGTTAATCCTCTGCCTGCGGTACCGGCATCCTATATGGGCGCCGGTTTGAGTCCTGGTTGCTCCTCTTCCAGTCCCGCTCTCTGCTGTGGCCTGGGAAGGCAGTGGAAGATGGCCCAAGTGCTTGGGCCCCTGCACCCGCATGGGAGACCAGGAGGAAACACCTGGCTCCTGGCTTTGGATCGGCATAGTTCCAGCCGTAGTGGCCATTTGGGGAGTGAACCAACAGAAGGAAGACCTTTCTCTCTGTCTCTCTCTCACTGTCTAATTCTATCTGTCAAATAAAAAAAAAAAAAGAGAAAATACACAGAGGAGGGATGGGAATTTTGAATTAGCATTAAAAGAGCAAATATTCAGGTTATCACTCTTCAAAAGGGATGTCAGAATGCTCACTTTCAACCATTTGCATTCAACATACTACTGGAAGTTCTAGCCAGAGCAATGAGATAAGAGAAAGAAATAAAGGGCATTCAAATTAGAAAGTAGGAAGTCAAATTGCCACTGTTTGTGATGACATAATATTATATAAATAGTAAATCCTGAGTATTCCAACAAAGATCTATTTGAATTAGTAAGAAAATTCAGCAAAATATCAAGATACAAAATCAACATACAAAAAAGTAAATCACATTTCCATACAATAGTGAACTACCTGAAAAAGAAAAAAATTAAATCTCATTTCCAATAGCTACAAAAACCAATGGATGAAGGTCACCAAAGAGGTAAGCTATCTCTACAATGAAAGCTATAAAACACTTGTGAATTTAAATTGAAAGATTCACAGATTGGAAAAATCAATATTATTAAAGTGTCCATAGCATCAAAAATTATCTACAGATTTAATGTCATCTCTATCAAAATATCAATGACATTCTTAACAGAATTATTTGAAAGAATCCTAAAATTCATATGGAGCTACAAAAAATACTAAAAGGCCAAAATAACCTTGAGTGAAAATAACAAAGCAGGAAAATGATAGTACCTGGTCTCAAAATATACTTCAAGTATAAACTAGCCAGGAAACCATAACATTGGTTAAAAACACACATCGACCAATGGAACAAAATAGAGACCACAGGACTAAACCAACATCTACAGCAACTTGATCTTTGAGAAAAATGCTAAGGACACACACTGAGGAGAAATAGTATTGGACTCATTGAAGGTCCAAAGGCAGAAGAACGAAACTAGACCCTTATTTCTCCCAATTTACAAAATCAATGCAAAATGAAAGACTTAGATGTGAGACTTAAAACTATAAAAAGGGATATTTATACACTCTTGGTGAGTAAGTAAATAAGTACAAAATAGTAGGAACGGTCCCTAAAAAGTTACAATAAGAAATACCATGTGATCCAGTAACCCCACTACTGGGTAAATACCCAAAGGAATTTAAGCTAGTGTGTCAAGGAGACTTCTGGACTCCCATGTTTGTTGCAGCACTATTCACAACAGCCAAGAAAGGGAACCAACCTAAGTGTCCATCAACTGATGAATGAATAAATAAAAAGTGATATAAGTACACAAAGGAATACCATTCAACTGGAAAAATGAAAGAAATTCTATCATTTGAGACAGCAGGGATCAACTTGGAGGTCATCATGATAAGAGAAACAAGTCAGGCATAGAAGCACAAATAACTCATGATCTCACTCACATGTGGAACTTAACAATATTGACCTCACAGGAGTTGGGAGTAGAATAATGATTACCAGAGGCTGGGGGGAGTGCAAAGGAGGGACCAAGGGAAAACACTGGTCAACAGTACTACGTAATACCTTTGAGAAGTAAGTTCTGATGTTCTATAGCACAGCAGGGGGAATTTTGATTAAGATAATGTACTGTGATTAAGATAATGTACTATGTATTTTGGAAAAGCTAGAAGAAAATATCTTGAATGTTTTCATCACAAAGAAATGACATGGAACTGGCAATGTAGTGTAGTGGGTTAAGCTGTGGCCTGCCAGCCAGAATCCCATATAAGTGCTGGTTGGAGCACCATCTGCTCTGCTTCCAATCCAGCTTCCTGATAATGTGCCTGGAAGAGCAGGATAAGATGGCCCTTGCCACACATGTGGAAGAAACACATGGAGTTCCAGGTTCCTGGCTTTGGCCTGCCTACCCCTAGTTGTTGCAACCTTCTGGTGAGTGAACCAGCAGATGGAAGATCTCTCTCTCTCTCTCTCTCTGCAACTCCCCCTTTCAAGTAAAATAAATAAATCCTTAAAACAAACAAACAAAAAACCCAAGAAATAACAAATGCTTGAGGAGATTGTGAAGGCTTAAGTTGATTTGAGCATTATACAATGTATACATGTACAGAAATACCATCTGGTACCCATACATATATATAATTATTATGTGTCAATTTTAAAAATTAAATAAAAGGATTAAGGGAACCATTACTGGAGTGCAAATGGAGGCAGGTGTTGGAGTTGGGTTGCCATAAGCCAACTCCTAGGGCTTCCAGAGGCTGGAGGAGGCAAAATGGGAGGATTGTCCTGGGGAGGCTAGAGAAGCGTAATGACTTCTCAGCATCTTGATTTCTCACTTTTGTCCTCCAGAACTGCGAGAGAATGTATTTCTCTTATTTCGAGACATGCAGTTGGTGATACTTTTGTCACAGCAGCCATATGGAACCAGCATACTCAGGCAGGCTCCTGCCTACCGAGGCCAGGCTTGGTGGAGACCTCCTGAGCAGCCGTCAGAGATGGGGCTTTACTCATCTCTCTCTGTTGATGATGGAGCTAAAAATCTAAGGACAGAAAGTGAAATAAAATTTTTAAGTGTCATGTCTGGAAAAGCAAAGTGTTTTTGTTGTTGTTGCTGTTGTTTACTAACATATCTCAAGCTCTTGCAACAGCTCCTGAGATACAGTAGATACTAAAAATAAAAGTTAACTGATTGCTTGAATGGAGATAGCTACTGCTTGTTTTTGTTTTGTTTTGTTGAAAAATGATTTTTTTGTCAACAATTCCCAAACTCACTTGCTTGTCCAGGCTGGGAACCCAGCTTTAAAATCTGTTTTATCGGGCTGGCACCATGGCTCACTAGGTTAATCCTCCACCTGCAGCGCCGGCATCCCATATGGATACCGGGTTCTGGTCCCAGTTGCTCCTCTTCAACTGCAGCTCTCTGCTATGGCCCAGGAGTGCAGTGGAGAATGGCCCAGGTGCTTGGGCCCCTGCACCCGCATGGGAGACCAGGAGGAAGCACCTGGCTCCTGGCTTCAGATCGGCGCAGCGCTGGCCATAGCAGCCATTTGGGGAGTGAACCAACAGAAGGAAGACCTTTCTCTCTCTCTCTCACTGTCTGTAACTCTACCTGTCAAATAAAAAAAAAAAAATCTGTTTTTCATGCACCGTCCAGACTAACAGTTCATGTTCTGCAGCAGCCCTGCTCCCACCGCTTTATGGTTTTCCTGTTTCTGTTATGAAAGTTGGCAGAGATTATGGTTGCCTTCCCTGGTTGCCACGTTCATTGGTGGCAGGGAAACTGAGGCAACATCGCAAGAATTAGCTAATATAAATACTAAAGGAGTCGCTGTTTATGATGGCCCAGTCCTGGGCCCCGCCCCTGAGACTCTGCTCCCATCAGGTTTCCTTTAAATTACCAATAACTCTCATTATTATATGTTCACTTGGTCCCAAAATCAAAAGTTAGGAAGGATACATAGTGAGATTTCTACCCCGTTACTCCAGTTCTTACAGACAATAGGGATCAATTTATATATATCATTTCAGCCATATTTTATACACATGAAAGCACATACAAACCTTTATGCTTTTTCTTCTGTGAAGAAAATATAAACCATACACACACACACACACACACACACATATATATATATAACATATATCTGTCAATATATGTGAGTTCCCAAATTTGATTCTTCCAAACAATGCTGTAGTGAGTACATTATTCGTAGATCATTTCTCTGGGAGTATAGGGAGAACCCAAGTTCAATCTCACCAACTCAAAGGCTACCTAATATTGTATCTGAACAACATTCTACATTTCTTCCATGGAAGTTTCAATGATTTACTTCACTTCTCACATGTGGGAGACCATGTTTCTCCACAAACTTATCAACACATTGTGTTACTAAATTCGCTATTTTCTGACAGTATTATGGGTTAAAAATAGTACCTCAAAGTAATTTTAATCTGAATTTCTCTTAGGAAGTAAATTTGATTATATTTTATTTAGAGAACCATGTTATTTCATTTTCTGGGAACTGCCTGGTCATATAATTTATCCAACGTTTAATAGGATTTTGCTGGTCATTTTAGTGTTGATTTGTGATGCTCTATTGGGGGAAATTAGGCAAACTTGAGATACAAACTTTCTTCCAGTGTATTTTTTTGGCTTTTAGAGTGGTTAGATATTAGCCATAGAGAAAATGTCAATTTTATGGAAACACATTTTAAAATATTTCCTTTTGCAGTTTTCATTTGTATCATAATTATAAAGTTGATTTCAACTTTGAAATTATACAATATACTCAGTTTTATAAAAATAATTTGTAATATTTTAATTCTTTAAGGACTCATCTTAATATGAAGTGAAAAGGCTTTTTTTCTTTGTTTTAAAGATTTATCTTATTTATTTGAAAAGCAGAGAGAGAGAGAGAGACTTTGAAGAAAGTGAGAGTGATCTTCCATCTGCTGGTTTACTCCCCAAACAATGGCTAGTGCTGCAAAGTTTAGTTTAATGCTTAACTTTGTGGACTCCTAATGGCTGCCAACCTTAAGAGTCCTAAAACAAAAATTACCATTCCTTTTTAGTTGATTTACCTGAAAAATGAATTTCAAAAGTATTGGTGGCACTGTGTGTGTGTGTGTTTATGAGAAAGAGAGAAAATCAATTATTAATTCATGTGTCACATCTTCAAACTGAGAGACTATCTATATATATCTATATTCCCCGCCATAAGCAATGGGAGTCCTCCTTTAGGGTGAAGACCATGCTAGGAGTTCTACACAGAGGACGCTGCAGGAGTCCCTGCAAGAGGAAGAGAGGCGAGGCAAGCAGGTACAGGTGAGCGTGTGGCGCCAGCCTCAGCCCGATGCCTCCACGTCTGTGTAGCTTCTGCATGAGAATGGCCCTGGCACAGCTCTCCAGCGCCGAGACCAAAGCCCATGCATGGCCTGAGCAGCGCATGGCTTGTCTACCCGTGTGGAAGGTGGCAGTGGGGACTGTGCACACAGAACTGCGACTCCGCTCCAAGCCTCCTTGCGGCCCATGTGCTCTGCAGGCCTTCAGTCCCCGCTGCTGCATGGGCTCCCAGTCCACACCCAAGGCACCGTGGTTCAGCTGCTTCCTGCCTTGCCCTTGGGAAAGTGGCCTATTGCCTTCCTAGTGCCTCCAGAGCTTCCCTGGTCTAACCAGACCAGAGAACCCTGCTCACCGGTGGCTGAACCACCAATGAGGTAAGAACCCACTCCAAGTTAGTCCTCACTAATCTCCCTCCCTCCGCCTTTTCCTTCTATATTACATTAGTCTTTTATTATTGATAATTATGTATTATATTAATTATGCATCATAGTAATTCCTTCTTATATATTAATTATTCAATGTATATTAATATATTGAGCTTCCTCTGTTGAACATATCCCCTGGTTTCCATCTTCTTTTTTCAAAGATTTATTTATTTATTTGAAAGGCAGAGTTTCAGAGAGAAAGGTAGAGATAGAGAGAGACAGACCCTCCATCTGCTGATTTACTCCCCAGATGGCCACAATGTCCAGGACTGGGCCACACCGAAGCCAGGAGCTGGGAGCTTCTTCTGGGTCTCTCACATGAGTAGCAGGGGCCCAAGCACTTGGGCCCTCTTCCACTGATTTCCCAGGCACATTAGCAGGGAGTTGGATCCGGAGTGGAGCAGCCAGGGCTCCAACCAGCAACCAAATGGGATGCCAGCAGTGCAGGTGGCAGCTTAACTTTTATGCCACAATGCCAGCTCCGGTTTCCATCTTCTGAGTGGACCAACTGCGGCAGATAATGTAAACTCAGGCTCAGTGCTTTAGTTTAACAGCTCTGTAACCCTGAACACATTCTTAACCTCAGATTCCTGGTTTGTACAAGGAACATGGACACAATGCTCTTGTATACCATCCTTGTAGAGATTGAGGGAGAAGATGTTAAGGTCTTAGAAGTGTGCTGGCACTGAGTTAACAAGCAGTGAGATATAGGCAGTGAAGAAGACTAACACAGAGAGAAAAGAGATGAGTTAGAAATGAAGAATAAAGCAGATGAATGACAGAGAATGAATGTCAGATGTGAACATCAATACATGAAGCAAAAGCCAAGAGATCAATAGGAAATGGAATCAATGCACAAGAAATCAGTGAGTCCTGTAATTTATTGGATGTAAACATTTCATACAGTATTTTATAATTTACAAACTATGTTCAAATATATTATTTCTCTTAACCTTCAGAACAACTTAGCATGTATTGTTGTTGTTGAGGTTGTTTCTACTTTCAAAAGTCTAAGATGAAGTTCAAAAAAGTGTTCAATGCCACACTGCTTTTTTTTTTTTTTTTTTTTAATTTACTTGTGGTAGATAGAGTTACACAGAGAGACAGGGACAGACAGAGAGGTTGGTCTTCCAACCACTGGTTCACTCCCCAAATGGCCACAATGGCCAGAGCTGGGCCAATCTGAAACCAGGAGCCAGGAGCTTCTTCCGGGTCTCCCACGCAGGTGCAGGGGCCCAAGGACTTGAACCACCTTCTGCTGCTTTCCCAGGCCACAACAGAGAGCTGGATTGGAAGAGGAGCACTGCTAGGTTGATGGTGAGAGTCCCTCATCCAGTGGACTTTCCACCACTGCCCTCGTGTGGTCTGGAGGATATCCACACCTGATACTGCATCAACCACATGGCTTATTGGCCCCTGGGGTCTGCAGAGGGTTTGGCCCTGGTAATTTTTGCTCCATTTTCATCTAAAACAGCTCTGGTCTCCATAGAAGACTCTACACAATACTGGAAGCTGACAAATATGACTCAAAGAGGAAGTAGTTCTAAATATTATCTCTTCATACTTTTATTTTTGTTACTTATAGTATTGTACTTTAAATTAAATTATAATTTGTGTAGAGAATCCATTAATCAACGTGTGTACATGTATTGTTAGCTAATAGGGGGTTGAATAACATTGTTCTAGAGCTACCTTTCCCAAAATTATTTGAATAGAGCATAGGTGTTTCTTAATCTAATAATGGAAGGAATACAGTGAATTTTGCTAAAGAAATTTGAATAATGTTTCCTTACATTAAGGTTGAGGAAAAAATTAAAGTCTCACAAATTTATGTTTTCAGTAAGAGATAAAAGGGGATATCTTTGTCTAGTAAAATGTGTACATCTGATAACATAATTGTATTCAATAGTACCTCAAGTATGCATTATGATGTTGAAAAATAAGATAAAAAACACTGATGAGTTTTTGTCCCACTAGTCAATATATATGAAAGCAAATATTTTTTTTTTTTTTTTGACAGGCAGAGTGGACAGTGAGAGAGAGAGACAGAGAGAAAGGTCTTCCTTTTTGCCGTTGGTTCACCCTCCAATGGCCGCCGCGGCCGGCGCGCTGCGGCCGGCGCACCGCGCTGATCCGATGGCAGGAGCCAGGAGCCAGGTGCTTTTCCTGGTCTCCCATGGGGTGCAGGGCCCAAGCACCTGGGCCATCCTCCACTGCACTCCCGGGCCACAGCAGAGGGCTGGCCTGGAAGAGGGGCAACCGGGACAGAATCCGGCGCCCCGACCGGGACTAGAACCCGGTGTGCCGGCGCCGCTAGGCGGAGGATTAGCCTAGTGAGCCGCGGCGCCGGCCTGAAAGCAAATATATTTTTAAATATTTATTTGTTTTTAGTTATTTGAAAGGCAGAGTGACACAGAGGAAGAGACAAAGACAGAGAGAGAGAGAGAGAGAGAGATAGAGAGAGAGAGAGATCTTCCATCCACTTGCTCACTCCCGAAATAACCACAACAACCAGATCTGGGCCAGGCTAAAGTCAAGAGCCAGGAACTCTGTCTAGGTCTCCCACATGGGTGGCCGTGGTCCTAACAGTCAAGTCATCTTCTACTGCCTTTCCAAGCATATCAGTAGGAAGCTGGATTGGAAGCTGAGCAGCCAGGACTGGAACCAGCACTACAGTATAGAATGCCAGCATCACAAGTGATGGCCCAACCTGTTACAGTGTAACACTGGCCCTGTGAAGACAAAAATTAATTGGATATTTTTCAAGTGGAATTCGTGCCCAGGATAAAGGTCATGTGCTCCAGGGTAGGGTAGATGACTTGTAGGTTACTTCCTGGGTGTCTCTGATCAGGCATATTTTTTCTTAGATGCGGATTATGTGCTGTGAATAAAAATAATACATGTGATTTACATGAGAATGACACATATTTACAACATTCATGAAGAACAGTCACATAATTATTGTATAGAATATCCGTTGACGTAGCGTAAGATTATATTATGAGAGCTTTCAAATACTTTAATAACTGCAACATTTCTCAATAAATATTGCCCTGGGGCCATTATATGAGGGCACCTCAAAAAGGTTTTTTTCCAGGGCAAGCATTTGGTTTATTGCTTTTTAAAAAATTTTTAGTATAAAGAGAACAGATTCAGGCATCCCTAGGTATAGTTCTAAGAAGATGACCACACTTCCCTCCCAGTTACGTTATCACTTAAGACTCCCACATCCCACTCCGGATCGCCTGATTCCAACCCCAGCTCCTCTGTTTCTGATGCAGCTTTCTTACCAGCAGGCGGCAGATGATGGCTCAAGTGCTTGTTTACCTGCTACCCATGTGGAGGACTCAGATTTGGTTCCAGGCTCCTGGCTTCAGCCTAGCCCAGCCCTGGCTGTCACAGGCATTTGAGGAGTGAACAAACATATGATGAGCGCTCTGTGTGTGAGTGTGTCTGCCTTTTAAATAAAATGAAAGTAAATAGTTTTTAACCATTCTTGGAAAACGGAATTAAAGGTGTCGATTTAATTTGGTGTGAAATAAATTTTGAAATCCATGCATAGTTTTTTTTAAATGCGTGTTTTCCATGTATTATGAAAAAATATTTGCACCAAAATGTTTTACATCAAAATAAACTCATATTTTTAATTCCATTTCCCATGAACTTTTGAACTGCCTTCACAAATAAAGCAGAGTAGAGTTTATCTGCACATTTACCTTTCACACTGAAATTTATATCAACTCATCAGCTGAGAACACCTGGGCTATTTTGATGAACATAGATCAGTCATGGATGCAGATGGCAGTTGCAATCTCAGTGTTAGTCTCAGAACCCACTCTGCTGCTGGATTTTCCCAGGTTGGGCAGCACTGGTGAGACTGTAATCACCACTATGCAGATGGGTATCAGAACTCTGCGAAGTGTGCACCAGGCCACCCCGGGGCCCCAGCCCCAGCCCCAGCCCTAGCACCGGCTCTCCCGTCTCTCCCACTTGTCAAGGCTTGCTGTTTCTTTGCTGTAGTTTCAAAGGCTCAGTTTCCAACGTCAGCCTCTTTTTCTATCACGTTAATGTCAATATTTGAAAAAGGAGGCATGTCAGCTATCAGATGATTCATTCTTTCTCCAGTGGTAAGGAGCACGTTGGAGATGGAAGATACTGAGAGTGAGGCTTGAATGTAGAGAACAAGGATATTTCCCCTTAAATCAATAAATATGGTTTTCTGTTGAAAATGTACACTGAGATGTTATAAAATGATTGCTCTGCATCTGTGGGTTAGACTCCTATCCCAGATTATCCTGAGGAGCTGGGTGACCTCCAAGGTGTAGTCATTTATCTCATGGTATTTTCTATTTGTTAATAAACATGCTGAATATATCACAGTATTTAACCACACATGCACACATGCACACACATGTGCACACATGCACACACACACAGAAATCTCAGCGAGCCCTGAGATACCTCCTTTCTGCAACCCTGCTTTTCCCTTTTCCACTGGCTGAAAACGTTGATCCGGAAGCTTATTCCTTATGCTGGATATTGGGCTGTCAGGGAGTGCAGCCGAGTCTGCCCCATCCTCATTCCCAAAGCCCTCAGTGCTCTGGAGCCCCTGGCCAGTCATGGCAGTCAGAAAGAAAATGGGGAAGGAAATGGCCAGGAGTACCAATCGTCCATCTCCCGTCCGCTAGTCCATCCCTCCTGTGTGCGGCACTCGCCACTCCACAAAGCCAGGTGTTTTAATCGCTGTGGGTTATGTGCAGTTCCTGAGGTTCTGCCCCTTTGTGTCTGGCAGAGCTGTTGAGCCCAGCGTGTCTCAATAGTCTGGTTAAGAACCTGAGCCCAGGGGCAGGCATTGCCATAGCAGTTAAGACATCTCTTGGGGCACCCACATCCCATATTGGAGCGCGCTTTGGCTTGAGTCCTGGCTCTGCCCCTGGTTCCAGCTTCCTGCTAATGCACACCCTGGGAGGCAGCAGATAATGACTGGGGTACTTGGGCCCCTGCCACCCGCTGGGGAGATCACACTGAGTTCTAAGCCCCTGGCTTTGTCCTGGTCCAGCCCTGGCTGCTGTGGGCATATGGGGAATGAACCAGCAGATGGAAATGTCCTTTCTCTTTATCTCTCTCTCTCGCTCCCTCTCTCCCACTCCCTCTCCCTTTAAAGTAAATTAAAAAAAAAAGATGTATAAAAATATTTAAATTGCCACCCATAGAGGATGAGCAGAAGCGTTGCTGTTGCCCATGGCCCAGTGCTTTGAGAACATGTCTCAGATCCCTGCAAGGGGCTCTGGTGGGCAGACGAAGGAAGAATCACAAAGGGCAAGCAGCAGCACCAAGGCCACTGTGTCTCTCCACGTCGTGCTGACCTGGTTAGTGTACAGACCCACCTGCTCCCGCTCCTGGGTGCAGAGGTGGGGGGAGGGACAGTCAAGGGGGTGTGCTCAAGAAAGATGTTTCCCATGCCTTGTATAACTGAAATCTGAGCGCTACAAGTCCCCCTGTTCCTCCTCCTTCTGCAGCGTTCCGGTCTCCTGAGTAAGAAGGCGGAGGGAAGCAGAAGGCCCTGGCGAGCAGAGGCAAAGCCCGCGATGGCAGCAGTGGCACCACCAGCACAGCAGGCTCACTTGCATCTTGGAAACCCCTCGTACTTTGTTCTGGGGGCTTCTTTCTCCTGGCCCTCTTGTATGCTCCCCCCCTGCCCCGAGTCTACTTGGCTGGCATCCCCCCCCCCCCCACCGAGGTGGCCCATGCCAGGGGTCTGCTGAGAGAATCCAGGGGAATGTGAGCTCTGCCGAGCAGGGGATGAGGAATCAGCAAACACCAAGAAGGGCAGGGCTCCAGGAAAGACAGGCTTTATTTCTGTTGCAGGGAAGGCTTTGGGAATCCGTTCTTCTCTTACATTCAGGATCTTGACTTGGAAGCAGAGAAAAGGCTGGGGAGGCCTGAGACGCTCAGCAGAAAGGGGAAGCCATCATCTCCATCATCTCCACGGCCGGTACCATAAGAGAGGGGAGAAGAAAGGCAAGAGAAAAGGCACGGGTTCAAGGCTGGTCCTTGGCCGCAGCTCTTTGGTTCCTCGCTGGTTGCAGGTCAGCGGCAGCCCCCAGAGTGGTGGAAACAGCTGAAACACCCAGAGGACTCGCTCTCACAGCAGCTGGATGGCTGGGGCTGGCGAGGGTGGAGACTTGGAAACCGGCGGCCAGAGAGACAGCAACTGGGGGCGAGACAGCAACTGGGAGCAGAGCAGGACGAGGCCGGAGTGGGGCGTGGAGCTGGGCATGAGGCAGGAGCCTGAGGGGCCTGCGGGGGGCACTTGGGTGGACATTTGGGGAGGGGGTTGGCCGGCAGCTGGCACCTCTGCTGGTTTTGCTGGCAGGACATCTTGGAGACAGTTCAGCCACCCTGGAAAACAATGCAGGTATCTTGAAAGCCCCGCGAGTACAGGCCTCATTTCCATCAATATTTTTCTACAAAGCCTGGAATGCTGCAATCAAATCTGTGGCTGCAGAGGCTGAATCCTTACAGAAGAGAAGCCCTGTTCCCCTGGTGTGGAGAACCAGCTGTGCGTAAGTGAGAATGTGGTAGCGCCATCTCCAGCCTGTCCTGTTTCTCCCAGGACTCCTGATTTCAAAAGCAACAGCACGCAGAACCCGATAGTTTCAACAATCTTAAAACACTTTCTGTCCAGTCCCCTAATTTATGCATTCCAGAAGCCACAGATTTAGCCCAAGTTGACGGTTCTATCATCTCTCTTCATCACCTGCTTTTATTTTTCTTTCTTGCCTCATGTACTGTGCCTTTAGTCCTGAGTGGCAGCCTCTTGTCCTACAATCCAGCCCACCCCCCCCACCCCGCACCAGCCTCTGGCTGACTTTCACCCCTTCCAGGGCATCAGTTTTTCAACACCTTGATGATTTCCATGAGCCTGGTCTTCATGGAATTACCAGTTAGATCTCATTCTCTCCATCCCGGAATGACTTGATCCATTGAGAAGAGAAGTGGCAGTCCCAGCCACCCCCAAGCTGCCGACAGGTCAGTCAGCACACTCACCTTGTCCTCCTAACCTTGGGCAAGCAGTGGAGCTAAGGAGACCCTGTGAGCTGAAGCCTTTTATACATATTCTGCACCCAACTCAAGAGAATGAGCCACCGAAGATATGAAATCTGCTTCCCTGTCAGGCGGTGGTGATGATAGCCTCCCACATTCCGGTGGCTCTGTCACTCGGTCACTCTGTCACTCTGGGTCACCACCAATCTTCATGAGTATCTCCCCAGAGCATCCCTCCCCTCTATAAATGCTGGAAGTCCTTCCATAAAGATAAGATCATGATTTACAAGGGCATTTACAATGATGCAGTATGGGGATTGGAACTAGGGTTTCTGGAGGAATGCAAAGCAAGATGGGATGAACATCCAAAACCATAAGTGCTGTGACAACCCAGTGTGCAGATAGTGTTTGTGTAAATTTCACCAACAATCAGCTGGTAATATAAGCACACCGGGGCCGCTACCAGGGCTTCAGTGTATTTGCTTTAGAAACCGGAGTGACTGCAACATTAACCAATATGGCATGGTAGGAAGACCCAAATGGGAAGGGTTTCATGCCTCTGCTTACACACACCGCTTACTGAGGCAGAAACTGGTAGCTAGACAGGGCAAAGGAGATGCTTATTCCATCATTTCAACTACTCTTCCATCAATATTATAAACTTCCTTACCCCAATGGCTGTTAATGCACTTAACTAACAAAATCCCATCCCTGCCAAATCCTCCCTACATTGCCTACTTGCTATAAAAATAAAAACAGCAGTGGGCAACTGGCAAAGCAGACAGGATGCTGCTTGGGGCAGCCACTTCCAACCACAGCCTCCTGCTAATGCGCATCTGGAGAGGTAGCAGATGATGGCTCATAGAGCTGGGTCCCCACCACCCATGTGGGAGGTCTGGATTCAGTTCCATGCCCCTGGCTTCCATCTGGCTTAACTTACTCTTTTGGAAGGCATCTGGGAAACGAACCGGATGACAGACGATCTCGGTCCACCTATCTATGTCTCTTTCTCTTTCTCTTTCCCTTTCAAGTAAAGTGATTAAAAGTAAATAAAAATTGGGGCTGGTGCTGTGGTGTAGCAGATAAAGCCGCTGCCTACAGTGCCAGCATCCCATATGGGCACTGGTTCGAGTTTCGGCTGCTCCACTTCCCATCCAGCTCTCTGTTATGGCCTGGGAAAGCAGTGGAAGATGGCCCAAGCCCTTGGGCCCCTGCACCCATGTAGGAGACCAGCAGAAGCTCCTGGCTCCTGGCTTTGGATAGGCACAGCTCTGGCCATCGTGGCCAATTGGGGAGTGAACCAGCGGATGGAAGACCTCTCTCTCTCTCTCTCACTCTCGCTTTGCCTCTCCTTCTTTCTCTGTGTAACTCTGACTTTCAAATAAATAAATAAAAATTATAAAAAGTAAAAATTAAAAGTAGAAATAAAGAGACAACTTAGCAGGCTGACACATCACAAAATTGTAGTCATCCACCTTGGCTGGACAGAAAACAGTGCAAGGCAACCCCTCCTGCCCGCCTTGTTGTCAGTATGTACATTCATCATGCCTCTCCTTCTCTCTTGAGCCTCCCGAGCCGTCACGGCTGTGTCCAGACAGGTGGTGTTGTTGCTACTGCATGGAACAGATGGTTGCTGTGAAATGTAAAGAGCTTTTGCTTCCACTCCCAATTCTTCAAGTCCACTATGCCCACAACCGCCCTTTAAGAATCCCTGAACAGGGAGAGAAACCTCCGGTCTTTTCCGATGCCTGTGCCTACACTCGTGCTCAGGAGCCTCTTCTCTTCAACCCCGATTTTCTTATTTTCTCCTTGGTATCCTGTTCTCCTTGTGACACATGTTTGCGTGTATTTTTCAGTACCCGTCATGCTGGAAGGAATCGAATCTCAAGGTTCACTGTTTATCCCAACCCCCTTGGCAGTACCTGACATTTTATCAATGCTCAAAAATCTGCATTCAGTGAATTGATGAGTGGGGGGAAGCAAAGGTCTCCCCTCCGCTCACACCTTGAGAGCGAGGGAGTAGCTTGAGAGGCCGGGCCAGGCCAGGCAGGTAGAGGGGCAGCTGTGGGAAGCTCCCTGCATGGCGGCGCTGAGATTGGCAGATATCAGTGCTCTGGTCCTGGCTCCAGAGCTCTGCTGCATTTCGGAGGAGACTGGACCAGATGAACTGCAGGACGTTTTCATCAACCAACCCACGAACTGCCTCTCCAGGCTTCTTTCCTGAATGTATTTTGCCTGGAAGAGTAGCAGGATGCAAGGGACAGAGTGAAGAGATGAGGCTGGTATGTGAGTATGAGTGGGTGGGAACACCAGAGGTCACACCAGAGCCTGTCTGGTTCATCCCTTGTTGGAGAAGTTACTTAACAGCGCCTCCTTGTGTCAGAGCAGAGTGCTGTGGATTTCTGTGGTTCTTGTCTGACTAAGCCTTTCCTGGCTGAGACTGTGATCTACTGAAGCCCAGATCTGTAGATTTGACCAAAATGATGCACCTCCCTCCAGTGGAGCCCACTTCAAAAATCACAATGTCAAATGATTAGCAAATGACATTTAATTGACCTATTATCATTAACAAATCACTAGTTCAATAATGAAAGAACTATTGATCTCAGTGGAAACCTCTTTTATACTATACTGTAGTATAATTTATTTTCTGAGCGCCTGCTGTGTGCAGGGTTTTGTGAATTCAAAGATTAGGATACTTCCATATCCCTAGGAATGGTATATTGAGATGATGAGGGAAAGGGAGGGAACTGAAGTTTATTCTCAACCTCTCTTCCATCAAACACGTTATTTGCATTACCTTACAGCAATAGCTCTATAAGTTTGCCAGTGCTAAACCCCATTTCATAGATCTTTTTAAAAAATCTGAAAACCCAAAACAGTAAATAATGTTTCTATGTTCAAAGCTGGTGCCTTAATTATGAAACCCATATTCTTCCAATTTCTTTTCTTATAAAGGCATGATGTCAGGGCTGGTGCTGTGGCATAGCAAATAAAGCTGCTGTCTGTGGCACCAGCATCCCATATGGGCGTCAATTCAAGTCCCAGCTGCTCCACTTCCAATCCAGCTCCCTGCTAATGCTCCTGAGAAAGCAGTGGAAGAAGGCTCAAATGCTTGGGCCCCTGCACCCATGCGTGAGACCCAGAAGAAGGTCCTTGCTCTTGGCATCAGCCTGGCCCAGCCCTGGCTGTTGCAGCCATTTGGGGAGTGAACCAGCAGATGGAAGACTTTCTCTCTCTCTCTCTCTCTCTCTCTCTCTCTCTCTCTCTCTGTCTTTAACTCTGTCTTTATAATAAATAAATATACCTTAAAAAAAAGACATGAAGTCAGTGAAATAGGCAATCATGGAGGTATGGAGAGGGTGGGGGAGGGGCTAAGACAACAGCTCATACTGTCCACAGGTGTGGCTCTTGGAAGAGATGGGCTTTGAAAGATGAGAATTAGTCAGGGGGTGAAGGAATCTTTCTGACAAGGGCCATTAGGATATTTACAGCATCATTTATGGGCTATACAAAATTATCAACACAAAAATTAGTCTTCTATAGATTTACTGAGTTTGGAGTCCCACTTGCAATTGCCTTGGTGGGGAGAGAGCACATGATTGCACAGCCCATAGACAGAACATTCCCCACCCTTGTGAGGGAAACAGAATACATGGGCTGGCACAGAGATACACAAGAGCTTGACTTATTCTAACAGTCAGTAGTCAAAATATTTGATTTATTCAAACAAGAAGTGGGACACTGGCTGGTCAGAAAGGAAGGAGGGACCCTGCATTAGGAGGCTTACTTCTGGTTTGTGTGATTTCAGTCTATAGATTCATGGCTTCCCAGTCATGCTCCCTGGAACATTGTTGCCAAGGAACTTCAACTTCCATCTCTTTCAAGAGCCATAGCTCCAGACAGTATAAATCTCTGTCTTTGTTCTTCCCAGCCCTTCTTACATTTTCCCACTGTTGTCTATTGCATCAGCTTTGTGTCTTTGCCTAGAATGGAGGCTTTGGAAGAATATGATCTCAGAATTTGAGGCCCACGCATTTGAGCCATGAGGATGTTACTTAATGTTTTTTGAGTCACATCTTTTAACCTGTAAAATGGGATTAACAATAAGAAATTCATAGTGTGATCCACGCAAACAACATTTGACATACTTGCTTTCCTTCGTATCATTCTACTTATATGAAGGTTTGAGTTCTACTGAAACATATCATTAATCCTTAATCCTTGACTATTTTGGTCTGCCTAAAAAAATGTGCCTGAGCAGACAATGATCTTGGTCTTGCACCTGCCCCTGCTTCAATCAGATTGGATACACATTTACCTTTGCCTTATGTGTTGGAGGTATACATGTAATTTAATTGAAAACAGGATCCTCCTATTTAAAGACATGGGCATAGAAAGAACTAGCCACCACTGACCGTTTAGTCAAAGAAGAGTTACAATCAAATTTACATTTGTAAGGGATGTTAGGGTTAGGTGTTCTTAGAGGCCTTGATTTGGTTACTTAAGAAACCATATTGGCCGGCGCCGTGGCTCACTAGGCTAATCCTCCGCCTTGTGGCACCAGCACACCGGGTTCTAGTCCCAGTCAGGGTGCCGGATTCTGTCCCGGTTGCCCCTCTTCCAGGCCAGCTCTCTGCTGTGGCCAGGGAGTGCAGTGGAGGATGGCCCAAGTACTTGGGCCCTGCACCCCATGGGAGACCAGGATAAGTACCTGGCTCCTGCCATAGGATCAGCGTGGTGCGCTTGCCGCAGCCAGCCGCGGCGGCCATTGGAGGGTGAACCAACGGCAAAGGAAGACCTTTCTCTCTGTCTCTCTCTCTCACTGTCCACTCTGCCTGTCAAAAAAAAGAAAGAAACCATATTGTGGCGTAGCAGATTGTAAGGACAAATTTTTAGGATGGAGAGGCTTGTATCTAGGTTCGGCTCTGGTAAACAAGTAACTTGTCTGCCGGATGACCTTCTCCTGCACCTTGGGAGCCTGGCCAGTTCCCGGGGAGGAGGATAAAGGAATGTTTTTGATAAACAGGTGGGCATGCTTCGCTTCTCAGCTCTCTGGCCAAGATCCAAGATGGGATGCACCGCTTGCCTAAAATCTTGGCAACGAGCCACCTTTGCCCTTGGGGGCTTTAAGAGGGAGCTGGAGCAAGCCTCTGCTGCTGCTGTTCCATCCTGGGGAACACGCAGCCAAGCTGAACGTTGAATGTGCCCGTGATGATTACTGATGATGTTTGGTTCTCAGTATGAATCCTTTCCCGGTGCTGTGTGAAGATTGCCTAGTGGTAAATTCCCGGGTTGAGTCCCCTACTCTTAGAGACCCCCCCCATTCTTTCTTTCTCTCTCTCTCTCTCCTGCTGCTTAAAATTTGCTACTTAAATAAACTGCTTGTTTCTTAATATTACAAGACGTGCAGTGTATTTCTTGTGGATCGAACTGAAAGTAACTAAGTCTGTGCACAGCAGACAGCTTAAAAATAATTTGCTGTCACACAGACTGAGCCGCTTCCTGAGACACCAGAACCTCACATGGGCGCCAGTTCGTGTCCCAGCTGCTTCACTTCCTATCCAGCTTCTTGCTAATGGCCTGCAAAAAGCAGTAGGAGATGGTCCAAGTAGCTGGGCCCTGCCAACCATGTGGGAGACCTGGAAGAGCTCCTGGCTCCTGGCTTTGGCCTGGCTCAGCCTCAGCTATTGCAGTCATTTGGGGAGGGAACTAGCAGATGAAAGACCCCCGCGCCCCCGTAACTCTGACATTCATGATAATAATATAATCTTTTTTAAAAAAGAAAAAACCGAAGCCTGTGGTGAATGTCTGCCCGAAGGTTTGATATGAGGATCAAAGGTGGATTGGGGACTGGTCGGAAGGCGATTGGAGGGTCTCTGTTTGGCTGAGATGTGTCCGGGCACAGCTGGCGCATTCCTGAGTCCTGCTGTCATCTGCACATGCGCCTCCGCACCAGCCTGCCTGAGGATTCAAGAATGTTGTAGTTTCCCACCTGACATGGGTGTGTCCCTTAATAGAAGGGTGAGGTACCAGCCAGACCAGCGCTGGCATGCATGTGATTCTTATCAAGCTAATTCCTAAGTGATGAAAGAAAGGAAAACAAGTGTAGTCCTTTTACCCAAGTGGTAAAAGAATCTCAGTGGGTAGGAAGGACCCACGGGCCTGGCTGGCAAACAACACTGGGAGAGGACTCATGGCCCTGCCAAGGGCAGTGGGACTTGTACAAGGGTCACTGAGGGACCAGAGTTGCTTGTGCTTCTTTAGGGTCATAGGGAAGCTGGGACCCATGTTTGCTAATCTGGCCCCATTGGTCTGTACCCATCTCAGTGGGTAGAAGAGAGGGACAAGACCTATGCAGCATTACACATCCTTATCCCTTCTATGAGGTGACTTCAAAAGCCAGGCACTTCACTCTCTGCATAGCGTGAGCTACAGACTTGGTTCTGTCATGTACAATATGGTGGAAATAGGAAATATCGTGGGTGAAGAGACTAACACAGCATGTGGTGTCCTGGAGATCGCAGTTGCAGTCATGAGCATTATAATTTGTTATAGTCCTAGGTATTCTCCACCTGCTGAGTGCTATGCTTGGGGGGCTGGAGGGTGCATGCCAATATTGTCTGGAGCCAGGTCTGTGGTCCTTCATCTCTCTGATAACTCAAACTGCAGAAAACTCCCTGGGAAGGAAGTCAAAGGCCATCCCCGGAACACAGACCTGGTCCCGACACTGACCAGCCGTGGGTCACTTGCCTCCTCTCAGCCTATTTCTTCATTTGTGAAATGAGTGTTGCTGTCTTTGCCTTGATGTCAGAGAAGTTATGTGAGCTCTGTGTCCGAGGCCATTCTAGATCATGTTAGAAACTGGGTAGCTCACTATTTCATCAGCTCTGACAGCTTTGTTCTTCCTCCTAGGTGACCAACGTTGTGATCCACTCATCAGATCCTGAGTCCACCCTGGCCCTCAGTTCACCTCAGTCATGGGGCAATGGCTAAAAAGATCCCTATGAGGGATGTGTTCTTACAAATGTCACCATCAAGTGTTGCGTGTTAGTCCTAAAATAGGAAGAGACACAGAGAGATCATCGCATCTACCTTTTTTCCTCTAGACAAAGGTCCCAAGAAGATGTTTCTGGACCATCCAAGAAAGACTCTGCAGCCTACAATGACAGAGCTTTCTTTCCTCTGTTCATCTTCACCTATTTCTTTAGATGCTAAATGTGGGCTCCTACCACCAAGGCAAGCCGAGCAACTTGGCCATCATCCTCTCACTGGTGCCAAAAGCACATGACCCAGCCCACACATCTGAAGAGACAGGCAGGGAAGGGGAGTCCCTTCCCCACTGATCCTCACTAAGAATGGGTGTTGGGGAGACACCCACCCTCATTGGCAGCATCAGGGTACTCTTCTCCATCATTCTGGGAACCTATAGCTTTGTAAAATTTATTTATTTATTTGAAAGGCACAGTTAGAGAGAGAGAGAGAGAGAGAGAGAGAACCACAGACACAGAGATCTTCCCTTTACTAGTTCGCTCCCCAAGTGGCCACAATGACCAGGACTGGACAATCCAAAGCCAGGAGCTGGGGGCTTCCTCCGGGTCTCCCACACGGGTGCAAGAGCCCAAGCATTTGGGCCATCTTCTACTGCTTTCCCAGGCCATAGCAGAGAGCTGTATGGGAAGTGGAGCAGCCAGTACTCAAAGCAGCACCCATACAGGATGCCGGCACCATAGTCATGGCTTTACCCACCATGCCATAAGGGTTGACCCCTTAGAATTATTCTTGATGCTGTTGTAGATCAGAGACCCCAGACTGAGGGGCTGGTGCTGCGGCGCAGCGGGTTAACGCCCTGGCCTGAAGCGCCAGCATCCCATGTGGGCACCGGTTTGAGATCTGGCTGCTCCACTTCCAACCCAGTTCTCTGCTGTGGCCTGGGAAAAAAGGAAAGCTCAGGTCCTTGGCTCCTGCACCCGCGTGGGAGACCTGGAAGAAGCTCCTGGCTCCTGGCTTTGGATTGGTGCAGCTCCAGCCATTGCGGCCATCTGGGGAGTGAACCAGTGGATGGAAGACCTCTCTCTCTGTCTCTTCCTCTCTCTGTCTGTAACTCTGACTTTCAAATAAATAAATACATCTTAAAAAAAAAAATAAAAGAGACCCCAGACTGGGCTGGGTCACCTGGGAAGCACTTTTAAAATGCAGATTCCTACAAGACCTGCTGAATCTCAATCTCCAAGGGGTGAAGTTTTTAAAAAAGATTTATTTTTTTTTCATTTATTTGAAGGCAGAGTTACAGAGAGAGAGAGAGAGAGAGAGAGAGAGAGATCTTCCATCTGCTGGTTCACTCCCCAGATGGTTGCAACAGCCAGAACTGGGCCAGGCTGAAGCAAGGAGCAAGGTCCTTCTTCTGGGTCTCACACATGGGTGCAGGGGCCCAAGCATTTGAGTCTTCTTCTGCTGCTTTCTCAGGAGCATTAGCAGGGAGTTGGATCAGAAGTAGAGCAGCCGGGACTTGAACTGGTTCTCACATGGGATGCCAACGCTGTAGGCTGTGGGTTTGACATGCTGTGCCATAGCACTCACTGGCCCCAGGAGTGAGTCTTAAGCATTTGAATTGCTGAAATGTTTTCTGGGTCATTCTGCTCAGTCTGGGAACCTCAGTTCTTAAGTGTTCTGGAAAAATAATAGAAATAGAGCCAACCTGTAGAACATTTTGGTAACCTTTCCACAGCTTTGTATGACTTTCCTTAGGGATCCTCTAGGGATCTTCATAAAAGATTGAATGATATAGAAAGTGCAGGGAGCTCACAAGATCATTCATACTTGGACTGATTTTGTAAGCATCTGGTGTGGTTTTCCACAGGGTACTTACTTCTCTGCACATACCTAATGATGAACTTCTGCCCTAACTGGCAGTTCTTTTACTTAGGGAACCCAGTACCTTATAAGGCAGTCCATCTTCTTAGATTATTTTCTTTGTTAGAAATTTTTGCCCAAATAAGTGTGTAAGACCAGATAATGAAAGCTTAATTACAATAATAGCTCAAAAAAGAGTTTTTTATATAGACAGGCTTGTTGAACCAGTGAGTGGTTTATTTATAAATCAGAATTCCATTTGGCTTGGATCTAGGTTTCCATCTCCCAGATGAGAATTGAAGGTTCATGGATGTCATCTTCCTCAGTCCACAAATAGTGACAGAATAAGGACTGAAGCTAAGGTCAATTGACTTTTAACCCAGCATTCATGCAGAGAAAGAGTGGGGACATGAAGTAATGAGAGGAGAGCGTGTCCAGTTCTGCAGTTCACTCCTGGGAACACAGTTGCAGGAATACTGGTGACATGAGTTCAGACTCGGGCCCTGGTGTTGCTGACAATTTATGAGACCAGACACAGTGATACGGGAAGAAGAAGTGAAGTTTTATCTAAGTAAAGAGAGGAGAAGCTCCCCAGAAGGGAGGGGCTGGTGGAAGGGAGGTCAAGCCACGGGGGCTCTCCCTCTAGGAGTATTTGTAGTCTTTAGCACATTATCTCCAAGGATCAGGTGTGTGCTTACACTTTAGCTACTATGAAGGCAGGGGCAGTCTTCATAGAGCCTTTTCTAACTTGTTTTTGTTGAAACCTAAAATATTTGTTTAAAAGATTTATTTATTTATTTGAAAGAGTTATACAGAGAGGCAGAGAGAGAGAGAGAGAGAGAGATCTTTGATCTGATGGTTCACTCCCCAATTTGCCGCAACGGCCAGAGCTGCACTGATCCAAAGCCAGGAGCCAGTAGCTTCTTTCAGGTTTCCCATGCTTGGGCCATCTTCTACTGCTTTCCCAGGACACAGCAGAGAGTTGGATTGGAAGTGGAGCAGCCAGGACTAGAACTGGCGCCCATATGCGATGCTGACATTGCAGGCGGTGGCTTTATCCACTATGCCACAGAGCTGGCCCCGAAACCTAAATCTTATTGTCCACTGGCAAACATTTGTTGCAAGGGGCTTCCATACTGTTTTATTTAGTGTGTACTTGCTGGCCAGGAGCTGCAGGATGCAGTCGGGCTGGCTCCCTCGATAGCATAGGGGTTGAATGCCCAGTGTTTGCAGCAGGTCACCTGGCTTCAAGTGCCACAGTCTGTCATTGATGAGTTGCACAGTTTTAACCTTGTCACTTGACATTCTCCCTTGGTTCCTGATCTATAAAATGGTGGTGACAATTACGTACACTTCATAGAGCATTGTGAGATTAAATGGGCAACATATGTCCAGTGCTTAGAAGAGAACTTGGTGCATAATACAACTTAAATACAGGTTGCTGCATTCTTGTTGTTGATATCATCATCATTATTATTATTTGACTAGCTTCGTGTCCCTCAATGATGAGGATGGTTCTGTTTATTCTCCTAAGGTTTCTGAATGCCACTGAATGCCAATGGAACATGTCAGTGACAGGCCACAGCTGGATTCACAGCACTCTCTCCACCTCCGCCCTCCAGGTTGACCACCATCCCCTATAGAAATCCCCACACACGTGTCAGGGCTATTGAGTCCCAGGGAATACTGAGGTGGGTCAGGCAATGATTCAAAGTGGATCAGAGTCACGTGTTTAGGGAATAGTTCTCACACATCATACATGCAATGAGCACATCCAATTCTCAGGCTTTGGATTATAGAATTGTTTTTCTTTTTTTTTCTTTTTTAGACTTTATTTATTGAAAGGTCTTCCATCTACTGGTTCACTACCCAAATGCTCGCAACAGCTAGAGCTGGGTTGATTTGAAGCCAAGAGCCAGGAGCATCCCACGTGGGTGCAGGGGCTCAAGCACTTGGGCCGTCCTCAAGTACCTTCTCAGGCCATAAGCAGAGAGCTGGATCAGAAGAGGACATGAACCAGCACCCATATGGGATGCCAGTATCACAGGCAGAGGCTTAGCCCACTACACCATTGTGCTGGTCCTAGAATCAGTTTTCAATAAAGGAAATCCAAAGTTTCTAGAGAAAAGGTTGAATCTAGGTTGGACTGAGGAGGTAAGTGAATATGCAAGGTAAGTCTGGAGCCTCTTGCAATGTTAGAAATTTGAGAAGCACTTGAGAAAGGAACCAGTGGTATTATACCAACAGAACACAGGAGCCAACTGAAGAACTTCCAGAGCTGAGAGAATCTGAAAAACAGAGTAAATAACATAGCACTGAATTATAATCCAAAGTGTGGCATAAAGAGATATCCAACAACCATGAGACATACTCAGAAAAACAAATGACTGACTAGAGTTAAAAGAAAAGATGAGGTGTGGGCAGACAAATCTCTCGCAGAGAAGAGCCCTGGATAATTTCTTTTTGTAGATTCTAACCTGTCTAGGTGGTGGAGCAGAAACCCTTACCCTCCAAATGGGCTGCATGGAGTCACAGCCATAGCATGGAAAGGGAAAGAAAGAGTGGCATTGCACAGAGTAGCCTGACAAACACCTACAATCTCAGGGAGGTGGTCAAGGTCATTACCAACAGTGATGATGTCCCCTTCACATGGCATGATGAGAACAGTACTTCCCCATTTTCTTCCTCCCAAAAGTCAGTTATTCCAGTCATGAGAAAAACACCACACAAATCCCAAATGGGAGACGTTCTTCAAAATGTCCAATGAATACTTCTCAAAGCTGCCAAGATCATCCGAGATCAGGGAAGTGTGGAGATGCTGTCAGTCAAGAGGCGCCTACGGAGAAATGACCATGGAACGGGACATGGTGTCCTGAGCAGGCAGCAGTCACAAAGCATGGACCATAACAAAGACACCATTCCTGTAAAATCCAGACAGGAGAATCTGGATGCCGGTCTCTGGGAACTCTTTGCTATCTTTGCAACTTTTCTGTAAGTATAAAACTATCCTAAAGTAGGTAATCTTTTCAAAAATAGAATACTTTCCAAATGCCAGCTATCATTAGCATATATTGAGTTGATTCTTGCTAGGTATGCTATGTAGAATATGGCATATAGTCCCCTCCACGGTCTCAAAAGGGAGCGACTGTAACTTTATGGTTTTAGATGAGGAAACTGAGGCACACAGAGGCACAGAAATTTCCAGAAGGTCCCAGGGTTAGCATAGATTTGAAATGGGTTTCATCTGCTAATACTCTGTTACGGAAGGCTTGGCCTCCGGCCCCTTCAGATGCATGAAAAATGGCATATTCTTTTACACATTGACAACTGCAAATCATGTGATTCTGACAAAGACTAAGAAAAACATCTTACATGTTAAACTTTACTCAACCAAGTATTGATAGTTTGCATTTTTTCCTAGGTAGCATGGGTTTTTTTCCATAAACATGCCATACGAACACATGGAACATCTAAAATTAATATTTAAGTCCCTTTAGCTAGATATAGAATTTCAAACCATGGTATATCTGTACTCATATGACTTTGCTTTATACAATATAAAGTATTTTCCTTCAAAAAATCTAAACATCTACATTTTGTTTTACTGGTTTTTGAGATAACATTTTTTTTTTCTTATGCAAACAGCACGGGGAAGCTTTATTGATTATCCAGCATGCTGGGGCTGCCTGATCATACAAAAGCAGAGCAGCCCCGAATAACCAAAGGTTAGGGTTTATAAAGGCAAAAACCACAAAATCGGGAGAGGGGAGAGAACACACGGTTGCTAAGCGGTTGCTAATATCTTACAATCAGCAATTATGATCTTCAGACATAGACAAATCACATTTTCATTATTAGCTCAGGTAACCCAGGTGTAACCTTTTTATTTTTAAGCTTGAGCAATCATGCTAGGGGGTTTTTGTGTGTTGCCAAGGGTGATGTAGTGCACTGCTATTGTCTGACTATTTGAGATCATAGTTTCAGACCAGAGTCTCACGGTGGTGGTGGTCGGGGGGGGGGGGGGGTTGCTTTCCTAGAATGCAGTCTCAAGTGCTCCAAAATGGAGTCCCTACTGTCAAGGTGCTACTTCACTCTGTCTTATTTTCACAGCTGCACCAGGAAGGTTTAAACCTATAAGCTTAACTTTTTACACCCGCACACATACAATTTTAACTCTTCATTCCCCACTCCTTGTTGTGAGGATCTCTAATCTTAGAGATTATTCGTTTTTGTCTCTTTTAATGTGATATATTGTTGTCTTATGACCATGAGTTTAACATTTTTAACTTGTTTCCGTATGAAGGTGATGAGTCTATTTAACACACAAGGTCCTACGGTTACAATTAGGAGTAGAACAATTAAGCGTCCTGCTAGGGCTGACAGTAGGGTAGTAAGCCATGGGGACCGGCCGAACCATGACTCAAACCATCCCTGTTCAGTTTCCCTCTCCCGTTGCCATTGTTCCAGTCATTTTTTTTTTTTTTTTTTTTTTTAGTTTGGCCATGGAGTTTCTAATCACCCAGGTTCAGTCGGCATGAAAACAACATTTTTCCTTTAGGACCGTGCATAACCACCCCCCAACCATGAAAATGAGATTCAACCCCCGCCTGTTCTGTAATACTGAAATGCAGATACTGGGCCGCATCTGGGAGATTGTGGAAGATTTGTCAGGCAGAAGGGGCGGGGATCTCCACCTGGCAGGTTATCAGGTAGAAGGGGGCAGGGCAGGATGCGAAGGCCAGGCTGCCCGTGAAACATTGTCAGGATGACTGAGATGCAGATGCATATGCTGGACACATTAGGCCTTTATGTCACACACACATAAGCTCATAACTGACTTTCTGCCTAATATTTTTCCCTCAAGAGGTAATACCCCAAATTCTTCTTTGGGATTATGGATGGAGTTCCGTTTTCTGTAACTTCTTTGAAGCTGGCATGTGGGTGTTGAGGGGGATTTGGGTATTTCCTCTTGCTACCTGTCTTATGGTGTGCAACAGTGGCCTTGGAAAGACTGTGTTGCTCGGTCCAGAGGGCTGCTCAAGTCGTCCAGTGGAATGGGCTGGAAGTCTTGCCTGATGACCATTTGGAGTTCAACAGCTTTTAGTCTCCTGCTCTATTGCATCGTCTGGTCTGGAGTCTGTGTTTCTGGGGTCGTCACAAGAGGACACCGCTTTTGGGGTCCTCCGATGTCTTCTCAAAATCCCGGTCCGGGTGCCCATGACGGCCAGGCAGGAGAATGGCCTCTTTCACTCAGCGAATGAGTGGTAAATGGAATGAGCCCTCTGGGGGGCCAATCCACTCAGAGCAGGCCATTCAGAGGCACCGAGATAACATTTTTAAATTGATATTATAGTCAAAGGCTTAATGCTACACTAAATAAAGAGTTTAGCAAATAAAAAGCAAAAAAAAAAACATAGTTCAGTAGGAATGCAGGCAAGGGCTATAAACAATGATCACATGAAAAGATGTTCAGTTTCACTTACATGAATTGTCTAAGCTTGTAAAGTCTAGATTTTCTGATGGTACAATGGGCAGAAAGCTGGAGAGCTCCGAGGAGCTGTTTCTTCTCACAGAGTGGACTTCTCCCGCTCTGACTGATGGGCCTTTCATGCGGTATTCACTCTTCCTCTACAACAAAGGAACTCCTCTCCCTAAAAACGATTTTCTTAAAAGGAATGATTTTAATTGCTCTCAAAATGCAATCCCTGTGGAGAGTCTGAAAAAACTTCATATATACAGTTTTAAGAATATAATATCATGAAATACATGAAAATTCTTCTCTTTATATAGATAAAAGTTGGAAGTAAAAATCTTCATAGTTTCTGACAACTTAGAATTTCAACTCTAAACTTATTTATCCTTAGAAAATTAAGACTAATCTCCAGTGAGAATGCTTATTGCTACTGTGTTGACAGCAAAGGAATGGAAACAACATAAATGCCATTAGAAAACCAGTATAAAACAGTGTTGATCAATATTTACCAGCATGGAAGAGTGCTGGCAATTACTCTTTCACTGTTAAATTTTACTTTTTCACTTAATTATAAATTAGCATTTTATAAAATATGCATTTTGAGATCTTTTTAAGTTTTCAAATATTTATGAAATTATTATTAATCAAAGTTATTTTTAGGTGATAAGATTTTAGGCTGCAGTGTGTGTGTGTGTGTGTGTGTGTGTGTATTTCTTTATCCAGTCATCATTTGCTAGACCTCTAAGTTGATTCCATATCTTCACTACTGTGAACTGAGCTTTTATAAATGTGGTAGTCCAGGTAACTCTTTCATATGTTGATTTCATTTTCTTTGTATATTCCTAGGAGTAGGATAGCTGGGTCATATAGAAGATCTACTCTTAGTATTCTGAGAGATTTCCATATTGTCTCCATAACAGTTATATCAGTTGACATTGCCACCAAAGGTGTATTAGGATGTCTTTTTCTCTGCATTCTTGATAGTGTTTATTGATTTTTTATTTTTGGATGACAGCCATTCTAACTGGGGTGAGGTGATATCTCATTGTGGTTTGATCTGCAACCACAGATCATTATGCTTAGTGAAATAAGCGAGACCCCGAAAGACAAATATCACATATTTTCTCTGACTTGTGGTAGTTAGTATATAGAAGTAATATAAAATAATTTTCTGTAAATGAGTGAAATTGACATATTTGGATTTGATTCTTGTTCATAACCCTTGTCTATATTCCAGTTAAACAGTGGTCTTTAAAAAAAAGATTTATTTACTTATTTGAAAGGCAGAGTTACAGAGAGGCAGAGGGGGAGAAAGAGAGAGAGAGAGGTCTTTCATCTGCTGGTTCACTCCCCAAATGACTGAACAGCTGGAGCTGAGCTGATCCGAAGTCAGGAGCCAGGACTCCCACACAGGTGCAGGGGCCCAAGCACTTGGGCCATCTTCTACTGCTTTCCCAGGCCATAGCAGAGAGCTGGATCAGAAGTGGAGCAGCAGACTCAAACCAGTGTCCATATAGGATGTCGGCACTGCATGGGGTGTTTTTACATGATAAACCACAGGGCCAGACTCTAAACAGTGGTCTTTTTACTTGTTGAACTCTTTATTTAGTGGAACATTAATCCTTTAACTATAAACTAAATTAAAAATATAGTATCTGAAAAATCAAGAAAGGAAGGAACGAAGGAAAGAAGGAAGAAAGGGGCAAGAAGGGAGGGAGGGAAGTAATATATTCTTGGATTTCTATCTATGAATTACATTAAATATGTTATTTTTATATTAGTAAAAATGTTAAAGTGTAAGTTAAAACAAAAATACTTTAGATTGGTCTTAATAATCTTCCTTATGCTTATCTACATTAACAAATTTTAAACATGCATCATTTAAGAGAAAAATTGCAACACATGAAAATTGTAATTGTATATATTTATGTTGTACATCTATGTATAGATACATTCATAACAGAGGTCAAATTAGGGCATAGTGATGTGGCAGATTAGTAAACTCTAGAAATGAACATCCCATTTGTCAGAAGTGATAAGCTGAGATTCTACTCTGAGCCTTGGATATGCAATCTGTTGGGTACTTGGTTAATACATGCATTTTTTTCATTCCAGTGTTCATTATAATATGGAGATCAGTTAAATATTTTACACTGTACTTATACTGTCATGCAACACAGCTAACTCACAAAACCCCTTCAAACGCCCATTATTAATTCCAGGCTCACGTCATCCCAGGTCATTCCCCAGAGGTACAATCCTTTGGTAGCTCAGATTTTAGACCATAAGTCCAGGAAACTCGGCTCATTTGAATTATCATAAGGAACTGGGGTTATGAAAAGTTTCACATCTGTCATGCCACACCTGACACTCCAGCCAAACTGAAATTTCTGCCATTGGCCGCACTGCATCTGCCAGGAGTTGGTTTATGCTGAATCTTCCACCTGAAAGATTCACCCTCTCACTCTTCCCTCCCAGCACCCAGTTCCACGTACTGGTAGAGGCCAGATTTACTGCTTCCTACCCCAGAAAGCCCACTCTCCGCACCCCAAGGGGAAGAGTCCCCATTTCCCAGCTTTCCTTCCAGGTCCAGCCACCCTGTTTGATCCCCACCATCAGAATGAGTCTCTCACTGGTGTCCTTGACCTTCTCGACATTCCCCCCCACCCCCACTTTAAGTTCTTTTGGATACAAATTGAGAATGTAAAAATGAGTAGGTTAGCAGGGTTAAAATGATATTTATTAATTCACATGTTTCCACCTGGAGCATCCATGGCCTCTCCCATTGCATTAGAAGATTTTCTGGAGCAGCAACAGTTCTCCCACTTACACCATGAACAAGAGGCCAGCACCCACACAGTCCTCAACGTAGACTTGTTGCACTGCAGCCCTTAGTGCTGGGATCATGCAATGACACAGCTTGATGACTGGGAGGCTGCAAAATACTAGGACCTAGGCCCCCAAATCTGCATCTCTTTAAACTGTCTTAGGAGGAAAGGAAGTGGAGCAGCATCCAACGGAAGGATCCCAGGACACCTGAGCGTGACCTCGTGGACTCACCGACGTCGTGCTGTAAGGGAAGCAGCGTGGCTGTCGCTGAGCTGAAGGAAGGAGTGGGAGACAGAAACACAAGTGAAGCTCAGCGTGGTCCTCACCTCGGCCGTGCTGGGGTCCGGGAAGTGCTTTCAGCCCAAAGGAGAGGGGCGGAGGAGCATCTTTACCTGTGTCGCTCTCCTCTGCGCCTGGCGGCCTTAGCACTCCTCCTCTTTGCAGGGGTAGACCGTGCCGCCACTGAGGCAGCGGGGCTGCCTGCGGCGATGCCGCCTAGAGGGGGCTGGACTCTGAGCGTGGGATGTCTGGGAACCAGAGTGACAGGAAGTACTGCAGGGTGCGGAGGAGGGAGCCAGGCGGGGGTGTGGGCACTGAGGAGAGGAGCCTTTGGGAGCACTGGGAGGTTCCCAAGTTTGCTGCTGCTTCTGCTGTGACATTGCTAGGCGAACACAGCAAATCTGGAAGAGGAAGAGCTTGGGTTATATCAGGAACCCAGGCGGCTTGGGCATCTTTCTCTTCTCCTCTCCTAAAAATGGAGCTTCCCATTTACAACCTTTGAAAATCCATCCCAGGAGGGAAAAACACATTTTCAAAGGCTAGCTGTTTGTGGAAATTCCCAGGGGGCCCATTCAACAACAACCAAACTAAGAACGCATTCTTCCTCTTAAAAAAGAAAACCAACCCACAACCTACTTGAGCTGAAAGTCTACTTCTCTTTCCCAGGCAGATATCCACTGTGTCAAGTGTATAAAGAAGAACCAAGGCTTTATGCTTTCTTCACTCATTTTTATTCTTCCTGGAGACTCCTAAGGCCGTGTATCTCCTCTCTGCTTGTCCAGCACTCTAGTGTCTATGGATTTCTCCTATGTTAGACCACTTGGGATCTTTTGCAGGTACCCACTTCTATTCTCCCTAACCCAAGCCTCCCCTACCCAGATTATCAACTCTTTAAGGAGAGAAAAGAGGAGAGATCAGGGCTGCCTTAGCAGTACCTGAGAGAGGGACATGCAGTGTCTCTCTACTTGGAAGAAGCCTTACCCTAGAGGAAGTTGAGTGGACAAGCCATCCCTGGAAGAGTCTGGAAGCCTTGTGGGGCCAGGAGGAAGAGCGTTTTTATATATCCTCTAATTGAAGCCTCCGGGCCACTTGTTATCTTAGGGCAACAAAGGAGCAGATGATGTATCTGGTTGTTTCACAATTCCTAGGCTGGATTCCTCATCAACACACATCTGGGATGTGGTGAGTGGTCAGAAGGCTAGAGCCTTCACACCCGCCTGGGAGGAGGGGGGTCCACCTGGCAAACATGATGACATCTCTGGAGGTAAGGACAGGAATGCGATGGCTGTTGAGTTCTATCAAGGATTGGAGGGAGAAGATCAGATGCAAGACAACCCAGAGTCTGAGGAAGATCTCTGTTCCCCACCCTCCACCCATCAATCATGACCTCATGTCCTGCCCAGTGCTATCACCCTTATGGTTCCTTGTCTGTCTCCCTAGCCACGCCCATGCCCTCCATCCTCTGAACTCTGTAGCCATCTCTCACAACCTCTGTAGTCATTCTGGGTCATGATGACCTACGTACATGTCCTATCTCCTCTACTAAACTGTTCCTTGATGACAGTGACATTGTCTTTCTCGCTTCTGCATTCCTAGAGATTGATATTGTCCCTGACACACAGAAAATGCTCATTAATGTTTGGTGAAGTAAACAACCTATGCACCAATCAAATAGACTGTGTTTTCGGAAAACGAAATGGAGAAAAACTGAGGCCAACTCAGTTTTCTGTTTTGAATCGTGTCTTAACTTCTTGTTTTCTTCATTTTCACCTCAGGCATTTGTGAACACCCTTTTGTAACTAGTATAGAGAAATGTGTGGGTGGACCTCACCTTACGAAGCAGCTGAGAATGGGGTGGAGAGTAGAATGTCCATGCACCCTACTGTCCCTTAAAGGCAAATGAGGTACTGTTTGTGCAATGTCAGGGGACCATGTGGACAGCCTTATACAGAGTGAAGCCTCTCTTTATCGTTCGTGGACATTGATGTCTTTGTGTATTAGGGTACGTGAAGTGAGAACACGTGCTGCTAAATTTGGTCCTGGTCTCCTCCTCCTGTGCTGCCATCTCAGAATCACTGCTGGTGTGCACAGCTCCGAAAAAAGTCTGGTACCAAGGAAACTCCCGGCTGATAAGCACTGCACCTTGTCTGCCTCCGTATCTCTAATGCCAGACACATACACTATTCAGGAAACAGTTTGGTAAATGACAGAGGTGAGCAATTACAAGGGGTATTCTGATTGTAGGAACAGTCCTCAAAAGCCTTCGAATTATCTATGGGACAAGGGTAGGCAGGGTTGGGCATAGAATAGGACATAAGGACTGCACCAGAGTGGAAGACAGGACAAGGTCAGAAGAGGAGCAGCCGGTGGTACCCCAGATCCAGCAGGACTGGATTATCCAGGCTCACGGTTTTGTCTGGGAAGGCGTCAGGAGGCAGTTTGGGCATAGGGAGAAAAAGGACCTTGTGAGTGAAACGCAAGGCAGGGGCATGGTTTGAAGCCTTTCTCACCCCATCAGAATAGGCTCCCAGAGGTGGTGTCTGTGTTATGGAGCCTCAGGGATCAGACCCCCTCCTTCCTTCCCTGCCTTTATCGTCCTTCCCTCCTCTTTCTCCTTCTAACCTTCTCCCTCCCTGCTCCCTTGGGTATGGGTTAGGGCACAGAATAGGAGATAATTCAGATTGCTCCTCAGAAGTGCTTCACAGGCACTAAGTGTTAGTGAGAAAGCAAATGGGCTCTGATCTGAACCTTCCCGATTGTTCCTTTTCTCCACCCAAGACTACTCCATAAAAGTGCCTGCTTCAAAGTTCTCACACGTCATAAACGCATTTCCTGGAGTTCACCTAACAAGCACAAGCACCCGATCCGTACTAACCCTACCTACAGGATAATGGTGCTTTCTGGGGGTCCCACACTGAGCAAACCTAGCTTCCCTTCCTCCTCTGTGTCTTTCTCAGACCATTCTTCATAAAGCAACAACAATAAAAAAAAAAAAAAAAAAAAAAAAAAACCCTGCCCACAGACATCTCCAGGTGAGGTTGCTTTCAGTACATTTAATTCCATCACATATGGGATAGAATTAGAGGTCAACTCCAAAAGGACTTGCACTTACAGAGGAACATATTTAGCATCTAGATTTGCCTTTTCAAGGCTTCTGGCTATAGTGTCTCCCAAACAGACATACAAACCTAGCCAGTTCTAAATCAGGGCCTCACAAATTTAATGTTCTCCTTCTAGTCTCACTCCATCTCTCTTCCTGTTTCAGATCTGTGAGTGTGATGCTATGCTTTGGTATTTGTTCAGCACCTACTAAAAAGTGTATGAGTCCCACCTCATGCTGCAAAGCATTCACTCTGGAGAGAGAAAATAGACACATTAGTAGACATCACATGACAATAGCTGAAAGATGAGCAAACAGAAAGGCAAGTGACTTCCAGTTGTAGATTGAGAATGACATTCTTCAGCTTAAATGCACCAAGTTAAAATGATAGTGTGCGAAGTGATATGACTCCCATTGTTATAATCCATCCTGGGAACAATCTCTTATCATTCCTGATCTGTGTTCATGACCCCATTCCTCTGAGCAATAGGTCTCTCTGGGTTACCAACCTCAAGTGAAGTTGCTCTGCCGCCTACCTACCTGGATTTCTCCTGCTCCATTTTTCTCCCAACTATTAGGCTTTTAAAAAATTGTCATCACCAGCATTTGCAAATAACTCTTCCATTTACAGAGTGCTTTCCAAATATTCTGTCCTGGCTTGATTAATTCTGATGAAGATGGCATGACAAAATCAGTGAGGTTGGAACTGTCCACCTCACACTGTGAACACCTCAACTGTATCCTGTGAATACTGTGATATTTTGACTTAGATTGTGCCCAAGAGTTTACTGTCAGGGAGCATACAGGACATCTGTTCATGACTCACATACAGCTTATTCCAGAATGCAGCCCTGCTCATATTTTCTTAGGAAGAAGGGCTAAGAGATTTTTTTTGCCTTGTCTTTCCCTCCAGTTAGGACTATACCAGAGCCACTGATCATTCTGACTTCTAGCTGAGGCTCTAACATCATGCTGATTGGCTTGTTACCTTGTACCTACACCTAAATGCTTTGGTTTCCATTTCAATAGAAGAAGTGGTCAGTAACAAAATATAGGCCTGGTAGAGCCTTTTCTTCATCAATGGACATGTCTCTTTAAAAAAAAAAAAAACAAAAACCTATTTATTTATTTGAAAGTCTGGATTACTGAGTGATATACCATCCATCTGCTGGTTTACTCCATTAATGACTGCAATGGCTGGGGGCTGGGCCAGGCCAAAGCTAGGAGCCCAGAAGTCCATCCAGATCTCCCAAGTGCCTGCAAGGGCCCAAACACTTGGGCCATCTTCTGCTGCTTTCCCAAGCACATTATCAGGAAGCTGGATTGGAAGTGGAGCAGTCAGGATGCAAACAGGCATCAATATGGGCACCTGGCATCAGTAGCAGCAACTTCACCTGCTGGGGTTTAACCAGCTATGCTACAATGCTGGCTCCTAGGAGTCAATCTCTTTCATTCCTCACTCCCCATTCAAAGGGAGAAGTGAAGAAGTTCTGAGATTTAAAGGAAAATGATTAAAACTATGCCCAGAGTTTACATGGTCCATAACTCCTTAGGAAACAATTTTTAAAAAGTAAATTATAAAATAAATACATAAAATCTTGAGATTCAGAGTCTTTTTGAGCCTTACAGAAAGCCTAAAATAATTAAATTTTACCATTCTATCAGAGATTCCTGTACTGCCATGTTTATAGCAGCACTATTCATAATAACCAAAATATAGAATCAATCAAAGTGTCTGTCATCAGATGAGTGGATAAAGAAAATGTGATACACACGCACACATGTGCACACACACACAATGGCATGCTATTCAGGTATAAAAAAATAGGATTCTGGGACTGGCATTGTGGCCTAGTGGGTAAAGCTGCTGCTGCAGCACCGGCATTCTCTCTGGGCCCTAGTTCCAATCCTGTTCCACCTGCAATCCATCTCCCTACCAATGTGCCTGGGATGGCCTTTGTCCCAGCTTCCTTGTAGAGTGAGGATTCATGTGAGAGAGGCAGACCAAGAAGACTAGAGGTTGCCACCCAGGACAGTGTCCTCCCCATGAAGCAGAAGAGTCACTCTGGGAGACATAACCCACCCCCTCCCAACTTAAGAGCAGTGGCTCAGAGAATCTGGTGGGGAAGAGGCAGGCCAAAGCTCTTGCCAAAGGAATTGGCTTTATTTGGAACACTCTGCACAAATCCAAGCCTAACGCCACTCTGGAAAATAGAACAGATTTTTGGGCCAGTGCAGTGGCACAGTGGGTTAAAGCTGCTGCCTGCAGTGCCGGCATCCTATATGGATGCTGGTTCTAGTCCTGGCTGGTCCTCTTCCAATCCAGCTCTCTGCTGTGGCCTGGGAAAGCAGTAGAGGATGGCCCAATCCTTGGGCCCCTGCACTCACATGGGAGACCTGGAAGAAGCTCCTGGCTCCTGGCTTTGGATCAGCTCAGCTTTGGTTGTTAAGGTCATTTGGGGAGTGAACCAGTGGATGGAAGATCTCTCTCTCTCTCCGGCTCTACCTCTCTCTGTAAGTCTGTCTTTCAAATCAATAAAATAAATCTTTTTTAAAAAAGACAGATTTTATCTGTAAGCAGTTAAAGGGAGGCCGTTTACCCATGAGAGTGATATGCTAGACCTGAGGAGAGATGGTTTTCCAGGGAAAATCAAGGACAGCAAGGGCTGAGTTCTGAGTTCAAAGCAAACCTTAAAGACTGACCTCAAAAGTACCCCGGCAAAGGAGACTGGATATAATCAGATTCAATTCTGCTTCTATTTATGTTCTTAATAATTATATTAAAAAGAACAGAATAATCTGCTAACAATGAATGATGTCTGCAAGTTGAGTGAGATACCACAGAGGAAGACAGATTGGCAGAGAAGTCACCAAAGAGACAACCAAGAACAGCTCTGCTGACACTACCGCCATTCAGGTTAACTGTGTGCAGGACCAAGGATGAACCCTTGGGGCTGACATCAGAAGCCGCTCACTGCAGGGGAAATAGACTACCCTAACAAGTCTGTCCAAATCAGTAAACAAATAAACAAGCAAATAATGCAACACACCTTTGGGGAGGGGAGGATCAGTTGCCACAGTAGGATATCTAAAATGATAATTTTTCCCACTGGAAAGCATATGGAACATACAAATCAACAGCAAAGTGTGACTTTTCACTGCCTGTGAGGGGCCCAAAGGTTGGACTTCATAAGCAAAGACTTCAAAGCAGCTGTTAAAGTGAATGTGATCATAACCACCGAAAGACAAAAATCTTCAACACCAGAATCCTGAAGGCTAAGATCTCTAAGGCTTAAAATCCTGAACGTCACAATAGAAAAGATTAAAATCCCCGGGAGTTGAAATCTGAAAGCCAAAAGCCTGAAAACCACAAGCCCATTAAACAAAAGCAATATAAAAGGGTGAGATGTTTAATTCTGGGGAAGGGACTTGCCATACAATATGACAATGACAAAGCTTCAATTTAAAAATGGGTCATTTGTGCACATTGATGTTTCTTCTACTTGATGAAATTTGAGCAGTTAGTGAATTAAAGGCTCTTTTGTGTGATGAAACCAGTGGAATCACTGGCTGATTCAAACGTGATTGCAGGGATGGGCATTTCTCACAGTGGTTGAGACAGCGCTTGCGCACCCTCACCGTGTATCAGGGTGCCGGGATTCAAGTCCCGCCCATGCATCCAGTTTCCGCTTCCTGATAATACATGCCTTGGGGACAGGCCAGAGCTCAAGTATTTGGGCCTCTGCCAACCAAGTGAGAGACCCGGCTTGAGTTCTGGGCTCCTGACTTTGGCCCCATGCAGCCTCAGCTGTCATGGGCATTTGGGGAATGAACTAGTGTATGGAAGATCCCTGTCTCTCTGTTGTTCCTCTGCCTTTCAAATAAATAAAAATAACCAAGCAAAAATTTTTAAAAATAATTATGCACATGGCATGATATTAAGCTGGCATTCATATTGATTCTGCCAAACTCGTGGGCTGTATTTGAGTGCACGTGGAAAAGATTTCTGTGTAACCAAAACAACATAGAAGTGCGGTATAAAGATGGGAAAATTTAGTAGGACATGCTCGTGTAGGTGCATATTTAATCAAAGATTTTCAAAAAGAACATAAATGTGAACATATTGTCCAAGCAGGGCCTTGTCTGAAAAGGAAAAAAACAGCTATTTATCACTATGTAGAGCTTCAACGTATGGTTGATTAATGATTGCTAGTGTCATCCAACTCCTATGTACTGCCTTTCTGCTACAAATCTGTCCCTATAACATCGTTTTTTGTGTGTTCAATTTCTTTCCTTTTTTTTTTTTTTTTTTTTGACAGGCAGAGTGGACAGTGAGAGAGAGACAGAGAGAAAGGTCTTCCTTTGCCGTTGGTTCACCTCCAATGGCCGCCATGGCTGGCGTGCTGTGGCCGGCGCACCACGCTGATCCGATGGCAGGAGCCAGGTACTTATCCTGGTCTCCCATGGGGTGCAGGGCCCAAGCACTTGGGCCATCCTCCACTGCACTCCCTGGCCACAGCAGAGAGCTGGCCTGGAAGAGGGGCAACCGGGACAGAATCCGGTGCCCCGACTGGGACTAGAACCCCGTGTGCAGGCGCCGCTAGGCGGAGGATTAGCCTAGTGAGCCGCAGTGCCGGCCTTCAATTTCTTTTTATTTCTAGTTTTTTGTGTTGCTTCTTTTTAAAGCTGTTTCCTTTATTTTTAATCATCAGCATTATTTTTAGAAAATTTTCTGTGTTCTCTACTTCCTTCTGCCTCATTTCTAATACCAGGGCATATAAATTGTGTATGAAATACTTGAGGAAACTAACTTTATAAGGACAAAAGTTTTATTTAGCTCAGAGTTGTGAAGGTTCAAAGTCCAAGATCCGATGGGCCTCTGGTGAGGGTGGGGATAGCAATGGAGGGAGCAGGTGTTGGGATGAGCAGGCACATCTATACCCAGGCAGCCAGGGGAGACTGGGTTCAAGCTAGGATTGTTTCTTATCAGTCTTCTAATGACAACTGCTTTCCTAGGGCATACTCACAAAGACCTAAACACTTCCCACTCTACTCTGCCTCCTACAGGTTGCATCAGCTCCCAGCAGTGCCTCCCTGGGAACCAAGCCTCTAATTATGGATCTTTGAATGAGAACCAGTACTATCCAAACCATAGCATTGTGTAAAGACTTTGGAGAGTTTTAACTCGCTTTATGCCTTTTGACTCCACAAAAAGCATTATCACAATGTTGACTTTGTATGTAAGCATTGTGCATGTACATGAAAATTTTAAAACTTCCTCAATAAATGAAGAGAAGTCCTTTTTTTACATCTGCCTTTGTGAAAGGTAAGATTTCCTGAGAGTTCTCCTCCTTGGGCAACTGCATGTGGATGGTGACTCCCTGCTGTTTTTGATCTATCCTGTCAAAAACCTGAGGTTGTCCATCAAGGTATTTCAGGAGACCACACTGATAAAGCAAGGTACACATAATTACCAAATATAGTGAGATATATTTCAACATTTTGCTTATTTAACTGTTGGTTTATAAATGTGGTTTCTCTCCCCACAACTATTTACACTTATCTGCCATGAGTGTAACAGAGCATTTATGCTTGTAAAAATAGGTATATCGTGGGGTTAGCATTTGGCTTAGTGATTAAGTCACCAGTTGCCTGCATTTCATGTCAGAGTGCGTAATTGAAGCCTGACTCCTCTGCTTCTGATTCAGCTTCCTGCTAATGCACAACCTGGGTGCAGCAGGTGGTGGTTCAAGTAGCTGGGTCCATGCCAGCCACATGGGGGATCTAGATAATGTCCAAGGCTCTTGGCTTTGGCCTGGCTCAGGCTTAGCTGTTCTAGGCTTTTGGTGAGAGAAACAGCAGACAGAAGAAATCTCACTCTCTATTTGTCTGTCTCTCCATTTTTCAAAATAAAATATAAATAAATAAATAAAAATGTTTAAAGGGTGTGTATATTATTATTTTCTACTTTATTGTGTAAAGTGGCCTGCGAATACCCAGTCTTATCTTCATTTGTTTTTAAGTAAAATTCTTTTTGAAAAGGTAAATGAATATCTTTCAAAGAATTCTTAAAATTAACTTTTTCAGAATTGTATTTTTGAGATTTTGATCTTTTAGTATTTTAAGCTTTAAAGATTTTAGTTTTTTGCTATTTTGATTTTTTGGGGATTTCAATATTAGGGATCATGGCATTCAGGATTGTTCTGCATTATAGCCCAATCCTGCTTAATAGCTGTATTCAATGAATTAAAGGAAATCATGCTTTAAAAATAAAGGAAATATGAAAATATCTTAAAAATGGAGACTGTCCATAAACTGATCGAAATTATTTTTAAAACCTAATTGGAAATTCTACAGTTGAAAAGGATGACAATGAGATGAAAAATTCATTACAGGATCTCAACAGTGCATCTGAACTGGCAGAAAAGAGAATATACAAGGAAGATAGATCAATAGAGATTACATAATCCAAGAACAGAAAGAAAAAATATTGAAGGAAAATGATAAGAATCTAAGGGGGGGAAAGGACATTAAGGACACCAACCTATGTGTTAGATGAGTACAAGAGGTCAAGGAGACAAAGAGAATAATGCAGAAAAATTTCAAAAGTAATGACAAAAAGTTCCCCAAATTTAATGCCAACATGAATCTATTTAAAAAGATAAGCAAGCTCAATATACAAGAAATAGAAATTCACAAGCAGATAGTATAGCATTAACTATAACGTAAACATAAACATAGACAGCAACAGAAAAAATGGTCATCACTTACAAAGGAATCACAGTTGTATTTACAGCTGAATTCTCATTAACAAAAGAAAGAATCCAGAGGCCTTGGAATGACATTTCAAGGTGTTTAAAGGAAAAAAAAAAAGCAAAACAAAGCACAAGGAAACAAAACTGTCAACCAGGGATGCATATAAAGATTCAGGGAAGAAACTGAGATTTAGAAATAAAACTATAAATATGGTGAATTAATTGTTTATATGGGTGCCAAAATTTATATGTATTTCTCTCTATGTTTTTCTTTGTTGAACAGTCTTTCAACAAATGATACTGAGACGACTAGAAATCCATACGCCAAAGAACGATGATGACCCTTAACTCAAGATGGGTTAAAAAAAGGTGGTCAGAACAATAAAATTCATAGAAGAAGAAGAACATATACAATAAAACCATTATGACTTTGTGGGAAAGTGTGATCTCAGCTCTCATGGAACTCTGGTCTGAAAGAAACCGCTGCACCCGTCCTTAGGGAGTGTCCTGTCTGAGAGAGGAGAGAGGAACATTTCTGAGTCCAGGTGGGGCACTTCCTCTCTCTGGTGAATATGGGATTCTTTTGATTCTTTTGTGTGGGAACTCCTGTTTAGACTGCATGGTGCTCATCTGTCACTTTGAGATGTGCCAACTCTGCATTTGGTGGGATGCTGGCTGGATTTTCTGGAGTGGCTCACACAATACCTGTGGTGTTTGAAACCCCTCATGTTACAGAATCGAAAGGATTCTGGCCTTGTGGAATAGTTCAAGAGCAGGTGCATGACCGAGGACTCGTGTATTGAATGTTCTGCCATGGACTTTGAATTTGAGTGACTGACCAAAGACACAGGGACATCTGGAAGTCACATTAATCACAGAAGTTGGGAGGTGTGCACTGCGTGATTCCTGGGACGAGTTCCTGCCATACCTGAGCTGTCAGATACTTGTGTTTTATCATGGACTGAAAGGCAAGTGCAAGGTAATGGATATTTACCAAGTTTATAACATTATTGAGGCATAATTAACATAAAGTGAAATTAATAATTATCTCATGTGACATTTACAATTGAGAAAAATTATGTTAAAAACTAGGGCTTCATTATAAAATATGAAAATATTTGACTTAAAAAACTGGACTTGAGGGACCAGTGCTGTGGCACAGTGGGTTAAAGCCCCAGCCTGCAGTGCCAGCATACCATATGGGTGCCGATTTGAGTCCTGGTTGCTCCACTTCCAATCCAGCTTCCTGCCAATGCACCTGGGAAAGCAGTGGAGGATGGCCCAAGTCCTTAGGCCCCTGCACCCATGTAGGAGACCCAGAGGAGGCTCCTAGCTTTGGATTCAGATAGGTTCAGCTCAGGCCATTGCGACCATCTGGGGAGTGAATCAGTGGATAAAAATCTCCCTCACTCTGTTTCTATCTCTCTTCTCTGTAACTCTATCTTTCAAATAAATACAATAAAATAAATCTTAAAAAAAAAACTGGACTTGAGACTTGGAGAGAAAATGAAAATAACTAATCTTTGAATTTCATGCTTTGTTTTTCTATAGATTTGTAAATTTTATGATATTTTCTATATCCTATGTGCATATTTCTAGTTAGAACTAAGATTCCTGATCTATTTGCAGAAATTTCATGTGTAATTTTTTAAAATTTTCAACACTGTAAAATAAAGAAATTTAGGACTGGGTTGGTCAAAATGATAAAGAGTAGAAGTAGGCCAATGAGGGATGGGGCATGCATCTGTCTTCCCGCCGTGGCCTAGGGTGGAGCTGGACCCTGAACGACAGTTCAGAGTCCAAGGAACTGTGCTCCTAAGAGCCCACGGAGACTCAGCTTAAGTGAGCTATACACGTGTCAGAGTAAGAGGTGTCCTCGTGCCATAGCAGTGGAACTAATACATCAACTTCTAAGGTCTCCAGGCAACAAGAAAATGGATATCAGTGAAAAACATGGACACAGGAGCAGGGAAGGAACAGTCTAGAACAAGATGGTGAGCAAAATCTTTGCTTTATCTTTTCTTTTGAGGTTCCGGTCTGCAAGGAAGTAAGTTGGGAGTGAGTGAGCACCTGTGGTTTGAGGACAGTGGAGTAACACTAGTTTGTGCGGAGGTCAGCACATAGGCTGTTAGGAAAGGATTCAGGCTTCCCGATGATAGGCACAGGGTTCCACAAGGCTGGAATGCTGAGCCCTTACCAGGACATCTCAGCCACTCATGAGGGCCCAGGAGAAGGAAGAGGAGGAAAAGGTGACCACATACTTCTCCCAACTCTTGTTATAGGTGCATGGTCTTCCTCAGTGGGGGCCTCCAAAATGTTGCTGGTCAGCCCCCTGCAGTGCCCAGAGTCTCTGGAGGACTGGCTGCAGCAGCCAGAGCCTACTGTCTGCAGCTAGGGGACCTGGGGGTCCTGCGGCGGTGCAGGGAGTGGCTGCCACCCCCAGAGCTGGAGCTGCATCCCCAGCTGGCCACGTGTGGCAACTCCTGCAGCTGAAACTACGGCAGAGGAGACTGGAGGATATTCAGAGGTAGAACACTTGGAGGGGCACTTGGGGTGTTCTTGCAAAGGGGGCTGGCATTGCTGTTGGCTCTGGGCTGGCGTCTTTCAGGAGCTGAAAGAGAGTCAAACAGGGAGTCAAACCAAGGCCACACACGCCTCATGTATTATCTTCTAACCATCATTTCTTTCCCATACATCCTTTTTAAAAACAAGTTCTTCATTTAATAGGTCTGAATTCATTTTCCCCACATGGTTTTATACACGGCCATCTGTTGAAACATTTCTTTGTAACAAATCTGAGTTTTAAAAAGATGCTGTGAGTTCTGTATAAAACGGTGGGTATTAAATTGGTTCCTTTGTTTAGACTTTTAAGCCTCCATTTCACCACAGAATAAAGAGTATAGGCTAAAGAAAGCATAACTTGTCACTCGTATAGAATAGCATTGTTTCTCGTATAGAATAGAATACACATGAATTTGAAGCTTTCTGAGTGGGCAGGTTCGGGCCCAAGGAAATGTTAAAAGATTACTTAATGAACAGACTACATCGAAATCGCACAAAATGCTATTAACCTTAATCACTAATAGCTTAAACAGAGCTATATTAATAATTGCTGTTCAAAATAATAAAAAATCCACCTGCTTTCGAATCCCTGCGGAGGTGGCATGCATACACACGCATGCCACCCTGTACTTATGGGTGTGTCAATACGATTGCAACAGAAACTTTGGCTTTAGGAAAGAGTCACAACTTTCAAAAGAATGACTTTCATCACCATTTTAAGTATACACTGCGTAAAGATGTGCTTTAATTAGGTGTACACCAGACCAGTGATGCTGGCAAGTGTGAAACTTACTCTTAACGTTCATAGCTATAAAAACTAGTTTGTACATGACAAGACAATGAAACAAAAGCAATCCTTTTGCAACAAAATTTAAAAAAAAAACGTTCACAGTGGTTTGTATCAACAGTATGAATTTTATGAGAATAACATATACAGACTCAGAGCATCCTGTGGCTCTTCATATCCTAAAGAAAATGAGCATTAGCACATTATTCATGGATTTACCAAATTAAAAAACACATCAACTGTACACTCACCCCTTAGAATGAATTGTCCCAGGGTTTACAGCTTTAACACCATTATTAAAGTTGTTTGCAGGGGCTGGTGCTGTGGCATAGCAGGTAAAGTCACCACCTGCAGCACCGGTATCCCATGTGGGTGCAGGTTCAGGTCCTAGCTGCTCCACTTCTGATCCAGCTCTCTGCTATGGCCTGGGAAAGCAGTAGAAGATGGCCCAGGTCCTTGGGCTGCTGCACCCATGTGAGAGACCTGGAAAACGCTCCTGGTTCCTGGCTTTGGATCAGCATAGCTCCGACGGCTGCAGCCGGCCATTTGGGGAGTGAACCAGTGGATGGAAGACCTCTCTCTCTCTCTCTCTCTCTCTGCTTCTCCTTCTCTGTGTAACTCTGACTTTCAAATAAATAAATTTTTTAAAAAGTTGTTTGCAAAAGGAATAGCGAATTAAAAACCTAAACAAAACAAAACACTTTTTTTTTCAGGGAATTCACAAAATAAAAAATGAGAAGAGAGGCCCCACCAAACACAGATCTATCTGGGCAAGCTGACCATACCCTTTACATTTTTAAAAATGAAGGCTGTTACAAGCCCCAACTAGGCAGTGTCAAAACACACCCATTTCTTCGCTTGCTTTGTGACCATACATATAATGCATATATCATCCTTAGAAACACACACGAAGTAGACATTTTTACACAGTGGTTAAGAAGCTGCTCCTATACTGTATCAGAGTGCCTAGGATCAAGTTCTAGCTAGGCTCCCAGTTCCAAGTTCTTGCTAATGCAGCCCCTGGGAGACAGTGGATGCTGAATCAAGTACTTGGGTCCCTGCCACCCATGTGGGAGACTCAGATTGAGCTCTAGGCTCCTGGCTTCTGCTGGGCCCAGTTCTGGCTGTTGCAGGTATTTGAGGAGTGAACCAGTGGATGGAATATCTTTTTCTGTGTGTCTCTCTGTCTCTCTATCTTTCAAATAAAAAGAAAATATTTTTTAAAAGCAGACATGGGCACTCATATGCACATATAGACACTCTGCAGCAGATTTAGCAGCAGTGCCAAACCTAAACCAAGTGTACCTGCAAACGCCCCCCTCGAATGTCCCCCCGAGTATCCTTGTTGGTGTCCTCCAGACTCTGTGCAAGAGCTGCTGTGACTCCAGCACAGGAGGAAACTCGAACTCTGGGCATCCGTGGTAAAGTGGTGAGACATGAAAAAGCTTGGCGATGTCTGTGCTTCTTTGTACAAATCTGAAGAACTGCAGCTAATGAATTAACACTGTGGGAGGAAGAAGGGGGGAGTTCTGTGGAACAAGCTCCAAGAGAGTGACTGGCAAGCGCCACTAAGAAGACAAGGCAGGAGGTGGTAATGGATTCACTCCCACTCCATTTCTAAGTCACAGGACCATGTGGGCCTGGGGAGGCAAGTACTCCCCTGCCCAGCCCTCTCGCACGTGCTGGGCTAATAACGCTGGGGGAAAGGCCCAAGGCCAGGATAAGACAGCTTTGGGGCAAGAGCATCTCCACCCACTCACTTCCTGATTGGCTCAGAGACACTGTGCTGGGTGGGACCTTGAGAAATGTCCGCTGGGAACAGGGGCAGAGGTTTCCCAAGACACATGCTCCTACCAGAGCTGGAAGGGGGGCTGGGCAGGGCCTTAGGGGGAGGAGGTAACTGAACTAGCTGGGAGAGAGAACATCTCCAAAATTCTAATGAAGGAGGATGGACTGTGGGGTGGAAGAAACCAGGCAGGCACAGATGACTTGTCAGTCTACGGTCTATGGCTTAAACAAAATTAGGTGTGTCATCAGGAATCCAGTTCTGTTTATCAGAGCCAAAGTCGAACACCGGGTTGCAAGCGGAGAGTCACGGCAGGATGGTGATGGGGGGAGGCTGCGGTTGCAGAGGGAAACCTGGGGCCAGTTCCGAGCTGCCACAGTTAGCTTTAGCCTTCACTTTCTCTGCCACCCACATGAGAAACTTGGGTTACATTCCTGGCTCCCACCTTTTGTCAGGCCCAGTATTAGCTGTTGTGGGCATTTGGGGAGTCAATCAGTGGAGTCGTGTATGTCTTTTTGTCTCCGTTTCTCTCTACATCCCTCTGACTCTGAAAGTTAATTTTTTAAAAATTTTGCTGCAAATAATTTCACACCCATGCATTTGATAAGTCTTCAAAAATTCATGAAAAGGCATATTATGAAAAAATTAATTTTTACATCCAAATAAATTTATCTTTTAATTCTATTTTCCACAAACTTCTCAAAGTACCTTCATTATACAACAATCAGAAGATGTAATTTATTTTTTAAAAGATTTATTTATTTTATTTGAAAGTCAGAGTTACACAGAGGAGAGGCAGAGAGAGAGAGAGAGAGAGAGAGAGGTCTTCCATCCGATGGTTCATTCCCCAATTGACCACAACGGCCAGAGCTGCACCGATCGGAAGCCAGGAGCCAGGAGCGTCCTCCGGGTCTCTCATGTGGGTGCAGGGCCCCAAGGACTTGGGCCATCTTCTACTGCCATCAGTAGGGAGCTGGATTGGAAGTGGAGCAGCTGGGTCTCGAACTGGTGCCCACATGGGATGCTGGCACTGCAGGCAGCGACTTTATCAGCTACGCCACAGCGCTGGCCCCAGAAAATGTAATTTAAATGTAAAGCCATATATAACCATGAGTCTCTTAACAACAGGGATATGTTTTGAGAAATGCTTTCTTACGTAATTTCATCCTTGTGTGAACCTCATAGAATGCGCTTACAAAACCTCATTGGTGTAGTCCACTGCACACCTGGGCTGTATGGTGTAGGGTGCTTCTAGGCTAGAATAGACCATATATTGAGCTACAAATCAAGACTCAGCATGTTTAAAAAGACTGAAATCATACCACATATGTTTGCAGATATCGAAGCCATAAAGCTAGGGGTCAAGAGGAAGAACAATAGAACACTTAGAAATACATGGAAATTAGACAATATGCTACTGAACGACCAATGGATGATTGAAAAAATTAAAAAGGAAATATAACTTTCTTGGAATAAATCAATTCATAGTTTTTTCATAATACACATTTTCCATGTATTTTATAAAGACTTTCCATATGCAAAATCTTTTGCCATTCGGTGAGAGTTTGGCAATGATAAAGATACTTCTTGGGGTGCTCATATCCCACCATCAGGGTGCCTGGGCTGGTGTCCTGGCTCTGTTTCCAATTCCAGCTCCCTGATAATGCACATTGTGGGAGGCAGAAGATTATGGCTAAAGTGCTTGGGTTCCTGCTATGACCTGGGGGACTGGATTGAGCTCTGAGTTTCTGGCCTCAGCTCTGCTCAGCCTCCACTCTTGTGGGCATTGAAGCAGCAGATGGCCAATCTCTTTGTCCCCCTGAGGGACGTGCCCAAGGCTCCTTTTGAGGAGGTGTAACTCTTCTTAGAAATATGTACTTGGTGGCAGGCTTGGTTTGTTTCTTTTTGTCATCACAGACTTGTTCATAGACAGATTATTTACCATGAACATTTCTCTCTAGTAATGAGAACCTCCTGGTCTGGAGACACATTGTCAAGATTTCCAAGGTGTGTGCTGAGGTCTGCAAAAGCTGCTGCTACACCCTTCACTGTGAATTTTCTTAGGGTTTCTTCTTTTCCCTCTTTCTCAGTTTCCTTTTCTTTGACCTCGTCTCCAGCTATGCATTTTTGTTCCATTTCCAACTCTTCATGAGTCTGTTTCTCAGGAACTACCCTGGGACTTCCTCAGTGTCCTCCCCCTCCACACCCAGATTAAAACTGGTTACCGTCCCCAAACCTCTGCCTGGGTGATTTTTGCAACCTCTTCATCTTGGCAAGTCTTTTGAAGTAAAGGTTGAGCCTCTTGAGTGCCCTCTTCCAGGTGCTTCTCATACACTTCTTGGTGACAACACTTCCAGGTCAAGTGAGGCCCTTGTTGCCGTCATAAATGCTGCAATCCTTCCGGAATTGCTTCAGCGTATTCCTGAGATGCAGCAATTGTCTGGAGATGAGGGCCTCCTTGAGTAGCGCACTTTGAAAGCCGCTGTAAAGTCTTGATCTCTTGGTTGGACGAAAGAGGTGGTTGGGGAGAGAAGCATCACTTTGATATTAGGATGAAGAAAAGTCTGATTAACTAGGATGTTGGAAAGTGAAGATTACCAGCAGAAGGTTGTGTAGGAGCATCATCAACAAGAAGCAACATCTGGAAAGGGAACTTGTTCCCCAATAGTCGTTCTCTGTCCTGCTCTAACAGCCATTCAGAAGAGCATCTTGGAGGCAGAACTGGGTAACCTGGGACTTGATGTTGCACTTGTAGAACTGGCAGCAGTGTGTGCCTACGGGAATGCTTGAAGGCCTTGGGGTTCTGTCTGCCAGTTCACAGAGGATTTCAACATTGCCCAAGGCAAGACTATTATCCTGTCTTTAAAAGGCATTACTTTGGCCTTTTCCTAGAGGAAAATCCTTCTAGGCATCTGTTTCCAAAACAGGGAGATTTCATCCATATTGAAGGTTTCTCTGGCAGGTAATTTTCCTCCACAATCTGCTAACCTGGGATTTCCAGCAACCTTCACACCAGCACTTGCCGACTCAACACTCACTTTCACAATATGTGATGGATAATGGTCCTGGAACAGCTGAAACTTCCCAGAGCTGCCAGTAAATTCAACATCCTACTCAAGTCTATGCTTTTCTTTCAATACTGCAAGCAAGCATTGTGCCTAGAAGGATAAGCTTCTGTTTCTGGTCTTCCGTGCAGGTCACTAACAGTCTCTCCATATCTGACAGGGGACGTCCTTGACCATGTGTTAGTCTTGTTGCCTTCCACGCAGCAGATCCTTCACTGATCCCATCACTGTGTTTGTGTTTGTCAAGATCATAACTACGAGGGAGTGGGACGTGCCTTACTGTGAGCAACAGCCGTCAGTGATTTTTGTCCTTCCTCATCCCTCGTTATTTTTCATTTTAGTTTCATGTTAAACACTCAATGTGGACTCTTACTGGAAACGTTGGCCATGAATTTCTTATGCTCACTGGCCATGATGAACAAAACAACCTGAGATCAAATCAAGCACAAGAGAAAATACTGCAACCAAGACACACAGTAAAGACGAGAAACACGAGGCTGCTGCCAGCATACGTAACAGGGTATACTGATTTACAGTAAACTTTTTTTTAAGTAGAAGGGGTACACTTTAAATTAGTGATTAAAAGTATATTATAGTGGGGCCAGCAGTGTGGTAAAGTAGGTTAATCCTCCACCTGTGGTGCCGGCATCCTATATGGGTGCTGGTTCTAGTCCCGGCTGCTCTTCTTCTGATCCAGCTCTCTGCTATGGCCTGGGAAAGCAGTGGAAGATGGCCCAAGTGCTTGAGCCCCTGCATCCACATGAGAGACTGGGAAGAAGCACCGGATCCTGGCTTCAGATCAGCGCAGGTCTGGCCATTGTAGCCATTTGGGAAGTGAACCAACAGAGGGAAGACCTCTCTCTCTGTCTCTCCCTCTCATCGTCTATAACTTTACCTCTCAAATAAATAAATAAAATCTTAAAAAAGTATACTATAGGAAGTAATAAAGCAGTAGCATTGTTGCTTACTATCATGATCAAATATTTTGTACTATACATAATTGCATTGCTATACTTTTACGTGACTACAGTAGTTTGTTTTTACATGAGTAGTGCATTGTACATGACAGGCTACATCACCAGGCAATAACAATTTTTCAATTCCATTATACTTTCATGGGATCACCATTATATATGCTGTCTGTTGTTCACTGAAATTCTCTTATGTTGTGTGTGACCATATATCAGCAATAAAATATAGATCTAAGAATAAATATCTCAAAAGATGTTCAAATGGCAGTGAGTGAGAATTTGGCCCATCAGATAATCCTGGATTTGATCCCTGACTCCTAATTCCATCTGCCTGCTAATGCACACCCCATGAGGCAATGGTGATTGCTAAAGTCAGTGAATTCCCTCCACCACCTGGGAGATCTCTGCAGTGTTCCTAGCTCCCTCTGATTGTTTCTTTTTAATGATTTCTATCTTAGTGAATTTCTCCTTTATGTAATCTGCTGTTGTCCCCATTTCTTCAAACAGTCTATGTGTATTCTTTTGCATCAAACTGAGTTTCCTTAGGATCATTATCTTTAAGTACTGTAGCATTTAATTACATCCTGCAAGCTAATATTGCTCAATGTGAGGGTTTTAGATAGATTACTTAACACACACCTGCTCACAAAAACATATGACTTGATAAAGTGTCATAGAAGTGTGTTATTTAAGATGGGAGTTGAAGGAGATGTAGACTTGCAAATTATCCAGATGGTGGAGAGGGATTTGAAGAAAGTGTCAGATAAACAAAATAGCAAGTAATACTGATAATAAACATAGGAAGTAATGAGTAGTTAGTAATAACAATAGCAGCAGTCATATCACCAATAGTGTGGTAACAGTTACAACAGAGAAACTATGATTTATTGAACTCTTACAATATCCCAGACACTGCTATAGGATTGTCAATCCTATTGACTTCTTTCCAGAAAAAAAGTTATGGAGAAGTTGGAAACAGTTTCCATTGAGTCTTCAATGTAGTTCTTTTTTTTTTTTTTTTTTTTTTTGACAGATAGAGTTAGACAGTGAGAGGGAGGGACAGAGAGAAAGGTCTTCCTTCCGTTGGTTCACCCCCCCAATTGGCCACTACGGCTGGAGCTACGCCGATCTGAAGCCAGGAACCAGGTGCTTCTTCCTGGTCTCCCATGCAGGTGCAGGGGCCCAAGCACTTGGGCCATCCTCCACTGCCTTCCCGGGCCACAGTGCCACAGCAGAGAGCTGGACTGGAAGAGGAGCAACCGGCACTCAAACCTGATGCCCATATGGGATGCCAGCACCGCAGGTAGAAGATTAACCAAGTGAGCCATGGCTGTGGCCCAATGTAGTTCTTTTTTAAAAAAAAAATTATTTATTTGAAAATCAGACTCACAGAAAAAGGGGAAGGGGAGAGAGAGAGAGAGAGAGAGAGAGGTCTTCCATCCATCCACTGGTTCACTCCCCAGATGATTGCAAGAGTAATTTTATATGCAAATGTGTCTGAAATTAACTGATTGCAGAAGTAGGGAGACCTGTATTTCCAAACTAAAGCTATTTTGTCCTTTACTATCCTTCATTTCTTTTTTTTTCTTCATTTGTCATGTTTTTCTTTTTTCTTTCCATATGTGCATGCGTATATTCCTGCATGTGTAAACAGGAGGGTGTTTTGGTGGGGCTAAGTCAGGAGTGACATAATGAGCCCACAGAGGGAAAGGTCATGGAGGGACCAGGTTGGGTCCTGAAGGGGCCCAGAGGCAAAGCAGTTTAGAAAAGACAACTCAGGCTAGTTCACTAACAACCCTGTTTCAGGGTCAGGTGGCGCGGAACTCACAGCAGTGGAAGCGTTTGTCTTTCCACTCCTTCCCCTACTCACTCCACTTCAAGCCAGAATGCCCCTCTGGCCTCTGAGGTGTCAGGTCATCCGTAAGTTAGGACAGGCTGAGGAAAACCATGGCCACCCGAGAAGAAGAGGAGCCTTGTTGAATGAGACACAGCAAACTGCTCGTTTTATTCTTTTAATCACTGTAAGAGGATGAATGAGCTATGGTTGTTGCCCTGAGGTTGTGAGGGTGGCCAAAAAGATGGCGTCCCAGGACAGGTAACGGGGATCAGGGAGGAGAAACAGTTCTACGAAGTTCAGCATCCTCCCGGGACATCTGAGACGCAGGGGCAGGCCCAGGAGGAGGAGACTGTCCTTGGCGGTCTGCTTTCCTGAATTCTGCTCTTCCAGGCTCAGGGTCCCCCTCAGCAGCAGCCCCCAGATGACTGGCTGCCGCCCCCTCCACAGCAGCTGGAGCCCCCCGAGGGCTGGCTGCAGCAGCCCGAGCTCTGCTGTCTGCGGCGGTGCGACCTGCGGGGCCTGTGGTGGCTCAGGCAGCAGCCCCCGCCCCCAGAGCTGCAGCAGCCCCCACCCCCAGAGCCGCAGCAGCCCCCACCCCCAGAGCTGCAGCAGCCCCCAACCCCAGAGCCACAGCAGCCCCCGGAGCTGGAGATGCAGCAGGAGGACACTGGAGGACACTTAGGGGGACACTTTGGGGGGCATTTGGGGGCTTGGCACTTGGGAGGGCACTTGGGGGGGCACTTGGGAGGGGGCTGGCACTGCTGCTGGCTCTGCTGGCAGGACATCTGGGCAGGCGGGTGTTCAGGAGCTGAGGGGAAATCACACAGCAAGTCAGGCCAGGCCGCAGGGCCAGCCCTACGTAGGTTTTTCCTCTCAGCAGCATTTGTACACAGCGACTAGGATGAGTTTTAGAGAGCAAATCCCCAACACTGTTATCCTTTCAAATCCCGCCCACTCTTCTCATGAGATCTTTGAACCTTAGCTTATCATTTGAAAGTAGGGAGGGATGATCATGTTTCACCACATAGATACATTGAGGCCAATTTATGTAAAAAAAGTGAAAAACATACTTTTTTCTTACATAAGCCATCAAAATATTAAAATGATCTTATGAAACTTAATTTGATTATGGAAATAACACATCCTAAATAGTTCAGAGTGAGAGAGACGCGCTAGATTAGACTAGAAGGTGACAGAGGCCATTTCCAGGCTGGTTCACTTAGCTGAAGAGGAAGCTGCGGGAGGCAAAGCTTGTACGCAGTTCCTTGGCTCACAGCCTAACGCTCATGCTCTCCAAAGGGCCTCCTGTTGCCTGCACCTAAGGTTATTATACTTCTTGTGTTCCTTCAACTCTGGAATTTCAAAATACCTATCCAATGCCCATGTTTCCAACAACCTCCCAAAATGCCTCTGATCTCTTCCAGATTGTGAGAACTGATGTCCCTGAATCCTACCACGAAGAGAAGGATACAGTGGTATCTCAAAGGTAGTCTCCCGGTGTGAAATATCTTCTAAGAAATCAGAATGGCCTTTAGGGCTCTCACCCTGAGAATCCCCAGTGGAGGAGCAGTCCCATTCTTCACAGCTTAGGCAGCCGTGGCAAGACCCCCGCTGCTCTTATAGTGGCAGATCTCCTTGCTCAGTCCGTCTGGGCCTCCCCTGTCTCTAGTAGCACGGTCTCCAGCCTCCATGCCCACCTCCCCTCCTGCTGTGTCTGATACCCCTCTGGGGAAGCCCCTGCTGCTGTTCCCAATGGGCACCTACCAGGACCAGATGCAGCGCAGGGTTCCTGGGTACCTCAGGAGGTGAGAGGTTGGCTGTGCTGTGGTCCCCAGGGCCTTTTATTCAGGCCTTGGGCCCTGCCCCAAGCGTGAGACAGGGCATGGGCATGGAGGAACCACCTCCTGACGCCCACTTGGTCTCGTGACAGGTGATGACTGGATCGTCCTTACCTGCTTCCTCCATGGGGCTCAGGACAATTCTGCCATCAGTGCTAGTTGCCCTTCCACAGCTGCCTGACCCTCAGATCTTGATTTTGGGGTGGGGTCTCCTAAATTGCCTCCCTCTGTTTTCTGTGTCTTGGTTCTCTCCAGCCACCTGGCAGGCCCTGCCTGTGTGTGTATGAGTGTATTTGTGTGTGTACGGAGTTGGCCTCACACGAGGCAGGATCTTGGTTCTATTCTTTAAAAGATTTTATTTATTTATTTGACAGATAGAGTTACAGACAGTGAGAGAGAGAGAGAGAGACAGAGAGAAAGGTCTTCCTTCCGTTGGTTCACTCCCCAAATGACCACAATGGCCACAGCTGCACTGATCCGAAGCCAGGAGCCAGGTGCCTCCTCCCAGTCTCCCATGTGGGTGCAGGGGCCCAAGCACTTGGGCTAACTTCCACTGCTATCCCAGGCCACAGCAGAGAGCTGGACTGGAAGAGGAGCAGCCGGGAATAGAACCAGTGTCCATATGGGATGCCGGCGCCACAGGCGAAGAATTAACCACAACACTGGCCCTTGGTTCTATTTTTTTAAAAGATTTATTTATTTATTTGAAAATCAGAATTATACAGAAAGAGAAGGAGAAGGAGGGAGGGAGGGAGGAAGAGAGAAGGGGAGAGAGAGAGAGAGAGAGAGAGAGAGGTCTTCCATCTTCTGGTTCACTCCCCAGTTGGCTGCAACAGCTATAGCTGTGCCTATCCGAAGCCAGGAGCCAGGAGCTTCTTCCAGGTCTCCCACACAGGTTCAGGGCCCCAAGGACTTGGGCCATCTTCTACTGCTTTCCCAGGCCATAGTAGAGAGCTGGATGGGAAGTGGAGTAGCTGGGACTTGAACTGGTGCCCATATGGGATGCCGGCCCTGTAGGCGGTGGCTCTACTTGCTGTGCCACAGCGTCGGCCCCAGGTCCTATTTTTTTAAGATTTATGGATTTATTTGAAAGTCAGAGCCACAGAGATACAGGGAGGGAGAGAGGGAAGAGGAGAGAGAGAGAAAGAGAGAGAGATCTTGGATCTTGTGGTTCACTCCCCAGATGACCACAATGGCCAGGGTTCTGCCAGGCTGGAGCTGGAGCCAGGAGCTTCATCTGGGTCTCTCATGTGGGTGCAGGGGTCCAAGCACCCAGGCCATTATTTGCTGCCTTCCCAGGAACACTAGCAGGAGGCTGAATCAGAAGTGGAGAAGCCAGGACATGAATCAGTGCCCACGTGAGATGCCGGTGTCACAGGTGGTAGCTTTACTCTTCATACAACACCGGCCCCAGAATCTTGGTTCTGTCACTGACTTACCGCCTGTGTGACCTTGTGAAAATCACCTGCACTTTCTTCTTGTCAATTTCATGAACCTGACAAAACAGATAGTGCTGATTATTTTCCAAGTAGTGTGAGGGTCAACAGAATAGGGAAGGAAAATGTTTATGAATGTTCCTGTCACGTAGCAGGCCCTCTTACAAAATATATCTATCAGGAATGAAAGAGGCGTGGGCTTTGTGTAGATCGCAGCACGTTCCTGGGGGAGTGGCATCTGAATTTTTAAATGGCCATTTTTTCAATAAGGCCCTTCACGTATTTTCACGTGCCAAGAACCCTGCAGAGACGCCCAAGGGAAGAGCTCCCTGTTTGTTGTTCTGTAGGACAGCTCGGGAGGCTGTTTTTCAGAACTCTTACAACTGAGAAGGTGAGGTCTGTGATGAGAAAGACAAGGGAGAAGAAGCGGTGGACCGGGCAGGACCGGGAAACCACGTGGCTGCGGGCACTGAGGAAAGGGCACCTGTGTGGAGGGCTGGAAGGCCTTAAGGACAAGGAGAGCTTGACCTTCAGTGGGAAACTTGTGTTTCCAGTCTGGAGCCACATGGACACGAAGTTGGCTCAAGGATTGGTCTTGTCTTTCTTCCATTTTTTGGATTGGAACATTTTCAGGAGATTCAGACAAATATTAATGCCAATTTGTCATATAATAGGGGTTCATCCTATGTTGAGGACAGCTTTTAAAAGTTCAGAGGACTAATTAGATGAAGGCAAACTAGACAAAGGCTAATTATGTGAAGAAAGTTTTCTCTTCAAGAAAGTTCCAGAGTAATTCTCTGGAATGCAGACTGAAATAGAAAACGACACAATAATGCCTAAATCCAGACCATGATGCTTCAGGAGAAACAATGTGTGGTGAAATGTATGTGTTCATGTACATTGGAGTATTTGATTGCTGCATTTAACTGACCACATGGTGGATGTGTGTGTGTGTGTGTGTGTGTGTGTAGATAGTTAGATATAGACATAAGTGTAGATATGGAGAGAGAGAGAGACCTGAGTACACATTTATAACCCACCTTGTCCTATTAGTAAAGCATCAGAGCTCTCAGATTCTGTGACTTCCCTGAAATTTCCCTGCCTCACATATGTACAATTTCTTCTTGATTCTTCAGTGGAATCCAAACGTGGTTTCTCACCGGCAGGAATACTTACTCTGACCTTTTTGAAAGCCTCATGTCAGGCTCCACACTGTGCTCACAACAAAGACTAATATCTATTGACTGACCATCCAAACTGTTCCATAAGACTACAATTGATAGAATTTTCTTCTTACTTCCTGAGAGTAATTGGCCTTTTGGCTGAATTTGAACCCCTTCCTCTGCCTTCATGCTGTGTTCCTTGGTGTTTTCCTTTCTGAGATGATGTCACTCAAACATCACTTAGTCTCTTATCCTTCACGTGATGCATCTCACTAATGATATTTTAGTAAACTCTTCAACATGCTACTCATGCCCTTTATTTTTATTCCTTATCAGCAGCTAGTATAAGGTTAAGCATGCACAGGAGATCTGTGTAGCATGAACATTACAAATGTCTATTGCATTGGGTGTAGACTTTTCTGGAAGACTACTCTGAGACAGGCACAGCAAGGGGCAGGGCCACATCACCCTGCAGAGGTCTGCCACTGTCTCACCTGGGTGTGATATCGGCTCAGGTTTTTCCTATGGGTCTAGTTATAAGGGAGTGGCCAGGATATTCATCCCATGGCTCACCCTGAAATCCAGCTCCAGATTCCTAGGATGACATTGTGAAGACATCGCCTGGTCCATGCCTCTGTCTTGAGGTGGGACAGCACTTGGTGATGAACTTAAGTGGTAACCAGCCGTATGGTTGTAGCATCACCAGGACTGACCTTTGGCATGGATATTAGCTGTTGATGGCCTTGGAACCACTCAGTTAACATTTTGCTAGCCAAGGCTCTCTGAGGTTGCCTGCTGCTCTGAGGGGTCCATTTCTTACAACATTGCCCTTGAATCTTTGTAGGTCGATGCAGGGTGTGCTGCTGAGAAATTTTTAAAGTTGATTGATTAAATGATGATTGATTTGAAATGGGGGAAGAGAGAGAGAAACAGAGGGAGAGAATCAGAGAGAAAGAGATCATCTATCCACTGGTTCACTCACACACAAAAAAGCCCACAACAGGCAGAGCTAGGCCAAGGTGAAGGCAGGAGTCACGTCTCCTATGTGGGTAGCAGACACCCAACTACTCGGGCCATCATCTGTTGCCACTCAGGCACAGTAGCAGGAAGCTGGATTAGAACCAGAGCAGTCAAGACTCAAACTGGCATTCCTGTAAGAGATGCAGGTGTCCAAAGAGGTGACTTAGCTCACTGAGCCACCAAGTCTGCCCCAACTTCTGATATTTTAGAGGAAGAAAATCACACTGAATTATTAATTTTCCTCTGTGTCTCCCCATTCTCCTTCCAAGCCATCAGTTAGAGTGTTAATGAATGTAGATTTTTACCTTCCTGAAAATCTCCTTTAAATTATAAATGAATACGCTAAAAGTAACAGGAAATACCGGAGATTATATAGTACCTATTAAGAAAGAGCAAAACTCATAATCAATAAACATTTGAACAATCAAATTACATAGAAGTGAAATCCAGATGGCAAAAAGGGCCACGTCAGATAAATTCACATTTTATCACATAGAGAAAACTGTAACAGCATATCCAGTAATGAATTATTTTCCCTAATACACAAATTCAAAAAAAATACACATAAAAGAAAGAATGGACAAAAAAAAAAAAAACAACAACACAGAATGCTACCCCTCCAGCCTCATATACAGACATGCATATTGTGTTAGTCAGTGTTCTTCAAAGAAATCTAACAAATTGGAAGTACACAAAAACAGAGATTTTTATTAAGGAATTGTCTCACATAATGGTAGTTTGGCAACTCCAAAGTCTACAGAACATGCTGAATCCCAGGGAAGAGTTCAGAGTACTGTCATGCATTGGAAGGTTGCAGGGAGGCAGATTTCTTGTTCCTGAAAGCACCTTAGTCTTTTAAGGCCTTTAAACTGATTTGATGAGGCCCACACGTGTTATGGAGGACAGATTGCCTCATTCAAAATCTAGATTTCAACATTAATCACATTAGAAAGTCTTTACAGCAAACTGCTGTTTGACTAAAAAAATCAGTAACAAATACTTTTATGTTTTTATGCAAATTAACCATCACAGTCCAATCCTTGCACTGGGTAATCATACACCACTCCTTAAACCATGTTAATCTCCAGTAAAGACAACAACAAAGTCACATGTGCAGCTAACACAACACTGCTGGTGAACAGCCTAACCTTGAACTAACCATTTCTCCAGAGGGGATGCAAAGCCCTTGGATAATGTTAACTCTTCTCCTGTGCAGCCTTAATTAGTGTGATGTGAAGTTAACAATATTCAAATACAATGATATAAAGTCAACATTGTTATATGTAACAGATTAAGAAAGGAAACAAAACATACTTGAGGCATACATAAAAGCATACCCATAAAAAATAAGAAAAATATTACCAAAAACATACCCATAAAAATAAGGAAAATATTACCAATGCCTTTGTCGTGGTTCTTTTCCTGTTGTGACCCAAACCTTCATTGCTGAAAGCCACTGCAGCCCTGGCCCAAGTGAGCTGTTGTGAGGCATAGTAGTATTAACAGATGCCCTGAAGCAATGGCCTATGAACCAAACACACTCTTCCTTACCAGGAATAACCATCTGATTGCGGCGTGGAACTCAGTACTAACCACTCCACCCAGCATAATAGCTCCCTTCTTTGTAGGCTCAGAGACAGTAAAACCCCTAACTGGCTCTATGGCCACCTTAATTTTTGCTCAATTTAGGAATTATGTGTCCCCTGGTTAGAAGAATTCCTTTACTTGAAAGTAAGAACGCTAGATTTATAGACTGTGAAGTCACAAGAACTGGAGTGACATTTTTCTAATGGATCATCAAGGGTAAGATGAGCAGTAGCACTTCCTTTTCGACCCTTTAATTGCTGGCCCTGTTCATCCTGTCTGAAGAAAAGCACCATATATTAGTTGCTGATTCAGAGTACAAATAGCCCCAGGGTACCCTAGCCGGAGCCTTGCAAGCATTCACCTACCTTGGCACTATCATTTAGTGTTTAGAATGTTACTACACAAGTTAACCATGCCTGTACTAGTCAAAGGCAGGATCAGATCAGTGAATTCTAGGAGCATAGTTCCATTACCATGCTTCGTTTCTGTGAAATGAGTTCCTTGAGGGGAAGGAATGCCATTATGGTGGAAAAGGCATTCTGGAAGACCACAGATGATAGATTTGGCAGGAGCACTGGCATTCAGTGAAAGCAAACCTGCATCTGAATAATTCTCTAATCCATTAAGAATGAAACACCGCCCCTCCAGCACAGGACGCACAGCCTGCCCCAGGTGGTTTGCTGATCACCCCAGGGAATGGGATGCTATTGAGAACCCAGTGTTGCTCTTTACAGGCTGAAGATTGGGTACTTAACTGTTGCTACTGACAGATTAGCTTTGGTGAGTGCAAGACCGTGATGCTGAGCCTATGCGTAATCTCTACACCTGTCACCGTGGCGTAAGAGGCTGAATTGTGTCTGCAGAAAGAGACATATCTGTCATTTATGACTCAAAACTTCTCTGAGGTCATTGTCTAGTGAACATTCACATCAATCACACATATCTTCACATTCTGTGATCATCAGGAGATCTATCTGCATGCCTCTTCTCAGATCTTGTTGTCAACAGTTTTGCAATCATTTTCCTCCCGAGTCCCTGATCATTCATCCAAACCACTGGCCACAAGTCATGAATCTGCATGCACTTAAACATTTGACAATTTCTCCCTCTAAGAAAAATGAACAGTCAGATCCATTTCTCAAAGTCCTGTGGGGTCCAGAATTACAGTACAACAGGCTAAGCTGCCACTTGTGACTACCATATTGGAGTACCAGTTTCAGTACTGGCTACTCTTTCTGATCCAACTTCCTTGCTAAGTACCTGAGAAGCAGTGGAAGATGACCCAAGGACTGGGGCCCCTACCACCATGTGGGAGACCTAGAAAGTTTCTTGGATTCTGGCTTCATCATTGCCAGACCTGGTTGTTATTGCCATTTGGGTATTAAACCATCAGATGAAAGATACCTCTCTCTATCCCCCTCTGCCTTTTAAATAAATAAATAAACAAATAATTTTTAGAATATTTTATTTATTTATTTGAGAGGCAGAGCTACAGAGAGAGGGAGAGACAGAGAGAAAGGTCTTCCATCTGCCAGTTCACTCCCCAAATGGCAGCAATGGCTGGAAGCTGAGCCTATCCGAAAACAGGAGCCAGGAGCTTCTTTGGGTCTCCCACTTGGGTGCAGGGACCCAAGCACTTGGGTCATCTTCCACTGCTTTCCCAGGCCATAACCAGAGAGCTGGATTGGAAGAGGAGAAAGCATACTCAAACCAGCACCTATAGGGGATGCTGGCACCAGAGGCAGAGGCTTAGCCCACTACACCACAGCATTGGCCCCAATAAATAATTTTTTAAGTGCCTCTCACTAATATTTCATTTTACCACTGTCCAGGATTGTCCCAGAAAGGGGCTATAAATGCTGCATTACCCACTTTCAGGTATTGTCTCAATATCACTCAGAGCCACCTGTAAAGCAGGTCTGACTCTTCTCTATCAGCTAATCATAGGGACCTTCCCATGAGGTCAGAGGGTAGAGGTTAACAGAGACAAGGCAGTGGAGCAGGAGCTAGGGCCGTGAGCCCTTGAGCCACTACGTGATGTAACTTACTTGTGCCTTCAGGGCTTGCTTGTGCCAAATCTCGCAGCTATCATTTCCATCTGATGACAAGGTGCTGCCATGTATGCTTTATGCAAGAAGGGTGGGATAATACCCGGTGTGTGATAACCAGCTTAGTCTACATGGCAACTTGGTGGCTTCTGGTTAAGTTTTTGCTAAAGCCCCGTAGCAAGTAGAAACTTGTGTCTTAAATGAATTGTAGTTCTTCACAGATGGCAGGACTTTGCTCCACAATTCTAAGGATCTACAGGACGATTTGACTATGGATGTCTGGTTGAGTCTTAGAGATCACTCCTGTCCACCATTGACGCTTCCAGCAATATTGGATTTGTTGGATCACAAGGTACAAATGGTAGATCAGCTTGACAGTAGCCTGGATCTTTTGAAGATTCTGCTTTCATTCTGGGCCTCACTGTACCCCTTACATATGCACATCTTTTATTAAATGGGGCAGAGTAGTTCACTCATATTAGGGTTGATTCAACATCCAAAGAGGCCACTAGGTATTCTATTTCTTTCTTGGTTGTAGGAGGGACAAGGTTTAATAATTCATTCTTTACCTTAGAAGGGATATCTCAATGTGTCCCATGCTACTGATCCCTAGAAATTCCCTAGATGCAAGCCCAGAGGCGTCAGATTTATTTTCCATCCTCTGCCGTGCAAATATCTTACCAGTGGGTCTAGAATAATCACTACTTCTTGCTTACGAGGTCCGATCAGCCCGATGTCTCAATGTAAGGATCAATGTGATGTCTTACAGAAGGAAATAAGATCAAGACTCCCGAGACCTACGTTATGGCATAGAGTTGGAGAGCTTAACTATGAAGCAGCTTAGGTAGGACAGTAACATTACTGTCCTTGCCAACTGAAGGAAAAAACAGATTTTGATGGTTTTTACTATTTTGGAGAAAAAAAATGCTTTCCAGGTCAGTAGCTGTTTAGAAGGGGATGTGATAATTTGCTCAAACATAGAAACTATAGTACAGCAGCTGCAAAGGAGGTCACCACCTGGCTAAGTCACAATCCAGTATTTGTCTGTTCGGGCTGCCATAAAAAAAATTACCATGGACTGGATGTCATAAATAAACAATACTGGGGCCAGCCTGTGGCACAGCAGATTAAGCTGCCACCTGCAATGCCAGCATCCCATATCAGAGTGCTAGCTGGAGTTCCTACTGCTCCACTTCTGAAGCAGCTCCCTGCTAATGCGCTTGGCAAAACAACGAAAGTTGACTCAGGTGCTCAGGCCTTGCACCCACGTGGGAGACTCTAACAGAATTCCAGGCTCCTGGCTTTGGCTTGGCTCAGCTTCCACCATCAAAACCATTTGGAAGGTGAACCAGAAGACGGAACCAATCTTTCCCTGTGTCCCCTCCTTCACACCCCCCCCCACCCCGGTAACTCTGCTTTTCAAATAAATAAGTAAATCATAAAAAAGCAGAAATTTATTTCCCATTGTTCTGGAGGCAGCCAGTTTGGGTTCTGGTAAAGGCTTTGTTTCTGACTCATAGAGGCTCACCTTGCTGCCGTGCCCTCACATGGCAGAGAGAGCGAGCTCTGGCATCTATTCCTCTTTCCTAAGGGTACCAGCCCTATCTGATTAGGGCTCCATTCTTGTGACGTCCTTTGACACTCCTTATAGGACTTCTCATCAAAAACAGTCACGTTGGGAGGGCTCAGCACATGAACTCTGTGGAACCCAAACCATTCTGTGGAACCCTCTTTGGTTCTTCAAGATTCATCTATTTTCTGAACAAGTCAAAGAGGTGGCTTGAATAAGGTAGTGAGGGGAATCATCACCGTGCATCTTTCAAGCCCTTGATAGTGGCGCTGTTCTATTCAATCCTTCCAGGATTGCAATATCAATTTTTGAAAAAAAAAAGTATCTATTTATTAATTTATTTTTGAAAGGCAGAGAGACAGAGACAGAAATTTCCCATTGATTAATTCATTCCCCAAATGCCTGCAATAGCTGAGGCTAGGCTGGGCTGAAGCCAGGAGCCCAGAACCCAAGCCCGGCTTCCCATGTGGTTGTCAGAGACCCAGATACTTGTACTGTCACCTGCTGCCTACCAGGGTATGCATTAACAGGAAGTGAGAATTGGAAGCAGAGCCAGGACTTGAACTCAGGCACTTCAATATGTGATATATGGATGTCCCAACCACTGCACCGAATGCCTGCCCTGGATCCTACTTTTGATTTCTTATTTTCTTAGATAGAGGCAGCTCTAGTCACCCCCACTTGATCTTTTTCAGCTTAATAGTCCTCTTCAAAGCAAGGGACCAATGTAGGTCCCAATTCTGCCAGTTGCTGAGTGTGTCTGTTATTGTACATCTAGAATTAGGGAAATAACCACAGGGTGGATTTGAAGACCAACTGAGAGATGGACCTCAGCTAAAATTCCATTGATCATTTGACTTCCATAAGCCCCTACTCTGAATGCTGGGCCCAAGTGGCATTTTAGGTCACTTGGAATTATATCAATTAGCAGCCAATATCCAATTATCCACAAAAGTCCCATTATTTCTTTTTTCTCAATGCCAGATAAAAGGCCATGCGTTCCTGTAAAGAAGCCTTAGAGAATGATAAAAAGTATAAATTTTTTACAATGTCCTAGGACTTTTCTCCAGAAATTAATCCTCCCGTTCGTTCAAGGTCTGTAAACTAGCTCAAGTCTGGGTATGTCTGAAGGACAGTGACTCTGTTTTTAGGATTCAAGTTAGATTTTTATTCACTTTCCTTAGAATTCCTTGTCTCTACAGATCAAGCAACAACTGATTATGCTTTACATTTTTTTCCAGTTGTAGGGGCACCATGATCTACTAGCCAACACTGCAAGCATCTGGGAGTCAGAACATTCTGACATCCACACCCAGTGCGTCTTGGTGTTTAAGCACAGTCATTTGGCCCTTGTCACCCAGGGATTCAATTATTCCCATGGCATTTAGGTTTCCCAATTCAGCGACATCACATCCCACAACAATTTTTTGAACACAGAGAAGAGCAATCACAGAGCTCTTCAAGGATGTGGTGGCTTCCCTCACAAATTTATTTTTCAGACTTGTGATTGTTAAACAAAATTTAGAGAAGGCCATTGTTTAGGATTAAGCCCTTGCACAGACTAGGTTAAGAATCAAAATGGAGGCAAGTATGCTAAAATTCCACATCACTAAGCCAAAACTAAGCTACTTATCTGACCTAAGAAGGAAACAGAATTGTAGAGGCATCAGTCAGATTTTCCAAACAGCACCAGTTTCACTGGCATGATACTCAAGTTCCTTCTACTCTAATCCTTATACAGACAAAGTAACCTGCTGGAACCAGTTATTTATTTTATTCTCTCTGTCATTGCCTTACATGGAAAATCAATTGGATTTTGCTTTTGTTTTGGTGGTTTTTAAGCCGTTCTCCATAAAACCAAATTTCTTTGCCTGGACCATCAGAACACTTGTTCTATTTTATGGAATGACATGTTGCTCTATTTTAGAATTGAAAATAAAGCCATCTAAGATCTTTAAATTATTGTAATTGTGTGCTTTGACTTGCTAAAATCTGTGCCTTTTTGTACCTTTCCAAAGTGGGAGAGCTGATCCTAAGTGACAAGTCCACTTTAACATTTAAGCCCCTCTAAGCCTTTGAATTCCTTCCTCTACAGTAAGCCAAAGCTGGTCTGACAGCACTCATGCTGGACTACCCTGTGTTCCTTGTTTCATTCAGGTAAGAGGTTAAGCCCTCTGAGCTGCAACAGGAGTCTGAAATATGCAATAATGGCCTGATTCAACTTTGTATTCCTCCCTCAATTGTTCCACACCCTTAATTTCCATTCCCCTGCAAGTTGCCTGATTTTCTGTCTGAATAGAATGGGAAAATGATGTAGATCTTTTGAATGTAGTCCATCTCTTCATGGGTTGTACTTTGTATCTCACCTGTAGAAGCATGCTTGGACTTGAGTCTAGGAGCAAAGAGGGGTAGTGGGGACAGCTTCGGAGTAGAATCACCAGAGTCCTGCCAGGCAGCTCCCTCAAGAGGCCATGGTGGTTCCCTCAGGAGAATTAGGGTTCATATGCTCAGGCATGGATGGAAGAGCTGATGAAGCAGACACCAGAGTCAGGTTCAGTGTGCCCGTCTTCATCAGAATCTTCCCCTAGGATGGGGCCAGAGCTGTGGCATAGCGGATTAAGCCTCTGCCTGCAGTGCCTGCATCCCATATGGGCGCCAGTTCTAGTCCCAGCTGCTCCACTTCTGATCCAGCTCTCTGCTTTGGCCTGGAAAAGCAGTAGATGTCCTTGGGTCCCTGTATCCATGTGGGAGACCCAGATGCTCCTGGCTCCTGGCTTCAGATAAGCACAGCTCTGAACATTGCAGCCAATTGGAGAGTGAACCAGCGGATGGAAGACTTCTCTCTCTCTCTCTCTCTCTGTCTGTCTCTCCTTCTCTCTCTGTGTAACACTGACTTTCAAATAAATAAATAAATCTTTAAAAAAAGAAGAAAAAATCTTCCTCTTGGTCTCCATTTCAGTTTTCAGGATCCCATTCTTTCCTAACCAATGCCCCCATTTTAATGGAAGACACCTTGAGCATTTGGGAATTCAATTTGTATTGTGATTCAGACACCCACCAGATGAAATTCTGAGACTGGATTTGTACCAATATCAGTCATGAGCATACAGAAGATAAGGGTCTCTTTCAAAGAGGGGACAAACTTTTTGGTGACTTTTGTGATTCTTAACCTAAGAATCCTAGACTTCATCCTCTTCTCCTCCCACTTTATCTAGAAGCAATCATCTAGTCTTTTTTATTTCATTAGTTGGAAAAAAGTATTCTACATTACCAAACATATGGCTGTTGCCATGCCATTAGGGAGAGAATCTTATTTCCAATAAGCACTCGAGAAGGAACATCCAGTAGTGAAATTTCACATTTCTTTATTCTCTTAAGATTTATTTATTTATTTGAGAGGCAGAGTCACAGAGAGAGAGAAGAAAAGACAGAGGCCCTCCATCTGCTGGTTTAATCCCCCAATGGCCGCAACTACCAGGGCTGGGACAAATTGAAGCCAGAAGCTTCGTCTGGGTCTCCCAGGCAAGTGCAGGGGCCCAAGGACTTGGGCCATTCTCTGCTGCTCTCTCAGGCACACCAGCAGGGAGCTGGATCAGAAGTGGAGCAGCCAGTGGGGAGGAGGGGAACTTTCAACCAGTGCCCATATGGGAAGCTGGTGCTGCAGGCTGAAGCTTTAACCTGCTGAGCGCGGCAGGAATCACGCATTTCTTTATAGCCACATTGCCTTCTTTATTGCTTTACATACAGCCTATTAGGTACATTTATATTTAATCAGACTAAAGAACTGATTCCATAACCCCCAGAACCAACTCTGAAAAGTCAGCCTTAAGATTATGTTCCTGTTGGGGCAGGTGTTGTGGTAAAGTGGGTTAAGTCACCACCTGGGTTACCACCTCTCATACCAGAGTGCTTAGAATGGAATCCCAATCCAGCTTTGTGCAATGCTCTTGGGAGACAGCAAATGATGACTCAAGAACTTCTATCCAAGTGGGAGAGCTGGCTGGAGTTCCTGGCTCCTATCTTTTTTTTTTTTTTTGACAGGAAGAGTGGACAGTGAGAGAGAGAGAGACAGAGAGAAAGGTCTTCCTTTGCTGTTGGTTCACCCTCCAATGGCTGCCGTGGCCGGTGCACCGCGCTGATCCGAAGGCAGGAGCCAGGTACTTATCCTGGTCTCCCATGGGGTGCAGGGCCCAAGCACTTCCGCCATCCTCCACTGCCTTCCCGGGCCACAGCAGAGAGCTGGCCTGGAAGAGGGGCAACCGGGACAGAATCCGGTCTGGCTCCTATCTTCTGACTCAGCCCAGTTATTGTAGTCATTTGGGGAGTGAACCAGCGGAACTCTCGTCTCTTTCTGTCACTCTGCCCTTCTAATAAATCAATAAATCTTTTTTAAAAAAGATTACATTCACATTAGTTCAATTCTGTTTTGAGAGAAAGAAAGAGGGAAAAACTGAAGAACTTTTGGATATAAGTGATTCAAATGGCAAATTGTGAGGCAGGTGTAGCAGCATTGGGGGTACCAAGAGCTGAGAACAGTGTAGGAGAATAATGATGATGCAAGTCCAGAAACAACGCCAAACGAAAAGCAGATTTCAGCCTTTATTGTCCCCATCGGGCTGAGGGATGCAGGGTGGAGCTGCAGGGGGACACACACTCCGCTTTAGGGCTCCAGGGCAGACGCACAGAGTGGGAATGAGGTCAGGGCACAGCTTGGAGGAGAAGTCTGAGGTCCTGTTCTCCAAGAAGGAAGAATCCTCTAGGCTTGGGCTCAGTCTACCAAGACCTCTCAGCAGCAGGGCAGAGGGGGAAGGAAAATAATTGGTCTCCAAGTCTCCTCTTCCAGGCTCAGGGTCCCCCTCAGCAGCAGTCCCCAGATGACTGGCTGCCGCCCCCTCCACAGCAGCTGGAGCCCCCCGAGGGCTGGCTGCAGCAGCCCGAGCTCTGCTGTCTGCGGCGGTGCGACCTGCGGGGCCTGTGGTGGCTCAGGCAGCAGCCGCCACCCCCAGAGCTGCAGCAGCCCCCACCCCCAGAGCTGCAGCAGCCCCCACCCCCAGAGCCGCAGCAGCCCCCGGAGCTGGAGATGCAGCAGGAGGACACTGGAGGACACTTAGGGGGACACTTTGGGGGGCATTTGGGGGCTTGGCACTTGGGAGGGCACTTGGGGGGGCACTTGGGAGGGGGCTGGCACTGCTGCTGGCTCTGCTGGCAGGACATCTGGGCAGGCGGGCGTTCAGGAGCTGAGGGAGAGTTAAACAGTAGATCAGACCCAGGCCACACAAGCATCATTATTGCCTTCTTACCATCATTTCTTTTCCCTCTATCTGTAATGTGTCAAATGGTTCCACATTAACTCACTGGAACCTTAGGAAGTTTTCATAAACAGAAGTGGATTGTCTTCTTTCAGCAGTGCAAGAAGACCATGGGGACAACCTTAATGATGCACTTTGCCCAAAGACAATGTCTTGCAAGCAGAGAAGGCAAATGGACATTCCACAGCATGACTGGAGTCCACTCTTCCTCCGCCCTGCTCAGGATTCTGGAATGTCCAATCTGGGCGCTGGTTTACAGCTGCAGTTCTCTTTGTTAAGGAAGAAATAAGGACTCCCTCTTGGAGCAGCTTTCCACACAGCTTTGTTTAACAGATGTGCATGATTATATGTATGTGATACATAATATATTTATCGTGTATGGAGGACATATATAATATATTACATATTACACTCAGAATTGCAGAGGCCCACTTATAAGAGGTGATCGTTCCTAATCATCTTGTAGGTAGAGAGAGTTAAATCTAAAGCTAAGTGTGGCAGCTGATACCTTACCCTAGATTTCCTGGTCTGAGAGCCCAAGCCCAGTGATGCATCCTCTGCAACCCAAGCCTCCCCTCTCTCCCACCTCAACACCAACATAAACATGTTACTCAATATTCAACTTTGGCATCCCTGATGGAGATACCCAGGACCCACTCTTGACCAACCGGATGGTATTTGGTGAAGGCAGGGCCATTATCTCTGTTTCTCAAACCCCAAATGTGTTTCCCCTAATATCGTGGCTTGCATATTAGCTTTGGTACCCTGCTAAGGCCCATGTGTTAAAAACTTGGTCCCTAAAGTCTTATTTTAATAGCTAATGGGTCAGTGTTTAATGGATTAAGGATAGAAGCTTAGTCCAATTGTGATGTCTAGGAGGCGGGCCTAGTGACAGGTTCTTGGGTCATTGGGATCATGCCCTTGGAAGGTGGTTTCCCAGAGTGTAGGATTTATAAGCATGAGCTGTGCCTAGCCTATCTCTGCTCATGTGATCCTGTGTCTTTGCTGTCCACCAGCCTCTGATGCCACATCAACTGGGCTTGGGAAGAGCCAACTGATAACACTTGTTCCTGGTCTCCACCAACTGAGAATGACTATGACCTCAGTATAGGCTTCAGAGAAGGAACACACCTGCCCACTCCTCTGAAAGTAAGAATTACTTTAGCTTCTCTGAGATGTGAGAGCCTCAGACAGGTACCAGGCTAATCTGGATTAGAATGTAGAACATCAACTTACAAACCATCTGGTGTTTATAAATTCTCCCACCCCAAGGTGCATCCTCTTTCATTAGCATTCGCTTCTCCCCTCCTGCTAATCCAGCCACCCTCACCTTTGAAGCCCCACTCCCGCTTCCCCAGTTCTGGTCTGAATATCCCTCCGGGGAAGCCCCTGCTTCTCTTCCCAGTGGACACTCACCAAGGTCACAGGCAGCACAGGGTCCGTAGGCACCTCAGGAGGAGAGTGGATGTTGGTGCTCTGGACCCAGGGCTCTTTTATCCTTGCCTGGGCCCTGCCCCAAGAGTGAGACAGACCCTGAGCATGGGAAGACCCGCCTCCCGATGCCCGACGCCCACACAGACCTGTGACAGGTGATGACTGCAAAGTCCTCTCCTCCCTCCCTCCCTCCCTCCACAGGGCTCAGGGAAGCTGCTCCCAGCTTGGAATTCGACCACTTGGGAAAGGAGGTGGGGTGGGGAAGTCCCTACCATCATTTTCCACCCATTCTTCCTGGAGGGTACCTGACCTCTCTTTCTTAGAGCTTCCTCCCCCAGCACTTCCTTTTCTGCTTCCCCAATGTTAAATTAATGACTCCATACAACCTTGTCCAAATATTCCTTCAAAGTCTGCTCCACACAGATAACTTAGACACGAAACATTTCAAGGTTTGCAATTTCAGCTTTGCGCAAATGCCATAATACCTGGGAGGGTCTTCAGCCTGTTCTGGGAACGCACAGGTTACACATGTTTACAGCTGGATAGAATCCATCTTACGAAGGCAGCCTGATTTTGTTATTCTGTCTCTTTTGGGTGGGCTTTAGGATATCTCCAGTATTTTATGTGCAAATATCGTAGCTCTGAAAATTTTTGCTCATGTCAACTTTTATATATGTGAGTCTCTCCAAGTTTAGGTCTCCTAAGTGGATTTTAAATCACACTCAAATTTTCAAATTTCTCTGCACCCCATCTATGGGGTGTAGGAATCATTCTTGCTGCACATTGTTGGTAAACATAAATATGTACCATTTGATAGATGTAAATTGTTATCAGTTGTAGATTTCATGTGTTTCCCTGCTTCATCGTGACCGTGACTGTCTTTGTAAATGTTTACCAGTCTTTGGGTTTCCTCTTCTGTGACTTGCTTATTCTTTCTTTAAAATTGTTTTTCTCTCCATTTATCTCCTTTCGCTAGGATCCAGAAGTATTCTTCATATATTCTAGGTACTAATGCCTCTGTTAGAGGTGTTGCAAGTATCTTTCTCCAATAATGTGTCTTCTTGTCTGAACTTTAATGTCATTTATAAACAGGTGTTTCACTTTTAACCTAACTAGACTTCTGCAACAGCATCTGTATTGTTGTGCTTTGTGTGATTTTTAGAAATCTCAGTTTTTCATATGCTCAGAGATTTTCTTTTCTATTTTTTAATTGCAAATATTTGTTTTCTTTTAAAAATTAAGGTCTTTATTCAATCTTGCAGAGAGCTATGTATATTTTACAGCTATTTTAATTTGTTTCAAGTGAGTAATCAATTGTTTCAGTATCATAATTAAACATTTAACTTTCCTCAGTAATTCTGAAAAGCTTTCTCTATCACAAATCTGTAGATTTATAAATAGAAGGACAATTCATTGTCTATTTGTCTGCCCTCAGGCCCACAATCAGCTGTGATATTTAATCACACAGCTTCCATGATCCCTCAAAGTTATCTTGGTGAGTGCTGGATGTTCACTCCTGCACATGAACTTGGAGTCAGTTTGTCATGTGCCATAAAATGAAAATAAAGTCGAGCAAAACATTAGAATTTCAAAGAAAATTTCATTGAATATTTGAATTAATTTGGTGAAGATTGTCATATTTCATTATAATTTTCTTTTCTATCCATCTGTGAAAATATTTCTTTATTTTGATATTCAACAATTCCTGTTATTACAATATTATCTTATTAAGCTATTTTACATTAAAACTACATTTTAGAGATTATTTTTCCATTTAAAATAGTAATTCCTAAAGTTATATTTTTGAATTATTTTTACTGGTTAATTTAAATTTTATTTGTCCTATATAGCCTGATATCTTGCAACTTTTATAATTTTTTTAATTTCCTGTATTAATCATTCTTTTTTTTTTTTTTTTTGACAGGCAGAGTGGACAGTGAGAGAGAGAGAGAGAGAGAAAGCTCTTCCTTTGCCGTTGGTTCACCCTCCAATGGCTGCCGTGGCCGGCGCGCTGCGGCCGGTGCACCGCGCTGATCCGATGGCAGGAGCCAGGAGCCAGGTGCTTTTCCTGGTCTCCCATGGGGTGCAGGGCCCAAGCACTTGGGCCATCCTCCACTGCCCTCCTGGGCCACAGCAGAGAGCTGGCCTGGAAGAGGGGCAATCGGGACAGAATCCTGTGCCCCGACCGGGACTAGAACCCGGTGTGCCGGCGCCGCTAGGCAGAGGATTAGCCTATTGAGCCACGGCACCGGCCTGTATTAATCATTCTTAAGCATAAATATTTTCTTTATCAAAGTTTCTTTCCTTAAGTTACCTTCCAAGAAGTACAATTACTACATAAAAGAGAATGTTTGTTTTAAATTTTAATTTGTACATACAACAGTGAGAATGTGTTGAATAACAAATCACCAAATTTCATACAGACTGGTTGTGCCAATTTACATTTCTGATAAAATTCATTTCTTGTCACCTTGAGCAATACTGTTTTGTTATGTATTTTAAATCTTTTCAAGTTAAATATAAAGGAATGAACCTGATAGACCTCATCCTTGAAAATCATTCTTGTTTCCTACATAGTGCTTTGACTATTTTTGGGTACAGACATGAAACAATAAATTTTGAAATGTACCAGTGATTTCTGTTTCTTCCTAAGCTCCTTGTTTGCCCATGCACTTTGCCCATTCGTTTATGAATAACTTTTTTTCTATGAAATTATAAGAGTTTGAATATCATCTTGACTGTGTCCTTCAATTTTTCCTCAGGTGGAATTTTTTACCATCTTTTTTTTTTGTATTATATGTTCTGCTATGAAGTGTTTTTTTTTACAATGTAGCAATATTTGTAAAAAAAGAATTTTGCCACATTTAAAATATTTTACCTATTTACAAAGAAATAATTAGGCATATATTTTTCTAGCAATCTTGGAAAATTGATTAATCGTTGCTACTCTAAAGAGGAGTTTTCCAGAGAAATAAATAAATGGAAATCATAGTAAAATTCACTGTTTGAATTAATGCTCACCAGGTCTCTTCCTTCTAATACCCTGAGATGATGAAAAACTGATGACATAAGAAACATACTTTTATATAGAGTCATTTCTTTGCACATGGTTCATGTTAAAATGGCACCAAAAAAAAAAAAAATGAGCATCTCCTTGGAGACACAAGATACAATTCTCAGTAAGAATTGACACTTGGAGCTGGACCCCTGTCAGCTGAGTCTTGAGATAAAATAAAATAAAATAAAATAGCACCCAGTCCATTGAGAGCTAACGCCCGATGTAAGGAAGCCGAGGACACAATGTTACATCACACTGCTACCTGTTACCTAAACCTGTGTCACATTAACTGGTAATCTGGTGCCACCCTTCATGGTGGCACAGGCATGGACAGAATAGTTTCTAGTCCTCATCATCCTTGGAATGGCTAGGCTGGACTTCCGGATCAGGACATCCGATGCAGGCGGTATTATCAATATCCTGACTTCAGTCTCATTACACACACCCTCTGAAACAACACGAGTCCTGCTCAGGTGATTGAGGGGCGATGTCGGCAAGAAGCTAAGGTTAGTGTGTGGCGTCATCAGTGTCTCAGAGTGAGAATTCTAGTGAGGATAGCCTAAGTCATATGCAAAGTTACATCCTTGCTGATAGTAATAAATTTGTTTTCAAGTTGATTGCCTACTGAATTCATAGCCCTGTTTGATGAGAAGTACATAAATTAAGACCCAACCAGCAAAACCAAGAAAAGCTTATTGTAATCACTGAAAAATAATCATTGAAAGATAAGACAGCGCAAGTGGGATTTAAAGGGTACTGTTTAAGAGGTGCACATAGCAAGGAATAAAGCATGGAAGATGGGGGGGTGCAATGTAGAGAAAAATACGTCATTTTAGCCTAAAAACATCACATCTCTAAAGGGAAGTAACACAGCCTAAACTAGAGAAAAAGCAAAGGGTCACATCACACAGGCGTCAAACACCTGTCAATAGATATTAGAGCTCATCACAGACCCCGTAGGACGCCAGTGAGCCTCCCTTAACAGTCTTGGGTTGAGAGAGGGAGAGAGTCCTTCTTTGGAACCAAATGAAGAATAGAACAGGAGAAGAACAAGGTAGATGGGAGTTAGAGTCCAGGACAATGGACTCCAGGCAACACCAGCTATGGACAGAAATATGGTCTTAGGTGTTGCACACATTTGCACACTTAGGTCCTCTCACGGTGTGTGTAGAACCTCTAGGTAGAAGCACATACTGATACACATCTGAGTCACACACTGGTGGAGTTCATGCTGTAGAAAACGACCTAGATATTACCAACTCAGCATCCATCCAGTGTCCAGGGACGTCCGAGTTCTCCCTCCAGCCAGGAGAGAAGCGCATCCTCTAGACACGATCACCTCCAGCTCAATTACCCTTCATCCAACAAATCAGTTTAGTTGTTTCAAAGCCTTGCCACACCGAAGCTGGGATTCTTGTTATCTGCCCCACTATCTTAACCCAGATGGAAACTGTAGCCCCTTCCCCTTAGTCTACAGACAGTGTAAAAACCAACATTTCTTTCAAGAAAAGTCCATGTTCATATACATAACTGAATTGAGAGCTTGAGGGGCCAGCAGTTGAGACAGGCTTATAAAACAGAAAGAAAATGAATTCCTATGAGTTATTAGACGTCCCTGTTCCCAAGCGCCTTCCTATTTCCGCTGCACTGGGGATGATGTCTCCTTTGCCCGTTGCACCAGACAGTGCTCCAGCCCAATACAGCCTCTCTCTCTCTTCCACGTTTCCACTTTCTCTCCCGTGAACTTCGGCTCACCTGAGTACCCTCTTAGAAAATCTGAATCCTCGCTCTCCCTAGCACATGAAGTTATCTCTCTCCATTTTCTATATAATTTCATTCCTTCATATGTTCTCAATAAAATCTCAACAAGACAAAAGGGGCTTGTTTTATTTTTAAATGGATCTAGTCTCCCTAAAAAGCAGCTGTATTTTAAGATAGAATGGGGTGGCATTTCTTTAGAGAATACAACATGTGATACCTGCCAGAACTGTCTTTGCACAAGCTCGTTGAGCTTCAGCCTCACCCGTGGAAGCTTTATGTATATTATCTTTAGAGTAGAGTTTTCCAACTCAGAACAAGAATTAAAGGATTTTTCAAAAGGTCTTGCAGGTAACAGCAGGTATAAACAGGATTCTCTCTTGGTTTGTTTGATGATTAAGACGGTTTACTTTTTTTTCTTTAAAGATTTTGTTTACTTATTTGAGAGTTAGAGTTACAGACGGAGAGGAAGAGACAGAGAGAAAGAGAGGAGAGAGATATTCCATCCGCTGGTTCACTCCCCAAATAGCTGCAATGGCTGGAGCTGCGCCGATCCAAAGCCAGGAGCCAGGATCTTCTTTCAGGTCTTCCATGTGGGTGCAGGGGCCCAAGGACTTGGGCCATCTTCCACTGCTTTCCCAGGCCACAGAAAAGAGCTGGATTGGAAGAAGAGCAGCTGGGACTTGAACCTGCCAGCAGAAACTTAATCAACTACACCACAGCCACAGCCATAAGATAGTTTCCTAATTGCCTTCACACACACACACACACACACACACACAGCTATAAAATTGTTGAGGGTTGGAGAAGTCTAATAAATGTGGTTTAAATTAGGTTGTCTGGAACCTTTAAGTTAATGCTTGGAAGGCAGAAAAGGGAAGTCGGGAACTCAAGCTCCAAAACAAAGCAAGGCTGGTGCCCTCCAGGAGAGCAAGGTGGGGAGTGAGGGTGGGGACTTTTCCACCCCATGTCCGTTGGTCAGTGGGCTAAGTCCAACATGGGAGCAGCTGCTTTGCGTCCTGTGGAGGAAGGCAGGAGAGGATCAGCCAGTCATGACCTGTCACTGCAAGTGTGGGTGTCAGGAGGCAGGTCCCCCATGCCTAGGTCCCGTGTCACAGATTCCAAAGCCAGGATAAAAGGTGCTCAGGTCCAGGGCACCTGCAACCACTCTCCTCTGGAGGTGCCTACAGACCCTGTGTGCCTGTGACCTTGGTAAGTGTCCCCTGGGAATAGGAACAGGGGCTCTCCCAGAGGGACGCTCAGACCAGAGCGGGAGGGGAGGCTGGGCAGGACCTCAAGGGGTGGGCTGGTACTGGCATCCAGATTACAAAGGCACCAGTCTCAGGAAGACTGAAAGACAGAGGCATTGAGGACAGATGAGAACACGAAGCGGGCAGCTGGGGATAGTGACTTGCGGGTGTTCTCTGGTGCTCTAGAGAAAGCAAAATTGACCTCCAGCTGCTGGGTTCTAATCTGGACATTGCAACATCAGCCATCCGGAAACCTGTAACATTATTCACAATGGGAAGTGTACCTTTGAAAACATAATAGCTCTTTCCTGAAATCCTGAGCTGGGAAAGGTGGTTTCCAGCCAGGAGACTAGAAATCAGAGCAAACTGGCTGAGAATGCACTCAGACAGACGGTTCCACAGAGCGGACGAGCCGAAAGCTCAGGGCTGCGGTGAGTGCTGGAGGCGATTGTCTGCTGAGACCGTCAGAGCCCCAGACCACGCTCAGACTTGGGTGTCAGTCTCAACTTAATTCGATGATATTTTTTATCAGTTCGTCTCCCTAGGCAATCTCCAGCATGCTTTGCAACTGTGATTTTGTATGGAGCAAGATTATATAGCGAATTCTCCTGAGAGGAAACGTCGGTTTTCTTTAAAGAAACGATTCCATTTCTGAACTGCTTCCTAGGTTGTTTTTATAACTCGAGTGTATAATTAGGTAGACTCCTTTCCTGCTACATGCTGGGTTTTCAGACGGTTTTCTCAGCGTTTCCCCCTTCAGTCTGTAATTATAAAGCATTTGGATATATTTCCAATTGTATAGTAAGAACAGTTGGCTAGAAGAGAGGATACGGAAACATTTGTCCAACTATTGGAAATAATGGAATTTTCAGTGCTTAACACTGCACAGTTGATTAAAAGGAAGGGACTAGAAATGATGCTGAAAGGACAATAAAAAGCAGGGCTGGCCCTGCGGCCTGGGTCTGACGTGCTGTTTGATTTCCCCTCAGCTCTTGAACGCCCGCCTGCCCAGATGTCCTGCCAGCAGAGCCAGCAGCAGTGCCAGCCCCCTCCCAAGTGCCCCCCCAAGTGCCCTCCCAAGTGCCAAGCCCCCAAATGCCCCCCAAAGTGTCCCCCTAAGTGTCCTCCAGTGTCCTCCTGCTGCATCTCCAGCTCCGGGGGCTGCTGTGGCTCTGGGGGTGGGGGCTGCTGCAGCTCTGGGGGTGGGGGCTGCTGCAGCTCTGGGGGTGGGGGCTGCTGCCTGAGCCACCACAGGCCCCGCAGGTCGCACCGCCGCAGACAGCAGAACTCAGGCTGCTGCAGCCAGCCCTCGGGGGGCTCCAGCTGCTGTGGAGGGGGCGGCAGCCAGTCATCTGGGGACTGCTGCTGAGGGGGACCCTGAGCCTGGAAGAGGAGACACGGAGGCAGCAAATGGCCAAACAGCTTCCCCTCTTCTTGCCCCTGCTGCTGAGCCAGCCCATGTTGCCGAGAGGCCTTGGTGAGGTCGGACCTCAAGCCTAGAACTGCCTTCCATCTCTAGGTCCAGGAGCCCAGATTTTTCCAAAGACTGTTTGCTGCTGACCTCATCCCCGTATGTGGGACTACCTTGCCCAGGGGACCCTGGAGCACAGATCTGTGGCTCTGCAGCCTGATGTGTAACAATAAACCCTGAAACCTGCATGGGCTTGGCCTTGACTGATTGCTGTTTGTACTGTCTCGTCATTGTTATCTGCTCTTGGTTGCCCTAAGACTTCACTGTATAAAGAACTTCAAATGTTTCCACTTGCACTACTGCATAGCAAACCAAAATTTCTTTCATTGAGAACCCAGACCAGGATCCCTTGTAGGGATGGCATTGACCTTTTAAAGAGCCACTGGTTTTGTCAAATGCATCTCAGTTTGCGTTGCCTGGTGGCTCTTTGTGAATCGATTCAGGTTCTGCATTTTTGCAGAGATCCCAAAGAGTGGTACGGTGGTTAGGGCATGATGCTAGGCCTCTCATGATGTGTGGACTTGTGTCCTGGTAACTTGAAGAACTCTTATTGTATCTACCTTGCTACACAGAACATTCTTAGGTATTTCTCTCTCCTGAATCATGTTTATTTCCTTTGACTAATACTTGGAAGAATGATTTCGTAAAAGGATAATTTCACTCTAAGTCTAAATTCATTACATGTCAATACAAAGTATTTCAAAAAGTTTATGGAAATGGAATTAAAAGTTAAATTCATTTAGGGCCGAGAAAGCATTTGATAAAATACAACACCCGTTCATGATGAAAACTCTAAGCAAACTGGGTTTGGAAGGAACATTCCTCAATACAATCAAAGCAATCTATGAAAAACCCACAGCCAACATCCTATTGAATGGGGAACAGTTGGAAGCATTTCCACTGAGATCTGGTACCAGACAGGGATGCCCACTCTCACCACTGCTATTCAATATAGTTCTGGAGGTTCTAGCCAGAGCTATTAGGCAAGAAAAAGAAATTAAAGGGATACAAATTGGGAAGGAAGAACTCAAACTATCCCTCTTTGCAGATGATATGATTCTTTATTTAGGGGACCCAAAGAACTCTACTAAGAGACTATTGGAACTCATAGAAGAGTTTGGCAAAGTAGCAGGGTATAAAATCAATGCACAAAAATCAACAGCTTTTGTATACACAGACAATGCCATGACTGAGGAAAAACTTCTAAGATCAATCCCATTCACAATAGCTACAAAAACAATCAAATACCTTGGAATAAACTTAACCAAGGATGTTAAAGATCTCTATGATGAAAATTACAAAATCTTACAGAAAGAAATAGAAGAGTATACCAAGAAATGGAAAAATCTTCCATGCTCATGGATTGGAAGAATCAATACCATCAAAATGTCCATTCTCCCAAAAGCAATTTATAGATTCAATGCAATACCAATCAAGATACCGAAGACCTTCTTCTCAGATCTAGAAAAAATGATGCTGAAATTTATATGGAGACACAGGAGACCTCGAATAGCTAAAGCAATCTTGTACGACAAAAACAAAGCTGGAGGCATCACAATACCAGATTTCAGGACATACTACAGGGCAGTTGTAATCAAAACAGCATGGTACTGGTACAGAAACAGATGGATAGACCAATGGAACAGAATAGAAACACCAGAAATCAATCCAAGCATCTACAGCCAACTCCTATTTGATCAAGAGTCCAAAACCAATCCCTGGAGTAAGGACAGTCTATTCAATAAATGGTGCAGGGAAAATTGGATTTCCACGTGCAGAATCATGAAGCAAGACCCCTACCTTTCACCTTACACAAAAATCCACTCAACATGGATTAAAGACTTAAATCTACGACCTGACACCATCAAATTATTAGAGAACATTGGAAAAACCCTGCAAGATATAGATACCGGCAATGACTTCTTGGAAAACACCCCAGAAGCACAGGCAGTCAAAGCCAAAATTAACATTTGGGATTGCATCAAATTGAGAAGTTTCTGTACTGCAAAAGAAACAGTCAGGAAAGTGAAGAGACAACTGACAGAATGGGAAAATATATTTGCAAACTATGCAACTGATAAAGGGTTGATAACCAGAATCTACAAAGAAATCAAGAAATTCCACAACATCAAAACGAACAACCCACTTAAGAGATGGGCCAAGGACCTCAATAGACATTTTTCAAAAGAGGAAATCCAAATGGCCAACAGACACATGAAAAAATGTTCAAGATCACTAGCAATCAGGGAAATGCAAATCAAAACCACAATGAGGTTCCACCTCACCCCAGTTAGAATGGCTCACATTCAGAAATCTACCAACAACAGATGCTGGGGAGGATGTGGGGAAAAAGGGACACTAACCCACTGTTGGTGGGAATGCAAACTGGTTAAGCCACTATGGAAGTCAGTCTGGAGATTCCTCAGAAAGCTGAATATAACCCTACCATTCAACCCAGCCATCCCACTCCTTGGAATTTACCCAAAGGAAATGAAATTGGCAAACAAACAAGCTGTCTGCACATTAATGTTTATTGCAGCTCAATTCACAATAGCTAAGACGTGGAACCAACCCAAATGCCCATCAACAGTAGACTGGATAAAGAAATTATGGGACATGTACGCTATAGAATACTATACAGCAGTCAAAAACAACGAAACCCAGTCATTTGCAACAAGATGGAGGAATTTGGAAAACATCATGCTGAGTGAATTAAGCCAGTCCCAAAAGGACAAATATCATATGTTCTCCCTGATTGGCGACAACTAACTGAGCACCAAAGGGGAAACTTGTTGAAGTGAAATGGACACTATGAGAAACAGTGACTTGATCAGCTCTTGTCCTGACGGTTGATGTACAATGTAATACTTTATCCATTTTAGTATTTTTTTTGTTCTAGTACCATTGGTTGAACTCTGTAATTAACACACAACTATTCTTGGGTGTTTAAATTTTAACTGAAAAGTGATCCCTGTTAGGAATTTGGAAAACATTATGCTGAGTGAAATAAGCCAATCCCAAAGGGACAAATACCACTTGTTCTCCTTGATAGGTGACAACTAACTGAGCACCAAAAAGGAAACCTGTTAAAGTGAAATGAACACTATGAGAAACGGTGACTTGATCAGCCCTCACCCTGACTGTTGATGAGCAGCTTTATATGTTGTCCCTCTTAGTATTTTTTTTTGTTTGTTCTACTTAATACTTTTGGATTCTACTTAATACTTTTGAATACTGTAATCAATACACAATTATTCTTAAGTGCTGAAACTTAACTGAAAAGTGATTGCTGTTAAATATAAGAGTGGGAATAAGAGAGGGAAGAGATGTGCAATTCGAGACATGCTCAAGCTGACTTACCTCAAACGGTAGAGGTAGAAACATACCAGGGGATTCGAATTCAATCCCATCTAGGTGGCATGTACCAATGCCATCTCACTAGTCCCAGTGATCAATTTCTGTTCACAATTGATCGTAATGATAGGACTAAGAACCAAAGGGATCACATAAACAAGAATAGTGTCTGCAAATACTAGCTGATAGAATAAAAAAGGGAGAGAATGATCCAACATGGGAAGTGAGATATACAGCAGACCCATAGAATGGCAGATGTCCTAACAGCACTCTGGCCTCAGAATCAGCCCTTAAGGCATGCGGATCCGGCTGAAATGCCCATGAGAGTATTTCAGGCATGGAAAGCCAAGACACTCTGGGGGGGGGGGGGGACCTAAATGAAAGATCTCCACGAGTGAGATCCCAGTGGAAAGAATGGGTCATCAAAGAAGGAGGTACCTTTCTCTGAAGGGAGGAGAGAACTTCCACTTTGACCATGGCCTTGTGTAAATATGATCAGAGTCAGTGAACTCAGGGGGCTTCCACAGCCTTGGCAGCTCATGACAAGAGCCTAGGGTGATTACTGATGCCATAAACAAGAGTGTCAATTTGTTAAGTCAACAACAGGAGTCACTGTGCACTTACTCCTCATGTAGGATCTTTGTCCTTAGTGTGCTGTACATTGAGATTTAATGCTATAACTAGTACTCAAACAGTATTTTTCACTTTATGTTTCTGTGTGGGAGCAAACTGTTGAAATCTTTCCTTAATGTATGCTAAACTGATCTTCGGTATATAAAGAGAATCGAAAATGAATCTTGATATGAATGGAAGGGGAGAGGGAGTGGGTAAGGGGAGGGTTGCGGGTTGGAGGGACGTTATGGGGGGGAAGCCATTGTAATCAATATTCTGTACTTTGGGAATTTATATTCATTAAATAAAAGTTAAAAAAAGAGAAAAAATTCATTTAGGGGCAAAATATTCACCAAATGGAATTTTTCACTCTTCACAAAGTTTGTAGAATATACATGTTATGAAAAAAAAAAGAATGAATTTCAAACACTTTTGGCACTAAAATAATCCTATCTTTTTAATGATTTATTTATTTATTTGAAAGAATTACAGAGAGAGAGGGACAGAGACAAAGAGGGAAATTGTCCATCTGCTGTTTCACTCCCCAGAGAGCTGCAATGGCCAGGGTTGAGCCAGGCCCAAACCAGGAGCCAGGAGCTTCAGCAGGGTCTCCCACGTGGGTGGCAGGGGCCCAAACACATGGGCCATCTTCTGCTGCTTTTTCCCAGGCCATTAGCAGGAAGCTGGATAGAAAGTGGAGCAGCCGAGATTTGAACTGGCGCCCTTATGGGATGCCCGCACTGCAGTTGGTGACTTTACCAGCTGCGTCGCAGTGCCAGCCCTATAGTCATATCTTTCATTCTATTTTCCAGGAGCCTTTTGGAGTGCCCTCTACATGTTGTCATCTGGAACAGTTGTATCACTTTCTATTGCCAGCCCGAAATGTGGATGTGTTTGACCACAAACTCTCTCACACACTGAGTATTTCTAATGCTACTAATTTGAAACACATAAATGAATCTGATTGCCTGCATCCCAGTGTAAGATACTTCTTTAGTGTTTCCTTTGCATTTACTTGAAGATTCAGAAACTCCATGCTCTCTCTTTTGTGTATGTGCACAACTGTGTGAATGTGTGAGTAAGAAGGGGAAAACCCCCTGTGCTCTCAGTCCATAAGGGTTTATTTTTGTTTATCTTTTTAGCTTATAACATTGTTCCTATATTAGGGATATCAACCTTATGTGGTATATGTATTATATTTTCTCCTACCTGACACTTCATCTTTTTCCTTATGTGTGTTTTTATTTTTGCCACAAATACTTGAGTTTTATATCATCTAGCTTCTCAATGTATAGTTTTAAATGTCATGATACCTACAATATTCTTAAAAATGTCATAAATTATTTATTTATGACATACTCTCCCTCACTTAATAATTAAGAAACAATTTCTTATATTCTCTTGTTTTTTAGGGTAGTGTTGATCAATTAGAATTCAAAAGAAAGATTTGCAAAGAGGGAAATATTTGCATGCATCAACGTATCTGTTCGAGGCTCAGAGAGGGGAGTAGGAGGGCACAGAGGAGAGTAATCCAGGACAGGGGCTGGTGCTGTGGCCTAGTAGGTTAAGCCCTCACCTGCAGCTCCTGCATCCCATATGGGCGCCGGTTCGAGTCCTGGCTGCTCCACTTCCAATCCATCTCTCTGCTGTTTCCTGGGAAAGAAGTGGAGGATGGCCCAAGTCCTTGGGTCCCAGCATCCTCGTGGGAGACTGAGAAGAAGCACCTGGCTTCTGGCTTCGGATTGGTGCAGCTCTGGGCATTTCGGCTATTTGGGGAGTGAACCAATGGAAGAAAGACCTTTCTTTCTGTCTCTCCCTCTCACTGTCTGCAAATCTACCTCTCAAATAAATAAATAAAATCATTTAAATAAAAAGATCTTTGCAGTGCCCTATAGTTACCTGAGATGATGTTAGAGAAATACCCCTTGGGTGTTTCTTGATCTCAGAAAGTCTTTAGTAGACAAAAATGTCTGGTTCAGGCGCTGGCACTGTGGCATAGCGGGTAAAGCTGCCGCCTGCAGTGCCGGCATCCTATATTGGCACTGGTTCGAGTCCTGGATACTCCACTTTCGATCCAGATCTCTGCTATGGCCTGGGAAAGCAGTAGAAGATGGCCCAAGCCCTTTGAGCCCCTGCACCTGTGTGAGAGACCTGGAAGAAGCTCCTGGCTCCTGGCTCCTGGCTTCAGATCAGCACAGCTCTGGCTCTCTCTCATTCTCTGCTTCTTCCTCTCTGTAACTCTGCCTTTCAAGTGAATAAATAAATCTTTTTAAAAATGTCTTGTTCAAATAGATGTGTATGGGAACCAGGTTGAAAAGAGGTAGACTGTGACGGTTAACTTAGGTGTCAACATAGAACGATGGTACGTGCTATCCAGCATTCAGTCAAACACAATTCGAGATGTTGCTGTGAAGAATTTTTTTATATATAATTAATGTTCAAATCAAGACTTTGAGTGAAGCCAACTGCCCTCCATAGTAAATAAGTCAACATGAATGAGTTGAAGGCCTTAAGAGAGAAAAAACCCAGGTCCTTTGAGGAGCAAGAGAGTCCTCCAGACTGCATTCAGACACAAGATCGCACTGTCAGCCCTTCTCTGGGTCGACAGCTTACTGGTTTGTACATTTCAGACTCTCCGAACTACCGTGGCATGAGCCAATTCCTGACAGTTAGGCTCCTGTGAAGCACCCCGACTAATGATACAATGTGTGCGTGTGAGTCTGGGAGGCGAGGATGAATGGGAATGGAAATGGACATTCTATATCCACATCTGTTAGGTGCCTCCGGTCTCTTCCTGCTACAGCTCCAGCACTCACGCACGGGGACAGAGTCCAGGGTTGGGAAAAAAGGGCCTCTTTGATTCTGTTCCAGCATGAGATTTAGGAAAAGATTCTTCCATCTCCATAAATAATTAACACTAAATTATTACAAAAATCTTGCACAATGTCTCACATTGATGAAGGGAAAAATTCAAAATCCTACTGTGAATAAATGGCTTTAAACACACCCTCTTCTCTCTTGACCCTGGCAGATGCTGAATGCCCATAACTTGAAATAATCTCTAGGTCACAACAGACACAATGATCTAACCAAAATGTGGTGAACTACACATTTAAAGACTTTTTAAAAATTATTTCAAAGGTAGAATTACAGAGAGAGGGAGAGATAGGCCATAAGCAGAGAGCTGGATTGGAAGAGGAGCAGCTGGGACACAAACCAGCGCCTATATTGGATGCTGGCACTGCAGGCAGAAGTTTAGCACACTGTACCACAGCGCTAGTCCCTGAATTACACAGAGAGAGAGACGTAGCAATAGTTTAGACTGGTTTTATGTGCTGTCTTCCTCAGAGCCTCAGGCATTTACAGGTGCCTAGACTCTGACAGCACACCACCTCCAAACCCTTCTGGTCTGCTCATCATTCTGTTCCCGTATAGGATCTAAGAAAGGACTTGCCCGTTCCCATGAAATTAACACTAACGCATTAGCAAAGTCTTGTTCAGGACTGCACACTGATGAAAGGGAAAAGTCCAGAACCCTGCTTGAAATGACTGATGCTCTATCTCTGGTTTAATCACCACCCTCAGAAATGTTCTGAGCTGAACCAGATGGTTTCCTGTAGCAGATTATGCTTCTCCCTACAGCACATGCTTTGCCTGTGCCCTTCTTGGAGGACGCACATCAATCCCACTTATTCTTTTCAACTTTGGTGTGACATAGCCCTCAAAATGAGAGTATAACAAATCTCTTAACAATCTGGCTGGGATGTTAGATTTCTATACCTCCATGCCTCCATTAATTCAACATAGGAATATATATGTGTGTGTGTGTGTGTATATATATATATATATACACACATAGGAATATATATGTGTGTATATACATATATGTGTGCATATATATGCATATATACACATAGGAATATATACATATACACATATATATACATAGGAATATATATGTGTGTATATATACATATATACGTGTGTGTATATACATATATATGTGTATATATACACATATATACATAGGAATATGTATGTGTGTATATATACATATGTGTGTATATATATACACACACACACACATATATGTTGAATTAATGGAGGTATGGAGGTATAGAAATCTAATATCCCAGCCAGATATATATATATATACACATATATACATACAGCAGTTGTTTAATAACTTTTACATCCTCTCATTAGTATTAGCATTGATTTCATAGTTTATAAATAGCTACTTCTTATGATGTAAGTCATTCTCTTAGTCTACATCTTGAGCCAAGCAGAGTGAGGAGTGTGGACCGCATCTCTCTGAGGTATTGGTCACTGAATCATCTGGTTGACACTGTTCTCTTGCTCAGGTTGTTCCAAAGGCTTAGTAGTGGGAGAGCGGTCAGACTTTTGGCTCCTTGGTTCTCACAATGGTAGGTCATCTCAGAAGCTCAATCCTAGGGAAGCTCAATCTAAGATGCTGGGGCTGCCATCTGGTCCACACCTCTGTCTCTCTGCAGGGCAACACCCAAACCCCCAACTGACCTGACTTGTATGCATGCAGTGAGTCAGCAACACAGTTTCATCAAAAACATTGCAAGTTAAGTCTTGGCTATGAGATCTCATGGCTTAGACAGCAGATCAATATAAACCTCTTGCCAGCACCGCAGCTCATCCTCTACCTATGGCGCCGGTACTCCGGGTTCTAGTCCCGGTTGGGGCGCCGGTTCTGTCCTGGTTGCTCCTCTTCCAGTCCAGCTCTCTGCTGTGGCCCGGGAAGACAGTGGAGGATGGCCCAAGTGCTTGGGCCCTGCACCCGCATGGGAGACCAGGAGGAGGCACCTGGCTCCTGGCTTCGGATCGGCATAGCGCGCCAACCGTAGTGGCCATTTGGGGGGTGAACCAATGGAAAAAGGAAGACCTTTCTGTCTCTCTCTCTCACTGTCTAACTTTGCCTATAAAAAAAATACTGAATATAAACCTCTTGACTAGCAAGTTAGTGTCTTTTAGAGATTCAATGCACCTAAGTTTCATGTCATTAAACTGCCATCTTGTGGAACTGAAGGAGCAATTATTGATATCAAACTGAAAATAGTTCAGGCAGAATATTGTTTTATCTTTGCCTTTTGAAGTCAGCACCAAGCAAATTTGTCATGTTTCTTTTCTTTTCTCCAGTTTGTCAAATTCCTTTTAACAATTATAAAAAATAAAATCATAGATGAAAGGAAGGAAGGAAGGAAGGAAGGAAGGAAGGAAGGAAAGAAGGGATAAAGAGAGAGAGAGAGAGAAAGAAAGAAAGGAAGGAAGGAAGAAAGAAAGAAGTAGGTAGGAAGGGAGGGAAGCATTATTATATTATTAGAACTGTATTTATGAAGTGCATTGAATTTGTTCTCTTTGTATTAATATCACATTGACATGATAATTGATGAGAATTGTGTTGTAGTAATTATTAGGCATTTGCATTCACTGAAAATCCAATGTATTAATAAATTATTTAAAAAATAAAATAAAAAATTTAAAAAAGAACTCATACAAGTGGTAAGAATCAAATAAGCCAGTTTATGAATGTGTGAAAACAGTGGATATTTGGTGTAATGGTTAGAAAGCTACTCAGGATACCCTTATCCTATATCAAAGAGCCTGTGTTCAAGTCTGGATTCTACTTCCAATCCCAGCTTCCTGATAATGCATACCTTGGGAGACAACAGGATCTCCCAAATGGATCAAGTGCTTGAGTCTCCGCCACCCAGTTGGAAGACCCAGACTGATTTCTTGGCTCCTGATTTTGGACCAGCCCAGTCCTAGTGAAGGGCCAGAGTAACTACGTTTCGAAAAAGTGCCTCCATTTGGAGAGGCAGGCCCGACTTCCCATAAAAGCAGCATCACTCTGGGGCGGAAAGTTACAGTGGAACAGCTTGCTAGCGGTCACCATAGAAGGAAATCTCCTGGGTCTGACCCAATCAGGAACAACCACGTTCGATCAGGAAGTACCAGAGGTGACCCCGGCCAATCCACTGTTACCCCACACCCCTCGATGACGTAACCGGGCTTTAAGAGAGGCGCCCAAGCACAGCTTGGGGCCTTCCTCTGCCCTCTGCTGTGCAGTTGAGTAGACAGGGTCCCTGCTGCAGCCTGTACTTCCAAAATAAACCTTGCTCTTGAACTTCGGTGTGTTCAAGTCTCTGGCGGCATCTGGGGGTCCGACGATCTGGGCACAACACTAGCACTGTGGAAAGCTGCAGGGCTGGGGGAAGGAGGCCTTCAAATGGTGTCTCAGGCCCAGTCTGGGCTTCCAGGCACCAGGCCAGACAGAATCACTAGTTCAAGCTTTTCCCAGGCCTCTCCCACACTCAGGAAGTGAGGAGGAAGAGGAATCTTGCCGCATGGCCCCAGATTGCTGGCTGCCGCCCCCTCCACAGCAGCTGGAGCCCCCCAGGGCTGGCTGCAGCAGCCCGAGCTCTGCTGTGACCTGCGGGGCCTGTAGTAGTACAGGCAGCAGCCCCCACCCCCAGAGCTGGAGCCACAGCAGCCCCCGGAGCTGGAGATGCAGCAGGAGGACACTGGAGGACACTTAGGGGGACACTTTGGGGGGCATTTGGGGGCTTGGCACTTGGGAGGGCACTTGGGGGGGCACTTGGGAGGGGGCTGGCACTGCTGCTGGCTCTGCTGGCAGGACATCTGGGCAGGTGGGTGGACGTTGGAGAGCTGAAGAAGAGCCAAACAGCGGATCGGCCCCTGGCCACAGAGGCCACCCTGCCCCTTCTGACCTTTCCAGCATCCCTCCCAATCACGGAAGCATCCCCTCCACACGTCAGCAACGCCACCCCTTTCAGAAGCTCAAGATAGCTTTGTAGGCTGGCGCTGCGGCTCACTGGGCTAATCCTCCGTCTGCAGCACCGGCACACCGGGTTCTGTCCCGGTTGCCCCTCTTCCAGGCCAGCTCTCTGCTGTGGCCCGAAAGTGCAGTGAAGGATGGCCCAAGTGCGTGGGCCCTGCACCCCATGGGAGACCAGGAGAAGCACCTGGCTCCTGGCTTCGGATCAGCGCGGTGCGCTGGCCGCAGCAGCCATTGGAGGGTGAACCAACGGTAAAGGAAGACCTTTCTCTCTGTCTCTCTCTCACTGTCCACTCTGCCTGTCAAAAAAAAAAAAAAAAAAAAAAAAAAAAAAACACACAAAGATAGCTTTGTAGGCCACATAAGAGTGTACATCTATTTTACAGTTATAGTAAACTCAGATCAAACTGTTTTATGAAACATGTCTAAGAGTCAAAGATGCATTCTTTCAGGAGGACATTACTCTAAATCTGTGTTCACACTCTGACTGCCCAAATTTGCAGGTTATTTAAGCGAGAATATGTCTTAGAAAAAAGCAATCCCTCCCTCCCGTCAGCATCTGTTTAGGCTGATGGTTGGCCCGTTGAGTCACTGCCTTTTAGGTCTCAGCGTGACAGGCTTGTGAGCAGATGTCAGATCCACAGCTTTATGGGTTTCCTAAGCATAGTGAACTCGCGGTGCCCTGTGCCCGCTCCAGCTCTTCCTCTGCAGGCAGGGCCAGGCTTGGAGCTTCAGAGGGGACCCTAACTCTCCTCCTCTGACAATGCGGCCTGCAGCCCCGAGGCCCTGCCCAGCCTCCCCTCCTGCTCTGGGCTGACCTCCTCTGGGGAGGCCTTTCCTCCTGTTCTCAGTGGACACTTACCAGGGGGCCTGGCAGCACAGGGGCCGTGGGAGATGAGCAGATGGAGGTGCTCTGGTCCTGAGCTCTTTTATCCTGGCCAGGACCCTGCTCCTTGGGTGTGAGACAGGCATGAGGGACCCACCTCCCAACGCCCGCATGGCCCAGGGACAGGCGATGACTCGATGATCCCCATCTCACCTACAGGCCAATTTTTGTCATAGTCTTATGAGCAAAGAATGGCTGTCAGACATTTAAACAGTGGAAAAAGGGAGATAAGAATATTTCATGATACACAAAAGTAATATGAAATTTAAATTTCTTTTTTTTTTTTGTTTTTTTTTTGTTTTTTTGTTTTTTTTTTTTTTTTTTTTGACAGGCAGAGTGGACAGTGAGAGAGAGAGAGACAGAGAGAAAGGTCTTCCTTTGCCGTTGGTTCACCCTCCAATGGCCGCCACAGCCGGCGCGCTGCGGCCGGCGCGCTGCGCTGATCCGATGGCAGGAGCCAGAAGCCAGGTGCTTTTCCTGGTCTCCCATGGGGTGCAGGGCCCAAGCACCTGGGCCATCCTCCACTGCACTCCCTGGCCACAGCAGAGGGCTGGCCTGGAAGAGGGGCAACCGGGACAGAATCCGGCACCCCGACCGGGACTAGAACCCGGTGTGCCGGCGCCGCTAGGCGGAGGATTAGCCTAGTGAGCCGCGGGCGCCGGCTGAAATTTAAATTTCAATAGCCACAGATTTTTATTTTTTGGAACCCAGACACACCCATCCCTTACTTATTTATTTTTATTTATTTTCAAAGCAGAGACACAGACAGAAATCTTCCATCCATAGTTTCGCTCCCCAAATGCCTGCACTAAGCTGGAGCTGAACCAGGCCAAAGCCCAAGCCAGGAGCCAGGAACTCCATGCAGACTCTCATAGGAGTGCCAGGAACTTAACTACTTTGAGCCATCACCTGCTGCCTCCCAGGGTGCACACCAGCAAGAAGCAGGAATGAGAAGCAGAGCCAGGCACTCTGAAGCGGGATGCTGGTCCTCGGGGAATCATCTTACTGACAGTACCAAACACTCGCCCTCCATGGCTATTTATACCGCAAAGGCAGAGTTGAATAGTTGCAACAGACATGCTGTGATTCCAAGAGGTGAAAGAGTTACTCTCTTGTCCATAACTCTAGTGTAACCCATTACTTAAAGGAGTCAGATGGACCTAAGGTACAGTCCAGGTTCTGCCACTTGGTAACTGTGTGTCCCGTGAAAATTACCTAACTTGACTCATTTCTAGGTTTTTCCTGTTGTTAGTTTCCTCAGTTATAAAGTACAGACAGAGATTTAAAAAAAACTCACAGGGATATTGTAAGGAATAATATAAGTGTTGGGTAGAAGGTGGCTAGTGTGATGGACTCTCAAAATTGAGATGTCTACATACTTGTTTCTAGAGGAGGACAGACGTTTCTACGCTGCTTTCTAAGCATGGCCAATGTGGCTCTGGGGGCTGTCCGGGTTTTTCAGCTATTCATGTGCTTTGTGAATGTGTGTGTATTTAACACCCCTCTCTTCCGCAGAGTCCAGGGATGCGGTTGACTCGGTCTGGAACACACCCAGGAGAGGAGATGTGTGGAGAAAGGGAGCTCTGCCCCGCATGGGCAGCCTGGAGGGGGTGGGGTCGGCCAGGTCCCCATCCAGGGACACTCTAGAATGACCTGGTGGGAGGACTGGAGGAGCTGTTGGGTGGGGGGTTCAGTTCTCTACCCTGGCTCTTCACACCTTCCTTCTCTGCTTGGGAACGCTTTTCGACCTTCCACTTCCAGCTGACGCAGGGAATGGTCAGGGGTCACATCTGCTTCAGTTGGCGTATAGCGCTATGGAGAGATTCCCCAAAACATGCCCAATGAATTAGAAGAAGATACAGTGAAGCCAGGAGCAGCGTTTGAGGAGAAATCCTCTCCGTCCTCAGCAGAAATGCTGAGGGAGAATCTCAAATCCCCCAGAGGCTGCGACAATGCGATGCATTAATAATATCTCCAACGCAAGGGGAAGGGTGAAACTGGTTCCCATGTAGTCCCACACTGTAAATGTGCGGTTATGCATATGCAAATAAATAGCACAGAGACTTAATGACTGCGCTTATAGAAGCATGCACACATGGATTTTTTAGTGATTCTGTGTGTGCTTGTGTGTGTGTATACTTTGTTGACTATTTCTTATCTCCCACTCTACTGGTGTCTCAATCTAGCTCTTCTTCATTATAACTCTTCAGGAAATAATAGTCTACGTTTATTAAATGTGGTGACCACACATTTGAGTTTGCCAAAGATTATGCTTTTGTCTCAGCATTCGTTATTACAGTCCTTCTCTTCAATCTCAGGCATATCCCAGTGTGGATAACAATTTATAAACTTCTGCTATCATTAAATGAAGTCTTTTCAGGGGCTTCACTGCCTGAGGAGGTCCCTAAGCTGACTTTGCCTGTTAACTCCACTTTGCGCAGGCTGATCCCTGCCTTCCTTGTGTTTTGCTGCATGTGGTTGATCTCTGGAATGAGACTGACTAGCTCGAAAGAGCAGGATCCGGTTATAATGTCTGTATCTGCGTCAGCACTGAGAGCAGCTGTATGGACACAATCATTTCATGAGCATCTCACGCCCCTGAGAACGTGTCTCCTCCACTTGAGTCATGGAAGTCACATGTGCAATCCACCCTAAGACGTTGCTGGCAGAGCTCTGCCTCTGTGTTATCCGTGTGACTTGCTCCCAGATTGTCTCAAGGGACTTAGTTACTGCAGGAGAGGCCGGGATACTGATTCCCTGGCTCACACAGATAGTGCCTCTCACACGCCCAGCTCTCTGATTCCTGGGATGATGGAACCAAGAGGCATTGAGTCACGCCCCTGCCTCCTAGACAGGGAAGCACCCAGATGTCAACTCATCTGAGTTAGGCATAGGTCATAAATCAGCAGCATGGTTGCCATAGCGTGAGGACTCATTTTCAAACCTTGGCTGTTAGGTTCAAATTGGCTGATTAGCATTTCAATAGGAGAAATGTTTAATGACAAAGGAGTGGTTTTTTGAGGTCACCCATCCATCCATCAAGGACATCTGTTCTCATGTCCTCCCATGATCTCAGGGAATAGGAGGAAGCGTGGCTGAGATCTATGGGAGGGAGCTCCAACTCTATCAACTTCCCTCTGCTCCTCAACCCTACACTTCCTTCTGGAGATGGAAGTTTTCACATTAGTAATTTTAAGTTTGTTCCCCTTCATTTCAAAACCTTTATGTTGTATTATAAATTAATTTTTAAAAGATTTATTTATTTACTCAAAAGTTAGAGAGAAGAAGGGGGAGAGAGAGAGAGAGAGAGAGAGAGAGAGAGAGAGAGAGATCTTCCATCTGCTGGTTCACTAGTCCAGGTGGAACCCAGGAACCATCTGGATCTCCCATATGGTGCAGGGGCCCAAGCACTTGGGGCATCTTTTGCTGCTTTTCCCAGGCCATTAGCAGGGAGCTGGATCAGAAGTGAAACAGCGGGGACTCGAACTGGCACCCACATGGGATGCCGACACTGCAGGTGGCTGGCACCATGCCATCCCCTGTGAATTACTTTAAATATACAATTAGAAGAAAATATTTATAATTCCTAATTCATTGAGAAATAAAATTATTTTGAGTGAATAAAGGAAGAGAAAATATAAAAAGTTATAAATGTATTTTAATACTTAAAATTTATGTAGCAAGCAGAACCTTGAAAAAGGTGGAAAGAAGTTGGGGAAAATGACAACATAAAAGTATTTGCTAGGAATACCTAGAAGCAGCTCTCACAAGGCAATAGGAGGCATGCAAACAAGCCAACAGAAAAGAGTCAAACCCAGGGACAGGTCTGCGTCTGTTACAAGGGGTCTATCCAACTTACCTACTTACTGCCCAAGAACTCAGTGTTAAACATGAGTGGAATTGGGTGCTCCTGCTTCAATAATAAGTGTAGTTATTCTGAGTGACAATATGACAATTCGTTCAAGACATACTTTGTGGTATGTAAACTAAATAAAATAAAAAGGGCCATACTCTGCTACAGTGCTTGCACATCTAGGGATTTAGATCTAAGGATATAAAGAAACACAAAGAAGAGACTACATGCATGATAATGCTCACAGTAACACATTAGAAATATTAAGAGTTTAGCAGGTTTTCAGCTGCAAGACCAACAGGTGCAATCGTATGTCTTTGAAAGTAATAGAAGATTAAAAGATCCTTTTTTAAGATAACAGCAAAAATACATGTTATGTAGTAATAAACATTTTTAAGTGAGCCATCAGTAGTCAGGAAAATGGATTAACAACAGTAATAAGACTATTTCATACTCATTGTTGGAAAATGATACAAGTGGGGCTGGCACTGTGGCATGGTGGGTAAGGCTGCCGCTTGCAGTGCTGGCATCCCATATGGGTACCAGTTCAAGTCATGGTTGCTCCACTTCTGATCCAGCTCTCTGCTATGGCCTGGGAAAGCAGTGGAAATTGGCCCAAGTACTTGGGCCCCTGCACCTGCCTGGGAGACCCAGAGGAACTCCTGGCTCCTGGATTCCAATCGGCACAGCTCTGGTGGCTGTTGCAGCCATCTGGGGAGTGAAACAGTGGATCGAAGACCTCTCTCTCCCTCTCTCTCTCTCTCTCTCTCTCTCTCTCTCTCTCCCTCTACCTCAGCCTCTGCCTCTCTATAACTCTACCTTTCAAATAAATAAATCTTTTAAAAAAATGAAACAAGTATCTGACATCACCAAGTGTTGCCAGTATTAATAGAGGAAGTGTTAGCTGGGTATTAATGTGACAGTACAGGAGCCAGCGCCGTGGCTCGCTTGGTTAATCTTCCACCTGCGGCACCGGCATCCCATATGGGCATTGGGTTCTAGCCCCGGTTGCTCCTCTTCCAGTCCAGCTCTCTGCTGTGGCCCAGGAAGGCAGTGGAGGATGGCCCAAGTGCTTGGGTGCCTGCACCCTCGTTGGAGACCAGGAGGAGGCACCTCGCTCCTGGCTTCGGATCTGCGTAGTTTCAGTCATAGCGGCCATTTGGAGGTGAATCAGCGGAAGGAAGACCTATCTCTCTGTCTCTCTCTCTCACTGTCCAACTCTATCTGTCAAATAAATAAATAAATTTTAAAAAATAAATAAAATAATGTGACAGTACATCATGAAGTTAAACATGAGCGCATCCACAATTCAGCCATGCTGGTCCTTGGCACACATCCTGGAAAAGCTGTCCAACACAAAGACAATAGGTAGAGAATTTTTAATAACAGGATTGTTCAGAATGGCAACAGAGTTGGAAACAACATAAACATTCCCTGACAAGAAACTGTTAATAAATAGCAGTGCCATTGTAAGGTGGCACAGCAGTACAGAATGAACTAAATTGCACTGATTAACAGTGGCAGAGCCCCTGAAACACTACTGATTTGAAAATGGCTGATTCAGCAATCATTGCTTACTCAAATAAATGCTTTAAATGTTCATTGCATCTCAGCTACCTTTTAACAGCTCCCACACGTAGGAAGCAGAGAAGCAAAGTTCAACCACACTGCCTGACTAGTTTCTGGTCAAGGGGACAATCGTGGGGATTCTGCAGAGAGCTTCCTCCTTGTCTTTAGGGCACACCTGGCACTGAGACATCTGCCAGTCCCCGCCTAAGTGTCTCAGGTCCTTGGAACTTTTGAGAGTGAGAAAGAGGAAGACCATGTTGCCACCGCTAGAGGGAGCACCGTGAGAATGCCTGTCTTCCATGGAGGGCCATACTTAGGTTAAAGTGCAGGCTAGCCTGATCTAGGGAGCCCACAGAGTGAGGGAAGAGACTCATCCCTCGTCCCTAGGAAGTCCCCAGTATGGTGCAACACCCCTCTCCCCTACACTTAAAGAGCCCTTCACCCGGGGCCTAAAATCCTGCCTGTGCCCTTGATCCTGGGGTGGCAGGAGCTACGACGTTCAGAGACTCAGACTACCCTTCCCTAGGGACTCAGGGCCAGACAGGGGAGGGAAAACGCATCTGAGACAGTCCCGGGAGGAAAAGATACAAGGGCACAGTAGGAGGAGAGCAGATAACTTGAGGATATTATTGATAAAAAAAAGTTGTAGTGCTCAAGTTCAAGTACTGTGGAAGTAGAGGAAAACCAGGGAGGCTCCCAGGAAAAGCAGAAGACCGGCAGACGTCACCCGAAACCTAAAGCTGCATCCAACTGTGAGGACTGACGTAGGCACAGGGGCAGGGGGCTTTCAGGGGACCAGGCAGTGTGTCCAAGCTTCCGACACTGCATCGAGATTGCTTGGTGTGTGGGTTTGTGTGCCTGTGCAGGTGATTTTTTATTTTGTTTGTATAGGCAGTGCTGACACTAGAAACTTTGAGGTCTGTTTGCAGGCACTGACTCCATGTCATAGCAGTTTGCCTTTGTAAAGCATTTGTCATCCTTGTCTGAAGACGATCGTGGTAAAATGCGGTAGTAGAATAGGGGTGGGGAGATGGAAGGTTTCAGGAAGAGGGTCGTGCCTGTGTCCCTACCTGCTTCCGGAGTTTATTACTGCTCAGCTTCAAGCCCTCTGGTGGACATCTGGCCTTAGGTTACGGTTGAGACTCCGCAAGACATTCTTCCCTTGCAGTTGCCTCACAGCAGCCAGTAGGGGGAGCTAGGAAGAGTTTGAAAGTTGGCCAAGAATCCAAACTCCTATCTGCTTCCTGTTTGCCTCCTGGCACTTTACCGCGGCAGCCCAGCAGAGTTGCCTATACCCACAGGGTTGCTAGTAATAGAAACTATGAAGTTCTGCTTCTTATTGTAAACATTATGCAGCCAGGGCGGTGGTGCATGGGGCTCAGCAGCTGCAGGCGACACCAGTGTCCCATACTGCAGTGTCAGTCTGCAGCCCAGCTGCTCTGCTTCCGAGCCGACTCCCTGCTCATGTCCTTAGCAAAACAGCGGAAGTTGGCCCTAATGCTTGGGCCCCTGTGACCCATGTGGGAGGCTTGGATGGGGTTCCAGGCTCTGGTGTCGGCATGGCTCAGCTCCAACAGTTGCAGCCATTTGGGAAGAGGATGGGATTTCTCTCTCTCTCTCTGCTTTTCAAATAAATCTTTACATATAAACAAATACAGTAAACATCGTAATTTCTGTGTCCCTCCTTGATCCTGGCTGATCTACTGAGAGCTTGTTTTAGCTTTAATGAGGACAAGGACTTGAAGGAGCTGGGTGCACAAGGATTCTGGGAGTCTTGAATCCCAGCAGTGCTACCACAGGGCACAGACGACAAGGGCAGGCTGAGCCGAGACCAGACATGTTCATCTGCCTCGGCACATTTCCAAACAAGAGAAAAGCAGCCTAGGACAAGTCGGTGAGTGGATGGTTTATTTTATTGTTTGACTTAACGCAGTGCACTGACAAGGAAGGAATCTGGGGAATGACATAAGTAGCTGGGTTCCTGGGCAGCTGCAGAGAGTTTTGGGAGAAGACAGAGATTTCTGGGTGTCAGGTCAGAGGAGTCTTCCAAGGCAGTGTTTGAAGTCTTCAATAAAAGTCTCAGCAACACAGCCAGGCCCAAGGAAGATGCAGTTGCCCCTTTCATTCCTCTAATTCTGCTTTTCCAGGCTCAGGGTCCCCCTCAGCAGCAGTCCCCAGATGACTGGCTGCCGCCCCCTCCGCAGCAGCTGGAGCCCCCCGAGGGCTGGCTGCAGCAGCCTGAGCTCTGCTGTCTGCGGCGGTGCGACCTGCGGGGCCTGTGGTGGCTCAGGCAGCAGCCCCCACCCCCAGAGCTGCAGCAGCCCCCACCCCCAGAGCTGCAGCAGCCCCCACCCCCAGAGCCACAGCAGCCCCCGGAGCTGGAGATGCAGCAGGAGGACACTGGAGGACACTTAGGGGGACACTTTGGGGGGCATTTGGGGGCTTGGCACTTGGGAGGGCACTTGGGGGGGCACTTGGGAGGGGGCTGGCACTGCTGCTGGCTCTGCTGGCAGGACATCTGGGCAGGCGGGCGTTCGGGATCTGAGGGGAAATCACACAGCATGTCAGACCAGGCCACAGAGGCCACCCCACCCTTCATTTTCAGCATCACTCCCAGTCCTTCATCTTGAAAGTTCTGTGATCACGCCCAGGAAAATCCCCTCTGATTTTTTATCACTCTTAATGGAGTGTCTAGGGCTCTCCTTCACAGAGGCTCCTTTCAAACATCTGGGACCTCGCCACGCAATAGCATATCCAAATATGTACAGAAAATTGGTGATCCTCAGAACCCCCAAAGTGTGGGAGAAAAGACCAGGAAATAGATGGGCTCCAGTCCGGCACCCATTCTACCACTTCACCAAGAATTTTGAAAATGTCCAAAATAGGGACCAGTTTGAGGCCTCATTAAAGGAAAAGGAGAAAAAAAAAATCCCTGTTTGAACTTCCGCCATGCTTTGGTTTTGCAGGAATACATAAAACTGCAGCTGTAAGGCTTCTTAGAGTCAGGTTATTCCAACAATCTCTATCAGTCAATGAAGAAACTGAAGTCTGAAGCCCAGAGGGGAATCCACCGTGCAGGGCCGTTTACCACTCTGCCCAGCTGACTCTGCCTCCCAGGCACCATCACAGGACTGCTCAGCTCCCTTGTGGGCCTCCTCCTGCACTATGGGCCTTTCCGCTTAGCCTAGCCAGAGCCACGTGGGTCTCTGATCCTGTCTTCCTTTATACCAATTACTCAGCATATTTTATGTAAAAATGAGTATGACTGGGGCTGGCGCTGTTAGGTAGTGGGTAAAACCGCTGCCTGTGGTGTCGGCATCCCATAACGATGCTGGTTCAAGTTCCAACTGCTCCACTTCCCATCCAGCTCCCTGCTAATGAGCCTGAGAAAGCAGCGGAAGATGGCCCAGGTCCTTGGGCCCCTGCCACCCATGTGGGAGACCTGGAAGAAGCTCTGGGCTCCTTGGTTCAGATCAGCCCATCCTGGGGCGTTGCAGCCATTGGGGGAGTGAACCAGCAGATGGAAGACCTCTCTCCCTCTCTGTCTCTACCCTTCCTTCTTTCTCTCTGTAATGCTGCCTTTCAAATAAATAAATAAATCTTTTTTTAAAAAAAAATTAGTATGACTGTATTTCTAAGATTCTATTCCTGCTATACGCCGCACTCCTCCACAATCTAGTGGCCAATATTTCCAATATTCCCTAAAACCAGAGAAGCACTCTGCTGTTGAAAACACCCTGGAGGGTGAGTGTCTTGCTGCACTAGGTCAGCTGTCGCTTGGGCACCCACATCCCAAATCAGAGAGCCTGGCTTTGAGTCCAGGCTTCTCTTGCAATTTCAGCTAATGCACACCCTGGAAGGTGATGGCTCAAGTCCTTGGGTCCTTGCCACCTATGTAGGAGATCTGGATTGATTTCTGGGTTCCTGGCTTCAGCCAGACCCAGCTCCAGCTGTTGCAAGTATTTAGGGAGTGAACCAGTGGATGTAAGATCTCTGTCTGTCTTTGTCTCTTTCTGTGTGTCTCTCTTTCAACTGAAAAAATGAAAATAAATAAATAAAAACATGAAAACATCTTGGCTTCTCTAAACCTGTAGCATCTGGCCCCCAGATCTTCCCACCCCATCTTTATCCTCCTTTTCAGAATCTCTAGCCTGCCCCCACTTGCCAGTCAACTCCACATCTGCCACAGCCTGCCCAGCCTCCCCGCCTGCCCTGTTCTGAGCATCCCTCCAGGAAGCCTCCACTCCCGTCCGCAGTGCACACTTACCAGGTAGCAGGCAGCACGGGGTTCGTGGTACCTCAGGAGGTGAGCAGATGAGGAGCTCTGCCTCTGGCTCCCTTTTATCCTGGCCTTGGGCCCTGCCCCCGATGTGTATGACAAGCCCTGGCCAGGGGAGGACCCACTTCCTGACACCCCCACGATCCAGTGACAGCTAATGACCAATGGCTGGTCCTCACCTGCCTCCATCCATGGAGCTCAGGGGTGTGGCAGAATCCTTAGTCTGAATTCCATGGTGCTGGAATTAGACTTGGCTAATTCTGAAGAATGCTGGTAGCATTACTAACACATTCTACTCACTGTTTTACCCTCATTAGAAAAAAGTTCTGAATTCCAAAACACATCTACCACCAAGGATTTCAGGTAAGGGTCACTGGAGCAACACAGGAATCTAGCCTCTTTCGGGAGAAGTGACTTAGCTCCAGTAATCACTGCTTTGGCTAGGAGCTCCTTGTTGTCCAGTCTGTCTGACAAATTCTCAGACTTAATCAAGCTTCAGGGTCTGCCTGTGTTGAGCTGATACTCTGGAGTTTTCCCAACTCATGATCATGCCATTGGCTCTAATTCAGAGTGAATTTTTTTTTTAAGATTTATTTTATTTATTTGAAAGACAGTTACAGATAAATGTAAAGACAGAGAGAAAAGTCTTCCATCCAATGGTTCACTCCCCAGATCGCCTCAATAGCCGGAGCAGAGCTGGTCCGAAGCCAGGAGCCAGGAGCCAAGAGCTTATTCTGGGTCTCCCACATGGGTGCAGGGGCCCTAGGATTTGGGCCATCTTCCACTGCTTTCCCAGGCCATAGCAGAGAGCTGGGTCGGAAGTGGAGCAGCCGGGGCTAGAACCGACGCCCATATGGGCTGCCGGCACTTCAGGCCAGGGCTTTAACCCACTGCGCCACAGCACCGGCCCCCAGAGTACACTCTTACATGGAGAGCTTTCTTTATTTATCCCCAGTAGTTCTCCTAAATCCAGGGTGGGGTGGGGGATGGAGGAACAGTGTGGGCCTATTTACTGAGGACTCTCTCAGAGGCCTTGGGCATTTTTTCCTATTCTCCCTTTGCCTATTAACCCCAGCAACCAGCCATCACTTCAAATCACATGTTTTTGTTAAAAGTCCTGGGTTGTAATTTTTTGGGACAATTGAAGTTGCTTATAAGGTTTTTATTCAGGTTCCCAGTGGCTTTTCAAAGCAGGAGAATTAGACAGTAAATGTTTTGAGCTATGGGACAAGTTTGCTAAAGGATAAAAATGATAATCACAGATAATCTACTCAAGGTAGCACTATAACAATAATTTACTGGTGCTGGTGCTGTGGTGTAGCAGATAAAAGCCACAGCCTGCAGTGCTGGCATCCCATATGGGCACCAGTTTGAGTCCTGGCTGCTCCACTTTTGATCCAGCTCTCTGCTATGGCCTGGGAAAGCAGTGGAGGATGGCCCAAGTCCTTGGACCTCTTCACCCAAGGAGGAGCTGCAGGCTCCTGGCTTCAGATAGGCACAGCTCTGGCCATTGCGGCCAATTGGGGAGTGAACCAGTGGATGGAAGACCTCTCTTTCTCTCTTTCTCTCTCTGCCTCTGCCTCTCTGTAACTCTGCTTTTTAAATAAATAAATAAATCTTAAAAAAATAATAATCTACCTTTCTAAAAATCTACACTCAGCTTCCTTGGAGGAAAAATTAGAGCCTTCCATGATCCTTAAAGCTATAATTACTGGCATGTACTTGCATGTGCTCCCTTGCCTTATATTATTGAGACTTTTCATTTCCAGAGGCTAGGGATGAATGCAAAAGGAAGATTAGATTGCTGGACTGGAACTGCCCTAAGGATGGGGCCCGAGTTACTGAGTCTCTGTCAATGGTCGGGCGAGGATGGATTCTGCACCCTCACACCCTCGTTCCTACCCCAAGAGAGGGCATTCGACAATTTGGACGTGTGTTTGACCATCACAGTTTCTGTCTTCTAATGGGTAGGCACCTAGGGATGTTGCTAAGTACTCTAAACACAGGACAGCCCTTCCAAAACAAAGAATTATCTGGCCCCAACCATTAGCAGTTGAGAGACTCTGCTTTGCTACAGGAATATTAAGCCCACACTAATGGAAAGAGCGCCTGGATTTCTGATTGAACAAAATAAACCTGAATCATGCTGATGAGACTCTGGAAATGACTGATCAATTAACTGATTACTCATCCAGGCCTTTTTCCTGGTCAGACCCATCTAGAGCACCTTTCAATGACTAAGGACCCAATCCTGATCCTCGGATACATTTCTGACTGATTGCAAAGACTTCCTCTCCTGGCTGACTCAAGCAACCACACCAATGGCAAACTCACTGGGTGGCTTCAGAATCCTGATGGCCGTTGGTGACAGCGGCTACTTCCCCATCTTTCAGCTGGGATTCACCCTGGGGGCTGGACTTCCTGCCTCCCAGATCTTTCACTTCTACATCCAGCAGTGCCCAGGCCATGCCCACCACCAGCTCACCCCACTGCTCCTCTGCCCTCCTTCACTGCCTCCCCTTGAAGCGCCATTGACCTGCCCCGTACTTTGCTTTATGTGGACCCCTGCAGCTCCGCTGGCCCCTGCTTGGGCTTGGAGCTGACCTGCCTTTGCTCCAACCTCCCCCAGCAGACAGGCACATCCTCCAGCCAGTCGTCTCCCCTGTCCTCTGCTCTTCCTCTTGAGGGTGAATATTTCACTGCTATGATCAAATACAATTTTAGTATTATATGATATAGTTTGCCATTTTAAACTTACTTACTTCTCCACATGACTCAGACAGGTGTCCAGGTTTTGTTTGTTTGATTGTCTCTTTGCCAATAGGGAAAATGAGTACGGGGGAAGTTGCCTAAGCCAAGGTCTCTCAGCTGCTGAGCTGTGGAGCTGGGCTCAGACCTGCATCGCATGTTGCCTCTTCCATGCCCTTTCCTTTGCTGTGTCCTGGTTCCCAGTTCCGCTACCCCAGAGCCCCTTTTCCCACACAGCGAGCTCAGGGCCATGCCCCTTCCTAAGTCCCCTGCGGTGCCTGCCTGGCTTGTGTCCAAGGCCACACCTGTTCTCATTTCCAAAGAAGTCTGTATATGTCAATGTGTCACACAATATTATAAGACGTGTGCTCCGTGTGTTTGCTTTCCTCTGCTAAAATTTAAACTCCTAGAGAACCAGCATCTTCGTTATACTCACTGACATGATCCCAGCATCCAGAAGAGTGCCTGACACATGATGAAAACCCAAATAACAATTGGATAAAAGCTGTTAATCGCATGGGTCAGCAGTCCATTTCTAAACAGCTCCGACTAGCGATGCTTCTCCTTGTTTATAACATGAATCTTCCCTGTTTATGGTTCTACTCACTGAATTTAAGCTCTTGGGTTCTACTGAAATACTGGTTCTTTTTCTGCTTGAAAGCACTTAAAATAAAGGAGTGGTGACATGCTACTCCTTTCTAAACATAGCATTGCTTTCCTTCCACAGGAACGCACACAGTTTTGGAGAAAGGTGAGCCTAGGCTTGGATTCAAGCACTATCTGGTCTTAGGTGTCTGACCAGACAAACTAGTTAACCTCTGTGGATTTTGTTTTCTCTAACATCTGTAAAATGGAGTGATATGAAAGCTTTTATTTTAAGTCACTGGGGGTGTGAGGAAGGATTTCTGACACGTGTGGTGGTTGGCACACAGCATCTCAACATCCCCCGGCCTCACTGCCTTGGGAGCTGAGCACCACGCCCAGGTGTGCAGCTTGTGGGAGAGGCGGAGCAGAGCCCGCAGGCACAGCTGTCGGGAGCATGAGCCCATCACTCTTGGTGCAGTCTCACCCTTGCCCTGTACTAAGACTTCAGCCTGCCAAGCTTTCCTCGCAGGTGCAGCTGTGGGTCTCCTACAAGGGCAGCTGACTGGCCGCTTAAACTCAGAGCTGCACATTCCACTGAGCAACAGTTTACCTTGTCAGAGGAAGCCCATTATTCTAGTCCCTTCGGAATCGGAAGTTCTCAAGTTGAAGTCAGCAGAAATTTAGGTCTGGTTCTTCTCAAGTCTTTCTCCAAGATGGTGCTTAAGAGTTCATTAAGCCTGAGAATGGAGTCCTCGGGGCAGCAGGGAAACAACGTTAGGGAGCAGGAAGGTGACTGAGCAGTGAGGAACGGCCCTCCCCTCCCTAAGCTGCCTGCCATGAAGCCAGCTATGTGGAGAGGAAGCCTGTGTCCTCTCGGCCTGGAAGACCCTCCTCTTTCCTCTACTTATCAGCTAACTCCCACTCGCCTTGCATGCCTCCGACTGGCAATTCCCTCTTCCCAGCACTTGACGGGCTGAGCTGCCCCTCCCGTGGCTTCCGTCTCACACCGAGTCTCCGTGTTGAAGATCCCACCACTTTCACTGCCTGCTTTGCTCACCATTATCTCTCCAGGACCAATCACAGCTCTTGAGAGGCAGCAGAGTCTCAATAATTATGTGTCGACTGAATGCAATTGTTGCTGCAGGTTGATAAGTGCTTTTCTCTCTGACAGGCAACAGTAGGGACTGGAGGAAAGGTGTTGTCCCAGCTCAGGGCTCCTCTGACAGAATGTGAGGAAAACGATGCATGGATCTGGCACAGTTGGGGTCATTCCTAAGCCTCCTGGTCCCAGGGATGAGGAAGTACAGGGAGTGGCTAACTCATCTCTTCCTGGCCAGCCTCAGGCAGGCATGTGGGCTCTCTGGGCTGTGCAGGCACGCCAGACTTCAGGAGTATGCTGTTATCAGGGATGGAGGTCTGTTCATCACCTGGTAATCCTCTACACGTCAGCAAAGTCTCTCCATGTGCACTGCCTGTCCTTACCTGTGCATTCTAATATTCACAGCTGAGCTGTTCTCCAAAGCATGCCAGCACTATTCGCTTATGCAGCCAAGCCTGATGTAGCCTGCAGGACAAACAAAAGAGAAGAGTTTCTCTCTTCCAATGTTTGAAGAGTGCCTAGGTACAAGAGTAACATGCCACAAATAGGACCTCATCCCTCAATAGAAATATCTCTAACATGCGCCAGACCCCACCTCACTCAGTCATGCACAGAGGCCATTCTGGATGTTTTTGGTGGCAGTGAGGTTAAGGATTTAACCGAGAGAGAGGAAAAGACTCCTGGGTTAAGGTGTTTCTAGACTTAGTGGAAAGCATCACACACACACACACACACACACACACACACACACGACAATTACCTAAAACACCACAAAAGCAAACAGTCAAGAGTCAGCTCTGTTTTCACCACCATGTGCATATCCTACCATGCTGCTGTGGCCAGATGTGTACAAGGTTCAAATCTCCTGCCAGGCACTCAGTGAGCTCCTATTATGGAAACAGTTTCCTTCTCCAGCTGATCAGAGTAATCTCCAAGTGTCAGGCCCAGATGGTTATTCTGGAAATTCAAAGTAAGTAGGTTTGGGATGGCTCTTGAAACTCTGTGTCTTTCGTGGAGTACCCCCGGGTAGTTTCACTCAGCATAGAGCCTGCCACAACAAGGGCTTCGGTGTAACCCACCCTGCCTGCAAGGAACCTCATCTGACACATTGTCTTCATTCTAGTGAGGATTCCAGAGCAAGAGATCTAAAAAGGGAAAACAGATAAGCAGACTGCAGAGATATAAGCAGGATTCCAAGCGGGAAGCGTGATCTTTAAGTCCCATTAAGTCCCATGCCTCCTACATCCACTTGCATTCAGGAGCCCCTCATCTCTGGAAGCCAGGCCCTTGTCCTCAGGCAGCCTGGCTGGGTGTCAGGCCTGGGAGTGTGGCCTGAGTCCTCCTCACACTGTCTGTGACTTGGCCAATGCATTGGACTTCTGGGCAGCAGTCTCCCAAACTCTGCAGCAGAAAAAATGTGAGGTGACCTGTGGGCAGCCTCAGCCTAAGATTCAAAGGCCACGTGGGCATCCGAATTGGTGCCAATATAGTTTTTTTGTTTATTTGTTTGTTTTTGACAGGCAGAATTAGACAGTGAGAGGGAGAGAGGCAGAGAGAGAGGTCTTCCTTCCTTTGGTTCACCCCCCAAATGGCGTACTGCGCCGATCCAAAGCCAGGAGCCAGGTGCCTCCCCCTGGTCTCCCATGCGGGTGCGGGGCCCAAGGACCTGGGCCATCCTCCACTGCCCTCCTGAGCCACAGCAGAGAGCTGGCCTGGAAGAGGAGCAACCGGGACTAGAACCCCAGGGTGCCGGCGCCTCAGGTGGAGGATTAGCCTAGTAGGCCATGGCGCCAGCCTACTGCCAATATGGTTTTGTTCATCTTTGTTTTATGCTTCTGTCAAACCAATGGTTAAGAATGTTGTACTACTATAGTTTTAATGATCTGTAATTACCTTAAAATCTGCTGTATATGGGAAAAATGGTCATTTTTCCATTTGATTATTTTTATAGCCTTTGCCTATATTCCGGTAAAGTAGGATCTTTTTGCTTTTTCATTTATTTGGTGGAGCACTAAGCCCCTGACTATAATTTAAATCAAAAATATGTTTTCTCAAAAACTAAAAAAAGAAAGAAAAGAGAAAGGGAGAGGGAGGGAGAGAGGAGGAGGGAGGAAGGAAGGGTTAGAATAGCATCAATGAATTGTCAAAAACTTTAAATCAAAAATTTAAATAATTTTAAAAATAAAAATCATAAAAGGATTCAAAGCCCAGTCTCCCTGATGGGTCTTTGAGCACCTTGAAGTGCTTTGTAAACGGTCCCTTTTGCTTTTTTGGGTCCTCAGCCCTGGTCCTAGAGACACTCTAAGTTTTGTTCAAATGGTTGATGTAGAAGGAAAATGCACAGTCAGGAGACACGTGGTCAGGAAAATGATGGGGGTAGGCTCATCAGGCTGGGGGAGATCCTGAACCATGCTCCTGAGGTCATAGCCCCACAGCCTTCAAGGCTGCAGACAGAAAGACACACACACACACACACACACACACACACACACAGAAAGAGAGAGAGAGAGAGAGAGAGAGAGAGAGAGAGAGAACATGCAAAACTCCCCAAAGGATGGGCACACCCGCACTCCTAGATATCCCCTTGCTGTGAGTTGATTGTCTCTGGCTGTGGAAATGTCCTGGAGGCTCCCGCACAGCCCTGGTCAGTGGGACAGTGCTGGGTCGCTTGAAGTTCCCTGGCTCAGCGCCAGCCTGCCTCATCCAGAGAGCCCTCCATTCAGCTGTCACCCTGTCACCCAGTTCCTTTCCATCATGGGGTGTAGTTTGGCTAAGGGTCAGTCTTTTTCCAGGCCGCAGAGTACCATTCATCCCAGGAAAGAGCCTGGGTGGAGATGTGCCTCCTGAGCCCAGGGAAGCCGAGGCTTCCCAGGAGTGAATGTCTTTTCCTCACAGCCAGCCTTGGCTTTCTTCTGTGTGAAGGGCATGGTCTGCTCCCACCTGCCTCCCTCATGTCTGAGACAATGAGGGAGAAATCAAATGTGAATTCTTCATGAGGGGCTTTCAAATCTCTCCCTCCCCTGCCCTTATCAGCCCACCCAGGGCCCTGGCAATGGAAACATAGGGATACCCGGTGAGGGTGATTGAGGCTATGCCCAGCTTATAGAGCGTGCCACAGAGCAGCCTGCATTTGAAGAGCAGATGCAAATGCGAAATTGATGAGAATAACTCACTCCATAATTGAGAGAACTCCAAGACTGCTGGAAAATGATTGGGTTAATACAAGAGAGATCTCTGGAAGAGGCAGAGACTGTGACTAAAATCACAGACCCTGTTCGTAGTGACAAGGGTATGGAGAGTTAAGTCTGGCTCATGACTGTGGCAAGTCACTAAAGTCCAGTGTGTTTAGGTACTGACTGCAAAATGGCAAGAAAATAATGCCCCCTGATGGGCTGTTGTGGGAATCAGAGGGTAGATAGATGTGTGGTTGGATGGATGATGGATGGCTACAGATACATAGATACCTAGATAGATTGATAGATGATAGACAGACATCTGTAGGCATTGGTATTCACAGTCCACCCATATAATGCATTTCACTAACCCAGTGATGACCAAAGGTTACTGGGCATCAGAAACACTTGGAGGTTGTCTGGAACAGGTGCCTGGTCTCTCTTCCTGCATCTTATTCAGCAGGTCTTGGGTAATACACATTTGCCTTTCTAATGAGGTCCTGGGTGCTACCGCTGCTGCTGGTCTAAGAGACTGGCTTTGAGAGCCAGTGCGCTAGGTTGTCACTGACAGTTAACAAGGGCCACATCTCTTCCTCCAACCAGTGACTTTCCAGCAGGGGAGCACGCGTGTTTGTCAATAGGAACGTGAATGAGTGGATTTCACAGAGGAGCTCTGGTTTTCCTTTATTCAATGCAGGGTTTGCTAGGCAGTCTCTCGAGTCCCCACCACCAACACTGCAGGACAAACCCCCTGGGCAAGAGAAAGGCATTCCCAGAGCCGAACTCTGGGTCTGCGATTCCCAGCTGGGGCTCTGTAGCTGTGAGGAGCTTCAGGCATGGCCTGTGAGGAGGAGGACTCTGGGTTCCAGACCAGAGCGGCCCCCTGCTGTCAGCCTCCTAAGAGGAGCCCTTTGATCCTCTGCAGAGCACTGTGGCCTGGGTGCCCACCTGCCCATGGGAAAGCCCTGTCCTCCCCAACATTCACCCTCCACAACCAAATGCATGCAACACTCATCTCTGCAGGGAATAAGAGGAAGCGGCACCTCCATTTCATCTGCCTCTCCTTCCCATACCCTGCCAAGAGCACTCCACCTTGTGGGATTTGAGAGCAATTCAGGGATGCAAGCTCAGAGGTTCTGTTCCCTTATCTCAAGATTTAAAACAGAAACTACTTTAGTTCTGTAAGAAGAGGTTACACCACGTGGAGCATCCCCAGAGAGCTTCCAGGTGCTCCCTTCTCTCCGGCCCCTGCTTCTGTAAGTAACATAGCTGTGACCATGACCTTGGAGCTGGGTGAGCTGCCGAACACAGGCATGCAGAGCCTCCCTCCTCGCCTGTGGAGCAAGACTTAGCCTCCCTGTCCTCTCGTTCCGCGTGCCTTTGCCTCCATCCTTTACAGCAGAGGCCAGGAATGCTGAGGGCACACGGAAAACCCACAGGCAACTCAGCTGGTCTATGCCAAGGAAAACTCAGGCCATTGTACAAGAAACCCAAGAGAAAAAGGAGGAAAATTAGATTAAAACTATGTCACCTCACAAAACAGAGAAGGGGGAAAATAACAAAAGTTGGCAAGGATGTGGGGGAAATTAGACTTGCACACTGTTGATGGGAAGGTAAAATGGTACAGCCAATATAAAAACCAGAAAGGCAATTCCTCCAACAATTGGCATAGGATCCTGCAATTCCACTCCTAGATATCTGCTCAAAAGAATTTCAATCAGGTACTCAGGAGGTATTTGTTCACCCATAGCCACAGTGTCAATGCAATCCAACTGTGCATTCATCTATCAATGGAAAAAATAAACTAAAAGTGGTATACACATGCGACAGAGATCGATTACTCAGCCTTTGAAAGGAATATGATTCTCATACACGCTCCAATGTGGATGAACCCAGAGAACATCACGCCAAGTGAATTGTCAGTCACAAAAGGACAAACACTGTGTGAGCCAATTATATAAGGTAGGTAGCTAGACAAACTCTTCTTTTAAGATTTATTTTCTTATTTATTTGAAAGGCTGAGTTACAGAGAGGCAGAAGCAGGAAGAGAGAGAGAGAGAGAGAGAGAGAGAGAGAGAGAGAGAGAGAGAGAAATCTTCCATCCGCTGGCTCACTCCCCAGATGGCTACAATGGCTGGAGCTGGGCTGATCAGAAGCCAGGACCCAGGAGCTTCTTCCGGGTCTCCTATGTGGGTGCAGAGGCCCAAGGACTTGGGCCATCTTCTACTGCTTTCCCAGGCCATAGTAGAGAGCTGGAACAGCCAGGACTCAAACTGGGAACTGACACCCATATGATATGCCAGCTCTGCAGGCGGTAGCTTTACTGGCTGTGCCACAGTGCTGGCCATACTAGATAAACTCTTAAAGTAGAGTGGTGGTTACTAGGGGATGAGGGAGTAGGGAATGAGATGCTGTGATGGAGTCGGTAGAGTTTTAGTTCTGCAAGAGGAAGAGAGTTCTGTGGGAGGATGGTGGTGAAGGTGTAACAGTGTGAACGCACTTAATGCCATCGCATGGTACACGTACAATTAGATTTTATGTATTTTTTATCACAACTCAAAAAATCCATCTCAGTCAGGAAGGAGAAAAAAAAGTCATTACTCAAGACTCGGACTGTGCATATAACATCATCTTTATTGTTGCAAGGCCTCCTCTTGCCTCACTCCCTATGGTGTCCACCAGGACAAAACATGGCTCAACTTGCCAACCCACAGCTCAGGTAAGCAACTACTTGTTCCAGGAGAGACTCAGAAATTTAGGGATTTCTGACCCCACTAGGATGGGAGTTTTTCATCTAGCTGTATCAATAATGGAGACACCCCTGCCAAGTGACATAAAAACCCAAGAGTTGTAAAGCAGTCGCTAAATGGATGTTGTGGGTGATACAGTGAGTTCTAGAAAGTCAGCAAAGGCTCCTAAGGCAGGGGAGGGGAGCAAGCAAGGAGGGCTCCCAGGAGGAGGCCTTGACGTTGGGTTGTATTTAGCGGTCCAGGCAGAGGAGAGACGCATGGGCAGAAGCTTGGAGGCACAGATTCCCAAGGAATGTCCTGGGAACACCCGAGATGTGTCCTCATGGCCAGACTGCTCTAGCTAGACTGAGGATGTGTGCAGGGCAGGCGTCAGGTGTGCCACTGGAGAGACTTGGGAGAGCCACACCAGGTACTGAGATGATATGCAGAGGAGTGGGACAGGCTAGCAGGGAGCCCCTGAGTGTCTTCGGAGAGAAGCAAACAAGAGTATGCTGGAAACTACGGCTGTTTGAAGAGTAGCAGCAGTATTTTCAGACCAAGAGGCAGGGGACACTCAGCCACATGTCCCTTAAAAATAGGCACCTTTCGCTCCGACACAAGTCCCACCTTTCACTCCAGTAGGGGCGTTTCCCTGGTCTCCACAACCCCCCGGACCCCAAGGCTCTGGAAACAGCTCAGCAGCTCCACAGCCAGCACCACTCTCTTGCCCTTGGTGGTAACTCGACGGGCCACAGCCGGGAGCCTCGGTGTCTAGGCGGCATGGATCGGACTCATTGCAGCCTAGGTCTTGTGGGCATGAGCTTGGATTTGGGAATGAACAGGGGCTGGGGCAGCGTGGAGGCTCTCCACATGGCTCTGAGCTTGAGCAAGGCGCTGGAAGGGGGATGGGCTCTGGAAACGCACAAGGCTCTAGGCGTTCACAGGGCTGTGGATATGGGCGTGGCTCCGGACTCTCACACCGCCCTGGATGAGGGCGTGGCTCCGGACTCTCACACCGCACTGGATGAGGGCGTGGCGTTGGACGTGGCTCTGGATACAAACAAGGCTCTGAACACTGCCGTGCTGGAGGACGTGGGAGGGGTTCTGGACGTGGACACTGACGTGGGGCAGGACGTGGGCATCGCTGACGTGAGGGCTCCGGACACTGCTCAAGACGGCGTGGAGGACAGGCGCTTGGCAGTGGACGCGGCTCTACACGTGGCCTCAGCTCCGGACAGGAGGCACCCCAGGAGGACTGGGGGGCACAGCTCTGGGAGCAGCCTCTGATGGGGGGAATCCGCACAGGGCACCTCTGTGGGGGAACCTGCCTGGGGCAGCAGGGCGAGGAAATCTCTATGCGGCACTTGGGTCCGCGTCTCTGAGAGCAGCTGGGAGGAGGGCCGCGAGGACAGCGGCTGCCGTAGATGGGTTCAGAGCGGCGGGGTGGGGTGCAGTAGTTGTAGGAGCCGGACGAGCATCTTGATGGCAGGCAGCTGCTGTAACAGGGCCCAGAGCGGCGTGGTGGGGAACAGCTCCGAGGAGAAGGCTGCAGCCGGCGAGGAGGGAGGCACCTGCTGGCACTCTGAGATCGGCGCTGCCCAGTGAAGCTGCCATAGTAGCCCTGGTTCTGACACTGGGGTTCAAAGGAGCTAAACGAAGGCCTTGACTGTCTTTGGGGAGCGCAGCTGCCATAGGAAGCCTGGGACTGGCGCTGGGGGCTGCAGCTACCATAGGAAGCCTGGGACTGGCGCTGGGGAATGCAGCTGCCATAGGAAGCCTGGGACTGGCGCTGGGGGATGCAGCTGCTGTAGGAAGCCTGGGGCTGGCGTTGAGGGGCACAGCTGCTGTATGATCCCCGATACTGGGCCTGGGTGGAGAATCTTCCCTGAGCCTGGTGCACTGGGGGACATTCTACATACGTGTGGACGGGCTGAGGTGCTGCATAGGGTACATAGGTCTGGACTGGGCACTCCACGTAACGTGTTTCTGTATAACAAACTGGAGCACATTCTACATAGCAAGTCTGAATAGGGTGTGGGACTTCACATTGCACATAGGACACCTCCGATTGGCAAGGAGCCTGGCACTGAACACAGGCAACTGGAGCCTGGCCCTTCACCTGGGTGGTCTTAGACTTGCAGGGAGCTTGGCTCTTCACCTGGGTGGTCTTAGACTTGCAGGGAGCCTGGCATTTCACTTCAGTAGTCTTAGCCTGGGATGGAGCCTGGGAAACTTGAACTGGGCATAGCGTGGGGCACTCCACAATTTGCATCTCACAAGGGGCTTGGATCACCATCTGGCTGTTGGCATAGGGGGACTGGCCGTTGGCATAGAAAGAGGAACCCTTGACGCAGCACTGGGGGAGTGGCAGGCAACATTGAATCTGCTGCTGGTCGCACATGGTCCTGATGCAGGCAGGTGAGTGGGATCTGAGGTGGGCAGACCAAGACAAAGAAGATGAGAGTTGGAGAGCAGGGGACAGAACCCCGGGGAGGACACCCTGCATCTTCCTTGATCTTTTCCCCTCCCTCCTCAACCTTCACCCAAGAACGCTTACTGATTTAGGTAAACACGTGATCAGTCCTGACTGTCCGTGAGATCTGCCCTTGGTCTACCAAAGGGCCAGCTTGTGCTCTTCCAGGGTGGCTGGTATCCAGGATCCATCCCTGGAGGGGGGATATACCAGTGTCCAGCACCAGAGGGCACTGAAGACAAAAGAATTCACACTGGTGCACGTCCTAAGTGGAAGAAGCAGCCCTGACTCCCAAGGCTGCAGCCCGAAGTGGGGACTCCACACCCACAGGAGCTTGGATTTCCTCTCACACACATACTGGAAGCACACACATTTGTGCAAACATATTTTTTAAAAGGTGCATGTGGGAACAATCCCTCAGGCACCATCTGCCCTCATATCTCAAAACATCCATGAGAAGGTTAAGGATGCAATCAATTATTGGGCAGCTCCCACTTCACGTTAAATGTTATCTATATTCAGTGTTTTTCACATGTACTCATTAAGATAGATGCCCACACATATGCAAAAGCTTGCACAGACAAAACACACCAGGCTTGAAAGGAATTGAAATCAAAATGGTAACTAGCTCAGGCAGGTTGCAGTTGTCAATAATTTGAAGTGTGGCAGTCTGCTGCCTTGAGAAATGTTCTCTCCCCAGCCGCTGTCAGAGGCACAGCAGTTCCCTAAGATGGGGTGACCTAGAAAACGCAAGGTACTTGATCCCAAGACTGACATTCAGTCACTCTTAAAGATCTGGGCAGCAGGAGCATCATAAACATGGCCTGGGGGATGCTCCACCAGGGAGACACAGGACAGCCTCCACTCTTCTGCACTCATCAAAATCCATGTGTTCCACAGCCCAGCAACCAACAGCAGTGGCTGATTTGACAATTGGTTCATCCAACACCACACCTCTCGATAAACTCCCACATTCTGAAAATGCTTCTAATGAAGCACCTGTAGCGATTATCTCAGAACATACTCCCCTGGAGAGAATCTCCTACCCTCATCTGACTGTTCGTAAGCTGTAAATTACTAGTGCACCTTTTCCAGGTCCTGGGGAGAGAAAACAGCACCCAAGGGTGCAGTCAAGTGTACCAAAGTGAACTACACTGATGCCATAGCCCTAGATCTTCTCATAAGCTCCATAGTTATGCTTCTCAGGTCCCCCAAAAGGTTACCAAGCTTCATCCCCATCCCAATCCCAATCCCAACTCTTAGACTCACCTTTCTCATAGGCACGTAGGCATTCAGGCTAAGGAGTGTTGGCAGAAGGCTGCCTTTATATAAAGGGTTCTGGCCTGGCTTGAGCCATGAGACAACCACTTGGTATCTTCCTGGCTCATCACCCAGGTTGGCATTCCAGCAGCTGGTTGCCTCCCTATATCACCCTATCCCTGCAGTCACCTGCTGAGTGTGGGAGTGTCTCGCCTCAGTGTCGAAGCTTCTGTGCTATGAAGGAGCAGAGTCTTGTTCTCTTTCCCCTCTTCACCCTATCAGCTTTTCCATCCCTACAAGAACTGATGTTGGCAGTGGCAAGGGGTGGCAGAGGAGTATTCTCTCCTGAAAGATAATTCTACCCCCTTCCTTCCACCTTGCCGCACATTTCCACTAGATATTTATAAGAGGGAAACTTCCATAACCTGAAACAGCCAAGATTGCCTCTGTGAGAAGGGTGACTACAGAATGAAGAGAAGGCAGAGTCAGGTCTGAATCCAACATTCCACATCAGCTACTTGCTGCAGCATAATCTCTGTAACCAACAACCAACCTGTTTATTAATTTCCTGCACTATGAAATAGAAATAATTAAGTCTCCTTTGCTGAGCTGCTATGAGGATTAAGGCAATTATTTTATATAAAGCTGCACAGCTAAGAATGATATTTAAAGTATCCAAAATCCTCTCAGAGTAAAAATTGGTCATCAGCCATAAGCATACCTGATCAACAGGTGCCTGCCCCATACCAGTCCTGAGCTCAGCACACTGATGCCTGCATAGCAGGTGCTTAGCTGATGCTACAGAGAAGTCTTTGAAGCAACAGTGTAGGATAGAAGTAATAAACTGCATCCTGTGAGCCAGGTACCATCAAGATGGATATCTTTTATTGGTTTAATATTATATTGATCATTAGTATTAGAAATATGTTTTACTTAAGATTCCAAAAATAAATTTTTTTTTCTAAATCCATAGTCATAGACAAACCCACATTCCATTAATGAGATTAACAACTGCCAGATTTAGATAAGGTATATACTTTCCATTTTATAATGTACCACCAGTCTTTACTACATCTATGATCGAATTCAAAATGTAAATTTCTTAAATTATTTTTCTTCTCTTATTTTTCTTTGTGGAAACTAAGAGGAAACTGAAATAATCCTTAGTGCCTGGATCATTTTATCTGATTATGTCACCTTCCAGCTCTTGTGGGCATTTATTTTTTTTTTTGTTTGTTTGTTTGTTTGTTTTTTAACTTTTATTTAATGAATATAAATTTCCAAAGTACAGCTTATGGATTACAATGGCTTCCCCCCCATAACGTCCCTCCCACCCGCAACCCTCCCCTTTCCCACTCCCTCTCCCCTTCCATTCACATCAAGATTCATTTTCGATTCTCTTTCTATACAGATCAGTTTAGCATACATTAAGTAAAGATTTCAACAGTTTGCTCCCACACAGAAACATAAAGTGAAAAATACTGTTTGAGTACTAGTTATAGCATTAAATCACAATGTACAGTACACTAAGGACAGAGATCCTACATGAGGAGTAAGTGCACAGTGTGATTCTGACCAAGCTTGAGAGCAGAGACTTTGGATTTTTGCACATTTGGAGTTGAATCTGAGCTCAAGTACTTACTAATGGGTGGAAAATGCCATTAGCCTCCCTTAGCCTCATTCATTATCTGTGAAATGGGAGGGAGAAGGAAGAAAAAGAGGAGGCATAGCAAATCATGGAATTCCTGTGTGCATGAAATAAGAAAACTAACCTAAAGTATTCAGCATGGAACTATCCATTCAGTTTTCTGGGTGTTGGTTTCCTTGGATGAAGATGGAAGTGATAATACTTCACCAGGTTCTCATGAAGATCAAATCAGACAATAGTATGAAAGTGTTCTTTAACCTGCAGTGCACACACCGATCATGTCTTTGAAACCTCTCCCCTGGGGAAGTCTACTCAGTTCAATGTGACTCCAAAGTCCTAATTCTTGATTCCATCATTCATTGCAAAGGGATCTCCAGATACCACTCCAGACTTGAACTGGACCAGGACTTCTCCCTCTCTCAGTTACTTCTCTGAACACACACTTTGGCCTAGGTTCTCTGACCTTGAATAGCATTGGAGTTTGTTGTGCATTGAGAAAGTAGTCTACAAAGCTGGAAACAAGGAAAACTGAGGACGTAGGCCAGCTTGCTCTACCAGAATGTGAATCCTAGAGGCTGTGTTTTTTCCACTCATCTCTGGATGAAATACGTACTTCTTGAAGGGGTAATGTCTATCTTATTCATCTTTGTATCTCTATACCCTGACATAATATGAATCTGTTGATGAGGGATGATACGTGAGTGGAAGGATGGCACAAAATTGGGATGGGTTCATGTATCTAAAATCGCTAAACTGGAGACCAAAGAGCACTGCAACTCCTTGCTTCTTACAAAGAGAAATGAAGGGCAAGCAGTTATGGAAAAGTCCCAGAATTGAAGTCTTAGAGATGACAATGAGGCTAGGTGATAGCTTGCAGCAGTATGATATCAGAGACAAGTATTAAGCTGAAAGTAAAAGATTTAACTCCTGACATTCTCCTGACTCTAAAGGATAAGGCTCTAGCATTAAAAACTTTTCATGGGTTAAAGCCCTAGAATTACTACTCAGATTGTCTAAAGTCCAGGATAAACATGGTATGTTCTTATTTTGCTTTTGTCCAGTTAGATTTAGAACACTTCCAAAGGACAATTTTTATTTGATGATGTCTTCAATTAGATTTCTCTGTGCACTTCTAGCCTTAATGAGTCTGCACATATTTTTAGGATTTTTGCTTTTTGGCTCAACCAACTCAATGTGGACATAAATAAGGCAATATCTTCCTCTAGAAAGTTCTTCCTCCCAAGTTCCCATTTCAGACAATGGCCAATCCATGCCCCCCCCCCCTTTTAGCCCAGGAAGCCTGGAGACATTCTAGAATCTCCTTCTACCTTATCCCAACGTGTAGTCACCATACACTGTTCATTCTACTTCATAACTGCTCTCAGTTACACTCCCCTCTCCCCAACTCCACTGCCGCTGTCATATCTCAGGTCTTCAGGATCTCTTACGTTGTGCAATAAACTCTTCCTATGCTTCTAGCCTTTCCTTCTTCCTTTTAATGTCCAAATAGCCATAGAATAATCATCCTTAAAAAATAAAATTGGTATGCAGCACTAAATATCTTATTTTCTGTGCTTCCCTTTTTCCACTGAAAAATGTTCAAACTACTTAGGAAAGCATACACATCCCTTCATAAACTGGCTCCAAATGCCCTTCCATGTTTATGCCCTCTCCTCTCCATTATCTCCTCACTCACCTCCCACCCTACATAGCATCAAGTGAAAACACAGAGTGGTTTGCATTCTCCAAATGTGCCTTGATATTTCTTAATGGCAGACCTTTGCAAATATTTTTTTCTCTTCTTGGAATGTCCTTTCATCTCGTCCCCACGTCTGGAATTCTATGTTGCTCAGCATTTGATCTAATTCCAATGTCACTTCCTTTGTAGAATTCCCTGACTCCCAAAGCCATGATTCACTCTTTGCTCGGGCAGCACTTCAGATACACCCATCATTAAAGTCATAAGGAGCTTTGTGATTATTTACATTCCTGTCCTCCACACCGTGAAGTTCCTCAAGGAAAACAAGCATGTATAAAAACTAGGCACTGTGCCAGAACATAGTTTTCATTTCACCATGTTGATCAAATCACACAATACACATTAATAAAAATGTATACACCCATACACACATATGTATATACAGACACAAGCTTATCATATCTATACCTCATAGTGCACTTTATGGTTTGATTTGTTTTTATTATATGCTGAAATATAACACATGACTACACAATAAAAGGACCATGTGAAAAGTCACAATAGTAGCAAAGGATGCTATAGTGCTAATGAGAGGAGTTATGTCCAGAGAGAGAGCATTCATTTTAATTTTTTTTTGACAGGCAGAGTTAGACAGTGAGAGAGAGACAGAGAGAAAGGCCTTCCTTCCTCTGGTTCACCCCCCAAATGGTTGCTATGGCCAGTGCTGTGCCGATCCAAAGCCAGGAGCCAGGTGCTTCTTTCTGGTCTCCCATGCGGGTGCAGGGCCCAAGCACTTGGGCCATACTCCACTGACTTCCCGGACCACAGCAGAGAGCTGGACTGGAAGAGGAGCAACCGGGACTAGAACTTGGCATCCATATGGGATGCCGGCGCTGCAGGCAGAGGATTAACCAAGTGAGCCACGGCACTGGCCCCAAGAGTGCAGATGTAGAAGAAAAGATGTAGAAGCCATTTAGATAGTTAGCAATATTTAGAAATAGTAATGTAGGAGCATGGGCGGGAGGGAGTGTAGGGGGGGACGTCCCACTGTGTTCCTAAATCTGTACATATGAAATATGTGACTTTTATAACTTAAATTAAAAAAGAAATAGCAATGTAGATTGCAATATAGTTGGTGTAAATACAAAATGATGTAAATATAAGACTAAGTGATAATTAGCTAGTGATTTACATAAATATATCTATGAGATTTATAAAATTACAATATAGATATTTAAATGTAATTAGGTACACATCAAAATAGACAGATGGAAGTTATAAATCTGAAAATATACAAGTGAGGGGCAGGCATTTGGCTTAGCAGTTAAGACACCATTTAAGGGGGCCAGTGCTGTGGTGCAGTGGGTTAAAGCCCTGGCCTGAAGTGCCAGCATCCCATATGGGCGCTGATTCTAGTCTCAGCTGGTCCTCTTCCTGTCTAGCTCTCTGCTATGGCCTGGGAAAGATGGCCCAAGTCCTAGGGCCCCTGCACCCACGTGGGAGACCCAGAAGAAACTCCTGGCTCCTGGCTTTGGATCGACACAGCTCTGGCTGTTGCAGCCATCTGGGGAGTGAACCAGCAGATGGAAGACCTCTTTGTCTCTACCTATCTCTGTAACTCTGTCTTTCAAATAAATAATAATAATAATAATAATAATAATAATAATAATAATAAAAGACACCACTTAAGATGGCTGCCTTCTATATTGGAGAGCCAGAGTGCAGGTTCTGGCTCTGCTTCTGATTCCAGTGTTCTGCTAATGCACACCTGGGGAGGCAGCATGTGATGGCTCAAGTACTTAGATCTTTACCACCCACATGGGAACCCTGACTGAGTTCTAAGCTCATCATTACCTGGCCCAGCCTCAGCTGTTACAGGCATTTGGAGAGTGAATCAGCAGATGGAAGACATGTCTTTCAAATAAAATAAAAGTAAATTTAAAAAAAAATTATAAACACAGAAGTATAAATGATACCAATGGGAATGGAACAGATCATGAGAGAGAGATACAGAAGCACATCGATACTAGTGTGTATGGATGCATTAACTTTTTAAAATGGAGACAACTTGAAAAACGTGATTCATTAAGGATTGGCTATGTAACTGTCCTTTAGCTAAGAATTTGGCATATATTAACCATTCCTGCAGTGTAGGTATTGTTATCATTATTTTATAATTAAGACATCAAAGGTTCAAAGAGAAAGTAATTTGTTTTGAGACACAAGATGGGAAACAGCAGAACCAAGATTCATAGCCAAGTGGCCCAGCAATAGAGGTTCTTGGAAGTAAATATGTAATGAGATGAAGTTACCCTGGGTAAGTTCACTCTGCCCCTCTTGTGTTTTACTATACCTCGAAATCCCTCGCAGGACTCTGGTTCTCAATGAAAATGACTTACTGATGTCTCAGTGATACCTTGATCCTGACACAGATGTTTTCAATAGATTAATAAAGCCTTGTCTCCCTTTGTGTAATTTTACAATCTTCTTTCCATTCTGTAAGATTTATTTATTTGAAGGAGAGAGAGAGATAGAAACAAAGACATCTTCCATCCACTTTTTAACTCCCCAAATCCAGATAGCCACAATGGTTGGAACTACTACTGGCTGAAGACAGGAGTCCAGAGCTCCAACCATGTCCACCATGTGGACTGAGGGGCCCAAGCACTTGAGCCATCTTCTGCTACTTTCCCAGGCACATTAGCAGGGAACTGGATTGGAAGCAGAGCAGCCCATATGGATGTCAGCATTGTAGGCAGTAGCTTAGCTCGCTGTGCCACAACACCATTCATCCATTTTAATCTCCCTTCTATCACATAACAGCCTGAGGTCCTGGGATTCATGCTCAAAACGGAGATATTATTGTCATCTGAGCTCCCAGTCTTTCCATATGAATTCTACTGTCTTGTGACCTCTGTGTTTAAGCACTAAATAATTCAGGGATTTACCTTGGCATGAAGGTGTCATTGAGTTTTCCTCCCTAATCCCAGCTTCAGTTAATGATATGTATGTCTAAGCCACAAAGAACTTATCTGTCGACTAAGTCTTCAGTTATAGAAAAGCTTTTAGCTACATCTGATTCTTCAAAATTGCTTCCAGTGTAGGCTGGTGCTTCATTCACTGCATTTTCTCAGAGTTCTTTCCTCGGCTCAGCCACTCTCTCTTCTCCCACACTATATGCCAAACATCTGGCAGTATTTCCAACACATTTAGCATGAACACCAATATCTCCCTCAGTCTCATGTCGTTTTCTCCTCACCAACAATCCAGATAGAATGGGTACCTTGGAAGACCCCGAAGTGTCTTCTTTTACCTGCAAATACTCACACCAAACATGTAAAAACATAATTCAAAGTAGCAGCAGGCATTGTGGTGCAGCTGGTTAAGGCACTGCTTGATATACTTACTTCCTTAACAGAGCCCGGCTCTACTCCCAGCTACTCCACACTTCTGATCAAGCTTCCTGCTAATGCACCTGGAAGGCAGTGGATGATGGCACCTGGATGGATTCAGGAAACCCAGATGGAGTTTTTGGGTTCTGGGTTTGGCCTGGTCCAGCTTTGGTTGTTGCAGGCATTTGAAGAGTGAACCAGCAGATGGAAAACAGATCTCTCCCTCTCCCTCTGGTTTTAAATAAACAAATAAATCTTTTGAAAAAATTAATTCAGAATATATTGTAGATCTAAATGTAAAAGCTAAAACTATATAATTCTTTGAAGAAAACGTAGGAAAAAATTTTCACGCCATTGAGTTAGATAATGGGTTTTTACATGCAAAACCAAAAGTACAATTGACACAGCAAAATATGGGAAAATTGCACTATACAGAAATTGTGAACCATCATACTGAAGATAATAACATTTAAAAAATGAAAGTATGGGGCTGACATGGTGGTATATCAGGATAAGCCACCACATTTGATCCCATATTGGAGTGCCAGTTCAAGTCCTGGCTGCTCCATTTCTGATTCAGCTTCCTGCTAATGTACCTGGAAAAGGCACCGGAAGATGACCCAGGTACTTAGATTCCTTCCATCCACATGGGAGATCTAGATGGAGTTCCTGGCTCCTGGCTTCATCCAGGCCCAGACCTGACTGTGGTCATTTGTGAGTGAATCAGTGGTTGGAAGATATAGCCCTCCTTCTCTGCCTCTCTGTCTCTCTCTTGGTCACTCTGCCCTTCAAATAAATAACTATTTTTTTAACTTTTATTTAATGAATATAAATTTCCAAAGTACAGCTTATGGACTACAACGGCTTCCCCCCCATAATGTCACTCCCACCCCCAACCCTCCCCTTTCCCACTCTCTCTCCCCTTCCATTCACATCAAGATTCATTTTCAATTCTCTTTATATACAGAAGATCAGTTTAGCATACATTAAGTAAAGATTTCAACAGTTTGCTCCCACACAGAAACACAAAGTGAAAAATGCTGTTTGAGTACTAGTTATAGCATTAAATCTCAATGTACAGCACACTAAGGACAGAGATCCTACATGAGGAGTAAGTGCACAGTGACTCCTGTTGTTGACTTAACAAATTGACACTCTTGTTTATGGCATCAGTAATCACCCTAGGCTCTTGTCGTGAGTTGCCAAGGCTATGGAAGCCTTTTGAGTTCACCAACTCTGATCATATTTAGACAAGGTCGTAGTCAAAGTGGAAGTTCTCTCTTCCCTTCAGAAAACCTGTTCTTTTCATTGGGATCTCACTCGCGGAGATCTTTCATTTAGTTTTTTTTTTTTTTTTTTCTGCCAGAATGTTTTGGCTTTCCATGCCTGTAATACTCTCATGGGCTTTTCAGCCAGATCCACATGCCTTAAGGGCTGATTCTGAGGCCAGAGTGCTGTTTAGGACATCTGCCATTCTATGAGTCTGCTGTGTATCTCACTTCCCATGTTGGATCGTTCTCTCCCTTTTTTATTCTATCAGCTAGTATTTGCAGACACTAGTCTCGTTTATGTGTTCCCTTTGGTTCTTAGTCCTATCATTATGATCAATTGTGAACAGAAATTGATCACCGGGACTAGTGAGATGGCATTGGTACATGCCACCTTGATGGGATTGAATTGGAATCCCCTGGTATGTTTCTACCTCTACCGTTTGAGGTAAGTCATCTTGAGCATGTCCTGAATTGCACATCTCTTCCCTCTCTTATTCCCACTCTTACATTTAACAGCAATCACTTTTCAGTTAAGTTTCAACACTTGAGAATAACTGTGTATTGATTACAGTATTCAACCAAAAGTATTAACTAGAACAAACAAACAAAAATACTAAGAGGGATAACGTATTAAATAACTATTTTTTAAGTGAAGAAATGATACAGAATTGGAGAAAACATCTGGAAATCATGGATCTGCAAAGAAACTTATGTCTAGAATATACAAACTCTTACAGCAAAAACAAGAAGATAATGTTGTTTAAAAATGTGGTGCAGCGGGTTAACAGCCTGACCTGAAGCACCAGCATCCCCTATGGGCTCTGGTTCTAGTCCTGACTGCTCCTCTTCTGATCCAGCTCTCTGCTATGGTCTGGGAAAGCAGCGGAAGATGCGCTGAGTCCTTGGGCCCCTGCATCCACATGGGAGACCCTGAAGAAGCTCCTGGCTCCTGGCTTTGGATCGGCACAGTTCCAGCAGTTGCGGCCAATTGGGGAGTGAACCATTGGATGGAAGACCTCTCTCTCTCTACTTCTCTCTCTGTTAACTCTGACTTTCAAATAAATAAATAAACCTTTTAAAAAAATCCTTGAAAATGGACAATGAATATGAATAGACATTTCTATACAGTACATATCCAAATATTCAATAAACACATGAAAAGGCAGTCAATGTAATTAGTCATTAAGTAAATGAAAATCAAAACAATGACATACCATTTCACGTCTACCAACTTGGCTCTGATTTTTTAAAAAGATAGATGACAGCAAGTGTTGTGGAAGATATTTAGGAATTGGAACCTTCAGTGCATTGCTAGTTTGAATGTACATGACATAGTGCCATGGAAAACAACTTGACAGTTCTGCAAATAGTCAAAAAGGTGCAGACATATTATATGATTCATCATGCCTGCTTTTGCAAGATGAACATCCCACCCAAGTAAAATGAAAACATACATCCACTCAAAACTTATACATGAATTTTTCGTAACACTATATTCAAAATAACCCAAATGTGAGAACAACCCAAGCTTCCATCAGCCACTGAATGGATAAATATGATATGATACACTCACACAATGAAATATTAATTGACCATAAAAAGGAAAGAATTCCTGATAATTCTACAAAATGGCTGAACCTTGCAAACATTATACTAAGCAAAAAAAAAAATGCCAGTTACAAAGATCACATACTATATGATTCCATTTATATGAAATCATTAGAAAGCAGGACTTGAGGGGAATAGGATGTGACAGCTAATGACTATAGGTGATAAAAATATTCTAAAATTAGATTATGGTGATGACTACACAGTTCTGAATATATCGAACATTGAATCTTACACTTTAAATGGATGGCCTTCATGACATGGGATATCTCAATCAGTATACAAATATTTTTTGCATATACACAGATGTAGAAAGACAGCGAAAGGTGCATGTTTGTGTTCATAAATCTTAGTGAAACTTAAATCACATTTATGAAACTGAATCACAAACTTCATGAGGTCTAACAATATCCCTCGGGGTCAGCTTCTGCTTGAACCTCAGTGAGCATCTTCCTCAAGCACTGTAGCAGTAAAAATCACCCAGACTGACATGCTCACTGGAAAGCAAACTGCAATCCAAGGAAATAGTGTATTATCTTGAAAATGACTTCTTATCTTATATCTTCCCTGCTGATAGTCATTATCTCACATAATAGGTTATTTCTCAGTTCATTAAGTGGAGCTTATTAGAATTCAGTTCACTCAACAAGTATTTGTAGATCACCTATTAGGTTCTTAGAACTGGGTTAAGAATTATCACCATCCATTCACTGAACACTCTGAGCACCTACTCAAGCCTCTGCTCTCAAGGATCTTACAGCCTGATAAAGAAAACACAACGATAAACAGACAAGTGTACTACAATGAAATGCAATCATTGAGATGTGAGCAGAGAGTAGGAGCACAGAAAGGAAGCATTTCAAGAAAGAAGACTCATCAGACACTGCCTTCCAAAGACTTTACTTTCCCCTCTGGAAAGAAATCTACACGTATAAATGATAAGCAAGTGAGAGAAGGGACTTTGAGCCTCCAGCCACAAAACCGAATACTCATGTTGCAAAAATGCTAGTGCGTGGGGTAGGTTTGCCAGTTAGAGCAAATAAAAACACAAGCTGCTCAGCTGAATTTGAGTTTTAGATAGACTACAAATGGCTTTTAATGCATGTGTGTCCTGTGGAGCTAGAACAGTTAAGAAAGACATTTCAAAACCAATACAGATTAAAAGGATGATGGTGACAGTGGTAATAATGTTGATGTATCCATCATGGTGGATAAATCATGCAGCAAATATTTATTCAGCATTTAATAACTAGAAACATTGTACCATATCCTGCAGATACCCTGGTAGGACAAAGAAACAAATGTAGCTTCAACACTTAGTGAGATATTTTTAGTTGAGTGTACAAACATTAACTAAAGGATCACGTGGATAAATAATCAATCAGATTCCTGGCTATTGTTTAATAAGAGACATCCAAAAGGCAATGAACAGTCCCTTGAGCTTGGTGCACAGCTGGCTGGAGTTGGATGGGAGCAGAGAGGGCTTTCCTGCAGAAATGATGTGGGGCTGAGATACAAATTAGAATAGAGAATTGCATGTGGGAAGGGATGGAGGTGAGCAGATGGATTGCCACAAATTCACAGAGCTAAAGTTGCCAGTGATGAGCGAGCAGAAGGGACCAGTTCATAAAACCCAGGTCTATGTCCTTATAGCACTGGCACTCAGATCATGAATCCATCCCTCGAGAAGTGGGAGTCGGGGTGGGGAGCTGGAGTGGGAGCCAAAGGACTGTCTGCACCCAGGGAAGGGATATTTGACCCTGTGTGAATGGCAGGCACCATCAGACAGGATGAATGCCATCTTATTTGATCTCAAGAACTGAAAACTGCAGGTTGGTGGCTGAGGTCATGGGAAATGCCAAGGTCTCCGGGGTTGGACATATTTGGCTTCTCCTGGGGCTCTCCCTCCAGTCAACCATGTGGCAAAGTGGGTCGCGGACTCTCTCTGGTGCTGGCTTCATCATATCTAAAAGGTAAACAACATCTGCCTTCCACGTTGTTGAAAAACCTAAATAAAAGGTCTGTGAAGACTGGAGCCATGAAGAGGTCCTCACCGTAGGTAATTATCTTATTATCTTCATTATATTATTTTTATTACTCAACATTATAGTCACTTTTATTACTTCATGTTGCCCACCTAATGGAAAAGTAATTATTTCCGAAACAGGTTACAATGAGCCAAAATATTTGGAGTGTGAGTTCACCCAGCCTGATTCTGTGCCCCTGGGTCTCAGTGGAAGAGTTAAAACAGAAGTTTCATCCAAGACTCAGCTTCACGTGTGTTCTCCAGGTGGTCTCTCTGCTTCTCACTCTACATCTCTCCATTCTGTTGATTTTATTTTGCTTGTTTACATATCAAATAATGTTAGAAAAATAAAATGTGATAAATATTACATTTTTAATGTAAATATAAGTCACCATAAGCATTATAGTTTCCACCCCTAAATACAAGTAGGTTTCTAGTCCCCAATCTTGGGAGTGATAGAGGGGAAGATTCTGGATTAAATGGTGAGGTCACTGAATTGCCCTGAGCCCTGTCCTAGGGAGTTGTCAGGAGAAAGAGGTACACTCTGGGGTGTTTGCAGCCTGCAGCTGGGCCACATTCCTCCACTGGGCTTGGAGGAACAGTGCACAGCAGCATGGGGCAGGAATGCTGGGGAGGTGGTTTGTGTGGGTGAGAATCAGGAGCAAAGTGGAGGAGACATTGCAAGAAGAAATAATTGTTTGCCAAGGTGTGATTTAGGATCGGTTTGCTGGGACATGGAGCTGGAGGATATGAGTTTGTGAGGAGGGCAGGGATGGGCCCTGCCATGGCTTGGATAGGATATGGCCCCCAAAATCATGTGGGACTTTAAGCCTCAAGGTATTAAGTCAAGAAGTATATCATATGTTCTCCCTGATCGGCAACTACTAACTGAGCACCAAGGGGGAAACTTGTTGAAATGAAATGGACACTATGAGAAACAGTGACTTGATCAGCTCTTGTCCTGACAGTTGATGTACAATGTAATACTTTATCCATTTTAGTATTTTTTTTTGTTCTAGTACCATTGGTTGAACTCTGTAATTAACACACAACTATTCTTGGGTGTTTAAATTTTAACTGAAAAGTGATCCCTGTTAGGAATTTGGAAAACATTATGTTGAGTGAAATAAGCCAATCCCAAAGGGACAAATACCACTTGTTCTCCTTGATAGGTGACAACTAACTGAGCACCAAAAAGGAAACCTGTTAAAGTGAAATGAACACTATGAGAAATGGTGACTTGATCAGCCCTCACCCTGACTGTTGATGAGCAACTTGATATGTTATCCCTCTTAGTATTTTTGTTTGTTTGTTCTACATAATACTTTTGCTTGAATACTGTAATCAATACACAATTATTCTTAAGTGCTGAAACTTAACTGAAAAGTGATCGTTGTTAAATGTAAGAGTGGGAATAAGAGAGGGAAGAGATGTGCAATTCAGGACATGCTCAAGATGACTTACCTCAAACGGTAGAGGTAGAAACATACCAGGGGATTCCAATTCAATCCCATCAAGGTGGCATGTACCAATGCCATCTCACTAGTCCCGGTGATCAATTTCTGTTCACAATTGATCATAATGATAGGACTAAGAACCAAAGGGATCACATAAAAAAGACTAGTGTCTGCAAATACTAGCTGATAGAATAAAAAAGGGAGAGAATGATCCAACATGGGAAGTGAGATACACAGCAGACCCATAGAATGGCAGATGTCCTAAACAGCACTCTGGCCTCAGAATCAGCCCTTAAGGCATGTGGATCTGGCTGAAAAGCCCATGAGAGTATTACAGGCATGGAAAGCCAAGTCACTCTGGGAAAAAAAAAAAAAAAACCTAAATGAAAGATCTCCATGAGTGAGATCCCAGTGGAAAGAATGGGTCATCAAAGAAGGAGGTACCTTTCTCTGAAGGGAGGAGAGAACTTCCACTTTGACTACGACCTTGTCTAAATATGATCAGAGTTGGTGAACTCAAAAGGCTTCCATAGCCTTGGCAGCTCATGACAAGAGCCTAGGGTGATTACTGATGCCATAAACAAGAGTGTCAATTTGTTAAGTCAACAACAGGAGTCACTGTGCACTTACTCCTCATGTAGGATCTCTGTCCTTAGTGTGCTGTACATTGAGATTTAATGCTATAACTAGTACTCAAACAGCATTTTTCACTTTGTGTTTCTGTGTGGGAGCAAACTGTTGAAATCTTTACTTAATGTATGCTAAACTGATCTTCTGTATATAAAGAGAATTGAAAATGAATCTTGATGTGAATGGAAGGGGAGAGAGAGTGGGAAAGGGGAGGGTTGCGGGTGGGAGGGACGTTATGGGGGGGAAGCCATTGTAATCCATAAGCTGTACTTTGGAAATTTATATTCATTAAATAAAAGTTTGAAAGCAAAAAAAAAAAAAAAGAAAGAAAAGAAAATAACATAGGAATGGTGGTGGACAAAATAGAACAGTTCTGAGTGTGTAGGTAGAAGATCAGAGCTAACGTCAAAAGCCCATTAAGCAAATGCTCATTCAAAAGAACATGAGGTGATTGTCAAGGACAACTGACGAAACGTGTTTTGTACCAATGCTTAGGTTCAGAGCTGCATTGCTCTTGGCAACCACAGGAGAGGTGGTGCTGGGAGGATGAACATGTGGTTATCTCCACAGTGCCTAGAGGGTTGTGGCTGATCACAGATTTTCTTTTTTTTTTTTTCTTTTTGACAGGCAGAGTGGATAGTGAGAGAGAGACAGAGAGAAAGGTCTTCTTTTGCCATTGGTTCACCCTCCAATGGCTGCCGCGGCCGGCGCTCTGTGGCCAGCGCACCGTGCTGATCCAATGGCAGGAGCCAGGTACTTATCCTGGTCTCCCATGGGGTGCAGGGCCCAAGCACTTGGGCTATCCTCCACTACACTTCCCTGGCCACAGCAGAGAGCTGGCCTGGAAGAGGGGTAACCGGGACAGAATCCGGCGCCCCGACCGGGACTAGAACCTGGTGTGCCGGCGCCGCAAGGCGGAGGATTAGCCTAGTGAGCCGCGGCACCCGCCTGATCACAGATTTTCAACATGAATGAAACTATTCCTTCATGTTCTTCGTTAAAACAGATGAGAGTTTTGGCAAGGAGGCAACAGTGGACCTGGTTTCAAGAATTTGAACAGTGTTTATCTTTTTGCTATAAATCCATTTTGTGTGTGTACCAAAAAACACCTACTCATCCTGGACTTGATACCTACACAGATCTGTGAACCTAATATGCAACTTCTTTGGTGAATAAAGGAACTTACTTGTTCAGAAAAAAAAAAAGAAAGAAAGAGTAGACACTTCATTCCATTAGTTTGGAGGTGGGGCCCAACCGGAGGCCCTTAGATTTGGGGGAGTATGGCATCTTGAGAAGTTTGTTACAAGATCCTGAGCTAGGCCTAAGTGTTCTCTCTGCTTCCTGGCTTCCTCCACACTCGCTCTGCCATCCACCATGCTGCTTCAACTCTCAGCCTCCAACACTGTAAACCACTCTCTCCTTCACCAGTAGTTTGGCTCAGGGACTTGGTTGTAGTAGTGTAAAACCAATACAAGCCCTGTGCGAAAAGTCCCTTCTAGCACCTCCAACTCCAAGGCAGAAGCAAAGATGTGAGGAAGGGAGTGTTCAAAGGCAGATCTATGTCCACCTGGGTCCTCCCAGCATTGCTCCTGGGCAGAAAGGGCCCGGGTGAGCAGCGGCCCCCTGGCCTGTGGAAGTACAAAGCCAGCAGTAGGGGCCCCGGCAGCAGTGCCAGCAGCCTGGTTGACTCAGGTAGCAGCTCCACCCCCAGAGCTGCCACAGCTCCTGATAGCCAGCGCAACAGCAAGAAGATTCTGGAGGGAGACATGCACTGGGCACTGTGGGGGGCACTTTGGAGAGCACCGGGATACATTTTTGAGTGTAGCATTGGCGGTGGGGATACCTGGAAGTGCTTGGCACTGCTGCTAGTTTTGCCGGCAGAACATGCAAACCAAAGTTAGCAGTTAGCCTAAGAGGAATGACAAGGAAATAGTGCACAATATCAAAAACTGATTGATATTCTCTTTCATAGGATTTCATGGAAGTCTACCCCCTACTAGTTTGTTCACGAGCTAACTTCTACAAAGGGACTCAGAAAATGACTTGGGGAAATCAATGGCAATAAACACTGTAACCCTCTCCAGTTTGCTCCCACTGAGGTATTCTGGCCTTTCCCTATACTGCCAACCCTACATAAGCCCTCTTGTCCCCAAAGGAAACAAGGCCATTTATTCATTTCAAGGATATCAGTGGGGTAAGACATGTACAAGAACATGCATCATATGTATGGCATATACAAGAACATGAACATACAATGATGATGTGCAAAACCAAGACCTCTGCAGATTGCACCATTCGTCACCTCCCTCCCAGCCCCTAATGAATCCTTTCTCTTCTCTTGCCTCCTTCTCTCCCTCCCTATACCCAATCCTATCCCCTATGAAGCCTTCTTTGCCCACCATCCACTTGACCTGGTGGAGGAAGCAGCAGCTGTCACTGATAAATGACAAGATTGAGGACTGAGATATGTGGCACTGGAGCCCTCGCATCTCGTGCCTGATGAGCTCCTGGGAGTGAGGCACAGCCTGTCTGTGCAGTCACTTTCACAACCTGGATAATGGTGGCTCTTCTCACACTCCCAGCCCTGGGGCTCCAGGATGTCCCTGGACAGAGGCCAAGAGGAATCCCGGAAGCCAGAAACTACCAGATATCTGTTCGCCAGGCCTGATGCAGGCCGGCCATTCCAGCTTCATGCATTCACTCACTTGTTCATTTAGTAAGTATGCATTATCTGTCTGGAGCCTGGGTTTTGCAAGATGCTTTTTGTCATAAAAGTGAACTAAATTGCCTTGCAGACATAGGTGTAAACAATGCACAGTAAAGCAATCTATTATGTGGTGAGGCCAAGGGACAAGCTCCTAACAGTTCTTACATCAACTCAATGTCATTCCCACGCATGTGTCTTTCTGCTCTTCCATGTGGAAAACCTGTTGAAGGCAAGGTCCATACCAGACCTTATTCATCTCCTTACACCAGGAACACTATCAACAGAATGTGTAGCCTTGAAAAACAGACGAGTTGAGGATTTACTGATAAAATAAAATAATGGATGATTGGTTACTTTTAAAAAAAAAAGTTATTTATTTGAAAGTCAGAGTTACACAGAGAGAGAAGGAGAGGCAGAGAGAGAGAGAGAGAAAGAAAGAAATCTTCCATCCTCTGGTTCACTCCCCAATTGGCTGCAACAGCTGGAGCTGTGCCCATCTGAAGCCAGGAGCCAGGAGCTTCCTCCAGGTCTCCCACATAGGTGTAGAGGCCCAAGGACTTGGGTCATCTGTTGCTGCTTTCCCAGGCCATAGCAGAGAACTGGATCAGAAGTGGAGCAGCTGGGACTCAAACTGGCACCCATATGGGATGCTGGCACTGCAAGCGACAGCTTTACCCACTATACCACGGTGCCAGCCCCGATTGGCTGCTTTTTAGATCCATGAGCCAAAGCTTGTGTTTCAGGTGCCATCCTTCAGGCCTCAGCAATGACCTAAAGGAGGACACACCCAAGGTCAAATGTGACAGGCCCTTGGAGGTCATCTACCAGGACCTCCTTGGATCTGCATTAACTGAGAGCACAAAATTGAGGAGATGACATTCAGAAGGGGTGTGGGGAAGCCCACTAGGAATGCAGGGGAAGCTCAGGTCACTGACAAGGGAAGATCCCAGGGGTGATGAAGCAGAGGCCTGGAGAGAGTCTATGAGACTGGAGAATCAACTTGGGGTCAGTGCAGTGAGGGACTGCGAGAACTTGGAATGGTGGCAAATGCCACCATTTATTCATGGGAGGTCCCTTCAGACTTTGTTCTAAGGCAAGGTCTAGGATAGAGAATGCTCACACTGGTGAAAATCTAATCTTTCTTATTGCTATATCTGAAATTAAAGACAAGAAGAGTTCACTAGGCTGATAGCATTCTACTTAGTACTCAAAATAAAAGGATATTGTGGGCCGGTGCTGCGGCTCACTAGGCTAATCCTCCGCCTTGCGGCGCCGGCACACCAGGTTCTAGTCCCGGTCGGGGCACCAGATTCTGTCCCGGTTGCCCCTCTTCCAGGTCAGCTCTCTGCTGTGGCCAGGGAAGTGCAGTGGAGGATGGCCCAAGTGCTTGGGCCCTGCACCCCATGGGAGACCAGGATAAGTACCTGGCTCCTGCCTTCGGATCAGCACGGTGCGCTGGCCATGGCGCTAGCCTGAGAGAGGGAAAAGATAAAGAGGTGTGTTATTATTCAAGAAAAGAGAACATTCTAGGGTGAATATAATCACCCCCTGTTAAATGTTCTAGTGAACCCACTCCACTGAGCTGCGTCAGCATGAATTGTGACTGCAGAGAGACTGGTCTCAGAGCAGATGTGAACGCAGAGATCACTGCTTAGCCTATCAATGAGTGTGCTTGCGAAAACGGTCATCAAGAGGCGAAAACAGCCTCCCAGGGAACCGGAACGGACAGATATAAGAAGACCACCATTTCTAAGAAATGAAAAAATGCAAGAACTTTGGACTCGGAGCAGTCTCCAAGCCAGCACCAGAAATATGGAACTCATTGCCAGCGTCTCACTGAATAACGAGGGCTGTGGGGGCTAAGGAAGGCATGCACAGGGTCAAGGCCAGCAGTGGGAGTGTGCGTCATCACAGGGATGATGCTCTTGTCAGTAATGCGAATCATTTCAGTCATGATGGTGATGGCAGAAGAACCTCACTGCATAGACTAAATGTCTTTCTGGGCCTTTGTATTACAGTGATGACAGCACGTTACTGTGTGTTTGCCTGTGTGTTTTGTTACTTGGTGTTTGCCTGTGATTGCTGGCGCCCAGCTCCTAAAACCCTTGGAAT